>NC_081317.1:37190000-38505620 GCF_026419965.1 Kogia breviceps
AACGTACTTGTTCTAGGGCTGCTCAGTGTCAGCACTACTGACATTTGGGACCTGTCCTGGGAATCGTAGGCTGTTCAGCAGCACCACTGGTCTTTATCTTCTAGATGCCCCACCCTGGCTGTGACAACCAAAATATGTCTCCAGCCACTACCAGTGTCTCCTGGGGGCAAGGTCACCCCACTTGAGAACTACTTCTCTGTACCCAGAAAATACTCCACAAGTGCCAGTTCCTAAATTAACCACAGTGTGCCAGATCTAACTATACATAGCAACATCACAGCCTCATTGTAAGTACAAGTTCACAATAAGAACAGATTATGCTGAATTTGCTTAATTAAAAAAGGAAAACCTGGCCTGGAATTGAGATTGCCAAACAAATAAGAATTGTTTATTGTTCTTCTACAAAATAGCAGGTGATAGAAGTAAATAAACCACCTATTTCTTTGTCTATCTACAAATTAATAGTGTGTTGCCAACTTCAGTCCTAAATGAAGATTGGTCTTGGGCTCTGTGATCATCACTGTACCTGCTCCAAAGCTAAAAAGGCTAAACATAGAGACCTGAGTCATCTGACCAATTCATAAATTTTGTTACACCCCCAAATGAATATTAATTATTAAACAGAATCTAGAGTCACAGAATCTTTGGATAGGAGAAGAGAAAGGATAATATAACTTGTGGCACTCAAGTTTGTTATTTTAGGTAAACTAACTGAGAAGTCTTGTGGTCCCTCAAGCCCCCCAGATCACTTTTCAGCGAGTGGGATATATTGACTCACTAAGCACCTTGTCGGATGCATTGAGGTCGGCTCCGTGCTCAGCCAGACACTCCACAATGTCGTGGTAGCCCCTGGCGGAGGCTGTCAGGAGGGGTGTCTCTCCTTCTCGATTCTTAATGTTCACATTGCAGCCGGCTTCACAAAGGGCTTTGGCCACAGAGTAATAGCCGTGCCAGGCAGCACAGTGCAGGGGTGTTTCTTCTTCCTGCTCAAGGAGACAAGTACATAGAGGAGGAGAATGCAAGACTATGAAAGAAAGTACAGGCATGGTGAGAGTCCTGGCCAAACCTGGCAGCAAACTCAAGGCAGTGGATTGAAAGAGCTTGTAGCTATTGGAGCAAAACATTAATGTGAAATAATGGGCATGGGTCTGACGGCTTTCCTTAATTCGAATTCAGCTTTCTCAGCATTTTACTGACGACTGAGTTTGCGGAGCCCACCGGAACCATGGCTCAGCTCTTCTGAACAACAGAGCCTCTGCGTGGGTGGATTTATATCATCTGTCTTGTAAAAGTGCTGTCTGTCCTTTACTTCATTGGAGACTACTAACCATGGGACAGCACTTCTCTGAGCAAGAACTCTTCTAACAATCTTGATGCCTCAAGATTCCTGTCATGTATAATAGCATAAAGATGAGTCACATAAACTGATTACTGCTCTGGCAAAGAAGGGACCAAGACAACCAAGCTTTCACAAAAATGGTTGGTCGTGAGGTCTACATATTCATGATCACCATCATTAGACACATGTATCTGTCTATGAGAGGCTGCTGTACTGTAGTGTTTACGAACACAGACTCTGGAACCAGACTGTGCGGGCTTGAGCACCGGCTCCACCACTGTTGAGCTGTGTTACCTTGGGCAAGTTCCTGAACCTCTCTCTGCCTGTTTCTTCATCTGTAAAATGAGAATTATAGGGTTGTCCAGAGGATTAATGAATGAATGAATGAATGAATGAATGTTAGTGCTTTTGTTCGAGTCCCTGCCCTCTGTAATCTAAGCAGAAAACCTAACTTAGATAAAACTCCGTAAGACCCAAACATATCACCTGGCTGCCTGTATACCTACGCAAAAAGCAGAAAGAAGTGAGGACATCAGGTACCATGACCCACCTTGTCCTGGAAGTTGGGATTTGAGCCAAAGCTGCACAGTAACTGAACCACATCGGCATGGCCATAGCGAGCTGCCACATGAAGGGCTGTCTCTCCAGACTGAAAAAGACACAGCCAAAGATTCAGAGCCCCCTGGGAGCCATCCCACTCCCACCCATGCCTGGCTCCACATCCTCCCCTGAGGTGGTACCTTCCCCTCTCAGGCCAGACACCCCTTTGGTGACTGGGCCAAGGACCCTGGGGTGGGGCACCCACTATGTAGCTTGCGTTAAATCCACACACCTGGCTCATCCTGTGTGTGATAACCCTCCCTCCCTAAGTAAGCGTGCATTCCCTTTTTTGTGATAGCTGGTCTCAGTTTTCTTTATATACTGACGCTTCCAGCTATGTGATTTTTTTTCAAAACACAAAATTCCTTTTTTAATATTAAGTTCTTTAAACACAGGGTTTTATTTATTAGCAAGTTTCTGATTTCATTTTGTCTATGTTTGGAATGTAATTTCTTACATTCTCAGATTTTTAAAAACATTACCATTAGCCCATACAATAACATTCTATGAATTAGTAATAGATGCAACTTATAGATTTAAAAAAAAGATATTTTTTTAATATCTGCCATGAAACTGTCAGAATAAGCTGATCTAAAAACATAACAGAATGAGATACTTGTTGCCACCCGACAGAAAACTGCTATAATAAATGTATGTCAGGACTTCCCTGGTGGTCCAGTGGTTAAGAATTTGCCTTCCAATGCAGGGGATGCAGGTTTGATCCCTGGTCAGGGAACTAAGATCCCACATGCCACGGGGCAACTAAGCCTGCAGGCCGCAACTACCGAGTATGCAAGCCACAACTATAGAGCCCACGGGCCACAACGAAGACCCGCACACTACAATGAAAGATCTCAAGTGCTGCGACAAAGACCCGATGCAGCCCCCAAGCAAATAAATAAACAAATATTTAAAAAATAATAATGAAAAGTAAAAAGATAAATAAATGTATGTCTTTAATGTGAAAGTCCTCCCTTAGATATGGTGCACTGCACAATCCATACAACTGTATGTGGCAGCCCTGACTGAACATGACAAATCAGTCTACTAGTAGTAGAATCAGAGAGGGGTTGCATAATGGAATACATAACAGATGAGAAAATAGGAATCTTAAGTTCAGGTCCCAGCCCTGCAATTAATTCACAGGGCCGCTGTGTGGACTGAATGAAACATGGGTACGTGAAAGTAAGGTATCTTCCTAAACCAATAATTTTGATAACATCTTTAACCCAAAAGCCTTACTTTACATGCATTGTCTCATTAACCCTTCTAGTGCCAGTGATCGTAAGGTCAGCACTGTCAGTCACATCAAAGAGCAAGAGAATGGTAGAGATGTGCACCTGGCGGGTCAAGAAGAGGACCAGGACTCAGGTCACTTTCTGGTTGTCTTTCTGGCTGAACTTTGAGTTTTCATGTTATGGGGAAGACAGTTCGCTGCTTATATAACATGGAAAACACTTGGCAGATTTCAGCTAAAATCAGATTTTAATATTCAACTAAGACTAAGCCACCAGCAAAAAGAAACTTCTACTTAAATTCTCTGTAGGAAGATTTTGGTCCTGAATCCTTGTTCTTTGGGTCATGATGCAGATGGCATGCCTTTTATTACTTTCCTTAAGAAGAGAAGTGGCCTTACCTTGTCTTTAACATCCAAAGGGCATTTGCTCTCATTGAGAAATTTCAAGGTATCTACATGGCCATGCCGAGAGGCCCAGTAGATGGCATTGGATCCACCCTGTACAAAAACCAAGGCAGAGTCACATTCCCAGACTGGATCTGAATGCAAACATCACTCAGTTGCTATATTTCCCTTCCTATGTGATGACAAACTCCAAAGGAGCAACTCCCAAGAGGAATAAAACCCCATTTCACTTTTCAGTTTGACAAAGGGACCAAGGTTATGTAAGACATTAACATTCCAGGAAGCTGGGTGAAAGGGATAAGGGAGCTCTCTATACTATCTCTGCAGATTGTTTTTGGTAAATCTAGAATTATTTAGAAATAAAAAGTTGTTTTTCTTTTCCTAAAACCTTCATTTCAACTTCTGGTTAGAATTCCCTATATTGTCAAGGGCCAGATCTAGTCCGTTTACAGCTCAGTTGAAAGTCTATGGAAGCTGATGACAGACCCATTGTAATGACGCTTAGCTGATCATCATTTGTGTCTACACTTCCAATGTGGTCTACACCTCAAAGCATATCCTTCTTACTCTGTTGCCCTAATTAATGTGCGGGCTAATACATTTCTGGTGAGATTAATTGGATAAGTAAAACATTTTCAATGTGACATCAAATAACACCGCTGAGTAGATATGATCAGTAAGGAGTCAATCTGGGGCAGGACACGATGAAAGGATGATGTCGAGCAACAGAGCCACGAGGAAGATTAATGTTTGCCTTTTTCTCTGTAACATGTTAGACAGGAACAGGCTATTCAAGTAGTTCATCTTCCTTTATAGGAAACTGAGAAATGAAGTAGGGCATATGTGTTATTTTTCTCTATTACCTTTTGATTAGAGACATTTGGAAATACTTAAAAATTCATTTGCAATAAAACAGAATTATGACCTTATCCTGGACATCGATTCTTGAGCCTCTTTTAATGAGCAACTGTAGTATTTGAATATTTCCACAGCCAGCAGCAATAAGTAACGGTGGTGTCCCATGCTGGAAAAGGCAAGAAAAAAAAACAAACAATTTTTCAGGTTTGGTAGGAAAGGAAAAGCCCAAACTACCCCTGTTGCCCCAGACACCTTCCTGTGTCTCCACAGACACAGGACACATTCCTGTCCTGCTTGACAGGAATGGAAGACAGTCAGAAGGACACAACATCTTCCTCTTTTGGATTCACAATCAAGAGTGACATTTTCATTTGCACGAAGAGTAACATTTAAAATTTCATGGTTAGAGGCGAGTGCTAGGTGCGTGTAGAGAGGCCCTCAATGCAAAAAGACCTTATTCCTAACTCAGCTCACTTTCTAAGCAGAAGTGATTTTCCCCACAGTATGGAGTTTACAACAGTACGGGAGAATGAAGAGCAGATGGGGTTTTTCCACCTTGGACTTGGAAACGCCCAGTCACCATGACCCCCCGACCCCCACTACCCCTGGCAGGGCAGCATCAGACCTTGTTGGGTTGGTTAACGTCATAGTTGGACAAGGAGCCCAGGAGGTGCTGCAGGCCTGGGACGTTGTCATCGTTGATGGCATGGATGATAGCTTTCATCACGAAGGAGTCTTCCTCATCCTTGAGAGAGACATGGAAGAGGGAAAAAGTATGAGATTGCTGGTTGTGCTGCCCCTTTACGAACATCAGAGAAACCAATGCTCATTTGTTAAAAGGAGTGTTCAGGGGAAAGTAAGCCATTTAATCCCCAAATCCACCTGGTCATGAAGGGAAGCAGGACGTCATTTTTTGCCCCTTCCATGTTGGGAACTAGCAGCACCTACTATTTATCTGTGTCTTTATGTCGCCTGCATTAGAACTCAGAGAGCAAACAGCTCTTAAGTTTCAGATTTAGAACAACGATTGATGACAAACTACACTTTGTGTTTATCTTAGGAATCTTTAAAAACATATAGACCCAGAAACCACTGTAGAAAATTTCAAGTGTAACTCAGATTCTAAAAACCATAGAACCAAGGAAATGATATCTTTGAATAAGAAAGTCTTACTTTGTAATTTTTGCAATTACAGATTGTCATTTTTTGAGCACTAGAACTTCTTCATTCTCTAGGTATTCTATAACATAGCAAAATTCTCTGAAAGCTGGTCACAATTATTTTTTTAAAAAGGTATGAAAAGGGGAGAAATGTAAAAATAAAGGCCAGAAATAGGAAAATGGATGCATTTCATTTACAAAGAGAAAATAACTAGATACTGTGGAACAGTAAGTTTGTTAAATATTTGCTACTTTGTTAAAGTACTTTCTTAAATATAAATAAGAAAATTGCACAATATGGTAAGTTAAAACAAAAAAAATAAGCTAGTAAAGTCCCAAACAAAAGTTTTGGACTTACAGAGGTACTGCTACTAAAATTTCAAATCTGGAAAAGCGTACCTACAGAGGCTGAACTTCTGCCTGTGGGGGGTGGAATGGAGAAAGCAATTTCTCTGAACTCTGCTTTCTCTTCTCTATAAATCTGAATCCAAACAAGCTTCATGAGGGACGTAATAATATCTGCACAGAGTACATGTTTAAGAACACCACTGGTTTTGCTTTTCTATCACAATCCAAGTTGAAGACTAAGAGACATTTGCCTGAAAGTGAGAGTGACAAGAAATGGGAGAATGGGAGGAATAAGCACGTTGTTGTAACACGGCCTCCCGATCAGCAGGACACTGAGATGATGAGAGAGAGACCCTGAGGGCTGGGGAGGGGGGTCTTCCCACCTGGAGCTTCTACACAAACCCTGTCCCTCTCTTACCCCAAACTCTTCATTGCAACAAACTGTCTCTCAACTGATTATTCAGGGCAATTTTAATTTATAAGATTTCATTGTTCTCATCACCTTACTTAGATTAATAGTTTATATCTTGTCCTGGTTCCACTGCCACCCTCAAACAATTCCCCAGTCCAGCCTTCCTCCTCTTTCTCTCCCTTCTCCTCCTAACTTGCTTCTCTCCTACTTCTTTCTTTCTTTTTAAAATTTCCTATCTCTTTTCAGGCTATAAGGTTAGATCTGGAACTTGAGTAAAACTACTGGCTTCAGGGAGTTAAAAAAAGAGCTGGTGTCTGCTGATGTGTGATCCTGCCCTTGGAGTTCCCGGATTCCACTCAGGAAACACTGACTATTCAGTTACAGGAGCAGGCTGGTTCCCACAGAACCACCCTTTCTGCCTTTTCTGGAGTCCCCTTTACCTCCAGGGTTCACAAAGCCCTGTTGTCTGACTGTTGGGGAAAGTCTTGTTGAATTCTGATGTGTCCAGTCATATCTGAAGAGTTAATCTGTGATTAGGTTTCAGTTTGGATTAAGGGAAAAAAGTCGTGGAGTTGTTCTCAAGGGCCTTTGGAAGTCAATACAACATCAACAAAGTGACTGGGTTTAGCCTTCTGGTCTACCATGAACTATATCAGCAAGCCCCACTGCATTTCCCCTGATTTTCTGGTGTGTTAGTGTGTTAGTGTGTGTGTGTGTGTGTGTGTGTGTGTGTGTGTGTGTGTGTGTTCAGAAGGAGGGTTGTCTGCCCCCTTTGTACTATTACAGTCTAAGATTCTCCAAGGTTGGTGGAAACAGAGGGCTCTCGTTTCAGTTCATGAAAATTAGAATATGATCTTTCCTCTTCCACTGGCCAGCCTCTCTTTTATCAAACTGTGTTGGGGGGAAGAGGAGGGTGGGAGGGTGGTAGTGTTAGAGGTAGTAGGTGTAGCCAATCCAAACAAAGAGGAAAAAGGACGAAACAGTAATAGAGTAGATCAAATCAGTCACCCCAACTCCCCCACTCAAGAGGAGGAAGAACAGGCCTGATGTTTCCAAGACTTCAGGTTTTCTGGGTTGTTGAACAAATTAAACAACCTAAACACGGTAAATACACAGTGCTAAGAACAAACCTATCCGGCAAAAAGGTTTGCTTACCAGAGTATCATCGCTTCTGGCAACACTCATGTTACTTCTGGACAAGAATGACCTGGATAATCTTTGGCACAGTGATATCAAGCGAACAGATTGCTTTAAAAATAAAAAGAGAGAGAGAGAGAGTGTGAAAAAAATGCAGGGGGAGAGGAGGAGAGAGAGCTTACATAACAATACTCAAATTAGTGCAAATGACAAAGCCTTTGAGATAGCATTCAATGCTGACAGCATGTATTATTCTTCAGGGGTGGGCGATCCCACAAGCAGGTTGGATCATATTTGCTTAAAGAAATTCTAAAGGTCTTGTAAATCAAGACAACAATAGAGAGAGATTCTCCTGCATTTCATTATTAAGCTGCAGAACTGGATGCCTCCCTTCTCTCTTCATATTCACTCTCTGCTCTTTGAGGAATGGGATCTTACCCTAACAAAGCCCTTGCACGTCCCCCCTCAGAGAAGCATGGTATGCAAGGGTCTTGCCCTGTGTCCTTAGTGCTCAGGCAAGCTGCTAATGACAGACAGTGTGACCCTCAAAACTCATCCAGTTGTTGGAAATGAGCAGGTTGGGGACTCTTTAGCCTATAGGACAAACACCTCTGCATTTACTCTCAAAGCAGAAGCAACAGGTAAAGAATGTGTGTGTGTGTGCATGTCTGTATGTGAATGAAAGAGAGGGAGAGAAAGAGAAACTTATGGTGGTTCACTCTACATTTTAAGCCTTATTTTCAAGGCTTCTTTGAGACCAAGAGTCAAGTCTTGAGTAACCCATGGCAGTGGTCCTCCTCATCTCTATCAAGGCATCCCCAACCTGATGAATACAATGAGGTACACTTCTGGTCCAGTGATGAGGAGACATGGCAAGTGCCTGCTTCCTCTGGGCTTGACATGACCCTGTGCACAGGAAGCCAACCTGTCCCCTTCTTAACCTTGAATTTTTATTTGTTTAAGTTTGGCTGGAATGCCCTTTAGAGCCACATCCTACTCAGCCCCTGCAGAAATCATCCACACTGAGAAGGGATCACATTGCAGATGCTCATGGTCACACCCCACCCCCATCCCAACCACTCACAGACCAAGGCTGGATTTAGAGAACCATTTACACAAGTTCTGGTATAATCATAATGCTACGGTGCTTACCACAAGAAAAATCTATTTAAAATGTGGCTTGTTGCATTTAGAAAAAGACTGCACTATAATTTTATTGTACCGATTTAAAAATTTGCCTTGGGAATGGTTTTAATTTTTAAAAATTCAAAATTCCATGTGAAAAGATGAGTTAATAGGACTGCAATAGTATTTTTTTTTTTTTTTTTTTTTTTTTTGCGGTATGCGGGCCTCTCACTGTGTGGCCTCTCCCGTTGCGGAGCACAGGCTCCGGACGCGCAGGCCCAGCGGCCATGGCTCACGGGCTTAGTTGCTCCGCGGCATGCGGGATCTTCCCGGACCAGGGCACGAACCCGTGTCTCCTGCATCGGCAGGCGGATTCTCAACCACTGCGCCACCAGGGAAGCCCTGCAATAGTATTTTTGATTGTCTTTGAAAATAGGGTAATGGTGCAGATGACTACAGAGTGAATTTTTTAAAAGGATGCAGTTCTGCATTGCCAGTGGCAAAAGAAGTGAGCCCTGAGCACAGGGAGAGCCACAGGGGACACAGAGTTCGTTAAGCTCTTCAAATCAAACAATCTTACTTTCCATTTTTTCCGGGCTGCGAACTTCTTGAATTTCTCCATGTTTACTGCCGATGCTTTTCTACTAAGTGCTTGTTGGGTATCTTTAGGCTAAAATGAAAATCCAAGAAAGACAATTTAGAGCTCTCAAATTATAGAAATGGGTTACACGACAACTTTTGAAAACCTCCCTTTATTTGGGATGCTTACACATTCACCTTGCTAAAGTAACAAAACGAGTTGGGATAATATGCCTGATCTAGGAACCTAGTCTCCAGAGGCTAAACTCTTGTGGCTAAGGGTCTGAGCAAATCCATGAAGACTGGATCTTGAGAGAAAGTTGAAAAGTTGAGCTTGGACAAGCTGAATTACAACTTTCCATAAGAGAGTCTGGGAATGGCATGACTCAGGGTGAATCCATATTGCAAGGCATGTGAACTCAACATCGTCAAGTAATTTAGAGCTGGTTGGGACCTCCGATATTAGCAAATTCGGCCTGTCTTACAGCATTAAAATCCTTCCTACTGTATTTTTTCAGGAGGCCATGCAACTCTACTTCTGAAGGAAGGAGACACAGTTGCCTTCTAGGGAAGCCCAGGCAACTGCTGGGAGCTGGTAAAGGCAGAGGTCTCCAGCTGCCCCAAACCTATTTCTGCAATGCAAGTTACTGCATCACAATCCACTTATTGGTTCCGTGATTTTATTCTGTAACTGTCACGCTTCCCCACCCTTATTCCTTTCTTTTTTTTTTTTTTTTTTTTTTTGCGGTACGCGGGCCACGGCTCACGGGCCCAGCCGCTCTGCGGCACGTGGGATCTTCCCGGACCGGGGCACGAACCCGTGTCCCCTGCATCGGCAGGCGGATTCTCAACCACTGCGCCACCGGGGAAGCCCCACCCTTATTCCTTTCTGGTCTAGCTGAAGCAACTTCAGTTCTTTAATCCAAATGCTGACAGGCGCCAGGCAAATAATGTAAAGGTGTATATACATCGGGGGTGGCCACTGGCCTGGCACAAAGGCAACGGGGCAGAGTTTCTGGCAGCCTTGTGGAATGAGGGCTCAGTGTTGATAGATCTTCAGATTTTTCAAGAGAAGATGGAAATCCAGATTTGATATGATACTTAAATGCTGGGAGTTAATTCAAGAATTTTCAAATATATTGTTTGGGCTAATATCCCACAATCAAACTCAAGGCTATTTATTGAGTAGACCTGACCTTCAGCTCCTCATCACAATCCTGCGCTGTGGTAGCTCACTCCTTTCTACCTCTGTTATCACGAGGATTCTCTCAGCTGTCAGCTGTCTTAAAACATGGCACCAACAGCAAACACAATACTCCAGATGTGACCGTGGTTAGAACCTATAGTGCCTAGTGATACCCTAGGTCGCCCTATAATCCCCAAACCAATCGCAATATGCAACTTACCTTGATCCAGGGATGCTGCAAACTATCTTGAATTGTCATTCTCTTCCTTTGTGGGGGGAGGGGAAAGAAAAAAAATGCGGTGACCATAGAAGCAAACACTAAGGTTGTTTCCATGCCGGCTGGGCCTACCAAGCAGATGCTCTGGAAAATGCAGTTCGGGGCCTGCTTCACGGAAGAGAGCCGAAAACATCAGTCTTTGTGTGATTATTTCACTGTGCCCACAGGGGCTGACTGAGCAGGTACAAAGGGCCCTGCCTGCATTTTCTGAAGCGTTTCACATGGCATGCTTCTCTTTGCCAGGAGGAAACAACCAGGGTTGCATAAATGTGGCCGTGTGCACAGGACAGGTGCTAACTCTCGTCTAGCGGAGGCCACAGCTGGGCACCTTTCGGGCATAATGGACACTCACTTTGGATCCTTGACGAGGAGTCTTCTTATGAAATCTTTGGCTAGGGCACTGGTATTACTGAAGTATTCTTCCTCAAATTCGTAGTTGACAGCAGATACGTTCGCTAACGTTTCTTGTTTAGTGTCTCCAAGAAATGGGGAGGCCCCACTTAGGCTGTTAATAAAGCAGGGCACAGAACATGAGTAAGCCCCTCTTGTGTTGTCTTTCTGTTCCTACAATATCTGATAAAGGGAGTGAGAAAACATTATAATCTGGTGCTTGACCAGTCACTTTAGAATTCAGTTACATTTTATAGGACATTTAACTGTCATGCACAAAAGCTTCAGCTTAATGCAAAGGACAGTTAATTTAGGACAGCATTTAGTAGTTTAAAAAAAAAAAAGAGGAAACCTTTCTTATTTTCTCAGCAGTAATAGACAGCCATGCTTTCTTTCAGTGATTATGCTGCAGTTTCTGATGACTCATTTCAAATTAGGAGAAAATGTTAATTAGCATAAACTAAACATGTTGTGGAGGTATAAAATGAATATGTTTAGAAAGCATACATAAGCTGAACTGATCAATACGACACATAGAATGGTCAGTAAAACATACGGTCTCAAAGAAAAAGGAAAAGAAAGCTGTGGATTTGGGTACTTACAGAATATAGGTTATTACCCCAATACTCCTAGACACAAAATAAACAGAAAAACAACATCAGAAGAATAGTAAAAATAAATCAGAAAGATGACAACATCAAGAGCATGCTCCTTACCACATGTCTGCCTCAAGACCAAGAGGTTCATAGTTGACTATCTCAGGAGCTAAGAGGAAATGAACGCACATTTAGTTTTGGAAGAAAGTGAACCAACAGATTCTAATCTTCGTGTATAAACCAGAAACATGTACCAGGGAAATGATACTGCAGCAGTGTGAATTTTGCCAGGATAATGTTTATGAGAAATGAGTGACCACAGGAATAAGAAAACTTACCAACAAACTCTGGTGTCCCAAATATGTTCTTGAATTCATTTCCAAAGTCAATTTTATGGGCCAACCCAAAGTCAATGATCTTGATCCGAGGTTTGGGGACATTTCTATCCAAAAGCATTATGTTTTCAGGCTTTGAAAAAAGAAAAATAGTACAGCAATGTTCATAGGTGGAAATAACATCATCATCCATCAGATGAATGGATAAACAAAACGTGGTCTATCCATACAATGGAATACCATTCAGCCTGAGAAAGAAAGTAAATTCTGACATGTGCTACAATATGGATGAACCCTGAAGACACTATGTGAACTGAAATAAGCCAGTCACAGAAGGAGAAATAGTGCATGATTCCACTTACACGAAATACCTAGAATAGGCAAAATCATAGAGACAGAAAGTAGAATAGTGGATGCCAGCAGCTGGGGGTAGGAGGGTTGGGGAGTTAGTGTTTAATGGATACATAGTTTCAGTTTGGGAAGATCAATAATTTCCAGAAATAGATGGTTGTTGATGCTTGTACAACAATGTGAATATACTTAATATCACTTAACTGCATACTTTAAAATGGTTAAAATGGTAAATTTTATGTTATGTTTATTTTTCCACAATTAAAAAGAACCCTATCATACGTTACGCTGAGGACAAGATGACAGGTAGATTTTCCTCTTCCCTGAAAAAACAACCAAAAATAGGGATGAAAGAGTAGTTGCAAGAGAACACTAGGAAAAATAAATGTCTTGGTTTAGATTCTCCCAGGAGCAGACCTGTGACATGGATTTGGATGCAAGCAGCTTATGTAGGAGGGGACGTCAGGGAATACTTGGTAGAGGAATGGGGAGACAGGAAACAGAAGGAAGGAAGCTGATACAAAGTGTCTTATCAAGGTAGGGGTGACTGGAGCACAATCCTTTTGGAGGACTTGAGGAGAAACGGCAGCACTCAGAATTTTCCAACTGAAGCACGAGGGAGTTGGGGTATTTATCCACCTTCTCCCCAGCTCCACTGCTAAGAGCTGCTTCAGTAGGCATTTACTCTTTGGCATTTCCAGCTCCCAGCAGCAGTCTTTGGGGTGTGTATTAGTGAGTGTTGGGGGATCCAGATGGGGTCTTAATGGCTCTGCTACAATCAGTATGGAGAAAATCTTCCCTTCTCTCACATCTATCCTAGCTCCAATGATCTGAATCATTCACTTGGCAATCAACCACACACTCTTTGTGATAATCTTCTCGCTGCCTTGGATTGTACCTTGAATCTTACATTGCCACATCTGTTGCTCATATGTATATCTTCCCCTCTCAGAGAGACCATCACCTCTGTGATGAATGGGAGTATGATGCGCCTTTTTATGTCCGATAATGCCTTGCCTCCAGCCAAGCAAAGACCACAATTAGCCAGTCTCAGAGTTTGACTTGATTGATTGCCAGAGACCGAGTCAGCCCAGAAGCCTTTGCATCAAGAGGGAGAGTAGAGATCAAGACACCTTCCATCTTATATGCCTTGTAGCCAGAAGGGGATGGAAACTGGGCAGCCAATGGGTACTCCAGGTTGAAAATACCCCATAACCAACAGCAGCCCCCTTTCTTAAAGACCTGGCTGGTAAGACCCCCTTGATTCTTCCCCAAGAATTCTCAAATGTAATCATTAATCTTAAGCCTCTATCTCACACATTGGTTAGGAATTCCTGTAGTAGGCATGCATTATACACTTGCTGATTTATGTAGATAATTTCATTTGTTAAACCCCTCTAGGAAAAAAACATGTATCTCTTTCGGACGCCCTCAATTTTTCTTAGCAAACAGTGAATGCTGTGGTACGTGTAAGCTTTCATCTGATTCACACCAAGCAACATACCTTGAGATCAAAGTGGGCAATCTGAAGGGAATGCAGGTAGTAAACACCATTAAGAATTTGTTTGAGAAATTCAGTTGCTTCCTCTTCAGTCAGAGATTCCTTTTCAGCTAAGAAGTCAAAGAGCTCACCACCTGCAACACTGAAAATCAAGAAGCAGAGGTTATTGATGACAGCTCTGTCTCATATTGATTTGTTCTCTCATAGATGATTTGCATGCTCAAGTGTCTGGCAAGAAAACAGCATTGAGGACATGCTGAAACTGCTAAGCAAGGAATCAGAATTTGCTGTGCTTCTCATTGTTGGATAAGAATTCTGCATTCAGGTACATTTGTGCTTGAAAGCACTTGGGTACTGCTTTCCTCATGTGCTAGGTTCACAAATAGGGCAGAGAGTAGAAATGTGATGGAGAAAAAAATTAATGCATCTTTCAGACATCTTAATTAAACATGTTAAGAGATGAAGTCTTAACTCACTGATTAAAAAAAAAACTACAATCCAACTTTGTATAGAATTTATAGAATATATCCTCCTAGCCCAATCAGAGACATCTGGAAAGTTCAAAATCTCTATGAATCAATTTTTTTTTAAACCCAAATCACAATAGATGGCCTGACAAGGATTTTTTGTTTGTATGCTTTGTATTTGTATATATGTAAATACTTCTACATTTACAAAAATCACATTTAGTAATGAATTTAACAAACACCTTAACAAATAAGAATAAACATACACAAAGCTGAAATGCCCATGGTTGTTGGGGATTTGATGAATCTGTCTCCCTGGCCAGACTGTAAATCCCTGGAAGGCAGCGGTCAGCTCCCGCCTGCTGGCCCACTGCGTGCGGTCTCCCGATCCTTGCACGGGGCCAGCCACGCAGCAAGAATGAAAAAACTTTTAATTAAGTGGGTGAATGAACAAACTCCCCTAAAAAATCCATGGTACTGATTAATGGCAAATAACAGGGAACTTTTTTTTTTTTTTTCTGGTATGCGGGCCTCTCACTGTTGTGGCCTCTCCCGTTGCGGAGCACAGGCTCCGGACGCACAGGCTCAGCGGCCATGGCTCACGGGCTTAGTTGCTCTGCGGCACGTGGGATCTTCCAGGACCAGGGCACGAACCCGTGTCTCCTGCATCGGCAGGCGGATTCTCAACCACTGCGCCACCAGGGAAGCCCAACAGGGAACTTTTAATAAGATTTTTTATAAGTTAATCTTTATCGAGTTTAACCACATGTTCACAACATAATAATTAACTGCAATTATGCACATAACCACATGTGCATTCTTTCTTTCAGCAAGACAGCTGCATAAACATACCTACCACGTCTACGTCCAGAATAAGAAAACTGGTGCTCCTGAGATTAAATTATAATGACAAAAAAGCTATTTTCGGAAAAGAAAAGTTTCAGAGCCTGCACCTTCGCCCTCCAAGTGGGTGTATTTCTTAGCCTGGCTCAGGATCCCCTGGCACCAGAATTGCTTGGGGTGTTTTAAATATGCGGATTCTGGGCCTCACTTCCAACCTGCTGCACGAGTTTCCAAGAGTGGAGACCAGGAAGGCAGCATTTTAAACAAACACCCCAGATGATTCTTAGCACACTAAAAACTGACGATCAGTTTTCAAAGTCTTAATTGCATCCTCCCGCTGCAAGGCCTCCCTCTGATATTTAACTTCAGGATGTTTATCCGGAGGGGACGGTGAAGTGACTCCTCCACCCCCACCCCCCCGGACCCGAGAGCGTTTCTGCCACAGAGCCTGAGCCTTGCCTGGGGGGCAGAGGCCTGCAGCTGATGCAGCAACGCCCCTCCACCAACGCACTGTCCCAGCCTCACCGCCCTCGGCCTTGCACCCCTGCACTGGCTCCCTGCCCAACTCCGTGGAGCCCTTTGCATCTCACATTTTGTCTTCTCTATTCCTCTTAAAACCAACAAAACAGGGAGAGGGAATCCTTCAACTCTAGGGAACAAAAAGGAGGAAAAAATGGGAAGCTGTGAACCAACTAACGCTGACAAAAGACGCTCTATCATCCGTTTGCTTCTTTGCTCTCTGGCCCACGCGGCCATTCCTTAGGTAAACTGTGGCATCAGGGCCGTACGGTGGGGAGATGGTCCAGAGCTAGCACATCCAATGCAAACCTTAATCCTGCGGCCAGAAGGTTACTCCTTCTTGCTGAGCCTCATTTTCTTATCAAATGGGAATCATAGGACCCACTCCTCTGAGGGTTTTGAGGACTAATGATAATAAATATACGTAAAGCCCGTGGCAGGCAGGTCTAGCTTTAGGCTGAGGCCCAGTAAGTGGAACTGGTACTGTTATAAAGGAAGAATCCACGCCACCTGCCTAAGGGCGGGCTCCATCATGAAAGTCCCCTTCCTGCCCTGCTTCTCCCCTCTCCCTTTCAAGTCCATTGGTCTGGCTTAACCACTGTACTCCCCGGTCAGGGGAGCATTACAGATGCTCCTGTAAATATGGTGTCGGCCTTTCCTCTCTTTGCCTCCCTTTCAGCGGCTTCCCCACTCCCCCTTGCTCACACAGACTGCTTGTGCCTTTAAAACATTGATAAGTTTCCTGACAATAAGAAAGGGCTGGGGTTTGGTTGCTAGGAGTTGGGGCGAATCTTCCAGTGTCCACACAGCTGGGCATGATGCGGAGGCCTGAGTCCTTCCCAGGAACCCCACGGCTGCCCCGGCCAGGCCTTTCCTCCCCTTCCTTCTCTGGCTGGCTTTCCTCCCTCTCGCCCAACCTGAGCTTCCCTCCGGCCAGTGACAAGGAGCCTATTTCATCCTCTTGAGACCCGGCGGAGGGTGAGGAGACCCCGGTTCAAATCCTGCCCAGTTACCCAATCTCGCCACACCTGGGATCCCTTTTTGTGAAATAAGAGACACCCCCTAGAGTTGTTCTGATGTTCCAGGATATGTCGAGTGCCTCGGCAATCAATCAGCGCTGCTGTCTTTCTTCTTGCCTTGCTTCAAATCGTAACCCCCGCTGCCCCGACCATGGCAGCCATGGTGTGCTGGGCCATACTTAACAACTGGCTCTCTGGGGTTGGGGTGGGGCAAAGCCCATCCCCGAGGTGTAATATTCCCACCATGGTCATTTCAAGCCACCCTCGTGATGATGGCGACGATGTGGAGGTGGGAAGGTTGTGCTCAAACAGCTCCGAGACCTGGCCCACTGAGGCACTGGGGATTTTCCAGAGATGGTGCAACAGCACTTCCCGCCCCCTGCTCTGTGCTGTGATCTTGCTTCTGGGGCTCCATCCCCTTGAACCTGGATGGGCCCCATCATAGCTTTGACCAATAAGACACAGCAGAGTGATGCTGTGCCATCTCCGGTGTGCTTTTTCATGGGCCCAGGGCTTCCACATCCTGCCTCTTGAGTCCCTCCTGTAAGAAGTGTGATGAACCCGAAACCACACCGTGGCATGGAGAAACCCCAGAAGATGAGATGCCCCATAAAGAGAGAAAGAGGCAAAGGAGCACTGAGTGAGGAGGGAATCTTGGCAGTGAACCTTGCAGCCCAGATGAGGCCACAGAGGTCAGACTGTCCATCTGAGCCGTTCCAGAATTCCTGACCCACAAAATGCAACGGTCATTTTAATCCACTGTGGTGGACACCATGAGCACTGCCCACATTCCCCTTGAGGAAGGACCTGCTGTCCCCAGTGCTGGGTGTGGAAGCAGCACAGCCCTCAGCCCTCATCCAGCAGGGCTCACCTCTGCTGCAGAGCCACTGCCCAAGGTCTTGTCCTCTCCCTGGAAGCCCACAGCCAATGGCTACTGTGGAAACATAAAGCTGAGGTCGACTCACTTCTAGAAATGGCAAGATATTAAATATTTTAGGCTTCGTGGGCCATCCAGCTTCTGTCACAACTACTCAGCTCTACCCAAGCAGCGTGAAAGCAGCCTTAGATCATACGTAAATGGAGAGGTGGAACTGTGTTCCAGTAAAACTTCATTTACAAAGACAGGTGGCCACCTGATTTGTAAGACATGCCAGTTTGTGCACCTCTGATATAAAAGCCAGGTCATCTCAGCCTAATTTGGGGCAACTCTCAAGGGTCATTCTGGCTCCAGGACTCTGTTGGATCAGCTGGGGCTGTCACTGAGCTGCAAGGCAGCATGACTTTCTCTGCCCACTCCTACTCTTTCCTCTCCCTTGGAAGACTTGATTCTAAGAGTAGTTCTTTTTTTTTTTTTTTTTTTTTTGCGGTACGCGGGCCTCTCACTGTTGTGGCCTCTCCTGTTGCGGAGCACAGGCTCCAGACGCGCAGGCTCAGCAGCCATGTCTCAAGGGCCCAGCCGCTCCGCGGCATGTGGGATCTTCCCAGACCGGGGCACGAACCCATGTCCCCTGCATCGCCAGGAGGACTCTCAACCACTGTGCCACCAGGGAAGCCCCCTAAGAGTAGTTCTTAAGGAACATCCTGCATGCTCTTCTCCAGCTCAGAGTCTGCTTCCCAGAGAACCCACCCTGCACCCCACTAAATTTGGGGGTAGTTTGTTATGCAGCAATAGCTGACAGGAACACTCACCATCTTGACTGGGTCTGTTTACTCAGTTCAGCCAAAGATCAGGTTTGCCGTTCTACAGGCTGGCCACCTTGTGCCCTATTCAGTCTTCCTGTCCCGAGTAACTTAACTCCAACAGTGCTTCCTGACAAGAGAAGTGAGAACTGGGAACAACCCTAGAGCCTCTGGAGTAAGGGACCAGACTGCAAAGTGGCAGTGCCTGATCACAACTGAGGGGAAGGAGGCAGGCGTCACCTCTGATTTTCTCCATCTACCCTGCTCGCAGGCCCTGTGCAAATCCCATGCTGTTCACGATGAGGTCCACACCATCGTTTGTGCGATGAGCTTGTGCTGGGAGCCAAATCATTCAGCTAGACATCAGGAGGGTTAGGACACCCCCCGTCTCACTGGGCCTGGAACCATCACCGGTTTCCTGATGCCCTGAAGGTCTTATCTACATTCTCATTCTCCTTCACGCCAAAATGGGAAGGCAGATGCTTTAGCTGCTTACAAAATCTTTAGTGATTAATCAAAGTAATTGAAACTAAGTGATTTCAGCAAAGGTTGGGGAGCATGATAAGGATCCTTTGTTAATTTACCCCCGTTTGTCCCCCAAACTCAGAAGGCAGACAGTGACTTGAATATTTTTTTACATGGGAACTTTCACATACATGCTTAGAATCAGAACTCAAATGCTTACAATGCAGCTGCCACACAGCAGAATACTGTTAACAAGAAGATCAGTCAAAACCCTAGTATCTTCACTCTTTGTTCCAAATTTTACATTTTGCTCAAGAGAAGGCAGATTGATGGAGGGAGAGATGAGCAATTTGTTCAGCAAATTTAGAAAGCTCGTTTCACCTCCTTTATTAGGTCTTTCAGTCAGTGTTTTAAATTATAGCATCATCATGGAAATTGTGTGGAACGCATGCTAATAAGCGTTGGCTGTTTTCATCAAGAGCTCTGGAAAATATGAATTCTCCCTCTCCTCCCCATGCCTTTCCTTACCACCAAGGCCTCCCCTAAAAGCTAGCTGTATCAGAATGTCATTAGGACACATTACAGCTTTAAAGATAAGGTAGGCTTCCAGAGTGACATAAGAGAAATTATTATAGGATTCCAATTTCTAAATTAAAACACTATTCTGGGTCCCCGACTCTTGCTAGGAATGTCCAAGATATAACAGGACTTGATTCTGGACTAGATCTGGTCATAATCTAAACTGCAGGGGACTTTTGGTTATAAGCTGATGAGACTTTTCAAGGAAAACGCTGTGATTCTACAGCATTGAGCTGGATTTCCCTCTTGGTGTCTCAGAGCAAGTACGTGTGGTTGTTGAATTGGGGGCCAAGGCTACAATTCAGGAACCGAGTATGCTCTGCCAGGGCACACCATCGGGGTCCCAGCCAGCTATGATGCAGAGCCCTGGGAGGGGCGTGGCAAGAGGGCTGGATGGGCCTCAGCACACAGGTCCCCAACTCTAGCTCTGGTCTCAGGTTGTGAGTAGATGGAAGGAAAGTATGGAGGTCATGTCCTTTCTCTGGACCTCAACTTTGCTATCTGTACAATGACAGGGTTGAACTGGTAAGTGACTCTCTAACCTTAGTGTACATAACAAGAATTGGGGGGGATTTGGCAAAAATCAACTGGCTAGAACCCACTTCCTAAGGTTCTGACTCAGCAGGTGGGGCCCCAGAATCTGCATTTGAACAAGTCCCTCAGGTGGTCCTGATGCTGATGGACCACACTTGGAGAAGCCGATCTCTCATGTCCCTTCCAGTTCTGATAATATAAGATTCTATGAGCCAGTGTGTGAATGTAGCAGAGCTATGCTCCCGTCACACTTACCTTTTCCTCCTGGGTGCACAGCTAATCTGCACTTCCCAGCTCCCTTGAGTCAGGGACTAGTTCTAGCCAGTGCAACGTGGACCAGAATGATGTGTGCCACTTTCAGACCCAGCCCATGAAACATCTCACATGATCTTCCACTCTCTCTCTCCCCTTTCTCTTTGGCTACTTGAACACAGATGACCCAGCAGAGGACCCCAAAGAGGACCGGGGACAGCAAAGACATTAGGTAGAAGGAACATGGATCCCTGAGTCAATGCTTGTAGGAGAGCCACCCAACCTGTAACATCCACATTGGACTTTGTGTGAGTGAGAAATAAATACTATTAGGTTAAATCATTGAGATTTTGTGGTTATAGTCTGTCTTCTCTAAATATAAAACTACTTAGTCAGAAGTAAAAATTCAATCCATTTTTAAAATTAAAATTAAAATAAAACAACAAATGCAAAGCACAGAGTTCACTAACTGTCCAAGACATCTACTGCTGTGTAACAAATCTCCCCGGAACTTAGCGGCTGTAAATATGGCAATTATTTTGTGATCTCTTAAAGCTTCTATGGATCAGGAATCCAGGAAGGCTTGGACTGGGCAGCTCTGGCTCAGGGTCTGTCATGGGGGTGCAATAAGATAGTGGCTGAAGCTGAAACCATAGGGTTGCTGGAGCATCTAGGGGCTGTCTAGGTATCTCTCTCCATGTAGTCTTTGTCTCCATGTGGTCTCTCCATTTGGGGTAGTACGGGCTTCCTCACAGCATGGAGGACTCAAGACAAGTGGACTATTTACATGGCAGCTCAGGGCTCCAGGGCAAGTGTTCTAGGAAACAGGGTGGAAGCTGCCAGTCATAGAACATCAAAAGGGAGTCACAGCCCATCCAGGTTCCAGGGGAGGGGATTTAGAATTCATCTCTTTTTAAAAAAATTTTATTTTTTTAAAATTTATTTTATTTTTGGCCGCGTTGTGTCTTTGTTGCTGTGCACGGGCATTCTCTAGTTGCGGCAAGCGGGGGCTACTCTTCACTGCGGTGTGCGGGCTTCTCATTGTGGTGGCTTCTCTTGTTGCAGAGTACCGGCTCTAGGCGCACGGGCTTCCGTAGTTGTGGCACGTGGGCTCTAGAGCACAGGCTCAGTAGTTGTGGTGCACGGGCTTAGTTGCTCTACAGCATGTGGGATCTTCCTGGACCAGGAATTGAACCCGTGTCCCCTGCATTGGCAGGTGGATTCTTAACCACTGTGCCACCAGGGAAGCCCTAGAATTCATCTCTTGATGGGGGAATTTCAAGGGTCTAGACAGACATGTAGGACAGGGGATGATCTTGCAGCCATCTTTGGAAAATATAATGTCATGCTGACTATAACAGATGAACAGAAATTCTCAATCTTATTTATCCTACATGTGTATTTTATAAGGGTTAGGTACAGGTAGCTGTATTAGTTTACTAGGGCTACACGAACAAACTGTACGGCTTCAAATAACAAATCTATGGTCTCACAGTTCTGGAAGCTAGAAGTTTGAAATCAAGGTGTCAACAGTGCCTTGCTCCCTCTGAAGCCTGTAGGGGATCTTCCTTGATTCTTCCTAGCTTTTAGTGGTTTGCCAGCAACCTTGGGCTTTCCTTGGTTGTTGATGCATCACTCAAATCCTATACCTGCACATGGACTTCCTTCTCTCTGTGTCTCTTCACATCACCTTCCCTCTGTGCATGTCTGTGTTTATGGCTAAATTTTACCCTTTATATAAGGACACCAGTCAGGTTGGATTAGGGCCCACCCTAGTGTCCTCATTTTAACCTGATTACATCTGCTAAGGCCTGATTTTCAAATAAGGTCACATTCTGAGGTACTGGGGGTTAGAGCTTCACCATATCTTCTTTTTTGGGAGTGGGGTGGGGCACAATTCAAACCATAACAGGTAGTAATTGCTCACAGGCTGCAAAAAAAGTATTACATACGGGATGTCTAAAGCAACTCAGGAAAAGGAGAGAATGCAACAGAGAGAGAGGATAATTAGAATCTACTGATGTTTTTTGTTAGTCTTGCTTTCAGATTCTCCTGTGAAGGAAGGGTTCATTCATGCACTATTATAAAAACTTTTAAATTCAGGTCAGAAAATGTGGGAGAAAAATGTATATCTGATCCCATCCTGAAGTAAGTTCCCCAACACTTTGAGATGCTTCTTCTTTGAAACCTAACTCTCCTGGTGGACCGTGCTGTGAAGGTGTGAGGCGAAGTACCCAACCACTTCTTGGCTCTGCCTCTAAATAAGCCCCAAATTAAAACCCAATGCTCCACTGTCATCACCAAGTGTTGAACACTTTCTTGTTAATCTAGGGGAAGTCCTGAAGGGTTTTCACATTCTCACCTCTCACAGTCTTAATTTCCTGGGTTACTGAGGACTTTGAGGAATGCAAAACTGAAGCTGGAGAATCCAAAGGAAAGGTGTAATATGACACCTTCCTTTTTGCATCTGTGAAATAGGTGTGAATTTAAGGTGAAAGTAGACTATGAGTCTGCGCATACCATTCTTTGATTATATACTGTTGCCTCAAATCATATAAATAATATCAAAGGAGTCCCTAACCTTCATGCCTCCTCTTGAATGAGAGCAAGCTGTATCTGCAAACACATTTTCCGTCTGTTTTCACTTCAAATTTAAGCAACAACTTAAAAGGAGTTCTGGAGATTCTCAAGGAAAAGAATGCCTGGCACTCAAAATTCATGGGGGAAGTGATCTCTCATTTCACTCTGGGAGGTTGTGCAAAAAGCAGGGAGGAGACTTCTGAAGACTTCTAGAATGAAATCCCTAAAGGAAGAATATGGCTCAGGTTAAGAAGCATTGGAGGCAGGCATTCTGGGTTTCAGTTTGGACTCTGGGACCTCAGATAGGTTAAGTTACTTTCTGAGGCACAGTTCCTTTGCTTGTAGAGTAGGAATAGTAACACCTACTCTTCATTATTACCTCTGGGGATGAATGGGGATAATATGATGTAGGATGAGTGTGTCTGCCACATGGTCAGTGGGTCAATATTCCATGCAGCCATCCTGGGCCTTCACTCCTCTTAACCACAGGCATCTGGGCGAGGAAAACCCTCGAAGCTACTCTCTGTGTATCTCTTGTCCAGCTGCCATCGTACGGTGTGCGCTTCTGATGTGTCTGTCATGCTAACGGTACAATGAGACCACACACTCGCCTATGGTTAAACAGAAGCGTTTTCCTGAAATGGGTGGACATTCCTGGGGCCAAAAATCTGGGGAAGAGGCGGGCTCCTAGACATGAAATAGATAAGTTGGAAGGGTGCCTTGGCCCAGTTTCCTTGGGTCTAGACATAGAGGAGTCTAGATGTGCCTGAGAGCAGCCGGGGGGTGCAGGGATGAGAGCCCTGAGGGGGAATGTGGGAGGGGCAGGCAGAAGGCAGTGCTGGTAACCTCAACCCAATAGGGTCCATCTAATGTGACTCTGGTGTCCTCGCTCCTGGCCAGCCTCAATCTTGCAACAGGAAATTAAGGACAAAAGCTTTTCCTTGCTTAGGCAAAAGTGTTAAGAGAACATTGAGGCCTGGATGGAAGTGAGAGAGAGAGAGTCCTCAAGGGAAGTTCAAGCTCACGGGCCAAAGTGAGCACCACGCACACACCCCTCCCCAGGTGGTCCCCGCATGGCCAACCCGGTAGATGTGGGCTTAGCCAGGGAGATGGCACATTCCCTCACAGAAGCCCTTCCACGTGGGGAGGACCGAACTTTAATTTGGTCTCTTGAAAATATTATACAGGAAATATATAAATATATTCTCCTTAAGAAAAATTAAAGCATCCATACATAAAACTAAGTTTCCTTCTATCTCCCCTTCTCCCCAGTCCTGGCCCTCTCCCTCCCTCCACACTCCACAAAAGTACAGATGGTGCCCATTTGACTTATGATTTTCCAACTTCCTGATGGTGCAAAAGCCATAAGCATTTGGGAGAAACTGTATATCGAAATTTGAATTTTGATCTCTTCCTGGGGCTAGTGATACATGGTACACTCCTCTCCCGTGATGCTGGGCAGCAGCAGCCATGCGATCACGAGGGGAAACGACCAATACTCTGTAAGGTACCATATTGCCAGCATTTATTTGTATTGTATTTTGTTTCAAATCCCACCATGTCTACAAAACGTCCATCTGTGTCTCCTGCTTCTGGTGAGAAGAAGAGGAAGGTAATTACTCTTGAGCTTAAACTCAAGACAACTGCCCAACTGTAGGCTGATGAAAGTGTTCTGAGCATGTTTAGGGGAGGCCAGGCTAAGCTACAGCGCTCGGGAGGTTGGGTGTATTAAATGCATTTCCAACTTATAATGGGTTTATCAGGACATAACCCCATCATCAGTCAAGGAGCACCTGTGTACACGATTATGGTATACAGGCCCCTGGAACTTTCTATGGATGTTCTACAGACTACACAGCATTCTTTCACCTACATTTTAAGAACATAAATGGTACTCGACTGCCTGAGCTGTTCTAGAATTTGCTATCTCACCTCAGCAATACCCGTTGGTACAGAGCTCCTGTGTCCTCTTTTCCACTGCTGCCTGGAGCTCATAGGGATATCTAGATCAGAGTATACTTAGCTATTCCCCGACTGAGGGGCTTTATGCTGTTTCCAATTTTTCACTACCGCAAACTACAAGGCGGATGATCTTTTTGTGTCCCTGCCTCCTCTGAAAATGTGAGGTTTTTTTCTGGGCCCGATTTGGAATTTCGGGGTCAGCGGTTATTTTGTGGACATGATGGGATTTGAAACATAAAACACAATATGCAATAAATGCTGGCAACGCGGTACCCTGTAGAGTGTCTGTCCTTTCCCTTCGTGTGGCTGACTGGGAGCTGCCCAGCATCCTGGGAGAGGAGTGTACCATGTATCACTAGCCCTGGGAAAAGATCAAAATTCAAACTTTGAAGTATGGTTTCTACTGAGTGCTTATTGCTTTGGCACCATCATAAAGTTGGAAAATCATTAAGTTGAATTCAGACCATCTTTACTTTTGGGGAGGTGGGGGAGGGAGGGAGGGAGAGGGCCAAGATTGGGGAGGAGGGGAGATAGAAGGAACTTTAGTTTTGTATATGGATCTTTTAACTTACGTTCTTCCAGCTGCAGTCAATGAATGGTGCTCTGATCACAGCCTCACTTGCTTGGTATTATTACTTTGGGCCAATTTGATGGATGAAATAAATGAATCCCACTATTATCCCATTATTTTCCTGCTTAGTAGTGAGACTGATGTTCTTTCATATTGAAAGGCTAATCATCTTTCTACATTTATCAGCCTTTCGTATTTGAGTAGGTATACACTGTATGTCCACACCCTCTGCCCATTTTTCTATTGGACTGTCTTTGTTTTTAATTTTAATTGATTGATGGGTGTTTTTTACATCCTTTTGACACTAGGCCTGGATCTCTTAAGATTCCACATGTCTTCTTCCAATCTGTCATTTACATTTTACCTTTGTTTAAAGTGATGTTTTCTTAAACGGAAGTTCTCATCTTGCATGCAGTCCAACTTATCACTCTTTGTAGAAATCAAGATTTTCTAAACCAAATGTGAGGCGGGAATCGGCAGGTGGAGTTTAGCAGCTGTGCAATCCAGGGCACTGTACGTAACCTTTCTGCGCTTGCAGATGCTAACGACGGTTGCCCAGTGAGGCAGATGGCATGTCAAAGGTTTCCCAGCACTACTGTTCCTCCCTGCACACCTGCAGCCCTCCGCATTGGGAGCTACTTGAGTGCAGCATTATATAGCATCGATCCCCTGAACCCATCACAATGGTAAACTGGAACTCCTGCAGCCGATCATGGTGGATCTCTTCCCAACTCCACCTTTCGTGACATCATGTCAGAACTGAAAATTGACCACAGTGGGATTTGTACCAAAGAAACAGACAAACATTACACATCAGGGTTTTTCTTCCCTGGAGAGCCGGTCGTTCCACATTTACCAGCACACCACTGACAGCAGCATCCTAGGCACAGCCCTCTGCATGCACGGCTTTCAGCTGAGAGCTGCTGCTCCTGCACGTGGACAGCTCTAGATAGAAAATTCTTATGTGGACCTGAAATCTAGCTCTGCTAACGCAGTGCTGATTCTGCCTTCTAGAACAAAGGTCAACTAACTTATTCTGTAAGAGGCGTTGTGTGCTATAAAGTCTCCGCTGCAGCTATTTGACTCTGTTACATATTCTTCTTGCTTTTTTCTTCAACCATTTAAAAATGTCAATCTATTTTTTTCTCGAGGGTTACACATAAACAGGTGGCAGGCTATGGGCCACCGGCTGTAGTCTAACAACCTCTGCTCACGAACAATAAAGGATGCAGAATATAAGCCACGCCGTGACCTGCACAACCAGCTTTCCCGTATCTAAAAATGGTTCTCACGTACCCCTGGGTCTTTTCTTCTCAAGTCTAGGATTCTTCCAGGGATGTTCTTAAAATCAATTCCAAATACAGGTGAAGTGATTTAGGAATGTTTCTTGAATCTGCTTCACTGGATATTGACACTACAGGCCCAGTTAATGGCAGGAAAAGGTACAGAAATCTGGACTGAGGTCAGTCAGGTGCTCTGGGCACCTCGGGGAGTGTCACAGGATCTAGAAGATGCAGAACACAGGGGACCTGTCAACGTGCTAGCTGTGTGATCCAGGACAAGGCACTTAACCTTTCTGGGCTCGTGGAGGATAAAGGCGGGTGCCATATTTTTTGCCACTACCCACTGAGAGCTGTGGCCTTGGTCTCCTCTCCTCAAACCTGGGCATGCTCTGTGTCTGCTTGACCAATAGAAGATGAAAGAAGTGATGTTGTGTCAGCCATAAGACGCTTGCAGTTTCTACATCCTGTTTGGAATTCTTGCCCTTGGAACCCAGTTGCCACGCTGTGGGAGAGCCCAAGCAACTCTGTGGAGAGGCAGGCACACATGGAGGAGAGCCAACACCCCAGGCTGAACTCCCAGCTGACGGTCAGTACCACCTGGCCAGTCAAGTGAAAGAGCTGTCTTAGAAGGGGGTCCTCCAGCCCCAAGCAGTCACCTGCTGATGCTACAGGGAGCAGAGAGGAGCTGGCGCCATTGATCCCTGCCCACATCATAGATTCATGATCAAAACAAATGACTGGGGCTTCCCTGTTGGCGCAGTGGTTGAGAGTCCGCCTGCCGATGCAGGGGACACGGGTTTGTGCCCTGGTCCGGGAAGATCCCACATGCCGCAGAGCGGCTGGGCCCGTGAGCCATGGCCGCTGAGCCTGCGCGTCCGGAGCCTGTGCTCCGCAACGGGAGAGGCCACAACAGTGAGAGGCCCGCATACAGCAAAATAACAAACAAACAAAAAACAAATGACTGTTGCCATTTTAGGTCATTAAGCTTTGGGGTGGTTCGTTATGCAGCAAAAGACACCCAGAATGGGGCCTCAGAACACTACCTCTTTGGGCTTTTGTGTGCTTAATTAGTTCAATGCCTGGCACATACCAAGTCTTCAATAATGTCAATTACTATTCAGAGAAAATACAGCTGCTTGAGTTCCCTTCCAGGGATAGGGGAAATGTTTTACTTCCTTATCTTAGGGGGTTTGCTCCTAACGCTGAGCTTTCTAAAGAGGCTGATGACTTTTGTGGCTTCTTCATTAAATGAGATTCTATGAAAAGCACTTAGCGGAGTATGGCATGAAGTAGTTGCTCATGAAACATCAAAAATCCTTCTGCTTTGGTGCTCGGAAACTTTCACAGAAGCTCTAGCTCATTTCCCCACCTCCACTCCCAGCCCACCCTCCAGCCCACCACACAACCACTACACCTGGGCAGCTCTGCCTGGTCCTCTATCTCTTCAAGAATTAACAATTTCATTTCAGTTCCTTTGCATCCTGGTGGACATGGCACCTCCATGATTCAAGAATGACTGACAGAAGTAACTGGCAAGAAAACCTGAAATGGTATTAAATAAATAGCGAGTTGGTCTGTGTGCTTTTAGTGATATACACTTTGTGCAAGAGGCACCAAACTTGTTAGCTCTGCCTGCTCTGGCAAGAAAAGGAAGACTCCAGTCTTGTACAAAGACATACATTTGGAAATAAGCTGGGGTCCCCATAAGGTCCCTTGCCTCAAAAATCTGGTCTTCTATTGTCGGGAAGGACTAATCTGTGAAGCTGGGTTAAAGTGTGACTTCTGTGAAGAAATGAAGATTTTTTTCATTCATGAACGAAAGAGCAGAATGATGACTTTCTTTCCGTATCCAAGATGGAAACAGGATGCTGGACTGGTAAACAGAAAATGCATCATGATTTATCAATACAGCAGGCGCGATGCACAGGGCCAGGCCACATCACTCAGCTGCTAAGAAGGCGGCAGTAGTGGTGGACAAAGCATAATGAGCGATTGTGCTCCAGTCCGAGTGGTCCCGGATGCAATTATCCAACCCCCTCACTTAAATGACCACAGACTCAAGTTCAAGGTCGAAGAAGAGAGCCGGTTTGCTGAGGCAGACTTTCAAACAGGAGGCTTCAGTTCTCAGCTAGACATGGTACTACAAAAAAAAAATCCCTAATTATTTTTTTAAATTGAAGAAGCTCTATGTGGAATATAATGAGGCATTTACAAAACAAGCCAACAAACCAAAACCAGTTTGGTTTCTCTCTTCCTCTTTCGGGAATCAGAATCTACTTGCCCTCTACCACGGACCAGATCAAAATCATTACGACTCTTGAAAATATGTTATGGGTTCAGAGACGTGGTTTGTTAGTGCAGGTCTCTGGAGAAGAAAACCTTGATGGCTGTTTTGTGGGTGTCAGGGCTTGCTGCTCAGGCAGTGGGGTGACACATCATGCTGCAGGATGTCTTATTTAGGTGGTCATCACACCTACAGTAGATTCATGTAAGCCACAGCCCTCCCACCCCCTACCCTGAGCATTTGCTCATTTTTCTGATCCCCTACTTGCATTTTTCCCCCATACTGGCTAGGGAGTAAAGGGACATGGGAAAGTGAGAGGGATGGGGGAGGGAACATAAAAATATGCCAAATAGATAAAATCAGTTTCAAGTCTCCAGAAACCTCCCAGAAACAAAAAATGATGGAGTATATGAGTTTAGGAAGGAAAAAGGGGAAAAAGATGTAAGACAACAAGAACAAAAACCTCTGTAGAGCAATGGCTCAATGTGCTTCCCCGATAATTCCATGAGACCGAAGGATGCCCTTGGAGAGAGGAAATAGTGTGCGAGAAAGGGCCGTGTTGGGAGCCCAGCATGCCGTCTGGAGAACCTTGCATTTCTAAGTTAAAGTGATGAGCAGCCCCAGATCTGGGGGCACCCAGGCCTCTGTTCTAATGGGGGTGGTGGGAAAGAAGAAAGGGAGGGTGGAGAGGGAGAGTCAAAAGTGTCGGCTCCGGGTGAAATTATAAAAAAATTCAGATGAGAAAAAGCAGATGCTAGCACGCAAGGAAGGGAACCAGCGTCAGAGGAGATCCTCAGCCACTTATGCTGGGAATGCACGGTGGATTTAAAACCTGAAGACAAGCGGTTCCCCATCCGTCCACATCCTGAGGAGAGCACACAGTCCCAGCCCTACATTTCAAGAGAGAGATAGAGTCTGGAGGATCCTCAGGAAATGCCATGCCAACAGTGAGGGCGATACACATGAGGCTACATGATACACACAAAGACTGCTCATCCCTGAGGAGCTCAGGGAGGTCAGGAGATGCAGGAAGGCCGGACACAGGTGGCCCAGGAAAGCAGGAATCCCAGCTGAGTTGGTTCAGGCAAGAAGCTCGCTAGAAAGGCCACAGGTAGCCTCCTGGGCATGGTGTCCCAGAGTTCAGTGGCTGAGCCTGACAACTGGGTTACCACAGGTGGGGCACAGATGAACAGAAGTAGAGGGGTCCCAGCCTTCAGGTGTATGGATGGGGCCCAGAGGTGCCCATGTGAACCCAAAGGATGGTCACCTCCAGCCATGAATAGCCTCATCGGTTTACCCCAAACCAGTGTCACATGACAAGGGATAAACAGCACCGCTGTAGGCTGGGAGCTGGTAAAGAAGGCGCTGAGAGACAGACTGGTCCCTCCTTTCAATATGTGCATGCAGATTTCTTCAACTAAAGAAGGTACTCATGTAAAGGGACACGAGAAACTCAACAGCAAGACTGACCACAGCATCTGACAAGCCTCTTTCTACTTTAATGGCTCCAGAGGTTAATCAAAAGTGGGACAAGGGCTTCCCTGGTGGCGCAGTGGTTGAGAATCTGCCTGCTAATGCAGGGGACACGGGCTCGAGCCCTGGTCTGGGAGGATCCCACATGCCGCGGAGCAACTGGGCCTGTGAGCCGCAACTACTGAGCCTGCGCGTCTGGAGCCTGTGCTCCACAACAAGAGAGGCCACGATAGTGAGAGGCCCGCGCACCACGATGAAGAGTGGCCTCCGCTTGCCACAACTGGAGAAAGTCCTCTCACAGAAACGAAGACCCAACACAGCAAAAATAAATAAATTAATTAATAAAACTCCTACCCCCAACATCAAAAAAAAAAAGTGGGGCAAACGGAAAAGCAGGGCAGCCAGACACCTCTTCAGCCTGGGTCACTGTAACTGGTGCGAGAACAAACGGCCAGTGGGAAGTAAACCACCCTGAAACAGCCAGACATGGAGGCTGTTTCCAAAATCGTTCTGGCTCGTCTAGTTACAAACAAGGTAAGGCTATTATCTGGGGAAGCACAGGGATTACTCTCCTTGGAAGAGGAGGCTGAGAGCAGAGAGTCACCCCCCCACCGGAGCCCTCGAAGAAAGATGGAGATGGTATTTGGATCTCTTTTCCAACAGCGTGGTCAGCCTGGGACCATGCCTGGGTTTGAGAAGGGCAGGTTCTATGCGGAATGCTATAATGAGCAAGGGTGACTTTTGATGGTCTGAAAAGCTTTCTTTCTTTTTTTCATTTGCATAAATGTTTATTGAGTACCTGCCATGTGATGGGCATTATTATACCAGATGCCAATGACAATCAGCAGCTTTAATTTTAGCCACCTACCTCTGATTGTGATTGGCGTCACAACGTCAGGCATATTGTAGTTTCTCAATCCCTGACCCTCGGAATCCCATCAATTATCCTTCTTTCCTACTCTTTCCTCATCCCATGCACCCAGCTTAAACATATGGTCCTATTCAGGCCCAAGGTAGAAATTAGCTAAGGTGACAAACTGCTCTGTTCTCAGGAGAGAGGGCAACTTTCACAAGTCACAAATGAAGCAGAGCTTTCCGCTTTTTTTTTTTGTGGTACACGGGCCTCTCACTGTTGTGGCCTCTCCCGTTGTGGAGCACAGACTCTGGACGCGCAGGCTCAGCGGCCATGGCTCACGGGCCCAGCCGCTCCGCGGCATGTGGGATCTTCCCAGACCGGGGCACGAACCCGTGTCCCCTGCATCGGCAGGCGGACTCTCAACAACTGCGCCACCAGGGAAGCCCGAGCTTTTGGCTTTGTTGATTCTTTTCATCCCCACTGTCCTAACTCTGGAAAAGCCACTCATCGTTGTTCATCAGGATCTCCCTGCTAGTCTCCTTAACTGAATTCAACTTCAGCCGCTTTTACCGGGCACTGTCTGTGCGCTAGTATTTATGCCCTCTTCTAGGGGCTTGAGATGGAAAGACAAGTAAATAAAACACTAGCATATCTCCTGGAAAGCTCACAATCCATTACAGGGGAACAACACACACACAAAAATACAAAAGTATATATAAATATATATAAAATATATATAGTATGGTAAGTGCTATAATCAACACACTTCTCAAAGGCGACGAAAACACACAGAAGAAAGCAATTAAATCTAACTGGGGCAGATAGGAAAGCCAAAGAGAGAGGGTGATGTGTTTGACAGATGGGTAGGAATTCTCCAGGTGGACAAGGTATGGTGTGAGAGGCAGAGGAGGCAGCATAAACACAGGTTAGGGGTGCCTAGAAGCCTGGCAAAATCTGAAAAACACAAGAGATTCTCTGTGAATCATGCATCAGGGGCACAGGCAAAGGAGTGCAGGAGAAGTGGTTGGATATAAGGAGGGGACTGGACATGGATTCAAAGATCCTACATCATTCTATGGATTATGGCTTCATTCTGCAGGCAGGAGGGAGCCATCAAAGATATCTTCTAAAGCTTTCTTGAGATATGACTTCCTATACAACTGACTCTTTTGAAGTCTACAATTCAATGGTTTTTACTATATTCACAGAGTTGTGAAGTTATCACTACAATCTAATTTTAGAACATTCTCCTGGTCCCAAAAGACACTTCATGCCCATTAGTAGCCACTCCTCATTCCCTGCCACTGATACCCCACGTTCTTGAGGCAACCACTATTCTACATTCTGTCTCTACAGATTTGCCTATTCTGGACATTTCATATTCATCAACCATATGATATCTGGTCTTTTGAGAATGGCTGTTGTCACTCAGCATAATGTTTCGAAGATTCATCCACAGTACCTCTGCCTTCTTTATTGCCAAATAACAGTCCATTGTATAGATTTTTGTTTATCCATTTATCAGTTGATAGACATTTGGGTTGTTTTAATTTTTTTGGCTATTGTGAATAATGCTGCTACATACTTCATGAGTACGTTTTTGTATGAACATATATTTCCATTTTTCTTGGGTATAATCTGAGGAGTGGAAATGTTGAGTCATATGGTAACTCTATGTTGAACATTTTGAGGAATGGCTAAATTGTTTTCCAAGTAGCGGAACCATTTTATATTCTCACTAGCAATGTAATTATGTTACATTACATTTTAATTACATTGCAATGTTAATGTTTTGGAAAATGTTCCAATTTCTCCAAAACCCCACCAACATTTGATATTGCCTGTGTTTTTTTTATTATGGCCATCCTACTGGATGTGACGTGGTCTCACTGTGGTTTTGATTTGTAGGGATACCTAATGATGAACGATATTGAGCATCTTTTCACATGCTTATTCACATCAAAGATTTTTAAGCAAGAGAAGTAGCTGTTTTATAATAAATCTGAGGGTGAGTTGGACAGAAGAGAAACTAGAGGATGTTGTAATAACTCAGGGGAGAGTTAATGAGATCCTGGACCAGGGAAAAAGTATAAGCATGGTAACATAGCTCTTTCAGAAGCAGCACCCACAGGATGTAATGAAAGATTGGCTGTGTAGGTCAGTGGGGAGTGAGGGGACAAGGAAGTGGCAAGGGTGGTGCCAAGGTTTCCAGGCTGGGCAACCAGGACTATGGTGATGCCACGAACTGAGCCAGAGAAGGAGGGGGGAGAAGTAAATCGGGGAGTGCAAGATTATGAGTTCAGCTAGGACATGTTAAGTTTGGGGAGATCCATTTGGGTAGAGATGTTGAATAGGCAACTGGAGAAGCAATTGTGGGGCTGCAGAGAGACTGAGAGATAAAGCTGTAGGGATATCAATATATTGGAAGGTGATAGTTGAGTATCATGGGTTGTATATATATTAAAGAATTTTGCGAATTAGAAAGCTTCGGCAAGAGCCCTTTCAGTGGCAAGTAGAGAAATGGAAGGTAGATTAAAGTGATCTGAAGAGGGAATGAGAATCACAGGAAAGAAGATACAGAGTGCTTCCCATCTCCATGGAAATCCTTCCCACTGCCGCCATCAGACACACGGATGCCAAGGAGCATGCAGACAACTCCTGTCCCTTCAGAGGGGGACACAGCACTCAAGGGGTAAAAGAGGCAGGATGAACACAACTGTCCTGCTGGGTGAGTTACCCTGGCAAAGGAGAGCCTGTCAAAGAGCCAGGACTTCGAGCCTTGCCCTCCATGTCTCCACCTCCTCACTCCAGTAGACTTTTTAAAAAATTTAATTTAATTTTTAAAATTTTTTTTATCTTTTAAATTTTTTTATAGACTTTTTAATAAAGTGAAAAATGGGGAAAACAAAAGGGAGTCATGCTTCAAAAAAAAGTACTTCTTAGGAATGTGTGATGGGCACACAGCCTTTGATAAAAGAGGGCATGAGATCAAATAGATCCTAACCATCCCGTGACAAATTGGTATTTTTCAGGTCTGGACAGATTTCATGAGGGGGTGCCAGGAAGTTTGGACTGTAACTACTTAGTGTCAAAAGGATTAGAGAATCAAGAAAAAAACCCCTCTAAACCCAGAGCAAGATTATTTTCTATTTACCTCTCCAGGTCCATGTTCTACTCTTCTCCATCCACTTCTGGGTGCAGGGACGCTGCTCACTGAGACTGAATGAAAAGGTTCCCTTGTCAATTGGCTTCCAGTTTGGTTTGGTCAATAGGCAGCATCAACAGGGAAGGAGAGTGAGGTCCACCCTGTTTCCCCTGCCATGTGGCCAAGGAAGTGCCGAGTCCCTCTACTGAGTGCTCAGCTCAGGTCAGGTGTTTCTTCTCTCCAGGAAGTTATCATTTCCTAAGCCACTCCCTCTCCTACCCTTCAGACTAAGTGTGGTGGGAGCATGGGAGCACCTTGCTATCACTAGTTCCAGGGTGCTTTCCCAGCACTTGTTCTCTTTAACCCTTGGACACCCCTTTATTAATTGTCTCTTTATTAAATGCTCTTCAAATTTCCCTGCTTGTGTGTGCCATCTGCTTTCTGGTAGAATCCAGACTGACTCAAACCCTCAGGTTGAAGGTTTTATTCCTTACCCTCTAAGAAACTTAGTCAAGAGTACTACATTTCCTGAAGCCCAAGCAAGTCAATCAGCATCTCACAAAGAAAAATGTCTCCGTCAGTGGTCACCTGGCTCTTGAGCCACACGTGACCCCTTCCATCATATTGTGATGCTCTTCTGACTCTATCTGGACTTTGCATACATTTATTGGGCCAAGAACAGTCTTAAGTGCTGTGGGACCCAAAGCAGGACATGGTCTTGCCTTCAAAGAAACATACTGAGGTGGGGAAATACACACACCACGGTCCTCACAAAGCCTCCCTGGACACCTTCATTCCCATGGGAACACTAGAACGTTTTCTGCTCTCTCCTAACATCATGGAAATACTAAGAAATGAGGGGTAAGAACAACATGACTGCTGGAGAAGCAGAACCAAAGAGAGAAACAGAAAGGTCCTCAAGGTCCAGATTGGCTTTCAAAAGCTGCTAAGTCACTGCTTTGAAATTGAGAGGCGCAAGTGTGGCTCAAGAGCCACTGGAATGTGAGCATCACTGCCCTTGAAGGTCACGGTCCAAGGTGACTGCAGCCCTAGATGAGGAAGAGGGTGAGGGGGCAGACCTGGAACACCCTCCCTGCTCCAAGATGGTCTTTTATTTCATTCACCCTCCCCCCAACCCCCAAAGATGATGGCTTAGCCTTGCAGGCTAAGTCCTACAGGGGCTCAGCAGAACTTCAGGACTCAAACAAAACATCTTCCTCCTTGAGAAGCTGTCTGAGAGTTAGAATCCCCCACCCCTCTAACAGGATTGGACAGGCACAGCTTTCCAAATCTGGAGGGTGGTGACAATACCACCCTCCTGGACTTGTGCCCAAGGACTAAATGAGAAAACATAAGGCAGGGGCCCCGCACAGACTGACTGACACGAAGACTCAGTGAAGTGCAGCTTCTCTTTCTTCTGCAAGGAAAGCCTCCCTTGTCCTTTATCCTCTCTCTCAAGGAAGTTTATAAAGATCCACACCGACTGTACATGACTCAAACAAGTGAACATTCTACCCTGTGTTTCTGAAACAATCAATTCTACTTGAATTTTATCATCAAAATATTGGGGGAAAATATTCTGTCATCTAGGGAGGACGAGGTCCTTTAGCCCATGTTTCACTTACACCTAATTTCATCAATATAGCAGCATTCACGTTTCACTGTAGCCATCACTGGTAACTACATTTGTTTAGAGGCTGGAAATGAAACTGACATTTCAGGATGGAACAAGCAAATACCGACTGCTGAGGTTCCTCATCTGCATTAGAGTGATTTTGACCATAATGGAAATAAGTTAGACACATGAAAAAAAAAAAGGAACATAAGAAAGTGAGGTAATATTCAGTTACTTGGAAAGACAAATACGGGAAAAAAGCAATATAAGGTTGTTTTTAGAACTATTTCTGTTTGTTCTTTTTTTAAAAAACATCTTTATTGGAGTATAATTGCTTTACAATGTTGTGTTAGTTTCTCCCATATAACAAACTGAATCAGCTATATGTATATATATATATATCCCCATATCTCCTCCTTCTTGTGTCTCCCTCCCACCCTCCCTATCCTAGCCCTCTAGGTGGTCACAAAGCACTGAGCTGATCTCCATGGGCTATGCAGCTGCTTCCCACTAGCTATCTATTTTACATTTGGTAGTGTATATATATGTCCATGCCACTCTCTTACTTCATCCCAGCTTACCCTTCCCACTCCCTGTGTCCTCAAGTCCATTCTCTACATCTGCGTCTTTATTTCTGTCCTGCCCCTAGGTTATTCAGAACCTTTTTTTTTTTTTTTTAAGATTCCATATATATGTGTTAGCATGTGGTATTTGTTTTTCTCTTTCTGACTACTTCACTCTGCAGGACAGACTCTAGGTGCATCCACCTCACAACAAATAACTCAATTTCGTTTCTTTTTATGGCTGAGTAATATTCCATTGTATATATGTGACACATCTTCTTTATCCATTCATCGTCAATGGACATTTAGGTTGCTTCCATGTCCTGGCTATTGTAAATAGAGCTGCAATGAACATTCTCATACTTGACTCTTTTTGAATTATGGTTTTTACAGGGTATATGCCCAGTAGTGGGATTGCTGGGTGGTATGGTAGTTCTATTTTTAGTTTTTTAAGGAACCACCATGCTATTCTCCACAGTGGCTGTATCAATTGACATTCCCACGAACAGTACAAGAGGGTTCCCATTTCTCCACACCCTCTCCAGCATTTATTGCTTGTACATGATGGCCATTCTGACTGATGTGAGGTGATACCTCATTGTAGTTTTGATTTGCATTTCTCTAATGATTAGTGATGTTGAGCATCCTTTCATTTGTTTGTTCGCAATCTGTATATCTTCTTTGGAGAAATGTCTATTTAGGTCTTAGGCTAATTTTTGGATTGGGTTGTTTGTTTTGTTTTTTTGATATTGAGCTGCATTAATTGCTTGTATATTTTGGAGATTAACCCTTTGTCAGTTGCTTCATTTGCAAATATTTTCTCCCATTCTGAGGGTTGTCTTTTTATCTTGTTTATGGTTTCCTTTGCTGTGCAAAAGCTTTTAAGTTTCATTAGTTCCCATTTGTTTATTTTTGTTTTTATTTCCATTTCTCTAGGAGGTGGGTCAGAAAGGATCTTGCTGTGATTTATATCATACAGTGTTCTGCCAATGTTTTCCTCTAAGAGCTTGATAGTGTCTGGCCTTACATTTAGGTCTTTAATCCACTTTGAGTTTATTTTTGTGTATGGTGTTAGAGAGTATTCTAATTTCATTCTTTTACATGTAGCTGTCCAGTTTTCCCAGCACCACTGACTGAAGAGACTGTCTTTTCTCCATTGTATATTCTTGCCTCCTTTATCAAAGATAAGGTGGCTATATGTGCGTGGGCTTATCTCTGGGCTTTCTATCCTGTTCCATTGATCTATATTTCTGTTTCTGAGCCAGTACCATACTGTCTTGATTACTGTAGCTTTGTAGTACAGTCTGAAGTCAGGGAGCCTGATTCCTCCAGCTCCATTTTTCTTTCTCAAGATTGCTTTGGCTAATCGGGGTCTTCTGTGTTTCCATATAAATTGTAAAATATTTTTTTCTAGTTCTGTGAAAAATGCCATTGGTACTTTGATAGGGATTGCATTGAATCTGTAGATTGCTTTGGGTAGTACAGTAATTTTCAGAATGTTGATTCTTCCAATCCAAGAACATGGTATATCTCTCCATTTGTTTGTATCATCTTTAATTTCTTTAATCAGTGTCTTATAGTTTTCTGCATACAGGTTTTTTGTCTCCTTAGGTAGGTTTATTCCTAGGTATTTTATTCATTAGTGTATAGGAATGCAAGAGATTTCTGTGCATTAATTTTGTATCCTACAACTTTACCAATTCATTGATTAGCTCTAGTAGTTTTCTGGTAGTATCTTTAGGAGTCTTTATGTATAGTATCATGTCACCTGCAAACAGTGACACGTTTACTTCTTCTTTTCCGTTTTGGATTCCTTTTATTTCTTTTTCTTCTCTGATTGCTGTGGCTAAAACTTCCAAAACTATGTTGAATAATAGTGGTGACAGTGGACATCCTTGTCTTGTTTCTGATCTTAGAGGAAATGTTTTCAGTTTTTCACCATTGAGAATTATGTTGGCTGTGGGTTTGTCATATATGGCCTTTATTATGCCGAGGTAAGTTCTCTCTATGCCTAGTTTCTGGAGGGTTTCTATCATAAATGGGTATAGAATTTTGTCGAAAGCTTTCTCTGCATCTAATGAGATGATCATATGGTTTTTCTCCTTCAATTTGTTAACATGGTTTATCACATTGATTAATTTGCATATATTGAAGAATCCTTGCATTCCTGGGATAAACGCCACTTGATCATGGTGTACGATACTTTTAATCTGCTGTTGGATTCTCTTTGCTAGTATTTTGCTGAGGATTTTTGCGTCTATGTTCATCAGTGATGTTGGCCTGTAGTTTTCTTTGTTTGTGACATATTTCTCTGGTTTTGGTATCAGGGTTATGGTGGCCTCACAGAATAAGTTTGGGAGTGTCCCTCCCTCTGCTCTATTTTGGAAGAGTTTGAGAAGGATAGGTGTTAGCTCTTCTCTAAATGTTTCATAGAATTCGCCTGTGAAACCGTCTGGTCCTTGGCTTTTGTTTGTTGGAAGATTTTAAACCACAGTCCCAATTTCAGTGCTTGTGTTTGGTCTGTATTTCTATTTCTTTCTGGTTCAGTCTTGGAAGGTTATGCTTTTCTAAGAATGTGTCCATTTCTTCCAGGTTGTCTATTTTATTGGCATATAGTTGCTTGTAGTAATCTCTCATGATCCTTTGTATTTATGCAGTGTCAGTTGTTACTTCTCCTTTTTCATTTCTAACTCTATTGATTTGAGTCTTCTCCCTTTTTTTTCTTGCTGAGTCTGGCTAATGGTTTATCAATTTTGTTTATCTTCTCAAAGAACTAGCTTTTAGTTTTACTGGTCTTTGCCATTGTTTCCTCCATTTCTTTTTCATTTATTTCTGATCTGCTCTTTATGATTTCTTTCCTTTTTCTAACTTTAGGATTTTCTTGTTCTTCTTTCTCTAATTGCTTTAGGTGTAAGGTTAGCTTGTTTATTTGAGATGTTTATTGTTTCTTGAGGTAGGATTGTGTTGCTATAAACTTCCCTCTTAGAACTGCTTTGGCCGCATCCCATAGGTTTTGGGTCTTCGTGTTTTCATTGTCATTTGTTTCTAGGTATTTTTTGATTTCCTCTTTGATTTCTTCAGTGATCTCCGTTATTTAGTAGTGTTGTTTAGCCTCTTTTGTTTGTACTTTTTACAGATTTTTTTCCTGTAATTGATATCTAGTCTCATAGCATTGTGGTCAGAAAAGATACTTGGCACAATTTCAATTTTCTTAAATTTACCATGGCTTGATTTGTGACCCAGGATATGATCTATCCTGGAGAATGTTCCATGAGCACTTGAGAAGAAAGTTTTGTGTGTGTTTTTTTTTGTGTGTGTGGTATGTGGGCCTCTCACTGTTGTGGCCTCTCCCGTTGTGGAGCACAGGCTCCGGATGCACAGGCTCAGCGGCCACAGCTCACGGGCTCAGCCGCTCCACAGCATGTGGAATCTTCCTGGACTGGGGCACGACCCATGTCCCCTGCATTGGCAGGTGGACTCTCAACCACTGCATCACCAGGGAAGCCCAAGAAGAAAGTTTATTGTGTTGTTTTTGGATGGAATGTCTTAGAAATATCAATTAAGTCCATCTTGTTTAATGTATCATTTAAAGCTTGTGTTTCCTTATTTATTTTCATTTTGGATGATCTGTTCATTGGTAAAAGTGGGGTGTTAAAGTCCATTACTCTGATTCTGTTACTGTCGATTTTCCTTTTTATGGCTGTTAGCATTTGCCTTATGTATTGAGCTGCTTCTATGTTGGCTACATAAATATTTACAATTGTTATATCTTCTTGGATTGATCCCTTGATCATTATGTAGTATCCTCTTTGTCTCCTGTAATAGTCTTTATTTTAAAGTCTATTTTGTCTGATATCAGAATTGGTACTCCAGCTTTCTTTGATTTTCTTTTACATGGTATATCTTTTTCCATCCCCTCACTTTCAGTCTGTATGTATCACTAGGTCTGAAGTAGGTCTCGTGTAGACAGGATATACACAGGTCTTGTTTTTGTATCCATTCAGCCAGTCTATGTCTTTTGGTGGGAGTATTTAATCCATTTACATTTAAGTTAGTTATCAATATGTATGTTCCTATTACCATTTTCTGAATTGTTTTCGGTTTGTTACTGTAGGTCTTTTCCTTGTCTTGTGTTACATTCCTAGAGAAGTTTCTTTAGCATTTGTTGTTAAGCTGGTTTGGTGGTGCTGAATTCTCTTAGCTTTTGCTTCTCTGTAAAGGTTTTAATTTCTCCATTGAATCTGAATGAGATCCCTGCTGGGTACTCTTGGTTGTATGTTTTCCCCTTTCATCACTTTAAGTATGTCCTGCCACTACCTCTGGCTTGCAGAGTTTCTGCTGGAAGATAAGCTGTTAACCTTTTGGGGATTCCCTTGTATGTTATTTGTTGTTTCTCCCTTGCTGCTTTTAATATTTTTTCTTTGTATTTAATTTTTGCTAGTTTGATTAATATGTGTCTTGGCGTGTTTCTCCTTGGATTTATCATGTATGGGACTCTCTGTTCTTCCTGGACTTGATTGACTATTTCTTTTCCCATATTAGGGAAGTTTACAACTATAATCTCTTCAAATATTTTCTCAGTCCCTTTCTTTTGTTCTTCCTTTTCTGGTAACCCTATAATTCGAATGTTGGTGTGTTTAATGTTGTCCCAGAGGACTCTGAGGCTGTCCTCAATTCTTTTCATTCCATTTTCTTTAGTCTGCTCTATGGTAGTTATTTCCAGTATTCTATCTTCCAGGTCACTTATCCGTTCTTCTGCCTCAGTTTCTGCTATTGATTCCTTCTAGAGAATTTTAAATTTCATTTATTGTGTTTTTTTTATCATTGTTTGTTTGCTCTTTAGTTCTTCTAGGTCCTTGTTAAACATTTCTTGTATTTTCTCCATTCTATTTCCAAGATTTTGGATCATCTTTACTATCATTACTCTGAATTCTTTTTCAGGTAGACTGCCTATTTCCTCTTCATTTGTTTGGTCTTGTGAGTTTTTACCTTGCTCCTTCATCTGCTGTGTGTTTCTCTGTCTTTTCATTTCACTTAACTTACTATGTTTGGGGTCTCCTTTTTGCACTCTGCAGGTTCATAGTTCCTGTTGTTTTTGTTGTCTGCCCCCAGTGGCTAAGGTTGGTTCAGTGGGTTGTGTAGGCTTCCTGTTGGAGGGGACTGGTGCCTGTGTTTTGGTGGATGAGGATGGATCTTGTCTTTCTGGTGGGCAGGACCATGTCCAGTGTTGGGTTTGGGGGTAACTGTGGCCTTATTATGATTTTATGCAGTCTCTGTGCTAATGGGTGCATTAGTGTTCCTGTCTTGCTAGTTATTTGGCATAGGGTGTCCAGCACTGGAGCATGCTGGTCGTTGAGTGGAGCTGGGTCTTAGCATTGAGATGGAGATCTCTGGGAGAGGTTTTGCCGTTTTATATTATGTGGAGCTTGTACGTCTCTGGTGCTGAACTCACCTCTCCCACCTCAGAGGCACAGCCCTGACACCTGGCTGGAGCAGCAAGACCCTGTCAGCCACATGGCTGAGAAGAAAATGGAGAAAAAAATAGAAAGAATAAAAGAATAAAATAAAATAAAGTTATTGAAATAAAAAAATTAAAAATTATTTAAAAATTAAAAATTATAAAATAATTTTAAAAAAGAAAGAAAGAAAGAAGGGAGCAACCAAACCAAAAAACAAATCCACTAATGATAACAAGCACTAAAAACTATACTAAAAAAAAAAAGAAAAAAAAAACCCAGACAGATAGAACCTGAGGATAAATGGTATAAGCAAAGCTATACAGACAAAATCACACAAAGAAGCATACATATACACACTCACAAAAAGAGAGAAAAGAAAAAAAAAAAATATATATATATATCTATATTAAAAAAAAGGAAGAGAGCAACCAAATGAATAAACAGATCTACCAAGGAAAATAAACTCTAAATACTAAACTAAGATAAACATAAAACCAGAAATAAATTGGGTGCAGAAAGCAAACCCCAAGTCTACAGTTGCTCCCAAAGTCCACTGCCTCAATTTGGGATGCTTCGTTGTCTATTCAGGTATTCCAGAGATGCAGGGTACATCAAGTTGATTGTGGAGATTTAATCCGCTGCTCCTGAGGCTGCTGGGCGAGATTTCCCTTTCTCTTCTTTGTTCTCAGAGCTCTTGGGGTTCAGCTTTGGATGTGGCCTCACTTTTGCATGTAAGTCGCCTGAGGGCATCTGTTTGTCACTCAGATAGGACGGGGTTAAAGAAGCAGCTGATTTGGGGGCTCTGGCTCACTCAGGCCAGGGGGAGGGATGGGCACAGATGCAGGGCGAGCCTGTGGCAGCAGAGGCCAACATGACATTGCAACAACCTGAGGTGTGCCATGTGTTCTCCCGGGGTACGTTGCCCCTGGATCATGGGACTCTGGCAGGGGCAGGCTGCACAGGCTCCCAGGAGGGGAGGTGTGAATAGTGACCTGTGCTCGCACACAGGCTTCTTGGTGGCGGCAGCAGCAGCTTTAGTGTCTCATGCCCGTCTCTGGTGTCCGCACTGATAGCCGCGGCTCGCGCCCATCTCAGGAGCTCCTTTAGGAGGTGCTCTGAATCCCCTCTCCTTGTGCACCCCAAAACAATGATCTCTTGCCTGTTAGGCAGCTGCAGACTTTTTCCTAGACTCCCTTCCAGCTCGCTGTGCGGCACTAGCCCCCTCCAGGCTGTGTTCACGCTGCCAACCCCAGTCCTCTTCCTGGGGTCTGACCTCCAAAGTCTAAGCCTCAGCTCCCAGCCTCCACCCGTGCCAGCGAGGTGAGCAGACAAGCCTCTCGGGCTGGTGAATGCTGGTCGGCACCAATCCTCTGTGCGGGAATCTGTCTACTTTGCCCTCTGCACCCCTGTGGCTGTGCTCTCCTCCGCGGCTCCGAAGCTTCCCCCTCCGCCACCCACAGTCTCCGCCCGTGAAGGGGCTTCTAGTGTGTGGGAACCTTTCCTCCTTCACGGCTCCCTCCCACTGGTGCAGGTCCCATCCCTATTCTTTTGCCTGTGTTTATTCTTTTTTCTTTTGCCCTACCCAGGTACGTGGGGAGTTTCTTGCCTTTTGGGAGGTCTGAGCTCTTCTGCCAGCATTCAGTAGGTGTTCTGTAGGAGTTGTTCCACATGTAGATGTATTTCTGATGTATTTGTGGGGAGGAAGGTGATCTCCACATGTTACTCCTCCGCCATCATGAAGGTCTCGACCTTCTGTTTGTTCTTTAAACAACATTTTTCAATGACGTGAGGCAGAAGGGAGGCTCTCAGGGAGTCATTGATGTTCTGGAGAGATTGTTACTGATCTACTCTAAATACTAGCCTAATAAGGGAATCCCACCCATGACCTGTGATCTGGATGCTCTCTGTTCTGCAGCACTGGCTCGGGGGAAGTTCCCCCCAGCTTCTTGTTCCCAAAGCTGATCCCAACCACACCCGAGAATTCTGGGCGCAGTGTGTCTAGACGTGGGTGCTGTATGAGCAGCGTGAGGCAAGCCAGGCAGAAGGTCTGGACTGAACGTGGACCACCAAACCAGCAGCCCTCGACCTGGGAGGGACCTGTGCTCTGGGGGCAGAAAAGAAGCTGAGCAGTGCAGCGAGGTTGTGATTGTGTCAAGGATGGCCCCCACATGGGACGTACGAAACCAGAGCAGCAAGGAGACGGAGCAGAGCAAGAGGGGAAACCAGAATGCCTGAGGAGTCTTTTGAAGCCACAATTCCACAGAGTAACCTTCTGTTGCATGCTTTTTTTTTTTGAGGTACGTGGGCCTCTCACTGTTGCGGCCTCTCCCGTTGCGGAGCACAGGCTCCAGACGCGCAGGCTCAGCGGCCATGGCTCACGGGCCCAGCCTCTCTGTGGCATGTGGGATCTTCCCGGACCGGGGCGTGAACCCATGTCCCCTGCATCGGCAGGCGGACTCTCAACCACTGTGCCACCAGGGAAGCCCTGTTGCATGCTCTTGCAGTGTTGATTAGGAGAGTGGTTAACCAAGACAGGAAGAATAATGAGATCTGTGACATGGCTGTGAGTTTCCAAGAGGAAATGTGAACAGTTCCCAGGGATTTGGAGTATCCCAGAGCATCATAAAGTAGAATCTATGGTCCCTGAGGAGGGATTAATAGCCCATCACTGCAGCTATGGAAGTCTCTGAGGCTGGCAGGCAGCAGTGTTACCCCAGTTTACCAAACCTTAACGATTATACACCTTTCTTGGAGATAAGCAAAGATTTCAAATACTATCTATAACTTATGTATACAGCACAGAGTAAATCAAGCTGGATATTAAAATTAGGAATATATGATAAAAACTGCACATCTATGAGCTCACAGATACTACATGTGGTTTGTTTTTATGATTTTCACTGTCCCAATTTTTCTAAGACCATCTGGAAATCAAATAATCCATTTAAGTGAATAAAAATGCCCATTTAATAAACACTAAGAAAACACTTTCAAACGAACTAGCAAGAAATAAGAGCATGGGGGAAGACATACATACAGGGTTTTATTTCTCAAGAGAATGCCTGAGTGGAAAATAACCTATTCTACACAAATTTAATTCTCTTGTGAAAGATTGAGACTGTTGCCAAATGCATTTCAGTTCTCTGTTCTTGCCCAATAGTAGATATCTGAGGATCCAGAAGCCAAGTGTAACCCAGAACAGTTCTTGAAATTACCTTTGTGAATAAAAACAAAAGTTCAAAAAGTCCAAAGAGCTGGCTGGAGCTCAGAGAAGAGAGAACAAATGTAGCAGCAAAAAGAAAAAAAAAGGAAGGAAGGAAGGAAAGAAAGAAAGAAAGAAAGAGAGGGAGAAAGAAAGGAAGGAAGGAAAGCATTTAAGCAATCTTAATGTGTTTTTGTGTCTTGTGAGGACCAGGAGAGCAGTAGAGAATGGGAGTGGGGGACTGAAAGGCCCCTGGCGTCAGATACGCCTCATTTACCAGCATCACTTATGTCCCTACAACTGCGTTCAGCTTAGTACAACTTTGCCACTTTTAAGATACCCTGAAACCATCACTTTAATCACTGCATTTTCTTCTTGAAAGGCCCTTGCAATTCTGGATTTGCTGTCAGTGAAGCATGAACCTATCCACCTACATCCACTGTGCTGATGTACAATGAAACAATCATATTTATATACTTATGAGTCTGCATCTCCGTTTGGTTACGAGAGTGAGCCAACTTAACAATGATCCTGCATAAAGTGATCTAATATTACACAAATATCTGAATACAACTCAGCAGTTGTTTGCAGTGAACAAACTGAATTCCAGAAATGATTAACTTAGACAAAGTCAAAAAGAGAGCTGAAAAGGAGAGTTGTTCTTCCATTGGTATAGAGTTTCCATTTTGCAAGATGAACAAGTTCTGGGAGATCTTTTGCACAGGTGAATATGTTACACTACTGAACTGTATATTTAAAAATGGTTAAGATGGTCAATTTTATGTTATGTATTTTCTACTACAGTAGAAAAAGTAATAAAATTTACCTTATTAAATAAATAAAGAGTGTATTAATTCCATGTCCTGCACCTGGCTACAACCACTGCATACTGCACTAATTAAACTGAATTTCCTATGAGAGAGAGAGAGAGAGAGAGAGAGAGAGAGAGAGAGAGAGAGAAGATTACTCTAACTTAAAGACCTGTTTTAAGACAAAAAAAAAAAAAAAAAAACCTGCTTTAAATTCCAAGCAGAACAAATAAAGGGGAAAATTTAAGGTTGGAGACCCAAACTGGCTTGATTTCTTTGGAACAATCCACTATGCCAAGTTTACATGGCAGTTCTAGGATTTTTACTTTATAAATCTTAACAGGGTAACCTTTCAGACAGGTCATCCAAAGCTCAGGTGACCCTCTTGAAGCAGGCCATGACAGGGTGATGTCCATTCCTGACTTAAGGTAGACCCAGAATCACCTACTCCACTCCAGCCCTCCTCCGCCTAAGCTTCCTGCAGGGAGGAAGAGTCACGCATCCCACTGTTTCTTGGTTGCCTGATGGAACTACCGTGACTAGGTGTTTTATTTTGTTGTTAACTGGCTTATAGAATTTTTGGTTAACACATGAGTGGGCTCGCAGTCCGGTCACGGGTAGTTTTCTATTCTAGTGCTTCTGTATTAGTGTGCTAAGGCTCCTGTAACAAAGTACCACATAATGGGTGGCTTAAAACAACAGAAATTCATTGTCTCACAGTTCTGGAGGCCAGAAGTCTGAAAGCAAGGTGTGGGCTGTGGGTCCTTCGGAGGGCTCCAATGGGAATCTGTTCCAGGCCTCTCTCCTAGTAGCTTGTAGATGCTACTATTGCATCACTTCAATCCTCCATCTCCACATGGCCTTCTCCCCAGGTCTCTGTCTCTACACTGCCTTCTTCTTATAAGGTCACATGGGATAAGGAGCCCGTTCTACTCCAGTATGACCTCATCTTAACTAATGATGTCTGCAATGACCCTATTGCCAAATAAGGGGACATTTTGTGATAAAGGGAGTTGGGACTTCAACATATCATTTTGGGGGAGACACAATTCAACCTACTACAGCTTCTCAAAAGGTGAACCCTAGACCAGCAGCATTGGCATCATCTGGGAATTTGTTTAAAATGTAAATTCTTGGCCCTTACCCTAGACATACTGATTCAGAAACTCTGGAAGTGCAGCCAAATAATGTGTATTTTAACAAGCCTTCAGGAGATTCTGAAGCATGCTAAAGTTTGAGAACCACTGTTAAACCATACTGGACATTAAAAAAATCATTTTGTAATGCTAAGTGTGTATCTTCCCCTTCCAATAGAATTGCTACCCTTTTGGGGCTGTCTCTGACTGTATTTATCACATGCTGCTAATACTTATTGCTTACATAAAACAGGCTAGAATCTGGAGTTCTGTGAAGGCCACATGTGACCTTCAGGAAGGTTTTATTTTGTCTGCTCATGAATACTATGAACTAACTGCCAAAATTAAAAACCTGGATACCAGACTTTTCTTGAAAATGATTGCAGGATCTGGCAACACAGGATCCAAAATCCCACATGGCAACAATCAACTGAAGAGTGGCTGAGGGTTCAGTTAGCCACAGTCCCCACCATTCCCTGATGCCTCCCTGATTCTGAGGCTTTGTGTAGACCAACCCCACTCACTTACATCATCTGTCCAGCCCCTAAAGGCATTTGGGTTTGACCCATGTCTGGGCAGAGGGAACCTAAATTATCCACAGCTTGAAATACTTAGCTGTTTCTGAGCAGCAAGTTTAGGAACAGAATTCTAGAAGCCAGTGTCTCTGATTAGCACTGACTTCGTTTGGCTTCACTTTTCACCAGTTAACAGGGCAAGTTATAAAATGACTGAAGCACTGAAGATCAAAGTTTTGTAGTGGCTTGCACAGGTGAGCTGTAACAGAACAAAGAGATTTTTGTATGACTTCATTATGGAACAATGGGATGTGGAGGACATGGAATTGTGATTTTGAGACATCAGGTTTGCCTCCTTTGTGTATATGCTCTGCTGAGCTGCAATAGCAGATAAGGTGTGGAAAGATTCTTTTCCAGAGAAGCATGTGGGGGAAATATCATTCTTAAAAACTACTTTCAGGGCTTACAGAAATTTTAAGTCAAATCCTGGAGTAGGATTTGACAACCGTGCCTTTAACACAGACACCAAGTAGCTTCTGTACAAAGGACGAAAAGATCATTTCTGTATCTCACCCAGATCATTGTGGGCAGCTCATGAAATAGTGCATGGAGTGGCGGTTTAGGGTCTCTGTCTCAGTAGTAAGGACAGGGCCAGATGTGGGAGTGAGAATTCACACATCCACGTGGAAACAGGCTTCAATGAGGGAAGTTTCAACAAGGGAGCAAGCTTCATTAGTAAGCCTGAAGGAAGCTCTATTGCCACGGAGTTCATCCCAAATCAATAAATCAAAAAAATATAACCACCTAAAGATTACTGAACCAGAGGATACAGACAAGGGGCCACTGTTAGGTCATAGGGCTATTTTCTGACAAATTTTTACATTTTATTCTCTCCTTAACCACCACTGTATCCCAGCATTCTTAAGAAAGCAAAGAAGAGATGGAATATGTCACTGATGACTAAATCTTCCTTTAAAGCTGTTAGAATTTACAACAACAATAATTTTCTCAAAGGCAAAGATGACTCTTTCTCCTGGGCAGACCTAATATTTTGAATAGTCTATTAAAAATTAAAACACCTCTTCATGGCAAAGCAAATATAGATATAAAATGGGACAGACTTGTGATGTGAAAACAAGGGTGCACTTTCCCTCCTTAGCCTTTGGTACCACTGTATTAGTCAGGGTTCTCCAGAGAAACAGAACCAAAAGGATGTACAGATATAAAGAGAGAAAGAGATTTATTTTAAGAAACTAGCTCATGCAATCATGGAGGCTGACAAGTCCCAAGACCTGCAAGGGGAGTCCACTGAACCCAGCTGGTGACCCAGGGGGGCCAATGTATCAGTTTCAGTCTGAAGACAGGAAAAAGCCAATGTCCCTGCTTGAAGGGACAGGTAGGAGGAATTCCCTTTTATTCAGGGTAAGGTGAACTTTTATGTTCCATTTGGGACCTCAACTGATTAGATGAGGCCCACCCCCCCATTGGGGAGGTCAATCTGCTTTACTCAGTCTATGATTCAAATGTTAACCTTATCCAGAAACACCCTCAAGACACAACCCAGAATAATGTTTAACCAAATGTTGGGACACTCTGTGGCACAGTCAATTGACATATAAAAGTAACCATCACTACTCCCCACATGCCTGGAGGGTGAAAAGGCTAGGACAATCAGCTCACAGGGAATGCTGGAATCTGTAAGGAGCAAATACCCAGGGAAGACAAACATGCATCTGACCCTGTGGGGAAGGGGCCATCTTCTAAGACTCCTCCTGTTCCTTCCACCTAACAGCTGTTCTTTGTGAGCTTACTCAACTTGTATTCAAGTTCTCCACATAATGAACTATGAAAGCTGTGTGCCACTATCCACCTAATAGAATGGCTACAATTAGAAACAAATATTGACAATACAAAGGGCTGGCTGATGGAGCAACTGGAACACTCATTCATTGCTGGAAGGGCTGTAAAATGGTGAAGCCACTTGAGAATGCAGTTTGGCAACTGCTTGTAGAGTTAGATGTACACTTACCATATGACCCAGCAAACCCACTCAGTGGTATTTACCCCAAAAACTTATGTTCACACACAAGTCTGTACGTGACTGTTTATGGTAGCTGTATGCATGATCACCAAATATTAGAAACAACCCAAATGTCCTTCAATGGGTGAATAGATAAACACCACACAATGGAATACTATTCAGCAATAAAAAGGAGGAAACAACTCATGCACAAATCTCAAAAGCATTATGTTGAGTGAAAGAAGTTGGTCTCAAAAGATTGAATACTTTATAATCCTACTTATATAATTTTTGAAAAGATAAAACTACAGTGATAGAGACTGGCTCAGTGATTGCCAGAGGGTAGAGGGAAGAAGGTGGGTGTGACTAGAAGGGAAGAGTACAAGGGAGTTTTTGGGGCAATGCGACTATTCTGAATCCTGATTTGGGTGGTGGTTACACAAATCTATACATGTGTCAACTTTCATAGAATTACACAACCCTCCCCCAACATCAAATTTACTATATAATTTTTTAAAAATTTAACTCAAGTGGTGAAAAAAACCTGTATGTTATCCATTTTATGCACAGGATAAATGCACCTAGTGGAAAATACCTATGAACTGGGAGTCAGTCAACAGAAGCTGAATGCAGAATATACACACGCAGGTGGCAGTAACTCCCCGGCATCATTTGTACATTCTGATATACAAAGGGAGCAAATTATATTCTTGACTTACTACGCATGATCTGGTAATTCTCTGAAAACGCAAAACAGTTGTGATCTACATAATTTCTTTCCCAGGAACTTTGCGTTCATGGTCTCTGACAACAGCCTTAAGGGAGGAAATTTAGGCTTAGAGATAGATGGTAAAGGATTTGCCCTGGATTTTGATCTTGGTTCTGTCTGGTTTCCAAGTCACTATATAAAGCCATAGCAAGGATTACACTCTGATTCCTGTCTTTTCTCTGCTGAACCCTGAGCAGGCCCCTTAATCCTCTGTGCCCTTAAAACCCTGCTCTTCCTTTAAAGCAGTGGTTCTCAAGGAGGGGGTGGGGGAATGCGGAGGCAGGTAGGGGGAGAAAAGAATCTGCCCCCCCATGTGGAAGTGTCTGGAGGCATTTTTAGTTGTGACAGCTAGGGAAGAGGATGCTATCTGGTGGGTAGAAGCCAGAGATGTTGCTAAACATCCTACAACACACAGGATGGCCCCCTGAACAAAGGATTATGCAGCCCAATATGTCACTAGTGCAGAGGTTGAGAACTTCCCAGAAACATGTATTAAACACATCCATGAGCCAGACATGTTTACGTTCTCATCTCATTTATCTCCTCAAAACCTTTTTGAGGTAGGTATTATTGACCCCAATTTATAGTTAAGAAGGTTGTTGCTCAGACGCAGAAAGGAATGTGCCCAGATCCCAATGGTGAGACAAGAGGCAGTGGGCATCCCAGGCCCTTGTAATTACAAAGAGCAGGTCCCCATAGTGCGGTGCCCCCAAGGCTAGGCTCCCTCTGTATACCTACCTTCACTTCCATGTCCCCTGGTCTCAAAAATCACCTTTTAGCTCTAAGAGATCTGCACATAAGGGGGAGCTGCTGGGCTGGCAGAAGGACACATCTTAATTCGAGGCTCCAGGAAATGGGTGGTTCACTAAGAACCACCCAGGATTGCTCCATCCATCCCTCTCTCTGCCCTCAGGGTACTAATGTGTGTCCTCCATCCAAACAGCCCAGAGACACTTCCCGTTGCGTGTTCTTGGATGACTTCCTCTCCTCTCCTGCCAGCCCATGTGGCTGGACTCATCACCAGGAGTGGGGCCCTCAGGCAGAGGGCCAGGGACAGGGGTACGCGTAACAGAACATCACGCTACAGTTTCCCACAATAACATCCGATGGGCAGGGTGTGCCTGAGAAAATCAGCAAAATGCTTAAAAAAAGTCCTAAAATCACCCCTGAGTGATTCTGGTTCAATTTTATCCTTTCATATGAGTGTGGACAGTTCCAACAGTTAAAAATGGGGTGTGATAAGACAGAGGGAAGAGAATAGAGAAAGAAAGAGAAAAAGAGAAGTAGGAAAACAGAGGGAAGGCAGAGGAACAGCATGACAGGAGAGAAGAAGATACGCCTAAAGCTGAACATGAAACTCAAAACACAGACAACCTCATGACAAACGAGGAAGAACCCCAAGATTGTGGACCCGCTTGCAAATCAAGTGGGACCCCATCAATGGAAGCTGCTGCAGAATTACTCCAGATAACTGCAGCCAGCCTCACAGCGCACCACCCGCTGCAGTTCTCGAACTTGGCAAAGCCAAGTCAATCCCTGACGAGGCTCCGGGGCTGGTCACTGCGCTGTCCAGCTGCCGGGGAGCCTGCAGCCCACCCTCCTCCCCGCCCAGCCACAGCACTCACAGTTCCAGGATCAGGATGACGTCCGTCTTGTTCTCATAAACCTCGTGCAGGGTGATGACGTTGGGGTGCTGGATCTCCTTCAGGATGCTGACCTCCCTCTCGATATCCTCACGGCTCACGCCCCGCCGGCTGGATTTGGTCCTCCTTTTCTTGATGAATTTGGCGGCATACTGTAGACCAGTGCTTTTCTCACGGCATTTCTTCACGACTGCAAACTGCCCACTGAAGAGAGAAGGCAGAAGAGGTCCCAGGTCATTTATACATTCTTTATTGTTCGCTAAAACCCAGGTTTGGGCAAGGATGTGGCCCCATACTGGTGGTGGGGGGGGGTGGCGGTGGGGGGGTGGCGGTGGGGTGGGGAGGACAACAGGATTACAAATAGGAAAGTCCAAATTGTGGGAAATTAACAAATTCAACAGAGAAATTTCTTCCATATTTCAGCTCCATTAAGCCTGTCTCTTTACGAACATTGTTGCAAAGAACAAAAATTTATTTTCTTGGGCTTCCCTGGTGGCCCAGCGGTTGAGAATCTGCCTGCTAATGCAGGGGACACAGGTTCGAGCCCTGGTCTGGGAGGATCCCACATGCCACTGAGCAACTAGGCCCGTGAGCCACAACTACTGAGCCCGCGCGTCTGGAGCCTCTGCTCCGCAACAAGAGAGGCCGTGATAGTGAGAGGCCCGCGCACCGCGATGAAGAGTGGCCCCCGCTTGCCGCAACTAGAGAAAGCCCTCGCACAGAAACTAAGACCCAACACAGCAAAAATTAATTAATTAATTAATAAACTCCTATCCCCCCGCCAAATTGTGTCTCTCCCAGATGTGTCCAGCCCACAGTGTCTAAAAAAAAAAAAAAAAAAAAAAAAAAAAAATTTCTTGAATTAAATTTTATTAATTGGTAATATGCCCCCGTTTCTCTGCTCTCCTCCTTCTCCACCATTTCAGATTCAGGGACCACAGGAAGGAGCTCCCTCCTGTCTGACCTCATTTCCTTGTTCTTATCCTGTATGTCTAGGAAAGCAAGGGATTGGGACCAACAGAAAAACATATAGGGCCCTGCCTTCAATGACATATTTCTAGCACCAATATTTGTCAATTGAAACACTCAAAACAAAAACAAACAATACAGGTATACCTCATAGTATTGTGCTTTGCTTTATTGTGCTTCATAGATATCTTTACAATTTGAAGGTTTCTGGCAACCCAGTATCGAGCAAGTCTGTTGGCTCCATTTTTCCAACAGCATTTGCTCACTTTGTGTCTGCGTCACATTTTGGTAATTCTTGCCATATTTCAAACTTTTTGATTATTGTTATATTTGTTATAGTCATCTGTGATCAGTGACCTTTGATGTTACCCCTGGAAAAAGATTACAACTCGCTGAAGGCTCAGATGATTGTTACCATTTTTTGGCAATAACTTATTTTTTAGCTAAGGTAATCTACATTGTTTTGTTTTAGATAAAATGCTATTGCACACCTAGCAGACTACAGTATAGTATAAACATAACTTTTTTCTTTTTTTTTTTTTTTTTTTTTTGGTAGTACGCGGGCCTCTCACTGTTGTGGCCTCTCCCGTTGCGGAGCACAGGCTCCAGACACGCAGGCCCAGCGGCCATGGCTCACGGGCCCAGTAGCTCCGCGGCATGTGGGATCTTCCCGGACCGGGGCACGAACCCGCATCCCCTGCATCGGCAGGAGGACTCTCAACCACTGTGCCACCAGGGAAGCCCAAACATAACTTTTATATGCATTGGGAAACCAAAAAATGCCTGTGACTCACTTTATTGTAATATTTGCTGCATTGCCATGGTCTGGAACTGAACCTGCGATGTCTGAGTCTGCCTGTGTATATTTTATTCACACTTCAGGGACTGATAAGTCACATGATCTAAGTAAGACCTTTTGGAGAATGTGAGACAAAGATTTTTTCTGAGACACTTTGACCCCCAAAAGCTGCTGCCAGTCATCTTGTGACCACTCTTGATCTAAAGCAGAGGCAAAGCTGGTAAAAGGAAAGAAACCAGTAACACTGCAGTAACGCTGTGGAGTGGCTGGATCAACCTTAGCCTGAAGTTATCTGCCTTTAGATTTTTCAGCAACATAAGCCAATAAAATTCCCTTTATCACTAAAACCAGTTTGATTTGGGTTTTTTTTTATTTCTTACAGAGGAACGCATCCTAAATTCGACAGCAAGCAACCAGAGTCTCCTATCCACATATAAAAGAATATGATAACAGAGCTTGACACAAAATAGTAAAGTGACTATGTAAGCAGCTGAAATCTTGAGAAGCAAGTAGGCTACCCTGAAAGTAAGTGAAACACAATGGAAGGATGCTTCCTGTGTCAATGGTGGCACCTTCACTTCCTCCTTAACACCCTAGTGCCCAGGGCCCATCCACCCATCACAGGATCTGTATATTTCTTGGCACCTTCTGGGGAACTGCTATGTGGAGAATTATCACAGCTATTTCTAGCTAGCTTTATTCTCCTCACATGAAGACAAAAGGGAGATAGAAAAATCAAATTAAGGTTAATATTTTGATGTTAAAGAATCGATACTTTAAAACGTTACTCATTTACTTTGGCAGCGGGAGGCCAGTGAAGAAAAAATACATAATGAAGGATTATTTTTATAGCAGTGTCAATTTTTTTTGCATGACAGCTTATTAATACCATCTTCCCCCCTGCAGCAGGATAGCAGAGAAGCTGAAGAATAAATCACATCGGAACACTAGCACCTATTGCCCGTAAACTCACAACCTTAAAGAGTCATGGGATCTGTTATGACTTTATTACAACCATTTCCTGATTTCTTTGGGGAGTGAAGAACTGGGCTTTCTCTCTGGTGGGGGGTGGGAGGTGAGCAGCAGAGGTGGGGCTTAGGGAGGAGAGAGGAAAAACAGCCTGAATACAAAACAAAGTTAGTTACTGCTTTACAGAGGCCAGTGAAGTGGTGCTTGTATCCCCTCTCCTCTCAAAGACAGTACCATGTCCCCACTGAGTGCTCTCCAGGGGCCCCAGGCCAGCCCAGGACCCCCAACCCATAGCAACCCATGCTTCCAGGAGCTGGGCCTTGCCCATATCTTGCAGTCACAGTCACTTGTCTCGGGGGCTGTAAAGGCAGACTCAAGGCAAACTCAGTGGTTTGAATCACACTGCTTTAAAAAACAAAAGCAAAGAGCTGAATGCAAGCCTAAACTCAAAGACTATCCTGAATGTGTTTTCACTACCAAATGTTCCATGCTGACCTTTTTTTTTTTTTTTTTAAGTTTTGGACATTCTTTTTTTTTTTTAAGCTAATCTTTTAAAAAAATTATTTAATTATGGCTGCTTTGGGTCTTCATTGCTGTGCGCAGGCTTTCTCTAGTTGCGGCGAGAGGGGGCTACTCTTCATTGACGTGTGCAGGCTTCTCCTTGCAGTGGCTTCTCCTGTTGTGGAGCACGGGCTCTAGGCATCCGGGCCCAGCAGTTGTGGCTCGCAGGCTCTAGAGCGCCGGCTCAGCAGTTATGGCCCACAGGCTTAGTTGCTCCGCGGCATGTGGGATCTTCCCGGACCAGGGCTCGAACCCGTGTCCCCTGCATTGGCAGACGGATTCTTAACCACTGTGCTACCAGGGAAGTCCCCCAAACTGGAGTTATTGTCATTAGCTCACAGTTGCTCAAATCTCAAAGCGCTGCAGTATTACCCCCAAAATGTCACCTCTCAGGACTGCCTGGGGGAAGAGAGCCCTAAAAGGAAAAGCAACACAAAACACACACACAGCAGGGTGATACTCTGTTAAAGTATGTAAAACTGCTGCTAAATCTGGAGGCTGGCTCCAGCCTTCCAACACAGCCTCCCATCTCCCATCTTCTCACTGCCCCACCCCGAGGGAGAGGAGCTGCTCAGGACACCTGCTCCCTGAAGCTGGCTGCACTCAGCGCCTGGGATGAGGATGGAGTCCCAGCTGAGCCACATGCAAGGCCCACGGGGCTTGGTGTGACTCGGTGATGCTCGTCGGGCATTTCCACAGGGCCACCTCCTCAGGCGACCAGCAGGCTGAGGACAGACTCCTCGGAGAAGACATTCTTCTCTAACACAGTGATTTGCTTTGCGAGGCCTAATAGCAGTTGGGCTGTTGTTTAACTGCTGCTGCCATTCTTCCCTGCCTGGGTGCCTGGCCCCCGTCTCCCTTGCGCTCACATTCCACCCTGGATTTGGCCACGTTGGGGGAAAGTCCTCTTCTCCAACCGCACCCCCACCAACCAATTGAAAAGACAATTTGCTTGGGATTTTTGTGGCAAGGGCTTTTAAACTGTGGGCTCCCAGAGCAACATCCTGATCCAGCTTCCAGGGTGAGCTCTGGGCAGGAGGAGAGTAAGCACACACAGAGAAGCCAGGCCACCACTGCTGCCCACTTGGGGGCCTGCTTGTCGCTCCAGCCCCCCTCCCGTGACAAACACACGAGTCTCCTCAGTGAACGATGCCCACACAGGCTGTGGTGATGGTTCCATGGATGGGGAATGTACCTCCCTGACTAGAAAACAAAAACTCACTGTATGTTATCATTTAAACTTGACGAAACAGAGTACAGGTTATCCTCATTTTTTGTGGCATCCATATTTGTGAATTCACTTACTCCCTAAAATTTATTTTTAACCTAAAAAATCAATACTCACAGTACTTTTGTGGTCATTTGTGGATTTGTATAGCCAGATGCACACGTTCCCAGCTGAGCTCAGTCAAGGCCACACTCTGCCTTCCTTTTTCAGCTCTCACACTGTAAACAGTGTCCACTTTATAGTCTGTTTAGTGCCATGGTTTTTTGTTTTGTTTTGTTGTTTGTTTTGGGCTTTTTAAAAAATTGCATTTTGTGATTTTTGTTTGTGATTTCGCTATTTAAAATGGCCCCTAAGCATGGCATTGAAGTGCTGTCCAGAAGCACGGACACTATGGTGCACCTTACAGAGAAAACGTGTGCTAGATAAGCGGTGTTGGCTGTGAGTTCAATGTTAGCGAATCAACAATATATATTAAATAAGGTGTCTTTAAACAGAAACACACATCAAACAAGGTTATGCATTGATCTGTTGATGCAAATGTGACCAGAGGCTCACTGGTACCTAACCCTGTATATCCTCCAGAACCAATGGTTCAGTATCCATTAATTCAGTGTTTGTGGTGAATTTATAGAACATACCACAATGAGAATTAACTGTGGGTCATTATAAAAAACTCTAACATTCCGTCATTTAATAACTGACAGTTTGCTGCACTAGGTACAGACAGCCACACTCATTTTAAAATGAAAACTTTCACTTCAATGTAATAAACATTTATTAACCTCTACTGGTCAGATGAGTATAAAAAGGAGACCCACCCCTGCATTAAAGAATTACCTATTTAAAAAAATGTGTTTTATATATAATCACAAATTTTATTAAAAAGAGAAAAACTTAGAGGGCAGACAACAGAAGCAAGAAAAACTATAATCCTGCAGCCTGTGGAACAAAAACCACATTCACAGAAATATAGGCAAGGTGGAAAGGCAGAGGGCTATGTATCAGATGAAGGAACAAGATAAAACCCCAGAAAAACAACGAAATGAAATGGAGATAGGCAATATTCCAGAAAAAGAATTCAGAATAATGATAGTGAAGATAATCCAGGAACTTGGAAAAAGAACGGAGGCAAAGATTGAGAAGATGCAAGAAGTGTTTAACAAAAATCTAGAAGAATTAAAGAACAAACAAACAGAGATGAACAATACAATACCTGAAATGAAAAATACACTAGAAGGAATCAATAGCAGAATAACTGAGGCAGAAGAACGGATAAGTGACCTGGAGGACAGAATTGTGGAATTCAGTGACATGGAACAGAATAAAGAAAACAGAATGAAAAGAAATGAAGACAGCCTAAGAGACCTCTGGGACAACATTAAGCACAACAACGTTTGCATTATAGGGGTCCCAGAAGGAGAAGAGAGAGAGGAAGGACCCAAGAAAATATTTGAAGACATATAGTAGAAAACTTCCCTAACATGGGAAAGGAAATAGCCACCCAGGTCTGGGAAGCACAAAGAGTCCCAGGCAAGATAAACCCAAGGAGGAACATGCCGAGACACATAGCAATCAAATTGGCAAAAATTAAAGACAAAGAAAAATTATCGAGAGCAGCAAGGGAAAAATGACAAAAACATACAAGGGAACTCCCATAAGGTTAACAGCTGATTTCTCAGCAGACACTCTACAAGCCAGAAGGGTCTGGCATGATATACTTAAAGTGATGAAAGGGAAGAACCTACAACCGAGATTACTCTACCCAGCAAGGATCTCATTCAGATTCAATGGAGAAATCAAAAGCTTTACAGACAAGCAAAAGCTAAGAGAATTCAGCACCACCAAGCCAGCTCTACAACAAATGCTAAAGGAACTTCTCTAAGTGGGAAACACAAGAGAAGAAAAGGACCTGCAAAAACAAACCCATAACAATTAAGAAAATGGTAATAGAACATACATATCAATAATTACCTTAAACGTGAATGGATTAAATGCTCCAACCAAAAGACACAGGCTTGCTGAATGGATACAAAAACAAGATACATATATATGCTGTCTATAAGACACCCACTTAAGACCTAGGGACACATACAGACTGAAAGTGAGGGGATGGAAAAAGATATTCCATGCAAATGGAAATCAAAAGAAAGCTGGAGTAGCAATACTCATATCAGATAAAATATACTTTAAAATACAGAATGTTACAAGAGACAAGGAAGGACACTCCATAATTAATGATCAAGTGACCAATCCAAGAATAAGTTATAACAATTATAAATATTATGCACCAAAGATAGGAGCACCTCAATACATAAGGCAACTGTTAAGAGCTATGAAAGAGGAAATCGACAGTAACACAAAAATAGTGGAGGACTTTAACACCTCACTTAACAGCAATGGACAGATCATCCAAACAGAAAATTATTAAGGAAACACAAGTTTTAAATGACACAATCAGCAGCTAGATTTAATTGATATTAATAGGACATTCCATCCAAAAACAGCAGATTACACTTTCTTCTCAAGTGCACATGGAACATTCTCCAGGATAGATCTCATCTTAGGTCACAAATCAAGCCTCAGTAAATTGAAGAAAATTGAAATCATATCAAGCATGTTTTCTGATCACAACGCTATGAGACTAGAAATCAATCACAGGGAAAAAAACGTAAAAAACACAAACACATGGAGGCTAAACAATATGTTACTAAATAATCAAGAGATCACTGTAGAAATCAAAGAGGAAATCAAAAAATACCTATAGACAAATGACAATGAAAACACGAAGATCCAAAACCTATGGGATGCAGCAAAAGCAGTTCTAGGAGGGAAGTTTATAGCAATACAAGCCTACCTCAAGAAACAACAAACATCTCAAATAAACAATCTAAACTTACACCTAAAGGAACTAGAGAAAGAAGAACAAACAAAACCCAAAGTTAGTAGAAGGAAAGAAATCATAAAGATCAGAGCAGAAATAAATGAAATAGAAACAAAGAAAACAATAGTAAAGATCAATAAAACGAAAAGCTGGTTCTGTGAGAAGAAAACAAAATTGATAAACCATTAGCTAGACAAATCAAGAAAAAGAGGGAAAGGACTCAAATCAATAAAATTAGAAATGAAAAAGGAGAAGTTACAACGGACACCGCAGAAATACAAAGCATCCTAAGAGACTACTACAAGCAACTCAATGCAATAAAATGGACAACCCCAAAGAAATGGATAAATTTTTAGAAAGGTATAACCTTCCAAGACTGAACCAGGAAGAAACAGAAAATATGAAGAGACCAATCAAAAGTAAAGAAATTGAAACTGTGATTAAAAATCGTCCAAAAACAAAAGTCCAGGACCAGATGGCTTCTCAGGTGAATTCTATCAATCATTTAGAGAATAGCTAACACCCAGCCTTCTCAAACTCTTCCAAAAAGTTGCAGAGGAAGGAAAACTCCCAAACTCATTCTATGAGGCCACCATCACCCTGATAAGAAAACCAAACAAAGATAGTACAAAAAAAGAAAACTACAGACCAATATCATTGATGAATATAGATGCAAAAAACCTCAACAAAATACTAGCAAAGAGAATCCAACAACACATTAAAAGGATCATACACCATGATCAAGTGGGATTTATCCCAGGGATGCAAGGATTCTTCAATATACACAAATCAATCAGTGTGATACATCATATTAACAGATTGAAGAATAAAAACCATGCGATCATCTCAATAGAGGCAGTAAAAGCTTTTGACAAAATCAACACCCATTTATGATAAAAACTCTCCAGAAAGTGTGCATAGAGGGAACCTACTTCAACATAATAAAGGCCATATATGACAAACCCACAGCAAACATCATTCTCAATGGTGAAAAACTGAAAGCATTTCCTCTAAGATCAGGAACAAGACAAGGATGTCCACTCTCACTACTATTATTCAACATAGTTTTGGAAGTCCTAGCCACAGCAGTCAGGGAAGAAAAGGAAATAAAAGGAATACAAATTGGAAAAGAAGAAGTAAAACTGTCACTGTTTGCAGATGACATGATACTATACATAGAGAATCCTAAAGATGCCACCAGAAAACCACTAGAGCTAATCAATGAATTTGGTAAAGTTTCAGGATACAAAATTAATGCACAGAAATCTCTTGCATTCCTATACACTAATGATGAAAAATCTGAAAGAGAAATTAAGGAAACACTTCCATTTACCATTGCAACAAAAGGAATAAAATACCTAGGAATAAACCAACTTAGGAAGACAAAAGACCTGTATGCAGAAAACTATAAGACATTGATGAAAGAAATTAAAGATGATACCAACAGATGGAGAGATATACCATGTTCTTGGATTAGAAGAATCAATATTGTGAAAATGACTACACTACCCAAAGCCATCCAGATTCAATGCAATCCCTATCAAATTACCAATGGCATTTTTTTCAGAACTAGAACAAAAAAATCTTAAAATTTGTATGGAGACACAAAATACCCTGAGTAGCCAAAGCAGTCTTGAGGGGAAAAAATGGAGCTGGAGGAATCAGACTCCTGACTTCAGATTATACTACAAAGCTACAGTAATCAAGACAGTATGGTACTGGCACAAAAACAGAAATATAGATCAATGGAACAGGATAGAATGCCCAGAGAAAAACCCACACCCCTATGGTCAACTAATCTATGACAAAGGAGGCAAGGATATACAATGGAGAAAAGACAGTCTCTTCAATAAGTGGTGCTGGGTAAACTGGACAGCTACATGTAAAAGAATGAAATTGGAACACTCCCTAACACCATACACAAAAATAAACTCAAAAAAAAAAGAGAGAGAGAGAAAAACTTTAGCTAAAAGGAGCAAAGCTTCATATAAAACAACCTAATCTAATTTCCAATCTGTTTTTTTGGTCTAATTTACCAATATATCTAATTTAAACAGTACCCTTGTAGTCACTCAGTGAACTGTATCCATGATGCTATGCAAGGCATTTTACACGTATTATTAATAACCACAACTATGAGATTCACATTATCACTGTCTCTTCTATCAATGAGAAAACCAAGCCTTAGAGAGATTTTAAAAATCGCCCCAAATCATTCAGCAAGTAAGCTGCATAATTGAGAAATGAATTCAAACCCAAGTGCATTTGCCTCCAAAGCTCTATTCACTGAGCACAGTTGCTGTGCTGGGCTTGTGTCCATTTTGTCTGAGATACAAGCCACTCCTGTGAAGTCACAGACAGGACTGGAGCATCATTCAGGAAAGAGTTTTGTGAGGGCAAGGCAAAGAGAGGGACCTTGTGGTTAAGTAAGTTTGGGCAATGCAGCCTCCTCCTCCCCATTGAAAACTCAGACAGTGTTTTAATTACCTGAAACCATGGCTTTAACATGCTTAGAGGGGCTCTGTAATAAAAAGAGAACCCTGTTTGTATGTGTGCTTATGAAGCACGATACTAACAATGAGGAAGAACAACAGAAGGTTCATTCTCAAGGTCAGCACACAAGGATCACACACAGTTGGTGAATCATTTGTTTATATTTAACTGTGCATTAAAAATAAACTTATTGTGGGACTTCCCTAGTGGTCCAGTGGTAAAGCCTTCCAATGCAGGGGACGCGGGTACGATCCCTGGTCAGGGAACTAAGATCCCACATGCTGCAGGGCAACTGAGCCAGTGCACCTCAACTAGAGAGAGAAAACCTTCACGCCACAACTAGAGAGAAGCCCGTGTGCTGCAATGAAGAGCGCACGTGCTGCAATGAAAGATCCTGCATACCACAGTGAAGATCCCACATGCCACAACTAAGACCCCATGCAGCCAAAAATAAAACATACATACACACATACATAAATAAACCTGTTGAACTTTGTTTAATCCAGTCAGGATTTTATTTTATTTTATCTTATTTTATTTTGGCTGGGTTGGGTCTCCGTTTGCTGTGTGAGAGTGGGTGCTACCCTTTGTTGTGGTGCGCAGGCTTCTTATTGCGGTGGCTTCTCTTTTTGTGGCGCACAGGCTCTAGGCGTATGGGCTTCAATAGCTGCAGCACATGGGCTCCATATTTGTGGCACATGGGCCCTAGAGCACAGGCTCAGTAGTTGTAGTGCTTAGTTGCTCTGTGGAATGTGGGACCTTCCCGGACCAGGGATCGAACCTGAGTCCCCTGCACTGGCAGGTGGATTCTCAACCACTGCGCCACCAGGGAAGTCTCCAGGTTTTGTTTTCAAATTCATTTCTCTGTGGCAGTTTTGCTCTCACTTGGGGAAAGACTGGATGGACACACAATGTCAGAGAAAATGCTGCATTTAGAATGAAAAGCAAACTGGCTGGAGTGACAATTTTTTCTACCTTACGGGTTGGTACCTACCCTATGGCCTGACAGTTTCATCATCGACCTTGATCCAGACACAACATTTGAATGAGCTCCCACCAAGGAAGGTGGGTGCAGATTCAAAAAGAGTGACTAAAACAGGGTGTAATTTTTTCTTTGATTTTAAATATGTATCTACCCAGTGCATATGACAGTTAAAATTATTTTTGGTAACTATTTATGATTGTGACTTCCCCACATTAATGCTGGAAACATATCTGGATTAAATCAAACAGCTGATCAGTTCCATCTCTCCCCTCCTCCCAAGATTTGCAAAAAGGTTTTTAATTAACACAAAATAAATTTTACTTTTGAATTCATATATCAAGCCCATGGCAAAACTTTGGTGCTGGTTTATGGGTCATCTATTTTTCTTGAAGAGCTGCATTCTGAGAGTGGCAATGACTCAAATCCTGCTAGAATACTGAAATTACAGGTCTTATATAAGAGGTGAGGTGACAGAAAAGATTTTTCAAGGATGAGTTAACATTTGATAATAATTCACATTTATGGCAGAGGATACAAACCCCATAGGCTTTATAGAATAAGGGAGGGAGAAGCATGTAACGCTATAATGTGGAAAGGGCCACGAACAGGACATAGCCACTTGGGGCCACTCCAGGGGAGAGGGTGAGGTCAGGAGGCCCAGGCTGTGTCCTGAAGGCTGGGCTCCAGCCAGGAGAGGAAGAAAGTGTGTGTTGGAGGGACGGCTTCCAAGAGCAGGAAGAGCGTGACCGGAGGCAGGGAGGCATGAAAGAGCCTGCATAATATTTCTGAGGGAGGAAGGAGTGATGGGGGAGGTATGAGGGATCCTCACAATCATGGCCCTGCCCAGAGTGGAGCAATGCCAGCCCCAACTCTGCCAACAACATGGGAAAGCAGGGACCTCACTAAGCCTCAGTTTCCACATCTGTGCAAGGGCAATGGCAACATGAAATGAGGCCACTCATGTGAGTGCAGCACATCAAGCACATGTAAAGAATGAAAATTACCATGCTGTCTCAGCTTCAGATTTCTCAAAGAAGCCAAGATGGTAGTATTTCAGAGGCTGAAAAGCAGCACCTAATTTCTTCTTGGCATTTTTCTTTCCAACACCTTTGAAATCTGAGTGTTAAGTCTCTACATTTTTTTTTTTTTTTCCCCATTAGGACTCAACAAAGCTATTTTCATTTTGGGTGGGACCTATTTGATTTTCCCCCCTTCGTTCCTAAAGGACGTTGTGGCTTTCTTTGTATGCTGAAGTTTTAGCCTGTGGGTAGGTGATGGGAAGCAGATTGCATTTTGTAAAGATGGCCTCAGCCATATCTTCCACCTCACATGCTCCTCCGCAGTGTGGCCCTGCCTCTCCCATCATCCTGGTCCCCTGGAATCTGAGCGTTGCTTGACCACTAGAATGAGGCAGAGGTGATTCTGGGGTTTCTTCCTGGGTTGCTCAGCATGCACATTCTTCGGAGCTCCCTCTGGGAACCCAGCCACCATGCTGGGAGAAGCCCAAGCTCTGTAGAGAGGCCATGTGGATGCGTTCCCGTCAATAGCTCCAGCCGAGAGGACAATAGCTTTAAAAGGTCAGCCAGGAGATTGGTTTAAGATGGCGGAGTAGAAGGATGTGCACTCACTCCCTCTGGCAAGAGCACCGGAATCACAACTAACTGCTGAACAATCATCGACAGGAAGACACTGGAACTCACCAAAAAAGATACCCCACATCCAAAGACAAAGGAGAAGCCACAATGAGATGGTAGGAGGGGCACAATCACAATAAAATCAAATTCCATAACCGCTGGGTGGGTGACTCAATAACTGAAGAACACTTATACCATGGAAGTCCACCCACTGGAGTGAAGGTTCTGAGCCCCACGTCAGGCTTCCCAATTTGGGGGCCCAGCAACGGGAGGAGGAATTCCTAGAGAATCAGACTATGAAGGCTAATGGGATTTGATTGTAGGACTTTGACAGGACTGGAGGAAACAGAAACTCCAATCTTGGAGGGCACACACAACGTAGTGTGTGCATCAGGACCCAGGGGAAGGAGCAGTGACCCCCATAGGAGACTGAACCAGACCTACCTGCTAGTGTTGGAGGGTCTCCTGCAGAGGTGGCGGGGGTGGCTGTGGCTCACTGTGGGGACAAGGACACTGGTAGCAGAAGTTCTGGGAAGTACTCCTTGGCGTGAATCCTCCCACAGTCCGCCATTAGCCCCACCAAAGAGCCGGATAGGCCACAGTGTTGGGTCGCCTCAGGCCAAACAACCAACAGGGATGGAACTCAGACCCACCCATCAGCAGACGAGCAGATTAAAGTTTTACTGAGCTCTGCCCACCAGAGAAAGACCCAGCTGTACCCACCACCAGTCCTTCCCATCAGAAAACTTGCACAAGGCTCTTAGATAGACTCATCCACCAGAGGACAGACATCAGAAGCAAGAAGAACTACAATCCTGCAGCCTGTGAGAAAAAACCCCACATTCACAGAGAGATAGACAAGATAAAAAGGCAGAGGGCTAAGTACCAGATGAAGGAACAAGACAAAACCCCAGAAAGACAACTAGATGAAGTGGAGATGGGCAACCTTCCAGAAAAAGAATTGAGAATAATGATAGTGAAGATGATCCAGGACCTCGGAAAAACAATGGAGGCAAAGATAGAGAAGATGAAAGAAATGTTTAACAAAGAATTAAAGAACAAACACCTAGAAGAATTAAAGAACAAACAGAGATGAACAATACAATAATTGAGATGAAAAACACACTAGAAGCAATCAGCAGCAGAATAACTAAGGTAGAAGAATGGATAAGTGAGCTGGAAGACAGAATCATGGAATTCACTGCTACAGACCAGAATAAAGAAAAAAGAATGAAAAGAAATGAAGACAGCCTGAGAGACCTCTGGGACAACATTAAACGCAACAACATTCACATTATACGGGTCTGAGAAGGAGAAGAGAGAGAGAAAGGACCCAAGAAAATATTTGAAGACATATAGTAGAAAACTTCCCTAACATGGGAAAGGAAATAGCCACCCAAGTCCAGGCAGTGCAGAGAGTCCCAGGCAGGATAAACACAAGAGAAACATGCTGAGACACATAGTAGTCAAACTGACAGCAATTAAAGACAAAGAAAAATTATTGAAAGCAGCAAGGGAAAAACAACAAATAACATACAAAGGAACTTCCATAAGGTTAACAGCTGATTTCTCAGCAGACACTCTACAAGCCACAAGGACTGGCATGATGTATTTAAAGTGATGAAAGGGGAAAACATACAACCAAGATTACTCTACCAGGCAAGGATCTCATTCAGATTCAATGGAGAAATCAAAAGCTTTACAGACAAGCAAAAGCTAAGAGAGTTCAGCACCACCAAGCCAGCTCTACAACAAATGCTAAAGGAACTTCTCTAAGTGGGAAACACAAGAGAAGAAAAGGACCTGCAAAAACAAACCCATAACAATTAAGAAAATGATAATAGGAACATACATATCAATAATTACCTTAAACGTGAGTGGATTAAATGCCCTAACCAAAAGACACAGGCTTGCTGAATGGATACAAAATCTGGACACATATATATGCTGTCTACAAGAGACCCACTTCAGATCTAGGGACACATACAGACTGAAAGTGTGGGGGTGGAAAAAGATATTCCATGCAAATGGAAATCAAAAGAAAGCTGGAGCAGCAATACTCATACCAGATAAAATACACTTTAAAATACAGAATGTTACAAGAGACAAGGAAGGACACTCCATAATTAATGATCAAGTGACCAATCCAAGAATAAGTTATAACAATTATAAATATTATGCACCCAACATAGGAGCACCTCAATACATAAGGCAACTGCTAAGAGCTATAAAAGAGGAAATCGACAGTAACACAAAAATAGTGGGGGACTTTAACACCTCACTTAATAGCAATGGACAGATCATCCAAACAGAGAATTAATAAGGAAACACAAGTTTTAAATGACACAATCAGCAGATAGATCTAATTGATATTTATAGGACGTTCCATCCAAAAACAGCAGATTACACTTTCTACTCAAGTGCACACAGAACATTCTCCAGGATAGATCACATCTTGGGTCACAAATCTAGCGTCAGTAAATTTAAGAAAATTGAAATCATATCAAGCATCTTTTCTGACCACAACATTATGAGATTAGATATCAATTATAGCAAAAAAAAAGGTAAAAAACACAAACACATGGAGGCTAAAAATATGTTACCAAGTAACGAAGAGATCATTGAAGAAATCAAAAATTACCTAGAGCCCAGTTACAACGAAAACACGATGATCCAAAACCTATGGGATGCAGCAAAAGCAGTTCTAAGAAGGAAGTTTATAGCAATACAAGCTTACCTCAAGAAACAAGAAAAATCTCAAATAAACAATCTGACCTTACATGTAAAGGAACTAGAGAAAGAAGCAACTCAAAGTTAGAGGAAGGAAAGAAATCATAAAGAACAGAGCAGAAATACATGAAATAGAAATAAAGAAAACAATAGCAAAGATCAATAAAACTAAAAGCTGGTTCTTCGAGAAGATAAACAAAATTGATAAACCATTAGCTAGACAAATGAAGAAAAGGAGGGAGAGGACTCAAATCAATAAAATTAGAAATGAAAAGGAGAAGTTACAACAGACACCACTGAAATACAAAGCATCCTAAGAGACTACTACAAGCAACTCTATGCCAATAAAATGGACACCTGGAAGAAATGCACAAATTCTTAGAAAGGTATACCCTTCCAAAACTGACCAGGAAGAAATAGAAAATATGAGCAGACCAGTCACAAGTAATGAAATTGAAACTGTGATTAAAAATCTTCCAACAAACAGAAGCCCAGGATCAGATGGCTTCACAGCTGAATTCTATCAAGCATTTAGAGAAGAATTAACACCCATACTTCTCAAACTCTTCCAAAATATAGCAGAGGGAGGAACATTCCCAAACTCATTCTACAAGGCCACCTTCACCGTGATACCAAAACCAAACAAAGATGTCACAAAAAAAGAAAACTACAGGCCAATATCTCTGATGAACATAGATGCAAAAACCCTCAACAAAATACTAGCAAAGAGAATCCAACAGCACATTAAAAGGTTCATACACCATGATCAAGTGGGGTTTATCCCAGGGATGCAAGAATTCTTCAATATATGCACATCAATCAATGTGATACACCATATTAACAAATTGAAGGATGAAAACCATATGATCATGACAATAGTTGCAGAAAAAGCTTTTGACAAATTCACCCATTTATGATAAAAACCCTCCAGAAAGTAGGCATAGAGGAAACTTACCTCAACATAATAAAGGCCATATGTGACAAACCCACAGCCAACACCATTCTCAATGGTGAAAAACTGAAACCATTTACCCTAAGATCAGAACAAGACAAGGTGATCCACTCTTACCACTGTTATTCAACATAGTTTTGGGAGTTTTAGACATAGCAATCAGACAAGAAAAGGAAATAAAAGGAATCCAAATCAGAAAAGAAGAAATAAAACTGTCACTGTTTGCAGATGACATGATACTATATGTAGAGAATCCTAAAGATGCTACCAGAAAACCACTAGAGCTAATCAATGAATTTGGTAAAGCAGCAGGATACAAAATTAACGCACAGAAATCTCTTGCATTCCTATATACTAATGATGAAGAATCTGAAAGAGAAATTAAGGAAACACTCCCATTTACCATTGCAACAAAAGGAATAAAATACCTAGGAATAAACCTACTTAGGGAGACAAAAGACCTGTATGCAGAAAACTATAAGACACTGATGAAAGAAATTAAAGATGACATCACAGATGGAGAGATATACCATGTTCTTGGATTGGAAGAATCGACATTCTTAAAATGACTATACTACCCAAAGCAATCTACAGATTCAATGCAATCCTTATCAAACTACCAATAGCATTTTTCAGAGAACTGGGACAAAAAAATTCATGATTTATATGGAAACACAAAAGACCCCGAATAGCCAAAGTAATCTTGAGAAAGAAAAGTGAAGCAGGAGGAATTCAGGCTCCTGATTTCAGACTATACTACAAAGCTACAGTAATCAAGACAGTATGGTACTGACAGAAAAATACACATCAGTGGGCCAGGATAGAAAGCCCAGAGATTACCCATGCACCTTATCTTTGATAAAGGAGGCAAGAATATACAATGGAGAAAAATGTCTTTTCAATAAGTGGTGCTTCAAAAACTGGACAGCTACATGTAAAAGAATGAAATTAGAACACTCCCTAACACCATACATGAAAATCAACTCAAAATGGATTAGAGACCTAAATGTAAGACTGGACACTATAAAAGTCTTAGACGAAAACATGGGAAGAACACTCTTTGACATAAATTACAACAAGATCTCTTTTGAACCACCTCCTAGAGTAAAGGAAATGAAAACAAAAATAAACAAATGGGACCTAATGAAGCTTAAAAGCTTTTGCACAGCAAAGTAAACTACAAACGAGATGAAAAGACAACACTCAGAATGGGAGAAAATATTTGCAAGTGAATCAACAAACAAAGGATTAATCTCCAAAATATACAAACAGCTCATGCAGCTCAATATTAAAAAAACAAACAACCCAATCCAGAAATGGGCAGAAGACCTAAATAGACATTTCTCCAAAGAAGACATACAGATGGCCAAGAAGCACATGAAAAGCTGCTCAACATCACTAATTATTAGAGAAATGCAAATCAAAACTACAATGAGGTATCACCTCACACCAGTTAGAATGGGCATCATCAAAAAATCTACAAACATAAATTCTGGACAGGGTGTGGAGAAAAGGGAACCTTCTTACAATGTTGGTGGAAATGTAAATTGATACAGCCACTATGGAGAACAGTACGGAGGTTCCTTAAAAACTAAAAATAGAATTACCATATGACCCAGCAATCCCACTACTGGGCCTATACCTGAGAAAACCATAATTCAAAAAGACACACGCACCCCAGTGTTCATTGCCGCACTATTTACAATAGCCAGGTCATGGAAGCAACCTAAATGCCCATCAACAGATGAATGGATAAAGAAGTTGTGGTACATATATACAATGGAATATTACTCAGCCATAGAAAGGAACGACATTGGAGCATTTGTAGAGACGTGGATGGATCTAGAGACTGTCATACAGAGTGAAGTACGTCAGAAAGAGAAAAACAAATATCGTATATTAACGCATATATGTGCAACCTAGAAAAATGGTACAGATGAACTGGTTTGCAGGGCAGAAATAGAGACACAGACGTAGAGAACAAACGTATAGACACCAAGGGGGGAAAGTGTAGGGGTGGTGGTGGTGTGATGAATTGGGAGATTGGGATTGACATGTATGCACTAATATGTATAAAATCGATAACTGAGAATAACCTGCTGTATAAAAAATAAAATTCAAAAATTAAAAAAAACCAAAAAAAAGGCCAGCCAGGTGAGTCTTCAGATGGCTCAAGCCCCAGCCAACATCTTAGTGCTACCATGTGAGAGACCCCAAGCAAGAACACTCACACAACCCACAGAAGCATGAGCTCATAAAAAATTGTTGTTTCAAGCTATCAAGTTTTGGGGTGTTTGTTCCACAGCCACGGATAAGTGGAACAGCCACTATTTTTTTTTTTTAACAGATGACTCCAGAAGCTACATGAAGAAAGGATTCAGTACAGAAGGGGAGGCGCCAGAAGGTGACCAGTGTTGCTGACGAGCCTAAAGGGAGAGCCTGGGAAAGGAGTGAGAGTGCCCAGACCATTCTGAACGCAGGTCTCCCTGGGGTGGGGTAGGGCCTCCCACAAACAGTCCCCTCATTACATCAGCACGTGTGGGCTCACTTTTCAGTTTCTCTGCTTCTCATCTTGGCAGCAATTCCCCCTCTTTCAAGAAAAATGCTGCATCATTTACGAGAGACCTCTGTGCCAGAACCCCAAACCGATGACAACAAAACCCAAAGATCTCATTGAGGTGCTTTCGCAGATTTCTGCCTGAGCTGTGTTCATCTCCAACCTACCTTTCCCAGTCTCTCTGGTGAAGCAGGTCCCCACTCTGGGAAACACACAAGAACCAAACTCTCCAGCTGGACCCAGTAAACATATGACTGCTAATCTCCATCCTGACTGCTCTGAATGTCCAGGGCCTACCCCTAGTGACATCACCTGTAGGGGTCTCTGGTGAAGAGGAAGCACTTTGTCCTCATTCACTGGAAACCTCCCCTTCCACCCTAACCCACCGGCTGTGCAGATTTCAGAATATGATGATGGCTAACTCAGTATGGGAACCTGGTACTTCAGCACCAAGTTAAATTCCCTTGGAATGTTTCCATGGTGCAGCCCACACTTGGAAACTGCTCTCTTTCTGCCTTTTGAGAAGCTAGCTACATGTGACAGCAAGGGAAACCACTTTTTACAAAAAAAACAAAACTGGTGATTTATCATCACTATTATTATTATTTAGAAAAACAACCCTCCAACAATTATTTTGAAATGCTGCCACGGGTCAGTTAAAATGGCACATGATCTGGAGAACAACAGTTTCCCCCACCACCAACAGGGAGAAGTAGAGTTTGCCAAGGGGAGAAACAGCAGCACGTCACCCCAGGAACCGGGACAACACGTGCGAGTCAGGAGTGAGATGCAGAACGTTAAGTGCTGCCGAAGGGTATGCTGGGAGCCACACACTGGGCAGAGGAGCTCGGACCAGAGGCCACCCCCTTGGGGAGAGCATCCTCCCGGAAGACAGGACACAGAGAAGTCCAGGAGAACAGGGCAAGACCCAGGACCCATGGCAAGGGCAGGCAAGGGTCTCACTTCCCACCCAAGTGTGGTGCTGCCAGTGGGTCAGAGAAACCAAATACACAGAGTATTGGGTGGCTAGAGCAGCCTCATTATAATTAAGAAATTAACAAACCAGAGCAGGTGAAGACTCAGAAATAAGGAAGATCAGAAAGAGAGCAGTGGATATCTTTGTTCACTCCACTTGTCCCCAGGATACCTCTTTGGAGGGGGAAGGTCTGAGATCCACCTGGAAGAGCATTTCCCAAAGTGTGTTCTCTGGAGCTCATATTTGGGATTAGCAGATGCAAACTATTACATAGAGGATGGATAAACAATAAGGTCCTACTGCATGGCACAGAACACTATATTCAGTATCCTGTGATAAACCATAATAGAACAGAACACGAAAAAGAATGTATATATGTATAACTGAGTCACTTTGCTGTGCAGCAGCAATTAACACAATATTGTAAATCAACTATAATTCAATAAAATTTTTTTAAAAAGGCTACTTGGAGAAAGAGTTTCATGGCTAAGCACTTCTAGGGAAAACTGGGTCAACAGAGTCACAACAGGCCTCTTTGTGAAGGCCCCAGCAGAGGGGGGCACAACATTCAGCGCTTCAGCAGGTTGGAGGGTGTTGTTCACCACTTTTGTTGTTGTTGTTGTTGTGAAGTCCAGTTTTCTTATCGGAGTTTGCTTTGTTCCTCTCTCCCAGTTAATGGTCAGCTTCTTAAGTGCTGGGACTAGACTTAGAGAAGGAACTTATGGTTACTGGCGGGAAGGGTGGGGGAAGGGATATTTAGGGAGCTTGGGATTTACATGTACACACTGCTATATTTAAAATGGATGATCGGGCTTCCCTGGTGGCGCAGTGGTTGAGAGTCCGCCTGCCGATGAAGGGGACACGGGTTTGTGCCCCGGTCTGGGAGGATCCCACGTGCCGCGGAGTGGCTGGGCCCATGAGCCATGGCCACTGAGCCTGCGCATCCGGAGCCTGTGCTCCGCAACGGGAGAGGCCACAACAGTGAGAGGCCTGCCTAGCACAAAAAATAATAATAAAATAAAATAAAATAAAATGGATGATCAACAAGGACCTACTGTATAGTATAGGGAACTCTGATCAATGTTATGTGGCAGCCTGGATGGGAGAGGAGTTTGGGGGAGAATGGATACATGTGTATAATATGGCTGAGTCCCTTTGCTGTGCACCTGAAGCTATCACAACATTGTTAATTGGCTACACTCCAATATAAAATAAAAAGGTTTAAAAAAGAAAGAGCTGGGACTGACTCTGGATGCACCATTTCCTTTTCCTTTTCAACCAAGAGCTGCATTTTTTTTTTTTTTTTTTTTTTTTTTTTTGTGGTACGCGGGCCTCTCACTGTTGTGGCCTCTCCCGTTGCGGAGCACAGGCTCCGGATGCGCAGGCCCAGCGGCCATGGCTCACGGGCCCAGCCGCTCCGCGGCATGTGGGATCTTCCCGGACCGGGGCACGAACCCGTATCCCCTGCATTGGCAGGCGGATTCTCAACCACTGCGCCACCAGGGAAGCCCAAGAGCTGCATTTTGAGGTGTTTCCTAAGTCACGATGTCAGTCACAGGCCTGGGTGGAGCTGAGTGCAGAGCTCGATGGAGGTGTCCATGGGGGTTCCGACCCTTTTGGGGCTCTGGCCTGTTAGAAGGGTGGGGACCATCCGAGTCAGGCCTGGGAGAGGAGGCCACCTGCCGCCTCGGGCCTGGAGCTCCGCGGCCTCCTTCTGGCTGCTGGTCTGGGCTGCTCACAGGAGTCAGGCAAATGCATGATGGTCTCAGTCCTAAAAGAAGCCCAGTACCACCGAAGACCAGCAGGGAATTTTGTGTTTTCCTTTTCTTTCAAACTGTCAGTTGGGTTGGGTATTTTCCGTGGCAACTGAGAACAGGCTGAGTAGGTGTGGAGAGTGGGAGCTCCAAGGCAGAGCGCAGTGATACTTGCTGGATGATTTATAGGTGATGTGTGGAGCCCTTGCTGCCACCTTGGACCATGAGCACCAGCCCTGAGAGGAGTGTGGTGGTGGGAAGGAGCCTGGATCCTGTGGAGCCCTTAAAGTGAGTCCTGAATGGCCTCCCCCAGCACTTGATTTGCAGGAGCCTGGAAAAAACATCTTGTTCTGGGTGCAGTTCCTTTGGTTTGCATTACTCATGCCTAATCATCTTGCCTGATTCAGATCCGGTCTGTGACTTAAGGAACTTACAACCCACAGGGATTAACAAGACTTTATATATTTCTCTATGGCAGAGCTGCACGTGCTGCGTGATGGAGGTGTGCAGAGCAGGTGGGTGTCCTGCTCTAGCTGAGGGCTGAGGGGAGCTTTATCCACTCTGCTCAGCACCACTCCTGGTACCGAACTCAGGGCCGGGCACAGAGCACGGACATGGTGTTTGAGGGCTGTCTGTGTTTGTTTTTAAAGCCAAAAGGGAAAGGAAAGAAGAAAACAAGTATTGGAAAAGTGTCATTTAATACAATCTAAACTATGCTCCAATGGACCAGACAAAACAAACAGCAATACTCCAAATGTTTTCTCCAAATAGTAAGTACCACATCAGAACCTGGATTGCTCATGGATCCAGTTTTATGGAGAGTCAAATGCCTTTACAAAGACAGGGTGTCACTCCAGGGTCAGCTCGCCCATTTAATGAATGGTGACCACATCGGGGGACTGGTGATTGGGCTTCCTGCCCCAGACAGCTGGAGCTGCAGGGGGCCCTCCGGATGTCCCATCGAGACTCAGAGGGGTCCGTCCCTTGTTTGATCGCTCCAACCTCAGCAAGCTACCCCCTGGCCCAATCCCATTATTTGATCATCCTGACTTTGTCATATAATCCCCTTCTAGCTATTGGGCTAAAGGTAACTGGGCCATAAGGTACGATCTGTTCTTAACTCAGCAAGCCGTTCTCAGGGGAAAAAAACTGAAAAAGGGAGCAGGAGGTTCATATAACTTCACGGGGAGAGAGAAGACAAACAAGGAGCTGAGCTGAAGTTCCTTATGCCTCAGCCAGAGAGAAAGGTAGATTGGTGCAAGGTGCTAAGGTTCAAGATGAGGGAACGCGCTCAAGGGAACGAGAAAGGACCAGTTCCGCAATCTGATGGGTAAGGGTTGTAATTGTGCAAATACTGTATTGAGTTGCATAGACTAAATGTAACTTATAGGAACTGTCGGATGACCCCCACCCTCCCATATGTACTCTGCCCAGTTCTGGAGCATTCGAGGTGCTGAACAAAGATGTTTGACTATTTTCATGTCTTCCCTCTCAGTTTAGGTAGAAATACTATTTGCCTGTGTGTTTTCGTAAGCAGGTTTGGGACCTTCTGTCACACTTTGTCATGGGAAGAATCAGCTCTATCTTATTCCAGGAAGTCGGGTCTATATTAGTGAAGAGTTTGGACTTGAGTGACTTGAAAGAAATTCAAATATGCTTGGCGTTACTTGGCTTTTAGTGCAGCCATAGACCGATGCTCTTTGGAGATGCTGCTCACGGGCCTGTGTGGCTCTGGACACTGAATACAGCTGGGGCAGTGGCTTCCTGAGGGTCTGCCTTCTCTGGGGCAGCAGAAGCTGCAGGCCCAGGTCTCAATGAGGCAGCCAATTGCTGTCTGGCCGTCAGCCTAGCTGGGAGGAGTCCTTTCACAGCGCGCTCTTGGCCAAGCCCTTTCCCATGATGTCTATGGACCTGTCACCTTGGCTCTGAATCAGGAGGGGACTCACCTCCCGGAGGAAGTCTGGGGAGAGGAGAAAACAGGTAGAGGACCGAGGGGGTCACTTCAGGCCAGGCAAGGAGAGGCTGGCAGGGAAATTCACTGCTGGAGTTACCTGAAGAGAGAGCCACGCAGATAAAACTGAAAGATGATAAGTTAAAGAGAAACCAGAGCTCCCGGGAAGGCTGAGTATTCCCTCAATGGAAGCAGAACTCCCTGGAAGCCTGCCACATGGGCTGACCTCACCCCTGCGCCCCGACCAGAGCAAACATGAAGCTTATCGCTGGAGGCCGGGAGGGCTGTAAACAGCCCAGCCCAGAACCCGAACGAACACATAGATGACGTTTCTTCTCCCGGGAAGGGAGACTTCTGAGGAGCAGGTGTCCCTTATCAGGTCTTAGGTCAAACATAAAAGAAAATGAAAAATAATTCATGTGTGAGGTATGAAAGTGATTCTTCTCGAAGCAGGGGCTTCAAACCCCAAGGGCTTTTCGTGACATGTCGCTTCCTAAGCAAATGTGGAACCTGCATTCAGGGAGACTCAGAATGATCTTGTGCAGGGGCTTCAGAAGCTTTGTCTGCTGGAAACTTCTGGAATGGCCCCTGAAGAGGTGCAGCTGAGACACCCTTCTCCCGCTTACTCATCTGCAGTACGGGGCACTGAGGGTCTCTGCGACGCTACCCCCGCCCCACTGATGGCCTTGGACTCCACAGAGCTGAGTGAGGCTGCCAGAACACCTCCCCGGAAGGTCTACACTGTCTTGTCACCTGGATCAAGAGCCTGTGCTTATCTGCAGTTTTGTAGAAACACCTGGGCCCGGCTACTTGCTTGAAAGATCCACCACTTCCGGGTAGGTAATGAGGCCCAAAGGAAACACGGCTATAGGCCTGGAGCAGTGGACAATCTATCGGGAATAAACACACTCGTGATGCCCTAGGCGGGCACACCAGAGGTCACGTGCAACACTCCAGGCCACTTGTTTAGGCCTTACGGTCTAGGGGCTGACTTCTGGGGGTTCTAGAGCAACTTGAGAAGGGAGGGCAGCTAGACTCAGTGTGGCTAGGTGGCTTCATGGTGACAGTGGCTGTAGAAGTCCAATATACACAATTTGGAACTAACTTTCCACTTAACAGGCAAGTGAATGGCACAAAAGTAGAACCCATTTTTCTAGCTACTCTGTGACCTATTAGGCATCCATGAGAGATACACCACTAGTTATGACATTTAGAACCACAAAGAAGTAACACTAGAAGAATCGCCTATTATAGAGTCTGAATTTTAATCCCCTTCATAGTGATCTACCAATATATTAACTTTTAAAATATTGTTTCTATCACATTTGTATATAAGATCCTTCCTGAAAATTGACGCCACTACTGAGTACCAAGAGACCAACATGGTGCATTCAGTACAATTTGGGAATTAATACATGTTGACTCAATCACCTTACAGGTCACCCTAAATTTATGTGCTGACTACTTAACTGTTTACATTGTTTCCACTGACCTTCTGGACGTGGAAAAACAGTTGTTCCAGTGTTTTAAAATATCACACAAGATGTCTCATCATTAGCTTTAGGAACTTCCTGGCCCTCGGCAGTCCATGTGCACTTACTTTTCTCCAAAATTTACTGGGCTCCAGCCTTGTGCTAGGTCCCAACTGGCCCCCCGGGAGCTGCCCACCTGCCTTAGAAGCTGTCAAAGGGGCAGTCAGTGCATTTGATGTTGTACATTCATTTAAAAAGCAAAGGTGTATGACGGTTCTCATAGGGCTATTGACACTTCTCTGAATTCCCCCAGTCTCCTTGGGGCTAAGGTCTCCTTAGGGCCAAGTGCTTTTCCCAAGCAGTTGCCTTAGGCTATAACTTTAGGTAACTGGGTAAATCCCCTAATTGAAGCACAACCTAAAGATTTTTAAAATAAGAATTGCTCATAGCCATTAAGCAATTTGTAACTGGCCCTTGGAAGGCCAATGCAATTTGCAAACTCCATGAGGTCAGATTTCTGAAGAAGGGAAAATGAGGAGGTTAGGCTCATGCTCTCATATGTACACAACAGGAACCCTAAATGAACTAAGATTTGGAAGAAAAAAACCCTCAAAAACTTAACAGACGACGGATAGAAAGGGGCTAAAAACGGCTGGTGAGAGTCGACGGAGTAATAGACATGTAGGAAACAAAATTAATTCTCTTAAGCTTTCATTTTTTTCATGTACGAGGCCAATGAGGAAGACTGGGAAAACACTGGTAAAGTGGAACCGAAGCTTGAGTTTGGAAAAGACATGGTAAAAGATTGTCTGGCTTGACAAATAAAAGTAATTCCAATCTACAGGTCTGGGAAAGTTAAACCTCAATGTGGCAGAAGCAATCTCAATCGCTGGTAATCTTGGACAAATGTTAAGGAGTGATGCTGAACTGATGTTCAAAAGAGGACCCACTGTATCCCTATCTAAGATCAATTAGTTTGTTATTAGTACCCAGCAAAAACTGAGGATCAGTTATCGTTCAGATGGATTAAAAAACAGCAAGTGATCAGAGCATAACCAGCAAGAAGTTTCCCACTGGCCCAACTGGGTTATAAGACAAGCAGAAATGGGAAATGCTACAGACAAGAAAATGTTTTGATTTCAGTAGGGCCTGTGACATAATTTTTCATGACATTTTTGTAGCTGAAATGGTGAATCACCATGTGGCGGATTTTGGCAGGCCATAAGATTCGAGTTTAGCACTGTTCTAGACATTTTTCAGCGTATCAGATGAAAGCATACTTACCACATTTTAAAATAACTAGTCTAAAAGTAATGGCTGTATTTACTGACAGAACCTAGAGTCTAAATTATCCCAACAGGCTGAATAATAAAATTCATAAGAGAAATAGATATCCCTAAAGTTAAGTTCAAGGAAATTAACCTCACGGGACAGCAGTTCTTATAGCAAACAGATGATGGTTCTATCTGACCACACATGACACAAGCACAGTGTAACCTCACCGTCCATACCATGCACTTGGTCCCAGTGTGCTGAAGGGGTGCACTGCTCCTGTTCTCAGCACGAGCCTGGGCCTCATGCTGGGCACTTGCACTTGGTAGGAAAGACGCTGGCAGTGTAGGTGGCAGTTGGGGGAGGACAAGGATAATAGGGAGGTTTTGTTTCTCAGCATGAGAACTGTCACTATCTGAAAAGTTGTCAAGAGGAATTAGGCCATCAGCCAGGAATAAGTGCGAGGTTGGACGATGGTCTCTTAAATTCCTCCAACCTTAAGATGCTCTGTTTCTAGGGGTTGCAGAAATCAAGACTCTGGCTTGTTATACTCCTCACTTAACTAAAAGAAAACATATTATTGAGTATACATGAAATCCTATGACACTATTTTTTTTCCATGCATTTTCTGAATCTCTGTTATATTAATGATCTTCCCAGATTGAAACTAAAAATCAAATCCATATTTCCATCGACTTCTCTAGACTCTATTTGGAAATACATTTTATGCATCTGCACCTTGAGATGAACTCTCCAAAATGACAGAGAGTATTTACAACCTGAGTGGAAATGCATTGTGGGGAGGGAAGACAGCTCAGCCAGGAGGCAGCTGACGCCACTCTCCCATCTAGCAATAGTGGGAACGCTGATACTTTAGTACCTTTCCTGAGCCTTAGCATGGTCATTTGGGAAATCAAAAAATAAAAAACACACACACACAACTGAGATTAAAGATGCTTAGCTTATAGGACTGTTGTAAGACTAAGAAGTAAAAAGACGTGATTGTGTTTTATACACTCCATACTATCACACAAATACAATGTTAATAATTGGAAATATTTAAGTGATATCACAGCTGGGAATAAAACCCCTGTGTCTATGTCCAAAGATCCCTAATAAGTTCAGGTCAGTCTCTAATAGGGGATGACAAAGGAAGGAAAGAATTCTTTTAAGCAGGATTTAGAAACAGCCCATTCGGGCTTCCCTGGTGGCGCAGTGGTTGAGAATCCGCCTGCCGATGCAGGAGACACGGGTTCGTGCCCTGGTCCGGGAAGATCCCACATGCCGCGGAGCAACTAAGCCCGTGAGCCATGGCCGCTGAGCCTGTGCGTCCGGAGCCTGTGCTCCGCAACGGGAGAGGCCACAACAGTGAGAGGCCCGCATACCGCAAAAAAAAAAAAAAAAAAAAAAAAAAAAGAAACAGCCCATTCAAGTCTTCCAAAATGAAAACTTAAATTAAATATCTAGACAGATAAATCTGCATGACATCATGTCTCTCGAACTTTGGAAAGAGAGGGCCTGGTTTCGAATCCTGGCCTTGCCACTTACAAGCTGCATGACGAGAGCATTAAGGAGAAAAGAAGATTTTTACTTTTATGAAAAAAACCTCACATTTCTGTTACTCTGGATTTCTTGCAGTTAGCAAAAACAGGTACTAATGTAGGTTTTTCATGAAAGCAAAGTGGTATAAAATGAACTTTTGGAAAGCGGGGGATATTCTTCACTTTATGCTATTTCAGCTTAGGAGAGCCTTCATAGGAATGCTCTACTTTCGGGTAGTGGGAAAAACCTGTGCTATTATTGTATATGGTTGCTTAAAACCATCTGCATCTCTTAGACACGTGTCAAGGCTCTTACATTGTCTTACTCGAGAAATAAGAGAACGAAAAATTTATGCAATTTCTTTTTCACCCTGTTCTGGAGACGCTGTCTTGAGCGTGGGCTGCTGAGTGGATCTCCCATGAAGGCTGATGGCTTCAGAACACCTTGGCATGTGGGGAAGGTGCTAATCACTTGGACTTAGGAAATACTGAAATATTCAGGGTGAAGAGACAGAAAGCATGAGAACAAAAGTGGCCAATTTTCACACCTTGGGTCCTTGACTAAAATCATTCTGACATCTTTCTGGCTTCATGGCCTCAGGAGTGATTGGATGGTCAAATTCTGTGGAGCAACCTCACCCTGGGACAATTATAGGTCCATCGCTTGGACAGCCATGGAGGAAAGACTCTAACTGAGGCTGTTTGAGGCTGTTTCTAACTCGAGTTTACCTATGTTCAAAGACGCCTCAAATTTCTCAAGATAACAATTGTGACTTTGATCATTCAAGACCAACATTAATCATGCACAAGAAAAATAAGATTAACATTTTCTAACGCACAGACACGCTCTGTGTAGGTAAACAAAGCATTAAAAAATTAAATATAGAAAGGGAGTAGAGAAAGATCTGGCCTTGTTTTTTCTTCCATTATTAATAACATAAATGTGAAATATTATCATCTACCTGCCATGAAGACAGGGAACACGGAGGAAAGCTTCATGCCTGGGAGCTAGCTATAACTCTGTCCCATAAACCCGACAGCGATGAACTCGGCAACCTGTAGCTACTAGAACATACCATGTGCTTTTGAATCTATGTCTTTGGGTCTGTCTACAAATCCCTGAACCTTACATGGTGAGGGAGGAGAGGAGTTCCAACCCTGCTAGGACACCTCATCTCTCTCTTCCTCTCAGCAAATGTTTGCTGAATGGGTGGATGAATGAATTTGTTTAGCCTTGGGCCTTGGCATTCCAAGCTTCTCTTGTTAATTTTTGATTCACTAACCCAATTAAAGAAAATGTTAGATGTTTTTCATTGTTAGGTCCACGGGATATGATAAAGACATATGTAAACTAACTGAAGAAAATGACTTTTAGGACACTGAATTAACTTTAAAAATTCTGGGTGTCATGTCACTATATAACTGGTTCAGAAGAGTTAATATCTGTGGTTCAGAGCAAAGCAAACGGAACTGAACTTTGCACTAGTTCCAGAATTCTAACCTCTCTTAAGCAAACATACTTAGAATAAAATTTCACATAAGAAAAGCTTTAAAAGCTTGCAATTTAACTATATTAAGGTCAATTCAATTTACATTAATCCATTTAAGTCCCAGTGTCAATTAATTTGTCCAGAAATGTATCTAATAGTTTTTTCCTATGGTAAGTGAATTACAAGTATGTAATGTTATATATTTATATAAGATTTATATATTTACATAGTTATAAATAAATATGTAATCTTCCTAATTAGGACATAAATATAAAATTAAGTTTTAAGCAATAAACATTTATAAATTAAAACATGACTTATTTAAGACAGAACTGTCCAACAGAAATATAGTACAAGCCACAAATGCAAACCCCATGTGTAGTTTAAAATATTTGAGTAGCTACATTAAGAAAAGTAAAAAGAAACAGGTAAAATTAACTTTAATAATATATTTTATTTATCTCAACATATCAAAACATTATAATTTCAACATGTAATCAAGAATTAAAAATTATTATGACTTATTTTACCCTTTCTTGGGTGCTTGAGTCCAGTGTGTGCTTGACACCCACAGCACACCTCAGTTGGGACTGCCACACTCCAAGGGCTCTATGGCTACAAGTGGCTGGTGGCTATTGTGACACACAGCACTGCTTCAGGCTAATTTTATAGCCATAATATAAAACTGGGACATAGCATGATTATTTTATTTACAGAAGGGAAGTGGAAAGGATACTTGTGAAGTCCCTGGGAGGTGAACCATTGCTAATTTAACACATTAACCATTGGAAGATAAAGATATTACCGCTGACCTTATTAGAAGAATAATAGAGACCAACATTCTCTTGAAAACCCAGACTAGGTATTCTGGATATTCTTCTTAAAATTATGTGAATACATTTTCAATTCTTCATTTACATGCCCTAAGATAGTTTTCTTTGTAAACCTACACTGCTGTTTAGAGTACAGGGGTCAACTGGACAACCTGTGTGCTTTAACTGACTTTTATGCATTTGAAGGCATTTACTAAGACTCTGTACAGCCTTCTCTAGCAAATTCCTGCTACCATGAACCACTGTTTGGTGTAGACAATCTTATGGCTCCAAAAAGGCAAACGTCAAGATTTCTAAGCAGCATACTACATGAGGCTACAAAAATACATCCACCCCAGTGAGAAACACAGAGATTATGATTCAGCTAACTTTAATAGCTTAACCCTATTTGGTAAATTGATTTTGGATATGATCTTATTTATTTCAGTTACCCCCTTCTCCTACCCAAGGACTAAAGTAGAGAAAAGCAGTGATGGATATGGAAAAGTGGTGGATGACTGCAAATTTCCAAGGAGGCCAAAGAGTATCTATGGTGTAAGGGGTGGGCAGGCCAGTGGGGGAGGTGCTGTGAGAAGGGCTGCTTGGAAATGAAGATATTGGTAGAGTCTCTGGTGACACCATGAAGAGAGGAAAAGGATACTGGAAACGAGGGGGTCAAGGAAGTAAGAGGCAGGGTAATGGTTACATCATCCACAGGGAAGTTAATGCTGCTGACAGGATGGCAGGGGAGGGGTGAAAGGGAAGCCTGCAAGCCCAGATTTTCATGTTTACTGACATCTGCCCTCTCTATGCACCATATTTCTCAAACACAGGGCTGATTCATTTCTTCCTCACTTGTGAGAGATGGTAGTATTGACATCCATTATTTCCCCTTGCTTGGGAAAGTCATAAGAATTAACAAGTCTATCACGCAGGACTCACTAAATCTGCCGTAGGCATTTATGTACAGTGTGCTAAGCGTTCCTGCCAGATGGCAAGTTTAAATATGCTGAGAAAAACTGGGGTCTCTGCCTGAATTCCAGGTGATTGTTACTTGCATGCATACATTCACTCATTCACTCACTCAGTGAACACTTCTTGAACACTGTCTGTGTGTCAGGCACAGTTTGGTGGGAGTTTTTTCTCCTAAAATATCACAAAAGGGGGGAATCTGTAACAATGAAATGTTATTCTTCTCTCGCCTGGCTGAGAATTACATCTCTAAGACTCTTTCTCCCCGTTTAGGGAGAAGCAGCTGAAGTAGAATGTCAGTCTCAACAAACTTGCCAGCCACTCCTGACCACATTTTTAAGGACTCATCCTTCCGTTACACTGAAGAGCAGTGAAGACTGTCACTGAATGTCAACCGTTACTGGGCTCCAGAAGGCTACAGTCCCAGAGACTCTAATGACTGTTGTTTCTCTACTGTTTTTTTTTCGTGACACGTCTAGCCTTTTAACTCATTTCACCTCATTAAGGGCTGAATGTTTGTGTCACCCCAATTCATATGTTGAAGCCCTAACTTCCAGTATGTTGGTATTTGGAGGTGGAATTTGGAACCTTTGGGAGAGAAGTAGGTTTAGATGAGGTCATGAGGGTGGGGCCCTCATGATGAGATTAGTGCCCTTGTAAGAAGAGACACAGTGAGAAGGTAGCCATCTGCAAGCCAGGAAGAAAGTTCTCACCAGAATCCAACCATGCTGTACCCTATTCTTGGACCTCCAGCCTCCAGAACTATGAGAAAATACATTTCTGTTGTTTAAGCCATCCAGTCTATGGAATTTTGTTATGGCTGCCTGAGCTGACTAATACATACCTCCAACTTCATTTTGCTTTAAATTATTTGGTACAATCAGAAAAGCTGCCAAGATTGTAGCAATTCTTTCAGTTTTACTTTATGTACACTTCATTCATATCTCACTAGATATTCCAGCTCATTAATAAGGGAATCAGAGGAGAAGGAGGTACCTGGTAAGGGGCCACATTCCGGCAGAACATAAAATCTATCTTCGTTGAAAACATAAAGTTGATTGTTTTAAGTGTATAGCTTTGAAGGCCTTCTAAATTAGTTTTCTTTTGAAAAGTTTAGTTATTTTTTGTAGAATACTGAACTCTATATGTGAGGCCTTGTTCAAAATTTCAGTTACATTTTCTTATTACATTAAGCCCAGAGTTTCAAATTAAAGAAAATGAGACGGAAGAAATGTTGAAAAATACATATGACCTCCGGGCACATGATCTACTCCAGGTGAAGGGCATAAGATGAATTGCTGGTTTGTTCCCTGACCACGACCCTCTACCCCTGTGGAAAGTTTCTCCAAGTTTCCAAACTGGTTCAGTCAGGCAGGTTTTAAGGCTGGCTCTCTTTTGTAGTCTGGTCATGTGAGCACATTGCTTTTGACCCACAACAGCTTACCGTCCACATGGCCAAGAGGGAATTGGGGTAGTTAGGGAGAAGAATCAACTTCTAATTTCCACCCCGACTTAGCCATAAATAACATGTGGATCTCAAAACGTAAATGGGCTTAAACACCTCCGAAAGCACAGGACCTGGAATCAGCTTTATTTATTATTGATAAGGATAACTACACAATTTAAAATCCATTTTGATTGCAGTATATTGTTTAAGTAAAATTAGCTAAGTTTTTAAAAAAGTCACAGCTTGTTTCCATCATCACGATTTGTGCTCTGGCAAAGCTGAGTCTATCTGCCTACAGACAGAAGAGCTTTAATGACAGATTAAGGTAACTCCCACCACTCACTGCCATTCCCCACTCCTCCCCTCAGAAGGAAAAATGAAAACAAAGGCACAAAAACTATGCAATTTAAGGATTACAGTTGGTGTGCAAGGAAGCTACGTTTTTGGAGGCTGGTCTGAATAGCTGGGAGAAACAGCCTGCATTGTGGTTTTAGATGATGAGTCTAAAAGTGGTCAAGGAGACTGAGTGGGTAGAGAGACCACTCAGAGAGGTCACCTCTGACTGGGGCATGCAGTCCCTCTCTGCTGACTTTGCTTATTTAAAAAAAAAAATTTTATTGGCGTATAGTTGCTTTACAATGTTGTGTTAGTTTCTACTGTACAACAAAGTGAGTCAGCTATACGTGTACATATATCCCCTCTGTTTTGGATTTCCTTCCCATTTAGGTCATCACAAAGCACTAAGTAGAGTTCCCTGTGCTATACAGCAGGTTCTCGTTAGTTATCTATTTTATTCATAGTATCAATAGTGTTTATATGTCAATCCCAATCTCCCAATTCATCCCACCCCTCCCTTTCCCTCTTGGTATCCATACGTTTGTTCTCTACATCTATGTCTCTATTTCTTCTTTGTCTATACCAATTTTTTCAGATTCCATATATATGCATTAATATACAGTATTTGTTTTTCTCTTTCTGACTTACTTCACTCTGTATGACAGTCCCTAGGTCCATCCACATCTCTACAAATGACCCAATTTCCATTCCTTTTTATGGCTGAGTAATATTCCATTGTATATATGTACCACATCTTCTTGATCAATTCCTCTGTTGATGAACATTTAGGTTGTTTCCATGTCCTGGCTATTGTAGATAGCACTGCAATGAACATTTGGGGTGCATGTATCTTTTTGAATTATGGTTTTCTCAGGGTATATGCCCAGTAGTGGGATTGCTGGGTCATATGGTAGTTCTAGCTCTCCGTTGACTTTGTAGTAGGGGGAGTGGGGAATAGCATCCCACAGAGGTCTGTGTCATCTTCATTTTACAGTAGAGTCAACAGCAAGTTGTATAAAGTCCACACATGGAAATAATGATGATGTGTTCATATTACTTGTCCTCACGCACTGCTGGAACCATACTCTGAGTACTGCTTCTCCCTAAAACTTCCAAAATCTTCTTCAGAAGTTTAACTTCGTAGTCCTACCTGGGAGAGCCATACATGTGCTACCTTTATGGGGCAATCAGATCACTACTGGGACACCACGGAGGGCCAAGATGAAGGGAGTCTTAGAGCAAGTGGTAAAGTCATGCAAAGCAAGAGCAGGTATCAACCTGTGTAGTTACTCTTATGTTAGCCTTGTATACAGTAAGTGCTAATAATATCCAATAAACTAAACTTCGGAGCGAAAAATTCCTCCCAAGATAAAGGGATAGAGGATAGAATTCATTCCTGTGTAAGATGCTATGGAGATTGTACCTTTCAAACCCAAAACCAGGATATGTCGTATAAAAAGTAAAGTATACTTATGAGGACAAAATATTTGAGATTGCTTCTGCATTGGAACACCCCACTCCCCATGTTAGTTTCCTACTGCCATCTCTGCAAAGTCCCCTTTACCAGGTTCCAGGGATTAGGAGGAGGACATCATTGCGGGCCATTATACAAGCCTACCACACGTGTAAAATGAGCTAAACATAACCACAGACCTTCTTACTTACTTTTTTTTAAAATTAGGAACTAAAAGGAATTGTCCGGAAGAAGGAGCAGACTGGGTAGTTCTATCTATAACCTGGAGGTTCTCTTAACCACAGCTAAAGCTGTTCCCCACCTGCCCCTTCAATCACTATTTACATGCTGTAACTACTGTCTTTGAATAGATTAGGCCTTATTATTGGCTAATTTTCTATTTGTCATAATGTCCAGTTTAAGCGAAAAAAAAATCCGCATATGCCAGTGAGTACACACCAGGCCACTCCTAGGCCTCTGGATACATAGCACACACTCATGCTGTACAGTATTGCAGTGCTTCAGAAAACCATGGACCACAGTGGCTGCTTTCTAGTAGTAGGTGTTCGATAAATTTGTATTGGAAAGAGAGATGGGTGGGTGGATGGATGGATGGGTGGATGAGTGGGTGGATGGGTGGTGGGTGGATAGATAGATGGGTGGCTGGCTGAGTGGCTGGCTGGCTGGGTGGGTAGCTGGCTGGCTGAATTGGTACGTAGGTGGATGGATGGATGGGTAGGTGGGTAGATGGATGGATGGGTGGGTAGATGGGTGGATGGCTGGCTGGCTGGCTGAATGGGTGGGTAGGTAGATGTATGGATGGGTGGATGGATAGGACAGAAGACATCCAGGAGCCTTTGCGATAAAAGTAAGGCCATCAGTCTGTTTCTGCAGCATCAGTTATCTGATTTCCCTAAATTGAAAAAGAGGAATCCCTTTGCAAACAAAAAGAAGAGAATGTGTAAACCTGTGGCCTTGACCCTGGAATAGAAGAGTTCAATCCTTCCTGCCCTTGTCTCTCCTGAACTTCCCCACCTCTCAAATAATGCCAAGTTCTTGAAATTCACCAACAGCTGGGCCTCTAACTGTTATTCTTCCCAGACCGCAGATGCTCTAAGCTTGAATTCAAGCTGGCAGGTAGTTGTCTACATTTCCAAAAGTAGAGCACCTAGGATGTGAATGTGCTGGAAGCTTCATGAATTAGAGCAATGATGATTTACGACTTCACCAGCACCCTTCCAGCACAGAGACTTTCCTAGGAGGTCCCAAACCTAAAGGCAAGTTATCTTGGTTTTACCCACATGGCCTTAGCCATTGTTACACGTTGGGATGGCTGCCGGATGTTAAGTGTGGATAGTGGAAATGTTCTCGACCTCTTCCTTCACTGAAGCAAGACACATTCAGTTTAAAAGGAAAGTCTACAATTATAAGTTATTTGGTGCTTCAAGCAAATATCATTTGTCAAGGAAGGCCAAGAAAATGAATTCTCTGATTCTTTCAGTTGAGGGTCCTTAAAAGACTTCCCTACATGATGCACTATAGAAATGCACTTGTGTGTGTGTGTGTGTATGTGTGTGTGTGTGTGTGTGTGTGTGTGTGTGTGTGTGTGTGTTGGGTGCAGATGCAATGTCCTTCTGCATTAGATGACTTACACTTTGGCTGATGATCTACAATAATTTAACTTTGACTGTAATCTGATGTATGCCCTTTGCTGTCATATCTCAGAGCGCTTATTAAGGGTCTTTTGAGGGTACTGTCCTAAGTGTCTTCCTGGTAAGCTGGTGTGCATGGCATGAATGGGTTCAAAGGTACAAAGACAGTAAAGATGAAACCCAGATACAGTGAGGGTGGAGCTATAAGAGAGCAGAGCTGGAAATTCCAGATGGTCTCAAATCCCAAGATAAGATGAAAATTCCCAAACTAGTGCTGTCAGACATTAAAAGATAAACATGATCCAAAAGACAAATGAAAGGAAGATAAGACACATGTTTAGAAATCTGTGACCGTGTCCACAGAGAGCTGCTAGAGAGCAAGAACACGACCACCTGCTTCAGCAAAATGACAAGTTTTGTTTGTTTGTTTTGTTTGTTAAGATAATAACCAATGTCAGCAAAAGTACAAGCAAACAGAACACTTTCAGAGAGTAGGAGTGAAAATGGCACAGCCATTTTGGGAAACGAATTTAGCACTAGGTAACAAGAACTTTTAAAGTTTAACTTTTGGCTCAGTGAGTCTACTTCTAGGAATCTATCCTAAGGAAATAATCAGAAAAACAAGGACTTATTTACAAGGATATTTGAATTTATCCTGGAAAAAAAAGAATGGAATTAACCAGAGTGAAATTGCTGAGCCAATTACAACAAATCCACAAAGTGCAATTTGATGCTGGCTTTGAAATGGAATTCAAAGAATATCATACAAAATTATCATAATATAATGTTAGGTAAAAAAGCAAGATATGCAACTATACATATGATCCTAATTTCATGTTAAACATGACATATAAGTGCAAGACTGGAGGCTAATACAGCAAAATGTTAACATTTAATGGGATCTTTGGAGGAATAGGATTATGGGGTATTTCCATTTTCTCCTTCAAAGTTTCCCAGGGTTTTTCAAACTTTCTACACGAGCATGTGGTACATTTAAAATCAGAAGACTTCCATCAAAAAATAGCAGAGGGCTGTAGGAATGAGGCAAAGGCAATGGAAATTTTCTGTGGTCTGTGGGTAGCATCTCACCCACTCCCTGTGAGCCCCTCTGAGCTCATGTTACAATTCTCTCCCTAATTCCAGCATCCCACCCCAAAGAGTAGATGAAGGAGGAGAGAAGAGGAGGAGGTGGGGAGGGGAAGAGGGAAAGAGAAAGAGAGAAGATGAGACGGAAACTCTTTAGAGCAGAAATTTTTAAATCCTGGCACACAATGGAATCACCTGGGAGCCTTTAAAAAAATCCTCATGTCTGGGTTCCACCCCAGACTCCCAGCATCACAATCTCTGGGATCAGGGCCCTGGCGTAGGTATTTAAAAATGCACCGTGGGGCCAGGGGTGGGGGGTGGTGCAGTGGTTAAGAATCTGCCTGCCAATGCAGGGGACATGGGTTCGAGCCCTGGTCCGGGAAGATCCCACATGCCACGGAGCAACTAAACGCGTGCACCACAACTACTGAGCCTGCGCTCTAGAGCCCACGAGCCACAACTACTGAAGCCCGCGTGCCTAGAGCCTGTGCTCTGCAACAAGAGAAGCCAATGCAATGAGAAGCCCGTGCACTGCAACAAGGAGTAGCCCCTGCTCGCCACAACTAGAGAAAGCCTGTGTGCAGCAATGAAGACCCAACGCAACCAGAAATAAATAAATTTATCTTAAAAATAAATAAATAAAAATGCACCTCAGAATTCTCAGGTCCAGCAAGGTCTGAGAACCCAGATGTAGAGAGGAGTGGTTCTCAAATGTTAGTATACATTCAACTCACCCAGAAGTCTGGTTAAAATGCAGATTGCTGGGCTCTACTCCCAGAGTTCCCAACTGACAAGTCTGCGGTGGGGCCTGAGAATCTGCATTTCTGATGATTTCCTAGGCGATGCTACTGTGGGGCTGAGGACCACACTTCAAGAGCTACTGATGTAGAGCAAGGGTTCCTGGATTTGCCCCAGGGACCTTGCGTCCCATAGCAGATTCTCAGATAAATTTTAGTGACAAACCAGATTATTATTTCTTCCCCTAAACACTGACTGGCAGGGTTTTTTTCCAAAGAAGGCAAATGTCCAGAAAATCAAGACAAAGAAAGAAAATGTCCATTCACTGAGCAGCTGCAGGGAACTGGGCACTGGGCTGGATGGACCCTTCACATCCTCTAGAGCTCATTCCATCCCCCTGTGAGGAGGCACGGCCATCTCTATCATAGGAAAATGAAAACTGAGATCCAGGTAAACAGGGTCATTTGCCATGGATGGGCAGCTAGTGAAGGGTGAGGCCGAGATGCAACCAAGGCTTGTCAGATGCCCAAGTCCTGGCTTTTCTCCCTCGGAGAACAGACACAGATTTTATTAGCTAAAACCTTTCCTCTAAGCAACCATCATGCTGCCTGCAAAGACGTGACCTATATAACATGGGGAAAATGCAAATGTATGAGTTCATTACGCTTTTTAAAAATTCTTACAGTTATTAGTACAGGAAAGCAGCAATGCATTCAGTATAAGAAAACATCTGCTCAGCCTGCCTTTAGCACAAATTCAAATGTATTTTCAATGTGTATGTCTGTGAAGAATGAGCCCATCAAAATCCAGTGATGTTTGGAATACACTGGACACTGATATTAAAGAGGATTACACTAAAGCAGACATCCTGAGTAGTCAGTAAAAGCAAACCATCAAGCCATGGGAAGCATCTGTAAAAGACGTGTGATTTGTCTACTTGGGTTTCAGGATGTAACTATATTCACAGCCTCCCCCTGCAAGGCATGGCAGGGTCTACCCACACCTTCTGTTCTGCTCTAGATTCCACTAGTCATGGGAGCTCCTTATTACCTGTGTGAGGATTGCTTTGTTCCAACTGTTTGGAATGATTAGGTTGAAGAAATTTATTCTCATTTTCCCACCTCTCTTGGCCATTCTCTTCTAAAGAGAAAACTTTGTGTTTGCTGTTAGGCAAAAAAAGGGGTGGGGGGAAGTGAGGTGTTAACATCCATTTATGGGCTATACAGAAGTTATCCTAGGTGTTTTCTAAGAACAAGGCAGAACATTCTAGAAAAGAACACAGAATGGTCCGCTGAGTCATATACTATCTGAGGAAATCTATTTAACTATCAATGTTCAAATAATATGGACGTCACTCCTCAAACTGCTTCTTTGAAATCCCCATGAAGACTGACATCCCAGGCACTTCTAGATCTGGGCTTTCATTTTACAAAATAAGGATCTCAGGACCCAGACACTGCTTAAGATTCACAGGTTCTAGCGTGCTCCAGAAAGCACCCAATGCTGACTCAAAACAAACATCCCTTCTGGTGCTAAGACTTGGTCCATTTTTCTCTTCTTCCCGTGGTTATAGTTAATCTTTTTGCCCGGCTCCAAACATATGAACAAGCAGCTCCAGCAAGCTGAAGATGGCATCAGGGGAAATGCTATCAATCTACGAGTCTTGCCTTCTGTCCTAAAGCTTTGATTACTGCCAGCAACTCTCTCCTTAAATCTGCATTCCACATCAGCCCTCATTAATTAAATTATTAAATCATAATTAATTGAATAAAAGTATAATGGCCAGCCCTTGCAGGAACGCCTAAGAGATCCAGCATAACCTCAAACCTCCCGTGGTATACAAAGTGGCTTGGAAGCAACAATCGGAAAATCTGGTTCTAATTCAAACAATACTTGGGTTTGAAAATGACCTTAAGACCTTGGTGAGGCATGGCCAGTTGTTTATCCTAATATTTGATCTTTCCTTTGTCTTGAGTCCTAGAATTATCAATTTTCAGCTGATAATCAGGCCACTTGATATAAAGGCTACATTTCCTAGCCTTTCTTGTGGCCATGTAACTACCTAGCTGTGGCCATGTCTCACATTCTGGCGAACAGGATGTGAGCAGAAGTATTGGGTACAATAGTCAAGAAATGTCCTTCATGAGAAAGGGCATTCCTTTCTTTCTTCTTGCTGGATGGAATGAAGATGTGATGGCTGAAGCATGTGCAGCCATATTGGCAGAGTGACATAAAAGAAGGCAAAGTCCTTGATACTACAGAGCTGCCACAGCAGCTCTGGACTCCTACACAAGATAGAAATAAAGTCCTATTTTCTTTAAGCCATTATTATTTTGGGTTTCTGTCACAAGCAGCCAAAACTAATCCTAACAAATATTCAGTAATGAAAATATCTTCAAAACTCCAAATGATTGGGCTTCCCTGGTGGCGCAGTGGTTGAGAGTCCACCTGCCGATGCAGGGGACACAGGTTCGTGCCTCGGTCTGGGAAGATCCCACATGCCACGGAGCGGCTGGGCCCGTGAGCCATGGTCACTGAGCCTGTGCATCCGGAGCCTGTGCTCCGCAACGGGAGAGGCCCCAGCAGTGAGAGGCCCGCGTACCACCAAAAAAAAAAAAAAAAAAAAACAAAAAAAACTCCAAATGATCAAGGGTCAGCTTGGGTTACAGTCATAGAGATCAGGGGCATGAAGTGAATCCTGTAGGACCATTTCCTAAGCTTGCTGAGTTCCTGGACACTTAGGGAGATTGAAGCTGTGCAGAAGTGACTAGAGAAGGTCCTGAGGCCACAGGACACTTACATAAGGTGCTGGCTAGAGCTGGGAGCACTTCCAGAAATCTGAGCCTTCCTGGTCAGGGATGGGCAGCAATGATGCAGCCATGCTGGAGAAGCCCCCAGCTGTGCTGTTCACCTCTGCAAACACACCACACCTCCTTCAGAGCCACTTATCCCCACCGCCCATGCACCAGTCCCCCTGTCCTCCTCACATCACCTCCTGATGTTGTATTAATAAATGGCTGTGTGCAAGGACAGAACTCAAGTGTCACCAGCTCTTCAGGGAGCAGCGTTTCCATCTTGCAGAGACAGAGCCTTAGTTGTGGTGCCACCTGGGAGAAATGTGTAGCACACAATGAGCAGTCCAAGGAGGAAGACCAGCTCAGATCATGTGGCAGGGAAGTGAGGCCCATTCCTCCCAGCAACGAGGGTGGTTTGCCAGCTGTGCAGAGTCGGCAAGAAGGAAAGAAGGTGTGAACTTGGGTGCAAATTTCAGCATGTGACACCAGTCAACGTTAAGTCACAGGTAGTGTGAGGAACAAGTGTGTTCCAGACTCCAGGAGGCTGGATCGTTGCATGTGATCTTGTATAGATCACAGCCGCTCTCAGGGCCACAGTTTGCTCACTTTATAAAAGTAAGGCTGGGGCTTCCCTGGTGGCGCAGTGGTTGAGAGTCCACCTACCGATTCAGGGGACATGGGTTCGTGCCCCGGTCCGGGAAGATCCCACATGCCGCGGAGCGGCTGGGACCGTGAGCCATGGCCGCTGAGCCTGCGCGTCCGGAGCCTGTGCTCCGCAACAGGAGAGGCCACAGCAGCGAGAGGCCTGTGTACCACCAAAAAAAAAAAGAAGTAAGGCTGGTGTCTTAAGAATCAACATCTCAAAGGTGGAAGGGAAGCTATGTGTTCCAGAATCTCCGGGCGATTCCAATGATCAGGCAGGTTTGGCAATCTCTGACTTAGAAACTTGCCACCCAGAGTGTTCTGTGGATCTGCAGCATCACACTCATTAGAAATGCAAACTGTCGGTCCTCACCCACACCTACTGAATCGGAATCTGCATTTTAATAAGATCCCAGGTGATTCATGTACACACCAAAGTTTGGGAAATGCTGGCTTAGGTCCATGATGTCATGACTTCACGGAGAACATAACACATTTAGCCATTGTCCTGAGATCCAATCTCAATACTTGCTTTTCATTTTGTTGCATTTTTAAAAATAAAAACCACTTATTGTAAGGATTATAAGTGATAATGCTTATATATGTTATGGTATAGTATAAAAGGTCAAAAAAATTCTAGTTTTGTTTTTGCTACCACTATTATTAGCTGTGATATTCATTGGTCTTGATTTACCAGAACTCAAGAGAACCACTGGGGGAAGAGGAATTTCAAATTCTGAAGCAACTCTTTTTACTTGAGATACTTTATTCCCAACCCCTGGCAAGTCAACATTCTCCCCCAATGAACCAAAAAACATTCAAAATCTCAGTCTTGGCCGATACTCCAAAGGCAAAAGAAAACAAAAACAAATGGGGTCATCAACCAACAGCAAAGCCAACTCCTTAGGCACTCTCAGAAGAAAAGAGGCTTCCTACCCCGACATCACCATTCAAGGAGGTACAGTGCCATCACATTCATGTGTCAGAAGAATCAAGGGACTGCCACCATCTGCCCGAAAAGCTGGTGCCCCCCAATCCTCACGCTGGCACATACTCGTTGCCTGAAGATAACTGAACAGTGCGTAAGTGCTTTTTAAACGGATTTAACCAAAGTTGAACTGCCGGCAAGCAGATGGGCAGCCACATGACTGATGCAACAACCTTCAATGTGTGTCACTGGGGCTTTTGCGAGGAAGAAGCAGATTGAGTGGGGGAACCAAACTCTCTCGTTTCCCTTTTCAGGCTCCTCCTTCTGCTTGACATCTGGTCTTTGTCGGGGGACTTGGGGCCCGGATGCCTGATCTCTTCCGAATAAGCCTGGTCCCCACTTTGCCACATTCCTCTCAATTGTAAGCACCAGGAGAAACCACTCTACGGATTACAATTTCAAACGCAAACAGTGGCCACAATGCAAACATTTGCTCTGGGGTTCCCAGCAAGGCTGACTTTTGTAAAGAATGAAGCAGGGTAAGCAAAAGCCTGGGGTCTCCCATCTTGTCCCCAGGTAATAGCTTTTGTTCCCAGGGCACAATTAAGTCACTGTTCACTTTTTGGTGTGTGGACCAAATACACAATGCCTTCCATTCTCAGGGACTAAGGAAAACAGGAGTTGGCATGAGGTGTCCACATTTTCCTTAATGAAATGAACAGCCCAACCCGAAATTCAAGTGCTAAACTTTCAACAGCAAACAAAAGGCTCGTGTTCCAGTCCAGTTCACTGAAACCAAGTGACTTTTATATCAGCCTCCAACCTTGGGAGTGTTTACTTACTTATTCTTCTCTTATCAGCACGTTTAGGGGTCAGTTCCACATGTAAGCAAGGAAAACAAATTGAGCAAATGACACTTAGGATGAAAAAAAAAAAATCACTGAGACGCATAGCCAACACCCTATGTGTTCCTGAATAATTTCTCTCCCTCTTCTGTCCCCCAAATCTAGGGAATCAGGTATTTCAGACATTTGAACAGAAAATTCAGTCTTTGGAATAAAATCTCCTAGGGTGGCTGCTGTAAATGATGATTCCCTTCCTTTAAGAAATTCCTGAGAAGAGGACATGCTCAGAGGGGTTTCCACTCCCTGCATGAAAGTTCTCTGGTTGTAGGTGTCCCACGAATTCTACCTCTGCACACAAAACCTGTGTTATTTACGCTATGTGCAACTGGCTGTTCATTTGCATAACAAAATAATAAGAAGAATGCAAAAGAGCATGGCCCAACTGGAGGGTATTACCCTTGGAGTTAAAGCAAAGCACTTGACGATATATAAAAAGACACATATGGCAGATTTCCATCAAAGCCATTTTGAGATGTAATAAAATTAGTCCTAAACTTAAGTTTTCTCCCCTTTTCTGATCAACTCAGTAGTAGTATCGCAGAGTGTTAATAATTAGACAAGGTTGGAATCAGAAGGGAAGTTTCTAGTAGACAGAGAGGCTTAAACAGTCAGAATGAAGTGCGTCTCCTGTAGATACAAGAGGGAAACGAGGTCAGGAGTCCATACAGGCCCAGGTGATATTTGATCTGCAGTGTTTGTACCTTCTCTCTCCTGGACCGCAACTCACAGAAATTCTGCTCTTATCACAAAAGAACAACAAAAATAATATTAGCAAGTGACTCAGTTATGCAAAGACCAACACTAAATGTGCAGTGCAAACTTCAAAATGAGGGGTGTAAGAATCAGATGCGGGAAAAACAAACTGCTTTTGTTTCATAATCTTTTCCAACAATTTAAGACCCAGAAACACAAATATTATATTGCCAGCTATAAAATCATGACATTCAGAGTTTTTGAAGTTGTGTTTTATGGTGATTTCTTGAATCAAAAGAGAATAAGTAAAACGTTGTTTACATTATTGGTCAGAAGTGTTTTCTGTAATCTGAAAGAGAACAAAGCAAGAGGACAAATAGCTCTCAGCCCTGCATTTACAGCTGTTTGGCAACATTTCTACAAATGACACAAGATCAACGGGCTGGAAGACCTCTCATAGGGAGCGCCTGAGTTTAACCAGAAGCCCGGCCTGATCCAGTCCTCACTGCCCCCTCTGACCCCACTCCCCAGCAGTTAAGAGTTAGGCAGTCACAGCCTTTGTGCCTTAACTGACATCTGTTTCAGGAGATCTATTTTCACCTCAAGTGCTTGCCAAAATGGGACACTAAAGTGTTTCTATTTATTGGTTGCAAATGGCATCTTTGTGTGTGTATTTGGGTGCCTACAAGTTAGGGGGTGGTTTACAAAGGGCTGCTCAAAACCTAAGCCAAGGATCATCTGGGGTCTTTAAAAAATAAAGAGTCCAGGGCCTCCCTGAGGTTCTTATTCATTGGACGGGAGAGGCGTTGCAATGCCCATGTTAACAAGCCCCCCGGGCTCTTTGATGCTGTGAAGTCTGAAACCCCCAAACCTGGAGTAATCGTTCTCAACCAGAGTTACAGGGAGCTGTTGAGAATGCAGGTGCCTAGACCAGACCTGGACCAATTAAATCTAATCTTGGAGGCTGGGCCTGGGTAGCAGTGGTTTCTAAAGCTCCCAGGAGATTCCGCAGAACCACTGAGACTAAAGCAGACTGATGCCGCTTATGCAAAATGAAGATGGCCTAAGGCGTTCCCTATATCAGGAGAACCCCCCAACCCCCGTATTTTTTAAATCACTCCTGCTAGGTTGACACTTCCTTTTCGGAGCCAACTCTATGTTCCCCTAAACCCCTTTCCCAGTATGAAGTCTGCTCATTACCTCAACCCAGGATTACACCAAGTCCCTTCCTGTGGCAAGATCCTCCTTCAAACACAGGGCGTGGGTGATTAACAACCGCAATTTAAAAATGGATCTGCTTTGCAACAGTTCCAAACTATAAACTACAGCTCAGACAGCCCTCTTCCCCCTTTCCAAGGATTTTTGGGAAATGTTTTTTTAATGACTTCTGTACATCCCCCAAGGTAAGTTTAGATAGCCTCCCCTTCTGTATCCTGGTGGGCGGCCACCTTGTGGAGTTTAGACCCCTGAACCGGGCGGGGGAGGGGGGAACATGGTTAAGCTGTGGGGTGATGCCATGCATACTGCATCTCATTTTCAAACTCTCTTTAGCCAAGATTTGTTGAAGCTGAGGGACTTAAAGCAGGCTCAGGAAGGTAGTGCCGGGGATGAAAAAACATCTCCCCCATGGACTGCATTAATTAGAAACTAAACTGCCTCAACAAACTCTTTTAAAATGCAAGTACCCTCAAAAGAAGTGAAGCCTCAGTCACCAGGGAATGTTACTTTAATCCACTGATCAAACTGGAGTGTTGTGGGGGTGATTTTTGTTTGAGCCCCAAAGTGTGAAAAGAAATGAATCCATTGTCAATATTTTAAAACTAATTCTCAGCATTGCCTAGACTTGGAAGAGCTGGCAGTGCTGGCCCAGTCCGCACATACAAGCATCACACGGTGAAACACGGCAGCCCCCTTGGGATGGCCCTGTGCTCTCCAGCTGGACACAGGCCTCACCGCTGCCTATTGCCTTGTGCCTGGTCAGCTTCACACATCTGCTGCTCGGAGCAGAGCCCCTGCTGACATCTGAGTTGTCAAACCCTTCTTGACTCAACGACTCACCCCAAAGCGACAGAACTGGTGATAGGACCTGCATTCACATTTTTGGTCTCCTACTCCTCAGCTATGAGGTCTTAGATGGTCACAACCGCCTCCTGGGATGGAGCCTTAGTTTCTTGAACATTACTATTCCAATTGAGTAGTGACAGCTTCCTGGGGTGGCTATGAGTATTGAAAGGAGCTGAATGTGAATATGAAAGTGTTTGGAAACTAAAGTAGTAGGCGCGTGTAAATGACAGTTATCCAATCAGCTCAAGACTGCTTCTGGGAACAGTTGAATCATGCTTGGGTGGGAACGCCATGGAGGGCAGTTGGGGGCAGGGGCGGGTGGGGGGGGGGGGAGAAGAGGCCGGGCTCATGAATTAATGAGACGGCAGGCAACCTGGGGAATCCAGGTGCTAGCCCCCTGGGGGCAGAGACCATCACCCTCACCTGGAAGAGCACAAATCTGACCAGGGCTTCCACCGCGGCAAAGCCGACCAGTGGAAACCAAGCCAGCTGCTGAGTTCAAACAAAGAGGCTAGTCTGGGAGGTTGCAAAACGTAGTCTTACAACTGAGCCTCCGAGTTGCCCCATTACTTCGGGGCTGACCCAGCATCTCCAACTGAGACCGGGGTCTCCTGATCCACACCTGGTCTTTCTCTAACAGGAAGAAATACAGGCAAAAGAAAGACAAAGAGGAGCTGAGAAGACAGTCACTTATTCCTACCCCATCCCCCCACAGACCTTATCTTTCCCTTTATTATCAGTTTAGTAGGTTATTTGCATTTTGGCAGGATTTCCCTTTCCCAGGGCCTATCAACTGAGTCTGGAGGAGATGGCAGATGGCCTGCTACACAGCTAATCTGAGTACATATTCAAGACAATAAACAGCTACAGATTGACTTGGCACCAGCCACCAGGGAGGGGACGCCAAGCTTTTCTCAAGTCCCCTCGACTTTGCCTTTACTTGCTGTGTCAATAGAAAGAGTATATTTTAATCTCCTAATAATCTGTTTTGGAAGGGACTCTATATCTCATAAGTAGTCCAACTATATCTTCAGATGAATTACGAGCATGAATTCTAGGGCACCTCTCTTTGCATTGGTAAACTTTATCAATCAGCGCTCTTGCTGTTTTGATTTCCAACTAGTCATCAAAATGTACAAATATCTTTTCAAACATACACACTGTACACTTCCAAACATACACACCGTACACTTCCAAACATACATGCTGTTTCCATATTGACCACAGGATGTGTCCCAGGTAGGAGTCAAATGACCTGCTGAAATCCGCTGTGTGCCAGGACCACACCTCTCTGTTCCCGCAGCCCAGTCATCTTTTCAAATAAGAAAATAAGGTTAGCCTGATATGACCAGCTCCCCGGTGTTCACTGCTTTCCTTTCATCCTTCTAAGAAGCCGATTAATATGTCTATGCCATCTTTGTTCTTCAGAACACCAGTCTACAAAATTTTTTTGTTTTGTTTCTGAATTTAGTATCTGTCAGAATCTAGGCTAGTTCTGTAGTCAACAGTACTGATATAGTTCATTCTCCCCACCTTATTTCTGGTAGATCCTTTAAAAATCTGACCTTATTTAGAACACTCCTTTCCCATTAAATATTTATCTCCTCCTACCATTGCTCTTCAATTGGAGCACCCTTAAAACGATCAAGCTCACTTTATTTGCCATATTCTGTATTCTACGACCATCAGCACTGCTATTAAGACTCATCCCTATTAAGTGTCCATCAACAAATACATGAATAAAGACGTGGTGAACAATATACAATGAAATACTACTCAGCCATAAAAAAGAAGTAAATTTTGCCATTTGCAACAACATGGATGGACTTTAAGGTTTATGCTAAGTGAAATAAGTCAGACAGAGAAAGACAAATACTGCATGATATCACTTATATGTGGAACCTAAGAAATATATCAATAACAAACTAGTGGATATAACCAAAAAAGAAACAGATACAGATATAGAGAACAAACTAGTGGTTACCAGTGGGGTGAGGGAAGCGGGGAGGGGCAACAGAGGGGTAAAGGATTAAGAGGTACAGACTATTATGTATAAAATAAGCTATAAGGATATATTGTACAACACAGGAAATACAGCCAACATTCTATAATAACTATAAATGGAGTATAACCTTTAAAATTTGTGAGTCACTATACTGTACACCTGTAACATATAATATTGTATGTCAACTGTACTTCAATTAAAAAAAGTCTCATCCCTATTTTTTTTCTCCATGAACCACTGAGGACCTCTGTAACTACTGATTGTTGTTCTTGGGCACCTGGGTTATCTTATGGCCTTGCTACTCAAAGTGTGGACTAAGGGGGCTTGTTAGAAATGCAGACTCTTATACCGTATACTAACACACATATATGGGAACTAAAAAAAAAAAAAAAAAAAAAAAAAAAGGTTCTGAAGAACCTAGGGGCAGAATAGGAATAAACACACAGAGAATGGACTTGAGGACATGGGGAGGGGGAAGGGTAAGCTGGGACGAAGTGAGAGAGTGGCAGGGACATATATAAACTAGCAAATGTAAAATAGATAGCTAGTGGGAAGCAGCCACATAGCACAGGGAGATCAGCTCGGTGCTTTGTGACCACCTAAAGGGGTGGGATAGGGAAGGTGGGAGGGAGACGCAAGAGGGAGGGGATATGGGGATATATGTATATGTATAGCTGATTCACTTTGTTATAAAGCAGAAACTAACACACCATTGTAAAGCAATTACACTCCAATAAAGATGTTTAAAAAAAAATGCAGACTCTTGGCCCCTCTCCAGACCTACTGAATCAGAGCCTGCGTTTTAACAAGATCCCAGGCGATCACATGCACATGGTTAAGGTTTGAGAAGCACTGCTGTATGATATCCAGTTATAGTCAGGACTCGGCAGCCATGTTCCCACTACCAGCGCAGTGCTCACCCTCACAAAGGAGTTATTCTCCACACTTTGTCTCCCAATGGACTGCCACGTCCACTGTGTGTCAGGACCTGAGTAGAGGCCCAGGAGTCAGTGAAGGAGAGGACAGCCTCTTCCCCTAGGAGGTCAGCATCTATCTAATGGGAGATACCAACCTGTAAACAAAGAACCACAGGACAACAGAGAAAGAATCAATAAAAGACATGTGTATCGAGGGCTCCAGGGGAACTCAGAGAGGTACCTGGATCTTGAAGATAGGACAGAAAGTTCCGAGAAAGGAAGTGAGGGGAGGGCATTCTAGACTGAAGGGACAACACATCCAAGAAGGAGCCAAAAATCACATCATATTGGCAAATGATAAGAAGGTTGGTCTGGCTGGGTCAGTGCAGGGACTGGGCAACGGTCAACCACTGGGCACAAAACCCACCCCAAACTTAGTAGTTCAAATAACAATCACTGGCTTGCTTACAGTTCTGATGGTTGCAGTATGGGCTGGGCTCATCTGGGCAGGCTGTCCACTCCTCATGGTGCAATCCGGGCTCATCCACATGTTTGCAATCCAGTGGGACTGGTGGGAGCTGATGGCCTTGCTTACGTGTCTGGTGGCACCTGCTGGCCGCCAGCTGGGTCCCTCCCTCCGCGTGCCTCTCATCCTCCAGGACGCTACCCAGAGCGTCCTTACGTGAGGATAACGTGTACCAAGAGAGCGAGGCCTGGACTTGGAAGTCACAACATCCCTTCTACAGGATTCTGTTGGCCAGGACAAGTCACAGGGCCAGTCCTGATTCAAAGGGAAGGGAAGAACAGAAATGCCAAACTGCCAAGGGCTGTGCCACCGAGAAGTTCCTTAGGGACCATGAATATTACGATTCACCCCAGAATGGAAAGAGATATTATTAGGGCATGAGTTTATACCTTCTCTGTGGGGCCCTTAAATTCAAAAGCATTCAAGTAGCCTAAAACCTTATTTACCTTTGCAGCCCCAATTGCAACTCCCGTAGTTCTTTCCACACAGTGGGTGTTTAATAAATTCACGTGGATTAATTAAATTGTCACAGATACACATAATTATAAACTTAGGAGTTGGAATTTATCAGCAGAGAATTCCCAAGGGCCCAGTTAATAAAGAATAAAAAGTCTCTTTTGCTTACAAAAAATGTTGAGACAACAGAATAAGAACATGACCGTTTCACAAAGAGTACGTGCCCTGAAATTCACCAGTAACAAATCTCCAAGTAGACTGTTGCTCTCCTTCTATTTTCCAACCTTCACTCCAAATCCCATCATGTATCATGATGGAAGTAAAAAAGTTTAAGAGGTCAGTACTTGCTTTAGGTTCCACTGAAAAAGCAGAGCAGCCATCACATCTGGGCAGAATCCTCTTTAAATCACCCTTTAAGCTTAATACACAGCAAATTGTCTTTCCTCGGCAGTAACAGCAGACTGCTGTTTCAATCTGTCCTCCTAATTTGGACAGCTGACAAGCTATCATTCTATGAGTTAGACTTGGCAAGATTTATTTCCTTCTGGACATTGTGCTTGAGATTAAGCTAAATGGTATGGTAAGGTTATATGGGAATCTTAGCTTTCTTCAGGTGTAAATAATGTAGGGACTTGGATTAGCAAATGACCCAGTTCCTGACCCCTTTTCTGTAAAAATATAACTCTTTATTAAAATAATGACTGTGGCAGTGCTATTCATCGCATATTTCAGGGACCTTTCCAGTCAGGATATGGTAGGAGGGCACCCCACCCATGCTCTTCAAGTTAGGCTTGGCCATGTGACCTCCTTTGGCCAATGAAATGTGAGCCAAAGTACTTGCCTTGGATGAAAGCTTCAAGAGCCAGTCCTCAATATGCCACATCCTCTTCCCTCACCAATGTGACTGTCATTTTTCAGATGGTAGAGCTTTGGTCCTGTGGTCAGGACATGTGAGACAGAGCCTGCAGCTTACTCATACTAGGCGTTGGCATTGTTTGTTACAGTGGCATGACTTTGCCCGTCCTAACTTACTGTTACTACGCTGAACACATAAGTATCCTTTATTGCTAGGAGGAAGAAAGAGATAGCCCGTGTAAGCAAGATGACTCCTGGTTTCAGAGCAGCTGAAGTGCTCCTCTCTTCCCTACGCCTAATTGCTTCTACTTTTCTCTTCTTGCCTGCCTTGAATTTAGGAAACTGCTTTATTTCCTTTCTTTGCAGGAAACGCACAGAAGTGACTGGGTTAAGGGAGAGAGCTTGGGGCCTATCAAGTTCCTCTCTGGCATGGGATCTTGGCCTTGACCCCTTTGATGGCATTCCCCAAGTCTGGATCATAGGGTCAGAGGGTATTTGTGTTACCCATCGGGGCCATTTCATTCACAATCCTGACCCTGAGTGGCAAAGAGCGAGCCACTTGCCTAGAGTAAGTAGCAAACCCAGGTCTAAAACCCGGCTGTTTTCCTGGGCTCATTGCTGGCTCAGAGACTGTCCCCCCGACACTAGTACATACACTGTATGGAAGCCAGTTCCTGCCTGTCTTCTCTTTCCCCTGGAATCTGACTTGCCTTTTCTGCCTCTATACAGCTGGTCTGAGGGTTCCGAGGCTTGAGATTCCCCTGCTTCCCCAAGAGGTTTCTTTTCTCTGGTCCCACAGCTATATCGTCTCAAAGGCCAGCCCCTGGATGCCCAAAGCCTACCACTTCTGTTCACAGCGATTCAGCAAGGAAACCCTGCCCAAACTCTCCAGCACTCCCACTGAGCCCTCCAAAGTAGGGCCTGGCACCCTGACTGCCCTGTTCCTACTTCACTACTTCGAGGAGCCAGGACTTATGACAATCCCCACACTCCCTGAGCCCCCTTCCTTCACAGGCCCCCTGTGAAGCGCGGAGGAAGAGTGCATTACCTGTCTGCTCAAACCACGAGGGTATCTGGGCAATCGCAGTCTCTGCAAACCAGCCTCAGTAACTCTCCCCCATCCTTTCTAACAAAGACCTAATCACTATGAATGAGTGTCTTTATTAAGCTGCAGTCTGATGAACCATCGTCTGAAAGAGACTTCTTTAAGGGGACAACCCTTTCTTTCCCCTTTCACATTTTAAAACCCATTTAAATAGAAGAATTTTAAAACAGATCCATGCAGAGGAGACCTCACAGGCAGCTACTTTATCCCACACTTCTCCGTGACCAGACGCACAATGAAACCAGACAGGGATACAACACACCCTTTTCCTCTATTTTTGGAAGAATTTAGAGCCCGCACTCACAAAGGGAAGCTGGCCTGCTCTAGCAGCAAAAGAAGCAGACAAATGCCTCTAGTATCAAGGGCAGGCCATTTGAAAGGGGTCTGTGCCCCCAATTCTTGGTACCATAGCCTGAACCCCAAGAGGGTGGATGCTGAAGCCACCAGATGAGCTCCTGGCTGCCTGCCCTATGTCCACCCACTTCTGTCTTCCCACCAGAATCAAGCTTTATTCATGGCAGCCACGTGCCTTGCCTCCCATGCTCTGGCGGTGGGGCCAGGGTACTGTGTGACATAGTCTGGCTGATAAGCGGACAGAGCCTCGGGTGGCACCTCTGCAACACTTTATGTTTCCCATCCTCTTGCCTGAACCATGGGCATGGTGGATGGAGCTTTGGTGGCCACCATGGAACTTCACAGATGACAGTGACCCCTAAGGATGGCAGGAGAGAAACCCAGGAGTCTGTGTCTCCAATGGCACCGAGGGGCCACCATGTCACACTCGGCCACTTACCTCCCCACTTTTGTAGGAGAGAAAAATTAACTCTTTAACATGTCAAGACTACTGTCACCCAACATACCCAAACATTACCCCAACGCAAAGCCTATCCAACCTACCATCTGAACAGGGTCATACCCTAAGCAGACCTGGGGAATTTCTTTTTTCCGTGGAAAGTCAATGACCCAGAGAAATTAAAAGTCAATAGGAGGCTTCATTAGACTAAAAATCCACTTTTGGCAGACACATTTGGTACATTTTGGGGTGATGATGGGGAGAGAATAAAGGTTCAGCACTTGCTGCTCTTAAAATATGAAATAAGCACAAACTGCTCCTCATCTAATACAGTAATTGTCTAATATTTTAATTACGTATTATATTTGGAGGGAAATGGGAGGGAAAGGAAGAAAAGATAAGATGGAAGGGCACCTAAATATCCATCAGTGGATGAATGGATAAAGAAAATATGAGATACATTCAGTGGAATACCATTCAGTTAAAAAGGAACCTCTAGGCCACCACAGTGGACAGCACAGAACATTTCCATAATTGCAGAAAGTTCTATTGCACGGCATCAGTATAGACACTATACTGTATACTACACTATACTATACAGTAACGGGGAGAAGCCTTCCTGGGACACTGGGAACTTGGGGGGTACCAGTGATGACACACAACCTCTCTCTGCCTCAGTTTCCTCATGTGTAAAATGTATTACACCTAACGTAGATATATGTTATACGTAAGTTATAGTATTAGCATGTAACTTATAGGCTTGTTAAGTGGAGCAAACGAGATCACACCTGTAAGGCACATGGTAAGAGCTCAATGAATGCTAGGTATTATTTTGGGGAAGGGCGCAACTAGAATACAAGTGCACACAAACACACATACATTTGGGACTCCTTGCAGCGAGAGAGCATGAATCAGTCATCTGTACACATTCCCCATACACAGAAAGCGTAACAGATTCTGATTAAACAACTGAAATGGACAGCGCCTCCAAGATGGCCCACCAGGTACCAGGCACAGTGACCAGGTGCAGGGAGGTCTGGCCTCCCTTCTCCCGCCTGCCCAACAGGAGTCCAACCAGGGGGAGTGAGGGGATGGGGACCACAGGTGGGAGGCCACATGGGTAGGTGCAGCCCAGAGCAGGCTCTGACTGAGCCCCCACTTGGCCCCAGCAGGCTGTTCAACGAGGCAAGTGAGGGATCCACAGAGGAAAACTGCTGCCTATGTCAACAGGAACCCCTTTCATCGCAGCCCTTCCCTCCAATGACTCTGCAGGATAGACAGCAGACACTCAGGGACCAGCTGGTACCGGGAATTGTTCATGTCCCTAAGAGGGGCACTGACATGCAATGACTGTCTTGCACCTTGCCTATCTGCTACTGTGTAAGTGTTTATGTGTGTGGACATATATGTGTGCCTTATGTACATGGAGCATATATTCAAGTGATTCCAAGCTCCTTTACTTATTTAAGATTTTTTCACGGTTAAAATATATCCCTTGATTTTATAGGCTTGCATGCTTTATTTTCTCCCACTAGTCTGTGGGTTTATTCTCAGGTTTTGTAATGCTGCCTGCTGGGTTTCTCATGACAAAAGGATATGACCCATATTGTTTAGTATCTTCCTAGGAGGCCTCAAGGACAGTATGGACAGGCCAAGACACCCAGTGTGCCGATAAGACATCAGCCCGGGAGATTCTGTGACCATGATGTGAAACCAGACAGATCACCTGCATCCTGCACTTGGCTTCCAAGGGGCTGGCAAGGTGATAGGACGTGTGACGAGCTAACTACCAGTTACCACGTTGGGCTCTCGCTGAGGATCCTGACCATGGAAGTTAAAGACTGATCATGGTTGGGTAAGTGAAAGAAGGAAAATGCTCTAAGGATTGATAACTGACTTTTCCAAGAGACACACTTGGTTAAAGGATTAGGTATTTTTAAAAAAGCCAACACATTTTTCTCTTAATAGATAACTTCTCCGTAAGTAATGGTTTAAGTAATAAGAGGAGGATTCTGTAGGAGACAGAAAAAAAACTCTAGTGACTAAAATTGTTTGTCAATAAGAGCAATGAACATGGGGAATTCCTTGGCGGTCCAGTTGTTAGGCCTCTGTGCTTTCACTGTCAAGGGCTGGGGTTCGATCCCTGGTTGGAGAACTAAGATCCCACAAGTTGTGCAGCATGGCAAAAAAAAAAAAAAAGCAATGAACACTCATTATTTTTATTTATTTATTTTTATTTGGTTGCACCGGGTCTTAGTTGCAGCATGCATGTGGGATCTACTTCCCTGACCAGGGATGGAACCCAGGCCCCCTGCATTGGCAGGGCAGAGTCTTACCCACTGGGCAATGAGGGAAGTCCCTCATTGTTATTTTAAATTTATAATTTCTTAATCTGCATGGCTTTAGAGCTCACAAAAGAGGCTTCTTTGAGCCACAGAAAGAAAAGTGTCATATTCTTCTTGAATGCAGCGCATGGGAAGCACAAGGAAGGGGCCAGATGTAGCGAACAGAGGGCAGGACAAAGACAAGAGGTGATTCTCCCGAGGCCCAGCCACAGAGGAAAAGGCAGACCCCAGGCTTCTGGACTCTTCTGAGGAGTCCCACGCGTGCCTCGGTGGGCTGCCTGGCACATGTGGGGCTGCCAGCTAACACGCTTTGAACAAAGGGCTCGAGACCAAAGAGGATTTGAAAACCACTGGCCTCACAAAGCCAGACACTGAGCTCTGAGAAGCCACCCAGCTGAGAAGAGAGGTACTGGCCCTCCCTTCCTGCAGAGCAACCTCAGGGAGGATGAGGTTAGAGGCCAGGCCTCCACCTTCCTCTTTCCTTGACCCATAAAGGGTGTGAGCAACTGCCGGCCAGGTGGGAAAAGCTGAAGGTCCTCCATCCGCCTCCACCACCAGGTCCGAGGAGCTCTGCCCGCCCAGCTTCCACCTCTGGGCTGGCCCCTCAGGAAAAGCAGCTCAGAAGGCCCGAGCCCCCAGCCTCTGGGCCCTACCTCAGTGACCGTACCCCATTTCAGCCTGGCAGGGGAGGGTCATTTCTGTTCTTAGGTCCTTCTCGAGAGCAAGGACAAGGAAAGGCAATTCTGCCCCCTCTTTATATAAATATTTGAGGAGGAAGTCCTCCTCCTGAGGGGCTGGGCGCCACACAGGCCTGGGCCAGAATCCTCACATCGTGTTCCAAATACCTTGGCCTTGAGCAAACGACTTCACCTCTCAGAGACCAAGGCTGCCCTCCGTGGAAGGGCGGTGGAGCCACTTCACTGGGTTTCAGCGCGAGAACACGGTGGCCCCACCTGCCGCACCGCCGCCAACCCCTCCTCCCCACCAGACGCAAGCACCATGGGGTCATGCTGTCCTGTCCACCGAGGTACCCCAGGGGCCAAACGCTGACCAGTGTGTGGCAGTTTTTCCATCAATATACCGTGATAAACCAGTGAGCCAGAGAGCAAACTGGGCGCCGTGAGTAGCTGAGAGGGTATGGGGGCACACGTGGGCACTTAACCCGGCCCTGCCACCTTTGACAGGGAAGCTCGGGCAAGGCCCTCCAGCTCCCAGCCTCAGCTTCCTCACCCGCAAAATGAATATGCGAGGATTGCAGGGATTAAAAGGAGATAATACGTGAAAAAGCACTTGGTGCAGTGCCCGACCCTCACAGCTGTTGGGCCACACAAGTTGCTGTTAATGAAATGTCCACCCCAAATTGCCTTCTCTTGTTTTTGGTCCTGCCTCACCAATGAGTCCCAGTGACCAAGATTAGAAAGAAGATAAATGGCTCCTCCTCTGCTCCTGGGCAGTAATTATGATGGTCACATTCGTACTTGCTCCTTCATTCAAAATACTTAATTTTCTCAATTGTCTTTTTAAGAATAAAACAGTATCTCCCGCGGTGGCAGCACATGACTACCTCCCTTCCTTTAAATAATAATTTTTCTGTGCACTGCTTAATCACATTGATATGGAACTCACCTACTTTTTACGTAGCCAGTAATTTTATAATAGTGCGCTCTTGCATGATTGCATATTTGTGCCTAACAGTAAGTTTTAAGGTGCTTCTAGTGCTTAGTTTTTTTAATTTGGGGCTTAAATTTTTGGTTTTGTTTTTGTTGTTTGTTTACTAGTATTTCCCAAGGAAAGTACCAGATGACCCCAGGGTATCAGTCCCAGCTTCTCCCTGTGTCCATGAGACAGGAGACAGGTTAAAGGGAAGGACAGATACATTGCTTTAGAAGGTTAAGACCAGGCTTAGCTCTGATCTAATTGCTTCCTCATTTAACATCTGCTTAAGAACATGCTATATTAGGCAAATGCTCTAATGGGACAGCTAGATCAGGAACTGGGTCTTCTCAGAGCAATGAGGTTCAGAAATAAGGAACTCACTTAGCTGAGAAAAAGGGATGTTACGTAAACCACCAAGTCCTTAAAAGTGATACTAGTGAGGCTGCCCTGAGCACACAGCTCTCCTGTATCTGCTTTGCTGCGGCTCTGAGAGGCCGGTCCACAGTTCCTCCTCTGTTCCAGCAAGTCACTTGGCTCCCTGACCCATCTAAAGAGCCACCATTCCAACATCGCTCCAGGTTCTGGTAGAGAATTTGTCACTAGCTGGCCTTCTCTTTAAAGACCTCCTGGAGAACCAGCTGAAGCTGAGAGCAGAAACCCCCTGCTCCAGGTGTCCAGGGGAAGTGGTGCAGGAAGCCAGGACGGGACCAGCTGCCTCTGTCCCTCCGAGTAGTCAGCAAGACCAGAATAGTTGATGGGCTTTGCTTACTTGGGTCTAGGTTGCCATGGAGATCAGGAGTCTCCCTGGATGCCCCCACTATAGCACCACTGGAGGAAGCTAAGTGAGCACCCTAAGTCAAGGCAGTGCGTGGGGTTGGAGGGGGGTTGTGTACAGAGTTGGTAGGTTGGGCCCCCCAAGGTCCCGCTGAGTCAGAGGGAGTGTTCTGGTTTAGTCACTGTTATGTCTAGAGGGACAGGATTTTTTTCTTTAAACTGAACTTTCTAGATGCAATGAAGATGACTTTTTTTTTGTATTACATTTTACTTTTATTGTTTCCAGTATTCCACAATTTTTTTTTTTTTTTTTTTTTTGCGGTACGAGGGCCTCTCACCGTTGTGGCCTCTCCCATTGCGGAGCACAGGCTCCGGATGCGCAGGCTCAGCGGCCACGGCTCACGGGCCCAGCCGCTCCGCGGCATGTGGGATCTTCCCGGACCGGGGCACGAACCCATGTCCCCTGCATCGGCAGGCGGACTCTCAACCACTGCGCCACCAGGGAAGCCCCCACAATTATTTAATCATTAATTAAATTAATGATTGCTATTGAGCTTAAAAAAGACCTTGAGGGGGACTTCCCTGGTGGTTCAGTGGTTAAGAATCCACCTTCCAATGCAGGGCAGGGGACACAGGTTTGATCCCTGGTCAGGGAACTAAGATCCCACATGCCTCAGGGCAACTAAGCTGGAGCGCTGCAACTACTGAGCCCTCGAGCTCTGGAGCCCGCGCAGCACAAGTGGAGAGAAGCCTGTGTCCAGCAATGAAGATACCGCGTGCCGCAAAATAAATAAATATATTTTTTAAATGCCTTGAGGCATTGCACAAGACGGGAATAATAATCATTTTCAAAATGGTAGTCAGCAACAAGAACCCTTAAAAGCATCGGTGTGACCGCGCTTGAGAATATCCTCCTTTGACTCCCTTGCACTCATTGAGGAGATTACTGATGGCAAAACCTAGAGTAAAATTTTAATGCACCTGTAGCTCCTTATGAACTAAACTACTTAGATGAAAATTAAAATTCTATTTTTTATGCCTCGGGACAGGATTTCTGACCTGCAGGTCTGTGAGCGGGCTATGTGTTTGAGTATTTGAGGGCATTTTTCTGAGAAAGGGGTGTATATATAGCTCTCAACTATTCTCAAAGGAGTTTCCCAAAATGTTTAGAGTCTACTTAATTGATAGCAAATTTACCCAATCCAGTTCCTTTTATTCCCTTGAACATGTCAAAACTTGGTGGAAGATACATACGGGGATGTTTTCCTGCCTCTCCTTTCTGCCCACAAGCTACACACCTCATCCTCTCTCTTCTTCCTTTTCTTCCTCCTCTCCTTGTCACCCTCATCTGGAGAATATTTATAAATAAATAAATAAATACTGAGCACCACGTGCTGGACATAGTGTTCAGTGTCGGAGATACAAGGACAAATCAGACAGGGCCCATGTTCTCAGGGAGCTCAGAGTCAGACGGAAAAGAAGGACACACAAATAGATGATCTCATCTATGTAATGATTATTGAGATGCATAGGAGCAGAAAGCTGGGGGAGGTTCGGAGATTGCTCTGTAGGTGTCAATTTCCAATCCCTAAGCCCACCCTATGTCACAGACAAAAATCAAGGAAGAACATATTCAAAGAACCTGATGAATGAGGTTTTGTTTGGTTTCTTGCCTAGTTGGCTAGCTGGAACTTAAGTATTGATGAAATAAAATTCATATTTTATGGCAAGATGAGAAAAATTTAAACATAAAATGTTTATCTGCCTGTTTGGGCCTCCTCCCTCCCTGTTACTGTGCGTTGTGCATCTGCATTATCCAGACCTCCTTAGGAGATAACATTCCTTCTTAACCTCATCAACGGTCACAACTCCTCAGGAGATAACCTTCTTTCTTAATCCTGTAAGAGGCCAAGATGACCCATGACCCACTACTCGCTTTGTATACGTAGATCTGGATTGTGTAAACTGTCAACAATACTTCATTTGATGTATAACCCTTTATCTCAAATACTTACTATAACTGTGCTTTGACCTCTAACGGTTGGTAGCAGTCCTCAGAGCTTTCTGAAAGACTGTCTCCTGGGTTATCATCCTCAGGGTGGCTTGAATAAAATTTTCCATTTCTTTCTTAGATCAACTATTGATTAATTTTTTTCGTTGACAGTATCAATACAAATGTCAAGGATGAGCTCAAGAGCAGTCTTAAATTCAGAGACAGAAAGTGGAATGGCTAGGAGGAAGGATGGGAATGGGGAGTTGGTGTTTCATGGGTACAGAGGTTTCACTGGGAAGACGAAAAAGTTCTGAAGACGAATGGTGGTGATGGTGTGAATGTACTTGATGGCAATGAACCGATCACTTAAAAATGGTTAAAATGGGGCTTCCCTGGTGGCTCAGTGGTTGAGAATCCGCCTGCCGATGCAGGGGACACGGGTTCGTGCCCCGGTCCGGGAAGATCCCACATGCCGCGGAGCAACTAAGCCCGTGAGCCATGGCCGCTGAGCCTGTGCGTCCGGAGCCTGTGCTCCGCAACGGGAGAGGCCACAACAGTGAGAGGCCCGCATACCGCAAAAAAAAAAAAAAAAGGTTAAAATGGTAAATTTTATGGAATGTACATTTTCCCACAATTTAAAAAGAAAAAAAAAAGTAGTGTTGATTTTTCTGTATGTGATTGGCAAAAAGAGATGTTACTGGCACCCATTTCTGCGGGGGTGCTAAAGAAGATGAGTCTGCCGGGCCCAGAGTCTCACAGACCCTGATGCACGCCAGGTTCTTTCCTAGGCAGTGTCCCTGTCCATGCACAGGCCGACACTACCCTCCTTTCTCTCCTCTGGGACGTTCTCAGGGTTGCAAAGGAAGCCCTGAGCATCCCTGACCAGAGCTGCTGTGTCTGGCAGCCTAATCTGAACGAGTCCCCACACTCGGAATGGCCACCAGCTGCAAGCTCTCCTGCCTGCTCCTGGGCTCCCTGCCGGGACCCAGAGAGTGGACCCCGGACAGCATCACGTTTCCATCACTAGCAGCCTGAAAAGTGAGCTGCTTGTGGGGAGAGTTACATGGGCCTCCTGGTCATCTCAGAACTTGATCTTGGTTATCACAAAGCCCCCAGGCTTACTGGCAGCTGAGATTATCTGGAGTGCAGTTCATCTAGATTGCCTGTGGATTGCCATCCCTCAGAGGGATCTGAAACTCCGCATCAGCTTCAGGCTCGCATGTCTATCGCTGCAGGGAGATGACTGTACAGGGTGATGCTTATCTTTAAGATCCGCCTTCAGGGTTCTACACCCTCTGGTTTCATTAAGGCTTCTCTGTGCTGATGTATCAGGCACCTGAGCTGCCTTGGAAGCATGCGGGGTGCTGATGGCTTGCTTCCCCATGGCAGGATGCAAGGGACATCCTGCTGGGCTGGCCCCCAAGGATGCCCAGGGAACTCCGTCCCCCTTTCCCTGCAGCTCTGGAGGACTTCACCTTCTTCCCTGTCCTTCATCAGCTGCCAGCAGAGGCCTGGGGACTATCTCCCCAGCTCCCTTTGCTCTGCAGTCCCAGTAACACCCTCAGCCACTGGGTCTTTAGGGACTTCAGCACTAACTTTAGAGGGAGACCAATAGACCCTGGCCCAGGATCTAAATGAAGGGACATGAAGATGTCACCCACTTTTAAGAAGGAGGGTCTGTGGTTTGTAATTGCTGCCTCCTAACTGGACTGTATCCCAGCAACACTTCCAGGCTGCTGCCCACAGCAGATGGGGGTGGGGGTGGGGGAATCCACCAGCTGGGGTCCTCTGGCCTGGAGAAGAATGCCCTTCAACATCCACCCTTCCATCCTGACTCAGCCCCTCTGGCTTCTCTGTGGGTGAAGCAACTTCTCCCTCCCAGGCTCTCTAAGAGTTCTCTTGGGCACCAGGCTCTTCTGCACAACCCTGAAAAGGCTTTTATTTATTTTTATTATATATAAAAATATAACACACACATATTTTTTGTCTTTGCCTTCCTGAATATTGCTGCTTCTGGATGCTGGAGCACCTCATCCTTGTTCCTGGTCCCAAGTCCCTGAGATGACACTGGGGTTCAGACTCTCTTCTGATTCTCTGGATGAATGAGTTTGAGCACATTTTCATATATGTGGATAACTTCGTCTATGTAGTACCTCTTCAAGTCTCTTTTCTGATTGTCCTTTTATTGTTGTTTGAATTTGTAGAAGGTTCTTATAAATTCAGAATACAAGTCCTTTGTAACTTATATATGATGTAATACTTTCTTCCACTCTGTGCCTTTCTTTTTCACTTTTTTTTTAAAATTTATTTTTGATTGAAGTATAGTTGAATTACCATGTTGTGTTAATTACTGCTGTACAGTAAGGTGACTCAGTTATACATATATATACATTCTTTTTCATATTCTTTTCCATTATGGTTTATCACAGGATATTGAATATGGTTCCCTGTGTTATACAGTAGGACCTTGTTGTTTATCCATTCTATATATATTTGTTGAACCTCTCTCACTGTTAGTCAAGTAGAAACTGACTTTCTCATTATTATTTCACTGTATACTTTCTATGCTGTTAAGGAACATTTATAGCCAAATGTCAATCATTCTATAGGAGCCATTTTGTGGCAAGTATGAAATTCACTTGTTTTTCCACTTTCCCCAAGTCTGCAGAGCCAATATTCAGTGGTTACTGTCCTACATCTGACAGGACTTGACATGCTGGGGAATCCTCCATCTCTTGGTTATTATTGTAGAGAAATGTAGAGGGAAGCTATTTTCTTCAAGATTATTTATTTACTCTAATATCTTCATTCCACAGATATGGAAACAGAAGCCCAGAGGTTTACTTCTGAATCTCAGTAGGTTAGAGCTGGAAGGAGATAGCCCATCCATTCCATACTAGGTCTACATCCAAGAGAAACAAAAGCACAAGTCCACAGAAAGACTTACTCAAGAAGGTTCCTAGCAGCTTTAGTCACAACAGCCAGAACTAGTGCCCACCAACAGGACAGTGACTAAACAAACTTTAGTTTACTTTTGCAGTGGAAAACTACTCATCAACCAAGAACAAAGTACTGACAATGGAACAACCTAGGAGACTCTTTCAGTCATTTGTTGGGGTTCTGGGCTGAATTTTTTTTTTAAATTTATTTATTTTCATTTTTGGCTGTGTTGGGTCTTCGTTGTTGCACATGGGCTTTCTCTAGCTGTGGTGAGAAGAGTCTACTCTTCATTGCAGTGCACAGGCTTCTAATTGTGGTGGCTTCTCTTGTTGTGGAGAACAGGCTCTAGGCGCGCGGGCTTCAGTAGCTGTGGCACGTGGGCTCAGTAGTTGTGGCTTGCAGGCTCAGTAGTTGTGGCTTATGGGCTCTAGAGCGCAGACTCAGTCATTGTGGCGCACGGGCTCAGTTGCTCTGCGGCCCATGGGATCTCCCCGGACCAGGGCTCGAACCCATGTCCCCTGCATTGGTAGGCGGATTCTCAACCACTGCGCCACCAGGGAAGCCCATGAGTTGAATTTTGTCTCTCAGACTGCCTCCCAGCCTCTAAAGCAGTGAGACAACAAATTTCTGTTGTTTAAGCCTCCCAGTCTGGGGCACTTTGTTACAGCAACCCTAGCAAACTAATACTGGTGGCAACAGAGGTCTTAACACAAAAGCGTATATAGTGTATGATTTCATCTACCTTGAGTTCTATAACAGTTTAAACAAAACTATAGTGAAAAGTGGGAATGACTAAGAAGGGGCAGGAGGGAACTTTCTGGGGTGATGTTAATGATCTATAATTATCTTGACAAGGGTTTGGGTTACACAGGCATATGCATTTGCCAAAACTCATTAAAAGGTGCACTTACGATGTGTGTGTTTCTCTATATGTAAAATTTACCACTCATAAAAAGAACCACAAACAAATGTTGAACTCTAGGGGGTGACAGGCACACTAAAGTGTTAAGGAGTGATGTGAACTGGTATCCACAATTTATGGATCCATAAAACTTTTTATGGATCACAATTTATGAAATCCATAAAGAGGTGAGGGCTAGATACATGAATAGATATGAACAGAGATGTGACAAAGCAAATACAGCAAAATGTTCACTGCTGAATCCAGGGAATGCATATGGTACTCAGTACTATCTGGTGGCAAATCTTCAAAATAAAGTATAGAAATCCAGTACCAGGCCTACAGTCTGATCTCGTTCAGGGCACCACTGCCAGGCCGTAAAATCTCATGACAGTTCTACTAAGGATCTGAAAGCCAAGTTAATGAAATGGAACTTATTTTATGCTGCTTAGGATGAGGAATGTTTTCCTACTCTAATCTATTTGAAAAACTAATTTAAGTTGTCTGAAATCCTATTTAAAAAACAAAATAGAGTGTGGGTAGTATCAAAAACTTTTTCTTGATTTCAGGGATGTCTATTCTTTTTTTTTTTAAATTGAAGTATCATTGATATACAATATTATATAAGTTATAGGTGTACAGTATAAATGATTCACAATTTTTAAAAATAAATTTATTTATTTATTTATTTATTTAATTTTTGGCTGCGTTGGGTCTTTGTTGCTGCCCACAGGCTTTCTCTAGTTGCGGTGAGTGGGGGCTACTCTTCATTGTAGTGCACGGGTTTCTCATTGTGGTGGCTTCTCTTGTTGTGGAGCACGGGCTCTAGGCGTGTGGGCTTCAGTAGTTGTGGCTCGTGGGCTTCAGTAGTTGTGGCACATGGGCTTCAGTAGTTGTGGTTCACGGGCTCTAGAGTGCAGGCTCAGTAGTTGTGGTGCACGGGCTTAGCTGCTCCACAGCATGTGGGATCTTCCCAGACCAGGGCTCGAACCCGTGTCCCCTGCATTAGCAGGCAGATTCTTAACCACTGTGCCACGAGAAGTCCGATTCACAATTTTTAAAGGTTATACACCACTTATAGTTATTATAAAATATTGGCTGTATTCCCATGTTGTACAATATATCCTTGCAGCTTACTTTATATATAATAGTCTGTACCTCTTAATTTCCTGCCCCTATGTTGCCCCTCTCCCCACTGGTAACCACTAGTTTGTTCTCTATATCTGTGAGTCTGCTTCTTTTTTGTTATCTTCACTAGTTTGTTGTATTTTTTAGATTCCACATATAAGTGATATCATACAGTGTTTGTCTTTCTCTGTCTGACTTATTTCATTTAGTATAATACTCTCCAGGTCCATCCATGTTGTTGCAAATGGCAAAATTTTCATTCTTTTTATGAGGGATGTCTATTCTTAATAATCCCGAGGATAACCCAAACCAACAAACCACATAAAAATTAAATTCACATTCAGTGCTGAGTGCTCAAAAGTTGTGTCCTGTATAGCCTCGTGTGGAGGCGCGGCATTGACAGAAGTTCCGAAAAGCAGAACCAGCTACTGAAACTTGATGGGGAGACTCCAACGGAGAACCTCAGAGCGTGCACACCAGAAGGAAAATCAGCACCGTGCTCCCCAAGACAGCAGCCAAATATGGGGAACTGGCTCAGAGACAGTTACCCAAAAGGAAAACCTTACACAAATAAGAACAATGCCATGCTTTCCTCTTTGAGTAAGTGACATAATTCTGAATACATAAGTTTAGTTGTTCCTGTAGAATCAAAGAAGCAATTCCAGCATTTCAGTATTAAAGGAAAAAATAATGTAAATCAGTTTAAATCTTCAATAACCAAAAGCCTTTTACCGATGACGTTTTCAAGCTTATATTTTGCAGAATAGATACAAGAATAAGAAAAATGTAGTCCACAAACTGATCAGAGAGAGAAATGCAAACAAAATGTTAGGACCCTCCCATCCTCCTTCCCCTCAAAAAAAAAAAAAAAAAATGCAAGGGGAAAGAATTATCCTTCCTATATTACAGATGATGACACAGAGGTTCACAGACAATCAGTGACATACACATCACACAGCTATTTAAGGGGCAGAACTAGGGTTCTAACCTAAGCCTTCTGACATCAGCCCCCATGAGAAAAAAGTCTGATGTTTAGAAAGCAACTCTGCCCCTCAAAGCTAGGGGAGGCTCAGTAGAGGTGGTAGTAAAGCACGACCTCTGTAGCCAAGCTGGCTGGGTGTGAATCCCGATTTACCAGCTGTGTGACATTGGGCAAGTGGCTTAGTAGGTGCTTCTGCAATGTTTCCTACAGAAATGTACAATAGCACTTATCTGGTGGAGTCCCAGGTGAAGTGCCTGGCACACTACAGGCAGAGTGTCCTTACATGTGTTCTGTCCAGCACTGTGGCCACCAGCTGGGGTGGCTATTTTTTTTTTTTTTTTTTTTTTTTTTGGTGGTACGCGGGCCTCTCACTGCTGTGGCCTCTCCCATTGCGGAGCGCAGGCTCCGGACGCGCAGGCTCAGCGGCCATGGCTCACGGGCCCAGCTGCTCTGCAGTATGTGGGATCTTCCCGGACCGGGGCACGAACCCGTGTCCCCTGAATCGGCAGGCGGATTCTCAACCACTGCGCCACCAGGGAAGCCCTGGGGTGGCTATTTAAAGTTAACTTTAGGTGAGCTAAAATTAAAAATTCAGTTCCTCGATCTCACTAGCTACTTTTCAAATGCTCAATAGCCTTATGTAGCCAGTGGCTCCCGTACTGCACAGTGCAGACAGAGAGCTCTCGTGGATGGCACTCCTCTAGAAAAGGAAAGGAGCCTTTTCCCTAGGAAGCCAGTGGCTCCTAAGTAAAAATCTGTTAAGATGGCAGGGAGGGTCTTGGCTTTATTATTATTGTTGTTACTGCTATTATCATTACATCAGGTATTTAAACTCCCCCCCCCCGTGAATTTTTTACTTATAAAGGTAAAAAGGAACGCAGATTGTTCTAGTCAGTGCAGCCTTTCTTGGACTTGATCTGAATCTTCTGGTAAAAGGAAGGGCGAAGAAAGCAAAAAGAGATGAGGTAGAAGGCAGAGAGAACAGGACAGAAGAAAGGAAGCGAGGTGCATAGAAGCAGCGTGTGGAAGAGGGGGAAAAAGGACGTGTCTCTTGTCATCCAAAACCAACACACTGTCTGCATCAAGCATGCCTTTTTATTTTCTATATTCTGATGCTTTGCTCTATTCCAGGACCTTGCAACCCAGGAAGGACTGCTCTCCCAGGACTAGCCAGTTCTTAGATAATAACACACCTGCCAATGTACCTTTCATATTCAAACCAACCAATCCGGAGCCCAGACCCCCCCACCCCCCACCACCACCCCAACCATTGCTATTAGGTCCTCACACTCTGGGCCAGTATCCCTCAGTCTCACCCCAGGGTCAGGTATCAGAGAGCTCAGACCACTCCTATACCCCAGGGCCTTCTGAAGCTACTCAAACTAGGCAGTCTGGCCCACTCCTTTCTGCGGAAACCACAATAAAGGCTCTTACCCACGTTTTCCCCTCAGTTCTTCTGCCTCCTGACCACCTGGTGCTTCCCCGGGTGCCCCTCCCAAACGTGGTGTGCCCCCCTCCTCTTGGGAACCGTCAGTAATAAACCACCTTTCCAGTGGCAGCAGTCTCCTGACCTGTTGACCTCACCAGACCTGAATAATAACAAAATCTACATTTGAAAACAGCTGCACCGCACCACACCCAGTCTCACCACTGGAAAACTCAAGTTTGTTTAAATGAAAATCAGTTTCCTAGCCAAAGAGCTGGAGTGTGTTATTCAGCTGTGCTGTGGGAAGTACTGAGGATATGTAAGTTCTGCAAGACAAACAAAAAAAGAAACAAAACAAAAAAACCAAAATACCAAATCAAACGAAAAAAACAAAACAAAACTCTTCTTTTATAGTTTTTTTTTTTTTGGATGCAGCAAAATGGTCCCTCTTACAGGACCATGTGCAATGGCTCAAACCTAATTGTCAGAGGATCACACAAACACCTTTATTCTACAGCTGAAACGTCTTGCCCAAGGTCACTAGCAGGGGCAAAGCTACGATTGGATCCTAAATGTTCTGACTGATGTCTGTCTAGCATATTTTTCTCAGTCTGGTCCACACTCACCTAAGATGGAAAGAAACTAATAAATGACGTAGACTCTTGCTTGCGGTTGTCTAATCCTCTATATTATGTATATTTTCATTAAGCAGCCATTAAGATCTATTCATCCCAAGTAACTGCTGGAGTTGAGATGATTAATAAATAGTTTAGCTGTGGGTTCAGGAACCATTCTCAAGCTAAATCCTTCCCGACGTCTCACCAGGGAGCCTGCTCTGGGAGAAGCAGGGAAACCATGCTGCTGGGGGCCTCTGATTTTCTGAATAAAAGGTGGTAAGTCCTTCAACAGCTGGTCGAACAGCCTCTGCTCTTCAGGAGTTCTGTCCTCGCCTGCAAAGTACAGTGGTAGCTGACAATGTCTTCCAGATGGGAAGCAGATTTGAAAGCAAGCGGTGAGATGCTGAAAGCATCCTAGGGAGTATGAGGCCTGCACACACAGTGTGCGAGGTGCAAGAGTGGGCCACAAACGTGCAGAAAATCGTTTACCTGCCACAAAGCAGAGCTGTTTTGCCACTTCCACCTTGGGGAGCTGGGAGCGGGTTGGGGCAGAGACCGAATGAAAATCTTCACTTCTCTATTTCATCCTAGAGAAAAATGCTTTTCTTCCTGCATTTTGGATACCCAAGGGGAAGTTAACTTTATGTCAATCTTAAACTCTCATTTAAAATTCAACATTTTCAAGTCGTCCTGCCTTCCCTGTTTGAAGTGGGACATATAGAATCCACCTTGCCAGGGAGAGCTTGGAGGAGAGCACCATCTGTACGGACTACCCAAATCCTGCTATGAAAAATAAATGATATGGTCACTAAACACAATGCAAAAATACTTACCTTCATAAAGATGCGGACTGTGTTTTGTAAGAAATATTAGACAATTTCCTGAAATGTGTGTACGTATGTATATACATGGATACACATACCTCTGCACTCAGATTCTCAAGTACCATATATTTTGAGTAAGGTATTTACAAAATTTTACCCTGCTCATGCATGCAATATTTAAAAATGAAAAGCTGGTGAGCTCACTGTTTTATCTTTATTGTCAACAAGCATTTATTAACTCAAAATCATGACAGAGTTTTATTGAAATAGTGGAGCTGTGGGTGAATTTTCTTCTGTTTTTTCAAAATTTGGATAATGAATCATGTTCCTTGTATAATTTTTCCTAAGACAATAGATTTATATATTTAATCATGTATATTCCTCTCTGAAACAGTATCTGAAATAATTTTTTGGATAGAACCCCTGCCTTCTGGGGGCTTATATATTTACAACTTCTATCTTTATTATCTCAACACAAGTTTGTTTAAAATATGACAGATCACTAATTCAGGCTGCAATCTTCTTCTAAGTCCTCAATCCTTAAACCTACAGTACAGTGTTACAATAAACAAACTCTAAACACATAAGACTATACTGAATTTAATCTGGATATTTAAGTGAGGCTTTTACATTTTTCCTAAGTTTATACCATTTCATTCAACTCACAATCTGTATTACCAAATAATGCAATGCTTAATAAAGCAACTGCAGAAAAAAAAAAAAAAAAACCCAGATAGGGATAAATGATAAATATGCAGAAAGCTCCATGAAATGAAAAGATAATCCTTAGAATCATTTAGGCTTATTGTGTTGTTTTTATTAACTATGTCAGAATCCGCTTATCTACCACCAGAAAACATTTATTAACAACAGTGTATTTTAAAGAAATTGGGTTCAAAATGATTAATAGTTATATTTAATTGGTGAGCAAAGGAAATTTTCTGAATGAAAAGTGATTTTTAAGAGATAAGCATTGAGAAAGATTCAACCTTATGCCTGTTAAGGAGGCCACCATAATTTTGTTTTTTATAAAGGTTTCCTGCCCCTCCCCCCCACCTTCGGGGCTAAGGCATGTTCCTTATCAGATCATTTGTTTTAGACGAGGACTATCAAGACAAGAATTACGTATTTTGCACATAAATGTGCAACCTTAAATACTTTTAGGACCTCCTTTGGGCTTCCCTGGCGGCACAGTGGTTGAGAGTCCGCCTGCCGATGCAGGAGACACGGGTTCGTGCCCCAGTCCGGGAAGATCCCACATGCCGCGGAGCGGCTGGGCCCATGAGCCATGGCCACTGAGCCTGCGCATCCGAGCCTGTGCTCCGCAACGGGAGAGGCCACAACAGTGAGAGGCCCACGTACCGCGAAAAAAAAAAAAAAAGAATCCACCTGCCAATGCAGGGCACGCGAGTTAAGAGCTCTGGTGCAGGAAGATCCCACATGACACAGACTAAGCCCCTGTGCCACAACTACTGAGCCCGAGGGCCACAACTACTGAAGCCCACGCGCCTAGAGCCTGAGCTCCGCAAGAGAAGCCACTCAATGAGAAGCCCGCACACCACAAGGAAAAGTAGCGTCCGCTCGCTGCAACTAGAGAAAAGCCCGCACACAGCAACAAAGACCCAGCGCAGCCAAAAAATAATTAAATTTTTTAAAAAAAGAACCTCTTTTATGTTAACATTCTCTAACTTGTTCTATATAATACATGCCATATTTTAAATACTTACTAAAATAATTCCTACAAAATGTCTACACGCTTCACGGTAGAAGCAATACAAATTTATTTTCTGATTTGTCACCTGTCCAGTCACATTAGGATAATTAGTTATAAAATGACATGCTAACAATAAGCCAGGTTATTTGCACATCTATTTAGGATCCTGATAACATTTCCCATATTTGTCAATGAACTCTGTGGTGATAAGGGCTAGCAAACCTGTGCAGGGCATCCAATCATTTCAAAGCCTTGGGGAGTGGTTCTGCGTTGACTCTGAAGCCAGACCTGGGCAACGGCAAGGGTGTTCCACTTGACTTCAGACAGACTTGGGTTCACTTCTCACTGGTCATCTGTCTTTTGGTGCCTTAGCCACAAAGCCAGTTTCTTCATCCTTAAAATGGGAATGATCCTTCTAACCGCATAGGGTTTGGCGAGGCTTCAAAAAGTCACTGAATGTAAGTAAGTCAACCAGCAGGGTAGGTACTTGATAAGTACTCATTAACATGCATAGGAAAACCTAGCTGGAACCCCTGCAGCACAGGGTAGGTCTGGGAGGCAATGACATGTGCATTGCTTGCAGGTTCATATGCTGGACTGCTCACAAAGTTAGCAATGATGGGTGGAGCACAAGGTCTGGGACCAGGAGGCCAGACACACCTGGGCTCAGAGTCTGGCTTTATCCCTTACTCTCAGTGTGACACGGACAAATCCCTTTACCTGTCAAGCCTCGGTTTTCTCATCTATAGAATAGGCATAACAGCAGCAACCTCTTATGATTGTTGTGATAACTGTGGGATAATCTGCAGAAAGCACTGCTAAACACTAACACTGTCTTGACTTGTCTCATGTTTTCAGGAAATGCTACCCATTATTAGTAATAAGTAATTTTTGCACGTTATTAATTTTTTATTGTTAATCTGGGATTAAAGTGAGCTAAATCATTATGAAGGGACAGATTAGCACGCAATTTTGCTGACAAACCCTGTAAGTTATTTTTTTTTTAGTTTAACTAAGTCCCTGACTTTTTCTTATCAGAACAAAGGGCTTATAAATACTGCTGTAGTCCTTAAATTCAGGGTCTAAAACAACCTGCCGATTTCAATTTCTTCAAAAATTCATTTAATTCTTTGTAGTTATCGATACCATTTTAAAAATGAGCAAAGACATTCTCTGACCTGAGAAACAAGCAACTGCTGAAAACAACAAAATCCAATTGTAACAAACAGGAAAAGCATAAATACATATGGACTATACAGATATGTGATAGATATATAACAGAAAAATGAGTCAATCACATTAGTAACAGGAATGGCCCTACAGATCACGATAGTGCCTGTGGGAATGTGATGTGTGATTGTAGTTAATGAAAATATATTCTTGAGAGGTTCTAACTCTTCTTACTACTATCTTCAGTTTAAAAATAAACCTCACATTTCCCCTTTTGCATTTCTTCATTGGTTAACCACAGTGTTTTGAGGAAGTTTTCAGAAAGTCACAAGTTTCCTCCAGTGGCATGCAGTTTGCTTTACTGCCTTTCGTTGTCTCTTGTCATCATTCTTTAAGTGTTAGAAGAAGAATCACTTATCCTTGAGCTGGTCATAAACTACACAGAAATATATATGCATTTACCAGAAATGGCTGATGGAGGAATAAAAGCAGTAACCAATACTCAATGTTTAGTAAAAGGATGTTCTATTTGAATGTCTTGATTTTGTCTTTACTTAACTACTTCTGATAATTTATACATAATAATATTACTATTTCTTTTTGAAAATCTGGAATACTTTAATTAAAATGTGGGAAAGTATGAGAATGCTTCTAGAAAGTCTTTCAAATTACTTTCATTTCTGTGTGAGGTTGAGATTGACATGGAAAACTGAAACAGATTTCTGTGGGATGTATGTCGCAGTCCAAATGAACTTGGGTAAAGAGAAAGTTCAGAGAGAGGGTCTTTCATTATTTCAACAATTATTTCTATCTCAAGTACATGTCAGCCCTAGGAATCAAAAAAATGATTAAGACACAGGTTTCACTAAGAGTCTCACAGTTTAGGAAAGAGACAGATAAGTGAGCCACTACATTGCCGTATAATGTGTATAATAATAGAATTAGTTACTGTGGTCACACTGATACTCTTATTATCAACTACAATTATTTGTCCTATTAAACTAACTTAATAGCAGTCAGGAAAAGGTTACATCTAGCTTTTACCAGCACATATAACCTATACATCTTAAACTATACATCTTAAGTCTATATAAAATCTACACATCTTGAACTTCAGTAACTGTCTTAATGTAAGTCTTACACTTTTAGGACACTTAAGCTAACATCAAGAGTTTTCGTAAAAGGCCTCCAAATATATATCAATATATAATCCAATTAGGGTGTTTAGCCCACTTTTTAGAGTACAAAGGCCTTTACTGTCTAACAAGTACAAAGACATCACAGCTAAAGACTCAAAACCACCTAATTTTAAAAATTGTTAAAAAAACAACAAAGCCAACAGTTTATAAAGCTATGCTACTTCATTGTTGTTTTGTAATTTAATTTTTTTAACAGAGGTAAATTTAAAATTTTTAATTAATCAGACGTAAAGTTGGTTTTGTTGTTTTTTTATTTATTTATTTTAATCTCTCACAATGAATTTTTAGTCATATGGGCAATTCCTGTAGAATGAGCCAGCAACAAAACATCTGGGCAGAAAGTCAGTCTTACTTAAATATTGTATCTCGTGTATTTCAGGATTTTAAAAGAATTCTGTTCAAATATTTGTTCTAACAGCAGGTCTCCAGGACGTGGGAACTGTGACATATTGGGGATTTCAGATAAAGGCCTTTTAAAGGGAGACAATAATAGAATCTTAAGTTGAATGGAAAGATATTGGCCTTTAACTGCAGACGTGCAAAACAAACCAATACACACACCCCTACACAGCCTCAGACATCTGCATTTATGATTGGGAAATGAGTGAATATTAACAATGATTCTCTTTGGGTGGGGGGGATTATAAGTGATTTTTCTTTTCTTTCAGGTTTTTTTTTTTTTTTGCGGTACGCGGGCCTCTCACTGCTGTGGCCTCTCCCGCCGCGGAGTACTGGCTCCGGACGCGCAGGCTCAGCGGCCGTGGCTCATGGGCCCAGCCGCTCGGCGGCATGTGGGATCTTCCCGGACCGGGGCACAAACCCGCGTCCCCTGCATCGGCAGGTGGACTCTCAACCACTGCGCCACCAGGGAAGCCCTCAGGTTTTTTTTTTAATGACCATTTATTACTTCTATAGTTAGGAAAGAAAAAATTCTTTCTTTAAAAAAAATGTACTCCAAAAGGGCAGATCCCTAAATCATTCTTTAGTGTAATTATTTGGTTCAGTTATTAGTATACTACACTTCTATAGGAAATTAACATCTTAAAATGTCTTTAAAAAGATTCCACAGCTATAGTCTTAATGAATTCATTTAAACAATGACATTGAGATTATAGCTTTAGCTTTAATTAGAATCCCTTTAACTTTACAGTAAAAATGGGAAGATACTGAATTCTTCAAGCCATCTGCTGAATTACAAAGCATTTGGGACCAATAAAACAGTTGTAATTCTTATGGGATTGTGGATCGAAGCTGGCAGCCACTGCTTTCGTGAATGAGAGCACATTTCAGCTCCTCTCAGCCCCTGGGTGGCCTGAGGCTCTATCAGATGTTTATAGTTTTAAGGGGTGGATATTATGAGGATGCTTCTTCTCCTTCTTGGGCCTGAGAACCAATTTGGTCCTCAACAACATTTTCTTCTAACTTTACAGCTGCACATTTCATTCCATCAGCTGTCTCTTGAAACTCTTCTCCCTCCATTTAGCAGAGCGTGAGAATGCATCCTTTATGGCGTCCACTACTCCCGACGAGAACACACAGACACACACCTTACACATCACATACTACACACACGCACACACCCACACACATGCATCCCATATACCACACACATATACACAGACCCTACCACACCCAGGAACATCTCCCCAGACCCCCAGCCTGTCCAGTGGGGGAGGTAAGACAGTGCTGTATCACAGGAGACGCTGATGTCCTCAACAGGATTTCCAAAACACATCAAAACCTCATCTCTCATCAGTATCAATTTTTTCTAAGTACAATTAAATTAAATTAAATTGTCTCCACACCCATGTCTCAGCCAGTGAGGCCACTCTGGTGACAGCAGACTACCCTTACTCCTGAGCTCCTACAGCACCTGGGGCTGACCTGAGCAGTAACCTAACCTAGAAGGCAGTCAAGGACACCAGGTAGAACCCTGAGGTGACTGTCATTGATAACAGTGATTGTATAATGGACATTTGCTAAGAGAGTAGCATTTAAATGTTCTCACTTAAAGAAAAAATTATATATATATAAAAATTATATACACACACACATCTACACATGAAGTGATGGATGGAACTAACTAAATGGGAGGAATCCTTTCACACTGTATATCAAATCACCATGATGCCCACTTTAAATATCTTAAAGTTTTGTCAATTTTACCTCAATAAAGCTTAAAAAAAATTCATGTGAGTCCCGCCTCACTTGGGAGGGGTGAAAAGCTGAGGGGCAGGTATAACAGACTTTATTAATTAAAAAAAAAAAAAGTAGAGTATCATTTTGTTCCATTAGGTAAAACATCTACTGCAGAAATTTTAGAAAACCGATGAGCAAAAGGGAACCAAAAACCACCAAGATGCAGTTTTCTACTAACCACCACTGGCCTTTGGTTTATATGTCTAACCCTTTTTTTTCCCCTATACGTACAAACATATTAAGTTGCCTTAACAGTATGCCTTACGCAAAAGACATTTACAATATCATCATCTATTTTATTAAAAATAATACACAGTGTAGGGGCTTCCCTGGTGGCGCAGTGGTTGAGAGTCCGCCTGCCGATGCAGGGGACACGGGTTCGTGCCCCGGTCCAGGAAGATCCTACATGCTGCGGAGCGGCTGGGCCCGTGAGCCATGGCCGCTGAGCCTGCGCGTCCGGAGCCTGTGCTCCGCAACGGGAGAGGTCAGAACAGTGAGAGACCCGTGTACCGCAAAATAAATAAATAAAATAATAATAATACACAATTTAATAATTTTGTAAAGAATTGGTGAAGCATATTTATGGATCTGGAAATACTTTAAGATATCCTGAATTATGTGAATTACATTATGATATAAAGGGAAATAAAATTCTAAAGGACTATGTATCTAAATTAACTAAGGTAAGACTATAACCTTGCTTAGAGAAAAAAATTCATATTTATAGATAGTATTACATTAAAAATATATTACATTATATTTGACATCAAAGGAGACCTTCACACGTGAGAACTCCACGTTAGGATCAACTGAACCTCCTTGTAAGTTATTCTGAGTGTCTATAATTTACAATATAAAATGCTGATCCCATAGAAGAACCAGTTTCAAATTTACAGGATTTTTTTTAAACCATGCTCAAAAAGTTAGGACTTATAATTTTTATGTAAATCAATATCAAAAAAAAATTAACTTCATGTCACTACTGGAATTGAACAGTAAAATAAATCTAAGAACACTGGTGATACAGCATGTTCACAAGCATCTCTCTGCTGATTTCTGCTTGATGCTGTTGAGGAAACAATAATCCAGAGTCAGGTAAACCCAGAAAAGGGGAGTTAATGGAAAAGCAGTTCATAAACCATGGTGAAAGCAAAACAGGGGCCTTTACAATAGGATTAGCCAGGGGCTAGAAACACAGAGAACACGAAAAAAAGATATGGTCTCTGTGTCATCCAATCATTTATATCACGTAATTTCCAGCAACTAAGAGCTGATGAAGATTTTTTATTTATTCTTGTGTGTGTGTGTGTGTGTGTGTGTGTGTGTGTGTGTGTGTACTCCCTTAGTGAATTTCAATCATACAATAGCAATATAGTGTTATCAACTATAGTCACCATGTTATACATTAGATCCTCAGACTTTATTCATCTGTAGCTGAAAGTTTGCACCCTTTTGACAGCCACTCCCTATCTTCCCCTGCCCCCAGCCCCTGGCAGCCACTTATCTATCTCTTTTTCTGTGAGTTTGACTGGGTTTTGGGGGCGGTGTTTTTGGTTCCACTTAATATAAGTGATACCATGCAGTGTTTGTCTTTCTGTGTCTGGTTTATTTCATTTAGCATAATGCCCTCAAGGTTTGTCCATGTTGTCACAAATGGCAAGGTGTCCTTCTTTCTCATGGCTGAATAATATTCTATACCACTTTTCTTTATTCACTGAGACATTTAGGTTGTTTCCATATCTGGTTTATTGTGAATAATGCTGCAATGAATATGGGGGTGCATATATCTCTTTGATATCCTGTTTTCATCTGCTTTGGATATACCCAGAAGTGGGATTGCTGGATCATATGGTAGTCCTACTTTTTAATTTTTGAGAAACCTCCATACTCTTTTCCATAGTGGCTGCACCAATTTATATTCCTACCAACAGTGTACATGGGTTCCCTTTTCTCCACATCCTCACCAACATTTATCTTTTTGATGATAGCCATTCTAACATGTGTGAGGTGATATCTCATTGTGGTTTTGATTTGCATTTCCCTGATGATTAATGATGTTGCATATCTTTTCATGTACCTGTTAGCCATTTGCATGTCTTCTTTGGAAAAATGTCTATTCAGTTCTTCTGCCCATTTTCTAATCAGATTGTTAGGGTTTTTTTTGCTATTGAGTTATATGAGTTCTTTATATATTTTGGATAATAACCTTTTATTAGATACGCAAGTATTTTCTCCCATTCCATAGGTTGCCTTTTCATTTTGTTAGTGATTTCCTTTGATGTACAGAAGCTTTTTAGTTTGATGTAGTCCCACTTGTTTATTTTTGCTTTGGTGTCAAATCCAAAAAATAATTGCCAAGACTGATGTCAAGGTGCTTACTCCCTATGTTTTCTTCTAGGAGTTATATTCAAGTCTTTAATCCATTTTGAGTTGATTTTGTGTATGGTGTAAGACAGGGGTCCAGTTTCATCCTTGTGCATGTGGATATCCTATTTTCCCAACACCATTTATTGAAGAGACTGTCCTTTCGTAAAGTCTTGTCTCCTTGTTGAAAATTCACTATAAACATGTGAGTTTATTTCTGGGCTTTCTATTCCGTTCCATTGATTTATGTATCTGTTTTATGTCAATACCATACTGTTTTGATTACTATAGCTTTGCAATATTGTTTGAAATCAGGAAGTGTTATTCCTTAATCTTCTGAATAACGTCTTCCAAAAAAGTATTCTTCATATTCATAAATACATTTGCGCAAATCAAATCGACTATAGAAAACAAATCAAGGAAGAATACAACACAAGGAAGAACATAATTTTGAAATAATGGTCATCAACGGAAAGGTATTTCACTTGTTCACAACAGTATCTACTGACAAGAACACCGAGTGTGCCTAAAGTTGTTTTTGCTGATCCTTGAGTCAGAGATGGAATCAAAACTAAGTCATCCTATCAATAACTCAAAGTCAGTTTAAAGTAAACATTACAAAGTATCTGCATGAGGATCAGCATTATGTTAAGGGCTTTAGAAGGTTGGATTAAATGTCCAACAGAGTACTGGAGCCCTCAGGGAGCAAAGATTGGGAGGGGCAAAAACTGTCAATTTAAAAACTTCTAAGCCAAACCAGTTGGAACAGCATTATAGCATTAAAACAAAAACCAAAAACAATTGCCAAAATAAGCCATCTGCATTTTGCCACATGTTGTGTAATAGCTCTATGTACATTTACTGGTAAATAGGCTCTAGTGTTTATTACACAATTTTCCCTAAGAACTCAAAGCAATTTGCAAAAACCCAAAAATTCTTCTAAGAAATTGGGATAATAACCCCCACATGATCAAAGTGACGGCCAATACCACCCATGAAAAGTGCTTTAAAATTTGTAAAGTGCTATGCAAACACATTTAAATAGGCTGTCAGGACAGGGAGCTGAGAAGCCTGTGAGAAAATGAATGGACATAATGAGTTAGTTAAAGATTAATTGCTCCTGTCCTAAAAGACTTCACTGATAATGTTTCCTCACTGGTCCTTCAGGTAGCAGGTTGCCTAATGCACTTCAGACTTTTCCCCAGGTACCCGGCTCAGCTCCCCAGAGAGGTGCTTGCACACGTAGACACAAGCACATTCTGGACTGGCTGGCCTCTGATCCTGAAGGTAGCTCTCAACCCATCTGAAGCCGCCTGGAACACACAGACACCACTTTTCCTGCCTCTTCCCACTGCTCGGATGCTCTCCTGAAGCAGAGCCAAATAGGTTCGGCAGAACTGCAACACAACTACAACTTCAGGAGAGCTCAGACTTCTAGAGGATACGCCAGCGAAGGGCAGGGAAGTCGAGGCTGCCATGGCGGTGCCACGTGGCCTGGCTAGAAACAGGGCTACCCAGGTGGCCACGTGTTTCCTTCCTTAAAACACATCTGCCCCCAATCTAGACACTCAGCATGGCCTTGTCTCTGGCATCTTTAATTTCACAACACTGTCCTGGTGTCCAGGAGCAGCTACACGTAGTTCTTTCCCAGCAGCTGCCTCTGAATAGGCTTCCCTAAGATTCCATTACTTTAAGGACAATTTTTGTCCTTTATTTTATATATATATATATATTTTTTTGCGGTATGCAGGCCTCTCACTGTTGTGGCCTCTCTCGCTGCGAAGCACAGGCTCCGGACACGCAGGCTCAGCGGCCATGGCTCACGGGCCCAGCTGCTCCGCGGCATGTGGGATCTTCCCAGACCGGGGCACAAACCCGTGTCACCTGCATCGGCAGGCAGACTCTCAACCACTGCGCCACCAGGGAAGCCCTGTCCTTTATTTTATATGTAGACATACATACATATATACACACATATGTATATGCACACACAATTTTACAATGTGTGTGTGCATACAAACACACACAAACTTATTTTTTTTTTAACCCAGGCTTTAACTACATCATATCTTCCTGTTTGCTCCTATCTGCTTTTAGCACCTCCCTTTTATTCTATTCTGAGAATGAAAACATTCCACACCTTTCTGGTTATGCCTCATCAACAGTGGAAATAAAAGTAACCCATAATTGAAATGTAGTAACATATGCAACTTATTTTAAAATGCATTGAAAATAAGGTACACGGATGGATAGATATAGGATAGAGGAAATAAAGCAAAATGTTAGCAAATGCAGAATCTCAGTGGTGGGCATATCAGTGTTCACTGCATAGTAAATTTCTCTGCATATTCCATCAACTTCTCTGCATATTTGAAATTTTTCATAATAACATGTTGGAAAAAAAGAAGGGGGTGGAAAAGGAGGGGTGAGGTTTTTCTTCTCTTAAAGCATCAGAGCATTCGGTTATGGACACCTGGCTCTGTGTATTCAACACTGAGTCATTGTCTGGCATTTTCAGATTTTTATAGGGGGCATGAAAAGTGCTGTCAAAACAAAAATGTTACATTATAATGTAAATGGGATTAATTTAATACATTTCAGACCTCAAAGTTTAAACAACAGGACAATGGTACAACATGCACAGCCCAGTGATGTAAACCAGGGATTGAAAACCTTTTTCTGTAAACGGATAGATAGTAAGTATTTTCAGCTTCAAGGGCTCCAGATCTCTGCCACAATGCCTCAACTCTATAGCATGAGAGCAGCCGTAGACCAAATGTAAAAGAATGGGTGAGGCTGTGTTGCAATAAAACTTTATGTGTGGATATTGAAATTTGAATCTCATATAATTCTTACATGTCACAAAATATTATCTTCTTTTGTGTTTTTCCAATCATTAAAAAATTTGAAAACCACTGGCTGGACAAAAAGGCATTGGCACAGACTTGTCTTCGACTTATCTTTTGTGACCCCCGATATAAACCACAGTACCCTGGCCACTTCTGGCCCCAGTTATCAACAGCACATAAGGGCTTACAAATAGGAGGAGCTCAAAGGGTGTCATGAATGCCCATGTGGCCAGAAAGAGAGCAGGCCCAGCACAGCACCAAAGCCCGTTTAGGAATATGAGATGGTGCCTAGAAAAAGGAAAATCAAGAGCCAAGAACACTCTCAGCACTACCTGTAACAGATCAGGGGGCAAATGCCCAGGGGACGCACAGGGGGAGAAGTGCAGAAATAAGAGAGTTCAGGGGATTGCTCTGAACTGATACACATCTTTTAGGCCCCTCCCCACCACTTCCTCACTCCAATATTCTGTAACTCTCCTGTAAGCCAGAGAAAACAATAATAGTTTAATTTTCAGGTAACCAGCTTTTAAAACTGTATGTAATATCTAGTCCTGTATGAAATCCTGAAGGATTCCATGCCCTCTGCCAGGGAGGGGGTGGCTTTTTCTTAGCATTAAACAGAAGTGATGACTTTTTTCTACTCGTCCTGGGTCACTAATCTTGCAGGGGTTCGCACTGGCCTGAAACCCACCAGTCTCTGCTGCCCAGGGACTGTGCTCTCGCCCCACCTCTCCTTCTCACAACTTACAAAGCCTTCAGATGGTCTCACCTCATGACCCTTCTTTTTGCTATTTATTCTGTTTTCCCCCATTATAATACAACGTATTATTACATGCTCAGTAAAGAAAATGCAGGAAAGCCCAAAGGAAAAAAAAAAAAAAAAATCAGGCCAGCTTTCAAATATTGTTTCTCCTCTGAACAACAGGCTGGAGGCTGGTGGCCCAGTAATGCACCCCAGCAGAGGGCATGGGGCCCAGCCTTCCACTCGAAGGGGACCGTGCACAAGAGGGCTTGTGAACAAGCCATGATCCATCATGGGGTGCAAACGAGAAGCACACGGAACCAAACCCACTGCGTGCAACCCAGAACTATCAGACCATATTTTCCCTAAAAAATGGTTCTGTCTCTTCTCTCCCTTTCCTCCCTGCCCCCATCTCTTCCACAAATGCACCTCTCTCTAGCTTTCACTCACACTCTCTGGCTCTCTTCCCTCCCTCTCTGTCTCCTTTGAGGGACAGGGTTAGATAGATAGATACTTTAAAGTATATCCATGTCTCTACTTGACTTTCTAAAGGGTAAACACTTCTTAAATTCATTGGTCTCTATTTTTTAAAGGCCTGATGCTAATCCTTGGTTCATGGCTGCTCTGTCCCCCTGGGGAAGGAAATTACTTAAAAACCTCCTTTGAAGGGGAGACCTGCATGAATATGAAGAGGTCACGGATATGGGCCCAATGAGTATCTTTGTTCCAGGGAGCCTGACCTTCAAAAGGGCCCCTTAGGATATCCTTGGATGTCCTTTCCCACCGGCCACCAAGGCTCCCCACTGTGCATATTTTTCATGTAGCAACACCCAACCCAGTTCATCCAGGCTTTCCCCTAATGTCAGAATTCCATTGGAAAGTCGAGTTTAGCAATGAAATAACATGTTTATCTTTTTAAAGAGCCACATTAATATTCCTCAAACAGAGGAAAACTGTTCTGGAATTTTCGAAGAAATACAGTGGATGAAAGAACTTTTCGTCCATTATTGAAACTAAAAGGGAGGGCACGCAGCTTCCTATTAACTGTCTCTGCTAACTTCAAAATGGGTGCAGAAAAGCAGACCTATTATCTGACCCTCAGAGAGACTGAGGCTGTTAATGTGCTGAATATAAATTGTACATACAAAACAAACTTGAAATCAACTTGCAAACTGAAAATCAAGCTACCTTTAAAAGACTAAAGGCATGAACTGGTAACACAACCTATGTTGGTGACACAGGGTCTCTGAGGTTGATGCTAAAAGTCAAAAGAGCTCTCAACTGCTTCTCCTAGATCTCTGACAACTGCACAAAAGTGACAGTCTCAATGTTCAGCTATTTCTCACATTCTGGAAAATGCTATGCTATGGCATAAGTTATGGTAAATGGAAGAATAACAACAGAACACAAGAGAAACCATCTAAGTTTTTTTTTTGAAAAGGCGCTTATATATATTTAAAAACATCTTTATTGGAGTATAATTGCTTTACAAAGGTGTGTTAGTTTCTGCTGTATAAAAAAGTGAATCAGCTATACATATACATATATCCCCATATCCCCTCCCTCTTGCGTCTCCCTCCCACCCTCCCTATCTCACCCCTCTAGGTGGTCACAAAGCACCAAGCTGATCTCCCTGTGCTATGTGGCTGCTTCCCACTAGCTATCTATTTTACATTTGGTAGTGTATCTATGTCAATGCCACTCTGTCACTTCCTCCCAGCTTACCCTTCCCCTTCCCCGTGTCCTCAAGTCCATTCTTTACATCTGTGTCTCTATTCCTGTCCTGCCCCTAGGTTCTTCAGAACCATTTTCTTTTTTAGATTCCCTATATATGTGTTAGCATACAGTATTTGTTTTTCTCTTTCTGACTTACTTCACTCTGTATGACAGACTCTAGGTCCATCCACCTCACTACAAATAACTCAATTTCATTTCTTTTTATGGTTGAGTAATATTCCATTGTATATATGTGCCACATCTTCTTTATCCATTCATCTGTCGATGGACACTTAGGTTGCTTCCACATCCTGGCTATTGTAAATAGAGCTGCAATGAACATTGTGGTACATGACTCTTTTTGAATTATGGTTTTCTCAGGGATGCCCAGTAGTGGGATTGCTGGGTCTTACGGTAGTTCTATTTTTAGTTTTTTAAGGAACCTCCATACTGTTATCCAGAGTGGCTGTATCAATTTATATTCCCACCACCAGTTCAAGAGGGTTCCCTTTTCTCCACACACTCTCCAGCATTTATTGTTTGTAGATTTTTTGATGATGGCCATTAAGACCAGTATGAGGTAATACCTCATTGTAATTTTGATTTGCATTTTAGAGAAACCATATAGGTTCTTGTTGGGGAAAACAGAAGGGCAAGATTAGGCTGTGCTTTTCAATTCTAAATACGGATGGTAGCAGGGAGGGTGCAGTGAGCTTAAAAATAATGACAGCACTGCAATAAGAAGTTATGGACATTCTTTCATTTAATGCACACAGATCTCTGAGGCAGTTCTTAGGATCCTATTTTGCAGATGAGGAAGCAGGAGTTCTGAGAAGTGAAGGAGACATCAGATACTCCACCACCCCAGGTATTCTCATAAAACCCCAAATTTAAAGGGCCAGAGGCAACAAGGAAGAAACTTAACAGCAGGAGACCAGATCCCAGTGCAACAGAGGGGATCTGCCCTGTACTAAGGGGCAGGCGACCAGGACCCCTCCTCCTGGGCTCTCCCTGGCCAGCCTGAGCCTCCTGGGGCTGGCAGCTTCCTTGTTCCAGGCAGCCTCAATGTAGTCAGTTATCCAGCAGGAAAAGGGATATGGGCTGCAGCCCATGTGGTGTTAAAGCTTGGTCTCCTCCAATGCAACCTAGGCCTTCCCTAAAGCTCTGCGGTCAAGAAATGAAAACAAACAAATAACCAAATAACTATGCCATTTGTCCCCCCATTCATGCATGCATTCACTCCATCACTTTTTATTGAGCACCTACTATGTGTCAGGCAGGTACTGTTCCAGATGCCTAGGACAAAAGAGACAAAGATCTCTGCCCAAAGAGTCACAGAATAAATAACATCCTTAACTTTAAAAAAGGTAAGGTTATGTTAGTAGTATGTTAGAAAGTGCTAAGTGCTGGGGGAGAAATAGGGCAGAAAATGGGGTACAGTGTGGGGTGAGAGGTGACTTTAATAGGGTGGTAAAGTTTGGTTTCATTGAGAAAGTTACACTTGAGCAAACGCTGAAGGAGGTGAGGGTTAACATGTGACTCTCGGGGGAAAGAGCATCCCAGGAAGAGGGAATAGACATCGCATTCCAACAATAAGCTTAAATGGATAAAGTGTCCGTATATTGCTGAAGTACTCAGAAGAATGATTAACGTAGAAGAGTGTTCAACCATCTGGATATTAGGCTTACACGGCATGTTCGTGTTAGTGTCACCGGCATTCTCTGTACAAATGTGGCTTACTCTGTTGATGAACATATATGATGAATTCAAACTACCTATGCATACAAGAGTATGAAATAATGTGTCCTGCACAGTGCACTGGGAGTGCTTCGGATATCTAACTTTCCACTTAAAAGTCACTAGAACGCAGCAGCAAAGGAGGACTCGTGGTTTCTGCATTCCAGTCGACAAACGATCACTTGCAGATAAGACCTCAGCCAAAAGATCCCTTCCAGTCCTTGGATTTTTTCCTGGCTTAACACAGCGTGATATCAAAGGAGAAGTATTTTAAATGTCACTCGCAAGAAAAGGAGGATGTGAAATAACCACCTGAGGTAAGTCTCAATAATTCAGCCAGTGACAGCTCAAAAGAAAGCTCAGTGTTTGGAAATGATCCAAAGAAAACATGAAGTTTGTGTTTTGGAAGACAGTATTGCATGCACATCTATAATAGGGATTTTCAAAGGCTCTGGAGATCTTTTGCCAGACCACTTTCCTTATAGGCCTGGATTCAGAATGCATCAGAGAAGCTTCCAGAGAAGTTCCCAGGGGCAGTAAGCTCTCTCTGCACTCTGCTAGGGGGGCTTGGCCAGCCCAGGCTTGTCCTACAACAGAGCATTCCCCCCACCACCATGCTTGGTGAGCAGTGATGGTAGCAGGGGCCTCCCTGCAGTACCGAGCTGTTGCTTCTGGACTTGCAGACCCAGCAGACGCAAAGAGCCGGTATGTGCTGGGTTCTGAGAAGGTGAGATCAGTGTCAGAGACCCAGGAGGCCCATCCCCTCCAAGCCCCTCATTCTAGCAAAGAGGAACTGGCGGGTAGGTGATCCACCCAAGGACACACAATGCTCAAGAGCACACAAGTCAAGGTCAAAAGATGAGTTTCCTCAATTCCCTTCTCAGATTTTTTTCAGTCACTGGGAGATCAAGACCTAGAGAGGCAGAGGGTTGCCCCAAATGAAACGACGCATCAGTGAAGTATGCAGACCCCAGCTCTCCTCACTTGAGTGTGCAGCAGCCTACTAGACTTTGGTCTAGAATGTTTGTGGAATTCTGCTTCCATCAGCTAAGAAAGCACAGACAACTAACATCGCCTTTGGCCCTCCACCCTTCAGGCATCCACTTTCACAGCCTGCCTGAGACCAGTGTGTTCTGTTCGGGTGGTTCTTTCCATCCCCTCCTCCTTGGCCCCACTGCCAAGAGTCTTCCCTATTCTAATGGGAAGGAATTGTGTCGAACTAGCCTCTCACTGTCTTTGAAGCAGAAAACAGCATATGGAGGTGGTTTCATTTGGGTTCTGAGTTTTTCAGAGAAATGCCTTTATAACATTTCTAATTGGCCTCAACATCAAAGAAGGCATGTCACTCACCAGAGAGAGCAGCAGAGAACAATTAAGGATGGCTAAATGGTGAGATGTCAACCAGATTTGGGCAGTGACACCACCATTACCATCACCTTAAAGGACACAATTACACAGCAGTGTCTTGGGGGATGTCTTCGAAAAAGATACCAAACATACTTGGTTAGGACCATAATGATCCTCTAGAAAGCTTCCCACCCACTAGCAAATGGAGTCAAAATGCTAACACTGGAAAACCCCAGATGTCCTTCAGTTGGTGAATGGATACACTGTGGCATGTTCATATGACAGGGTACTACTCAGCAATACAAAGGGATGACTGATATAGCAACAACTTGGATGACTGTCAAATGCATTATGCTACCCAGACTTAAAAGGTACACATGCTATGATTCCATTTCTATAGCATTCTCGAAAAGGAGAGACTAGAGGAACAGAAAACTGATTAATAGTGGTCAGATGCTGGGGACAGTGGGGGTGTTAACTACAAGAGGCACAGGAAATTTGGGGGGATTACAAAACTACTGTACCTCTTGATTGCAGTGGCGGTTACATGACAATATGTATTTGTTAAAACTCATAACATTGTACAATATAAAGTATAATGTTACTGCATGCAAACTATATCTGAAAAAAAAAAGGCAAAAAAAAAATCTAGTAGTAACCAGGAAAAAGAGCAAAGCCCAACAAAGAATTTAAATATTTGCTGTTTCTAGGTGAGTTCCACTTTAATATTTAAAAACAAACTTACTGGGGGAGAATGGATACACATATACATATGGCTGAGTCCCTCTGCTGTACACCTGAAACTATCACAACTTTGTTAATTGCCTATACTCCAAGATAAAATTAAAAGTTAAAAAATAAATAAAAAATAAAATAAAACATAAAAACAAACTTGCATCTCTCTATACATTGGTGGCTCAATTGACTGGCTGTGTCCTTTGGAGCAACTGACTTCTCACCCCGTGGTGGGAGCAACAGACACAGGTAATTAAGCTCCTCAAACTTTCAAGCATCCAGTATGAGTCAGGTCTAGAGAGAGGAGCTGGGCAAAATGGAGATGCCCCAGTGCCAGGACTTGGAGACCTCATAGGGGAGGGATGAAAACACACAGGGGAGGTAGACCAGAAGTCCCCAACCTGGATATGACTGCTCTGCAAAAGAAATACCACAGTTTTTTTCTGGAAGTTGACATCATGTCGTTCATTAATTCAACTCATTTCTTTTGTGTGTGTGCGTGTGTGTGGCATGCGGGCCTCTCACTGCTGTGGCCTCTCCCGTTGCGGAGCACAGGCTCCGGATGCGCAGGCCCAGCGGCCATGGCTCATGGGCCTAGCTGCTCCGTGGCATGTGGGATCTTCCCGGACCGGGGCACAAACCTGCGTCCCCTGCATCGGCAGGCAGACTCTCAACCACTGCGCCACCAGGGAAGCCATCAACTCATTTTTGAGTTAAGCACAGTGAAAAATAGAGATGCAGAAAGTCCTGGAACTCACCCCCACATATAGAAAGACATTCTTCCACCCCAATTGCTTCCATTGGGCCACCACAGGCTTCCACGGGATAAAATGGGACCCTGGGGAGACTGCAGGGCACACCATTCATACAGTTTGGATGTGAATGTCTGTGACTGGTATCCCCTGGAATTCTGTGAGGAGGTGGTTCTGGCAGGAAACCCACCCCAGCTCCACCTGCAGGCTTCTGAGAAAGATGCAAGTTCAAGAGGTCAAGTCTGTGCTTCCCAACCTTTCTATCCCACCTCATGGACCATACAGAAAGGATATCTATGCTTCTTGCAGCCTGAGATAACCAGCCAGGGGGCTCCAATGTCCCCAGGCCCTGCCTAGTTACCCTGAGAGTGAGGGGACCGACCCACAGCCCAGCCCACCTGGAACTTGAGGGATGCTCCTTGATCCTCCACAAGAGGAGCCTGGGAGGATCCAGAAGGGTGCTTGCCAGTGGGTCTAGAGACCTGGGAAACTGAGTTATAGTGTTAGGGCACCTCTGACCTACTTGGAGCCTTTGCAAAACAGGTGCCCCCTCTTCCAGAAAGAGGTCCCAGAGCATCAGCTGGATTTCAGTCCTGAACCAACCTCTTCTCAGCCTGCTGCAGAGCCTTTGGTAGGATACAAACTGCTCGTCCTGCAGGATGGCCTTGCCTAACAGCCAGAAGTTCTGTCTTGTGTGCTGTACATATCCTATCCACCTCTGTCAGGGGGGACAGACTGTCTTTCAGCAAATTCAAAGTACTGACTAGCATGTCTGTGATTTTCTTTTGAGGATAGCCAACATAAATACCTAGGAGTTCATAGTTTCCTACAATTTAATTTCCTCAGTCTAGGTCAGGCTTAACTTCTGAAGTCCCCCACGCTCACATGGACGGCTCAAAGTGGCTTCCTCTGCTGCTTCCCTATAGCTACCAAGAACTGAATCTAGCTAGTCTTCAAACCTGTTTGATGGCCAAATGGCAACCAAGGAGCTCCCTATGTGGAAAAAGTACCCTTGGAGTCATACCTCACACTTTATACCCAAAGGAATTCCAGATGGATGACAGAATTTAAACATATGTAATAAACCATAAAAGTACTAGAAGAAACTATAGAAAATATTTTTTAATGAACTCAAAGTGAGTAGAGACTTTCTAAATGTGATGCAAACCCAAAAAAAAAGGAAAAAATTTTGATAAATTTGACTACTTTAAAAAAATATCCACTTGGGATGATAAAAATATTCTGGAGCTGGATTGTGCTGCATAACCAATGTGAATGTACTTAATACCACTAAACTGTACACTTAAAAATGGTTAAAATGATATATTTTATTTTATGTATATTTTACCATAATACAGAAAAACATATCCATGGGGGGGAAAGACGAGAAACAAAGTCAAAGACAAAGGACAACCTAGAGAAAAGATGTCTAAATCATGCCATAGACATAAAGCAATTTTTAATATATAATGAGTTCCTACAAATTAATAGAGGTCTAAAAAGTTATTGAAAAATGAGCAAATAGTATGAACTGAAAGTTCACAGCAAAGACAAATAGTTCTTAAACACATGAAAAGAAGATTATACTCATTCATATTTAAAAATTAATGAGGGAATTCCCTGGCGGTTCAGTGGTTAGGACTTGGTGCTTTCACTGCCGTGGCCTGGGTTCAATCGCTGGTTGGGGAACTAAGATCCTGCAAGCCATGCAGCGGGGCCAAAAAAAAATTTAATGAAACCACACCTATCAAAATAGAATGCACCTAGAAGTTTTAAAAGAAGGTAAAGAAATTAGCTCTCTCAATTTTGGGTCATTGGGTTGTAAACTGGCTTATCTTCTATGAAGAGCAACTTGGCGATATCTACCAGAATGACAAATGCTCATACCCTCTGACCCAGCTATTTCACTTCTAGGAATTTATCCTACAGATAATTTCAACCTTTTATACAAAGGTATTCACTGAAGAATTATTTGTAATAAAAAATTAGAAACGAACCCTAATAGTTCATAGATAGGGAGAGAGTTAAATAAATTACGGTAAACTCAAAGAACAGAAAGAGGCATTTCTCTTTCTGCAGTAATGGAATGATTTTCAAAATATGTTGTGAGGTGATAAAAAACCAAGTGTAGAACAATGCATATAACATGACACCATCTCAGTAAAAACATGAAAATATGCATAAGCTTACTGACTGAAATATGCACAGGCTCTACCTGGAAGGATCCCCAAGAAGCTGAGGAGTTGGTAGCTGGAAGACAGAAGGAGGGACACGACTTGCCCTGCATGTTCTCTCTGACATCTGTGTTGTGTGAAAGGTATGACCCGTTTCATTTTAGAAGACGTAAAGGGATCTATATGTCTCTTGTTCCCCATAACTGGTTACCCGCATTGGGTACTGATGACTAGGGCAAGTCCCCACACTGCTAGACAAGAAGGCCCTGCCTTCCCTAGAAGATGGGGAAGAAAAATGCCAGACTTAATAAAGCTGGAAGAAAGGGACACAGAAGGAGATGCTGTCCTCTCTCCTCTTCTTTGTGTCACTGCCCGAGCGCTAACATCCCACCAGAAGGCAGGGCTGTCAGGCAGTTCTGACGGTGGGGATGGTCTCCGGTGCCTCTTCCTTCCTGAGCTTCCTCACTGCCCACCAAGGACCCTGTCCTCATGGGGGGCAAACTGGAGTCCCATGAACTGGCTGCTGGTCCCAGCTTTGAAGTCTCACTCATCCATGTAAACAACACTGTCTGAGTCTCCAGGCACACATCTGGCACCATCCTTGGGACTGGGCTCAGCAGTGAGTAAGACAGGTAAGCAGTTGCCTTTTCAGACAACTGCTTAAAAACGGAGCTGGGGAAGCGCTCCAGACAGTCCGTGCTGCTCACGAGAGCCTACTGATCATTTTGCAGAAATTTTGTGAGCTGCGTGTTAACCATAGCCACTGTTAAAGAATACAGAATCCAACAACGTCCCGATCCCGGCAATGACACCAAAAGCTAAAAAGAGAGCACTACTGCAATCAGCAGTGCTGAAGTTGAAAGAGGGTTCAATTTACTGAATATAATTTGTACAAGGGTGAGAAATCGATGAACAGTAGATCACATGCCAGATTGAGTGGCAATCAATTTATTGGGAAAAGAATCAGCACATGGGGATGCCTCTCCATTTGTCAAAACATCATCAAGCATAGGTTAACCCCAGCAAAAATTAACAAACGCATTCTGGCTATATATTGACTATATGGAATTTATAATAATGAATATGGATATTTTGTGATTATTTGTAAATTGTTACACATCCTTTACATCAGTAAAATTTACAATAAATGTATGTATGGTATACATATACGTGTGTATATTATATATATGTATATATATGTATATATATATATATACACATATGTAAGTGTATACACACATACACGCATTTCAATTCACACTGAATTGAACTCTGCTACCTTGAGATTAACTTCTCTAAACTCTGGTTTCCCAATCTGAAAAAGCAGCATAAAAAAACCACTTCCCACCTGCCTTCAAGGGTCAAAAAAGAAACTCTAAGCCATAAAGTTGAACCCTAGTTGTCTCCAATATCCTGATTCTTCCCATCCCACGGTGGCTGATTTTTAAATACCTGCTCGCAACAACTGTCCTTGGCTTTCGAGCAGCTGTCTTCTCGCCTGTAGCCTCTTTATTACCACAGGAAGGAATGCTACCAAGAAACAAGAGCTGCACCGCCTTGGAAACTGCTCTGGCTCCAGATGTCCCTGCCCCCTCAGAGCAGGGCTCCCCCAAGCTGGCAGGCCCTCCACTTGCTCCCTGAGTGGGGAGGCTAAGTGACACCTTGTCGTAAGGCTGGCAACGCTCCCAAACCCTCTGCAGCAGAAGCCCATTTTCTCATCAGTCCGTTTACAGGATCCTACCAGAGCCCTCTGTTTCTTCTATCTGGGTGCAACTCCAGCACTTTCTAGAGAATTAGTATTAAAACATAATTAAATCCTATCTTTTAAGAACACATAATACACCTTTCTACTCGCACTAGAATCAATTAAAATTTACTGGGGAAGAAGTCAATTCTATATTCAGACTTCATTTTTGCTTTTTGAAGCCCCAGTTTTCCAGCATCGTGAAAAAAAGAGAGCAAATTTGATGGTACTAAAGAGACTGCCGACTGCAGAAAGGTTTAACATCAAGTCCCATGGCTTTCCTTTTAAACTGCAAATATTCCAGGGCAAACAGTTGTGCTGTAGAGGCTCTGTTCATAGACTCAGCACAAACATGTGCTGCTTTCTCTAAGAACCATGCTAGCTGTGACATGGACACATCAACAGCTGGTGCCTACTGCCTCTAGTACCTACTTTCCCTTCAGTAACTGAGAGGGGGTCAACCACAGTGTATTCCCACTAGACTCCCCCACACTTTAAAATCAGACAATGAGAATAGGTAACATGGCAAAAAAAAAAAAAAAAAAGTACCAATAGATTTGGGGGAAATCATCAGGATGCTACAATGGAAAGGTATAGCCGTTTTGTCCATATCCTACTCTCCAGCTACAGTTGAAACTGGGACCCACTCTGTACCTTTACAGGGCTGTCGCTACCCAGGGCTATTCCAAGGATGAAAGCATACTATGCATCTAAAGGAAATTTTTAGTGATTACTTATCCACCTTTAAAACTCATAGGAACTATGGTACAGTCCTTCATTTCAGAATATTGTGATATGACCAATTAAGACAACAGGTATTTCTGGAATACTTTCTCTGTGCAAGATGCTGGGAACAAAAGATCTATGACACCTTAAGGGGCTTACAATCTAGGGAAGATAAACACAGCTACACACACACACACACACACACACACACACACATCATGCAGGGACAGCCAGCAATGCAACATGGAGAGTCTAAATGCTGGATGACTGTGCCAAAGAGGAAATATCCAGGAGTTTGCAAGAGGAGGGAACGCTTTGAAAGGGGATGCTCAGGAGTGACTTCCTGGGAAAAATGGAATATAAACCCAGTATTGAGAGTAGGGAGGAGGATCCTGCAAACTGATAGTACAGATTCTGATCACCTGCACCAACAGAGGGGAGCAGTTCCATGGCAAACCCAGTGCTATTTCACAGCTGTCACTAGCGGACCTCCCTCTCCTGGTTACTCTCCATCTCCTCCATCTGTCCACACACCACCCTCCCCACCCCCCCAATCTGTTCTTCACTGTTCTCTGCCCAGCTGGAGGCTGCCCCACATCCTGCTCCCTGCGGGGGGTCAAGAGGAGGCACTGGCAGGAAGGAGGAGGGAGAGGTCAGGGTGTGTCTTCCCCAAAGTGGCATATGTTCTGAAGGCCCTCCTCAGTGGCCCCAGCACAGCCCTAGGCACAGGATCAGCTTCCCAGATTGTGTGTACTTGGCCCTCCTTCACCTTGACCATCAGGAGTGGACTCATTTCTTTTTTAAAAAAATTTTATTTATTTATTTTTGGCTGTTTTGGGTCTTTGTTGATGCGCGCAGGCTTTCTCTAGTTGCGGTGAGTGGGGGCTACTCTTCGTTGCGGTGTGCGTGCTCTCGCTGCCGTGGCTTCTCTTGTTGCGGAGCACAGGCTCTAGGCACGTGGGCTTCAGTAGTAGTGGCACGTGGGCTCACTAGTTGTGGCACATGGGCTTAGTTGCTCCGCGGCACGTGGGATCTTCCTGGACCAAGGCTCGAACCCATGTTCCCTGCACTGGCAGGTGGATTCTCAACCACTGCACCACCAGGAAAGAGGAGTGGACTCATTTGTTGCCAGCACCCTGACTGACCCATTTCCCTTCCCCACCACTGTGCCTTCCAAATCAGCCCCTGTCCTTTCACACCCTCCACCACTGACAAGCTTCCCCAGGTGACTTCTGTATAAGTGCCCCTCCCCCAGGGAGCTGGGAGAGGGCAGAGAGCACTCTTCACACCTCCTGCCACATCCTGAGACCTGACTTTTCACCTTTAAAAGCCCCCTGCTGGGAAGAGGGGATACTGGAGGCAATAACTAAGCTATATGGGTTCTCCACAGTCACATAGCCTGCTGTGCCATCCAGCCTGCTGGAGAGGCAAGATCCAGGGCCTAAGAGAATGAAAAGTGAATAAAAAGCAAGGAGTTATCTAGCTTTGACTAAAAATTAGAAATCAGCATTAAACACACACACACACACACACACACAAAGCTATTCAGCAGGTTAAAAACAGAGTTGTGGAGACAGCAGCAGAAGACCGCCCTTAGGAAACAGTAGGGTGGGCTGAGGTCAGGCAGTGATGGGAACCCAGCCAAGCCATGACTCAGAGCAGCCTGCTCAGCAGGATGGGGCAAGGCAGACACTTCGATGCTGGTCATGGGTGGCTACCACACTGGATGAGAGACATCCGGAAGTCTCTCCAGGTCTTACTCATTGTCAGTGCCACCCCACGCCTCTGGGAAACAGCAGACACACCCACTCCAGCGACAGTGCATAAAAGCCAGACTAAAACAACACCTGCCTCAGACCTCTGGCTCACACCATCTGCAGCCTGCTCTCTTCCTTCCCAAGCTCGGGACACCCAAGGTCAATACCTTCCTTCAGGGGCACTTTCTTTGCTCACCGGGTGCAGGATCCTCCTTGCCTACTACCCGCTCCAACCCCTAGGTCCGTTTGTTAGCACTTCGCTGTCCTGATCCTGCAGCCCAGTGGTTCTCAATGGGCTGGGGCGGGGGTGGGGGCAGATATTACTAGCATCCAGAGGGCAGAAGCCAGGGATGCTGTTAAACATTCCACAACCACAAAGAATCATCCCTACCAAAATGTCACTAGTACCAAGGTTGAGAACTTTCAGTTTAAAGGAAGGAATCATCGGGCTTTGCTGGTGGCGCAGTGGTTAAGAATCTGCCTGCCAGTGTAGGGGACACAGGTTCGAGACCTGCCTGGGAAGATCCTATATGCTGTGGAGCAACTAAGCCTGTGCGCCACAACTACTGAACCTGTGGCCTAGAGCCCACAAACCACAACTACTGAGCCCGTGTGCCACAACTACTGAAGCCTGCGCGCCTAGAGTCAGTGCCCTGCAACAAGAGAATCCACTGCAATGAGAACCCCTGCGCACTGCAACAACGAGCAGCCCCCGCTCGACGCAACTAGAGAAAGCCCGCGCGCAGCAACAAAGACCCCATGCAGTAAAAAATAAATAAATAAATAAATAAATTTTATTATTTTTTTAAAAAGGAAGGAAACATGTATTGAACACATTGTATGAGCCAGGCACTGTGCTGGATGTTTTAAAGTTCTTTAAACTTCTCCCTTCCACGACAGGGCAGAGAAACAGGTCCCAGAGTAAGCCCTACCACCCATCACCCAATCTCCAGGCATGACTTAGCAATTTTGGGTGTCCAATGGTTGCCTCCACCATCTTAAACACATTATTCAAGGCCAATGTCTTTCCGAACCTCGGTTTTCTCATCTGTAAAATGTGTATTAAATATCTACCTCCAGCCCCTGGTCTAAAATGGGTTCCCAGTAAATCTCAGTTTCCTTGTCTCCTCCTTCATGTCTGAGTTCCAATTTCTTCCAGGGAATAAATGGGTAGACAAGTGCACGCACACATATCCGCTCAGGCACCCACCTGCTTATGTTTTTATGGCCCCACAAGAATCTGAATGAATGAGTGAATAAATGAATGAACCCGCCAAGTCAGAATGGCCTCTTCTTGCCTGAACTCCAGAAACAGTTTTTCATACTTAATTTCTCTCACTCCTTATTTAGTTTTCCTATTATCATTGGTTGTATAAAGTCTGTCTGCCCTTCTTGGTTAGGAACTTGCTGAGATAAACGGTCTTGCCTGACACCCCAGCCAGTGCCCTATCATTCGGAAGTCCAATCAACCCTGGACGAATGAATATGTGATGGACGGATATCACAGTTCACAAGACAATTTTGTTTAACAGTCTATTTATGTTGCCTGTTTATAGTTAGCATTGTCACTCCCTGATATTTCAGTTGAACTTACCTTATAAACCCAATTTCTGAGCATTTTCCTTTGCAAATTTGTGAGCATCTAATGTCACTTTTATAAACTACAGATATCTCTACTCAATGGCCCAAAGAATAAGGAAGCATCCTTTAAAGGGGACGCTGGGGCTTCCCTGGTGGCGCAGTGGTTGAGAGTCCACCTGCCGATGCAGGGGACACGGGTTCGTGCCCCGGTCCGGGAAGATCCCACATGCCGCGGAGAGGCTGGGCCCGTGAGCCATGGCCGCTGAGCCTGTGCGTCCAGAGCCTGTGCTCCGCAACAGGAGAGCCCACAACGGTGAGAGGCCCGCGTACCGCCAAAAAAAAGGGGGGGGGCCTCTGGTGTGACTGCCATGTTCCTTGAACAAATGGGCCCCCAGTCCAGGGAACAAGGATGCACTCAAACGCCTAAGTGGGCATTCACTCCCAGCAGCTGGCAGAACCTCGCCATTAAGTAAATCCTAACAATTCAGCCTTTCAGCCACCAACCTAATAAGCTTTTCTTGGCACAGGCAATTCTGGCTTGGCCAAACACTTATTTTCACATCTTAAATCAGTACGTGTCAGAACTGAACGGAGGCTCAGACCTGCCGTACGTCTTGCCTTCTGCAGCAAGTTCATCTCAGAATGGAACTCACACTCTCATTCAGATTCCTTCTTCCATAAAGATCTATAAGAAAAATCAATGATTTGTTCATCTGATCCAATTCCTAGTCTCTTATTGAGCTGCTTAAGACAGTTTTTTCATTTAAAAAGCAGCTAGAAAAATGAAATTGACTTTTCAGGAAGTTACAGTACACCCTGTTAAAACATAAATTTGTGTGCTGACATACCTCAGGTTCTTAATAACGCCAGGATGACCGTCCCTCTGAGCATTTCCGAGCAGCTCTCTCCTGGCTGTTGTGCAGCTTTTAGTTGTCCTGGCTTCCCTGAAAGCATGTTTTCCCATCTTTATAGACCCTCCTTGACATGAGCTCCTCCCTCCCTTTTCCAGGGGCGTCTGGGTGCACTTTGGCAATGGCATCCCTGTAAGCCCCATCTCCAGCAGCCTGCTTTCAAATGCACGGCTAAATTCCTGGCTAACTTGTTTCTCAGGAGCTCTGCAAATCATTGACCAAGCTACTGGGCGGACCCACCAGGGAGCCCAGCACATAAACCGAGTCCTGGGTCCAAGCCAGCCGGAACGGGCAGCTAGAAGGGCACATCATACACATAAACGACGTCAAACTTGGTAAAATGAGTCCACCCTGCAGGCTGAGCCAAAGATGGGGAGAGACACAGAGGAGAAAAGAAGAGGAAGAAGGATGGAATTAAGGAGAAAAGGGCCGTCACCCCCACCCCGCCCCTGGGAGACCAGGTCAGAACCTGGGTGGGGAAATGAGGAACTAATAGAAAAAGGCAGGACCCCGGTGACAAGGATCCAGAAGCATGTTCAGTCTCTCCTGTGCTCTCTGTCTTATTAAACAGCTGCCCCTTCTCCAGCGCTTACAGTGTGCCTGCTGGGCCAAGTGCCTTACATGCATTATGTGTGTCTTAACAACAACCTTATGAGGTAGGTATGCTTATTATCCCCATTTCACAGATGAGAAAACTGAGTCTCACAGAAGTCAAGTGACTTTCCTAAGGCAACAGCTAGTGCACTGTGGAGTCAGGGATTTGGGTCAAAAGCTCTGAACCACATTCTAATTTCTGGACATGTACCTTCACAAGGCAAATAAACAGAGTCTCCTGTGGTCTTAGCTGAATCCCACCCCATGTAAGAGACACAAAAAGCCATGCTTTCTATGCTCAGAAAGCTCACAATTCAGAGAGGGCCAAGAATCACATGAACAAGCCAAGTGTAAAATAATACCAACTGCCCAGTTATTTACCGCAGATTGTTAAGGATATAGGAAATAAAAGAGAGAATCTGCACAACTAGCCGTGGACATGCTCCACAGAAGCTTGCAGGCCGAAACAGCCCAGCTCATTTTGTATTCGCTTTTTAGTTCTGCAGGTTAAAACTTGTCTCTAATACAGATAATTTTTTTTAATTAAAAATTTTTTTTTGCCGCCCACCCGGCCTGGGCCGGAGGGGAGGCGGCTCGGGGTTGGCGAGGACACCAGCCTCCCCGCCGCCGCATCGCTCCTCCGACCGGCCTGGGCGCGTGGGTCGGTCAGGACCCCGGCCCCGCATGCGGAGGGCGGAGGGCGGGCTGCGCTGGGGGACGAGGCCCTGCAGCCTCCCCGGCGCCTCCCCGAGCGGGTGCCTGGCTGCGCCGCAACGTTTGCACAGCAGAGCGGTCCCTCAGGTCGCTGTGGGCCCCTCCTCCGTCGGCGGCTTGGTTTAGACGGGGTCAAAGGGCACATTGGGGCGCGGGGTCAGGCGAGGGTGCGGGGAAGGTGCGCCAGAGACTCGGGAATGTTGGGAGCCCAGACCTGCCGGGCCGCGGGGTCCTGCTCCGCGGTTGCTCTGCCTGACTTTGCCCTGTGGGTGCAAACATTTTTTTTTTAATGTTTAAAATTATCTGCATGAAAGAGAATGTTGCTTCTGAAGAGGAGGCCTACAAAGGATGGTCCATATTAATTGGTAACATTAATAAAACCGGATATACTCATTCAGTGCCCGAAGCATGTTTAGCAAAACCGAGGGACTTCACACTTCTACACCACCTCGACTTACCTTTCCTGTCCACTGCTGTATTTGCCAAGCTTTCCTATCTCGTGCCATGGGAGCGATGGGGAGGAAAGCAAGACCGACAAAACTTCATCCTAGAAAATATTCCGCTTGTTCTAATTCACTTCCTCTCCCAAACAACTGAATCAGCTTCCTGAAGCTCCTGAGGGGGGATATCGGCCAGGTGCTCAAACCTTATCCATTCTAAATGGGGAATTGTAAATATCTTCCCTCCATTCCAAAGCTAGTTTGAATAACATGGCAAAGAAATGCCTAGAACAAGGTCTCAAGCAGTCATTTTATAAATTCTCCACCAAATGGGATGACAGGTGAGGAGTCTACTTCACTCCGATTGTACAATGTGGAAATAGAGACATTAGGGAGAAAACAAGAGCAGAGGTGCCTTACATCAGCCAGGCCTTGTCCTGAGTACACTGGTGCCACTGCAATTATGGTCTGCGGAGAAGTGTGAGCCGGCCACGAAAGGGGAAGGAAATAAACCTGTGATTATCCAAAGACAGGGGAGCTCCTTAGGATATTTTGGTGGAAGTTTCTGGCATTACAAACTGCAGTTCACATGCTGATTCTAGACACTGAGTGGCAGAGACAACATTTAGAAAGACTACTTTCTATATTCACATTCCAAGTGTACATCAGAAACCCCTGGCAGGATCTGGTTTCAATTACATTGATTTATGTACCAGTAAAATAGTATTTTTAAGATAACAAATAACTTCTTAACTTTTTTGGCTTACCAAATTTCTCAGGACAGCTCCTCCAGGTATCAGGTGCAATTCAGCATTTCCAGCTTCAGCAGTTAGCTGTGAAAAGTCTATTCTCTACAGTATTCATATACCTACAGTGCCTATAGCTTTATTTTTGTAAAGGGAAGCAGCTTGCAATTCTCAGTCTATTAAATATTACACTCAAAAGGTTGCAGTCTTTCATCACTTTCCCAGAGACACATATTTCTGCCGCTTACCCATAAACCACAGATGGAAAAACAAAAAAAATTGAGCTCTACCCAGAGGAGGCAAAACGATTTAGAAGAACTTCTCAAAGGAGGGTGGAAACATTAGAACAGAATCAGCACTAACTTCTGACCTCTTCTCCCCCAAGCTGCTCCATCTTCGTGCCAACGTATCCCTCTGTCACTATTTTGTCTTATCACCTGAGTCGTATCTACCCTCCTGCATATACAGCTTTGTCGTAGACGGTGGTATGAGTTGCTAGGCGTACATAGAGACAGGCAGTTCAGAGGGAAATCTGACCCGCTTCATGATGGGACCAAAAAAAAGGTACTGATTACCTCTCCTACATTTCTTTTGCAACTGGAAAATTCCATACTGGGGGGGCCAAGGACAAGAGCATGGAGAACCAAAGTAAGGTCTCGAAAATCCTGACAATCCTTACAAGTTAAAAAGGGACGGGTTGCATGGTTTCAAAAGTAGAAAACAATGAACTATAGAAAAAACTATTTAACAATGGAAAAAAATGGAAATTCACTCATTCCTTATACGTGAAAACTTACTATATCAACTGTACTGGAGATATCTGAAAACCAGCCCCATTCATCACATTATATCTAAGAAAGAATAATCAGACAGTTTTGACCGAAAATAAAATGTGTCCCACAAGAGTCCACACACACAGCTAAATTTCCCAGCTGAAAACCATCAGGCTTATGAATATAAGCACCATCAATATAAACCTTTCGGCAGTTTACAGCATTCATTTGTTCAAACATTACATTCCTCATCTAAAGTTGAATATTTGATAAAGGGAAAAATCAACAACTTTCTCCCCACCTCCTTCCCCTCCTGACATCTCTGAATGTATCAATACATTATATTACTGAATAAAATTTCTCAAGTTGACAATTGGAATGTCGACAGGTAGGACATAGGGGAAAGCCCCGTGGTCATTTCTCAGAGGTTAGCAACATTATACTTAAATGACTGCAGTGTGGTCTGTAAGCCACACGAGCTCTCAACGTCACCTTCAAAAGACAGAAGCGATAAACAAGAGTCACTAAGGATCACACCTGTCAGTTATCACCAGAGATTAGTTACCAGCACATGACTGGTTTTGTTTTGTTCTGGACTGGGATTGAAAATAAGACCAACTATTTCAGGTTTCAGACTTTTTCCCTGTAAAAATCCTTTTAGTACATTAAATCTAGAATGGGGATATGACAATTTTCTGTTTTACCTAAGAAAGATGCACTAGTTAGACAAAGTTATGTTTAAACACATTTTTGTTAGATGATGTAGAAAAACCAAAGGTCAGTCATTTTTTCCTCTACTCTCTCCTAACTGTACATTTACAGGAATTAATTTAGAATGTAAACAAAATGATAGACTGAATATATTAAAAATAATTATACTACCATATAATCTCTCTCAAGGCCGAGGGTTGATGCATTCCGTTGTGATAATTTACCATAGCAAACCAAAGCAAAACAATTAAATATCACCTTCCACATAAAGCCTCAAACAATCACACCTCAGCCTTAAAGCAGACAGACTACGGACACTTAATGAAATGAGAAACTGTCTTTCAGGGGGTGGCCTACTGGGCAGAGCCACGACTCTTATACATTCCATGACTCAAACGTTAAATAATAATGAAAGTGTTCTGTGATCTTTGTAAAAAGCTAAATTATGAACTTTGGCACTTGGGTAAAACTACAGCACGTACTAGCACCATTCATAAATATAGGGCACAAGCCATTTGTAAGAGACAAGGAGGTCACATGTGTTGTCAAGTGCCCATAAGAGTTCTGAACTCAAAGCGTCAGCCTCTTCATGGGGTGAAAATGAAAACCCACCATGAAGCGGTTACTAGTTTCTCCTGACCATTCTCTCCAAGCACGTATTAAGATGGATAGGCATTAGATGGCTGCCCAAATCACTTCTGTTCAATATCAACATTATCTGGCTTCCAAAAAAATGAGAATTGCCAAATCCTAAGTAGTGTGAAGAATATAATGAAAACAGTCCTGCTCGGGAGTCTAGGTCCATCTCTTGCTACCTGATAGCCAGCTACCTTGAGAAAGCCACTTGACCTAAGGACTGATGGGATGAAACAAGAAGGAAGGACTCATTGACTGCTCAGCTTCTTCTAGGTCTAAGTACCCAAGGGTCCGGGGCTACCCGTCACCAACAAAAGCCCCTCCCCTCTATCAGCAGGTGGCATTCTTTGTCTCCTGATCAGAAATATGTTTCCATTAAAATCACGCTTTATTTCATGCATATAAAATGCCTGATTAGGTTAGGTTAGGTACACATTGCAACTGGGTAGAGTTAGGGGTGAAAGTTCATAACTCATTCCCCTACAGGGTGTCCCAGAGGTCAGACCACCTAATCTTGACCTTGTCGCTCCCCCGTCATTCCCCCACCACACCATCTCTGAAGGTATCCACACACCCCCACCCCAATGCCTGAAGGAAATGGTCTCTACCTTTCTGGGGTTACAACTTGGCTGGGAGACCACAGGATCCGTCTGATAATGTCACCTCTTCTGATATAACCCTGGATTGCAATTACTGAAATTCATCTGAGCATCCATCTCTGTAAGCTTATTGTGTTTTTCACAGCTTTGCAGGGGCGTGCCAACGCTATGGGGCCTTTAGGTTCCTAAGCGGCTGGGTGAGACACAAGCCTAGGGTAAAAGGGCATGGGAGGACCAAAAAGGCCGCTTCAACGTTTCCTGGCTTCCCCATCAATTAGCGCCTCCATACCCTACGTTCCCGACGGTATGTCCCGCCAGGTCCCAGTGAACCTAATTTCTACATCCTCAGGTGGTCCAGAGGCGCATTCCCAGTGCTGGCAAGCAAGCATTCAACCCAACTGCCACTCTCCACTGTCATCGTGCCCTCCCTTCACATGCTAGAAGATTATTATTAGGCCTCCCTATAATGCACAAAATTTTTAAATCCCTGATTGTTACCTCTAACACATATATTTGAACTTTATCTCTCACACCTTTGCAGCCTTTCCCATCAGAGGAAACAGCTGAGGGCACACAGAAGCGGAAATGAGAAGAGAAAACTCACATTCAGGGAGGTCCTACAGGATGATCTCACTAGTCAACCAAGCGAGCCTGCGAGTCCCACTTCCAAGGAGAAAACACGCTGGGAAGTCTCTCCCTCTCCCACCCCCACGGGATTGCCAGTCTTAGGACTGATTCCTGCAGTTCACAGTAAACCAACCGAAAGAGGTACTCAGACTGTCAGGGTTTATTACAATTCCTCACGTCAATTAAAATGCCTCTGGATTTTATGCCAAAATGAGAGTGTTTTAACTTTAAATTATTAGCTTCCAGCAACCCTCCAAACAAATGTAGAATACTTAATGCTCCACTTTGTTTTGTTTAAAACTGATCTTGTACTTGGATATGCTGTGCACCTTAGTCACAGAACGAAAAAGGAAAAACAGCTTTTATTTTGATGAGCTGCAGCCTTTAATATCCTAAGTTCATCACCACCAGAGTCATCACTCATTAAGGGCCATATACATGTAACCATATATATGTGCATGTGTGTGTGTACTCATGGTGCTTTACAAATATTAATCCATTTATTCAATCTGTCAGCATTTATTGAGCACCTACATCATGCACCTAATTAGGTATAAGAGATAAAAAATGATGAGCAAGTCCAAGGTCACAACCCTCTGACAAGCTGTGGCGAAAGCAGATAATCAAACAAGTAATGAGTATGCGTTGTGGTAAATGCTGTAACGGGGAAAAGAGGTTATTAAAAATAATATCTGAGGCAGCGACTATGTGTGAGATGTTTACAGCCACTGCCTCTAATTCGTATAGCATCCTGCAAAGGTAGGCTTCTCCCCACTTCCCAAAGGAGGGTGCCGGGCTGTCCCACGCTACGCACCACCTCTCCATTGACCTCAGCACCCGCATCAGCATTTGCATCTCAAATCCCCATTCTGGTCTCAGTATTGTACCTGCCGGTCTGCATTAGCCTATTGAGGCATCGATTAAACTTTTGCCCAGAATTATACAGCACATTGCACACCCACAGGGGAGAAAAGAGCCCACAGCGCACCCTGAAGGAACATTTAAGCCGGCTACATGGAGTCATACAAGAATATTAACAACACAAAGCAAGGATGGAGCATGGACGGATGGGGCAGTCTCTGGTCATGACCAGTGGAGTGCTTCAGAGAGCAAGTCATTTGGCTTCTGAAAGGGAGAGATCACTGTGGAGAGATTTATTCAGGAGGTGGGACCCAGGTCTTCAGATCACATAAGGTCAGACAGTGTAAGAGAAAGAAGGCCAGTTCTCAGGAAGGTGGTGTTCACAGAGGTGCCAAGAAGGCTCGCAGGTTAGGCTGAACCACAGCCAGGGATGTAACTGGAGTGCGATGGTGGGACAAGCTGGCCTTCAGCTGCCCCGAGTGCCAACTGATAAGAGATGCTAAGGCACCTGGGGCATTAAAATGACCCAGTGTAACAGCACATGGAGAAATCCGCATTTATAAGAACCCCTCCCAGAAACCACTACATGTGACAGAAGCAGTTCTTCGTTCCACCTCCTGGGATAGAGGGTGAGACCCAAAGGGCCCCCTGGAGTCAACACAGGTCACCAAACAATATTTTAACCATGACAGTCCTTTTCACTGCGGGGACTTGTTTCTACTTGAAGGGTGTGCAAGTTCAAGGCCAGAGCTGCATTATACAGAATCAGAGTGGAGAGGCCAAGGGCTGTCAGCAGTGGGTCTCCCCCATGACCCTTTTCCCACAGGACCTCCCTTCCCCAAATTGGTAAACAGAAAAAAGAATATCAAGTTGCAAACCAAGTTATTAGCATGCCTGGAATATGTCTCAACCAGTCCTGCTGATGATATCTATATTTGTTTAACTCTTGACTGCTGATAAAATTCTTTTACTTGGTATTCACAACAGCCATGAAATAAGCACTAGGCCTCTCACTTTATAGATGAAGATCCTGAGGGTCAGAGATGGTAAGTGACCTATTCAAGGTTATACAGCTAGCAAGTTCTAGAGCCAGTTTTGGACCAGAATATCTGTCCAGTGGTCTGTCTGCTCTATCACTACTACAAATAGTCAATATACTTTATAAAGTTTTTTAGAGTTGACAGAGAGCTTTTACAGTACACCTAGGCAGCACACACACTAATATACATACACACACACACACACACACACACACACACCCTTGTACACACATACTCTCTGTTTTCCTAAAAGCAAAGTAACAATAGTAATAATCAAAATACTATATCCTACTTGTTTAAAAACCCATCCTCCCTCCTCTAGCTATTGACTTTGTCTTAGACCATTTATAAAGTAAGTGAGCAGCTATTATGTAGATTACTGCTAAAGATATGTGGATGAAGTTTTAAATCATAGATGTTGGTTTGTTTATAACTCACTGCTTAGAACAAGCCTGCTTTTGTGTTAAACATCTGCCCATTTTCATTTTCCACTGCTAAGCTCCTGCCTCTCTGCTCCCAATCTTCTCTCAGTGACACATGAAGCAGCATCTTTCCTATATGTCCATCATATGCCAGGATTTGCTTTCAGGAAGTGGCTATTTCCTGGCAGACATAAAATTCACAGGACTTGAAAAAAACTTTGAAATAAAAAAATCAACCATTTACTGCATTTTTAAACAAAAGCAAAAGACCTATCAGACAGATCGGCATGTATACTTTATTTTTTAAAAATCCCCAACTCCCAGTTTGTCAAAGCACTTCTTTCAAATTCATAGGTCACACAAATTAAATTATTCAATAAACAATTTGTCAATTAGTCTTGCACAGTGGGGAGAAAATTATACACAGAAACGTAGAATGAGCCAAAATCAAAGCAAAATCTAGTGACAAATGAGTAAACTGCTCTCCATCGCAGAGGCAGAGGGCCTGTCATCGCACCCACGAAATAAAGATCACAAACTCCCCCGCCAGCCACAGGGAGGTCTCATTATTTTTCCTTCTCATAACACATAATTCTACCAAAAGATCTTAATGAAAATAAGGTCAACATACTTAATCTATAAAGCAATCATCTCACCTACTTTTAATCATCTTTCTTTATAAGAGAATTCATATAATCAGGCCACACTACACAAACAGAATTTAAACATACTTTTTTGCCTTTTTCCCCTGCTCCCAAAGGAAAACTCCATGTACCACTCATCTTGCTAAAAACCACAGGAATAAAGTGACTTAAATTCTAGTTAAACCAAGTATTTCAACCACATACTCTTAAACCTTAACATTAAACATATCCATGAAATATTTTTGAGAGCTTTCCTTCTTACTTATTCACTCAGTAAATCTCCAATATATAGTAAGCTCCCCCTAAGCACAAGTTCCCAGTGATGTTCTGAGTCCATACTAAATGTATACAGAAATATTTTGATACAGTATCTTTTTAAAAATTGCTTTTGTTCTCAACTATTACTTGAACTTGAAAAAATTTTAGTTAAACTCAACTTTCACAATTCTCACAAGGTCATCTAGGGTGTGGGTATTTTTGAATTTCCTTTTCATGGAGAAACAGGAAGCACTGAATCAGGACATCAGGTGTATACGGAAAAATACATATTTTGATACACATGTAAATAAATATACTTTTTTGTTTGTTTAAAGATCCTTTTGTCTACTTGACTCACAATACAAATACACTGCAGTCAAATTTCTTATGTTGAATTTAAATTTAGGTGTGAAAACTGGGTTTTCTGCTCAAGTTAGACCAGAGCATAACACACACTGTCAAATCCCCAGTCAAGGGGAAACCCATCCAGCCCTTAGAGGCCCCCAAAGAAATCGTTCTTTGTTGACCTGGAATTGAAAGACTTCTCATTCAGAATCACAGCTCCCGCAGCAATGAAGTATGCTCTGAATCCAGATAGCCATATTAGACTCTCAACTAGGGATGTGTTAAAAATTTAACATCGTGAATGAAACCAAAGCAACCACTGACACCAACTGGGTAATTAAATTCCTGGTTCAAGGAAGTTTCAAAATCCAAACCCAACATCAACATCTGGCAAGTCTCCATGTGTGACCTACCGATACTTGTGCATGTTATTCTGAAAATTCAGAAAGAGGGAAAGTATTAAGCCTTTAAAAGCCTATTAATTAGTTTGTACTCTCTGTACACATAAGGGCTAACTCACAGTTAACTGGAGCTAACTCCAGTTTCAACTATATCTCAGCTTTTGCCTCATTGTCTCAGAAGGGCAAAAGCTGACAAGCGTTACTGCAGACAACTAAATCTATTCTTGTCCAGGGGTCTTGATCAATACACTTTGCATCATAATCTAACACTGAAATAGCTTCTCCACCGCCAGCCCCTTGTTTTAGGTAGTTTATTTCTGGTCCCTAGTCCTTGCTGGGTTAGTTAACTCTTTTCTCTATAATTTGCACATCTCCTGGAAGGACGAGGGAGACGCCTGAATTCAAACTGCATTTGTTTACCGCCCACTGCCCGCAGTATTGTGCATTCCCACAACCCAGAAGCGTGCGTTTCTGGAACCCCCAGTACCTGCCAAGTTCCTCGCCGGTGTCGTAGTAATCATCCACGTTTTCCTGCCTGAACACGGTCATGATAAACTGTCACGCCTCACGGAAGCCCAGCGCACTTCAGCACCGCTTCCCAAACCATCACCACCGCTCCTGCGCCTCCGTGGGCCCCTCATGCATCAGTCAACAGTCCTTTAAAAAAAATAAAAAAGGCAATAACAACAATAAACTGACAACCCCAAAACGAAGTACCCCTCCCCAGGGCTAAGACTCGCTCGCTGAAGACCACCTCTCCGGAGTTGCCGCACCCCGCCGGGTGGAGAGGAGCACTCTTTGTTAAACCCTGGCCAGGGACTCCCCCAGCCCCGCATCGCCGGCACACGCGTGGGGCCGGGCACAACCGCACCCCAAGGTCCGCGTCCCCGAAAGCAGGGCGCTCGGCACGGATCAGAACCCGCTCCGGAAGTGGCTGGCCTCCCCGCCTCCCCTTTCTCTGCACACACGCCCACCCAGCTCCCCACCTCCAGGGGCGCAGCGGAAGAATGAAGCCCTCGCCGGGGCCGAACGCGCCTCGCTAGAAGCATCCCTCTCCTGTCTGGAGAGGCGGTGCAGCCCCCGCGCCACCTCTCGGCTCCCGCACCTCCCCGGCCGCCTCAGCCACCTTCTCTCCTCCCTCGAGCCAAGCAGTCCCCAGAGGCACATTCCTGGCGACTCCAGCTCCGTTACCCGGCCGACCCGGCGTGCGGCCGCCCGGGGGAGCAAGGGAGGGAAGGGAGCGGCCGAGGGAGGCGCGGCCGCCCGCTCCCGGTCTCCGCGTCCCGACACAAAGCGCCCGGCCCGCGCCACCTGTTCCCACCCGGCTCGTGGCCCTGGGGGCATCTCCTGGCTGCGACCCCCCTCCTCCCCTCAGTCAAGTGTACCCCGCCTCGGCCTTTCCGGTTGCCCTGGGCGCTGCCCGGGCCAACCCCGCCGCGCCGCGGCCGCGAAAGCAAAAGCAGGCGGCGGGGCCCGGGAGGAGACGGGGAGCCGCGAGCAGCCACTTACCCGGGCGCCCGGGAGCTGCCCGGGTCTCTCCGGGGCGCTGTCGGAGGTCGACGGTAGGCGCCAGCGCCGGGGACTAGCGGGGCGGCGGCGGGAGCGCAGGGAGGCAGCGAGTGGGGGCGCAAATCCCGCGCGTCCGTCCGGCGTCGGCTCGGCCGGGCTCTCCCGCTCCTGCTCCGGAGCAGCCCCTCGGTTCCTCGCCGCCTTCCGGGCGGAGGGAGGCCGGCAGGCGGCCAATGGGGACCCCGCGGGCGGGCTGGCGACACGGCCCACCCACCTCCGAGCTGCCCGGCCGGGCCGGCGCTGCGGGAGCTGCACGGCGCTGGCTGCTCCTCCCCGCTCGGCGCTCTGGACTCGCTGGCGCGCTCTACCGCGCACACCCCCGCACACACCCACTCACCCCACACCCGCGCCAGGAGCTCAGCCAGCGCGGCCGCGCGCAACATGGGCGCCCCACCTGTGACACGCTGCTACGCTGCCCCCTTCGGCGGGGCTCCAGAGAAATGAGATTCCTTCATCCTGCAGAGGTGTCCTGAGCGCCCCGCGTGGTCCAGGCACGGTGCTCGGCACCGGAAAATCACAGAGACCATAATAGGTTTTAAAAAAATCCCTGCCCTCTTGAAACTTACATTCTGGTGGAGAAGCTAGACAATCAATACGTAAACGAATAAATGAGATTATTTTAGAAGGGATTGGTTCCATGGAGACAATACTGCAGGGTAACGGGATAGAGAATGACAGGGCGGGAATGGACAGCATTAGAAGGGATTTCTGTTCAGGATAGGTGTTTGAGCTGAACTGTAAGAAGATATGAAACCAGAGAAGAAAGGTTTGAGGTCTCAGAGGCCCAACGCAGCAACAGAAACGAAGGGTTTATGTGTGCAGTCCAGTATAGTATTGTCCATTGATGAGTTGAAATGTGGTTAGTCCGGAATGAGGTGTGCAAGAAGTGTCAAATACACATGGGATTCCAGGACTTGGTTTGGAAATAAGGATGAAAAAAATCTCTTGAATATTTTTATATTAATATGAAATGCATGTTCAAATGATAGTATTTTGTACATATTGGGTTAAATTAAATATATTATTAAAATTAATTTTGCCTTTACTTTTTAAAATGCAGATACTAGAAAATATGGTACCTATCTGGCTTACAGTTATATTCCTGTGGTCCGTGCTGGCCTACACTGGAGACCCGTATCCATTCTCTCTACTTCTTACCCCAGGCCCCCGCCAAGCCCTGGCATTCAGGGGGAACAAAAAGGATGTTTCCCCATAGGGACTGCTGGGGATCCCTAAACAGAGAAAAGCTCCTATAGGGAAATTTGCCTTACTGCTGAGAGTTACAAAAACCGGTATGTGAACGCTCTGAGATTTCAGATCCATTCCATCGTTCAAATTTCCAGATTTTCTAAAATGAGATGGTTTAAACTCTCTTTAGTTCAATAGAAATTCTTGGGAGAAAGAAAAAAGAATGCCCCTCAGATCTTATGTCAGACCCTCCTCTTAAAGAACATTTCGTTCAATGGCCCACAGGAAGGGCACACGTTCATGATGATGGAATCAAGGGAAGATTCCAAATTGGGTGGCAGCATCAACCTTAGTGATGGGTTTGAGAATTAATACAAAAGGATCTTGAGAGGTGAGATATACAGTCAAAACTAACAAAAAACGTGGTTCATCTAGGGGAAATGCAAATGAATACATCTGTTGGCGGGGGATTAAAAACACAGATACTTGGAAACTTGGAAAGTGCTTATGGATGACTGCTTTAAGGGTAATATTTTCCTGCAAAATACATGTTTAAAGTGTGCTTTCCAAGGCAATGAGAAGAACTACCTCTGTTTGGAGACTAGCATGTCTTCCCTATTCGACATGCTGATCACAGGAGATTTTCTGGAGTAGTGAAAAAGAGCAGGGGCTTGGGAGTCACACATTTGGATCTAATAGTGGTGGAGCCATTTAACCCTAGCTGTGAATGACCCTGGCTGTGTCCCTTACCTGTTAGTTTCACGTCTGTACTAATTCAGGAAAGCATTTTAGAGAGGGAAATGTGCCCCAAAATTCAATGAAGAAGCAGAGTCTAATTCTCCTCCCCGTGAATATGAGTTGTCTCTAGTGGCTTGCTTCTAAGAAAATGTAGTAGAAGTGACACAGTGTGATATCCTTCTAAGGCTGGGTCATAATGTGTTAGAGCTTCTGCCTAAAGTTCTCTTTCTCTCTCTCTCTCTCTTTTTTTCTGTTGCTTGCTCTCTTGCTCTCTCCACTCACTCGGGAAGTCTTCAGCTGCCATGGTTACCCTGGGGCTGCCATGTGGAGATACCATGTGGAGAGACCACAGAAAGAGAGAAGCCCAAGGAAGCCAGCTGTTCCACCCTACCCCCACCCTCAGCTATTTGTGTCTTCACAGCCCAAATTCTGCCAGCAGAATAAATGATTGCTGCTGTTCTAAGTCATTATTTTGGGGTGGTTTATTACGAGGCAATAGATAACATGTAAGAAAACTTAATTCTTAACATGTACCAAATGCCAGACAGACTAGATTATTCTCTTGCTTTATCTTCAAACAACTCTGTAAATTGTTTTCTCCACTTTATCCTTCTTAGTCTTAGTTTCACCACCTGCAAAATGAGGACAATAATAGACCCTTGTGTATTCCTCAGAGTTGCTGGGAGATTCTAAAATGATAATGCATGAAACAGGGCTTTTTACATTATAAAATATATCAGAATGTTGGTATTATATTTTCTATCATAGTCCAAGCAAGAAGAGCTCTGAGATACATTTCTCCTATGGAAAACAATACTATAATCCTGATATTATGAGATTCAAGCTGGAAAGGACTTCCATGAAAAGAACTTGAATATGATATGAACTATGGCTTATGATAATAATGGTGATAACATTTAAAACAGACTCCAGTATAGAATTTAGGACATTATTTTATAACTGTGTTAGTCAGGGTGAAATAACTGCTGCTATAAAACTCCACAGATCTCAGAGGTTTGACACATTTAAGGTTTATTTCTTGCTCTCAGCACAGAGGTTTGCAGAGATTAGAGAAAGGGCTCCACTCCACATAGTCATTCAGGGACCCAGGCTTCTGCCCTCTAATGGATCCATGGCTCCTCAGTGCATTGAGTTTCTCAGCTGATCCTTTTCATCTATTGGCTGACGAGAGATGAGAGAATCCAGAGAGGACTGGAGTTTTTTTAGTGAGTCAGGTTTGAAGTCTAAGGCTTAACCATTTCTTGGGCAAGATGTTCTAAGATTAATCAAAGTGGAACACACTAGCTCAGTTCACCTTTGGATTACTTTTTAATAACATTCCTTTGGCTTTTATCAAGGGCTAATATTTTTAAATGACCCCATGAAGAATGTTTCTGCACCTGTGGCTTCCATGTTGAAGATATTGCCAATTATGCAGTTGAGTGCCTCTTATGTAGACAGTCACATGATTGACTCTAATTCCTCTCAGTACTGAGCGCTAAGAGAACTCATTACTACTGACCAAATGGTGTTTCTTTTTTGTCAGACAATGAAAATTGTAGAGCTCACTCTGTTCTCCTTTCTCCAGAGTGAGAAAGCAAGTGGCAAGATCAGAAAATGTAATCCTCCAAGTTATGGCCAATTTGCCATATTCTCTGAATAAGCTTTTATTGTCTAATACATATTAGATACTAAGGATGCAAAGATAAATAAAATATTCTCTGTCCTCGAGTAACTCAGTCTAGTGATGGAGACTGAAGAACAAAGAGACGATTCTATTAAAGTGTGGTTGTGCTAGATATAATCCATTTATTTCTCTAGATGTATTTTCTATCCTTCTCCACCCTTACAGGTCTGCAGGCTGAGCTGTAAGATTATTTTAACTCATTTCCTTGTGTTCTGGCTGCAGGTTGGTTTGGCCAATGGGGAGCGTGGCATGGGGTCAAGGAGAAGGGAGAAGAATGGGGCCAAGGTAGTTATTATCCTGCTTTTCTCACTGCAAGTTTGCCTTGGTCACTATCAAGCAAAAGTCACTGCTCCTCACCAGATAAACTTTTCTACGTGACTTTCTCTGTCCAGGTGTTGGTAACCACTCTCTCCCCTAGTCTCTTCAGGCCTAGAGTTTGTGGCAGCTCCACGTTACCAACCTGGGGTTCCTGCACCATCCCTTATTGCTCCCCTGCACCTCTCCCACACCTCCTTGAATCATCCTAATTTCAGTGTGCCATCTCCTTCCTCTGCAACCCTGACAGACTGCCGTGGAAACATGAAGGGAGGGCACTTAATTCACATAAAGGCCAGGGATGGAGGATGATGATAGGGACAAGCCTGGAGTTTCAGGGAAGTTTTCTGGAAGAGTTGACAGTCCCACTAAAACATGCGAAAGAAGATTAAGAGTTAGTACAATAAAATGGTGGGTGATGGGGTGGTGGATTGTGGGGTTGTAGAGGTGGGAGAGAAGGACATCTAGAGAGAGGAAAACAGTGAGGATGAAATCATGGATGTCAGAAAGATAATGGCTCGTTCAGGAATCTGTAAGTAATCAGAGTTCAGTCAGTGAAATGTCAAGAGGTAAGAGTAGAGAGGGGAAGGGTCTTTTGCACTGTGTCCAGGACTTGGATGAGAGCTGAGAGGTAAACCAAGGGAGATCTTTGCAGTCTTGTCCATTGTGCTTGGCACTTAGGTCTTCACTCCGAAGACTCTTTGATACCCAGGTGATTAGTGCTAATTTGGCACATCCTTGGAGATGGTGGGTAGAGAAAAACAATGAGAAACTTTAATGAGGTAGAAATCACAGGACTTGGTACTAGAAGAAAAGGACAGAGTCAGGGCAATATCCAGATTTTTGGTTGAGTGATTAGGTAGATATTGCTGCTATGTGGGCTGAAATACAGACAGACAAGCTGTTTGGGGAAAGAGAAGATGAGGTGAATCTGGGAGATATGAATTCTGAGGTGCCCATGGGGCATTAGATAATGTCCAGGTGGAGTTGGGTACCTATGGGATAGCCGAGGGTAATTTTTGTGTACACCAGAGGAGCGTCAAGCATGAAAGTAGATGAGGCCATTTAGGAACAGGATGCAGGACTAAAAAGGAGAGTGCTAGGGGCAAAACTCTTGAGAACAGAAGCATATTAACTCAAGCAAATACAGAGGGGCAAGTATGCCTCGCCAGTAGCTATAGCTTGCCTATTAATCTGCTGAGCAGCTATGGGTTTTACTTGTGTTTCTTGGAGTCAGAATGGGTGCCAGCAATGAGTGGTGAATTAAGACCTCATGAATATTGAGTGCCTTATAAGTCTCCTGTATGTATAGTGCATCATAACTATTTGCTGTCTTCTTGGTCTAATAGGTTACTAACTTCCTTATCTGTGCTTAACAAATCTCGCGAGTTTCATCCATCCCATTTATTTTCTTGTTTTCTGTAACAGAATTGAATATTTAAAAACAAAATATCAAATGCACATTGCACAACTCCTTCTGAGCTGTGAGCTGTTTGAAGCACCTCCCCAACCCCTTCTTCCACCATTGTACCAGACTCACAGCCTTTTTGTAGTGCATGGGTTTAAAGATTAGGGCTTGACATTACCTGCCTGGCCCTCTGCACCGGAGTATGGTACCCGGAGTTTAAGACCCCATGGCACGGATTTTGCCTACTTGTCTACACCTACTTTCCCTCTGACTCAGTTTCTTTCCAATTTTTATTTATTGTATCCTGTGGTATTGAATGCATCGCTAACCCTCATTAAATCCTTTGTAAAAAAACTCAAGAGGGATGGAAATAAACACATACAAATCACTGACCAGAATCTGAAAGGCCACAGGAGATTATAAACATCTGGGGATACAGATTTGCTTTGGTCCTTAGCTTGATTTCTTTTATGCCTGGCCCAATTTCTTTTAGGTTCAGACACTACCTGAAGCAAAAGATTGGTAACACTGAACAGCATTCATAAAACTCATGGCCCAGAATGTCAGCCAGGTTCCTAACTAGAGGTACACAGAGCTGTCTCTAGGCCCTGTACATGTCACTTATTTTACTATTAAATGCAAATGTAGCATTCATATAACACGTATGCTTCTCTCTCCACAGAGTTCCTGCTATTGGATTTTTAGTGCAGTTAGCTACCAGATTCTACAACATTTCTCCATTTGCATAAAATGGATATAATCCCAATTTGGATATAATGGGGAAGGGGAAGAGTGGAATATTCAACAGAGTTTCTGTTTTGTCAAACAAACGTAAAGCAAGACTGAAAGAAAAGTCATCCAGAAGAAAGAAGTCAACATTATTCATCCATTAGAACTGGATGTACAAATCATAATTACAGATAAAATCTAAACCTACAGCCACATTGATTTAGTGAAGGTATTTCTATTTATTTTCTACTGCTTCTAACTTTTTTTTCTCTGTTGGTAGCTAATGAACCTCTTTAAAACCATCAGACAATATCATTGATTTCTATTTATTTTCCTTTCAGAAAAAAATTATGGTAAAAGTATTTTGAGTCAGTATCAAAATTTGTCTTTTTGGGGGACACAGAGATATTAAATATTACAGGAGATTCAATATCAATGAAAGCCTCCAGGTTTCTTGGCATGGTTTCATGAAATACAAGTCCCATTACTCAAGCCAGTGAAGTGATTTACAGCTTATTCATAGCAGTTTGTTAGGGTTTATAGAAACATTGCTTTTTAAAAAAGACAAACATAATAAATTTTTCCAGAGGGTTTTGTCAGTCTAAAGATTTGCAAATAAAGCAATAATCTTTGACCCTTTCAGTGCTGTATTCTCATAAATTTACACACTTATAGAAAATTGATGTTTTTTGTTTAGACTTAATTAGTCCAAATATATTCTTTTCAAATAATTGTATAAGAATAATGGGCTTAATTTAATTTGTTGTTTAAGTATTTCTGCCATTTTCTCTTAATTTTAAGAAATGTTGGATGATGAAAATTTCTGAGGAAATACCACTTAAGACCACTACACTGGGTTTATAACCTCCTAGGAATTCAGAATTACTTCTAGTAATTTAATGTTCACTCATTGATTTAATTATTTATTGAATGGTGAGGATAATGGTGAATAAGACAAACCCAGCCAATAATGACTAAGAAGTAGCCACGTTTTATATTTCTGTAGAATCCTCTTAAAGAAAGGATCTACTTGGTTTTTCTGAAATTTCCTGCTTAAGTTTCCTAGAAGAAATCCCCTCAGTGGAGCTCTCCAGCCACAATCAATGAGAGTAGTTCCTAATCAAGGTTATACAATAAAAAAGACACAATAGTTGAAAATGCATTTCCCAGCTCTTCTGCAGACCTCCACACCACTCCCATCTCTCCAGTCTACCTCATTATCTTAATGTTTAAAAAACAAAGATTCCCACCCCACCATCCTATCCTAACTTTTTGCAAAGGTGATTAATTTTTCAAACATCAACTAGATTCTTTCATATATTAAAAAAAAATTTTACATTTTGGGGGAATTCCGTGGCAGTCCAGTTGTTAGGACTCGGCACTTCCACTTCAGGGGACATGGGTTCAATCCCTGGTTAGGGAACTAAGATCCTGCATGCCGCAGAGCGTGACCAAAAAAAATATTACATTTTAATTGACTTAAGTATGTCTTAAATGACTTAAATACATCTTTTTAAAACATGGGTTTTCCCATTTGATTTGCAAAATCAAATATTTTTCAAATATTTGATTAGATATTTTATTTATATAAGCTTTTAAAATACTTGTAGGCCCCTTGAGTGTTAGAGGTCCATGTTTTATATCTTTTAGAATATCTCAAAAAGCTAGTACTAAAAAAGCATGGTACTAGGCACATGATGGCACACAGTGAAATTTTTTCCTGGATTAATTGCCTTTTGGTGTAATTAATTAGCTACAATCATGTTCTGATATACAAACAATTTTTGCTTTTAACCAAAATGCATTCCAGGAAACTAGAGCATCATGAAGCCCATGGTGTAAACATACAGCGCTTTTCCATGGAAAGAATGCAATAATTGGAATTTGTACTACTGACTAAGAAAAAACTATGGCAGTAAACAAAAATATGTCATAAAAGCCAAGGCTCAGCAACAATAACTCCATGAAAATACAAAAGAATAAAATTATGCTCCAAGCCTAATAAAATGGGCATAAATGCACTGTAGGCATCACCACAGCACTCCACTGTTATAGATACATGTGTGCATACATATGTATATCACATAAAATGCAACTTTATAGTATCATAAATTCTAGTTAAAGTAGTATGCTGAATAACATATGCATTAATTAAACAGTTCATCAACAATAATTGTGCTTATCTTCTTAGAGTTTGGAAGGACTTCGGGGGATAATTGGTATGGGCCAAATTTCCAATATCTGTCCAAGAATGTTTGAGCTGATTCCCCTTTCTCTCTTAGAAAAGTTCGTTAAAGCAACAAGAAGCTTTGAAATTCATCAGTGTTGCTTCAAAGGATGGTATGAGGTTATGAACATGTGTTACTTGCTGACATCAATGGCTGCTACACAGAGAAGTATTTTTTTAAGAATCTCAAATTTGACCAAAAATCTCTCCCATTCACTGTTTGCTGCTTCCTCCATTTATTTACAAATTCTGTTTATTGTGAAATATATGGAAAGCTCCCAGAAAAGAATACACAACAGCATTTTCCAGTTCATTGGAAAACTTTGAACTTATAATAGTAGTTTTATGTATTGTAATAGAGTTATCAAGAAAGGTGTATAACATAATCTGACCAACCTGAGCTGTTCCCTTGTTCTCTAACAAAAGCCGTGCAGTGAAAGCTAAAGAGCATTTTGAACTTGACTGTATGGTGAACAAGAAACCCTAAAACCCTCTAGATGTGAGGTATTAGAAACACTAATAACATCATTTAAATGCACATCTGTACCTGAAAGAAAGTAAGAAAGATATAACCAAAAGAATAAATAAAGGTACAAGTGGATCCTGACAGCACTGGGGATGGGTGTCAGCCTCAGGAATATAAGGGGTTGGGATTTTTAATACTCAAGTGGTACAGGAGTTGAGACTTTGGGCAGTTTTAGATAAAACACCCTCTAAGAGATTGAACCTTCAGTAAGAGATGGAATGGATAAAATCCCACCCATTAACATGGGTTGATGACAAAAACTGATCTGCCACAAGGTGTTTGAGAATTTGTAGCATCAGGCCTCATCCTCACATGGAATTGAGTTTAAAATTGACACTTTATGTGGGTCCAGAATCACCTACGTCAGGAAAGTAGTCCTGAACTGGTAAACTCCTCTGGAGAGACTTGCCCTCATCTCATCCCAGGAAGGATACCCAAACCCCACTGAAGATGAGCTCATAATTGAAAACTGTAGAACCCTCAAGGAACCAGTACAACAGAATTAGGAATCACTAGACTTAATCAATGACAGGAATAACTTCTCTCCCCAGAATGTTAGTTAATGAGACAGTTGGATAGAGGTTGTAAAATAAGAATGTTTAAAATGATTAAAGCCATTGAAGAAGGAATCAAACTTAAAAATGATAAAAGGACACAAATGGAAAAGGGTAGTTAGGCTACTGTCAGGCAGTATGGAATGCAAGAACTTCCATATGAAAAGATGAAAAGTAGGAGCTCTGGGTCTTATACATGTTTGACTAAATCAGATCATTTTCCAAATACTGCATTCAGCCATGATTTTTTTAAATGCCTGCTTTTTCAAGGTAAGGATTGGGTGGAAGTACACCAGTCCTTAAGGAGAAATAACAGATTTGTGTGGTTAAAAAGTAGACCAGAGGGAATTCCTTGGCTGTCCAGTGGTTAGGACTCCACGTTTTCATTGCCTAGCTCGAGGGTTCAGTCCCTGGTCGGGGAACTAAGATCCCACAAGCCAGGCAGTGCAGAAAAAAAAAAAAAAAAAAAAAAAAAAAAAAAAGACCAGAAATCCTTATGGAGTTGGTTAGTGATTGCAAATTCTTCTTGTGGCCATCTTTATGCATTTGAACAATTTTGACACTTTTAAAACAATAAGGCATTTTTCTTTCATCACCTTAAAGATTATTTATATTTGGCCACATTTGAGTAGGTTACATTTTAGGCTCCTAATATTTTCCTCTCAATATTAGTTGTGACATTGTTCTAACCTGTTCACCTGTCTTTCTGACGGTTTCAGGATACAGACAAGGAAGCTTCTGTAAGGTAGAATTTTGCAGAAGAAGCACAAGACTGGTGTTGAGGAGACCTGGGTTCCGCCACTCACTGTGTCATGGACACCACCATGGGGCCTTGTACAAGTCACATAATAGCTCTCAATGCCAATTTCTCTCTCTTTTTTTAAAAATGAAGCTTTGTACCAGACAGGAAATGTAAGTAGGTAAAGTAGCAAACAAAATATGTGTGTGGACCAGGTTCCACTGATGTGCAATGCACGCCTGACTGGGTTACTGTTTTTAATAGACTTTATTTTTTAGAGCAGATTAATTGAGGGAAAAGTTTAGGGGAAGATACAGAGATTTCCCATATAGTTCCTGCCCCTCACATGGACAACTTCCCCCATTATCAACATCATCAACATCCTGCACCAGAGTGGTACATTTGTCACATTGATGAACCTGTGTTGATACATCATTATCACCCAAAGCCCATAGCTTACATTAGGGTTCACTCTTGGTGTTGTACATTCTGTGGGTTTGGACAAACTGCTAATGACATGTATCTACCATTATAGTGTCATACAGACTGGTTTCACTGCCCTAAAAATCCTTTGTGCTTTGAGTATTCACCCTTCCCTCCCCCACCCTTAATCCCTGGAAACCACCGATCATTTTACTGTCTTCATAGTTTTTGGCTTTTCCAGAGTGTCACATATGTGGAATCATAAAGTATGTACCCTTTTCAGATTGGCTTCTTTCACTTAAGAATATGTTTTTAACTTTCCTCCGTGTCTCGTCATGGCCGGATAGCTCACTTCTTTTTAGCACTGAATAAGTTCATTGTCTGCATGTGCCATAGTTTATTTATTCATCACCTACTGAGGACATCTTGGTTTCTTCCGAGTTTTGGCAATTATGAATAAAGTTGCTATAAACATCCATATGCGGTTGCTTGTGTAGACGTTAAGTTTACAATTTGGGGAGGTAAATACTAAAGAACGTGGTTGCTGGATGCTGGTTAGGTTTTTAAGAAACTTCTAAACTGTCTTCCAAAGTGGCTATACCATCTTGCATTTGAAGCAGCAGTGAATGAGAGCTCTTGCTGTCCCGCGTCCTCACCAGCATCTGGTGTTGTCAGTGTTGAATTTTGGCCATTCTAATAGGTGTGTAGTGGTATCTTATTGTTTTAATTTGCATTTCCCGGATGACAGGTCATGCAGACATCTTTTCATATGCTTATTTGCCACCTGCATATCTTCTTTTTTTAATTTAATTTTTTATTTTATATTGGAGTATAGTTGATTTACAATGTTGTGTTAGTTTCAGATGTACAGCAAAGTGATTCAGTTATACATACATATATATATATATATATATATATATATATATATATCCATTCTTTTTCAAATTCTTTTCCCAGATAGGTTATTACAGAATATTGAGTACAGTTACCTGTACTATACAGTAGGTTCTTGTTGATTATCTATTTTATGTATAGTAGTGTGTACACGTTAATGCATATCTTCTTTGGTGAGGTGTCTTTAAGGTCTTTGGCCCATTTTTAAAACTGGGTTGCTTGTTTGTCTGTTTGTTTGTTTGTTTTTTGTGGTACACGGGCCTCTCACTGTTGTGGCCTCTCCCATTGTGGAGCACAGGCTCCGGACGTACAGGCTCAGTGGCCATGGCTCACGGGCCCAGCCGCTCCGCTGCATGTGGGATCCTCCCGGACCGGGGCACAAACCCATGTCCCCTGCATCGGCAGGAGGACTCTCAACCACTGCGCCACCAGGGAAGCCCTGCTTGTTTTTTATTGTTATAGATTTCTATTTCCAATCTGTGTCCCATGGAATTCAGTTCTTTGACATGTGTATTCTGTGTAACATGTATTTTGTGAGAGTTTTCCATGGTCAGATAAGCATGGAGAATTCTACAGTAAGTAGAGTTAAACAGTTTCTCTTCAGCTCAACTTCTGAGACCTTTAATATCATCATTTGTAGGGCTCCAAGTCAGGAATTTGGTAAGCCTGGTCTCCCTAAATTATTGGATCTTCTCTTTTGCCCAGGAATTCTAGATGTGCAAACTACTTTTTATATCTTCCAGTTCTATTGTTCTGCAATCAGGATATGGATACACTTTTACTTATGTACTATTTCTAAGTCAACTTAGGTGGATATAAATATAGATTATGTCACTCCATCAAAATTATGACTGTATGTACCGAAGTATTCCCAAATTTGGAAACTTTCTGTTGAGAATATTAACTATCCCTTAGGTCCAGAGCATGTCCTGTTTTCTCCATAAAAATTTCCCTAATACTTATGGTCTACACTGATCTCTCTTCTCTAAACTGCTTTGACCCTTTAGGTCTTTCTATACAATTTATTCCCAAATATGCATTCCCTTATATAGCCTTCATTGTTGCATGTTTGCTGCTCTCATCTCTCAGTACAGAGTTTGCTTCTTCAGGAACATGCGTTGTATAACTGTTGAGTGTCCTACACCTGGTATACACATGGATTTCAATTAAAACTGCCGAATAATTGTTTCTTTCCTAGGCTTTCCTTCCTTTACCTTTTGATTAAATATATGTTAATTGAAAGCCTAACAGTTCTACCCATTTTCCAAGTGGATCACTGTAGTGCTAAATTAGATCAGCTGGCTTTTAATATGCACTGAAAGCGGTTTAAGCACACCAAGGCACAGGTGTCCTTAAGGTGCGAAATTTACAGCACCTTTAAATTCTGCATTGTGGCAATCTTCCTCAATGACTGATAAGTTGTCCACCTGCCAAAAAGCAGAGACATTTTTATTTAATGATGACGAAATGCATTGTATTTTGACAGTGGAATAAACCATTTTAAAATATGATTGCAAAAGACAGACTTATATTCAGCTTTGTAAATGTTTAACATATCATGGCCTACCCTTGGAGTCTTTTGTGATGTTAAATTGGATTAACCAGGTGGATTTATCAGTATTTTGATTACAATGCAGAGGCAACCAAATATTTGTTAAAAGCTGTCATCAGGGAAACCCAGGACTTTCAGTCTTCTAGCTAGCAAGAATTGGGAGTTCTGTACAAATGAGTAACCTAGATACAGGAGCAACCAAAACACCCAAATTAGAAATGATTCATATGGTTGAGGAAAACTCAATGCATGGTTTTACCAGGGAAAATCACTATGAAAAAGAATAGCAAATGTACTAAACATCATTGAATTGAACACTTAAGACAAGTGAATTTCATTAAAACTTAAAAAAAAAAGAAGAATTGCAGAATTTTAGCCAGAGTGGCATTGAGAAAACTCTTGAAATTCTTGAAGGAGAGTACTGCTCTGATGTGATAGAACATATCATCTTACATGTAATATACAATATAAAGATATTCTTTTTAAAAATTTAAATTTTTAAAATAATTTTTTGGCCTTGCTGCACAGCACGTGGGATCTTAGTTCCCAGACCAGGAGGTGAACCCGAGCCCCCTGCGAGTCTTAACCACTGGACCACCAGGGAAATCCTAAATGTATTCTTAAAGTCTCTGGCTGAATTAGTCGTCAGAGAACTTACAGAGCTGACAACCTCATCAATTGTTAATACAACAGATTTGTTTAAAATAATTGTTCACCATTTTGTATTGAAGGACAATTTCAAGTGTAGTGACTTGTAAGATACTTTTTTTAAAAAAAAAAGCTTTCCATCATTTTATTGAAAGCACAATGTGTTTATAGTGGAGCAAGGCCATTAATTAATTCTTCACTTGAGAATAGACAGGAAGGTGTTGCTGTGCAAGGACATTCCTCAATAGTTCTCAGCATGCAAATACCTGAATAAAGGATGTGTTAATTGGCCTTGAAAGTTTAGGTTCTACCTATTATGATAGTAAGGAAGTGACATCAGAGAATCACTTGTGAGCAGCTAGCAGTGGACGTTTCCAATCAGTCCCTCAAGTGTATATATGATGCCTTCTCCACAAAATATTCAAACCAGCTTACGGGACGTGGTCCACCCCTGAACTTAATAGGCAGTCCTAGGAGTTACCTTTTACTTTCATTTTTTCATTTATGCTTTGGTCTTACAACAAGAGGATATGATCACTTGGGGAGACATCCAGTCTCTTTTCTAACATCACCTCTTGCAGTCAAGTTTGATTGACACTTAGGACTGCTGAGGTCTTATCTTTCCCTACTTTATGTTTTCTCGCACAAAACGCTTCAATCCCCCAGGCTGGATGGGGGAAGATGTTCAATGGTTGTCCTGAGTCACCGACAGCACTGTGGGTGGTTTGGTTCAACGTTAAAGTGATGTTATTGTCATAGTGGTGACATTACCTCACCATTATCACAGTTTGGGTGAATCTCCAAAAAATGGTGATGTCATTTGACATTGTGAATGAGGAAAGTGAAGGGTGAAGAGAAGAAAGGGCCACTAGAGGTGGCTTCCTGGACAAGAATGGTCATGAAGCCAAGGAAATCTGCTACGGCTCAGCCTCTACAAAAACCACATGCTCCAGACACTCACTCATATGCTGGGTGTTGTTCACAACTCCAGAGGCCTGTGAGAGACAGAGACAGAGAGAGAGACAAGAGACAGAGAGATAGAGAGACAGAGACAGACAGAGACACAGAGACAGAGACAGAAAGAGACATTGATTAGCTGTTTTACAAGCATTTATCACATTCATTCACAGATGATTTTTTTTCTTTATAAATTTATTTATTTTTGGCTACATTGGGTCTTTGTTACTGTGTACAGGTTTTCTCTAGTTGCAGCAAGTGGGGGATACTCTGTTGCGGTGCATGGACTTCTCATTGCGTTGGCTTCTCTTGTTGTGGAGCACGGGTTCTAGGCGCGTGGGCTTCAGTAGTTGTGGCACGTGGGCTCAGTAGTTGTGGTTTGCAGGCTCTGGAGTGCAGGCTCTGTAGTTGTGGCACACGGGCTTAGTTGCTCTGCGGCATGTGGGATCTTCCCGGATTAGGAATTGAACCCGGAACCCCTGCATTGGCAGATGGATTCTCAACCACTGCGCCACCAGGGGAGCCCCAGATGATTTTTTTTTTTTTTTTTTTTTTTTTGTGGTACGCGGGCCTCTCCCATTGCAGAGCAGAGGCTCGGGACACGCAGGCTCAGCGGCCACGGCTCACGGGCCCAGCCGCTCCGCGGCATGTGGGATCTTCCCAGACCGGGGCACGAACCCGCGTCCCCTGCATCGGCAGGCGGACTCTCAACCACTGTGCCACCAGGGAAGCCTGATATTTTTTAATATAAACATTCTAGGGGCAGAATTAGCATACTGGGACCACACACACACACACACACCCGCACACAGAACTTTGAAAAACATAAAACATCCTGAATATGTAAAGTATGATTAATTATGTATTTTTCTACCCCCACTGTATTTCTCCTGCTTTCTGTTCTCCTTCAAGTTGGTGAGGCTGAGATGCTCCCATCACTTCCCCACTCACACACCCAGCCCCAGCACCAGGCTGGCCCCATTGCTTACCCAATATGTGTTACCTCCTCTCACTTCTCCATTTTGCTGCACTCCCCAAATTGGGAGTGTGTGGCCCAGACAGTCCTGCTGGGCTTCTAGGGGTTTCTGTGTGTTTTCTTACTATCAAGCTGGCCTAGGAGAGAGGGCAGCAGGGCACAGGCCCCATGCCGTGCCCCCATAATCATGGGGCCCCAGAGTTGGCCCCCTCCTGTCTGGGTCTGCCACATCACAGGCCTGGCTTTGAGTCTAGTTTATGCTCTGCTGTGAAACATGGATTTACCCTCCAGGCCCCACGCACCCCCCTTGCTCTTGGGATTGAGGCATGCCCTGACCCCTGTCTTGGGATGGCAGCACTGATACTCTTTCCTGGTCTTGCAAGGCCCTGCTCCCGGGAGAGGAACATGTTCATACCCTGCGATGATGCTGGAATGTGCCCCCCTGATCCCCCTTCTGGAATAAAGCACTGACTTTCGCAGCTGCTGGGAGTGCTGCTGGCAGAAAGCCCTTAGTTGTTGGTCCACTGGAGGACTTTCCTCAGCTGACAAGAGCCTCCTGACCCTGCCCAGGGTGGACTCATCCAGTGACTGCTGGAGGTGGATACAAAGGCCCAGTCTCTTCTAAGAAACTTGGGACAACTCTGAATGGGTTATCCTAGCTGCAGACCTCCTGGCGGGTTGTCTATGGCCTTCTGCTTCTCCACTTCTCCCTCTGCTCAATCCTATCCCTGTTCTTCCTCAGATGTTGATCTCAAGACACTCCCTAACTGATGTCTTGCAGTCTGATTTCCTAGGCTCAGAGTCTTGGGGAATGCAGGTCCCACACCCCAATACCCAGGCCTCCAGGGCTTTGATAATGGCAACCTCTGCTTATCTGGTGTTCTGTATTCAGAGCCACCTGGATTCCTTTGCTGGACTCTGCCCATCCAGCTGGCCACCATCCATCCAAGTATTTCCTGAGGTAACACTGAGTTCTGCTGCTTTAAATATTTGGAAGAAGGTAAGTTTGTTGAGGTTTCATGTATAAGCTTAAGGAAGATTTCTCCCTGTAAGAAAACAGAAATTATTATATTTTCTATGCCTGAGAGAACTTGATGCAGTATTATAGCTATTTTCTCTCTGATATTTTGCCCCAGTTTTTATCCAGTTATACTTAGAACCTACTGAGTTTTCTGGAGAGAAACAAGACCCACCTCCACCAACTTTTAACCATTCCTGCTCAGCCTGGCTGCTCTGGTTAATAAGCAGACTCTGAGTTTAGAAGATGCAAGATAAAAATGCCATATGGAGAGACAGAATAAAGTCGATTGCATAACAGCGAAACTGCACTGACCACAATTTTATCTTTTCTTTAATGATACAGAAGGCACAGTGAAATCTTGAAGAATTATGAGCATCTTTTATGGAAATTCCAGTAAACAGAGATTGGGAGGGACTGAGATATTGCTAAAATCTGCTGTAATGCCACATAGAAAGTGAACATCTAGACCCCAAATAGCCAAAGCAATTCTGAGAAGAAAGAATTAAGCTAGAGGCACCACACACCCTGATTTCAAACTATATTGCAAAGCTGTAGTAATCAAAACAGCATGGTATTAGCATAAAAAACAAACATATACATCAATGGAACAGAATAGAGAGCCCAGAAATAAGCCCATGACTATATGGTCAATTAATTTATATCAAAGGAGCCAAGACAATACAATAGGGGAAGGACAGTATCTTCAATAAATGGTGCTGGGAAAACTGGACAGCTATATGAAAAAGAATGAAACTGGACCCCTACTTATACCATGCACAAAAACTAACCCAGAATAGATTAAAGACTTGAACATAAAACTTGACACCATAAAAATCCTATAAGCTAACATAGGCTTTAAGTTCCTTGATGTCAGTGTTGGTGATGATTTTTTTGGACTTAACACCAAAAGCAAGGGCAGCAAAAGCAAAAATAAACAAGTGGGATTATATCAAACGAAAAAACTTCTGCTCAGCAAAGGAAACCATCAACAAGATTAAAAGGCAACCTATGGAATGGGAGACTATATTTGCAAATCATATATCTGATAAGGAGTTAATATCCCAAATGTATAAAGAACTCATAGAACTCAATAGCAAAAAAACCAAACAATTCAATTAAAAAATGAGCCGAGGATCTGAACAGACATTTTTCCAAAGAAGACATACAGATGGCAAACAGGCACGTGAAAAGATGCTTGACATCACTAATCATTAGGGACATGCAAATTGAAACTACGAGACATCACCTCACACCTATTAGAAAGGGTGTTATCAAAAAGATGACAAATAAAAAGGGAACCCTTGTGCACTGTTGGTGGGAATGTAAACTGGTGCAACCACTATGGAAAACAGTATGGAGGTTCCTCACAAAATTAAAAATAGGTCTATCATATGATCCAGCAATTCTACTTTCAGATATTTATCCAAAGAAAATGAAAACAATAACTCAAAAAGATATATGCACCTCTATGTTCACAGCAGCATTATTTACAATAGTGAAGATGTGGAAATAACCTAGGTGTCCATTGATGGATGAATGGATAAAGAAATTGTGCTAAACAGTGGGTTATTATTCAGCCTGAAAGAGAATGAAATCTTGCCAATTGCCACACCATGGATAGACCTTGAGGGCATTATAAGTGAAATAAGTACTGTATGATCTCATTTACATGTGGAATCTAAAAAACATAAACAAAAACAAAAAACCAGCTCACAGATACAGAGAACAGATTGGTGGTTGCCAGAGGAGGGACTGGGGTGGTGGAAAATGGGTGAAGGAGGCCCAAAGGTACAAACTTCCAGTTGCAAAAGAAACAAATTATGGAGATATAATGTAAAGCATAGTGACTATAGTTAATAACACCGAATTGCATATTTGGAAGTTGTTATAAGAGTAGATCTTAGGGGCTTCCCTGGTGGCGCAGTGGTTGAGAATCCGCCTGCCGATGCAGGGGACATGGGTTTGTGCCCCGGTCCGGGAAGATCCCACATGCCGCGGAGCGGCTGGGCCCGTGAGCCATGGCCGCTGAGCCTGTGCGTCCGGAGCCTGTGCTCCGCAACGGGAGAGGCCATAACAGTGAGAGGCCCGCGTACCACACACACACACACAAAAAAAGAGTAGATCTTAAAAGTTCTCATCGCCAGAAAAACAAATTTTGTAACTATGTATGATGACAGATGTCAACTAGACTTAATGTGGTGATCATTTCACCATGTATACAAATATCAAATAATTATTTGTACACCTGAAACTAATATAATGTTATATGTCAATTATACCTCAATTAATAAAAGAAAGTGAATATCTGGTACCATAATATTTTTGTCTCTGTGTTTAACTTGAGCTGTTGAATTGATTTTGAAAGCCACACCCTTTTGCCTAACTAAACTCACCTATTTGAGAGGTCATGAGGTGCAGAGACATTGGTTAACTGAATAAATGGTTCTAGTTTTACCAAAAACTCTATGAATCTGGGTAAGCCATTTTCCCACTTTAGACCTCTGTTGTCACTTCCATAAAAAGAGGGAGATGGGTTGGATGTTGCCATGGACTGAACATTTGTGTTTCCCCTGCCAGCAAATTCATATGTTGAACTCCAATGCTCAATGGGAGGTATTATCACCTCCAAATCCCTAATTCTTTGGGATTAGGTTATGAATGGGTTTACTGCCCTTATGAAAGCAATCCGAGAGAGCTCCATTCTCTTCTACCATGTATGGATATAGCAAGAAGTTGGCAGTCTGCAGCCCGTAAGAGAGCCTTCACCAGATTACCAACCACACTGGCACACTGATCTTGGATTTCCAGCATCCAGAACTGTGAGAAATAAATTTCTGTTGTTTACAAGCACCCAGTCTATCATATTTTGTTATAGAAGCCTGGACAGACTAAGACAGGTGTCAAGCTCTATGTCTGTGATTTCTCATAAGCTTTGCTGCATCACAGAAATCCTATTATGGTCCTTAAGGTCAAGTGGTTGCGGTAAACGACCTCCCAAGCCTCCACCTCCGTGTTACAGCTTATAGTCCCATGTAGATTCACAGCTCACCTTCTGACTGACATCTCCCCTGAATGAGGATAAGGCCACCTACGTATTAGCCGTGTTTCCCTTTGGAGTATTTGTGTTTATTTGTTCTGACCTCACTGAATGTTGTTGCAAACTCCCACGAAGTAAGAGTAAAACAAAAAAATAAAACCTCACCATTTTTTAGTGAGAGCTGTGCATGTTGTTATGACCATAGAGGATCTCTGCAGTCAGGTGCTTCATTTTAAATCTCAGCCCCATTCTGTGTAAACATGGGGAAGTTACTGAAGTCCCCTATACCTCGGTTTTCTCCTTAGAAAGATGGGGACAACAATTAGTACCTACCTCATAAGGTTGATGTGAGTTTTAAACATGTGTATAGCCTGATGCCTGGCACACAGTAGGGCTCTATGAATATAAATTTTGTTTTTATTATTCGACCTACAATATCATGACCACACATAAAATTATGAGGGGTTGGATGATTACTGTTACAGAGATATAATTAGAATAAAAATAATGCTTACAATTAAAGAGCATCATTTGGTCTTAGACAATAGCTAAATTATTAGCCTATATCTCATATTATCTTTATGATCATGGGAGGAAGGAAGACCTAGCATTGACTCTAATATAAAGGTCTAGAGAAAGGATAACAATTGAATAGTTAACAGTTTATGAGCTTAAAATTCATTCCTCAGCAAAAATAGAACAGTACATTTTCTCACATACTCTACGTTCTGAGAAGGGAAAAAATAACTCACAGAGGGAAAAGGATAAAAAAGTGTGGGAGTGTTTCAAATTGGGCTGAGAAAGAAGAGTCTCCTGGTTGCTCCTTTGAAGTTAGATTGAAATGAGTCTATTCCCTACCCAAGAAGTGAAGGCATGATTTGCAGTGTATGTTTAATTTTTGCTAAAAATATGTGGCTAAGAGAAAGCCAAAGAAATATTTTCATTTAAGAGAAGCCAACTTTGCTGTTGTTTTCTGTGTGGGTGGCTGTGTTTTTATTCTTGCCTATCAATAACCAAAATTCAGAGTCTCAATACACATTCCCATTAAATGACTATAACCTGTCTTGTCTTTAGGAAGGTGATGTTGAAAGCAGCAGGGTCTCCAAGGATAAACCTTTCTTTCTCTGGTTGAGGTGTGTATTTCCCTGATATACAACCAAGAAGTTACTTCCAATGTTCTGTCAATGTTTTGTTCTGTCTGAATTTAAGCCCCATTCCTCTTGTGGGTCACATGTGGACATAAACGAGAGCACTTGACATGTTATTCTTTGCATACTTGGAGCTGAGGTGGGAGGCATGCAGGGTGCTGGGGGTGGTCAGAGCACAAGCTGAGAATCAGAGAGACCAGGATGGAACTGTGTAGCTACCTTGTACTTCAAGCCTCAGTTTCCTCATTTGTCAAGTGGGGATATAGTAATACCCACCTCATGGGGCTTTTGTGAGAATTAATGAGGTAATGTGGGGTATGATTTCATTGTGAGGTGGTATAAATAGTGGTTAAGGCTCTGGAGATTTCAAACTGCCTGAATCTGAGTCCCCATCTCCATCACTTAATAGTCATATGATACTGAAAACACTGGGGTTGGGGGCTTCATTTAGAAAATGGGGATAATGATAGTTGCTACCACATTAGGGGATGTTGAGATGATTAAATGAAATACCATGCAATAATGACCAACATGTGCTTGGCTACTGTTGATTAGCAATGTTTCTTCTTGGTCTTCTCTATTGAGAAGTCTGTATTTCTTTAGTCTCTTATCATGGGGATTGTTTCTCAACCCTTTACCCTTCCTTAATTTCAGATTTTTCTGAACTCCTCTAGTAATTTTTATACCTCTCTTACAGCACTTATCCACGGGATAGTTAATTTTACATGTCAACTTGGCTGGGCTGCAGTACCCAGTTATTCAAACACTGGTCTAGATGTTGCTGTGAAGGTATTTTGTAGATATGGCTAACTACTTAAGTTGACTTTAGGTAAAGAATATTACCCTGGATCATGTGAGTGGGCCTCATCCAGTCAATTGAAGACCTTAAGAGCAAAAACTGAGGTGTCTTGGAAAAGAAGAGATTCTGCCCCAAGACTACAGCATCAACTCCTGCCTGAATTTCCAACTTGCCAACCTGCCCTATAAATTATAGGCTTGCAGTCCCCATGCCTGTTCCTTCAAAGAAATCATAAATCTCAAACTCTCTGTCTCTCTCTCGATAGATAGATATAGATATAGATAATAGACAATATACATTGATTGATATATATATATATATATATATATATATATATATATATATATATATATACACACACACACAGAACCAGTAGGAGGAGAGCCTACTGATTCTGTTTCTCTGGAGAACCTTGACTAATACACGCTGCTCTCCATCTTTTTTTCCCCTTTGTATGCAGTTTAGTTGTATGCATCATCTGTCCTCCTGGATAGGAAGCTGCTGGATGACATGGCACATGCTATAGATCTTTGTATCTGACCCAGTTAGCACCTATGACTGTATTTGCCTCATGGTAGATTCAAAGTCACAACCTTGCCTGCCCCCACTTGGCTCTTTCCATTTGGATCCACAGAGTATTTTTAAAATTTTAAAAATTACTTGCCAATGTTAAACAAAAAAGGGGTATTTCTCATAAATATTTGTGGATTCAGTTTCTCTTATAAAATCAGTAGATTAGGAAAGATAGAGCCCTTGTTCCTCCATGGCAACAATTTGGGATCTTTATGGGGTGTTCTTTGCCCAGGCAGAGCTGTTCTCTAACGCACTATGGACATCTGCGTTTGCCAGCTCTTTTTTTTTCCTGCTATCAAGTCAACATCAATTTTCCTTGCAAAAGGAAGTTCAAGTCAGATCGAAGGCCAAGGAAAAGGGTCACTAGTTTGGTGTTAGGTTATTGTAAGCACAGGATCTTTGACAGCATAACCAGGTTAATGAACTTGCTGGTGTGCAAAAGGAAGCGAGTTCATCCTTCCCCCACCACAATCTCTTGCAAAGGGAGATTCCCCCTTCCCCGCCCCCATACAACTTCCTGGGTTCACTCTATAGCCTCCTGGGCTGCTTCCATTCGTAAGAACAAGTCCCATTCGGTCAGTTAGAGCTTTTCAGGTATTAAAACGTCACGTCGAAGTCCAAACTTCTCTGTCCCTCCGTATTGAAACATCCCCCTTCCTGTAGCTGAGGCTGAGTCCACTTGGGTCAGAAGTGGGGAGGGATATGGGAATCTTCTTCCCCTTTTTCGTACCCATCACTCGTCCTCCCTACTTCGGGGTCTTTCTGGGTCAGAGCAGGGTTGAGGGGACTAGGAGGAGTTCAGGGGTTTTGCTTGGTGGTCCTCTTAGCAGTGATCTCTTGACTCTGAATGTTCTGTGTCACAGGCATCACGTGTTGCTTATGAGGACCTCGTACAGGGCCGTTCTCTCTACATAGTTCCTGTCTGTGGTTGAGAAACACTCTGTCAGATCTCCTGTGGATGGCCCCAGCGTCCCACCTTTGCCCCTGACCCTCACAGAAAGTCCTCTTACTGGGAGATTGGGATTGACATATAAACACTATTGATATTATGTATAAAATAGATAATGAGAACCTACTGTATATAGCACAGGGAACTCTACTCAGTGCTGTGTGGTGACCTAAATGGGAAGGAAATCCAAAACAGAGGGGATGTATGTATACATATAGCTGATTCACTTTGCTGTATAGTAGAAACTATGTGTTTGCCAACTCTTGATGCTTCACATGTGTTTGTTAAGTATGAAGGATCAGTGATTGGAGAATTAATTCAAATTTGTATATTTTTATTGGAATATCCAGTTTATTTTTAAAGTTATGGTGGCCCAACTATTTGCAGGACCTTTAAGATTATCTATCTATCTATCTAAATTAAATAACCTGATTATTTATAATCTAAAAGTTGAATTAAATAACCTAAATATTTATACTACCTAAATCCCAGGAAGGAAAAATAAATGCTAGAATGTTAGACCGGGGAAAGGGCCTTGAATGCAAAGTTCCAGCAGTGACAGGTTGTGACAGTGGTTTGGCCCAAGTCCTCTGAATGAAACCAAGGCCCTTAGTGAAATGCGCTGGTCATGGAAAACACATACATTTTTATGGTATCAGGTAGATTTAAAATTACTATAAAGACTCCAGACTACTTTGAGTTCAATTCTCCCTACATCAGCCATTTCTTATTTTCAATTTGTTTACTTACTTGTTTTATTAGCCTTGCTTCACTGTACTTAATGAAATTATTCTAGACCCTCTCCTGACTCATTTCAAATTAGAACCAGAAGAAATTAACCTCCAAAAACAGAACCACTATGGTCTGGTTTCTGTGAAATGACTTAATACTGAGTGAAGTCATATTTTCTGAACTAGAAATTTGTGACTCTTTGTTAAAATATTGAGCTGCTACCACTTCATGTATCACACACATGTATCATTTCATGTGTACATGTATTGAGGGCAATTCAAAGACAAGGGCCAGTCACATTTCTGGGTGAGTACACATCGTAATGCAGAAACCAGAAGAAAGAAAATTGCCCACCAACACCTGCCTAAGGTGAACTAACAGGAGATAAAGGGCAGAGCTGTGACTCAGTGACACTGGTTAAAGCTGGGGTCATCTTTAACCAACTTGGGCAATGCTTCAATAAGCCACACTGGGCTCATTACTGGTAACCTCTTCCCCATATCCATTTGGTGCCTCTAGGATGGGAGGGGAGAGCAAGAAGTGGAGTTAACAAGGGAAGAGCTGCCATAGGATCCCAAAGGGGCTTTACTGACGGTCTTGTGGGATGTGGAGAGCTGTATGATGGTGGTACCAATTTTAATTATTAGCTGATGGAATTAACAGGCTTGCTTTGAAAGGAACTTTAGTTAGGTGTCATTGGCTATGCCCCTGCCCCTCAGCCATACCACTTTAGCACATGCCATCTGCTAACACTGATGCCTCTTTGCCTGCGGGCTTTCTCTGTCTGCGTCACACAGTAGGACAGAGTGCCTGGGATGAACACATGCAGCCCTCCCAGCAGCTTTAATTAATGATAGAGAGGAATGGTGTAGAAATACCCTGGTGGAAGGAGATAACTTCAAAGCACTAATTCTGTTCTGTTCCCTAAGGTTTCCCAGCAGGATCAAGTTCCTGTCGCCCACAGTAGTAACTGGCTTGAGATCACACCCTTTGTTAGCCTCCTTCCTTCCCAGTTTCACTTCTGCACTCCCTGGCTTTTGTTTTTGGCGCCTCTAGGATGGGATGGGAGAGCAAATAGGTAGATCCCAAATAGATCACTTGCACTTGAATCCTTGTCTCAGGGACTGCTTCTGGGGGAACCCAAACCAACATAGCTACTATTTTTCGAAAGTTTCTCCTTTGTCGGTAGAATAATACCGTGAATGCCTGGGCTGCCATATGTTCATTCGTTAATTCATTGACTCATTCCCTCTTTCCAGAAAATATTGATGAAGATTGCCTATTTGATGCAAAATCGCTGAGCTAGGTGCTGGAAAGACAGTGGTGAACAGGCGTAAGTCTTGTCCCCTAGAGCAGCATGTCCCATAGAAATAGGCTACATGCCACACGTGTAATTTAAATTTCCTAGTAGCCACACTGAAAAAGAAAAAAGAGAGAAACCCAATGTAGTCAAAATACTATCATTTCAAAGTGTCCTCAGTCTTTGAAATTCAGTGTTTGTTTTATAGCTGCAGCACCTCTCAATTTGAGCCAGCCGCATTTCAAGCATTCAGTAGCCACCCGTAGCTAGAGGCTTCTGCCTTAGAGAACCGCCCAGCTCCTGAGGTTTACGGTTAGTGAGCATGAAGAAGGAGAGTGTCACCTAAGAGGCAAACACACAACAGGAGATTGGTCACCTGAGCTGGTGGCCTCCCAGCTTGGTGTGTATCTGAATTGCCTAGAGAGCTAATACAGGACACAGAGTCCAAGGCTCATGGCAGTAGGAGACAGCCTGGGACAAGGTATCTTCACCGAGTTCCCCAGGGGATCGGATACACAGCAAAGTTTGGCCGCTACCTCCCTACCTCACCCCAAACCCTATCTCCTCACTCTCGGTTCTTTATGAAAGTGTAGGGGAGGAAAACTAATTTTCCCTTCATCCTTGCAGGTTCTTGGCTGAGTGCCGCTTGTAATAAAAGACAGGGTAACAAGAGAAAAACAAATCAAAGTTTACTAGTATGTATACCTTACATATACATAGGAGATGCCCAGGAAAACTGAGTAGAGCTCCCTGAAACGGCCCAAGCTACCACCGTAAATATATCTTCAGTAAAAGACAAAAGAAAGGTGTTGGAGGTGTGGGGTGGGCAGGAGGTGAGCCAGCTGTGGGAGGGTACCAGGAAAAGCCCAGGAAAGGAGAGTGAGGTTGTTCCGCAGACTTGAGTGGTGCCTTCTCCACTGACAAGTTTCGTGTGACTTACAGCCATCCTGTTCCTCCTGGTATAGAGGAAGACATCCTTACAGATGGAGATTTCCCTTATAAATGTAAATGTCCCTTAGTAAAGGATAACCTCTACTCTGTTTTTGGACCTTCTCCCGTGTCTGCAGTTTCTCAAAGTAATCTTTATGCCAAAGATGCATATGCATATTTTGGGGTGGCCTAGTCTGCTACTGTGCATGAGACAGCTGTTCTCAAACTCTTTTGTACCTTGGATACACCTAGGAAGTTTTTATAAATACTGATGCCTGGGTCTCATTCCAGAAATTCTAATTTAGAGGTCAGGATTGAAGCCTGTCCATCAAGGGATTCAAAGTCTCCCCAGGTGATTATAATGAGCAGCCAAGTTTATGAACCACTGACCTAAAGTATGGTGCATAACAGACAGCACTTACTTCAGGGGTCCAGTTTTGTAAAAATGTTATCTCTATGTATGTGTGCCCACAAGGAAGGATCTTGAAAGACATGTACAAAAATGCCATTCCAGGAGATGCAAGTATGGCTGTAGAGGTGCTCCTTCCGATTTTTCTGTGCTGGGTGTGCACGACTTTTGAAATGCAAGCTAATGAAAAGAAACCCAGTGAAAGAAACTATATGAGTTAGATCTAGATTTATTTGGAGTTTTTCTTTGGGTTCTGCTTCTAATTTTCAACCTATTATGTCTGCTCTGCTCTTTGGCAATGCTTTCCTAAGTGTTTAACTTGGCCTTGAATTGAATGGTGGGGTAAATGTTACTCATCCTTGCCCCTGGAAGGATGGCTCTGCAGCCCCATAGAGACCACTGGAGGGGGTAAGAGGTAGGCAGAGAAACCAGTTAGGTAGCTGGTGTTAGGCTTTTCAGGACTTGGTTGCACATGTGGGTGTGCCTTCCTGCACTATTTCTGGACCTCTGGTCCGTGGGCCTTGAGGTTGTGGTCCTGAAGCCTCCTTGGCACCTGGGAGTCTGCATGAGGCTTTATGCTGGGTTGGGCTGCTGGGGATGAAACCCCCATGAAATGTCAGGCCTTGGCTTTAGGCGTAAACCAACTTGCATTTAAATTAAATATTGAATGAATTTAAGGCTATAAACATTGATCTTCTCTGAGAACAGTTGCATTTAAGTCTGAGTGGTCAAATTCAGCGGTGCTAAATTTTGTGTGTTTGTGTAGCTAATCCCTGATGTTTGAGATTGATCTGAATGCATTCTCTTGGGCCCAGCCATATATTATCAAAATTCTCTTTGAGCTGCTGCAAAATGTGTTTAGTGTTTCAGTTTATTCATGAAAGTCACATTAAAGCACTTTTTAAAGTTCACTTTGAAAATTGAAATAAAATTAAGCTTAAACTTTAACTTGCTAACTTTTAAAAAGTTGTCTTCACAGTGGTTTGATCTGTTCTGACAGAAATGACAAATTGAAGCCAAAAAGAAAGGGCATCATTTTCATTGTTCGATTTCACTGTTGTCTTCCTTGGTTTTCATATCCATGTTTATGTGTTTTGCTTTGCATTTCCTTCCCAGTGAACTCAACCTGAATCGACAGACTGCTTTACAGTAGTCAGATGCTAAATTTGTTTTAGCACAGTGCAAACTAGTTTCATTCTTTCAAAATAGGCTTTTGTGGGACTTCCCTGGCAGTCCAGTGGTTGGGACTTAGCCTTCCAATGTAGGGGGTGAGGGTTCGATCCCTGGTCTGGGAGCTAGGATCCCACATGCCTTGTGGCCAAGAAACCAAAACACAAAGCAGAGGCAACTTGGTAACAAATTTAATGGGGACTTTCAAGGTGGTCCACATCAAAAAAAATATTTAAAAAAAAATAGGCTTTTGTTTTGGAATATAAAATGACGAGGGAAATGCATGTAGCCGAGATCTTTACTTGAGCCTGTTACAAGGTTCAGACCTGTCTGAAGAGCTGTCATTAGGTGGTGATTTGCCTGAGTTGGTCTGCATCCAGCCTGTTTTTTGTTGCAGGAAGGGTGAGGAGGATTTTGGTGTGTCTGGGGAGAGATAGGGGCTTGGGCAGGGTGTTCTTGCGCCTGTCCTGTCTCTACCTTGCTAGCCTTGGGGAGTCATTGGTGAGAGACTCAGCTCCCTCAAGCTCCTGGTGACAAAATATGGCCCAGAGTCAGTGATGCTTTCTCCCCAGTCTTCGGAGAATATGTCACTAGACTATCATTGAGGTTTGGTCCAATCGGGAGCATTCAGAGAGAGCCAGACCATGGACTTGGACCTCCATGTGGTGGGCACTAGCAGCAGAGGCCAATGTATCTAAGGGCAGAGAGCATCAAAGAAGAGACCAGGAGAGAGAAAGAATGTGGGAGTCCCTCTTTGGGGATGTAGGGGATAGAGCTAGGGGTCAAATTTGGAGCCCAGATGAGACACAAGTCGGGGACACTCAGACAAAACCTGTGATACTTTTCAGTCAAGGATCAGAGAAATATGGGCTTTTCCCATTAATATGATTCCATTTATACCCATCTCCTATATTAAAGGCAGACAGAATGGAATCACTTTTATTCAGGAGTGATGGTTTACATTAACAACAGAAATGCTTCCTTATCTGAATAGGTGCCTATGTGGGAAGGTCCGTGGTGAGAGGCTACACATCCAGTCTTTGGTTATGGTTACTAGAAAGATTCTTAGAAATCTTGCATAACAATAAACAAGCAATGTTTGGATTTTCACAGAGGAAATGCCCTTGGCCAGCAGTCGGGTCCGCAGGAAATCTTCAGAAATGCACGTGACACCCAAAGAGGTGTTGTTTTGGGAATACCTTGTAATTAGTTCCAAACTCTTACCAAACAGCAGCACAGCCCATAATTTCTATGTAAACTCAGCTCCCTGTTTGAGTCATGCTATGTTTCTTTCTTTGCCCAAGATGTGTCATCCATTAAAAAAACAATGTCTTTGGCTATACAAAATAGGTAGTCACCTGAAATTGCTGGAGGGAAAGGTTACTTTGTTCAATGGGATTGGCCTGTTCAGGTGAGAAAACCAGGAGACCCAGAGTCAGAAAGCCTGGGTTCCTCCCTTACTCATTGTATGACCCAGAGTAAGCATCCTCTGAGCCTGGGCTTCCTGTCTTGTAAAATGAGGGCCTAAATCCAGGCTTTTACTCAATTACTACTTGTTGGGTAACAGATTTGTGTCAGATGTTTCCATAAGACTTCCTCAACCCAATCATCACCACTTCATTTCTGATTTCCAAGGTCCACTTCAATCCTAAGAGTTTTATGTGCCTGGGAACTTAAGTTTCAAATTCTGTGAGAAACTTACTTGGTGTGTAACAAAAATGGAAACATCTCAGTTGATTTTCCTGATTTTAATTTGCCAGTTATAAACATTCATACAATACAGAAATTTATAGAATAAAAATCACTTGTAAGCATACCTCTCAGCAATAACCACAGTCCATATTTTGGTGTAGCCGCAACTAGACCTGTTTCTGTGGAGACTCATACATATTTATTTTTCCTAGGGTATTTTCAGAAGTCTTCCAAATCTCCATATGTCTTTCCCAAACCTCATGTTATGTGGATATCTTTCCATGTCAATGTGAAAACTTTTCATGTCAAGAAATACAGATCTACATCATCATTTTCAATGTCTTCAGAACACTCCATTATATGGTTAAATCATAATCTATATAATATTCCTTGTTGATGGACATTGGGGTTGATTCCACTTATTGTATGAAAACAAAGAGAAGATGAATATCATTGTATATCCATCATTGTGAATATATATCCCCATTTCTCTATTTTTTTCCCCTTTAGATAAATTCCTGGGAGTGGAAATCCTAATTCAAAAGATACCCAGTGAGGCTGTAACAACTTACATTCTTACCACAATGTATAAGAGTTCCTGTTTCTCTAAACTCTAGCTATATTAGGATTATTGTCCTTTTTAATTTTTACCAAACACCAGACAAAAGGCAGTATCTTGCTTTTATTTCTTTGACTACTAGCAAAGTTGAACGTCCTCTTATGTGTTTATTGACAATTTTATTATTTTCTTTTGTAAATTGTCTATCTATATCTTTCCTTCATTCCTTTATAGGAAAATATTTTCTTACTGCTTTGTAAAGACTCTTTCTATATTAAGGATAATCTATAAGTATTAATACAGACAATGTAACTTTATTCTCAAATTACTCTCCTTCTAAGTTAAGGCTTAATTAGTTCATTAGTATATAATGTATAAAAGGAAAATTTGAGGTATGTTGAGAAGAGTAGATTGCTAGATGGGGAAGGTCAAACCTTATTTTATATAATAATTTATTTCCAAACTTTACTTTTTTCTTTTCCTTTTATTTCACTCCCACTCTTTGTATACAACCCTTTCCTAGCTCCAGACTCCCATTTCAACTCCCCCAAAGTGAGGCTATTAAGATACTGAGTGATTAGAGGATTTGAACATTTTGAAAGAGAAGTGGGTGGTGATGGCACGTTATTGAAACTTGAAAGAAAGCCAGTGTGATATAATTTCACACTGGGAGCTGATCACTATGGCAACAAAGAATGAATTTTGAAAAATAAGGTTCAATATAATAGAATTGGGGGAGAAAATTGATTAAAATAAAAGGGCAGTTTATCTTCTGTTTTACTCTCAACCTGTTTATCATATGCACCAAAACTCTACATGAGCACCTAAGAACATATTTCTGCTTTTGAATGCAAACACATTTTCATTATGTTTATGTGGTATGAAGCCACAAGAAGGTAATGCTTTTGGTAATATTGCTTTTGTTTGTAATAATAGTGACAGTATCTCTTTGGAGTGTTTTACTTAAGAAGAAATAGTGTGATTTACAATATATACATAGCTTTGAGTTCTTTTTTTCTTCTACCTTAATACTTTCATCCACCCATTCATTGGTCCAACAAATATTAATTGAGCCACTGTGCTAAGAATTGAGAATACAGTGTTGAGGAAAATCAGACCTGGTCTGTATTCTCAGGAAGCTTACATTCTATAGGAGATATTGTCACATATTCTTTGAAACATAAATTCAACAGTATCTAATATTCCAAAGTATGTATACATGATAATTTAATTATCTTATTATTTCTTGACATTCAGACGATTTTAATTTTTTATGATAATAAATGATTAAATGATGAGCATATCTGTATATTAATCTGAATTTCTGATTGTTTCCTTAGGATTGCTTCCTAGAAAGGGAATTACTAGCTTAAAATATCTAAACTTCTCTCTTTAAGAAAATAGAACTTTAAAATTGATAAAAATCACAGTCTTTCCAGTAAAAAGATTATCATATCTGTAACAAAATTTCTAGAACTACAGCATGGCTAGGATAGGGCAATAAATTCCTTTATTTTATTGGTGTCTCCTAAAGTAGGTATGGAGTGCTGAATTTTGCTTTAGAAACCAAACCAAAGTTTAATAAAATGTCAAAATTCAATACTATTCATTGTACACAGGCTGTGTGGAGAAGGTCAGCTTTTGATCAGAAAGAAAAGAGATGCTGTATCTACGCATTAAGGTTGTGTTTGAGGGAAAAACATGGTCCAGTTTAGACGTTAATCTCCTCCTTCAGAAGCTTATTCCCAGAAATCAACAGGCACATTAGCAATGTCAGAGTCCAGTGGTCTAAGGAGTCAGTCAAGAGGTGACTGCCTTATTGGTCTATCATCACTCATGACCACAACTCCCTGTGACCAGTGATGGCTTCTTGCCACCCTGTTTTTTCAAAGATTTCTCCTTTCTTCTGTCAATTATGTCATTTTCCAAAATATAGAGTATTTATATGGAATGCATTTTATTTGCTCAAAAGACATTTCCATTACATTTTGCAAATCATTAGACCCACCAACATAGTAGTCTACAAAATTTGTGTTTGCAAGAACCAAAATTATAAATGCTGCTTCCTTTCATTTGGCTCAAAATATATCTGTTCCAGTGAGTATTTCTCAATTAACTAACTTCTCCCTGATGAGGAAATGAGAAGAAAACTGCACAAGACTAGCGTGCTAGTCTTGGGTCTGAATTTATAGGACTTCAGGCAAGTCACTGAGTCTCTCTGCGTCTGAGTTTCCCCACCTATAAAATAAGGAGGTTGAACTAGATGATCTCCAGTCACATCCAGGGGTCCTTCTTTTCCTTTTCATGCCCTCACTCGTGGTTTATTCCATTTTCACTCATTACCATACTCTACTTTGTAGAAGATCTTGAGAATCAAACCTGTATATATACTATTTAGGAGTGTTCTCCATTCAGAACCAAAGCGTAAACTTCCTGAGAAAACAGCACTCTTGCTCCTCCCAGTTCCCCTCTTCTCTCCCTCCTCCTCTTTATTTTTTATTTTATTTTATTTAAAAAAATTTTTAAATTAATTAATTTTATTTTATTTTTGGCTGCGTTGGGTCTTTGTTGCTGCATGCGAGCTTTCTCTAGTTGCGGTGAGTGGGGGCTACTCTTCGTTGCAGTGTGCGGGCTTCTCATTGCGATGGCTTCTCTTGTTGCAGAGCACGGGCTTCAGTAGTTGTGGCACTCAGGCTCAGTAGTTGTGGCTCGCGGGTTCTAGAGCACAGGCTCAGTAGTTGTGGCTCGCGGGTTCTAGAGCACAGGCTCAGTAGTTGTGGCGCACGGGCCCAGTTGCTCCGCAGCATGTGGGATCTTCCCGGACCAGGGCTTGAACCCGTGTCCCCTGCATTGGCAGGAGGATTCTTAGCCACTGTGCCACCAGGGAAGCCCCTGCTCCTCTTTATATTTACTCCTCCTTCTTGTTCTGCTCCATATCCTCCTCCTCCTCCACTGCTTCTTCCTCTTTTCTTCCTCCTCCTTGCTCTCTGTGTGGCTGTCTATCCCCTACTATGGCTTTGCTATGGTTTTGTTCAAAATTAGGTGCCTGGAGGAGGACAGAGCTCAACCATCTTAGTATGTTATTTAATTTCTGTGGGCTTTGAATTTTTCTCTTCCCTCCTTTTCAGCCTAAACTCCCATGACATCCCCTTACACACACATTACACACACACACACACACACACACATACACACACACACACATTAGGTTGAACCATATGAAATCACTGTTTTTGCAAGTAAAAAGCAATTTCATATGGTTCAATCTAATACAGTTTTCTGTTTGGGAGCTATGGTTACCAACTAAAATCAATCTCTTTGTCTTCTCTGACATACCGCTTACGTGTTTCTTCCTTAGACTAGAGCTCATTCCTCACCTCAGGGTTGGTTCCCTGTCCTGCTTCATCTCTTGAACCAAGTTCAAATGGGCCTCCTTCAGAACGCCTTCCACAGTGCTCCTTGCAGGTTAGGACAGCATTGTGATTTCAACTACCCACAGCAACCCCATCACCATCCCTTTCTATCTGTAGCTCCAGACACACATCAGTAATATACAAAAATATCGGGGCTTCCCTGGTGGCGCAGTGGTTGAGAATCCGCCTGCTGATGCAGGGGACATGGGTTTGAGCCCTGGTCCGGGAAGATCCCACGAGCCATGGAGCAACTAAGCCCATGCACCACAACTACTGAGCCGGTACTCTAGAGCCTGTGTGCCACAACTCCTGAGCCCATGTGCCACAAATACTGAAGCCTGTGTGCCTAGAGCCCATGCTCCGCAACAAGAGAAGCCTGCGCACTGCAACGAGGAGTAGCCCTCGCTCTCCGCATCTAGAGAAAGTCCATGCACAGCAACAAAGACCCAACGCAGCCAAAAATAAATAAATAAATAAATTTATATTAAAAAAATAATAATTTGGGCATGCAGAGATTTGGCCTCCACTGTATGCTGGACTAGAAAATGATAATTCATTCCATAGAATTCCAATTCAATAAATATTTATTGAGCATCTACATCGTGTCTAGCTCCCTGCTAAGTGCTGTGAGGCTGGGTAATGGTGGTTGGGAGAGAAGACAGTAGAATTTACAGTCTACTGGGGAGAAGGACCTGGGCCTGTCCACCAGTTTACCATAATGTTCAGCAAGATGTGGCTACATGGGAAAAGGAATGGTGCAACCAACCAGACAATCAGGATGTCAGAGAAAGTAGTACCAGTGGAGGCATTCAAGTAGGGTATTGAAGCATGTGCACAATCTGGATAGGGTGATTTGTCATGAGACAGAACTGCAGGGAACAGGAATAACTTGCCAAAAGGAAAGAGGCAGGGAAAACAGAGCCATTTTCAGGGCCCAGTAAATATACCAGAAGTATACCGATTAGCTAATCTAATCACTATACCAGATTAGGGATTAGAGAGGATTCCACTGAGGAGGTGGAAGAATGCATTTGTATATATCAGATTAAGGCCAGGTTATAGCTATCCCTTGCTTAGTAAATGTCATTCATTCCTGCAAATCTTGCTATAAAATGAAAAGCCATTAAGGGAAGAAAAAATTCCATTAATTTTAATAGGAAAAATTAGAATGTGTTCCAGACCAGCACTAAGATGCCCAAACCATGTGCATAGGTAGAAATGTATATCACTTGAGCAATGATACTTTTAGATAGGTCCTGAAGAACAATCTGAAGGTTAATAAATACAGTTTGTACATGATGCACTAAAGGTTTTGGTTCCCAAGAAGGAAGCTGATGGCTCCTGGTGGTTGATGGAGGAGAGACACCATGAAGTCTTTTTCTCTCTTATGCTCCATTTTCTTCACCAATTTTTCTACCTTTTGAGGGCTCATGATTTTCTTGCATTAAAACTGCACAGCAAAATGAAATTTTAACTCAGAAAGACATTTTGGGGGCAAAATGAAAGGACAAAATACCTAGAAACAGGCTGCACAGCACAGGGGGAGGAGTTGTGGGAGGTGGCACTTCTACATCTCTCTGGTGTATCTAGGCAAAGCCAAACGTCTCAGAGTCACCCGAACGTGGAACATGATCCTAAATCATCCCTCACTGGCGTCTCTGGTTAAACTCAAGAGTATGGAGTATGGCTTTGCCTGAACTGTAATGTTGAGAAATCTATTTGCTATTTAAACTGTGGGGTTAAAAGTCATTATGTTAGAAAAAAAGGAATTGGTTGTTTGTAAAGTAAACATTTTCAAGTGTCTTTAGTGTGAAGTATAGCTGATTCTCTTTGTTATACAGCAGGAACTAACACAACATTGTAATTGTAAAGCAATTATATTCCAATGTTTAAAAAAAAAAGTTGTTAACAGAAGAGTCCTTAACCTTGTGAAGCAGGTCTGTGCTTGGGAGGGTGAAAGCAAGGTGGAGGTTTCTGGTGAGGTAACTCAGCTCTTCCTCTTGGAGACAAATGCCAATACCAAGAAATACCTGCTTCCACCCGTGTGCAGGTAACCTTCCATTGTACTTGGAGGTAAACAGAGGCAGCTGGCCTCCGTCCTCTGATACACTGTGGTGGCCTTTTTCTGTCAACACCTAAAGAATGGGATGTTTGAATTGCAAACAATTATGTATCACATATTCAGAATATTTGTGGTCTTATGCAAAGTGTGTTACCTCTGTGTGTGACCTCCTCAGTAAATACCTTCTGAGGCCCTGGCAACCTTGTTATCAAAATAGCGTAACAAAATTATCAAGACCAATTCATTTGTTATAACAAGGGTTGTTTGTTTGATTTTCTAGTTTGATATGTAAACTAAGACAAATATTGACTTCACTGTTCAACTTGATGCTTCCAGCCTATATACCACTAACCTCCTAATGAGAGGACATCTGCTTTGAGTGGTTGTTATGAATGATATTTGGGGAACTGCAGGGAGAGTTCCACGAATAACAGTTAACATTTCCCTCCTTACTTTGTTGATTTCAACAGGGCTCTGCTCACCAGAGCTGGTTTTAAAATGAGGAAAGGGAACTCTCCAAATAAAATGCTGTTTGTTTTAAGCTTTCCAAATCAACATGGTTTTATTTTGTTAAAAAAAAGAAAAGGTATAGCACAGGAAACTATACCAGTATTTTGTAATAACCTATAAGGGAAAAGAATCTGAAAAAGAATATATATATACATATAACTGAATTACTGTGCTGTACACCTGAAAGTAACACAACATTGTAAATCAATTTTATACTCCAATATAAAATAAACCTTTTATTAAATGCAAAAAAAATTTTTTTTTACATTTCTAGGTACATCCCTTTCTCTGCATGTTTCCCTCAGCTCACAGGGGAAATATTCTGTGGGAAAGAACCTTAAGACCTTAGTCCAATGTACAATTATTTCTGTCTTGTGGCCACCCATCCCCTCCCAAATACCTCAAGAAGTGCATTACATATTTGGACAGTACTGACTATTGACAAGTTCTTTAAAATATTTGCCTAACAATCTGTGTTCTTTTACTTATTGCTCCTACTTCTACCTTCTGGTGCCAAAAAGGAAAATGGTTTCCTATTTTACTCAATAACCCTTCAGATATATCTTATGCCACTTCATATCATTCTTGTATGTTTTAAATGGTTACTTATTTATTGAATTCATTCAGGAAAGAAATTTTACTTACTACCTTATCAGAAGTCATACTGGGACTAGGGGAGTACAACAGGAGGGAAAATGATGCAGTCCTTAACCTCCTGAAGTTTATTTACAGTTAAGTCTTTTTTCCAGGTCAAAATTTCTCATAAGAGTTTTTTTCAACTCAATAGCAAAAAACTAACAATCCAATTAAAAAATAGGCAAAGGATCTGAATAGACATTTTTCCAAAGAAGACCTCCAAATGGCCAACATGTGCATGAAAAGGTGTTCAACATTAATAATCATCAGGGAAATGCGAACAAAACCACAATGAGATATGACCTCACACCTGTTCGGATGGCTATGATCAAAAGGACAAGAGATAACAAGTGTTGGCAAGGATGTGGAATTAAGGGAAGTCTGGTGAACTGTTGATGGGAATGTAAATTGGTGCAGCCACTATGGAAAACAGTAGGGAAGTTTTTCAAAAATTTAAAAATAGAACCACCATATGATCCAGCAATCCCACTTCTGGATGTATATATATCCAAAGGAAATGAAAAATAGAATCTTGAAGAGATATCTATACCCCCATGTTCATTACCATGTCACTCACAATAGCCAAGACATGGAAACAACCTAAGTATTCATCAATAATAAATGAATGGATCCATGGATAAATAATGGGTAGTATTATTCAGCCATGAGAAGGAAGGAAATCCTGCTGTTTGTGACATCGTAGAGAGAAATGATGGAAGTTTATTGAATATCTGGATCATTCCCAAATAAAATAAGATACTGAAACATTACTGAACATAGGCTTCCTTTCACAGAAAAACTGAAAATTTTTAGGACTATTAATAAATGTGTTTGGTGCCACAATGAGACATTTTCTATAAGAAAGCACATGTTTTTAGAAATTATAAATAGCATTTATAAGATTGTCATTCTACAGAATGCTAATGTAAAGGACAATTTATGATTGATTACTTCTTAGTTTTTACTAGAAATTAAGGTTTTTAAAGGTTAAAGATTCTAATTAAAACTACTAAAAATTAATTGGGAAAACATCACTGTATGTAAAAGAAAGATGATATAAGGAATGGAAGTGCATTTTGTTGAGGGAAAAGAAGGTGATTTTGTCCTAAAAAAGAGGTTACAAAAAGAAAAAAAAGAGAAAAGGACAGAATCTGAAAGTGAAGAGAGAATCTTTGAAGTTTTGTGGAAAAGAAACCCTGAGAAAGGAGTTTCATATGTGATCAGAACTGGCTAAGATTGGAAAGAATTTTAATACTAAAGGTAAGGTGGTACAAAGTTAGAATTTGGTTTCTCTCTGTTAAGAGGACTAAGTTTTCTTAGACTATTGCTCTGATGTTTTTTCCTTTTTTATTGAAGTATAGTTGATTTACAATGTTTTATTAATGATCTGCTTTTGGTAACATTATAAAATCTCTTTACCTTTTAAGTAATCTGTTGCAACTCTCTGTATTTGCCTTTGAAATCTTTTATTGTCACTAGGCTAAATGAATAAGTATTATTTCACAGTGACCTATGATCATATTTGACCAAGTGTTTTAAAACCTTTTGATACCTTTGATAAACTTCCTTAAATCAAATTCTAAATGAAGTTATTTTGACCTCTAGCTAACTTTGACATGCTTCAGAGAGCCCCTGGAACATCTCAGAGAGATATTAAACTAATTAGGCTTATTTAGTATGTTAAATTGCATGGGAAACATTGTCAAATGAGTGGTTATAAACCTTCTTAGGTTATATTGTATGAGTAAATGTCATTACTATAAATGTTCTAGAAATTATATGGAATTTCTAATAATTGAATGTGTCCTGGTATAATGTTATCGGTCATAATTCTAGTTAACATTTTAATATTGTATGTCCCAAAATAACCAAATTTCCTTGACAATTACATTGTAATCAGGCCTTTAACTGTGACTTTTTGAGTCTTTTGTCATTTACAGACAGTTATTATTTTACTATGATGCTTTTGCAAAAATCCTTCATCTTTAAGAAGAACCATAGAAAGAACTTTTTGACAAGCAAGGTTTCTGATAACTTTCAGATCATACCACTGAACTGGGTAATAAAGAATTCTAATGTAAAACCTAATGGCTTCATAAAATTGTTAACAGAAGATCAAGATCAACAAGAATTAGATAGAGCTGAATGAAAAATTTTATGACTTTTTTTCTGAAATATAATGGCTTTAATCTTTGTTTTCCAGATACAAGAGAACCTTTCCCCTTAGGCTAATTATGGCTTACAGCAATTTGGTAAATTATACCTCTGTGAGCAGAATTGAAACATTTTTCTCTCTAACTGATCCCTCCACAATCTAGAAACTCTAATGAGATTGTTATTTTCATGATAATATAATTATTTGCATAAGTATAATGAGAATCTGTTTTTCTTATAATAGGACATAATTGGAAACACTGGTCATATTATCATGGCTTTGACTGGAATGTCATATTTGAGAATGTGCATAGAATCAGGTAAGACCAGACGGCTTTAAAGAACTAAGGTGGACGTTATGGAGCCATAAAGCTCCTTGGAAAAACAACCTGGTACCTTGCTTACAAGGTTCCCAGAAACCTTACCAGGTGAGTAAGAAAGGTCACTTTCTGGCAGGTACAGGAACCACAAAATATTTTGAGAACCTCGAGAAGAGAGGAACCAAAACAAATCTGTAGATATTGTAGGAGAAATCTGATGACAAGTCCTTGGCATGGCTCTCCTGGTCTTGAGAGATCTTTTAAAAGTTCAATCTGAGATTCCTTATAGAAAGTACCAGCAAAGCCAATTTAAAAGAGCCTATATCGGGACTTCCCTGGTGGCCCAGTGGTTAAGATTCCACCAAAACAATACAAAACAAAACAAACAAACAATTCAAAGAGCCTATATGATCAATCACTATATGATCAATTATGTAAATAATCAGGCCAAGTTTGTTAAAAGCCAGAATTATTTTGCAAGCAAATTAGTCTTAAGTTGGCCATATTTGGTAGAAATGAAGGTAATTTTCGAGAGAAAAAAATTATGCTTCAGTGGATATTAAATTCTAGTTTTAACTGTCTTTGAGGTTTTGTATTTAGCCTAAGTCTCAATTCCTAGATGGCTCCTTGTTACTATGTTGCATTATTGTAAAGTTTAATTGAATCATTAAAAAGACATTCTAAACTTAAAAAACAAAACAAAACAAAACAAACAAACAAACAAAAACCAGGGTTCTGCTCACCAGAGCTGGTTTTAAAATGAGGAAATGGAACTCTGTAAATAAAATGCTATTTATTGGAAGCTTTCCAAATCAACATGATTTTATAAAAAAAAAAAAAAGAGAGAGAAAAAGTATAGCACAGGAAACTATACCAGTATTTTGTAATAATCTATAAGGGAAAAGAATCTGAAAAACAATATATATATGCATATAATTGAATTATTGTGCTGTACATGTAAAACTAACAAGATATTTTAAATCAACTATACTTCAATTAAAAAATGCTAAAAAAAAAAAAAAGAAAAACCATAATAAACAAACAAAAACCAATACAGAAATTGAGGAAGTCCTGCCACACTCTGTTCTTAATTGCTATTTGCAGGCGATTCCACTCAGTCTTCTTTAAGGTGAACATTCTGACTGAGAGTTTTTCCCAAAGGTGCTCAGAAGGAGAAATCAAAGAAAATACAAAATGGGAGAGAAATTCTGAGTTACTATCATGACAAGGGGAAATAGATAAACTAGTCATTAATCTTTAGTAATCATTTTTTTCTTTTTGGTCATTTTCAGTGTCTCTCTTCTCTCCAATTTCTCAAATACAGAAATAACCAGGTCAAACCCTGTGCAGGCTTTACAACTGGCTATTCCTCAGAAGAAAAGGGCAGCAAGTCTGCAGGTCTTATCTCTAATTTTGGCTGAATATTTTTTCTTTCATCTCCATCAAAATGAAAGCAGATATATAGTGAAGTTGAACTTCACATTCACAGCTGAATTAAATAATAACTCAAGAGAAATAAAAGGGCCTCTCAATGTTTACTGACACTTGACTATGCTATTAAATAATTAGTTAGGGCTTCATCATTTATGGTTAATAATAAGGATGATGATAATAATTAGTTATGCAGAAGTGACACATGAACCTTGAGGCATCGTGGGCCATCCTCCCTACTGAGATGTTAAAGAGCTTTCAGGATCTATTTAAATAAAGGCTAATTTAGACTGAAGAAACTATGGGCAGTGGAGCAATTATATCAAAGGTATTTGCTTCCTTGTATATTGTAGTTCTCAGACCTGAGACCCCTTGAGGTGTACATATTTTTCAATCTTAATGTAGAACACAAATTTAGCCCTACTTTATATTCAGGAAGACTCTGATTGAAGAATTCTTAATAACTAATGCATGAAAACCAAGACTACACATGTATGTAATGGCTAGACAATTATGTTAATGGTTAAATAATGTTCTACCACAAATTTTAATTATACATTTTATTGGAAGGTTGCTTTTAGAAGTGGCTTTCTCAAAACAAGGCTGAACTTGTTATCCCCATTTAGCAGAAAGCGGAGCATAGAGAGCAGACCTTGCTCAAGGTCAGAGAAGCAAAGTGGGAGATGGAATTCACAGCCCTTGAGCTTGAGTTGTTTGCTTAGTTTCTCTTCGTTGCTTCTGGTCTGTTGCCTAGAAACAGTGGGGCTTCCTTATCCAGTAGCATAATATCTGTAGAGTATGCTATATATCAGTGTGGAGTTTTTAAGTGCATCTCAAATTCTTGTTAAGTCAGTTCTTTGAATTCTGTATGTGGTCAAAAAAATAAAAAAAGGAAGAAAGAAAGAAAGAGCAGAAGTTCTGAAAAAACCATAGTTTGTGGAGGTGGAATTCTGTCAAGGTTTGAAAAAAAGAATGCTTCTCCCAAGGACTTATATAGTGTCACTTTTCTTTTGGAGTTTCTTTTTATTTGTTATTTACCCTTTTAATTTATTTTTTTGTCTTTAAGAGGTGATATCAGTATATCATAGCCAATAGGAATCTGTTGCTCTTAGGAGAGAACAGTAACGGAAGAATTTCGAAAGCAACAAGAATAATAGCCGATGATAATTGGCCATTTACTAGACGCTAACACTGTTTTCAATATTTAGCTTGTAAATGGTGGCATCAGAATTTGAGCCTAGGACTCTTGACACCGACGTGCAACCATCAGGCTCCTGACACTACCTTAGGATGGTGCAGTGGCTATGACCATGAGCTCTGGGGTCAGCCTCAACATCTGGTCCTGGCTGTACTCTTCATTACCTTGGACATATAGTTCTAATGCTCTGGTCTTTCTCCTTCAATGAAAAAAAGGAGGGTAATAGTATTCACCTTTAATACAATTGTTACGAGGTGTTGACTGACATAATGCATGTCAAGCACCTTGCACTACCCCCGGCACATAGTAGGTGCTCTGTATTAGCTGTCACCATTATTATCTATATTATTAATCAGGAAAGATATCTGCATGGGAGACAGAATCTACGTACAAAATATGGCAGCCTTTCCGAATTGGAAGGGATCTTTAAGTTCACTGTTCAACCTCATCAATTTCTAATGAAGAAACTGAAGTGGGAAGGGCTAAGTGATTCATCCAAGGTCCCCAAATTAGACAACACCAAAGTCAGTAGTGGTCAATGTCCTCAAGATGTGTTAGCCTTCAAGAGTGGGAGGGTGTGTGCGTGTGCCAGCAGAGAGGTAGAGGGGGGACTGCAGAAATATAATGAGAGATTCAGACAGGCTTTGAGAGCCAAGCAGAGAGGTGTGCACGTGTGTTTGTGTGGTGGGAGAATGGGTTTCTGGAAAGCCAATTTGGTGTAGCACGGAAACTACGGAACAGTACAGGATTTGAGTATGCAGAGTCCTGTCTATGAATACAGCTGATGGACAATGAAGGATGCATAGAAGGCCCAGCCGTGGAAACAGGATGTCAAGCACACCAGAAGGAGGCCCTCTCAGGTTACCAGAAAAGGGGTCAGCAGGGAGGATGGGGAATACAGAACCCCTGCTACCCAAGGGACTGCATGGCCATGCCTGCTAGTCCAACTGCCACCCAGCCCATTTACAGAGGCCTCTGCTCCCTCTGTAGCCCAGAGAGATCTATCTCTGGACCCTGCTGGCTGCTATGTCAGTGGCTGGGTGCCCACTACTAATCACTGCAAAGAGCCTGGAACTTACTGTTATTAGCAACTGAATTTGCCAATCATAAATAACTTAACTTTATAATACCCAATTTCTGCCTATCTTGGACATTTTCCTAACTGCCTCTTGTAGGATGTGACCTCGGGAAGGATATCTAAACACATGTAAAACAACCAAACACAATCTCCAAAATACTAAGTTTTTACTCCAAGATCTTCATTTACAGAATTTAATTCTAGCTCTAAGCCCTTTACGAGAATAAATCAGCTCTAATCTGTGGCTCTTCATCCATTACCACGCTAACTTCTCCTTGCTGAGTATCGTCTGAGCTTTGTGCGGACAGGTGGGAGGCACCTCTCTTAGTGAGGATTGTGGGCCCTACAGGTGCTCACACAAAGCAGCTTTACTGGTAGTGCTGGGTTGGAAGACCACGGAGGACCACAGCCGCACCTGGGACAACAATCAAGAGTGTCAGCCTGGAGGGACAGGGTGAGGATGGACAGGCAATGACTACTGAGATGGGAGAGAAGCACTGGTAAGGAGCGGGAGGCTTGCTGGGGTGAAGCTTGCAGGACTGATTGCAAACAGACATGATGTGTGTGTGGACATGTTACAAAAGAGGAAGCCATAGGTTTCTTTTACTTTCCACCTGATGGAAGCTAAATTTTTTTTTTTTTTTTAATACATTAAGACATTTCAGAGCCCTCCTTCTGAGAGCCTTTCCTGAAAATGACCTCTTTGGCCATAGGGCTGTCCTCCAGATTCTCCCCCAGAATTAAGTGTGGCTGCATATAACAGAAGACCCCAGTATGCAACCTAACAAACCAGAGGTTTGTTTCTCCCTCTTGTAAGGAAGTTCTGGAGGTAGGCAGCCTAAGGCTGAGATCAGGCAGTTGAAGCTCATGTCACAGGGAGCCAGGCTCCATCAGTCCTTCTGTTCCACCATTTCAGCAAGCATCTCCCATACTCAGATGGCCTCCTGGTTCCAGATGGCATCTGGAACTTTAGTCACTAAATCTGAATTCATTGTGGAATCAAGAAGGAGAAGGGGAAGCGTGGAGTGGTACACCTCTCAGCTGAGTCAGTCCCCTTTATGAAGGATCAAGGGAGCAACCACTTCACCTCTGTTTACATCTCATTGTTCTCTCCTAGCAGCAAGGAAGCCTGGGAAATGTAGTCTTTGAACTAGGCTACACTACAGTTCTGTTAGTGAGGAAGAAGGGAAAATCGATACTATAAAGGTAACCAGTGGTCTCTGCCACACCCCACCCCCACACCATTACACTCTTTCTTTCATGCCTCTCCTTACTCTATATCAAAAGTCTCCTGACTTGTCTCTGATTCCCAGCTCTTTTCCTAGAATTTTTTTTCTAACATGTTAGTGGCTACGACGGCTTATTATGCAAGGTTGCCTCAACGAGGAACTGTTAATGGCAGAATTTCAGGTAATTATGGAGACCTGAAGATAAGATGAGGGGAGAAGAGCAATCATTAGGCGAATGTACTTTACGCAAAGAAAACCTCACTGTAATGTCACCTCCTTCCCCTAATCTCAGGGACTTGTTTGCCTTCCCTCCCCCTTTTCTGTGATTTTCAGAGCTGGATCAAACAGTGCTTCTCATCTCCAGGCTTTGGGCTGCTCTGATATCCAAGTCAGTGAGTTTTAACCCTGGCTATGCGTGAGAAATACCTCCCTGTCCATAACACATGTATCTGGGCTCCATCACAATATCTGAGGTTGTATTATGGTCATGTTTATTTTGAAAGAGCACCCCAGTTTATACTGGTGGGTATTCTTTGTGAGAACTACTGTTTTTAGGCATTTCTGGTTAATGTGGGAAGTTTTTTTTAATGCTTCAGGCTCATCTCAAAATAATGAGGGGGAATTAGTATTGAGAATGCCACCCACCCCAAATCCCATTAACCTTGCCAGGGCAACAGTGCCTGTTGAAACATGGAACATCTGGAGTTCTCCATCAGTGCCTGAATCACAAAGCCCTGTCACCGAGTGATCCCTATGCTGAGAATGAGGAACATCTGTCTGAGATGCTTAAAATGGATTCTGCAGTTTGCTGAACTAGACTTTCCTCGAACCCAGTTCTAAAATGGTTGACTATCTTCATTATTCAGTTTACCATAGTGAACATCTGTTATTTGTGTCTGGGAACATCTCTTCCTTTGGGACCTATTTCTCATCCTGGTCCATGTGGTTCTGATGGGGCTACACATCAGAAGACCCTGTTACCATGCCAACCACAGGCTTGGCACACCACATCAAGCAGGGTCAATCAGACTCTCTTTTTCACAAATTTGAATCATTAACAAATGTGGTTAGAAGAGAACCTTCAGGAGACAGTCTATACATTCCTGAAGCTGAGGTTCCTGAAACTTACCATTCCTACTTTTTCCAAAGTTTGGTTGTTAAGGAGTTCTTCTGATTTTATGTTACTGAGTTTATTCCCAATTAGCCCTTTTTTTTCTTACTTGGGTTAGTCAGAATTGATTGTTGTTATTTGCATCCCAAGATCCCTGAATCATATAAAAATTGACAGGAAAGAGAATGAAGGGGTGGGTTGCAGAATATAGATCCTCAAGCAACGGGGATTATTAGAATTCATTATTAAATCAATTTTAAGAGAATGAGAAATTCTGAGAGCGTAGGAATAGGATGGTTTCTAACATCATTGGATATTTTAATAGCTGTATCAGACTCTGAACTTCCTCAAGACATGAGATAAAACTCAGAATCTTTATGAGATTGTGATTGAAACCCATTATTGTATAGTCATGACCAAGAGTTTAAAAATAACGTATAACAGGGCTTCCCTGGTGGCGCAGTGGTTGAGAGTCCGCCTGCTGATGCAGGGGACACGGGTTCGTGCCCCGGTCCGGGAGGATCCCACATGCCGCGGAGCGGCTGGGCCCGTGAGCCATGGCCGCTGAGCCTGCGCGTCCGGAGCCTGTGCTCCGCAACGGGAGAGGCCACAACAGTGAGAGGCCCGCGTACCACACACACACAAAAAATAACATATAACAGAAGAGAAAATACCAAAGTACATTACATATAGTTGGAGTCAGAAATATTTCATGTAATTTTTCATTCAACTGTATGTATGTGTGAACTTATTTGTGATAGAAAATGTATTTTACGTGAATAATGTAGGTTATGGCCAAAAGTGCTTGAAAAACTCTGAATTCTTATAGCTTGCTTTTGGCTTGTGGACGTGGGGTTAAATACCTAAAAATGAAATTCACAGACTCAGTCTGCAGGTTGCTAATTTAAGTACCAGTTTAATTTACAATCTGACCAGGTCTTTTACTAAACATTAGGGCTTTGACCAGGGACCTCGGTAATTGCAATGGGAAATATGGTGAGATTCAAAGTGCTTTTCAGATTCTCCAAACTTTCTAAAGTCAGCATTTCCCTTAACAGATGAAGCCACATCTTCTATATAGAAGAAAGACAATAATTTTCCACGTGCCCCATCTCTTACTGATATGCCAAAGATCACCAGGATTTAAACACAGTATGGTTTAGGAGGATGAAGTGCAAAATTTAGACACTGTGTTTAGGAGAATCTAAAAGGATTTGTAAATTTATATCATTAAATGTCTAGATGGATTTTTCTGAAATGGATTCTGAGGATGTTTCACCAGGGATGGAACTCTATTTACATGGGTGTACTTACTAGAGATTCAGCATAAAGTGAGCTAGGGTTAGCTAACCAGCTGTGGTTCTACTTGTTTTCTGGGTTAATTTATATAATCTTGAATTAAATGCTGGCCCCTACTAAATGACACAGAAAGACCGATAAGGGTCTTATAAGGCAGGAACAGTAATTTCAAGAGTTTGTCTAACAGACACTGAACTGGCTCTATCTTATATGCCTGGCCTGTCCCCTTATTCTATCTCCAGATAGGACTGAGAAGACTCTCCCTCTACCCTTGCCATGAAGACTGTGTTGATGAGAGAAGCATCACAATATTTAAAAAGAGCTTTACAACCTCTTCTTGTGAGATCAAAAATGCTGATGAAAAATGCTGCAATTGAATCAGGTTCCTTGATCTCACTGTTGTTGAAAGAAGCTCAGAATGCCTGAGTTCAAATGACAGCAGAAACCACGTGGATACGGTCATTTCATTATGCAGCAGGGCAAGCACGGTGTGAAGAATTTAAGAGATTATCAGACGTGTATACATTTCTGGCTGTGGTGTTTAAATTACAGGCTCCTTATAAATGAAATCAACAGGCAGTCCATGGATGAAAGGAAAATTTGGCTCAAGCTATTACATTAGAAAATGAGACTTCTTACCCAACTCCATAATATGAGTCAGTCAAAAAATGCAGAGCCTCTTGAATGAAGCTGAAGCTGCATACCACCGATGAAAGGATGTGCTATATTACTGCATGCATCTAACAAGTTCCTTCTGACATTCTCCCCAAATAATTGTGGCTATTTTATTGGGAAAACTATTATATGCTAAGATTAAATGAAGTCTCAGTAATATAGAATGCCAGTTTAGTTTACTGACAGTGGCCAAACCCACTGAATAGTACCTAGAAAGCAAAATTCTATTTCTGGGGGTATTTCAGAGATTCTGTTACAATCAAATATTTGAATATGAATGTCTAATGGTCCTTTATTGCATTCTGATATGTCTTCCAGCATGGCAAATGCAAAAAGTGTAATGATCCTGTATAATAGTGGTAAATTATAAATTTAATTAGGTGGTAATTTCCATTGTGGATGCACATCACACTGAATTTTATTACTGGAGCAAATTTATAAAGCTCTTGTACTTGATGGGCAGCTATTTAGCTGGTATAGTTTTTAATCTGTTTTAATAAATGGAGAATACCAGAAATATCTTGCTTTCACCCGACAGGTCAGCAATACACATTCGCCATCTTGCTGCAGGTATCAACTCTGACTCTGTGCCCCACCCTAATCCATGAAGATTGCAACCAAATTATCATTCTAAAGTATAGACCCCTAATGCTTGCACTGATGACATTAGGCTGACAGACTGTGGAGAATAGAAAGTAGCAGGTTCAGGCTTCCCTGGTGGCGCAGTGGTTGAGAATCCGCCTGCCGATGCAGGGGACACGGGTTCGTGCCCCGGTCCGGGAAGATCCCATATGCCGCGGAGCGGCTGGGCCCGTGAGCCATGGCCGCTGAGCCTGCGCGTCCGGAGCCTGTGCTCCACAACCGGAGAGGCCACAACAGTGAGAGGCCCGCGTACCGCAAAAAAAAAAGAAAGAAAGAAAGTAGCAGGTTCTTTAGTTACTCTCGTAAGGCACATGAATCAAAGATACTGTAAAATAACTTACATAAAGTTTCTGGACTTCTGGTGCTCTGGGGAATATTAGGTTATTATCTTTTTCACTAGGAAGCAAATGCTGCTTAATATTATGTCTCCTACCACCAAGAAAGAGGCATGGTTCATAATGAGCCTCTTTGGATAGTGTGTGTTTTATTTGGACAAATTTACCAAGTGGACCCCCAAGCTGTCAACCTTGTATGAAGCCTAGAATAAGGTATGACTCTCCAGTGGACTTGCTTTTATTTTCCTCTTTTGGCTCAGAACATTCAACGATTTCTAGAGGAAAAGTGGCATATCAGAATGTATATGAAGCTCATGGCAAGTCCTTATGGGAGAATCACTACAAAACCCCCAAGGAATACTGAGCAATGTCATGCTCCGGTAAGCAAGTAACTATTCTCTTTTGAGAAACAGCTCTTGACTTGTTACTGGGCTCTGATCTAAATGCATAATCACGAAGTGGATACTATCTGACCACCTCCCTCTTACGCACACAAAGTCAGGCCACAGTCATGGAGTGTAAGTAGCAGTTATAGGAGTAGGCCTGGGCTGGCTCTGAAGACACAAATAGGTTTCATGACCACGTGGTTCAGGTTCCCAGCCTGCCTACTCCTTCCACACATCTGTCCTTCCTTCAGCCCACACTGCTGTGCCCACGTGGAGAGCTCCCTGTGACTGGACTTCCCCCTCTGCACTTCTTGTTTAATGAGAAAATTAACCCCTCACTTGTTTAAGGCACAATTGTTGAGTTTCTGGTACATGCAGCTCAATGTAACCCTTGCTGAAAAAAGCTCTGTGGGTGAAGATGGACGCATGGAAAGAGGCTTCAAGGATTGGAATCTAGTCTCCAAAAGTTGAATTAGTTTTCATTCTCAGTGTCTCATTGTTGGACCCTGGACAAGATGAGAAGGTGATATTAGGGCAGAGAGGAAAGGACACTAATTCAATTGCCTGGTGAGGTATGGGCTTATTCTTATGCAATCAGTACAACAAATAATTCAACGGTAGCAAGGTCTTTTGGCAGTCAGCTCCCCAAATCAGCCATATCTCTATGCTCCTGTATATTCTGGACTCTATCTACATGAGAATCCCAACCTGGGAAGATTTAAATCATAGAAAAGCAGAGGAGAAACAGTGGGCAGAACTACACATGCCCAGGACTACCAGTCAGTAAAGTTACCTTACCTCCTCAGGGGCAGAGTAGATAAGAGAAACCTGTATTGTGCTCTGAAGCAAAGAGAAACATGAGTCCTACTGCATTCACACTTGACTAAAACTCTAGTTCTAAAACTCTGCCAAATCCTTTCTTATGACTTGGCCCACAGGTTAGAGACCTAGGCCCCTCATTGTCCATACCTTATTCCATCCATGATGGTTTTTTTGTTTGTTTTTGTGGTACGCGGGCCTCTCACTGTTGTGGCCTCTCCCGTTGTGGAGCACGGGCTCCGGATGCGCAGGCTCAACGGCCATGGCTCACGGGACCAGCTGCTCCGCGGCATGTGGGATCTTCCCGGACCGGGGCGCGAACCCGTGTGCCCTGCATCGGCAGGCAGACTCTCAACCACTGTGCCATCAGGGAAGCCCCCCATCCATGATGTTTATGAAAATGTATGTAAATCATCAAATATACAGAGCCTGACGCATAATAAATGTTCAATATGGTAAGAGAGCATCATTCTTTTCTGTTGCTATTATTAGTAAATATGGGAGGCAGTTTAGTGTAGTAGAAAGACTATGACCCAGAGACCTGGGGTGTAACCCCAGCTCCACTCTTAGTAGCTAAATGACTTGGAGAAGCCTTCTTCTCTAAGGGCCTTGTTTTCTTCATCTGTGAGGGTTTGATAATCTGTGTGCAGTGTACAATTCTAGGAGTCACCAGCACATAGAAGACAGTGTAAAATGTATTCCCTGGGGTTGGGATGTGTGAAGGGCCTGTAGCTGCTAAGTTCCCTCTGTGGCGGAGCCCAGTAAGCATTGTGACTTGTTTGGCTTGGAGTCAATGCTATCTGATTGCCCTCCCCCCAGTCAAGGTGTAATCCATTAGTCAATGGAATGTGCTTGAAATCACTGATGAAATGTCCACCTGGGAATTAGCCAGCCCAGCTGTAATGAGCTTTAGGCTGGTGAGATTGTACTATTTTTCAGGTGGGAAGCAGCGAATATATATCCAAGAGGGAAGCAGAATGCTTACTCATGTTCTGAAGTTCTAATCTCTACAGGAGATAGCCAATCAGGCTAGCCACTGGGCTCTTGAATTCTGAGCTTTCAGGACCCCTGGAGATAAGTTCTGACAGGTTACTGGAACATCAAAGGAGATTGGGTGGAAACAGGAGGGGCCAGCTGATGCTGAGAAAAACTTGAGGCTCCTGTACACATACAGGGGAATTAACTATTGGGATGGTTGTCTATGCATCATTCACCACCACCCCCTCCTCAGTACCTTCACTTCTTTCCTCTTTTGGCATTAGCTCGATGTTCGTCATGGATCAGAGTTCACTTAGATACAATATTTTAGGAGTGATGTGTAGCATAAAAGGGTAGAGCAGATCAATTTCCCAGTGTCATTTGGAAAATATACAATCCAGATAGCTCTTTACAAAGTTAATGGTCTGGGCTTCCCTGGTGGCACAGTGGTTAAGAATCCTCCTGCCAATGCAGGGGACACGGGTTCGAGCCCTGGTCCAGGAAGAGCCCACATGCCGTGGAGCAACTAAGCCCTTGCGCCACAACTACTGAAGCCCGCGCGCCTAGAGCCTGTGCTCTGCAACAAGAGAAGCCACCGCAATGAGAAGCCCGTGCACTGCAACAAAGAGTAGTCCCCGCTCATTGCAACTAGAGAAAGCTTGCGTGCAGCAACAAAGACCCAACACAGCCAAAAATAATAAATAAATAAAATAAATTAATTTAAAAAAATAAGTTAATGGTCCATTTTTGGTCAAGTAACAAAAGTAGAGGTTGGAAGAAGAGTTTTTTAAAAGGAAATACCTAAAAAACCTGCCCCTTATTGGAGGTCCTTTTCTATGATGCACTCTGCTGCTATCATATTCTATCTACTCCAGAGTGGCCAGACTACATTTTAAAACAAATAATGTGGGTGCAATAACCCTGCACATTGCCTAGTAAGGTGTATGTTGCTGCTACGAACTGTTATATCCATTGTCTCTCCACCTCCGCCTTATGCCCCATTAAAACATCCTTTAAGCACCTCCCATTAATTGCCAAATACATTAATAAAATAAGCCTACTCTGCTGCTATCATATTCATAGCAGATGTTTGACTGGATGTTTCTGCTTGTGCAGGGACCCAATGATTCGTTGCAGGGAGACTTTAAAATAGAGTTAAATAAAGTTTGATTTTGGTAAATGTTTAACAACCGATTCTCTAGGAAAAAAACAAAACAAAACCCTAATTTATAGCATTTGCCAATATCTGTGGTGTAAATACTCTCACTGTGGCCAATTTCAATCTACCAAAGTGCTCTCCCTGGATGCAGAGTTAGAAAGAGAAGCACATAAGTAGCTCACATGAGCTGGTATGAGCCGCTATCTCACCACCAAACGAGTTCCAAAGCTCACTGTTTAATGCAGGAGAATTTCATACATTGGCCAATAATCCTGCAAAATCGAAGAGGATTTAGTTCAAAAGGTAAAGTGTTCGGAAAACAAAACCAAGGTCAAAAGGGTTCGGTTCCATCAACTTACAGATATGATTAACTTGAGCTTTTGAAGAAACAAGGGATGGAGCAGAAACCACAATCCTTTAGCAAAGTGTCTGGAAATCATAGTAAGCACCAAATTATTACTTGTAAAACTTCAATTATATTTGATTATTGACTGTACTCTTATTTAAATATTTTAGATAATTTTATTTAACTCATTTTAAAAACTTACTTTCATCCAAGCAATTATATTCATTAAAGCATGGAGCTGGTGAGCTGATCATGTTTTCAAATATACATTTAAACAAATATATAACCTTAAGTTAAACATTCATCTTTGGGGGAGAGGGATAAATTAAGAGGTTGGACATAACATATACACACCACTATATATAAAATAGGTAACCAACAAGGACCTACTATATAGCACAGGGAACTATACTCAGTATCTTGTAATAACCTATAAGGGAAAAGAATCTGAAAAATAATATGTGTGTGTGTGTGTGTGTGTGTGTCTGTGCGTGTCTGTGTGTGTGTGTGTATAACTGAATCACTGTGCTATACTCTTGAAACTAGCACAATACTGTAAATCAACTATACTTCAATTAAATAAAATTCATCAGTTAGGACTAAAATCACTTTGCATACCACCTCTGGTATCTGAACATGTACTTGGGCCATACTTTGTGAAACAATGCACCAAGTAAATGATGTCCATTATTAATATTTATCTTTGGAGCCTGAGTATTGAAAGGCTCCCTCTAATAATGCAGGTGGTAAATTCTCAGTACTATATTTAGAAAAATCATCAGAAAACTTGGCTCCAAGTATCCTGAAAAACCTTTAGGAAAAATATTTTTGACCTTTCTTTAAAAGGTCACTTCTGCTAAGCACATCTTTCTTCTGGGATGCTGACTAGATTTCTTAGATTTTATTAAAGCACCTGTCTTGGTGTGGGTGGAGGTGGAGGAATGCTTTCTGTTTGTCTGACACATTAGTAGCATAGGAAGCACAGGGAAGACCACAGGACTGCATACAGAAGTGTTCGTGAATTTCCTTCCCCGCTCTTAAGCATCTGCAGGGGTCTGTGCTGTAGGCAATACTCGGTAAACTGGAAAATGAGGAGCTCTGTGTTTCCACCTTGGGCCTGCTGCCTCCTTGCTAGGTAATCACTGGGCAGCTGCCCAAACAGGTTTCCTGTTTGTCAAACCGGTTAGAGCAGGAGCCTGTCTCCAGTTGTGGGGAAGATCAGATTTCAGAAATGGAACATATTTTGCCCATCCTCCCTCCTGAGTTGATCAATGGTAATTATTAACGACAATAACACATTGCAGGTAATTTTCTTTGAATTCATTGATTTCCAACCATGTTAGAGAGAGCTCTTCCACCGTAAATCTGGAAGAGATGTACTATGCTCTGGCATTAATTTTTTTCCCCCTTGTTTTGAAGGAGGCTATAGAGTTCAAACACAAATCCAAATTAAAACCCAGATTCTTCAGGTGGTTCACTGAATGAAAAGAAGAGTTGCTCATAATCACCAGCTATCTCCTGATTGCAGGGTTGTCTGTATTCATCCATAACTAGTAAATTCATAATTTACGAGGCCCTACACAGCCATTTGACTTAACAGCCTTCATTTTAGAGACCTGATGTCTCCGAGCCAAAGGATGCTTAACACAATATTTATTAACGCTGATATGCCTTGATCAACTGTTCTGAAGTAAATGCCTGTAGTAAAGGAAGTACTTTCTAATTCATCTCTGTGTCTCTTTTAGACCAATCCACCCCAGCTCCTTCCCCCCTGCCACAGAAGCATAAGGCTGGAAGGTACAGGAAAACCCCCAGCTGCTGAATCTGACTTCACTGAAGAAGCCAAAACAGTTCAGTGCATTTTCTACCCTCCAAATATCAGTTGGTGTGTAGCTGGTCCTCTAACATGTCACATTTTGTGTTCAACGATTCCAACTTCTTTCTTGACAACAGATACCAGAGCTCCCAGTTTCTCAAGAGACCAGTCTGGGAAAGAGACCAACAGGAAGAGGACTCTTGCCTCTGGCAAGATTTGACCACAGGTTTAGAGCAGGTTACAGTTATGGTTTCTGTGAAGGAGGCTGTTCCTGGATCAGAGAGAAGGTCCAAGTCAACAAATTTGAGCAAAAAGGGCCACGTGGATGCCACAGAAAGGCCAAATGCACCACAGAGAAGACTTCCAAGCAAAATGGATTTAACTCGTGGGCAAGTATGATTGAAGAAAAGACATACAGTCTCAACGATTCTGACTTAAAATCCTCTTGGAGTTGGAGGGAAAACTACAGTCTGTGTGATGCATGGGCTTGGCAGTGACCTGGTTAGACCTGATGTTACCACCTAGCTTTGTGATAATAGGCAAAGCACTTAACTTTTTCTGTTTTCTAAGCAGAAAATGAGTTGGACAAAATACTTTCTAAGATACCCTCTAGTTCTATGGATCAATTATGTATCTTTACTTCTGGAATCTCACTGATTCCTCTGAACAATCAAGTCACATTTCCAACTGGGATTGTAGTATCCAGAAGTTAATGATATTGAGATTAAGAATTTCTAGAGTCTGCATTTCCTTCCCCAAGGCATTTCAATACTCCCTTTTACTTTTCCTTCTGGGTTTAGAATTCACTTCCCAAGAATGCCATGGATCATGCCTTAACTTCTTTCTGCTTAGTCTCACCAATGAAAAATGGAATATATACACTGGCATAGAAAGAATATAATAAGCTTTGGAGCCAGGGAGACTTAGGTTCAAATTCCAGCTCAATCACTTACTCTCTGTGATGTTAGGTAAGTATTCAAGGTACCTTGCCCTGTAAAATGGGGATTAAAATGTCATGCCATGTGGAATTGTTGAGAGGATTAAATGCCCTCTGTATCTCAAAGGCATTTAATGGCACAGTCATTTAAAATTCACCTTTCCACTCCATTCTCGGAGATTTCCACAATCACATGGATGATCCGTCTTTCACGTTAGAAGTTCAGTTCCTCTTCCTCTTCACGTTCATTATTTTCTTTTATCCCAACTAAACGATCGACTACTATGGTGAAAACATGAACTTTTCATCATCCTGAAGTGCATGATCCTTGAAAATCAACTTCAGTATCCCATCCTCTGATCACCACCTTCTATCTCCCTTATTCTAGAACCTCCACTCCAACAATTCTGCAGTCTCAGCAAGGACTCTAATCCTTTGGTCCTCTTATATTTTCACTCTCAGGGATTTATCATATTTTCATTTCCTTCCTACTCAGGTTAGAGTCCATGGTCCATTCTCCTCTTGCACATGCCATGAACTTCATAGACCCTCTCCCCAGTGGCTTCTCAGCAAACCTGAAATCTTGAATGAACGCAGCTCTCCACCTCCTCTGTGCCTTCACTCGAGCAGCTAGTTATTGCTGGAAAATAGTGCATAACTGCCTTGCCTGGTTCTTGCTTTTGTTTCATGATGACAAATCTCAATTGTACACTCAATGTCAACATTTTCAAGCTTTGCTAATGGCTTTGTTTTCTCATTATGTAATATGACTGCTTTACACCTTCTTCACCCCCCTCAAATCTTTTACATTCCTCCATGTCTGCCTCATATTCAGTTGAGGAGATGAAACCCCTTAAGCACACACTCCCTCATCTGCCTGTGCTTTCCCATTAATTACTATGAAGGAGGGCCAGCACCTCCACTTTACTCTTGGGTTTCATCTCCCCTTACCTGCTCAGAGGCTTTATCTTTGCAGTTATTGACCCTCCCCCTCCTCCCAGTCCTCTTCTCCCCACCTTGTAACCTGCTTTGTGACAAGCTTTAAGCTGGCTCTGGAGAACAACAAACAAGACACCATTCCTTCCCTGAGGCTCTCCCAAACAGATGCCTAGATGACTAGCTGTAAGACCATGTGATTTGTGCCTTTCTCGGAGAAGGTGCAAAGTTCTAAGTGGACACAAGTAGTTTAGGGATACACTGGGGTCAGGGAGTGGGGGTCAGGAAGATAATTCCCATGTTCAGTGGAGATTTAGTGGTGATGCCATAAATCATCTTTGCTTATTTGGGGGTGCATTAATTTTCTCACTGTTATTAATGATAATCTTACTCTTATTAGGACCCTGGACTCCTTTTTACTTTTTATAAAGTGAAATCCTTCTCATTCATGTAAGATCAGTCACCTAAATTGATGGAGATCATTAATAATGTCTGTTATGTGTGTTCCAAGTTTTTTTTTTTTCTATTTGTTACATGGTTACTCACATTTTATCACATAGAAACTTTCAAAATGGTATGAAGTCAAATTTACCTATTGCTTTATAATTTTGTTTTGTTGTCCTGAAATAAGAAGACCTTTCTTCTCCAAAGCATATTTTCCCATTCATTCATTAATAATTATTAATGGAATGCCTATACTGACTCAAGAATTTTTGTTGGCCCTGAGCATATATACAAGGCAATCTCCTTTGGACAACTTGTAATTTTACTTGGGAAAGGGAGAAAATATCATTTGAATGATAATTTACGATTGTCATCAAGGCTTTGAAGGACAAAAATGAAGTGATAGGATTGACACCTCCTGGGGAAGGGGTGAAAGGGCCACTTGAGATCCAATGCTAAGAGATCTGAGACCAAAAAGATGAAGAGGAGCCAACCCTCCATGTCCCCTGTGGGGGAGGGAAAGGTACTTAGGTAGAGGGAACATTGAGGACAATAGTTCTAAAGCAAAGAAAACTGTGGTGTATAGAAGAAGTGAGGACAGATTGTTGCAGTTGGAGTTTTGTGAACAAAGGAAAAATGTGCTGAGATGAGGTTGGGGGTTAGATAGGGCCTTGTGAATGATGAATTCTAAGACCAGTGGGAAACTGCTGAAGGATTTTAAGTAGATGAGGGCACAAGAGTGCATGTGGTCCCCAGCAGCTAAGATGACATCAGCCCTGCCTTAGTAGGGACTGCGGGTAAATTCACTTGACGAGAACTGTCTAAAAAAGTCAGGGAAATTTTCCAGAATTTTTTTGCCTGGGGACCCAGAACCACATCTTTTATTTCCATACTTACTGTTTAGATCAGGAGTAATTACATGAAAGTATATTATATTATTCTTCTGCTTTCAACAGAGGGATATATTTAAGGTATTAGACTGGACATTCTGCTTTAGGGAATGCTCTATTTTCAAAGTAAATTTCAAGACTCTAGATGGTTCATGAACCAGAAGCAGGATTCTTTCAACAGACACATGTAAGTGAATACTATGAAGAAGATGTTATGCAGCAAACATAGTTTTATAAGAAGCTGCCTTTGTCCTCCGGAGTCTAAAATCCATCAGTGAAGATAAGACAAGAACATAAATGCCTACAATATGTGATAAGGCTCTGAAAAGCTAAAGTCTCCTCTAGTTCAAGGGAGAGCTATGCTTGAGGGCTGGGGAGACCAGGCAGTGTTTGAGCAGGTTCTCCGGGAGCTCTACGATAGATACAACCCAGTGGGGAGCATTTCTTGCTGTAGGAAATGATGCTATGAAAGTCTAGAAAGGTTAGGGATATGTGTGTAAGCCAACAGTACAGCTGGATGAAGGTTGAGGTAGATCCAGGGGATTCGTGAGATACATGGCTTCCTGGTGGCTGGTTGAAGACAGCACAACTGGAAAGGCTGTAGACTTAGGTTGGGCCACTACCTGAGTCTCTGTATTTGAAATTGAATACTAACTCCTTGATTCTCCTGGGCTCTGTTTGTCCTCTGCCCAGAAATCCTCTGGTCCCTTTTAACATGCTTGCACTCCCCCCGCCCCCCAAGGGATCTGTGTGCTTTGATCTCCAAAGGTTCAGATCTGTTTCTCTTTTTCAGAGGACTACCCTCAGGCTACTGTAGCCACCTGACCTTCAAGATCAAAGAGCTAGATGGTCAAGTCCCTCTCTGGCTCCTTGCAAAGGTAGATTGTGAAAGGTCCCTGGCCTCAGGGCAGGACAACCCTGAGGCCTAGTTTACCCTCCAGAGTTCCCTGCAAGATGAGGCTGAATCTACTCCATGGGACTTGGCCTGAAATTGTGCCCGCACCTGGATTCTTCCTCTTCCTTCTGCTTCCCCACTTCTCAGCCAGGCTCCTTAATAAATCACTTGGAAAGGAATTCTTGTCTCCAGGTCCACTTCTGGGGAACCTGTCTAAGATGATGGTCAAGGGCTACTTTCATTTCTCCAGCTTGTAAAGGACTGATCCAAGGTGAGAAGGCTTGTTGAATGGCCCTGAGGACCACTGAGAAACAGCTTTAGTGGAACAGCAAGGCACAAGCCAAATTGTAAGGATTAAAAGGAGTGGGTATCATGGACAAGTTGTCCTTCTTTTTGGGTGTCCTACACTTTTTGAAACCCTTGCAACGTTGGGGGTATTTCTAGCCTTTTGCATCTTGTGTCACCAAAAACAAAGCAGAACTCAGAAAATTGAGACTCCCAGCCTCTCTTGTACTTGGATGCAAGAATGTGACTCATGCAGCACTGATCAGACACGCCCATATTAAACAACTGTTCAGAAAGGAACAACTTGGGTAAAGACCTACTTGTAGAATCTTCTATTATTTTTGTTGGGTGGGTGGCAACAGAGGTTTTAGCTTTTTGAGGAGCAAAGGTTGTGAGGTTGCAGTCCCAACTCAAAAAACTAGTGTCACTGTTGGGGTGTGACAGTGACCACCATGGTTCCCTGTGATGCCCAGTGAGGCAGCAGTAACAACAGCCACAGCGATGAGAATTGTTTTCGCATCCTGCCAGTTCTGTGGCCTGGTTTGGGCATTGTTCTTGTAAATGTAACTTCAGCCACCTTGGGCCGCCAGCTGTCCCCCAGAAATCTTTTTAATAAATTCCTCTTCTGAATACTTGGAGTCAACTTGGATTGTTTGCAGATAGGAACTCTACCTGAGAGAGTAGAGGATGAGAAATTGTGGCCATTGTGGATGGGAGAAGAGGAGAGTGTCTAATGGACTCTGGTAGCCTCTATGATGGCCCCTGTGATCATTGTCTTTTAGTGTTCATGTATTTCTTCTGTTCCCTTCCATGTTGAATCAGGGCTGGTGTGTGGGACCAATAGAATATAGTGGAAAGAGTAGTGTGTGGCTTCCAAAGCCAGTTTATAAAAGTATTATAGCTTCTTCATTGGAGGATGATCACACATACAGTGATAGCCTTGGCAAGGAGGATGACCTTCTTTTCTCGAGATAGGAAGGAGGAGGGAATAAGATTGTTAGGGTCAAGGGTGAGCATAAAGGAGAGGTAGACTGAGAATTTCATTTTCTCAGCAAAGTAGAGGCCAAGCAAGATCATCTGCAAAGACTGAGGGGGGCTGGAATTAGTGGGTCTAATTTTAAGCTAACATTTATTGAGGATTGATTCTGTGCCAGGCATTATGTTAGCTTCTTCCATGCATAATCTCATTTAACTATTCTATCAACTCAACAGGACAGGAGCTGTTCTTTTCTTAATTTTATAAATGACAAAGCAGAAGCTAATAGTAGTTAAGGAACTCAGCAGATGAACCGGTTCTGTTGAACACTGAGGGCAAACTCTTCCTCACTTGCTACACCCCTTGAGCGGTTTACTTAAGGACACCTGAGGTGAGGAATTTAAAAAGTGAGTCTATGTGAGATAAGCCAAAAAGAAAAGGAAAAGATTTCTTCAAGAAATTATAGGACACTTGATATTCACAATTTCAACCACAAAAATAGCTGTAAAGATAAATAGACTTTTTCCTAGCTGTTTAAAGAGGATTTTTAATATCCCCAAACAGCCAGATATGTCAAGAAAGGAGTGGATATTGTTTTGCATGGCAAAATATAATGAAGCTTCGGACCTCACGTCAAAAAGTTCTGTACATTCCAGTTTCTTTTTTGGAAAGGCAAAGCTATCAGGGCACTTGAGGAGCCTACCTCTATTCATATCTAATGCTCTACATTACAGCAACAAAAGATACTTGCCTCTTTGCCAAAAATGTGGGCAGACATATCAGCTTTTGGGTTTGAAATTTGATTTATGCCATAAGAAGCCAAAGGTAGAAAGTAAAACAGTAAGAGCACACCTTGTTTGTAAAAACTGAGTTGGCCAGGTGTTTTAAGGCTAAAATATAGTTAAAATCATATGATACTGGAAGAAGAATTGACAGATCAATGAAATAGATTGGCTGTCAGACTCCTGAATATGTCTTAGGAGATATATATAATTAAGGAAACATCACAAAAAAATGGCAAAGGACGTGACTTTGGTAAAAGCCAACATTGTGCTTGATCAGGAATGAAGCTAGGATAGTAACTATCAGCTCTGCTATTTCACCTTGTTCTGGAAAGGATATAGAGATTGATTATGTGTTTTTTAGTGGGGAGGATCTTTCTAAGCATAAGTATTATGAAATCACAAAGAAATCACAAAGAAAAGATTCATAATTTTGACTACAGTATATTCAATTTAAAATGTAAAACATTTATAAGACTTTATAAGCAGTTAAATGACAATTGGAAAGAGAAAATGGTAAGATAAAGAGTTAATGATGGATGATATTAGCATCTCTGATTATAGTAGCACCCCAACAAAAAAGCAGATCAAGACCAAGGAGTGTAGGAGATTCACAGAAGAAACCACACTGGCTATCAAAGAAATGCAAATTAAAACAATGCAATGGTAATTGTCATCCAAGAAGCTGGGGAGTTGAAATGGCCACAATAAAGTTCTACACTGTGTGTCAATCAGGTGTAAAGTTCACACCACTTGACCCCACAAGTGTACTTATGAAATTCTATAAAGAAGAAATCAGAAAATCACAGAAAGATTGGTACAGAAGGATGTTAATCACAATGTCATACATAAGGGTTAAAAAAGTCTAAAAATATTCAAGAATATGAGACTATTTCAATAATATGGTTCAGTGACAGAATATTAGGTCATTAAAATCATTCTTGAAGAATTTTTAGAGGTATGAGAATAATCACGACTTGTGAAAAAACAGGATACAAACTCTTATATTTCACTCTCCCAATTGTGTAAAATAAAGAATTACACTGAAAACAGCATGGGACATCCTCATGTACAAACAAAAAGTGCCAAAATGTTAAGGGTTTAACACTCGGAGGTTAAAAGTCGGGTGATTTTAATTTTCTCCTCCGTAGCTCTCTAGATTTTCTGTAGTAAGCACATTATTTTCTTTTATGATAAAATAATTTTTGGGGGGCTTCCCTGGTGGCGCAGTGGTTGAGAATCCGCCTGCCGATGCAGGAGACACGGGTTCGTGCCCTGGTCCGGGAAGATCCCACATGCTGCCGAGCAGCTGGGCCCGTGAACCATGGCCGCTGAGCCTGCGCGTCCGGAGCCTGTGCTCAGCAATGGGAGAGGCCACAACAGTGAGAGGCCCGCATACCGCAAAAAAAAAAAAAAAAAAAAAAATTTTTTGGACTAAAACTTTCCATGATCCATGAAGATGGGCCATTGGCCTTTCTGCAGTCAGTAAGGTCCCAACCTGGGCAGAGAATTAGCCTCTTGTTTTAGCTCCAAAACTAAAGCTTGGGATGGGATGGGGATTCCCAAGACATCTAAACTCTGGTTAGGGATCATTTAGATGAATACTATGTAAGTGTCCACAAATTCTTTCTCTATACAAACTCAGAAAAGTGAGATGACTACAGATGTCAATTAAAGGGTCCTCCACCAGTTTCAGTCCAACGCCTCTCAAACATTAATGCACACATGAATCAAATAGAGATGTTGATAAAATACAAATGCAGTTCAGTAAGCCTGGGTGGGACCTGTGGCTCTGCATTCCTAATAAGCTCCCAGATAATGCTGATGCTGCTGGTCTGGACCACACTTTGAGAGGACAGCCCAGCATTCCCTGCTTGCAAATATAAAAGATTTAGGAACAAGTTTATTCAGCAAGCATTAATTAGATGAGTAATATGCATCTGGTGTCTGGGAGCCCATTACTGGGGAGACTGTTCTGGAGTTAGGGAGTCATTAGGACATTAACAAATAATCTCATGGTACATGTACACTCACAGGAGTGTGTACATGCATATACATCTTTTGACATGTGCATTTTGTGTATTTGTGGTGAACTTCTTCTAGTAAATTCTTGGGCATTTTGCTTCATCTTTCCTGAAGGTGTTGCATTAGAGATCAAAAGAACAAACCACCAATCCTTTTCCCTTGTCATTCCCCACCCCACCCCCACCCCCACCCTCCGTTTCACAAAATCTGTGGTCTCTGCATGTGTGCTCAGTAATAAGAGAAGCCAAAGCTTCCTATGGGTCCTAGGAAATGCATTATCTAATCTAAAAATAGACAAGAGCTCATTGTCTCACGCAGAAGTAAATCCCACATACTAATCCCGCAGAAAGTGATCTAGCCTTTTAAAAGATTTATTAGTTCCTGATCTTCTCTCTATGCGTGACTATTTTTCATCTCATTCTGTGTTGGATAAACTGAATTAAGCAAGAGATAAATAACTTCTTTTTAAAGATATACAAATCTTTGTAATCTAATCTTCAGGTTTAGGAGGCCTCGAGGTATTTGGAGACTCAAAGCATTAAGGGAGAAGAAAGAGAAAAGTAACTGTTATTATAGAAACAGATGCGTTCCCAGCAGTGGTGTGTAGTAAATGTTTGAGTCAACTCTCAAAAAATAGGAAATATTGCCAGGGCTTGAGGAAAGGGCTTGTGTGTGTGAGGGGATAATTGATAATGGGTATGGGTTTCTTTTGGGGATAATGAAAATGTTCTGAAATTTGATGGTGGTGATAGTTGCATTACCTACTGAGTTCACTAGAGATCAAAAACCAAATAATCTGATTTAAAAATGGGCAGAAGAATAGACATTTTTCCAAAGAAGATATACAGGTACATACAGATGGCCAACGGGTATGTGAAAAAATGATCAATATCACTAATAATTAAGGAAATACAAATCAAAATCACAATGAGATATCACCTCATATCTGTTAGAAAGGTTATTATCAAAAAGACAAAAAAATAACAAGTACTGATGAAGATGTAGAGGAAAGGGAACTCTTGTGCACTGTTGGTGGGAATGTAAATTGGTATAGCCACTATGGAAAATAGCATGAAGTTTCAAAATTAAAAAAAATGAAAGTACCATATGATCCAATGATTTTACTTTTGGGTATTTATCTGAAGAAAATAAAAACACTCACTGGAAAAGATATAAGTACCCCTACAGTATTGCAGCATTACTTACAGTAGCTAAGATATGGAAGCAACCTAAGTGTCTATAGTTGGGTGAATGGATAAAGAAGATGTGGTACACACACACACACACACACACACACACACACACACTCACACACACAATGGAATATTACTCAGTCATAGAAAAGAAAGAAATTTTGCCATTTGTAATGACATGGATGGACTTTGGGGGCATTATGCTAAGTGAAATAAATCATACAGAGAAAGACAAATGCCATATGATCTCATTTATATGTGGACTCTTAAAAAAAAAAAAAAAAGACGAAAAGCCCTAGAGCTCATAGATACAGAGAACCCATTGGTGGTTGCCAGAGTTGGAGGTTAGGGGTGGGCAAAAGGAATGAAGGAGGTCAAAAGGTACAATCTTCTGGTTATAAATGAATAAGTCGGGCTTCTCTGGTGGCGTAGTGGTTGAGAGTTCGCCTGCCGATGCAGGGGACACAGGTTTGTGCCCTGGTCCGGGAAGATCTCACATGCCGTGGAGCGGCTGGGCCCGTGAGCCATGGCCACTGAGCCTGCGTGTCTGGAGCCTGTGCTCTGCAACGGGAGAGGCCACAACAGTGAGAGACCTGCGTACTGCAAAAAAAAAAAAAAAAAAGAATAAGTCATGGGGATGTGAGGTACAGCATGGTGACTATAGTTAATCATACTGTATTGCATATTTAAAAGTTGCTAAGAGAGTAGATCTTGAAAGTCCTCATTACAAGAAAAAAAATTTTTGTAATTATGTATGGTGATCATTTTGCAATATACACAAGTGTCAAATCATATTGTACAGCAAAAACTAATATAATGTTATATATCAATTATATTTCAATAAAAAAAGAAATGCTATGCAAACATATTATTTAAGTAATCTTCTTCTTCCTATTTTCAATAAGAAAGCTGACCAATGGCAGAAAACTGCTTAGCATTTGATGTTGCACCTAAGATTAGTAATTCTCAACTTCAGGTTGAGCTCGGAAGGATGGGATGGGAACCAGGGGTGGGAAGAGACTGAAGGAATGTTCTCAGCATGAACAACTCTCAGATAAGTTGTTCTGATCAATCTCCAAAGATTTATTAGGATATTCTTTCTTATAGTGTGTAAAAGTTTTCCTTCTTTCCAGAACTTGTGTTAATTTTAATTTTTGGACCTACCTCTCCATATTTTCTCAATGACAACACTTTATTCTATTCCATATTGTCTTGTTAGATTTCCCTATCATTCTATGGCATCCTAAGCTTTCTGAAAAGGAAAAAATAATTAAACAAGAATGTGAATATATTTACTTGCTTAGGTTTAAAAAAAAAGAAAACATAATGTAAAGAGTTACACCAACATATTTAAAATGTTCTCTCTAGATGGTAGCATTTTGAATGTACAATTTTCTATATAATGTAGGTGATCTACAAAAAGCAGGTATTATTTGTATAATTAGGCAAATCTGAAAATCTACATATAAAATTTTGAATACTCCATATATTGACATTTATATGTAAAAAAATATGAACAACAATACCAGAAGAAGATAAACCCATAGGTTGGCATGGTTGTATCTGGATGTTAGATGCATTGATGATTTTTTTTTTTTTTAATTCCTGCCTACCACTCTTAACTTTCATTCCCTCCTTCCTTGCCCACGGTGAGTACGAGTGTAAGTTACACACACACGTTTTATCTGTGTAGAGCACAGGCTCAGTAGTTGTGGCTCATAGGCTTCGCGGCATGTGGGATCTTCCTGGACCAGGGCTCGAACCCATGTCCCCTGCACTGGCAGGTGGATTCTCAACCACTGCCCCACCAGGGAAGCCCGATGATTTTTTTTTTTCTCCTGTTTTTCTTTCCATGTTTCCTGTGATGAACACACTTTTAAACCTTAAATATATTTATTTTTTAAAAGAATGCATTGCATATAAATGATATAATGTAGTTACTGTGAATGTGTTTGGTTTTAAATAATTTTTTAAAGTTATTTCTATCTTTTCAATTTTTTAAACTTAAGATGAAACTGTAGGTTACTGTGTGTGTATGCATGTGGGTAAAATTTAAAGTAAAACTGTAATAATTTTTTTTATGTATTGCAAGAATCGCCATGTATTTGATTCTTCATTCAAAGAAATCAGCCATCCCTCAGGGTCACTGTCTCACTGTTCAGCGGGTGCTGGCTTCCAGAGCCTAAAGGGGGAACACTGGTTTTTCAATAACCACAGGTCAGGTACAGGCTTCAGAACAGAATTCTGACCTTCCACTTTATAGGGGAAAATGCCCTTTAAGATGTGGTCTCTGGGCTGATCAGATCATTAATTTTAGTTTAGCAAGGTCATGGCAAAGAAAACAAGTGGTGACTTGCATTTTAATTTTAGTGTATTAACATTTCTTCAAGTTTTCTTTTGAAGGAATGGTGGTTTTTATGGAGTTAATGAAAAGGAATTCTGATCTTTGTTTCTAATTAATTTTTTCTATTCTCACTTGCATTTTATTTGTGAAAGTCCTTGCTAAGCTACATTTGAATGAAACAAGAATTCCCCGGGGACAGGGGGTACATTCTCCTTATTTAAAAATCTACTTGTGAAAGAAAGCAGCACAGAACAGGGAAACTTGGAATTAATGTGATTGCACATTTGCATTCTGTATCCTAAAGAACTCTTCTAGCCAAAAGCTATTTTGTGTAAATTATGATGGCTGATTCCTTAGGATAGAAGCACAGAGTCACTTGAAACTTGCATGTGGCATAATTCGATGGCTCCTTGAACTATTTTGCTACCTTCATTCAATTTCTTTGCTGACATCCCAGAAGCTGGAATCTTTTCATAAATCAAACTCTCCTTTTAAAAACCTGTGGGTGTTTCCAAAGCTGCAGCAAAATTACTCTTTGATTTTGCCATTCTCTGTATCTTTCATGAACTGTAGCCACAACCCCAAGCCCAGGGAATTCTTTTCCTTTAGCTAAAGAGACGCCATTACCTAAGCTTCCCTCAGGCTCTTGTGACATAAAATGGCAGGACTTTTATGAAAATGTGTTCAGTGTTGCTGAAGCATTGCCTTTGGCTCTTTTAGTCGCTGGAGTTCTGTGTTTGTTCAGCTGAAGAGGTCAAATGATTTGTTCTTCCAGAAGTTAATCATTTATGACAAATTTGCTTGGTTGACACAGGAGCTCTGGGTTGCAGGCTAGCTGGAGAAGCACAGGCGAGTGCATTTGCCTCTTTAAAAACGCTCATATTCTTCGGGGTACCTCCCCCCATCCCCTTCATACACTAGCCTCAGGCCACCAGTGTTTTCTCCTCACCTTCTCTCCACCATTTCCTTCTGCACTCCCCTTTTCCTTGATTGTCAATTAAAGGCCCAGAACTTACCTTCCCCTGCCAGGGCACATCAGGGACTCAAACCTGGCTTCTCATGCTTGGTTGGAGGTGGATTTTCTGAGGAAGCTTAGCTTCAGGGTCCCTGGATTGCACTGGCCCTAGCAACGTGTTCACAACGTCACATATTGTAAAAGGTACAAATGTCAGATACTTTGGCCTCTCTCTATTCCAGCTTCTCCTCAGGTACATCTCCGCTCATATGGCTGGAGGTCAAGTGGCCGAGGCATGTTTGGGAAGCGTCTAAGGGAAAGTTCAGTTGGGGACCCATCTAATTTGGGCTTAGTGGAATATACTTACTTGGTTTGCACTCCTGTCTGTCTACAATTCAATTATTGCTCCTGTCCTCAAAGAGCAATGGCCCATTCTGTTGCTCTCCTGGTGGAGAGACACCAGAAGGCCTGGTACCCAAATATGTGGGAGGCGGGGAGAAGCGTAGTCAACATGTTGTGGAGCATGGAGCCAGTCTGTGAAAACTCTTTCAAACTGGAAAGCTCATATGTGAAGGAAACTTGACAGAAATCTTCCCAAATGTGACAACAATTCCTAAAACATTATCAATAACAGTTGTGATGCTGTAGAGATTTCTAAGCTCTCAATTTATTTTTATTTTATTTTATTTATTTTTTTGTGGTACGCGGGCCTCTCACTGTTGTGGCCTCTCCCATTGCGGAGCACAGGCTCCGGACGCGCAGGCTCAGCGGCCATGGCTCACGGGCCCAGCTGCTCCGCGGCATGTGGGATCTTCCCGGACAGGGGCACGAACCCGTGTCTCCTGCATCGGCAGGCGGATTCTCAACCACTGCGCCACCAGGGAAGCCCTAAGCTCTCAATTTAAAAAATATGATCAAGGATGCTAGAGAAAAGATCTCTGATCTCGTATTTGCGGCTACAGAGTCTTTGTCATATGAAGAGGTGATCAGAGAGCATGTGGCCCAAAATGTAGGAAGGAAGTATTTTTGAGATGTGTCAGGCCATTATTTTTATGTTATGTTAATTTTTATATTATTTCCTCCTGGGTTTTATGATGCTTGTGATATTCACCAGTTTTCCAAAATTTTTATTTTGTTGTAATTTCTGATTTCCTTCACATCATACCCAATTTTGTATCCTTTTCAAAAAAGAGGAATCCTGAGACTGTTTAAGCTTTAGAGGCTTCAACACCTACATCTACCCCTGGTTTCAGCTGTTTGAAACCCACTGTGATGTTCTGAAAAAATAATTTGTTTAGTAAAGCTTCTGAATCAGGAAGTTTCAACTTGTAAGTTAAAAACTTAAAGGCGGGCTTCCCTGGTGGCGCAGTGGTTAAGAGTCCGCCTGCCGATGCAGGGAACGTGGGTTCGTGCCCCGGTCCGGGAGGATCCCACATGCTGCGGAGCAGCTGGGCCCGTGAGCCATGGCCGCTGAGCCTGCGCGTCCGGAGCCTGTGCTCCGCAACGGGAGAGGCCGCAACAGTGGGAGGCCCGTGTACCGCAAAAAAAAAAAAAAAACAAAAAAAACCTTGAAGGCAAAAGTCCTCCTCTTCATCTTTCTCATCTACTGTGTTCCAAGGTACTTGTAACCAATATTAAGAGCCTGGAGAGAAGTCCATCGATATTGGAAACTGCTATTCTGAATCCCCTCTCAGCTATTTCTGGCTTCTATAAAATGAGATTTCAGCTTAGAGGACATCCACTTCCACATGTTAGAAGAACGCTTATAAAAATATAAGGCAACAGTCAGTAGGAAGGAAGCCATGTCACAAGAATAATTTGGCTGTTTCTTAAGAACACTTAGTAACTGGGCACAGCCAAATTCAGCGCGTTTGTCTTCTAACAGATCACAATACCAGGTGGGCACAGAAAAAGGAGAGGAAATGCATGTGGCATGTTGCAAAGGGGATTGCCATGTTATGTAAAAAGCATGGATCCCAGAGGAGGCATGTGCTGTCCTTGCTGTTCAGATGGGGCTTGTCTGGCGCTTGGTAGCAATGACTGGGGGAATATCAGCCTAGAAGGATCTTCTCACGGGGAAGGAACCTTATGGTGCCACTTATGCGTCTAGGCCCCAAAGGATAAATGCCTTCGGGACATAGAGTAATTCAGATCCCATTATATTGTTGTGGTTCTCAAACTGAAGGACCAGCAGTACCTGGAGGCCTTGTTCAAACAGATTGTAGACCCCACCCCCGGAGTTTCTGATACAGTAGGTCTGGGATGGGGCTTGAGAATTTGTATTTCTAACAAGTTCCCAGGTGATGCTGATGCTATAGTCCAAGTTCCACAGGAACCACTAGAAGTTGATCAGATTTGCCCTGCTCTTCTTTATTCAGAGTGTGCTCTATCTAGCAAGGAGTCAGCCACCAGCAATTATGTGTTGGCCAGGGGCCCTGAAGCTAAGCTTCCTCAGAAAATCCACCTCCAACCAAGCGTGAGAAGCCAGGTTTGAGTCCCTGATGCTCCCTGACAGGTGAAGGCAAGTTCTAGGCCTTACATGTTGGCAGAGAGGTGGGGAAGCTTTGGAGTGGAAAAAATGGAAACTTCACGTCCAGCAGAGCACCATGCACTGGTTATGAATGCTGAGGAAGTAGTGTACCACGCAAGTTCCAATCCCAGGGAGAGACGCTAAACACTTCTGGCCATTGCATCTCAGTATCAGAATTGCTGGATGGAATGGATGGAACAACACTCTACTCACATAGAGAAGAGACAGAGCAAGATCAGCTCCAATAGTGGGTGTCCATCACCCATGGCCAGCAGAGTGTGGAAATCTCACACCTGTTCTTAACTCCTTGGACTGAGGATGGCTCATCACTTTTGCTCACACATCATTGGCAAAAATCAATCACATGATCCTCCTAGATGCTTAGGGTCTGGGAGTTAGAGAGAAAGACAAGGATACATAGTAAGCACTAACAGTTTCTACAAGAGAACAGCTCGTACACAGATCATAGGCAGGAGGTAGTGCTGCATTTTTGAGAAGCCCTAGGTAGGCAGAAGCATAGGACACAAAGGGTTCCGGGCAGCTGTTAGGACTGGAGAGGAAGACAGGAGTCCAGCTAATTTGGGAACTTGGGATCCATGTTGGAGGATTTGTGCTTCACTCAAATGACAGTGGGAGCCATTGAAAGGTTAAAAAAGGGAAGTGCTGAGATCAGATTTGTGGCTTTTAGGTTGTTTTGGTTTCATCCTGGATAATGGGTTGAAGCAGGGAAAGACTGGGCAAAGAGAAAACAATGAAACATGTCAGTATTCTATAAAATACAGTACTAATGAATTCTTCATCTTTAGTTGACAGCAAATACTTAGAGTTCAACATGAAGGTAGCATTAAGCAACTTCAAAGTTATCTGCTTCATTTAATTTTTTTTTTGATTGCTAGTTTTATCATGGTTCTATTATGCTTCAGAAAAAACCGAAACTGAATCTTCCTTTGGAGCTTAGATGTTTGAGCATGATAATTTTTTCTTAGGGAAACAGAATGCCTTGTACTTCTAATGTGATAGGGATCCATTTTATTTTGAGTGAAAGGGAAATGGAGATCCATAAACCTGTAATTAATTGACTTGGCCCAGAAAATCCTCACAGTGGGAGAAATCAACCTAAAAATTTGGAATTCAAGTGATAATAGATTCTAGCTGCTCTCTGGCTTTGTCACAATGTTGTGTCTGTTTCTGAGTAAATTGCTTACATGCCTGAGCATTCTCTTGGCTGCCCCATCAGATACAAGGGAGGACTAAACTTCAGATTTACTCTGTAGGCATAGGAGGAAAACAAGGTCAGGTAAGTATCTTCCAAAGGGCATCAATGAAGTAAATGCATTCTTCTAAGCATGTTTGCTACATAATCCAGGAAACATAATCAGGTCACTGGATGAGAGTTTAGGGAAAGAGTCCTTTTTTATCTGCCCATTTCCCCACCTTCCCACCCCACTGTCGCTTTTATCATTCCATACGGGATAATGACTTATCTTTCTGATTTAACCACAGGGTATCTTACTGCATGGAAGAGTCTGGTATTCTTTTTTTTTTTTTTTTTTTTTCTTTTTTTGCGGTATGCGGGCTTCTCACTGCTGTGGACTCTCTCCTGTTGCGGAGCACAGGCTCCGGATGCGCAGGCTCAGCGGCCATGGCTCACGGGCCCAGCCGCTCCGCAGCATGTGGGATCCTCCCAGACAGGGGCACGAACCCGTGTCCCCTGCATCGGCAGACGGACTCCCAACCACTGCGCCACCAGGGAAGACCTTTTTTTTACTTTTAAGAGTAATGCAGTACAGTTGGTTTTGAGAGCTTCACTAACTCTATTGCATTGTTTTCTCATGAAATAATTCCTGTATCTGCTTATTTCAAAATGGTTGGAGTTACACATGAAGTCAACAAATTGAAAACTGTTTACTTCTTTTGCAGACTCTTGATACCAATGGTCTCTTTAGTGCTTTTCAGGATGTAAAACAACAACAACAAAACTGGTGAATGCCTGTGTTCCTTTTTTTTTTTAAGTCAGGGGAGCTTCAGGAAACACAATCCATGGAAAAGATCCAGGCCTCAGTTCTGTAGCCCTCTGTTAAGATCATGGCCACATTATTTCCAGGTCTTGGCTGGAAGGATTAGACTTATTAAAAATCTGCTTTTCACATTCTCTTAAGATTTTTAAAAAGCCTGAAGTTAAAAGTTAATAGATAAAGATTATGATTTTGTAACTTCAGAGGGCACTCCTAGTTTTTCCTGAGGCTCTGACTACTTGGTGGGGATGGAAATTTATGTTAAAAGTCATATGTGAATAGAGCCCTTAAGATTTTATTTATTTTTTTTACCTGATTATAAAAGTAGCTTAGGCTCACACTCATTGTCTTAGTCAATTTGGGCTGCTATAATAAAATATCACAGACTGGGGGGCTTATAAGCTACAAACATTTATTCCTCACAGTTCCAGACATTGGGAAGTCTAGGGTTATGGCACTGGCAGATTCCATGTTTGCTGCGGGCTTCCTAATTCATAGAAGGCATGTTTTCACCATGTCCTCACATGGTAGAAGAGGTGAGAGAGAGAGATCTCTGGGATCTCTTTTATAAGGACACCAGTCCCATTCATGAGAGTTCCACCTTCATGACCTAAGGACCTCCCAAAGGCCTGCCTTTGGGCATTAGGATTTCAACATCTGAATTTTGTGGGGACACAAACATTCAGACCATAGCACTCATTGAAAACAAAAAAATACAAACAAGTAGAGAGATTTTAGAAAGCTTCATCTAATATAGACTGTATTGTATATAGTATTTCACTTATTTTAGCATGACCACATCCTCCATGTCATTAATATTTCTTTGCAAATATACTTTTAGTGGCTATATAATTATTGTCTTATGAAATTTCCATAATTTAATTAACCATTTATCTATGGGTTGATACTTCGGTTGTTTCTACTTTTGGCAATTACATATAATACTGCAATGAATACCTTGGTGTGTACATTTTTTGGTCTTTATAATTTCCATAGATTCCATAAATTCCTAGAGTTAAAAGGCATAAACATTTTTAAGACATTCTTTTAAAGTTACCATTAAGATTTTTAGGAGATTTTTCTTATTTAACCTGTTGATGCAGTAAATTGACCTCACTTAAATAAGTAGGAAAAATTTGAAAGAGATGATAGCCACCTAATTGTCTAGCATGTTCATAAGGTTAAATTAGGTAGGATACCGGTAACTCAATGCAGAAGAGCACATGGATATTAGTGAGCATTAACAACTTTTGCCATAAGGTGGTATGTGCAAAGGTCCAAAGGCAGAGGAGAATGGTGACAGAGCAAAGCAATAAAGGGTTGAGGAGCATCCATGTTCCATTTCCTCTGTTTTCTTGCTGCATCTTGGCCACATAGGGTTCTTCACCTGGTGGGATGACTCAAACCTTCAGTCATGTGGGGTCTGAGGCCTTGGTTGTTCTGTCTTTATTGTATTACCTGAGTTTTCCATTGACCAGAAATATTGGGCCAAGAATTGTTAAGAGGTACCCCACCAACCTTCTGAGTTCCAGACCTGAGTCACAGCATCCAATGTCTTCCTGTCACCTTGTCAGTACTGAGACCCTCTCCTCAGCTTTTGGGGTCAATTGTATGAAGAGCTCAAACTGGCCATGGAATAGTCTCAGCTTCTCCTGTAAAAGATCCAAAACTGTATTCCTTGGGCAAAGAATTTCTCCTTTGAGCATTAAGACTGCCAAACCCTTTGATCCCAAGAGTTGGAAGGGAAAATAAATTTTCCCCATGAAGTAATCTGGTATAAAATTGAAAGTGGCCATTTCTACTCCCTCCCCTTGGTTCTCAAGCCTATGCATACTGGCTGTGGGGAGAAGAGAGAGAAGGCACACCTCTTTTAGAAGTAACCCACTCCCTCTCACACCCAGCAGCATGCCAAAGCTTACCGCAAGGAGCCTGGGAAATGTATTCTGGCTGTGTACTGGCAGGAAAAGGAGATGGGTCTTGTGAGGACATAGCAGTCCCCGCCACACATCCCTTGCCCCGACCAGTTCAGTTGTCGCCTCTCTTTGCAGTCTTTCTTCCTTGTATATGTTTCAAAATGATGACACAGTTCTAGTTTCATTAAAGATGCATTAAATACAGCTTTAGTGTTTGGTGTGTTTCAAAGAGAAGACAAGTCACTCCTCCATTTTTAACCAAAAACCTGGACACCATTGGTTAGGCTACCTATTTATTCCAGTGGCCACATTCTAGGTTGCTGTAGATCTTCACATCTGAAATAATTTAGGTTTTTGTTCTTGGCATGTCGATTACTTCTTTAGGTAATTAAGTATAATTAATATAAATATAACTTGGTGCTGCCAGTTATGTTTTGAAAATACCTTAGAAATGATGTTCTTTTTTTTTTTTAACATCTTTATTGGAGTATAACTGTTTTACAATAGCGTGTTAGTTTTTCCTTAGAAATGATGTTCTTTACTTTGTATACAAAAGTATCCAGAGAACTCCAAGGTCAAACACTAAATTCAATCTTGTAAGTTTTGAATGCAAATCTTTTGTGCTGCCAGCAAAAAAAAAAAAAGATAAACAGTGGTTTTTCAAATGAATTCTTAGTATTATTTTATGTAAGAACTTCCAGCTAAAACCCCTTTGGTGATAAGAATTCCTCAGCCAAGTCATAGCTGAGTCAGGAAACCTGGTGTAACCACTTCTTTCCCATGTGGCAGAGCCAGAGAGAGGGTGAGGAGGCATGTCAATCAGCACTTATTTATCAAGTGCTTCGTGGCCACCGAGCACGGCCTGGAAACCCAGAAACCCCTGCTTCCTGTAATGATGGCTGCTGTTAAGAGTGGGATTAAGCATATTTGAAAGGCCAGTAACCTTTGGTGCAGGTAATTTAAAAAGTTTCATAGAAGCATCATAGAAAGACTTTAGCATCAAATAAAGACTTTAACATTTGTTCATTCAACTTTTTCTTTTTGTAAATTTCAAACAACCCTGATGCTCTTTTGAAAAAAATCTGTCTAGACACAATGATGGGGCTTTTGGAAATTAGAAGTATGCCAAAGAAATAGGTTTTGGAGGCATAATTGAAATAAAATAATATATGAGATATAAATACATATGACATAAATAAATACATGTATAAGACAGATCGAGAGAGAAAGATTTTTTTTTTTTTTTGCAGTACGCGGGCCTCTCACTGCCGTGGTCTCTCCCATTGCGGAGCACAGGCTCCGGACACACAGGCTCAGAGGCCATGGCTCACGGGCCCAGCCGCTCCGCGGCATGTGAGATCCTCCCGGACCGGGGCACAAACCCGCGTCCCCTGCATCGGCAGGTGGACTCTCAACCACTGCGCCACCAGGGAAGCCCTAGAGAAAGATTTTTAATCGGGAATTTTTTTTTCAAAAGAGCTTAAAAAAAGAAATATTTATTTATTTTTCTTAACAATTCACAGAAATGCAGAACTCTTTTTAAAACTGGGCATCCCCTTATTTAATCAAGTGCACTTTTGTAGAGATAAAGTTACTGATACTCAGGCAAAATTGCTTACTGATAGGAACCAAAGATGTGATTGCTTTAATTGTTATCTGGAATAGTTTTTTTTTTTAAATAGCCCTTTATTGGAGTATAATTCCTTCACAATACTGTGTTAGTTTCTGTTGTACAACGAAGAGAAGCAGTCATATGCATACATATGTCCCCATATCCCCTCCCTCTTGCGTCTCCCTCCCACCCTCCCTACCTCACCCCTCTAGGTGGTCACAAAGCACCGAGCTGATCTCCCTGTGCTATGCGGCTGCTTCCCACTAGCTATCTATTTTACTTTCGGTAGTGTGTATATGTCCATGCTACTCTCTCACTTTGTCCCAGCTTCCTGCTCCCATCCCACCCCTGACCCCGTGTCCTCAAGTCCATTCTCTGTGTCTGCACATTTGAAACCACACGTTTGAGTCCCGTGTTTATGTGGTATGTTTACAGGTTTTTAATTCAAAGCCTTTCAGCCTTGCTTCTTTTGGTTCTTGAGATACTGCAGTAATACCTGCCCTGGGCCCAGACTATGTGGCATGTTAGGAGGCACAGCGTTCTGAGATACGAGGTTACATGTCATGGGTTTGATACAGGAAGTCGTCTTACATGTGGATATTCCTCCTTTGCCATTTTCCCCTCTTTCTCCTCCACCTTTTCTACTTCCTCTTTGTTCTCCCTTTTTCCGTGGTTCTCTTTTTCTTACCATCATCCATTTGTGACTCCATGAGCCACCGTTAACAGGCTCTGGGGGGCGGGCGGGGCGAGGATTTTAAACTGAGGAGAGTATGGGACTTCCCTGGCAGTCCAGTGGTTAAGACTCCACGCTTCCACTGCAGGGGGCGTGGGTTTGATCCCTGATTGGGGAACTAAAATCCTGCATGCTCCACAGTGCAGCCAAGAATTTAAAAAAAAAAAAAAAATTGGGGAGAGTAAATCTACTTTCAATTATTGGGAGAATGAGCTGGGCTCTTGCAGGGAACTCAGTCTTGGTATGAAATGTGGCCGAATTCTTGACTGTCTTGAAGCTATAGATGCTGGGAGAAGGGGCTTGCAGTGGAGGTGGTAGTGGGATGTGTGCCCAGACTGCTTCCTTCTCGGGTCCCTCCCCATGCGTTCTCCCCTGCCTGCACGCCTCTGCAGGACTTCCCCTCATACTTCCTTTAGGCCTGAGCGGTGGCTTATCAGAGACTTCCCCGAACATCTTACAGAGAAGGACAATGCCCTCTCCATCCCCCAGCCATGGCTCTTCTGCTTTCCCTGCTTTATTTTTCTCCATAAAACTTATCAGCCAGCACTCATGTAAGCTACTTGTCTCACCTGCTAGAATACAAGACTTTGGTCTGCTCACCTCTGTATCCCAGCATCGGGAGTAGTGCTTGAGCACTGGAGGTACTCAGAGGGTGTTTGTTGAATGAATAAATGGACAGCGTCCCTGAAATTTAAAAGATGCTGCTGCCCTGGCAGATGTTCCCATTGACCTATGGTTTGTGCGTTGATAAAGATCCAGACGTACCAGCCTTGCTAAATAGTGCATATGGGTAAATTTCTCCTTAGACTTTTGGGCATAGTTATTCTTTTCAGGGAATGTCAGTGTCTGAGTCTTTTCCTTTATCGTCTCCCTACTGTGGACACTGGCCTCGGCTTTCTTGTGATGAGTAGTCTTGCCCTGAGAGCCCATGGGAGGATATATTTAGGAAGAGGATGTGGAGAAGGTGTCAGAGATGCTTTGATTCATCAGAAAATGCGTAGGAAGAAAGGGTTGATTGTCAGAGCAAAAATTAAAGCAGAGAGGTCTAACATCTGATGCTTTTATTTGGTGAGTTGGTCTTTTTCATGTTTAATCACAGTTTTGAAAGGGACAAATGAGGAAAAGTATGCCAATGCTAACTGTGGTGGTTTAAAACCATGTCCACGTGTTCTTTGATGCTCCTCTAATCAGAAGTCTAATCTCCCTTCCCTGGAGTATAGGCTCACTTCTGATGATGAGAGTGTGGTGAAGCGGCACAGTGACCCCAGAGGCCAGCCTTAAAAGGCGATCCCCTGGCTCTTTCTCCTGGGATTCTTGCTCTTAGAACTCAGTTGTCCTGCTGGGAGAAGCCCAGGATGTCTGGGGAGCCACGGGTAGCTGTTCTGTCCAGCTGTGCTCCCAGCCTAGGGCCGGCATCACCGTCCAGAACTGTGAGTGAGGAAGCGTCAAGACGACCCCAGCCCTTGTCCTCTCTGACAGCAGCCTCGTGATAGACCCCGAGTAAGAACCACCTAGCTGACCCTAGTCAACCCATGGAAACCACTGAGACTGATCTTTTCTCCTCCTCTTCCTCTTCCTCTTCTTCTGAATGAAAATTGTTGCTGTTTTGTGTCACTAAAGTTGGGCTGGTTTAATACACAGCAATAGATAACGAAAACACTAATCAATGGCAGATTTTATTTTATTTTTATTTATTTATTTTTTTGTAGTACGTGGGCCTCTCACTGTTGTGGCCTCTCCCATTGCGGAGCGCAGGCTCCGGACGCGCAGGCTCAGCGGCCATGGCTCACGGGCCCAGCCGCTCCGCGGCATGTGGGATCTTCCCGGGCCGGGGCACGAACCCGTGTCCCCCGCATCGGCAGGCGGACTCTCAACCACTGCGCCACCAGGGAAGCCCTCAATGGCAGATTTTAAAAAATGATCAAAGGCCTCATACTAATCTCCTCTTAACATTTTTTCTTTCTCCTTCATTTTTTATATTTCTGTAAGAAAGTGTCCTGATGATAAAACATGAGTGACAGTGCAGAGGGGGGCTTTGACTAAGCATTGCCCCAGAGAGTCCAAGACTGTCTGACCTGACCACACCCATTAGCATCTGTGAGCAGGACCAGGTTACGAAGCTGAAGACGTCCCTTCAGAAGCTCTCCATAGGGTGGTCCTCAGGTAAAGGGTGAGAGACACTGAGGTGGATATTTGTTTTGTTTCTTAAGATAATCAGGAATCATATGCTTTGGTGCAGTTTCTCTCCATGACTTTTATTGGACTTGGGGTCAGGTTGTGTGGTATCGCTTGGTGGTGTGCAAACACCAAGTTTTCGAGGTAGGTTTTTGTGCGGGAGAGGAAAGCTCTAGATGGCAAGGGCAAGAGGAAAAGTGGAAATCATGTAGGAGGGAGTGATAATAATTGTTAACTCCCATTGCACCTGTTGTCACATTATTCTTTTTACATAATATATATTTTACCCTATGAGTACCATTCAAAGATGTTCAAAACCACTTTTCTCATTTTAAATGGTGAATTTTCTGTAACATTAAATTTGACGTTATAAAGTCATAGCTATTTTATATCTGGTATGGAGCTCTTAGCAATACCTCACTCAGGCATCTGCCTCACCTTCTGAAGAAAGAACTTTTCTTGGTTTCCTTAGAGTCTTGCTGATGAGAGGAAGAATTGGACATTTGTGAAGTCCTCTGGAAAGACAGAGAGGAGGGGGCTGATCACTGCCAGGGAGGCTGCACTCCCTGGTGAGAATTCTGGAAGCCTAAGAGAGGGGTCTGTCTGACTGATACTCTTCCAGCCTTTGTGAGACAGTCAAGGAATAGCCTTGAGATGGAATGGTTGGGGGCTCTTGGCAGAACTAAGGAAGGAGGAAGACCATTCCCTGGTCTGCTTTCCTTAGTCATTCTCTATTTTTTCCACATTTACAGAAATGCTGTGCCACTGCAAGGGGGAGACAAGATGAGTAGCTCAGTTGACCATCTGCTTACTGAGGACATTCTAGGTGCTGGGCTCTGGGGGGACAAAGATGAGTATGACACAGTCCCTGCCCTGAGACAGATTCATAACCAGTGATCTGTAGATAACGTGCTGAGGGACTGCGTGGGGACTCCTCCAATGCTGTGGCTTAAGGAGGCCACTCTTACTGATTGATTGGAATGCTGATGTTAAAATATATTACCTACTACCTTAAGATACGTTCTCTTTCTCACTCTCTTGAGATCATACTCCTGTCTTGTCGCTTACCACTTTTTAGGATGACCTGCACCATTTCTTAGGAATGGCATAGAAGGGATTTGTGCATGTAACTAAATAAAAAAATCGCATTTGAGGCTTTCTGGGTGAGGCACTATATGAAGACTCCCATCAGTACCTTCTCATTGAATCCTCAGAAAAACTCTACTGAGAAGGTTCTATTATTATCCTTGTTTTACAGATGTGACAAACAAGGCACAGAGAGCTTCAGTCACCTGCTCAAGGTCACACAGCTGGCACTTGGTAGAACCAGGTTTTAGACCCAGTTCCAGAGTCCGTTCTTTGTACTTCTGCTTCCAACTGAACGCTGGTGTCCCTCCTAATCATGAGATTTTATTGCTCAGGTCATAAACTGATCCACCCATGGACCAGTACCTTGGCATCACTTGAGGGGTCCCAGGTAGCTCTCAGGGGCACCTCCAGAGGAGGCAGCTGGGTGAGGGTTTACACACATGGGTCAGAACCCTCACCGTCTTAGAACTTGGAAGCAGGGGCCACATTGTGCCTACCCTGAAGCTCTTCCAATTTTGGATCAGTATCTTTTTCTTTTTAGCCAATGTCAGAATTTAATTTGTTTACAGATGCTTGTTAGGGTCACAGTCAAGCCAGAACCTTCTCTTTTTCATGAGAATCCAAGCTAGCTTAGCCATGTTTGGCTGCCCCAAATATGTAAGTTGGAAAACAAAGATTTTCCAAATACTCTTCCAGGATGTGTTCAGAGTTCAGATATCCTGAGCCACAAAAAAGAAAAAAGTTACAAGATGCCTGATGTAGGTAATGTTTTCAGTTTTCATCTAATTTTCACACTCACAGTCAAATTTATTCTGAAGGACTGTCCCATCTTCTGGCATTCGTATATGATTGTGTAATATTGTAAAATATTAACCAAAGTTTTCTTTTCCTGGTATTTCCTTTTTTTTTCTTTACAGGTCCCCTTCATTGATACTCAAACTGATCTGGCATTAGAGTCACCCAGGATCTTCTACAAACTAACCCTATCTGGGCTTTTGCCCCCAGAGTGCATGAATCAGTATCTCTGGGGACCTGGCCCAGATATGGGTATTTTTGAAAAGCTCTCTGGAGAATTCTAATGTGGAGCCAAATTTGAGGACCACTGGAGTGACTATGGGGATGCTTATGCAAAGGATAAAAATTCAAAGAGAAAAAAGAAATATATTCTTGGGTTTAAATTTTAGCAGACTAGCAGGGAAATGGAAAGGACACAAGACAGATGTGAAAGAAAACAGCATGAGTCACAAGGAAGCAAGGCTTCCTTCTCCCAGGAAAGAAAAATTCCTTAGACTGTAAGAAAGGTGAAAGGGAGAACCAGAGGGAAAGTGATGGGGCTCATTTATTTTGTGGTCTTGGTGACCCATCTAGACACAGGGACAGACCTCGGTGGGGCACCAGGCAGGGCAACGGACCTCTTCACAGACCCCTTCATGGACAGACCCATAGAAGATCCGATGCCGCCTCCCTCCCTTGTCCCAGTCGCTTAGCACAACAAAATCTTCTTACACCTTTGATGCCATTCTTAGGAAGGAAGGAGGAATATTGAATTGTGATGGAGAGGGGGACTCAAAACAGAAGTTTTAGGTTGAGTTATAGAAAACAAGGAATGCTAAACATCTCACACACCTGCTTCTGACATGTATACACATTGCATTGGGGCCTATCTTTTGGCAGAAAGAATAATGAGGAAGCCTCTCCTCTGTTGGTCCTGTTGATTTTGCTCATCATCAGTGGATTTACCTTTTGCTGCCTGGTAACTGAGTCTTTTATGTTCTCGGCAGAGGCCCAAGGAAATAACAACAGTGGTGATTGAAGGTTGATTCTAATCACCACTTCAGTATGAATGTACTCTACCAAACTGACAATGTTCCTTTGGGTAGCACTGCCAGGTAGTTCTGAATTGAATATCCCATAATCTCACTGACTATTAGAAGCAATTTAATGAATTGAGAAATTTAAAATAAATTTTATTTGTATATTGAATATACACAAATAATGTGCATTCCCATGATTTTAATACAAGAGGGGAAAAAAAGAAAAGGAAGTGTAGTAGAACATCTCCATTTAGTCCTGTTCCCCAGCTACCCAGCTCACTTCAGAGCAACCAGTGTTACCAGTTTCTGATGGGCCCTTTGGAGATGTTCGATGCAAACAGAAGCAAATGTGCAAGCATTTTCGTATTTATTTCTCTTTTCCTCCATGGCAGCTAATATAAATTGATCTAGATTTTGATTTCTATATCAGGACATGATGGGATCCTTCATTTTTTTTTTTTTTTTGTGGCAAAGTATTTATTTATTTATTTTAACATCTTTATTGCAGTATAATTGCTTTACAATGGTGTGTTAGTTTCTGCCGTATAACAAAGTGCATCAGCTACATATACATACATGACCGTATCTCCTCCCTCTTGTGTCTCCCTCCCACCCTCCGTAGCCCACCCCTCTAGGTGGACACAAAGCAGCGAGTTGATCACCCTGTGCTATGTGGTCGGCTTCCAATAGCTAGCTATTTTACATTTGGAAGTGTATATATGTCCATGCCACTCTCACACTTCGTCCCAGCTTACCCTTCCCCCTCCTGGTGTCCTTAAGTCCATTCTCTATGTCAGTGACTTTATTCCTGTCCTGCCCCTAAGTTCTTCAGAACCATTTTATTTTTTTTTTTAGGGATTCCATATATACGTGTTAGCATACAGTATTTGTTTTTCTCTTTCTGACTTACTTCACTCTGTATGACAGTCTCTAGGTCCATCCAACTCAATACAAATAGCTCAATTTCATTTCTTTTTATGGCTAATATTCCATTGTATATATGTGCCACATCTTCTTTATCCATTCATCTGTTGATGGACACTTAGGTTGCTTCCATGTTCTAGCTATTGTAAATAGAGCTGCAATGAACATTGTGGTACATGACTCTTTTTGAATTATGGTTTTCTCAGGGTATAGACCCTGTAGTGGGATTGCTGGGTCATATGGTAGTTCCATTTTTAGTTTTTTGAGGACCTCCATACTGTTCTCATAGTGGCTGTATCAACTTACATTCCCACCAAGAGTGCAACAGGATTGCCTTTTCTCCACATTCTCTCCAGCATTCACTGTTGGCAGATTTTTTGATGATGGCCATTCTGACCAGTGTGAGGTGATACCTCACTGTTGTTTTGATTTGCATTTCTCTGATGATTAGTGATGTTGAGCATCCTTTCATGTGTCTGTTGGCAATATGTATATCTTCTTTGAAGAAATGTCTATTTAGGTCTTTTGCCCATTTTTGGATTGGGTTGTTTGTCTTTTTGATATTGAGCTTCATGAGCTGCTTGTATATTTTGAAGATTAATCCTTTGTCAGTTACTTCATTGGCAAATATTTTCTCCCATTCTGAGGGTTGTCTTTTTGTGTTGTTTACAGCTTCCTTTGCTGTGCAAAAGATTTTAAGTTTCATTAGGTCCCATTTGTTTATTTTTGTTTTTATTTCCATTTCTCTAGGAAGTGGGTCAAAAAGGATCTTGCTTTGATTTATGTCATAGAGTGTTCTGCCTATGTTTTCCTCTAAGAGTTTTATAGTGTCTGGTCTTACATTAGGTCTTTAATCCATTTTGAGTTTATTTTTGTGTATGGTGTTAGGGAGTGTTCTAATTTCATTCTTTTACATGCAGCTGTCCACTTTTCTCAGCACCATTTATTGAAGAGGCTGTCTTTTCTCCATTGTATGTTCTTGCCTCCTTTATCAAAGATAAGGTGACCATATGTGTGTGAGTTTATCCCTGGGCTTTCTATCCGGTTCCATTGATCTATATTTCTGTTTTTGTGGCAGTACCATACTGTCTTGATTACTGCAGCTTTGTAGTATAGTATGAAGTCAGGGAACCTGATTCCTCCAGCTCTGTTTTTCTTTCTCAAGATTGCTTTGGCTATTTGGGGTCTTTTTCTCCATCTATTGAGATCATCATATGGTTTTTATCCTTCAATTTGTTAATATGGCTTATCACATTGATTGATTTGCATATATTGAAGAATCCTTGCATTCCTGGGATAAACCCCACTTGATCATGGTGTACGATCCTTTTAATGTGCTGTTGGATTCTCTTTGCTAGATTTTGTTGAGGATTTTGCATCTATGTTGACCAGAGATATTGGCCTGTAGTTTTCTTTCTTTGTGACATTTTTTCTGGTTTTGGTATCAGGGTAATGGTGGCCTTGTAGAATGAGTTTGGGAGTGTTCCTCCCTCTGCTATATTTTGGAAGAGTTTGAGAAGGATGGGTGTTAGCTCTTCTCTAAATGCTTGATAGAATTCACCTGTGAAGCCATCTGATCCTGGGCTTTTGTTTGTTGGAAAATTTTTAATCACAGTTTCAATTTCAGTGCTTCTGATTGGTCTGTTTATATTGTCTATTTCTTCCTGTTCAGTCTTGGAAGGTTGTGCTTTTCTAAGAATGTGTCCATTTCTTCCAGGTCATCCATTTTATTGGCATATAGTTACTTGCAGTAATCTCTCATGATCTTTTTTGTTTCTGTAATGTCATCTGCTACTTCTCCTTTTTCATTTCTAATTCTATTGATTTGAGTCTTCTCCCTTTTTTTCTTGATGAATCTGGCTAATGGTTTATCAACTTTGTTTATCTTCTCAAAGAACCAGCTTTTAGTTTTATTGATCTTTGTTATTGTTTCCTTCATTTCTTTTTCATTTATTTCTGACCTGATCTTTATGATTTCTTTCCTTCTGCTAACTTTGCAGTTTTTTTGTTCTTCTTTCTCTAATTGCTTTAGGTGTAAGTTTTGGTTGTTTATTTAAGATGTTTCTTGTTTCTTTTTTTTTTTTTTTTTTTTTTTTTGCGGTACGCGGGCCTCTCACTGCTGTGGCCTCTCCCGCCGCGGAGCACAGGCTCCGGACGCGCAGGCTCAGCGGCCAATGGCTCACGGGCCCAGCCGCTCCGCGGCATGTGGGATCTTCCCAGACCGGGGCACGAACCCACATCCCCTGCATCGGCAGGCGGACTCCCAACCACTGTGCCACCAGGGAAGCCCATTTCTTGTTTCTTGAGGTAAGATTGTATTGCTATAAACTTCCCTCTTAGAACTGCTTTTGCTGCATCCCAGTGGTTTTGGGTCATCCTGTTTTCATTGTCATTTATTTCTAGGTATATTTTGATTTCCTCAGTCATCTCTTGGTTATTTAGTAGTGTATTCTTTAGCCTCCATATGATTGTATTTTTATAGATTTTTTTCATGTAATTGATATCTAGTCTCATAGCATTGTGGTCAGAAAAGATACTTGATACGATTTCAATTTTCCTAAATTTACCAAGGCTTGATTTGTGACCCAAGATATGATCTATCCTGGAGAATGTTCCATGAACACTTGAGAAGAAAGTGTAATCTGCTGTTTCTGGATGCAATGTCCTACAAATATCAATTAAGTCCATCTTTTTAAATGTATCATTTAAAGCTTGCATTTCCTTATTTATTTTCATTTTGGATGATCTGTCCATTGGTGAAAGAGGGGTGTTATAGTACCCTACTCTAATTGTGTTACTGTCGATTTCCGCTTTTATGGCTGTTAGCATTTGCCTTATGTATTGAGGTGCTCCTATTTGGGTACATAAATATTTACAATTGTTATATCTTCTTCTTGGATTGATCCCTTGATCATTATGTAGTGTCCTTCTTTTTCTTTTGTAATAGTCTTTATTTTAATGTTTATTTTGTCTGATATGAGAATTGCTACTCCAGCTTTCTTTTGATTTCCATTTGCATGGAATATCTTTTTCCATCCCATCACTTTCAGCCTGTATGTGTCCCTAGGTCTGAAGTGGGTCTATTGTAGACAGCATATGTATGGGTCTTGTTTTTGTGTCCATTCAGCCAGTCTGTGTCTTTTGGTTGGAACATTTAATCTGTTTACATTTAAGGTAGTTATCGATATGTATGTTCTTATTACCATTTTCTTAATTGTTTTGGGTTTGTTATTGTAAGTCTTTTCCTTCTCTTGTGTTTCCTGCCTAGAGAAGTTCCTTTAGCATTTGTTGTAGAGCTGGTTTGATGATGCTGAATTCTCATAATTTTTGTTAATCTGTAAAGGTTTTAATTTCTCTGTCAAATCTGAATGAGATCCTTGCTGGGTAGAGTAATCTTGGTGGTAGGTTTTTCCCTTTCAACACTTTAAGTATGTCCTGCAACTCCCTTCTGGATTACAGAGTTTCTGCTGAAAGATCAGCTGTTAACCTTATGGGGACTCCCTTGTATGTTAATAATTGCTTTTCCCATACTGCTTTTAATATTTTTTCTTCATATTTAACTTTTGATAGTTTGATTAACATGTGTCTTGGCATGTTTCTACCTGGATTTATCCTGTACGGGACTCTCTGTGTTTCCTGGACTTCACTGACTATTTCCTTCCCCATATTAGGGAAGTTTTCAACTATAATCTCTTCAAATATTTTCTCCGTCCCTTTCTTTTTCTCTTCCTCTCCTGGACCCCTATAATTCAAATGTTGGTGCCTTTAATGTTGTCCCAGAGGTCTCTGAGACTGTCTTCAATTCTTTTCATTCTTTTTTTGGTTATTCTGCTCTGCAGTAGTTATTTCCACTATTTTATCTCCCAGGTCACTTATCTGGTCTTCTGCCTCCGTTATTATGCTATTGATTCCTTCTAGAGAATTTAAAATTTCATTTATTGTTTTGTTCATCACTATTTGTTTGCTCTTTAGTTCTTCTAGGTTCTTGTTAAACGTTTCTTGTATTTTTCTCCATTCTATTTCTAAGATTTTGGATCATCTTTACTATCATTACTCTGAATTCTTTTTCAGATGGACTGCCTATTTCATCTTCATTTGTTTGGTTTTTACCTTGCTCCTTCATTTGCTGTGTGTTTCTCTGTCTTCTCATTTTTCTCAACTTACTGTGTTTGGGATCTCCTTTCATCTGTACCTCCATCTAGAGCACTGCCTGGTCCAGAGCAGGGGCTCAGTGATTGTTGGTTAAAGGGATGACATAGCGGACCAGAGCCTTTTCCTCCATATGTGACTCTTCCACCAACAGAGTTGAAGAAAATAATCTGGCTGGTACCATGCACAAAACAATGCTGTGGAATTTGAAACATATGTTTGGTAAGATTAATGGAAAAAGAATTTTTAAAAGTATATTTATAGATTCAGAAAGTGGATTCAAAATGTCAAACTTTATATTGTTGATCATATATTCATTTGGAATTTCAAAATAACCTCTGAAGCTCTGTGTTCTAGAAAAGAATAAAAAGAAGATTGAGAGACTTTTGTTTCTGGCGAAGATGGAGTAGCAGGGACTGGATTTACCCCCCCGCCCCCGCCTGAAACAACAAAAAAAAACAGACAAAAACATACCAAAAAATAATGGCCTGTAACACATAGAGCATTGGGTACTAAAGGACAATGGTCCCAGAACATGGGAAACAAATGAAAGGAGTCCTACAGTTGTCCCAGCTTATTCTGTGAAAAGAGTTTCCAGTATGAAATGCAGGAAAGGGGGGACTCAGGTGAAATCTAGTGGTCTCCTTGAGTTGAGAAGAAGAAATACAACTCTGGGGAAGCGAATGTTGCTAGATTTTGCAGGGCAGAGCATCAGAGAGGAGAGAGCTGTGAATAGGGAGAACTCAAAATCTGAAGTATTCAGTTAAGTTCCAATCAGTGCATGTGTTTGAGCAAACTGAGGCTGGGGCAAGAATACCTAAAACGATGAGAGGAATCTGTGTCCAGTGTTCACAGAGAGTCAAAATAGTGCCTGTTCCCAACAGCCAGAGTGAAGAATCATCTAAAAAGCATCTTGTGTCAGGACTAGGGAAAAGTTAAATCTAGATTAAATGCTGCTCTGGTCCTATCTAACAAATCATAAAAGCAAGACTCAAAAGATTTAAACTCTTCAAGTAATTTATTATTACTGTATCATTTTATAAAAGCTCAAGAAAATTTAGGGACTTCCCTGGTGGTCCAGTGGTTTAGACTCTGTGCTTCCACTGCAGGGAGCTTGAGTTCTATCCCTGGTCAGGGAACTAAGATCCCACATGCAACTTGGCCAAAAAATGTTTTTAAATATGAATCTTTAAAAAAAAAAGAAAATTTATAGGAATACAAAAATATCCAGCATCCAACAGAGAAAATCCATAATGTCTTGCTTCTAAACAAAAATTACACAGTGATAGAATTAGTAAACAAAGATATTAAAACAGCTATTGTGACTGTATTTCATAGGTTCAAAAAGCCAAAGGAAAGGTTGTATAGGTTATGTAGAAATATGGAAGAGAAAAAAAAGACCCAAATTGAAATTCTAGAGTTGAAAACTATGATATCTGAGAAGAAGAATACACTGGGTGAGATTAACAGCAGATTAGACACTGTAGAAGAAAATATTAGTGAACTTGAACATAGCAATAGAAACTATCCAAAATGGAGTTACAGGGAAACAAAAACAAGAACAAAAAAGGAAGAGAATATCAGTGAACTCTGGGACAACTTCAAGCAACCAAATATATATGTAATTGGAGTTTCCAAAAGAGAGAGGGCCTACAAAATATTTGAATAGTCAAAATTTCCCCATATTTGATAATAACTATAAACCCAGATCTAAAAACTTCATCAAACCTCAAGCATAAGAAACAGGAAGGAAATTACACCATGACACATCATAAGCATATTACTTAAAGCCAGTGAAACAGTGAAAAAGCAGTCAGAGAAAAAAGATAATTTTAATAGAGGGGAAAAATAAAAATAACAGCAGTTTTCTTGTCAGAATAGTGCAAGATAAAAAATAGTTTACTGAAAGAAAAAACCTGTCAACCTATAATTCATTACCACTGAAGGCTTCTTTAGTCAAACAAAGGTGAAAGCATTTATCACCATCAAACCTGTACTACAAAAACATGATCTATAAAAGAAAAAACTATAAGTTTTAAAAATTCAATTCACTAAATAAAAACTACTTTTCTTAGGAAAACAGCATTAAAAGAATGAAAAGGCAAGCCATGGAATGAGAGAAAATGTGTGCCTATCACATATCTGACAAAGAACTTGTATAAATCATAATAACGAACTTGCAAAACTTTATAAGTAGAAAATTAAAACTCAGTGAAAAATGGGCAAAAGATTTGTACAAGTACTTCACCAAAGAAGATATATGGATGACAAATAAACATATGAAATATTGCTCAACATCATCAGTCATAAGAGAAATGCAAATTAACACAGTGAGGTACCACATACACCTATAAAAATGGTTTAAATTGTAAAAATTGACTGTTGATGAGGATATGAAACAAATTGAACTTTCATATGCTTCTGATGGAACTGTAAAATTGTATAGCAATTTTGGAAAAGAGCTTGGTAGTTTCTTTGAAAGTTAACATACACATACCAAACGATCCAGCCATTGAGCTCTTAGGTATCTACCTAAGTTGAATAAAATCATATGTCCATACAAACACTTGTACACAGATGTTCATAGTTGCTTTATTTTTAATAGCCCAAAGTGGAAGCAATCAAAATATTAATCAACAGGTGAATGGATAAAAAACTGTGGTGAAATGGAATACTAGTCATACAAGTAAAAAGGGATAAGTTATTGACATACACAACAAGGTGGATGAATCTTAAGATCATTATATTATGTAAAAGAAGTTAAACAAAAATTGAGTACATAGTGCGTGATTCAATTTATATAACATTCTAGAATATTCAATCTAATCCATAGTGACAGAAAGCAGGTTGCCTGGAAATAAGGGTGGGGAGAAGAGAAGGTTGGAGAAGAACAGGAAGAAGGAATTTTAAAAGGATGAAAGGAAACTTTTTGGATGGATGTGCTTATTATCTTGATGTGGTGGTGAGTTCACAGATGTACACAAATGTTAAATTTTTCATATTTTACACTATAAACATGAGTAATTTAATATGTCAAATCTGTCTTAATTAAACTGTTTGAAATAAAAGGCTGTGATATAGGAACTCAGTCTGGGTTTAAGGAAGGAACTGGTGTTTCTATGAACTAGAGACTTTAATCAGTGAAATCATAGAACTATTAAAATATAGCTATTATAAGTAATTTAAAACAACAAAATATTGGAATCCATGGAAAAATATTCAAGTCAGAAAATAAATACACTCTGAAAACATATGGGTGAAGGTACTGTCTGTGTGTACAAGATTTGGTCATTCCAAAAATATTTCCATCTGCTAAATAATTGTTTTAATAGGAAGGGATGATAATACAAATCTTGACATGATTTGGTAGTGCAACAAATATCATCAAAATTGGTTAAATCATTTGAAAATTATCAAGGAACCAAACAACTTGAAATGCCATTAGCCAAGCAGTCATGGTAACATGGTCACTAATAGAAACAATGATAAAAAACGAAATTGTTCTTGTCTTAAGAAAATACATTAAAAGTTTACAGTAAGTTTTAAAATATTTAATTTTAGACACGTAGATTTTAAGCAATGAGTTTTGTTTTCTTTTTATTTAAAAAACACCCCAAAGTCCTAATGGAGTTAGCACTCAAAATATTTTGGGGGGAATTCCCTGGCAGTCCAGTGGTTAGGACTTGGTGCTCTCACTGCCGGGGTCCCAGGATCCATCCCTGGAACTAAGATTCTGCAAGCTGCAGAATCTCTGGTGAGGCCAAAAAAAAAAAAAGAAAAAATATTTTTTGAATGAATGAATATGAATATTCATTACAGACTGAGTTTTGGGTCTGAATCTTTTTCTTAATTTTTGCAATTCACATTGCAACTGAAAGATAACATGACTCATGTGAATGGAAATTACCACTACATTTGCCAGATCTTCCTCCTCCCTTTCCATTGTATTTCCAGAAGCCATGACAGTGCCTGGTACTTGATAGATCCCAATTACTATGTTTTAATGAATTAAAGGATTTTAGTAATCATAAAATGACCTAGGTTCTTCCATCAGTGTCTCTTATGCTTTGATGACTTGACCCTGAGAGAGAGACCACTTAACATTCCCCTCCTCCACAAATTCTTCTGTGCCTTCCACTGAAGGCTTTCCTGCCATGCCTGGGTCGTTCATCATTTTGATATGCTCGTGTAGGAAGCTGACAGCCTTCAGGCATTGTTAAACAAGGATCCTGAAACTTGAAACACAAACTTGATAGATGTCTTGCTTACTTAGCGCTGGTGGCCTTTTCTCTGAAGACCCAGACATGATAAAAATGCTTATGATCATGGAAGTTGAAAGCAGGAGAAAGAACACTCATTGCTATGGTTTTGTACTTTCTTTTCATAAACTACTTGGAGAAAAATGGGTGTTTGTTTCTTTTCCTGGTGATACACCATAGGGAGCACAGCTTGATCCATCACTCTGATTTTTGCCCTGAAGAAATTACAAATATGCACTTAACTTCCCAGAGGCTTTGCTATTGCAGCCAAGATCGATGTGTACTTTAAGGGCATTTGGTTGACTTATTTCCTTTCCAATATTAAAAAAACAAAACAAAACCCAAACAGACTTTCCCTTTAGTGCCTGTTATTTAAATAATTAATCCAATACTGAAAATTTATTGAAATAGATTTTCAACAGTAACAGATGCCCAGGAGCACCCTATTAGGCTTTCTATTGTATTGGGCTTTCTTATAAAGACAGATTTTTAATTCCACAAAATAAAACGTACCCTTAAGCCTCAACCAAATTTAAAAAAGATCTATTCTGAGAATTTAAATGGTTTTACCTCTTAAACTCGAGCTAATTTGAAGCACACAATCAATGCATGAGTTACAATGCACATGCAGAAGTGTGCTGCTGGCCTTGAGGCTAGCTAAAGGAGATACAAGCCAATTGCTAAATAAAAAAAGCCCAATAAGATAGAAAGAAAATTGCTTAAATAGTTTATTAATATGGTGACTGTTGGTGAAGAGTCCCTCATATTCCTGCTTATATACTGTATTAGTCAGCTGGAGCTGCCATAAGGAAATACCATAAACTGGGTGGCTTAAGCCACAGAAATTTATTTCTCATAGTTCTGGAAGCTAAGAAGTCCAAGATCAAGGTGCTGGCTGATTGGTTTCTCCAGTGAGGGCTCTCTTCCTGGCTTGCAGATGGCTGCCTTCTCACTGTGTCCTCACAAGGCAGAGAGAGAGAGATGGAGAGAGATGGAGAAAGAGGAGGGGTAGCGGTGGGGAGGTGGGGAGGGAGAGGGAGGGAGGGAGGGAGGGAGACAGAGGAAGAGGGAGAGGGAGAGGGAGAGAGGGAGAGAGAGAGAATTTGTTCTCTCTTCCTCTTATAGGGACACTAACCCCATCATGGAATTTTATTGAAGTATAGTTGATTTACAATGTAGTGTTAGTTTCAGGTGCACAGCAAAATGAATCAGTTATACGTATATATATATATATATCCACTCTTTTTTAGATTCTTTCCCCATATAGACCATTACAGAGTATTGAGAAGAGTTCCCTGTGTTGTACTGTAGGTCCTTATTAGTTATCCTTCATAAGGTTCTGTCACTTTATTAAAATAGGGATTCCTGGTGGCTGCCAAAGGCTCATTTTTGACCCAGGTTGGTTGCTGGAATTTTGTAGGAACACATACAGTGGCCCAATAATTCATCTTGGTAACACTGGCCATTATCAACTGAAAGTGTCCCTCCTTCCAAGTTCATACGTTGAAATCCTAACCCCCAGTACCTCAGAATGGGACTGTATTTGGGGATGAGGCCTTTAAAGACGTAATTAAGGTACACTGAGGTCATTAGGGTGAGCCCTAAACCAAAATGATGGGTGTCCTTATAAGAAGAGGGGATTAGGACACAGACAGGTACAGAGGGAAGACCATGCGAAGACACAGGGAGAAGATGACCATCTACAAGCCAAGGAGAGGGGTCTCAGAAGAAACCAAGCTCACAACACCTTGACCTTGGACTTCTACCTCCAGGACTGTGAGAAAATAAATTCCTGTTGTTTAAGCCACCCAGTCTGTGGTACTTTGTAGTAGCAGCTCTAGCAAACTGATACACTGACAAATACTAGCAATCCATCCTGGAGAATCAAAACCATTGAACCTTGGAGTTGGAAGTTCTGGTTCAACATCTTTGGCAAATAAAACATTCAAGCTCTGTTCTTTTGGGGACAGAGCGATTTTGATCCTCCAACGAAGTCTTAGGGATATTCCATTTGACTCTCGAACTACTCAGAGAGTGTCCTTTCTGTGGGTAAGCAGTTCTCCCATACTTAATATGATCTGCAGTTCCCTTCTCCACCCTTCTTCTTGGATACTTTCCACTACTTTCCAAAGCCAGAGCACAAAATCACTTCTCAAGTTGGTCCACTTAAAGCTGCTCCCAGCTGGAAAACACTAACAGTATTCCTACCAACTGTGCTCAGCCACTCTCTAGCCATATGTGAACATTTTAAGTACAGCACATTGTGGCAAGTTACATTATGGTTCATTCAATTCAACCAGTGTTTGTGTGCCAGGTGCTGCATAGTGGGTGAAGGGTGCTGAGATGAATGGAACACTACGCCCACCATTAAGGAGCTAAATTGCTCAAATATTGTGAGGTAATCTGGTGACAGTAAGTGGGAAATGATACAATAGGGGTCCTGGAATTACTTAGCAAGAGACTGAGGAATCACTTCGTGGTGGATACTGAAAGATGACCTTCCTCTGCCAAAAAATACCTATACACACTTGCCTGTGTGGCCCTGGATGCCCCAAGGTGTCTGTCTTCTGAAAATGTACCAGGACCAGAGAGAAGCCTGGAGAAAAATAAATGCATAAATCTCCCTATGGAATCAAGATCCCTATAGTTCTTTCTGGGTCACTCTGGGTTTTGTAATTTCAGTTCTCTACAATGTCTTGGGCACTTAGCATGGCACAAAAGAGCACATTCTTTGCTCCCATTGCACACATGCTACAATTTAGAAAAAATGAGAAACATCTCAAAGACCTGGGAAGAGGCAGGGTCTGAGCTGGAATTACAAAGAAGCGGAGGGCAGGGCCCTGAGAGGGAGTGCATTGGGCACAGCCTAGGAAGGGCAGGGGCAGGGAGGCAGCCTGTAATGTTTTTTTTTTTTTTGGAAAAGGATTCAGGAGCTATTCTCTTGGTTTGTGAGCTTTGCTATCATTTGAATTTTCCCTCAGACGGCTGATGGTGTGGGTGAATGGTATTGTTCGATTATAAAATGGGGCATCAGTTGGTGAGTGGTTCATTTAAGAGTGAATCACTGGTCTGACAGAACAACCCATGTGTCTTGTCCCATAAGCGTGGCGGAAGGGGAGTTAGCACTGCATTTCCTCTAAATTGACTCTGTGAAGCAGGTATTAGTAGCTCTATTTTGCAGAAGATAGATTTAGAGAGGTTAAAGCAACTTAACCAAGGTTAACTTGAGGGCCAAGTTGGGAATTTGAAATTAGCTTAGGCTGTGAACATTCCACCAAAGAATAGTTTTTATTTTATTTATCTATTATTATTTTTTTAATGCTAAAGAGAAGAAATTCAGTGGTATCCAGCTGAGGGGAGCAGAAAGTGCCCAGGTAGCTGCACTGCAGGGTCTGTGAATGGTCCAGATTTCCTTGGGTCAGCCTCCCCCTGAGCCCCTCCTTTCTGAGGTGGCAATGAGGTCAGCAGGGCTCCCCTTCATATACTCACCCCTGGAGCAGAAGACTCCATGCTTGATCCCCTTCAGGAGGTCTGAGGATCACAAGGGCGACGGATAGGCTATCTGGTCATTCTCAGAGACCTTCCTCAGGCTAGGGAAGGCCATGCAGAAAGACCTTAAATTGACCTAGAATGACCATTATTTGAGGACTAGGCACACAGGGGTGTGAAAATGATTGTTTCTGAGACATTTTCAAAGCAGTGGGATCCTCTCTTAAATTATCAGTTGATGTGTGTCCCTGAGAGTCCCTGTTACCACCTACCCCTTCCCCACTGCTGTATCTTCTGAGAAGTAGCCTAGGCACCTCTACACATCATCAGAAGGAAAAGCTGAGGCAGCAGCATAAGGGAAACTAGGAGGTTCTTTTCCCTTGGCTTTTAAGTTTCAAAAGAGTAGCCTCCTAGAGTGACATAAAAAATTAAATTGCAATCACCCTTGTGCATCTTAGACAATAAAATGGATTTGGGACAATGCAAATAAAACAAGACAAAGTTGTTGTCCCCTTCTTTCTACTAGAAAAAGTTTCCTGCACCAAGGGAGTGTGGGGAAAGACAGAGAGGAAATGTAAAGGGAGAAAGTTTGTAAGGTTCTGGATGAGAGCATGGGGCCCTAGTGGACCCCAAGTAGAGGAATGCCATTGGCACTCAAAGATCACCAGCCTCCTCTGGAGCCAAGACCATCAATTATCAGCATCCAGGGTCCATATGGGAACTAAGAAGCACCTGACAGCGCCTGTTCAGTGCAATAACGTCATCATACTTCCCAGTGGTTTCTGCTGAGGACCTCATTTTTATATCAGTCCGAGAGGAGTGTCACATGTTTGGGCTCTGAGTCTTTTCTCAGTCTTCATTTGACTTAACCCACATGTAAAATCTAGGCTTCCATTTTCCCCAGATAGGGAATGGGTCCTAGTCCCTGTAGGGGAGCAAAATGTGCCACCCCAAAATGTGTCTCTTTAGCATGAGGAATAATTTAGGCTGAGGATTTTTAAGAGACAGAAGACTCAAGAAGTCTTTCTTTTTAGCTGCCTAAAGGAATTTAGATAAAGGGCTGTTTTGTTACTGAACCAAACTTGGGTTGTTCACCCAACCCACAACAGTCAATCTACTGACACTGGGTTGTGGTGAAGGAAAGTACAGCATTTATTGTAGAGACCAAGCAAAGAGAATATGTAACTCATGTTCAAAAGACCTGAACTCCCTGATAGCTTTCAGGGATTTCTTTTTTTTTTTAAGATGGAGGCTATTTTAAAATATATTTATTGATTTGTTTATTTGGTTGCACTGGCTCTTAGTTGTGGCACATGGGCTTCTTAGTTGTGGCAGGTGGGCTCCTTAGTTGTGGCTCTAGTTGTGGCATGCAAACTCTTAGTTGCTGCATGCATGTGGGATCTAGTTCCCTGACCAGGGATCAGACCCAGGATCCCTGCATTGGGAGCAAGGAGTCTTATTCACTGCATCACCAGAGAAGTCTCAGGGAAGGGTTTTTAAAAGTGACATTGGGGTTGGGGATGCAGCTCATGGACTTTCTTCTGATTGGTTGGTGGTGACGTAACAGGGTGGTGTTTGGGGAATCTTAATCATCAACCTTCTGGTTCTAAACAGTCTGGAGTCTACGTGCTTGTGGTCAGCAAGTAGTCACCATCCTCCACCTGGGGGTGGGGTGGGGGAAGTCTTAGCTTAGAGTCTTAGCAGAACAACTCAAAGATATGTATCAGATTATTATGTATACCCCTTTGAAACCAAGCAGGACCCTGTGGGGCTCCTGGGTATGGAAGGCTTTCTGTTCCCTGTTTCTTGTTTGTAGGGAACAGACTCCAGCCTTCATGGCCTTCCCTGGGTTCCAAAGGACAGATTTGAACAGTTGCTAGTTGGGGAAGAGAGGGGATGCAGAGACAAGAAATGACTTGAGACAATATTAAAGGAACCAGAGAAGCTCATCAAAATTTGGAGACCACCTGAGATGAGATTAAAGGAGTGAAGGCCCTGCACACACTCTAATCCTTATCAGAAACTCCATCCTTGAACCATTGTTATAAAACTCCTCATCAAATCCTCCTGGGTTGATACACACAGTTTTTGAGGGCAGAAGCCTGCTGTGTCCCCCTTTGCTTGGTAAAGCAGTAAAGCTATTCTTTTCTACTTCACCCCAAACTCTGTCTCCGAGATTCAATTTGGCACTGGTGCACAGAAGCCGAACTTTTGGCATCACCTTGAAGAGAAACTAAGACTCTTTTCTCTCTGAACTACTGTTTAAGCTATCACTACTTTTCTTGTTTGACTGCTTTCCCTTTGTTTCTACATTCCCTCACTTCTCTAATAGTTGACTGCTTGAGTCTGCTCTTTGGAACTCAGGGAAGACCTAGGAAGCTAAAGCCCTTATCTAGAAACAAGAAATGGGAACACGGAGGGGCTTTTATACCTGGGAGGGCTCTGCAGGGTCCTGCTTGCTTTCATGCTCCCAGAACAGAGGTACCACCAGAGATATCTGCAAAGAATATGGGCTAGGTGTGGTGGGGGAAACTCTGCAGGGACTAGAGATCTGAGTCCATTCTGAGCCCCATTGTCTGTGCATGGCTCAGCAAACATTTGTCTACCAAACACTTGCTTTTCCATCTCCATGTGAATTGCCTTCCTCCCATTTGAAGTCCCAAACCACTATTGCCAACATCCCCTTTTGTCTTTAGCTAAAGATGGTATTTAAGCTGAGGGCTTCAGTCATTTGATGAGTTACTCAGTTTCCCTGGGTATCTCCCACATACACATTAAACTTTTAATTTTCTCCTGTTAATCTGTGTCCTTTCAACGCAATTCTTAGTCCAGCCAGAAGAAACTATAAGTGTAGAAGTGAAATGCAGCAAGACCCTGTGGGGTCCTCCCAGGTACAAATCCTTTCTATGTCCATTTTGTGTTGTTACCAAACCAAACTTGGGTCCACTAGCCCATGTGCAGTAATGCCAATCTACCAACACAGGGCTGCGGCAAAGGAACCGATACAAGGAAAACAAGTGGCTCATGTTCTAAAACCCCAAACTCCCTGAAGGGTTTCAGGGAAGCTTTTTTAAAGGTGTAGGGGGGGGGGGCGTGTCTCGTTATGTGATCAGCTCATGCACAATTCTCTGACTGGCTTATGGTGAGGTAACAGGGTGGTGTCACAGGGGTTAACATCATCAGTCCTTAGGCTCCAGGAGGCCTGGGGCTATGTGCTCATGGTCATCAAGTAGTTCAGGGAGGATATGGGAAAAGAGTCTGCCTCAGGAAGGCCTCAAAGGGTCCTGCTTTGTTACACTGTAGGAAACAGCAGATTCAGACAGTTGCTAATCAAGGGAGGGAATGCAGAAACAAAGGAGGAGCAATTAAGAAACTAGTGCAGTGATAAATCAGGGTCTTGGTTCCTCCTCAAGGAATATACATAACAATACCTTTGAGTTCTTCTGTAGGAACTAAGGCGCCCACTCAAGTGGAGGATGGTAACTTCAGGCTGAGCGCAAGATTTCTAGAACACTACCCTGGTACCTCACCACCAATCAATCAGAAGAAAGTATGCACACAGTGGAAGATAAAGAAGACTTTGACCCCCTCCACAAATGATTCTCTTTTTAAAAACTTTCATGGTTGAGAAGAATCTTCGGAGTTGGTTTTAGGACATGGGTCCACTTTCTCCCCAGGTTGCCAACCTCTTGAATTAAGCAACCTTTTCTTTCCAGCCAACACTTGCCTTTCAAGTATTGGCTTTTGAGTGGTGAACAGAGAACCTGAGTTCAGTAACAGAGGAAAATTTCTTTCCCCCTACATCACTTACAGAGGGTCGTAATTAGAAGATGTAGGAGCCCCTCGCTTGGGTTTGGAACTAACCTCAGGGTTCAAGTTAGGCCTCAATCCCATGCCCCATGCCATCTGCTTCAGCATGAAGGTACTTCCATAGGTGCTTTCTGAGGAGCCATGTTTCTGCAGGTACAAGAATAGACAGACAGCTGCCTTGTTTGTTCCTATTGCCCTCACAGGGACAGCAGAAGTCTGCTGCTAAAGCTGGCTTTTGGGCACAAGCGCTTCAGTGTTTTAGATACTTAAAATTCTATCTGTACAAGTTCAGACATGACCTGAGTGCTTGTCAGTTCAGGTTCAGCTCAGCTCTCCCAGGGCTTGGGCTTGTGTTACCTGAAAACTGGGTTCACCTCTTGGTGGGTGTTGAGCCAAAAGACACAAACAAACAAAAGATTGGGAGAAGGAAGGATTTATTACTTGCAGCAAGTAAGGAGAACACTGGGGGTCTTTCCCAAAGCAGTGTCTCCTCAAACAGCAAAGCTGGGGAAGGTTTAAGCTAAGTGTACATGCATATTCATGAAGGGGCTTGGGTGGTCAGGGAGTCCAAGCTTAGCTGATTAAAGTCACGAGGGTCAGAAAAGGTCAACATAATCATCCCTTAGGTTGGAGCTGATCTTGTGGTTGAGTGCTTTAGGCTAATATTTACCACTGAAACAGAACTGGGAGTCTTTACAACTGATGTAATTATCTTTGCTATTGGTACTTCTCTTGCCATGATAACAGTCTTCTACATTCTTTTGTTCCCTTAAGGTCATTAATTACTGAGACCTGTTAAAGGGCAAGCATTGTGGCAAGGCTTAGATCACAAAATGGCTTAGGCCAAAAATGGCTTCTCTTTTATCAAGGAAGCCATGCCTTCTTCTCTGGGGACCCCCTACACTATCTGCTTGCACTTGGGAGAATGAAATGTTTTTCTCTCTCTCCCTCATGTACCCACTCTGCTGAGTGAGCAGCTCCATCTGCCTCAGACCATGTATTCTGGGATGTGTTGTTGACAAATTTAGGAAATTTCATTATCCCCACCCAGTACTTACCGAGAATAAACCAGGAGATGCTGGAGGAACCCTCTGGTCTCTGGATGAAGACGGAAGACTTTTGGGAAAAGGTGAGCTGGCCTCGCCAGCACTGGATACATTTGTTGGTGACACAACCCGGAAATGGAGTCAAAACTGGTGACTTTCTAAAAACCCAGGACAAACTATCAGCCTTCCTTGCTATGAGCTGATGTCCTAGAATTCAAAGCAACTAGGTAATAAATGAAGGAATGTATGGGGGACCAGAGATGTGCCACACACATCCCTGCTGGGACTGTTGTCAGCAGACAGCCCTCAGCTCTCAGGCCCTTCTGAGTCTGCCTCAGCTGCAAGGAGATGCCATGCCCAAGAGCACAACTTTCCCATGGTGGGCCATGTCCAGTGATGATCAAGGCAGGGACATAAAGGCCATCTCAGCCTGCAATGACTCTGACATCAAGTACCCAGAGTTGGGCCAAGCTTTGCAGGTTAAGGGCACCATCTTCCACAGGATGCTCTCACTTCAGACACAAACCACAAATTGCAGATCCCCATGTTACCAAACTGAACTTGGGCCCACTCACCCAACCCACAGCAAAGCTAATCTACCGACACCTGGTTGTGGTGAAGGAAAGCACAGCATTTATTGCAGGTGCCAAGCAAGGAGAACAGGCAGTGCATACTCAAAAGACCCAAACTCCCTGATGGCTTTCAGGTGAAGGCTTTTTAAAGGCAACATTTGGGATGAGGGTTGCAGCTCATAGACTTTCTTCTGATTGGTTGGTGATTAGGTAACAGAGCGGTGTTTTGGAAATCTTAATCATCAACATTCTGACTCCAACCAGTCTGGGATCTACATGCTTGGTAGATCTACATGGTCAACAGGTAGTCTCCATTCCCAACCTGGAGAGTTGGGGGGGGGGGCCTTAGCTCCTGCAGAACAACTCAAAGGTATGTCAGATTGTTATGTATATCCCTTGAGGGGGAACTAGGACTCTATTTTACTGAACTATTGTCATTACTTATCTTGCTTGACTACTTTTCCTTTGTCTCTGCATTCCCTCACTGCTTGAGTCTGCTCTTTGGAACTTGGGGAAGACCTAGGAGACAAAAACCTTTTTCTACAAACAAGAAACAGGGGACATGGTGGGGGGTGCTTTTGTAACAGGGAGCGTGCTGCAGGGTCCTGCTCAGTTTCAATCCCCTGTTTTCATTTACAATCCTCCATCCTGAGGGGAACAGGGACAGGACAAGAAAGGGAATACAGTTTTGAATGGAGAGGTTAATCATAAACACAGCAGGGGACTTCATTTTAGTGGGACTCAGCTTCACCCAGGCCACTCTCACTTCTGGCTGGCTACAAATTTGGAGGTTCCCACTAACACTGAAGGTCTGATACTTTTCTTAGAACAACTCACAGAACTCAGGAAAGCTCTACACTTATGATCAAAGTTTCATTATAGCGCAAAGGATACAAATCAGGACCAGCCACAGAGAGAGACACATAATGTAAGGTCTGGGAGGGTCCTATAGATAAAGCTTCTCGTCTTTAGGACATGTTACTTTGCAGCACATCAATGTGACAGTACACAAAGCCAGCCAGAGAAGCTCCCCCCAGCTTTGATGTCCATGATTTTGATCAGGGCTTCCTTATGAAGGCATCATTGATTAACTCATTGACCATGTGACTTAATCTCTAGTTCCCTTCTGCTCCTCCAAGGTCAGGCTGATTCAAGTGGCTCACACCCCCAAACCTCTAATCACACAATTGGTCTTTCTGGTGTGAGCAACCTCTATCCTTAGTCACCTCATTAGCATAAGCCATCAGGTGTGGTCCAGGGGCTCACCGTGAATAACAAAGGCATTCTAATCATTGGAGGAATTCCAAGGGCTTAGAGGTTCACTCCCAGGAAGAGGGTACAAAGGCCAGCCAAGTTCTTTATTGTACACAGCCCAATGTAGGACAAGTCTAATGGACCATTTCCCCTCTAGAATCCCTATGGAGGCGATGAGGCCACTGGAACAGCTCTACTTCTTTCCAATCCTTTCATGTGGCTCCATTCTCTGACAAGCATCCTAGGCATTAACTCTGTCTCAGAGTCAGCTTCTGGGAGAACCTAAACTGTGGCAGTTAGTTCTGGGAGTGGCCCAAGAGAGTAGGTGATAAGATGAAGTGTTGGAATTTGATCACACACCACCCAGCTGGTCCTGAGCCCCTCATCACTGATTGTGGGTGAAGCCAGGATAGGCTCTAGCACAAGGGCACTGTCCAGTTGTTACACCTTTCACCCACCCATGGTGAGTCAATGTTCTAGTGGAAGGGAATGTACCGGGGCGAAGTATCAGGAGTTTAAAAGTATGCGGGATATGACTATAAGGACCATGGGATGGATGGCTGTTGCTAAATTCTATTGAAAACGATACATTCTAGAAAACAATAAGAAAAGGCCAAGTGTGAAAGTCAGAGGGCAACCTTGGTACCTTATAAAGAAGTCTCATCTCCTGAAGTGGGAAGGCAGTAAAAGCTGAGGTTCTGGGTCAGAATTTAATCATCAGAGTCCTGAGCCTGCAAGAAGTTAAACTCCAGCTGGGACAGTGCTGGCCTGCCAAGGTCAGGGCCCTGGCTGGGAAAAAATTGAATCCCAACACATGGATGGCACAACCAGGTTTATACTCCTTCAAATCTTGACTTTGAAGATTCCAACATACCCTCTGAACCTGAAAAAGTGAGTTATCTCTCCCTTAAGAGCCAACACTGCTATTCTAGGATTTATGGGATGTTTGATACACCAGCACAGGATCAAATGTAACATTGTGTCAGGGGTCCAGGGGACCCACTTTACATCAAAGGAGATGCAGGAGCAGGCCAATGACCATGGCGTCCACTGGTGATGTCACAGCCCCCCCCCAACCCCCCACCCAAGTTGCTGGTGTGGTTGAAGATTGGAAGAATGTGCATAGCTTCAGTGCCAGCCTTTTAAAAATTAATTAATTAATTAATTTTGGCTGTGCCAGGTCTTAGTTGTGGCACGTGGGATCTTCGTTGCGGCACGTGGGATCTTTTGTTGCAGCCTGCAGACTTCTTAGCTAAGGCATGCGGGCTTCTTAGTTGCGGCGTGCATGTGGGATCTAGTTCCCCCAGGGATCGAAACCAGGGATTGAACCCCGGTCGCCTGCATTGGGAGAGTAGAGTATTACCCACTGGACCACCAGGGAAGTCCTCAGTGCTAGCTTTGAGGCAATACTTTATGAGGATTGGATTTCATCCTCTGGTGAATCAAGGACCTTGTACGATTCACTGAGCTTGGTACCCAGGTGAGCTACTTGATACTCCCTTGCCCAAGTGTGATAGCAAATGGACAAGGACAGCAACCCAGGCGTGAGGGGAGCTGAGGACCTGTCTCAGATGGGTCATGCTTCCGGGTAACCCACCAAGATGGATAGATGTATTTTCTGAGGATGAGGACAATCTAGAATGGAGAGTGGAGGAGAGATGTGATGAGTATCAGGGGCAACAGTGAGCCCATCTGAAACATCTGCCAGAGTCTCTTATGTTTGTGTATATCTTCACCAGCTGAAACCGGCTCAGGCATGGAATCTCACACATCTGAACATGCTCAGAGAAATATTCTAGTGGAGTCCATTGCTCTTGTGTTGCCTAAAACAACTTGAGAAACCAAAAAGGAGCCTGCCTCCCCTGGCAGTTGTTCACAGGTCCACACCCTGGATCTCTTGCTTCTAGGAGCACTGAGGTAAGGTCCCTATGATGCTTTATAGTCACCGCAGGGGCCAGGACAAGGTCATCCCCAGTGGCTCTAAGATCTTTAGTGGCTGAAGATGATGGTGACAGTGAAGTCTTCCTGGGAACCACTGGACAAATAATGGGTTCTGGAGGAGATAAGGGGAGGGAGGGACCCTCTCCAGTAGGGTCATCCAGGGTTCGGGAAGGGAGCAGAACTTGTTCTGGGTTTTGTTTTGGGGAGAGGAAGGCACGGGGAAGGCATTGTGGGCAGGAGGCCACGTCCAGGCAGGGACAAGTGGTGAGAAGGGCACTAATTAGTCAGCAGAGGAGAAAGAGCAGGTAGGTTGATGCAAGTGCGGGTCAGGAGGAGCAGAAGGGGATCAGCTGAGGGCCAGGGGTTGGGGCTGGGCCTGGAGGTCCCGAGCTGCGTGGCCCAAAGGTCCGGGCCTGCAGGACGCCAGCCGTGCCCTCTGCACATACCCTTCCTAGCCTCTGGTGCTGTCTCTACCTGCTGGCCTGGCTTCTCTCCAAACAATCTCATGCCTGTGCCTGCTCTCTGCTCCACTTTCTCTGAGTCCTGTGGGCGTCCCTCTGTGCTGAGGCCTCCTCTTCTGCCCTCTGCTGTGTGCTTAGTCCTGGGGGAGCTCAGAAATGCCCTGGAAGAGTCCCATCCCACCCCCCGACCTGCAGACCTGCCTTTGTCTTCATGCCCAGTCTGCCAACTGTACAGATGCAGCTCGGCTGAATCTCCAGCATCTGGAAATCAAACTTGCCTTTCTCTCTGAAATGAACCCTTCAGACTGTCACTTTATTTTTTTTTTAGCCTCTCAAGCTAGAAGCCTTTGACTTTTTTCCCCCCAGTGCCTCATCCAAACTGTCACAAAAATCCTGTGGCTTCCTCATGAGGTATCTTTCTTGACATTTTTCATTCCCTTTTATACCAGACACACTATGCCCCAGGTCACCTGTACCCTATGAAATCTGTCAGAAACTCAGGGTATGGATCCCAGGAATCTGTATTTCTAATACCTTTCTAGGTAGTTTGCCTTGCACCAATCACGACTGAAATCTCTGTTCTAGAAGGAATATAATCAGGTGGATTAGGTTATGCTCCTGTAACAAATTAATGCTGAAATCCCAGTGGCCTAACATAATGTTACTCACACAAATTCTCATATGAGTGGGGCAGTCTCCTCCTTTTGTAGCTACGCCATCTGGAACATGTGGTCTCCAAGATGTTGAGACTGGGGAGGAATTAGCTGAAGGGATGTTTCTAAGGGACAGGCCTGGAGTTGGCTAGAACTGAGCTGCAAGGGAGGCTGGGAAGTGCCTGGGAAGTTCCCAGGAGGGGGAAGAGTCTTCGCTGCAGTGGTCTCCAGGGCTTGTCTGGGTTTCTTCTTCTCCATGACTGCAGTTGTTCTCAGGTCCCTGTTATACCAGGAGGCAGAAGCGACTTTTCACAGGTGTCCTGCAATGCTCTCTGCCCTTCACACCAACTGTAACGAGTCCGTGTGCTTAGCACTAAAAGAGCAGGACTCAGCACTCATCTAGAGCAGCACCAGCGCCCAGCGGCACCCATCTTAGAGTGGCCCCTGTCCTCTTTTCAGCTGTTTGGTTTATTCCAGGACGCTCAGGATTTCCCCCTCAAGTTCCCTGGAATTTCCAGTAGAGGGAAAAAGTAGAACTTTCCAGGAGTTACCTGAAGGAAGATCATCTGACACTGACTTTAGCTTTGGAAGATGAACTGAGATAAAACAAAGAAGAGCTTAGGAATGTGGACCAAACGTTGAGGTATAAACAACCATTTCTGAATTGTGGCTCCCCCTTGTCTGTTAAAGTAGAACAGTTTCTAAATATTCAGAATGTTTAGAAAGGCAGCAGGACATGGAACTTAAGGATGGGTGGATTTTGTAACAAGCTTGCCTGGGTTTGAAATGCGGCCTGCTTCTTTCTAGTGGCTAGTCTTGGGCAAGTTACTCCACCTCGTTGGGCCTCGGTGTTCTCATCTGTAAAAAGGGACAGATATGCATAGCCATCTCCTTAACTGTTATGAGTATTGACCTCAGTGATCACTGTACCTGGCTTACTGTGGATAAGTAAAAGGACGCTGTAACCCATGTTGTTATAAAATCCTTGTCTACCCTTAAACTCGAACATCTTGACTTTTATTTTTGATAGATAATCTGTAAATGTCAATTTCAGCAACAAATTTAGGACACTTATCCTAAAAAATGTACTCGGCCTATTCCTATGGAAATCCTATGACAAAGGGATGTGGGTGGGAGAATGGAGCTCTCTGACAACGATGAGAGAAGAACCGTTGATCTCCTTTGTTACATATCAACAATCTCTGGGCCTCCCTGGTGGCGCAGTGGTTGAGAGTCCGCCTGCCGATGCAGGGAACACGGGTTCGTGCCCCGGTCCGGGAGGATCCCGCATGCCGCGGAGCGGCTGGGCCCGTCAGCCATGGCCGCTGAGCCTGCGCGTCCGGAGCCTGTGCTCCGCAACGGGAGAGGCCACAACAGTGAGAGGCCCGCGTACTGCAAAAAAAAAAAAAAAAAGAAAAGAAAATTAAGGAACTTGTGTGCCAGATCTGAAAGAACATCGCTTGACAGCAGGGTCTCCTGTCCTCGTAGGGCACATGGGGGTTTTCTTTCGGGCTTTGTTCTTTTTTTAAAACATTATATTTTATTTCTTTTTATTTTTTTCTTTGGCTGAGTTGGATCTTTGTTGCTGCGTGCGGGCTTATCTCTAGTTGTGGCAAGTGGGGGCTACTCTTCGTTGCAGTGTGCGGGCTTCTCCTTGTGGTGGCTTGGCTTGTTGCAGAGCATGGGCTCTAGGTGTGCGGGCTTCAATAGTTGTGGAGTGAGGGCTCAGTAGTTGTGGTGCACGGGCTTAGTTGCTCTGCGGCATGTGGGATCTTCCCAGACCAGGGCTCGAACCCGTGTCCCCTGCATTGACAGGCGGATTCTTAACCACTGCGCCACCAGGGAAGTCCCAGGCTTTGTTCTTGATAATGGCGGTGGGGGAGGCAGAAGTGAGGGTGTCATACACGAACCATAAAGATAACTGGAGTTTGTGTACAACAGTGGGGAAGATCTTGGAGTAAGTTTTTGCCATAAAATAAATACTGGCTGAATTATTTTCCTTCCCAGGGCTAGGATAGAGCATGGTATGCAGAGGTTGCTTCTGATGTGCCTGTAAAATAATGTGAGCAAACTTTTTGGACCACTAGCTCAACATTTCTCTCTTGAAAACAATTTTTTGTTGTTGCTGTTAATCAAAGGTTTTCTAAGACTTTATTTGTTAATTAACTTTCCAGTTCCCTAAATCACATTTCTTAATATTTTAAAATTAAAGTTAGCTGAGGACAGTTCTGCTTTCATTAGTATCTGATTTACCAGCTTAGTTCAACTCTACCTAATTCCAAATAGCTGCAAGTATATATTTTCTCCTTTCAATTATGCTTTTGCTCTCCATTCTGATTATTGCAGTTTATGCAAATCAAGCTGGAGAAGAGATTTAATTCAATCAACTGTGGGTCTGCTTACACTAATTTGAATATTAGCTGTCCTCTCTATGTAAATGACTAGAGAGAAGGAAACTTGTTGCTATGCACCAGTTGTGACGCCATTCTTATTGGCTAACCTTGTGTCAGATCTCAAGGTCAAGCTCAAAATCAAATTGGTTATGGGAAGTTGTTTGTGGGTCCTGGAGGAAGACACTCCACCTCCTAGTTCTGTGCTCAGGGTGATTCGAAAAGATGGCTGATTTTTTTTTTTTTAACATCTTTATTTGAGTATAATTGCTTTACAGTGGCGTGTTAGTTGCTGCTGTATAGCAAAGTGAATCAGCTATATGTATACATATATCCCCATATCCCCTCTCTCTTGCGTCTCCCTCCCACCTTCCCTATCCCACCCCTCTAGGGGGACACAAAGCACCGAGCTGATCTCCCTGTGCTATGCAGCTGCTTCCCACTAGCCATCTATTTTACATTTGGTAGTGTATATATAAGACGGCTGATTTTTTAGACACTGTCAGGAAGACCTCCATCTTGTCCATTATTTATGATCTATGAGAGAGAAGGAAGGAAGGAGAGATAGAGAGAAGGATTGTTTCTCTTTACTGAGAATTCACTCCATTGACTCAAACGAAGTAGCATTCTTCACATACCAGGTCGAGGAAGGCAGCTAAGGTATCCATCCCCCTTCCCCCCACAGAAAAATTGGAGACTAGGATATTTGGAGCCTTAGCAAGCTAGGAGGAGAGTCTTTCTCCAAATCTCACAAAGGATCAAGAACAGAGAAATTAATAGCGTAGAGTGAATCTTTAGCCAACAGGGGAGCAGAGGACAAACTAAGAAAGAAGGTTCCTCAGGAACCTTGCCCCTGGCCGCCCACAAGCAAAACACTGTGTCTTTGAAGTGCTAATTTTGCTTTTCATGGGGAGGAAGAAAAGAGAGAGGACAGCAGGGTTATAAACATGCTATTTGTTTATCTTGAAGGTGCTAAACCAGTTTCCAGGTACAGGTGCTGTTTTGCTTTAGAAAGCTAGAGATGCACTCTTCATAGGAAAGCTGCCCAAATCCTAAGAGTTGATTCTTCTTCCTCTTCCTCTTCTTTTTTTACCTCATACTAAACTGGGTCAGGGATAGAGTTTCATATTTTTGTTGTTGTTACACTGCCAGATCAGAAGCAAGATGATTGGCTGAGACTTAGAGCCTAACAATTAATGTTAAATACAGGCAGCTGGCTGGGTTTTGATTAAAAGCCACAATCAAGAAATCTGGCAATCTGGAATTTCGTGATAGCTGAAGCCTGTTTTTTTTTTTCTTTTCTTTTCTGTTTTTGTTTTTAACCCCATATACACAGTTGCTAATCTTTCAGGGTCTTTTCCTTTACTGTCACTACAGTTTTTCATGTTTAAAAAATTGGCAGAAATCGTCTGAAGACATGCAAGATTCCTTGATTCTGAAACAGCTGAGGGCTTCTGTGTTGCTGCCCATGTGATTTGGAATTTCTGCTCTATTTGATGAAAATGAACACCGAAGACACTAATCAATTTGTTAGCACAATGTTTAATTATTCTTTTTTTCCCCTATTCAATTAATTGCTCATAAATGGGGAAACAAAAACTACTCAAATCAACCCCATTTATTGGTAGGGCTATTCTGGAGGCTGTAATTTTTGCTTCTGGCGCCACCCTATGGACGACAACTATATTTCAAATATGGTAGTCAAGAATGGATTCATTTAGAAAGTGTAGTATACTGTCCGTGTAACTTCTTGGTAACATGGACAGTATACTACAAGTGGGATGATCACCAAGTATAATGATCACTTAGTTTCTATTAGGGAAAGATTTCAGAAAATACCCTATAACAGGAAAAACTAATTGTGGTGAGTATGGAAATGTGTGCATCACTATGAAATATATGAAGAAAATCCAAATTTTGTAGTTCATGTAAATCATCTGCGTTTCCTTACAAGTCTTCAAGTCCTTTATGGGGGGCGCACAGGGAGTGTCCATATTTTCCAACTATCTCAAGATTTCAGATTTCTTCCCTCTGCTGAACTTGTGGTGGTGAAGAAGGAGAACTTGGGGCCCTGGGTCAGTGACCCCACACCTAGTTGCAGATGGGCTGAACCATTTTCTGGGCCTCTGCATGTAGTCTGCCTTGAGCAGCTGGTCCCTTCTGGCTTTCTGGGTATCATGTTGGGGATGGGTCATGAGTTTGTGCTCCACAGACCCCATGGCCCCTTAATTGTGACCTTGGCTGGCACAGACCCTCTCATAACTTCAGGTCTCTCTACTGGGGAAGGGACAAAGTTCTCAGGGACATGTTCTCAGGCCATCTGTGTAGATGTCTTATCCACCATTGTTAGTCTTGCATGTTGGATGTGGTACTACACGAATGACCACTCCCTAAAGACATGCTTGGGAAGTTGCCTGGTTTCCCACATCTACCCCAAGGTGGGAGTGAAGAATACATATGACTTGCAGCAAATCTGTAGAATCAATTTTGGCAAGCTTGACTTAGACACTCACAGAATTGTCAAAACTATCATATTTGTAGGGACTGAAAAGTACAAGTTTTGTAGTCAAAGCTGAAAATTAACTCTTTTTCATGTGTGCATTTTGGATGTAATTATTTTGATTCCTCTTAGAGGCAAATGGATGTTTCTGGCAGATGGGAGAGCATAAACTTGGAAATGCAAATTGAAAAACACATCAATGTCTTTCAATAAAATGTCGCTTCTTTTCATTGTTATTATTATTAGTTCTAAAAATGCAAACATCTCATAGTTTGAATAAAAACTTGGAAAGCAAATTGCAGCATCTATATTACTTCCTCTTAATGTTTCTTTCCTGACTTGACAAAAGTCAGATTGGTTGATATTTAGTTTTTCATTGACAGTCTCCTTAGGAAGAGGTAGAAACAACAAGATCGGAGAAGCTGGTGCATTTTAATAGGTACCCAATTTCCTATCACAAAGAGGTGAGTCCTGGTATAGACAGTTTTCTTGCCAATCCAGTCCCTACACCAAAGCAGTATTAGCCCTTTAAACAAAATCACCTTTATTACTTGTTCCTTTTAAAAACTTTCAAGGTTCCCCAGGGGATATACATAGAAGTTCAAACTTTCAAGGTCCCTCTTTACCTCTTCAGATGTACCTCCCACTACTCTCTTGTAGATTGCTTGCATGCAGAGAAACTGTTTCCTGTTTATGTCAGCCGGACAAGCTTTGTCCCTTCCCATTACCCCACCATGAACATCTATTTTCTTAATGCTATTTATATTTAATTTATTCTTCCAGGGCAATTCAAATCTCTTCTCATCTGTGAAACTTTCCCAAATCAATCAGCCTCTCCCTTCTTTTCATTTCTTAGGTCAGTGTTTCATAACTTGAAGTTAGCATCAGAATTACCTGCCTTGCATTTTCTACGCATGTTCTAGCCTCAGACTCAGAGATTTTAATTCACTTCTGGGATTGAGTCTACATGGTTCTGAGAATGTCCCTGTTTTTTTTAAAAAATTATTTATTTATTTATCTTTGGCTGTGTTGGGTCTGTTTCTGTGCGAGGGCTTTCTCTAGTTGTGGCAAGCGGGGGCCACTCTTCATCGCGGTGTGCAGGCCTCTCACTGTCGTGGCCTCTCCCATTGTGGAGCACAGGCTCCAGATGCGCAGGCTCAGTAGTCGTGGCTCACGGGCGCAGTTGCTCCGCGGCATGTGGGATCTTCCCAGACCAGGGCTCGAACCCGTTTCCCCTGCACTGGCAGGTGGATTCTCAACCACTGCGCCACCAGGGAAGCCCGAGAATGTCCCTGTTTAAGAAACAGGCTGAAGAACGGAACTGGGTCATTTGTAGAAAACGCGAATGGACCTAGAGACTGTCATACAGAGTGAATTAAGTCAGAAAGAGAAAAACAAATATCGTATATTAACTCATATATGTGGAATCTAGAAAAATGGTACAGATGAACCGGTTTGCAAGGCAGACATAGAGACACAGATGTAGAGAACAAACGTATAGGCACCAAGGGAGGAAAGCAGAGGTGGGGGTGGTGGGATGAACTGGGAGATTGGGATTGACATGTATACACTAATATGTATAAAATGGATAACTAATAAGAACCTGCTGTATAAAAAAATAAATAGGGCTTCCCTGGTGGCGCAGTGGTTGAGAGTCCGCCTGCCGATGCAGGGGACACGGGTCCGTGCCCCGGTCCGGGAAGATCCCACATGCCGCGGAGCAGCTGGGCCTGTGAGCCATGGTCGCTGAGCCTGTGCGTCTGGAGCCTGTGCTCCACAACGGGAGAGGCCACAATAGTGAGAGGCCCGGGTACCAAATAAATAAATAAATAAATAAATAAAAATTTAAAAAAAAAGAATCAAACTGAAGTTTAAGGTCTATCCTCTTCTAGTCCATTCCATTCAGCACTTAACCACTATTGCTTTGTCCTGTATAATGTGGTGCCCGGGCAGGGTCTGAGATCAACTGTCGGACCATCAGGGCTGATGGTCCACAAATTCCCCTGGAGTCCTTTGCGTGTCCCGACACAGCAGACTTCTGCTTGTTCATGGAATGCTCTAGAAACTCTGGGATGTTAAGAGATACTATTGTTCCACTTTCCTTGATTTACATTACAGGCAAGGACAGGGGCTTTTCCTACCATTGGTGTTCAGACATAGAGAGGCCCTGCTGGTCTATAGGATAAAACAACCAAATATCTGAAAGAAAAAATCACCACGAGGGACGAAGAAGTACTAATTCATTAAACCCACATTTATTGAACACCTATTATGTACCAGACAGTGCGTTGGAGGTACATGATAACAGAACAGACAAGCTATCTCCCTCATTTTGGTGGGGACATGAGAGTGGACAGACAGTAAAGATGCGGAGGCATAAGTACACAGTTCAGAGAGGGACCAGAGTTCTGAAGAAGAGAATATGTACCAGGTGAAGCAGCAGGGAAAAGAAGAGTGGGTCTTGTTCTGTGTGGGCAGTGCCTCTCTCTGAATGTTGGGGCAGCCCCCGATGTCACCCTTTCCTGGGCCTGCAGCCTCACTCCGGGAGTGCTGGGACTCTCAGTGCAGGACAGGCTTAGGCCATGGAGGAAAAGACAGTGTTACTAGGGACCAAATAATGGACCTGTGCATCCCTTCTCCCAGTACTGGACAGAAGGTTAACAGAGGTCAGCTGTTAGGAGGATACAGGCATGGATGTAGACATCGGCCATGCAGATTTGGTTCTGGAGGTGATCATAAGCAGTGGGGGGCCAAGGCCCAGGGCTAGGAAAGTGACAGCAGGCACCAGGGCAGAGGGCTGGTGGGCAGGCAGGACTCGAGTAGAGGAACTGCAGAGGTCCCACTAACCCTAAAAAATACTTTTTTTGCTTCCACCGGCTCAGAATCCTAGCAGGAAAGATACCCCACAAGGGTCTCTGGACACTCACGTCCCTTATGTAGTCAGTCCTAAGGACTCACGTAGATGCTCCTGGAAATACTCAGCAGTCACAGTTAACTGGCCAGTGGGTGCTCAGAGTGGGAGATGGGTGTGTGAGAGTGAATGGGTGGCTAAGCTGTGCCCACCCACCTCTGAAGTCTGACCTGCTCTTTTATCTTTCTTTTGTGAGAAATTTGAGGTCAAGGATTCTTTTATATTTGGCACTAATCAGGGCTTCTCAGCGTAAGAATTAGGAAGTCAGCAAACACTTATTGGTTTCCTTTTGACTATTTTGACTTTGAGCTTTGTTTTTTATTTTTCTCTCACTGAGCAAGCATCAAAATAAAGATCGGCCGATGTCAATCAGATTGACATGGGTAAATCAGTGGTTGATGACATTTAGACTTTTTTTCTTCCTGATCCTCCTGCAAGTATGATTTGCAATTACATCCAAGGAAGAATTAAACAATTATGTGATGCAAATGAGATTTAATTCATAAGGCTCTTGGGGATCAAATGCACACAACTGCTTAATTGCTGGAGACTTGCCCAAAGTTGGTGTTTCAGTTATTTAATGCTGACTAACAAACCACCTTAAAATTTAGTGGCTTATAAACTATTTTTTTTATCTTTCCCAATTCTGTAGGTTGACTGGGCTCACTCGGAAGAAGCTTCTCTTCCACAAGATTATGGTTGGGGCTGCAATCATTTGGGAGCTTGATTGAGTTGAAAAGTCCCAAATGGCTCATTCACAGAGCTGGCCATTGGTGCTGGCTGTTGACTGGAAACCCAGCTAGGACTGTTGACTGAATATCTCAGTTCTTCTTCATGTGGCCCTCTACATATGCAACTTGGGCTTCCTCACAGCATGGCAGCTTGGTTTTTGGGAGAGGCATGCAAGAGAAAGGAAGCTGAAGTTGCCAGTCCTCTTAAGACTGAACTCATGTTCACCACGTTCTATTGGTCAAAATAGTCATGGGCCAGCCCACATTTAAGAGGAGGGGAAATAATCTCTACACACATTATAAGAATGGCACACACGTACAAGAAGTTTCCATCTTTGGAAACTATCTACCATATTTGCCCTCTCTCCAATATGCAAAATATACTCACTCCCCCCTCCCAACCAGTTAGCATTATGCTATTAGCTCAAAGTCCAGGATCTCATTATCTAAATCAGGATCAGTTATGAATGGGTGTCCGTGGGTGCAACTTCTCTGGTGTGGTTCCTTGGTGTAGAGTCCTGTAAATTGAAAAGACATTATCTACTCTATACACATCCAACATACAATGTGAGAAAGGGACAATATAACTGTAGTAAATACAACAACAGGTGTATAGCTTTCACTAGTCCATAGTAAATCTGAAATCCAGTCATGCATATGTTAACAGGTTTTTGTTTTTCTTTTCAAATTAAAAAATCAGGATCTAGTTCTCCTGGGGAGTGGTTCTCTATGGCTCAACTCTTCAAATCATCCTTTCCTTTCCATAAGAAATTACCTATGCTTGCAGCTGAATAGTTGTCTCAGCCTACTTCCTTAGCATAAGAAATTAGGGGTCCAGAGACCTCTTTTTACTTTGAACTGTCTCTATCTCTTTTAGTCCAAATTAGTATAATTCCTTAAAAAACTTTATAGATTTCCTTTGTATCAAATTAGAAATCCACTCCATTAGATAAAGTCTGTAGCCAGAAGTCCCTTTGAGACAGGCACCTCTAAATCTTGGAATGAGAGTCAGAATGCTATGGAAAAACTCCCTTAAGATTCTTGGAAGTCTTGCTGTCTAGCTGAGAAGGTCTTGAGGCACTGTTTTAAATCCTCCTGAGGTCTTAGAAGGGTCTTACAACTGCATTCTTGCTTTGAACTTTACTCTGAGAACACGTTTTACATGGAAACATAGACTTAACCTTTGCCTTGATGTCATTCCTTCTGAGAACATTTTGTTGAGACCTGGGTTTCTATGTGTTTTGTAAATTCTGCTCTCAAACTGGACAGTCATTTTTGAGGGGGTTTCATCTCTCCTTTTTCTCATATTTTCTCAGAGGCAGCTACAGGAAACTCGTTGTCACTCTTAATATTCTTCCTAGACATCTCTTTGTCTAGGTGCATACACTAATTAGTTACCCTTTCTATTCTCAACATCACTGCAGAAAATGTTGCCCAAATTTTATAGTGTTGCCAAACTTTCTACCTATCAGTGACATGGATTGCCTTTTCTTTAGCCTCCAGTGACATTTCCTCACTCACTCTCCTTCCAGGCTAGTGGTTTCTTTGAGGTCCTTTTGGCTCCTGTCTGCCGCCCAGCTGCAAAGCCAAAGCTGCATATTTTAGGTTTCTGTTACAACAATACACACTTCTGAATATTAAGCTCTGTTTCAGTTATCTAATGCCACAGAATAAACCCTAAACAAAATAAGCCTCAAAACTTATTGGCTTAAAACGACATCCATTTAATTATGTCTCAAAATTCTGTAGGTTGAATGGACTCAACTGGGCAGTACGGCTTCCGTGACATCAGCTGAGGCTATGGTCATCCGAGGCCTCTCCTGGGATGCAAATCCAAGGTTGCTATCTCACGTGTCTGGCAGTTGGTGCTGGCTGTTGATGGGGTCTTGGCTAAGCCTACTGACTGAAGACTTCCGTTCTCTTCCATTTGGGTCTCACCATGTAGCTGTTTAGGCTTCCTCAAAATTTGGTGCCTGGGTTCCAAGAATGAGTGTTCCAAACGGAAGGAGATACTGCTAGCTTAAGGTCTGGGTTTGAAATTCACTTCTGACATATTTTATCAGTCAGAGCAACGGGACAACCCAGATTCAAAGGGAGAGAAAAAAACTCCACCTCTTGAATGGCATGTTGGTCATCTTTGGAGACTGCTGGGGAGTAATGACTGCCTCTTGTAATAAGAAATTACATTGAATCGGGTGCTACTTTTCTTTTGTGGAGGAGATAGACCTGACATTTCTAGAACCTCCCAAAGATTTTTCCCTCTGATTCATCTTGCATACTGAAGGCATACTGATACTTATTGTTCAAACAATTGATATTTTGCTTTATCTACTGAGAATCTGGTGTAAGAAAAATGCATTTGATGTTTCCTTCTGTTGGGCAGTAATTCTTGGTAAAAAGTTGGAAAAACAGGGATTGAGGCTTGAAGCAAAGTTTTAATTTAACATTGATGTGTAATATAGTCACCACAGCACTCCTTTTTGTAAATGATTTTTGTAAACTTGCAAATTCTCTGGCTGATCATGACTTGGGTAATAGAACATCCATGAGGAATGGAGCCCTCCCTAGAGAGAAAAGAGGGAAAAATTTCCCCTGCTTAATTTGTTTTAGTGTATGTCTTTAAAAAAACAACAACACACAGTTCAGAATGACATGAAATAGAAAATATCTCTCTGCTCAGTCCTCACCGCCTTCAAAAACTCAGCACCACCCTCCAGAGACAGCAGTGTCTACTGACAGATCTTCTGGTGGTTGCTATTATAAATAGATTTAATATATTTATACCTCTCTTTTCTTTCTTTTAAAAAATAAATTTATTTATTTATTTGGCAGCGTTGGGTCGTCATTGCTTTGCACAGGCTTCCTCTGCTTGCAGTGAGCCGGGGCTACTCTTTGTTGCAGTGCACGGGCTTTTCATTGCGGTGGCTTCTTTTATTGCAGAGCACGGGCTCTAGGTGTGCAGGCTTCAGTAGTTGTGGCATGAGGGCTCAGTAGTTGTGGCTCACGGGCTCTAGAGCACCGGCTCAGTAGTTGTGGCACATGGACTTAGTTGCTTCGTGGCATGTGGGATCTTCCTGAACCAGGGCTCAAACCCATGTCCCTGTCATTGGCAGGTGGATTCTTAACCATGGCCCCACCAGGGAAGTCCCTATACCTCTCTTTCTTGATTGGTAAATTTAAACAGTATTTATTGTGTCCTCATTAGAAACCAGTTTTACCAAAAAGTTAATGTGTGTCAAAAACAAGTTGAGTGTTTCCTAAGACACCCCCAGAGTTTCTGAGTTGGTGGGTCTGGGATGGGGCCTGAGAATTTGCATTTCTAGCAAGTTCCCAAGTAGTGCTGATGATTTTGTGGGGGACCATATTCTGACAACTACTGTCATGAAAATAAACATGTTTGTTTTTGACTTACACTACATCCTTTTCTCCTCTCTTATTTATCTACTGATTTTTCTGAATTATATATATTTTAATTCTGGCATTTATATTTGTGTCATATGAAAATATACTTATGTGTTTATTACTTGAGTGGTCATCTTTAGGCAATATCCAGTGACAGCCAGCAGCTATAAAAGGTGAGGAAATATGATAATTATTTTTGCTTTATAATTTTGTTACTATTATAAGTGGTGCCTTTGGGGAAAATTGTGTTTTTAATCATTTGGTGCTGTTATAGAGAAATGTAATTTATTTCTACGTCTTGTTCTTATTTCCAGTCACCTTGCTAATCCTTTAGTAATTCTAATTCTTTACTGGTAAGATTTTGCATGTTGATACGGGCAGCTCTAATTTGTTCATTGTTAATGTATAACGTTTCATTTTCTGATTATACTACACATTCATAATTCATTCTCATATTGATGGACATTTAGTGGTTCAGATAGTCTCCTCCTCCTTCTTCTTTGCTATTATGCAATACTGCAACAATACAATTTTAGCACCTGTGTCGTTGTAGACATGTGTGATTTTTCTTTTCCAAGTCATACCAGGGAGTGGAACCACTGGGTTGTGGAAAGTCAGATACCACTTATGCACAATTCATAGCCTGTTGGCCTGACCTGTTTTTCCAGTTATTGCCATGGCAACCAGCTCTGAGTGAGCTCCCAGTGACTTTGCACAGGTGTTCCCTCTTGTTTGTGCTGCCTGTCTCTTGTCTTCAGCCCAGGACAGGGCAGGCCACAGAAGACCCTTGCTCAGTGTACACCTGTGCACAGTTGTGAGGTGTGGGGAGTTAACACCCCATGGGGCGGACCTTTGGCAGTGGGACATAGGAGCCAGTGCATAAACCTCACCCTTCTCCCCCTGGACTAGCTGCCCTGCAGTGTGGTTTGTTTGGCCTCTTGAAGGGGGATCTCATTAGACTCAGCCCCCTTCCGTGCCTCCTTTTGGTCTCTTCTAAGAGACCACTGGTCCCCTGGGGGGTGGTGCAGAAGAGTTCATGGGCTCGTCTCCACGCCTCCTGAAGCTGCTCTGAAGTCTTCCTGTGTAAGTGGGGTGGGAGGGATGTGGACGGGCTGTGAAGAAGAGACGACTCACATTCAACTGAGGTTTGGGGGCTTAAATGACTCACATGGTGAATGCTGTGCATGGGAACAGGTAGAAAGCTGGGTTTCAGATTTGGGTTCGAACTGGACAAAATTGGTGCTAGCAGAAATGACAGTTTAGAGGTTGGTTTGGAACAATGAAAATCAGCTAAGGATTTAGTTGTACATTCAGAGTCAGGAAGTAGAAAAAGATGTGACCTGGATGCCCATCACCAGCTTGTATTAGTAAACAGTGTCAGGGCAGAAGTCTTAACAAGTCATGATTCTGTGTACTTAAGTACACAGTTGACCTAATTGATAGATTAAGTTGCATCACAGTCCATGATATGATCATTCATGGTATAAATATTTATTGAGAACCTACTATATGTCAAATATTGCTCTAAGTGCTATAAAAATATTAACTAATTTAATCCTCACAACAACACTCTAAAGTAAGAATTATTATTATTGGCCGTGCCACGCGGTTTGCAGGATCTTAGTTCCCCGACCAGGGATTGAACCCAGGCCCGCTGCAATGGAAGCGCCGATTCCTAACCACTGGACTACCAGGGAATTCCCAGAAGTAAGAAACATTATTATCCCATTTTATAGAAGAGGAGATTTAGATACAGGGATGTTCAATATGTACCTCAAGTCCCACAGTGGTTGAACCCAGGAAGTCTACACCTAGGCCCAGGCTCTTAACCACTTTGCTACACTGATTACTGATTCTCTTGTTAGTGCTTCTTCCACCCATCCTTCCTTCCTTCCTTCCTTCCTCCCATCCTCCGTTCCTTCCTTTCTTCCTTCCATCTGTCTTTCCTTCCCTTTTCTTTTCATGTCAGGTTTGTTGAGGTATAATTAACATACAGTTGGACTATATTATTATATAATTAACATATGGCTATATTATCTTATATAATTAGCCTAAGGTTATAATATAGTTAGTATATGGTTAATTATACCATAATCAAGATATAGACATTTTCACCACCCCAAGAAGTTCACTGTGTCTTTTCCTTCACCCCCAGCCTATGGCAATCACTGATCTCTTCTACCTCCCTGTAGTTTTGCTTTTTGGAGAATGTCACAAGAGCAGAGCCATGGAGTGTGTAGCCTTTTGAGCAGTCTTCTTTCACTGAGAATGACGCACATGAGCTGCATCCACGTTGTTGCATGTAGCAGTGGTTTGTTTCTGTTTAGGACTGAGGAGCATTCTATGGTGTGGATGTTTGTTTATCCATTCAGTAGCTGATGGATGTTTGGATTATTTCCAGTTTTTGGTGATTATGAATAAAGCTGCTATAAATATTTGCCTACCGGTATTTGTAATGGGAATATATTTTCAATTTCCTGTGTAAATACCTAGGAATGGAATTGCTGCATCATATGATATGTGACTATTTAACTTTACAAAACGAGCCAAACTGCCTTTTTCGAAAACGCTGTACCATTTTGCATTTTCACCAGCAATGTATGATTTTGCCAGCTGCTCTACATCTTTTTCAGCACTTGATATAGTGGGCCTTAAAAAATTTTTCTTTAGCCGTTTTAATAGATGTTTAGTGGTATCTCACTGTGGTTTTGATATGCATTTCTCTCATGACTAATGATGTCGAGTATGTTAACATGGGCTTATTTGCTATCTGCATGTCTTCTTTGGAATGCTGTTTTGTAAATAAGATTTCATTTTCATTAACCATATACTTATTAATGAATATCATTAAGTCCAACTCTACAAATGGATGTTCACATACAGTTCAGAGTTTTTATTTCTAGTCATTATGGAGGATGCAGAATAGTGTAGTAGTTAAGGACGGGAGCAGGATTCAAACTACAGCTCAGTAACTTACTAGCCATGTGCCCTTGGGCAAATTGTTGTGTAACGCTGTGACTGTTTTCTCATCTGTAAAATGAGGATAATAAGAGCACCTACTGTAAAGAGGTATCGTGAGGATAATGTGGGATGATTCATGGGATGTACGTAACACAATGCCTGTGTAAGTGCTGTATAAGTGGTGCTATCATCATCTTCATCTTCTTCATCTTCATCATCATTGCCATCATCACCATAATCATCACCTGGCCCCTGACTGAGTTCCTGAAAGTATATATCAACTAACATTCATTCAGAAAATTCACTCATTTTTATTTAATTGCAGAACTGTAAAGAGATCAAGTCCAATCCCCAAATATCAAAAAAGAAGGAAAGAAAATCTGGAGAATGTATCTTCATTACAGAGTTCACATGGCCAGCAATTTGAAGACCTTGCAGATACTTTGTAAAATACCAGTTTAAATTTGGAAAATCTCAATAATTTCCAGACCTGCTTTGGCATCTGGAAAAGTATAATATCTTTTAATGGTTCTTCCATTTCTCCTCCAGATTCTCTAGCAGTCAATAGACTAATGTTTAAAACATGGTTAGACTTAAACAAACATGTAAACCTCTTTGCCACTTGCACACACCTTTAATTTTAATCAGGTGGAAATATGTCTTTGCTTTTTGTTGGTACAGCTCAATACTGACTCTCTTTTCTGATGAGACATCATGATATTATGAGATTGTAGTGGGGTTTGGATTTGTGGAATGAATCTTGGGAAAACAAATTTAAACACAATTTAATGCTATAAAAATGACTTTAGCTATTGATGTCAGAGACCAGCCCAAGAAGAACTCCTGTTCTTTTCAGGGGGATGATATATAATTGCTCAATGAGTCCACTGAGGGGAGCCATTTCCATAGCAAATATATTACAGACGTGGACTGGAGCTTGTGTTCAGGGTACAACATCAGCTTTAGGGTTTAAAATTCACAAAGTCTTCAGATTCCTAAAAGCGCTGTAATTTTACAATAATCAGACAGAACCCAAAGGCAATACAAACATTTAGCTGCAATGATTTAAAATAAAAACCTATTGAATTTAGGTGGTGATACATGGGAAAGTCAAGAGCATCTTTTTTCTCTTTGCGTTCGCTTTGGAAATATCCAGCACCAAATGACAGTTAGTTGTAGGTAGCAATAGCAATAGATAACGTTTATTGAGGGCTTGCTCTGTGCTAAGCCTGTCATAAGTATTGACTTATTTAATCCTCACAATGATCCTCTAATTGTGGGAGTAGTTATTATCATCCCCATTTCATAGTTGGGAAACAGAAGCACAGAGAGGTAAGTGAACTATCCAAGGTCACAGAGCTACTAAGAAGCAGGCCGTCTGACTCTAGAAACCACAGCCTTACACGTCACTATGCTGCCTTTTAGTGGGAGAGTTCATAAGACTTAGCTGAATAAATGATGTGTGAATGGAGGGGAAAGTAGGAGAATGAGACGGTGAAATAAGGTGGTTTAGGCAATTGTTCCAGTGATCAGAATTAGTATTTTCATGGAGACCCAGAGAGAAAAGTCAAAACTGGTCTCCTAACAGTTGCACGAAGACAGCACAAACGTCAAGAGAAAATAGATGAAGATGAATTTGTTTCAAATATATTTTAATACTGGGAACTTTGACAAAAGTCCTTAAGGGTAATGACATTGCGGATATTAGCAGAAGGTTTTGACCCAGATGAACTAACTGAACAGACACATTTATGCAGTTTCAGTGAAAAACATGCTGTGTTCGACAAAGTTCAACTTTGCTATGGTTTAATTTCTCCATATTTTATTAACATTTTCAAACTTCCCTCATCTTCCTGGGCTGCCTTTAAAATTTTTTTCTCCCCCCTTTTTTTTTTTTTTTTTTTTGTGATACGCGGGCTACTCTCACTGCTGTGGCCTCTCCCGCTGCGAAGCACAGGCTCCGGAGACGCAGGCTCAGCGGCCATAGCTCACGGGCCCAGCCGCTCCGTGGCATGTGGGACCCTCCCGGACCGGGGCACGAAGCCGTGTCCCCTGCATCGGCAGGCGGACTCTCAACCACTGCGCCACCAGGGAAGCCCTCTCCCCTTTTTTTATTCCCATTTTTTTGTAGCTGTTTTCAAATACTCTGGCTTTGCCATGTTTTCTTGGCTTTGATGATATGTGAACCCCAATTTACCTGGTGATAAAAGAAGTCTCACAGAGAAATCCAGAAAGTTAAACAGCTAAGCCAGTTTTCCTTGACTTAAAATGATTTCAGCCATATTATGTGCAACACATAAAATGTCAAAGATGAAAAAAGTAAATGAATCATTTATAACCCCAAAGAGAGGAACAAAAATTTCTGAGCGACTCTTCTGAGAAAAAAATATCTAACACGGAGCCTGAGAGATATGCTTTGTGGTCCTTGGAGGAGCTCGTGACCCATCTCTGTCTTCACTTGCAAATTATTTTCTTGGCTAAAAAATAACGCATGTTAATTTAGAAAAATTGACTTATGGAGACTATCTGCTTTGCCAAGGGAAGTGAGAGAACCCAATTTTATTATGTTTGTGAGTCATCTCTTTTCCTTGGTTCTGTAAAAAGATTGTTGTGAAACTCAGCAAATATTATTTAGAAATAAAATTAATGTTTGGAATTCATTTATAAAACAGGAATTAATTCACATAATTAAATGTCATTTTAACTTCAAGGTGCTATAAAAAAGACATTTGCCGTTGAAGACCTGCCTGTTTCCAGACATCAGTTGTTTGTATAGAAGCCTTTCTGGACCCTCTCCCGTGCTTTCTTTCAGTTCAGAGTAAGAAAGACGATCAATCTTGGAGTTCTGGTCAACTGCTTGGCCTTCTGGCTGAATAGTGCAAAGAAAGTGACTTGTCTTTTATTCCAGTTTGATTTAACCTCATGAAGGACTTGAGTAGCCAGATAGCGGTTCCCGGCCAAAGGGAGCCTAGGAGAGCTCAGCCAGGTCCTAGAGAAGGCGGTGGGGTGGGGTGGGGTTGAGCCGAGAATCATAGCTAGAGAACCCACATCTCTCTGTGAGATCCAAAGGAAGTCGGGGTCTGGGGCTGTGAGAGAAGCCACCCAGAGCAGGGTCTGTGCAGGCACAAGCACACAGTGGGGATTGGAGAACATAGGTGAGAGCAAAGAATGTCTACGAAACTGCCTCTGGTGGGCCCCCGGACCACTGCTGGTAGAGTGGTGTACTTGACACACATCCCGTGGCAAGGTCAGAGCATTTAAAGTACAGTAAGTCCCCTATATATGAACCTTCAAGTTGCAAACCTTCCAAGATGCGAACATGCATCTGGTTCCTTGTTGGAACTGTGACATCAGCGTCAGGCGTGAGTGGAATTGCAGCTTGCCCTCCATCTCCTGTTGCTGACGATCCTTCAGCTCTACCATCTCCCACCTCCTGTCCTTACTCCAGTCAGTAGCTCTTCTTGCCTGTTCCCTCGATGCCAGCCCCTGGATGCCAGCGGTTGTGCTGTACTACTGTACTTTTCAAGGTACTGTACTGCAAGATTAAAAATGTTTTCTTTATTTTTTGTGTTTGTTTTTTATGTGTTATTTGTGTGAAAAGTATTATAAACCTATTACAGTACAGTACTATATAGCCAGTTGTGTTAGTTGGGAACCTAGTCTAATTTCGTTGGACTTACGAATGCACTCTTGGGATGGAACCTGTTCGTATGTAGGGGACTTATCGTACGTGGTAGGCCTGAAACCACAAAAGCAAGAAAAACAGTAAAAGGACACATCTGACTATGTTAAAAAAAAATGTCTATCTGGTAAATGGCATTTTAAGACAAAGTTGACACTGTCTCTTAAGAGCTTAACCCTTGGTCTATGGATGAGGAGAAAGGGGCCAGGCAGAGAAGTGGTTTGGGTTGTGAAGCCTCACCCATGTTTGCCCTCTCATCGGGGACTCTCTCTTGTGGCCCTACAGATTTTCCTTCATCTTCCTTACCTATCCTCCCACCCCACCATATTGATGGAGGGCTGGGGGTGACTTAGAATCAGGGCATCCCAAGGCCCATGACTGGGTAGGTAAGCCGAGAGGAAGGGAGGGGAGAACCCATATACGAAGGTAGGAACTTTTTTTGTTGTTTTTTTAACATCTTTATTGGAGTATAATTGCTTTACAATGGTGTGCTAGTTTCTGCTTTACAACAAAGTGAATCAGTTATACATATACATATGTTCCCATATCTCTTCCCTCTTGCGTCTCCCTCCCTCCCATCCTCCCTATCCCACCCCTCTAGGTGGTCACAAACCACCTAGCTGATCTTCCTGTGCCATGTGGCTGCTTCCCACTAGCTATCCATGCTATGTTTGGTCCTGGGTGCATGATGGCTTCTACAGGCTTCTGCGGGTGAGTCTGATAATCTATCACCTATTATATATATTTTATATAATTTCCGTATAAATTTTTTGGTAGAAAATACCCCGAAATATGTTTCCTTTGGGAACCCAATACCTGGATGTATTGGGGACAGCCTGATACTGACCCATATTCCTTCTCTAGAAGGATCCTTACATTTTTCGCATCTTGATGGAGCTTCCTTTTCCAAGATAAAGGATTAAGATGAATATCTTAGAAACTGTATCTTCTTGGATTGCCTGCTTATCACATTGGGCACTTGAGGATGATGCATGTCATTCATGACAAGATACAACTCTTTATATGAGCATAGAAAAAGCTGCGCTTTGTTCTAAGTACTTTACATACTTTTACTCATTTAATCCTAACAACAGCCCCTGGGATGGATGATACCCATTTATAGATAGGACACTGAGATAACTAGTAAGTTCCAGGCTGGCTCTGAGTTCAGCTGTCTTAACCATTCTACTAGTCAGTTTCTGAAAATGGAAAAGCAATTCATTCTTTTTTCCCTTTGTTTTTGCATTAGAAGGATGGAACGCCATATCTTTGGTGCCCTAGAGCTCCTGGAAAATGGATATTAAATTTTCTAGACTCTCAAGGGAAACAAAAACTAATTTTGTTTGGGGGGAAGTTGCTGGGTCTAATGGGCTATCTACTCTAGTGTGAAAGAGATAGCTGAAAAGTGGGCTTGAGATGCAAATGTCTTTGGAGGTACCATGTGATCTCCAGGGGAAAGAAGAAGGGAAATTACAGAGGGAAATTACGGCCCAGGAAAATGGGGTTGATCCAAGAGAAGCTGCCCAAAGAATAAAAGGAGTCTCACCCTGGGAAAACTTGGATGGGTACATGGATTTAGCACAAGACTGTCATGAATGATGGAGCATGTTGAACTTTTGTGACTCAGTGAAGCACCCCTGGAACTCACATACTTGTGTCTCATCTCCTTCTTTTGATTCTGATCTGGGTCTGTGAGTTGCTTTAACTAATAGAATGAAGCAGAGGTGCCACAGGGACAGTGTGGACTTCAGTTTTAAGAAGGTCTAGTAGATGTGATCGTGTGTTATTGGGAGCCTCGAGCCGCCATACAATAAATATGGATATCCTTGCTGGAGAGCCCACATGGAGAGTTCTTTGGAGAGGCTGTGTGGAGAGGGAGAAGCCCTTTGATCTCTCAGGAGATCAAAGACCAGCCGATTGAGGCCACAGACCTGCGACCCCAGTCAATTGGCTCAGCCAGCTTCCAGCTGTTGGAGCCATTCTAGTGGAGGCACCAGGTATATGAGTGAAGAAGCCCCAGTAGATATCACATGGGACAGATGTGTGTGTATGAGCCTGTTGGTTGTTTCTCTGGAGAACCCAGACTATTACAGATGGTAAGGCTTGCTACATATATTCTTTCTGTTGCTGAATAGGATAAGCTCAAGACCTTCTGAACTGGGACAGTGGTGAATGACCCTCTGTTACATGTCTTAAAGCAATTATTGGCTTGAGAATTTGGAGCTGTGTGTTAGGCTTCTGGCTCTGCCCCTCTGTGACCTTGGGAAAACCAATCAACCTTCCTGGACCTCAGTTTCACTATGGCTATAGCTCTCAAAAATTTCTGCAATTTAAATATTATTATTAGAATAAAAAAAGAAACAATGGAGCCATTGTTACTGCAATAATGTGTGCTTAATCATGGTGCAGGTGGGGACAATATAATAAGCTTTTTAAAATAAAGCTTTTACAAGTGGGCATATTTTGTACTTCCTACTTTTTGCACTTTAACTTGTATGAGCTGAAAAGAGGCATATTCTTGGGGGTTACCATACTTAATCAATTACCCAGGGACATTAACTGGCACACCTGTTCACATTTACCTTTTTATTACTTGGCCTCAGAGCCAATAACGTTAGTTTGTCCAATTGGTTTTCATAATGCAACAATTGCTTTTAATCATACATTTTCTTCCAAGTGTCTGAGTGGATAGGAGAGAATGGCCATGTAAGTGTCAGGGACCATCACTGAAAGGGAAACCCAGACAGATTCTTTCTGGCTTAAGAGGCCCGATCACCAGGAGGTGTGCCCTCCGGACCTGGGCAGTTATCTGCCTGGTTTTAGTGTGTGTTCACTAGAATGATTATGGGCCTGTGTAAGCACAGTAGCCCAGTCCCTGGTGAGCGTTAAGGAGGACTCTGACGGGTCTGTGCATTCCCAGGGCAGTGTCTCACGCCATTAAATGCCCACTGGTGAGGGGTGGCTCAGGTCATTCATGATAAAACAGCTGTGACACAGGGCCTGCAAACAGAGGAACTCTCTGACGGACACAGATGCCGGGGTGGAATAACTTTGTGGTTCGTGCCTGTTAAGTGCTTTCTGACTCCTGGGAAGATCCTTGGTCTTGCTTACTGGGACCCATTCTCTGGACACACAGTGACGGTAGATTGGTTGCTGCTGCTGCACGTGGAGTTCTAGAACTGCAAAATTTAAGACTTAGAGATGGTGGTTTTCAAATTTAATTTTAACTATGGAGACTTTTCTTCAAAAGAAATGGGTACAGAGGTGCAGTGTGGGAAGCTGGTAGAAGGGAGTACTTCAGGTTGAAGGGGTCAAGACAGAGCATGAAGGGTAACACTTCCTGGGGCTACTCCCTCAGACCTCACAAAGACCCCAAGTGGGGAGTCTCTGAGAACCAGTGGTACGGCCCAACTTCTTCCTCCTACATGAGGGAACTGAGGCCCAGGGACATGAGGGACCTTCCCAAGAGCACTCTGTGAGCAAGAGGCACAGCCTGGGTGTTTCTTCCAGAAGCTTCTCTCCACCAGCATGTTGCTTTTACCCAAGGCTTGCAGCCATGATGGACTTTGGTTTGTGGTTCCTGTTGTAAGTCATGGTGGGTTGTTTCCCATGATCTCCTGGAAAAAGTTCTGTGGTCACATACATCCCTCTTGGAGATGCTTTGGTGAAGGGAGACAGCCCCAACTTGGGAGCTGGCTGCCACATTTCTTAGTCTGGACTCCCACTGTCTAGCTTTGTGCTGATGGGGACGTCATTTTCTTTCACTGGGCCACAGTCTCCTCACCTGGAAAGTGGAAACCAGAACATCTGGAATTCTGGTCATATTAGCTTCCTATTGCCACTGTAACAAATTTCCACACATTTGGTAGCTTAAAACTGCAGAAATGTATCCTCTCACAGTTCTGGAGGCCAGAAGTCTGAAATTAGTTTTGCTGGGGTGAAATAAAAATGTTGGCAGGGCTGTAATCCCTCTGAAGGCTCTAGAGGAGAATCAATTCCTTGCCTCTTCCAGCTTCTGGAGGCTGTGGACAGGTATGGGAGGGGAGGTGGGAGAGTTTTTAAGAGTGGTAAATGTCTTTCAAAGCCCCCCTAAAATTGAAACGTTTCAAGAAATGAACTGATGGCAGTTCATTTATTAAAATGGTGGGCCAAACTGAGTATACCCATGAGCTAGAATCAGCTCAGAGGCCAGCACTTTTCAACTTCCAATTTATGAGATACACTTGTCAAACTTCATAACATCTGCCCAGCTGAGGTTAGGTAACTCTTTCCCCCAAGATCAGCATGATCTCTCCCCGAGTGGAGAGAACTGACGTCTACACCCTACCCACGAAGCTCAGCCTGCAATGTGGTTTTGAGTTGTCCTCCCATGAAGCTCTCTGTGACATTGGACACACACTGACCCCTTTCCTCTTGAATCCTTTTATACTTCGCTTCAGCACTCGGCCTAGCCCTTGGTATTTAGGTCATAGCATATTGTGAGAACCCAAAGAAAAGAAACAGTTCAAAACTTCTGGGAGGCTTCTCATATTGCTTGATAGAGTGAATATATGTGAAAATGTTATGTAAATTGTGAAGCAACTTATAAATGTTGGTTGTGGTTTTCACTGTGGCTGTCAGTAGATGTCTTAACATTATTGCCTGAATAAATGGTGGGTTAAGCCTAGCCACCAGTTATGATCTTTTTGGGGGAGTGCTTTTTTTATTAGCAAAAGACAAAGGGAGTAGGAATGGCAAGTTATCACCTTTTGTTTTGAATCACTGCACTGTCCTTCTAGTTATTGCTGGTGAGCAGTGTGGCAGATGTTACTACTCTTTATTAGAGTCGGGTTTCCCTCTGCTTCCAGGCAGCTGGGAAGATTATCCATCCCTGTCTCCCTGAAGCTGGGCATGGCCATGTGACTTGCATTGACCAGTGAAATATGAGCAGAAGTGATACTCCCAGGTAAGCCTTTAACTGACGATGCTCAGCTCTGCAACCTCTTTTCCCAGCTTCAGCAAGTGTGGAAACATTTATTGATATGGAGAGGAGATGCTGAGTCATTACATGGAGGACAGCTGCCCTGAGGAGTGGTCCTGACCTCTCAGAGATACTTCATGCCACCAAGAGTTGGGGATTTGTTTCCTTAGATTAATCCTAGCTTATCCTGACTGATACAAGATTTCTATCTATCTCTCTATCATCTGTCTATCTATCTATCTATCTATCTATCTATCTATCTATCGATCTATCTATCTACATTAGGTCATTATTTAACAGACCAATATATATTAGATATATAGTATCTTTTAATATTTCATTTATAATATATATGTGCATATATATAATTGCCTAATAAATATATTATATTAAGACATTATTTAACAAAATGTCACAAAATGCTACGGAAGAGCACAGGCTTTGCAGCTAGACCTGGGTTTCATTGCTTTTGTGTTCAGGGGCCTCTAAGACTCAGTTTCCCCATTTTTGAGATGGAGAATAATAATTAGGACCAACTTCCTTTATCTGAATGAAAATGAGAAACTGTGCAAGTTATATATATCACCTTGAGGTTTTTTTTTTTTTTTTTTTTTTTTTTTGCTGTATGCAGGCCTCTCACTGCTATGGCCTCTCCCGTTGCGTAGTGCAGGCTCCAGACGCGCAGGCTCAGTGGCCATGGCTCACAGGCCCAGCTGCTCCATGGCATGTGGGATCCTCCCGGACCAGGGCACGAACCCATGTCCCCTGCGTCAGCAGGTGGACACTCAACCACTGCGCCACCAGGGAAGCCCTCATCTTGAGTTTTTAAGAGTAGTGAGCATGAAGTCTGCATCCATTCAGTAGGGTGAGGCAAGCAAGGCACCTAGAGGGCAAAATGTAAGGAACACCCACCCTCAGGCTCATGCAAGAGTGGATATTTCCTTGCCTATGTAAATATCTGTAACTTCCTGGACAGGAAATTGTAAGCTTCTTGCTGGTCAGAGCCATGTCTGCTTCATCTTTCTCCAGGGCCTGGTCCCTTGAGTATGTAACACGATCTTCGTTTATGGAGAAACAGACCAGCACTTTTTTCCCCCTTCAATCAGAGTGAGAACTGATACTTCAACAAAAATTCCATTGCTAGCCCTGGACCATCAACTTTTATAGAAATAACTGTAGCTCTTTCTTTTCTGCTTGTGTCAGCTGTGATGCTTTGAAACAAAAGGGGGTCTTGGGGGTCAGGAGTCAGGTTGGGTTATCAGGGGTGTTTGGTGATGCCCTTTCAGTTCAGATCCACTGTTTTGGGCAAACTCCCAATCCACTTTGGACTGTTGTCAATGAAAGAGCTAGAGGCAGTATTTATCCCAACTAGGCACAATTCCAAATTATTGGCTAAACTAGACTAAACTAGGACTCATGGAAAAAATTTGCCAGTGCCTTTTAATAGCCGAGTCAGTTTAGAGGTTTGGATGCAAAACAATCAGTGTTTGAGACATTACATTTAGAAATATTCCAAGTTTATCAGGATAACATGTGGCATTGATCGTTGGTTTTGCTCCTTCTCTGGCCTTTCTTCTCTAGCATTTACCAATCTTCTTTGCAGAAAAAGGTGATAGAGAACATTCCATCTGTTCATTTTGCCTTCTTTCACCTGACCCAATGTGTGTTAGGAAATGAACTTGGGAAAAGGCAATAATCTGGTTTATTTAGTTAATGGAGAGGCTTGACATGTCAAACTAAACAATCCAACAAATGTCATGAATTCTCTATACCAAGATTAGTTACCATCCTAGATAAATAGGCAAATGATCATTTCATCCCACAGATACAGATGTTTCTTTCATCATGTGATATGTACATTCCCCCAAATCCTGAGTTCTGCAAAATTGAGCACTAAGAACAACAGGGCTTATTTTTGCTTTTCACCTTTGTAACTAGACAGCACAAATAATCATCCTAAAAAATAAATATTACTAAAATATAGAACTCTTATCTTCCTCCCCCATTGTGGAGCACAGGCTCCAGACGTGCAGGCCCAGCCGCTCAGCGGCATGTGGGATCTTCCTGGACTGGGGCACGAACCCGCACCTGCTTCGGCAAGCAGACTCCCAACCACTGCGCCACCAGGGAAGACCTAGAACTCTCTCTTTAAAACAAAGATGAAGATGGCTTGATTGAAGGAGGTCTAAGGCAAGGATAATCTGCTGAGTTCTGAAGACAAGGGTGTAATGCACAAAATTTGGGGGAGAACTGCACAACATGCCCTTGCTATACAGAGCACATGGCTAGACTGAGCAAAGAAGAATGGGGGATGAATGGCACCTCGTACAGCATGAAAATTCTCCATGGTTTGCAGCTCACAGCCCTGTTTGTATACTTGGCATTCGGTTGTGCTCCACTTTAACACACTGGGACAAATCATGTATGAATCCATGTGACTTCTACTTATATTATTAATCAAATCTGAAATAGGTTGTGTTATAGAAATATGCATTATGGCAGAACTGACTGGATTGTGTTTATGGTCAGGCATGACCTGTTATGATTGGAATCTAGGGAATTGTAAGGAACACTGGAAGGTTGAATATTGACCAAAGAGACTCGGATGGTCTGTAGTTGACTTTTTTTTTCACATAATTTTCTCTTCTCTTATCCAGAAGGGAAACTCTCAGCATCTTTTTGTATTGACTTATATTTAGCATTATTTCATCAAAGAAACTTCTGTCTTTTAAAAAATATTAAATTTATAAGCAAATGAGTTAAAATGCTTTAAATAAATGTAGTGAAAATTTTCAGAGTAAATGGATCCAGATTCGGATAAGGGAGGGAGGTTTGGCTTCTCAGTTTCTCTTATTTTAGTCACCACTGGCATGGGAAATCATTATCCTGAAGGCATCTAGATGTTTTAGGAAAAACAAAATTTTAAGCTTTTTTTTAAAGCTATTTTGACTGCTGGCAAAATCCCATATATGTTTGCTGTTTTTGGTTTAGTTTTTGCTGAACACTTTGTCATATTAACTTTAAAATTGAAGTGTTGTTCAAGGGAGATTTAATCTGCACAATATGGTTCTGATTATTTGTGTATAACTCAGCAAAATTGTGCTTGGTCAGAGTTATTTATTTATTTTTCATCTCTTTTAATTTTCATTGAACCTCTTGAATTTTTCTTCCCATTTCCTTTCTTTGACTTTAATTTAATGAATGTCATTTTCATGGACAATGAAATATTTGCATTTTGAGAGGCTCAAATTTTGTTGAAACAACAATTTACCAAAGTGGGGCATGATGCATTTCCTATAAGGAATGGTGGGTTGTTTAGAAGCTGGAGGTGGGGCTTGGACATTTTTGACTATTTCTCTTATTTCTTGACTTGTCTTTTTGTTGTTGGTTCTTAAGGCTACTATGGTTGCTTTGGTATTACCAAAAATGGTAAGACACCAAACAACAACAATAGCAACCCTCCCATTCTTATTAACCCCTTCTCCCCTGCAGAAACATGTAAACTCAATCTCTAGTCACCACTTTAAAAAAGAGTAGCTCAGAAGTAACATGTTTAAAGAATCTGAAGTATTTTTCATGGGCTCAAAAAGTAACAAGAGTATTTATGACCTGTCGACTTGGAGATAGTATTACATTCTGTTGGGAGGTTTAACTTATTTTCTCTCTTTAATTCTACCAAATGACTTCTTTTATCTAGTTTTCCCATCATTCTGCCTTCCTAAGTGGACTCACTCAGCATTTACAGATTTCACCACTGTGACAAGTGTCAGGGAGCCCTTTGCTCCCAGACTGCTGCACTGATGTGCCGGCTTCGGCAGGACCCCACGAGAGGACAGCTGGTATCCGAGAGACTCAGGAAGGTGCCTGGCTCTTCAGTGAGTTCCAGGCTGCTCACAGCCTTCATCTGCAGAGGGCAGGACTTTGGCACTTGCTCTTGGGTGTCAGCTGTCTCCAACAACTTCCCCAGGAGCTTTCAGAATGCCAGTGAATTCAGGTGGGAATTAGGATCTGTGGAAAAAAACCAAGAGGGCAAAAAATGGGGATGAAGCATTTATTCTTTGCTTAAAATGATTCAACCGTGTCATGAAATGCCAGCCCATTTTTCCGCCACCCATGGAACATATTTCCTCTGGATAACGCCTACACTCACAAGTTGAAATCTTGAAGTATTACTGGTTTTATTTCCATGAACTTTTCCACTTTAATTTATGATATGGTATGCTTGGGTTCAAACTGTATTTCCTTCAGCCTTCAGCAATGCAGATTACTTCAACTAAATAAAATTAATAACTTGTTTGGTTTCCAGATTCACTGCCTGGGGTGGATTGGAAGGTCAAGAAAAACAGAAGGAATGCAATTATACAAAACACAATTTAAGATTAGTATTTCATGTTTTTTAAATAACAGCTTTAGTGAGATGTATTTCACATACCATAAAATCCACTTTTTAAAAGTATACAATTCAGTTGTTTTTAGTATATTCACAAAGTTGTACAATCGTCACCACTATCTAATTCCAGAACATTTTCATCACCACAAAAAGAAACCTGGTATACTTTAGGAGTCACCCCTCATTTACCTCTCCCCCATCCCCTCTCAATCACTAATCTATTTTTGTCCCTATGGATTTGCCTAATATAGACATATTATAAAAATGAAGTTATACAATATATTATCCACAAGTGACTGGCTTCTTTCACTTAATATAATGTTTTCAAGGTTCATCTATGTTATAGCATGAATCAGCACTTTATTCCTTTGCTACTGCTGAATCATATTCCATTTTATATATGTATATATATATATATACACACACACATATCTATTTCTATATCTATCTATCTATCTACACCTCATTTTATTTATCCATTTATCAGTTGATAGATATTTGAAGACATTTTTGGCTATTATCAATAATGCTGCTATAAACATTCACGCACAAGCTTTTGTGTGAACATGTTTTCAGTTCTCTTGGATATATAGCTAGGAGTGAAATTGCTGCATCGTAAGATAACTCTATATTTAACCTTTTGAGTAACTCTTTGATTGTTTTGCAAAGTAGCTGCACCATTTTATATTCCTGCCTGCAATGTATGAGGGTTCTAATTTCTCTATACCTTCTCTGACATTTGTTATTATCTTAAAAAATTTTTTTTAGCCATTCTACAGGACTTCCCTGGTTTTCCAGTGGTTAAGACTTCACCTTCCAATGTAGGGGGTGCGGGTTTGATCTCCTGTCAGTGAGCTGAGGTTCCACATGCCTCATGACCAAAAAAACCAAAACATAAAACAGAAGCAATATTTCAACAAATTCAGTTAAGGCTTTAAAAATGGTACACATCAGGGGCTTCCCTGGTGGCGCAGTGGTTGGGAGTCCGCCTGCCGATGCGGGGGGCGTGGGTTCGTGCCCCGGTCCGGGAGGGTCCCACGTGCCGCGGAGCGGCTGGGCCCGTGGGCCGTGGCCGCTGAGCCTGCGCGTCCGGAGCCCGTGCTCCGCGATGGGAGAGGCCGCGGCAGTGAGAGGCCCGCGTACCACAAAAAAAAAAAAAAAAAAAAAAAAAAAATGGTACACATCAAAAGAAAAAAATCTTGAAAAAAATGTTTTAGCCATTCTGTTGGGTGTGAACTGGTATCTCATTGTGGTTTTGATTTGCATTTCCCTGATGGCTAATGATGTTGAACATATTTTCATGTACTTGTTGGCTACCTGTGTATCTTCTTTGGAGAAATGTTTATTCAAATCTCTCACCTATTTTATTTTATTTTTTTTTAAGGCTTAAAACACAAATTTATTCTTATAGCTCTGGAGGGCAGAAATCCAAAATGGGCTAACATCAAAGTATCAGCAGGACTGTACATTTTCTGTAGGCTCTAAGGGAGAATCCATCTCCCTGTCTTTTCCAGCCTCTAGGAGCTGCCGGCTTTCCTTGGCTCATGGCCACGGCCCCCTTCCATCTTCAAAGTCAGAAATCACATTGTTCTGATCTCTGCATCTGCCGCCATCCGCGGCGGGTCCTCAAAGTGCAGCAACAATCGACGAGAGGGGGTAGGGAACTGAACGCACCAAGGTATGGGATCAGAAGGGCACAAGCAACTGATGGTTGCAAGGCAAGTTTAATAACAAAGCATAGACGTATATATCCCCCTAAAGCAGGGAATTTGCTTAGTCATCATCTTATCGGCATCAGCTGGTTAATTGGCTTCTCGGCTTAGTCACGCCTTATTGGCATCAGCTGGTTGATTGGCTTCTCAGCTTCTCCCTCAAAGGCACCAATTTCCCCTCCAGGGTTGCTTTTCCTAGCTTTAGGGAACAACCAGGGACTCCCAGTAACTGAGCAGGTCCCTGGAGCGATTTGGCCAAAGGCCATCTCCTTTTTTACGTTCATACCAAAGTCCAGGATGCAGACCAAGGAGAGTACAATCGGGCCCTGAGGCTTATGAGGGTCTTAATGGCGCCTTCCTCAGAGGGCAATGCTCACCACATTTCCCCCTCTTTTATTTTTTAAAGCTTGATAATGCAATTTCAACCCATACACCTCCTGACGAAGAGCAGCGAGACGGCCAACAACAAAGTGTAATAAACAAGGTAAGGCAATTAACATCAACAATACACATGACCCCACGGTAATCAATCCTGTGAGTCCATTTTGAAACCAATGCATTGGGTTTAACCATTGAAGCTGATCCAAGAGTCCTTGAATTAATTGTTGGGGCCCGTCTTCTTGTAGATGAGCTTCTTGAATTGCTTGTATTTCCGCATTAAGTTTTTGTATGTCCAAACTAATGTGTCCATCAGTCCATACACTTACAAAGTGCATTTTTACTTTGTTCCAATCCCAGTCAGTTTCATTATAAGCGTGTTGAGTCACACAAATCCAAGTATATTTAGCATGGCAAATCAAACGCATTTTCAATTTTAAAGCCATAATTTGGTCTCCTAAACCTATGAGAGCATTTTTTAAACTCATCAACCTCAGTTTTTAGTTGAGTATCAATATGACTTTGTAATGCTAATGCAATACTGGTATTTTTAGACAATTGATTAACATAATGTGCTTGTTGTACAGTTTTACTTAATGCTAAACCGGCGGTAGCGGCTGTGGCTGTTAAAGCGGCTAAGGCTAATATGCTACATATTAATATTCCAATGAATTGTTTAGGTCTTTTTAAAGCTTCAGATAATTCTAGCCAAGCTTGCATGCTAGTACTATGATACCATGGTTCAGAAATATTTACAGGCAGCATTACATAGGAAGGTTGTTTTAACATCATAACAGAAAAAGTTCCTTTCATAGGCAGAATGCAAGTACTAAAAATACAATTCTGACAAGTTATATTATATCTTAAAGAACCAGAAGTAAACTCAATCTGTAAATCTCCTATTAGCAAGGCATATGAGGGTGTAACGCAAGTAATAACCGGTTGATAAGAATAAGACAATGCAAACTTCCCCAAATCCCAATGCTTATAAAAAACCAAACTATTATTAGTAACAGAAACTGAAGAAATTAGAATGGTACCATTATTATAATTTAAGGTGCACCAGATTTGAGAATTCAAAATCAGATTGGGGAAAATCAGAAGGAAAAAAGGAGGGAAACTTCAAACTTGTAACAGCTTTAACTAGCTTTAAACTATGGCCGGCCAGTAAAGTCCCTTGTCCTCCTACATATACTTCAACACAAAGATAGTATCTTTGACTTTGCAGCTTCTATTAGAGCTCCACTTTCAGCTTTATGATTAGACCCATCTTTGTTGCTGTAATTACCAGTCTCATTCTTTCCATTTTTGTTATTGTTGCCCTGTGAAATCATTTTTTCTAGAACAGCAAGAAGATGTAAAGCTTTCTCAGCTTGGTAGGTTAATATATACAGGTCTACGAGCAAAAAACACACTGCTTGGGCAAATTTTTCTTCAAAAGCTTCTATGAACTGATAAAGTTTTTCACCAACGGATATGGCTTCTGTATACTGTCGGATATGATACAGGATGACTGCTTGATTGTAATACAACATACTATTTTCAAGATCATCTAGTCCATCCATTTCTTCAACAGCCGAGTGCACCTGATTCTTCAACTGGTTAAGTGTCTGTCTTAAACTATCTGTTGTTGTCTGGTTACTTTTGAAAAACTCAGCTACTGCCGTATTCAAAATTATTTTATAATCGTCTTTGTTTATATCTTGTAGGCAGGCAAGATGTTGCAGACAGACATCATAATTTCCAGCTATGAAAGCCTGGAAAGCACTGGTGGACAACTCCTTCTCTTGATCAGTGATCTCAGGTCGGTTCTTGGATACTTTTTGTCCCATATTTTTTTACTTCTGACTATTGCCCCGAGTTACTATCAACTTTACTATGTGGCCACACTTTCACTCGTAACTCCGGGGATTCACCTACCGAGATTCAGATGTCCCTCTCGTCCGGTCCCTGTTCGGACGCCACTTGCCACCAGCTGCGGCGGGTCCTCAAAGTGCAGCAACAATCAACGAGAGGGGGTAGGGAACTGAACGCACCAAGGTATGGGATCAGAAGGGCACAAGCAACTGATGGTTGCAAGGCCCTCTCACCTATTTTAAAATTGAGTTATTTGTCTTTTTATTGTTGAGTTGTAAGAGTTCTTTACATATTCTGGATACAAGTCCCTTATGTATGATTTGCAAATATTTTCACCCATCTTGTGGGATGTCTTTTCACTTTCTTAGTGGTTTCCTTTGAGGCTCAAAAGTTTTTAATTTTGATGAAGTCCAATTAATTTTTCTTTTTATGACTTGTGCTTTTGGTGTCCTGTTAAGAAACTATTGCCTAATCCAAGGTCATGAATACTTACTTACTCCTATGCTTTCTTCTAAGAGTTTTATAGTTTTAACCCTTATATTTGGATCCTTGATCCATTTTAATTTTTGTATATGGTGTGAAGTAGGGTTGCACTTTCTTCTCTTTATTTTTGCAGTGAACATCTGGTTGTCCCAGCACCACTTGTTGAAAAGACTATTCTTTCCTGTTAAATCACCTTGGCATCCTTGTTGAAAATCAAGGTTTATTTTTGGGCTCAATTCGATTCCACTGATCTATGTGTCCATAATTATGCCAGTACTGCACTGTCTTCATTATTGTAGTTTTGTAGTAAGTTTTGAAATTGGGAATTAAGAAGTCCTCCACCTTTTTTTTCAAGATAGTATTGTGAATCCATTGCATTTCTATATGAATTTTCAGACTAGCTTGTCAATTTCTGCAAAAACAGCATCTGGGATTTTGATACTAAAATAAAATTTATTTTTAAAAGAAGAACTATGCAAAGAGATCATGACTCAACCACTGCCATTATATTTATCTTAAAAAATAAGAAAACAAAATGATTGTGAAGTGTGTGTTTAGTGATCAAGAGAGGCAGAATAAATTATAGAGCATATTTAGAATCAGGGAAGACTGGTGGACTCCTTCTGGGTGTATCAATTACTAATATGATTTTATGTAAGTCATTTAACTTTTCTGTTTCCTTGGACAAATCGCAAAGTTGGGATAACAATGGGTACATTGAAAGGTGATTGTAAAGATCACAGGTAACTTGGCTTTTATGCTCCTGGAACAGTGCCTGGCACATTGGTGCCCAGTATGTAGTAACAATTACTGCTGTTTTTGGACATTCCCCTATTCTTCTGTTAAGAGAATTAGAAGAAATGAGAAAAACTGTAGACCTAATTACACAGATTATAAATGAGAATTCTTGATATCAACTTGTGAATAACTTTAGTAAAAGAAGTCTTGGCTTCTTCACCTGATGGCATCTAAAAAAGCAGAACAGCCCACAAGGTGGGGCATTTTAAAGTATACTATTTCCTGCAAAGAGAAGACTAACATACCCATGATTTTCAATGTGTGCCGTGAGGTCTGTGAAGGTCAAAGCTATAATACTAAGCTGTTATTTGCCTTTTCCACTGTCTTTTTTTTGCTGTGGAGTTTTCCAGAAGCTAGATAAGGTGTGATGATGTCATCACTCTGATAGCTAATGGAATGTGAGCTTCTGTATTCTTGTGTTTTAGACATTTTTTAAAGCTTTAATACCAAATACAGTAGATAGCAATACATGTAACCCTTATGGACAAAAGTTTGGGGTCCTCCATAATTTTTTAAAGTGTAAAGGGGTTCAGAAACCAAAAAGTTTGAGAGCTGCTGCACTAGACAAACTCTTACATAACAATGATAACATTTTTGAGTATCTTCTATATGCCCAGCACTGTGCTAAACGTTTTCCTGGTGCTGTCCCATTGAAGCCTGATGATAAGCCATTGTTTTATCTCATTTTAATGATGAGGAAAGTGATCCTGAGAGGGATTAAATCAGTTGCTGAGGGTCACATGGCTGGTAAGCAGCAGTGCTAATATTTGAACCCATTATGTCTTGTTTCCTGGGCTCTGTCTGAAGATTCTGTAGCCTTGGAGATTCAAAGGATATTAAACTTGACAGTGAACCCCTCCTCTGGGATCTGAGGAGCTGAAAGTCTGAGGTATGTGCCGAGCACACTTTTGGAAGCCAATTTTGGATTATGAATCTCTAGCTAGCTAGAGATTTGGAACAAAAACCTGAGGCCAAGATTGTGTCCATAATATTCCATAATATTCGCAGAGATCTTGCCTTGACACTCCCAGCTCTTTCAAAGAGGGGTTTGTTGGCTGCCCTCTGTCCTGTACCTCGTTAGACTTATGAGCTCTTGACTGCAGCAGACAGAGCTGGCCAGAACTTCAAGCCCTGCAGTGGGGGCTGATTAATCATGAGCTCCCAAGGGAAACTCAGGCGACACTGCAGAACAGCCAGGAAGGTTACAGACGGGGCTGCACCTCAGCACGCAAGCTCCTTTTGGTGCCAGTGTCTCCACTTTTGGCATTTGAGAAACAAAAGTGGACCAGGGATAGCAAAGAAGGCTGGGGATAGGGGACTTTCATGTCCACTGTTAGAAAGAAAGAAAGAACAGGAAATAATCCCAACATTTATATATTGTGAAAAATTCCTGATCTAGACTTACATGATATTATGGATATCTGAAACTTACCTAGTTGATTTCCATCAGTAAAATATCTTTTAATGATGACTATTTATTATGTATGTGACCTACAGGAGACCCCAGACTTGACTTTGCCTCTGCCCCCAAGCCATGCCCAAGCCCACCTTTGGCTCCATTTCGCCCTCAATTTCCTGACGAAGAAACTAAAGACCAAAGACTGTCAGTGGTTTGCTTGAGATCCCACAGCTGGTTTATAGCACAGACATTATGCTATTTTCTCTTTTCCAGATGTTCCATATTTCTGGATGTTAAGGACCAGCAAATTTTTTAAAAAACAGGAATGGGGGAGGGAGGGAATATGACAGAATTGCCAAAGTTTTGTTTTTAACAAGTAAAAGCATTAAGAAGCCATAACCACTATCTGATGTCAGCACTTCTCATGAAAGAAAGGGCATTTATGTGTGTTTTAATGTACTTTAATAGCCTAAATTTAGCTCTGTGCACTTCTTTCTAGTATTCTACCTTATCTGAAGGCAGGCTGGGGTAAACTTTGCCAAAGATCACTCTTTGTCCTTAAACAAAGACCACTGCTGAGGTATACTTTTTTTTTTTTTTCGGTACGCAGGCCTCTCACTGTTGTGGCCTCTCCCGTTGCGGAGCACAGGCTCCGGACGCGCAGGCTCAGCGGCCATGGCTCACGGGCCCAGCCGCTCGGCGGCATGTGGGATCCTCCGGGACCGGGGCACGAACCCGTGTTCCCTGCATCAGCAGGCGGACTCTCAACCACTGCGCCACCAGGGAAGCCCTGAGCTATACTTTTAATTCAAGAAGAAGGTGGAGCATAACCCTCCCATGGGCTTTTCTTTGGGGATGAGAGAGAGCCCTGATTTCTGAATAGCAGGTATGAACCCTAATGCTTGTAAGCTGAGCACCCAAGGCTGGGCTGCAGGCAGAGTCCTCTGAGAGCCACATGAAAAGATGCCTGAATGCCCATGAGGGCAGTGTCCACCTGACATGGGTTCCTGGCTCCCTACCTGGGCCATTAAAGTGACACATGAGAATCAGTGGGATGGCTTTCCTTGTCATTTTCACTTGGATCCCAAACTTGCACGATGAAGGTTTATGCAAACCTTTTCTTTTCTTTTCTTTTCTTTTTGGCTACACCGCACAGCATGCAGGATCTTAGTCCCTGACCAGGGATCAAACCCACGCCCCCTGCAGCGGCAGCGTGGTGCCTTAATCCCTGGACTGCCAGGGAAGTCCCTATGTAAACCTTAAATGTGTCTACTAACTGTCTAACCTTCGTAATTAGGGCTCTGCAAGAAATAAAGGCTCTGGTTTTCTTTTTTAAAAAATTAATTAATCTATTTATTTATTTATTTTTGGCTCCTTTGGATCCTTGTTGCTGCACGCAGGCTTTCTCTAGTTGCGGCGAGCGGGGGCTAATCCTCGTTGCAGTGTGTGGGCTTCTTTCTCACTGTGGTGGCTTCTCTTGTTGCAGAGCACAGGCTCTAGGTGCACAGGTTTCAGTAGTTGTGGCAGGCGGGCTCAGTAGTTGTGGCTGGCAGGTTCTAGAGCACAGGCTCAGTAGTTGTGGCGCAAGGGCTTAGTTGCTCCGTGGCACATGGGATCTTCCTAGACCAGACTCGAACCTGTGTCCCCTGTGTTGGCAGGCAGATTCTTAACCACTGTGCCACCAGGGAAGTCCAAGACTTTAGTTTTCATGTAGGTTGAACACAGCTGACTGCAAATGACCACAACTAGATAAGGAGAAATAAGTGACCTTACTTGGATTCTTCCATGACCTTCTTAGCAGTAATCTTGGGCTTTCCGTACTAATGAAGTGATAAATATTAAGTCAGAGTGGGTGAATGTGAGGGCACTGTGTGTCTGTTAATCATAGGTGAAAAAAGCCTTCCCCTAAGCTGTTGCATTTATTCCTGAGTTTCAGCCAAAAGGGAACCCTCAAGGTTAAGATGTCCAGCACATTGGTAGGATGCCCAAGAGGCTTGGTCATTTCAGGTGAACGGCTGACCAGTGGGGTGATTGAAAATTTCATTCCTGTAATTTTAGGAACTCCTAGGCCTTCTAAGGTGTTCTTGGAAGGCTGAATTAAAGTGGGCTATGGGGAATTTCCCAGAGCACTGACCCATACCTAGGATGATGCAAACCCTTACCCACATGCCTGGGACACTAATTATTAGATACGATTTCACACACGGAGGGTGGACCTCTTGGTTTACTGCCCTCTTCCTGACACCCTCTACCTTAACTTACCATCTCTGGATTAGTTTGGAAGCTCTGAGATCAGCCTGTTTTTTCTGGGGGCTGCAGAGTTTGTCATGCCTTGGAGTGATAATGGGAGTTTAATCAGGGTTGAGGATACAGTTAAATCAAGCTAATAAGTATTTCCTGATATCTACTGTGTGTCAGGCTATATGCAAGTCGCTGACTCTGGTCACCTTGTTGCAGGTAATGGGCAGGAAAAAGTGTTGAGAAATTTGAAGTCCTTGGGAATTTGAGTCTTCGGAAAGGGTCAACTCATTGCCATAGGAGTATTGATTGATTTGGCACATGATATATTTAGTACATACTTGATCTCACTGAACAATCCTCCAAGGCAGGTGCTACTATCTCGATTTTACTGAAGCTCAGAGAAGTGAGGTGTCTTGTCTGAGGCCACATGGCTTAATGAGTGGCAGAAATGAGGTGCACACAGCTCTAACCCCAAAACTGACTAAGCCATGTTATAATGACTCCCAACCCACTTCTCCAGACTCTTCCCAGGAAATAAATTGTTGACACTACACCTGAAACCACCAACTCATCGAAACTCAATGATCTTTTTAGTTTTACCGCTGTTTCGTAGTGTTTCTATAGCTATGCTGATCTCGTCAAACTTATCCCAGCTACCTGAAGGGTTATAGTGCTGGAGAAGCTTGTTCTGGCATGCTTCTCTGCGTGGAGACCCAACTGACCAAAGCCCAACTCCACGAACCTCAGGGCTACAGGAGCTGCCTCTTTGACTCTGCCCAGCCTGCTTGGAAGACTGACCCTCCTTCAGCTAGGAGACAGCTAATCTTTTTTCCTCCTGGCTGCTAAAAATGTCCATTGGGTATGGGTCCTGTCTTCGTGAATCATAAATTACAAATGTAGGTTCAAAGTGGCCTTCAGCAGAATTGGAGATTCTCAGGCCAATTAGATCCTTGGAGTCAGCTTGTACGACACAGGCCATCACTAAATTTGAAAAAATGGGCTTTGCTACTTTCCAGGCCTGGGTTGCAGAAATGTCTGGAACTTTAATGACCTTCTCTGTCCATTAAGGGATCTGATAGACATGAAGTTTTATAAGGTAAGCATCAAAAATGGATCAGGTTGTTGGTGCTGAAATTCCATTAGGCCTGCAATAAAGGATGCATTCGATCTATTTAGCAGACATATTTTGAGGTAGTGAAACTAAGTAAAATAATAAGACCTTTTAAATTTAATTTTTATTATAGGCACCGATCATTTAAAAGAGAAATGTTCTTAGTGCGACTGGGTAATGTGTTTTTCTGCTCTACTTTTCCTCAGAGGTCTAGTTACTTTTCTCTTTTCCCTGGGGGCAAATTATAACATGTTGGCTCATGGGAATAGATACTGGGCCTGTTCTTTCTCTAGACTGATTTCTCTTTGCTTCTGTTATCATAAGGGCCACAGGGCGGGTGAAGCAAATCCCCCAGCCAGACATCATTATTGGGTTCAGCCCTACCACCTTAGGATTTGTCCCATCTTCTTTACTAAAATGAAAAATGAAAAATCATTTGATTTATTCTGAGTTTATTACTAACAAACATATGTCTTGATAGAAGATTGGTTAAGAGAGTGAGTTGAATGTACCTGCGTACCACCTTTCTAGTTCTTGAAGAGATAGAAAAAGTTGTTAAAAAGAACACGTCCTTTGGTACAAGAAAAGATTTCATCACCAGGGAGCCAGAAATTTTATTCCTGGAATATAAGTGAACATATGGTTATACTTTCAGAGAAACCAGAGGGTAGAAAATGCAGGTGCAAAGCAACCTTAGGAAAAAAAAACATTGTAGAGGTAAAAGCAATTTCAGTGATTCTCCAAATTCATCCGTGTTTAGCTGCTCAGGTGCAGATGAAGAATAAGCAGAACTGGATTTAACCAGAGTTGGCTTTGCCCAGTGCTTATGACGGTAAGAGACAGGAAAGGAGAGTGCGTCCTATGTGCACAGAGAGGTGAGAATTTGTGCACAGAATGACCAGAGTGACAGGCTGTGGAGTCTAGTTTGAAAAGGGAGAGAAGTGACAAAACAGTGTGTTCACTGTTCCTAGGGGGTGAGGAACCGCTGAAGATTGATGCCAGGAGTGGGGCAAGTGGTCGAAGACAGACAGTAGGATGCTTAAATGTGAGATGCTGGTGGTGGTGCAGCTACACGTCACAACAAGGTCGAGGATGGGGCCACAGGAGTTGCTGTTTGTATGGACAAGGTGGAGGGAGGTATCACTGTTAAGTGTGGAGGGCCAGGAACCCTGTCCTCCCAGACAAAAGAAAAAGCCCAGGAGAAGCGAGACCAAACCCAAACAACAGCAAAAACCCATCAGCACCACCACTAAAATACAGCCATAGACTGTTTAACAGGGATGTGCCGCCACCCCCCCAAAAAAACACAAGAACACTAAAAATAAAAAGAACAGACAAATTCTGGCCAAAGGAAAGCTAAGCACAGGAATATGGATGGCTGATAAAGATAATGTCTCAGGGAAAAACATTAAAGTAGGAAAAGATTTATTTCTGTTTGGTAAAATTTATAGTCCACAAAGGAGATGTAATCATAATGAATCTTTATGCCCCAAACAATGTAGATTTGAAATATATATATATATATAATCAAATTATTAAGAGAAACAAACTCAGAATCATGTTGGCAAACATTAGTAAGATAGTGTAAGAGAGTATAATAGGCATAATTCATAAACAGCAGTTATACATGTACTTTAAAAAAGTTTTTATTTTATATTGGAGTATAGTTGATTTCAACATTGTGTTAGTTTCAGGTGCACAGCAAAATGATTTAGTTATACATATATATATGTCTATTCTTTTCCAGATTCTTTTTCCATATAGGTTATTACAGAATATTGAAAAGAGTTCACTGTACTATACAGCAGGTCCTTGTTGATTTATCTATTTTTAAAATATTTATGTATTTATTTACTTATTTGGGCTGTGTTGGGTCTTAGTTGCAGCACGTGAGATCTTTTAGTTTCAGCCTGCAGACTCTTAGTTGTGGCATGTGGGCTTCTTAGTGCAGTATGCATGCAGGATCTAGTTCCCTGACCAGGGAGTCTTACCCACTGGACCACCAGGGAAGTCACTCTATTTTATATATAGTAGTGTGTATATGTTAATCCCAACACCCTAATTTATCCCTCCTCCCACCTTTCCCCTTTGGTAACCATAAGTTTGTTTTCTAAGTCTGTGAGTCTGTTTCTGTTTTGTATATAAGTTCATTTGTAACATTTTTTTAGATTCCACATGTAAGTGATATAATATGATACTTGTTTTTCTCTGATTGACTTCATTTGGTATAATAATCTCTAGATCCATCCATGTTGCTGCAACATGTACTTTTTATTTATACAAAGACATGCAGGACCTTCAAGATGGCGGAGGAGTAAGACATGGAGACCACCTTCCTCCCCACAAATACATCAGAAATACATCTACATGTGGAACAACTCCCACATAACACCTACCGAATGCTGGCAGAAGACCCCAGACTTCCCCAAAGGCAAGAAATTCCCACATACCTGGGTAGGACAAAAGAAAATGAAAAAACAGAGGCAAAAGAATAGGGACAGGACCTGCACCAGTGGGAGGGAGCTGTGAAGGAGGAAAGGTTTCTACACACTAGGAAGCCCCTTCACTGGCAGAGATGGGGGGTGGCAGGGAGGGGAAGCTTCAGAGCCACGGAGGAGAGCGCAGCAACAGGGTGTGGAGGGCAAAGCGGAGAGATTCCCGCACACAGTATCGGTGCCGACCAGCACTCACCAGCCCGTGAGGCTTACCTGCTCACCCGCCGGGACGGACTGGGTGGGGAGCTGAGGCTCGGGCTTTGGTCGGATCGAAGGAAGAGGACTGGCGGTGTGAACACAGCCTGAAGGGGCTAGTGCGCCACAGCTAGCCGGGAGGGAGTCCGGGAAAAAGTCTGGACCTGCGTAAGAGGCGAGAGACCATTGTTTCCTGGTGCGCGAGGAGAGGGGATTCAGAGCACCACCTAAATGAACTCCAGAGACAGGCGCGAGCCGCGGCTATCAGCGCGGACCCCAGAGACGGGCATGAGACGCTAAGGCCGCTGCTGCCGCCACCAAGAAGCTTGTGTGCGAGCACAGGTCACTATCCACACCTCCCCTCCCAGGAGCCTGTGCAGCCTGCCACTGCCAGGGTCCCGTGATCCAGGGACAACTTCCCCGGGAGAATGCACGCACGGCGCGCCTCAGGCTGGTGCAACGTCATGCTGGCCTCTGCCACCGCAGGCTCGCCTCGCATCCGTGCCCCTCCCTCCCCCCGCCTGAGTGAGCCAGAGCCCCCGAATCAGCTGCTCCTTTAACCCCATCCTGAATGAGCGAAGAGCAGACACCCTCAGGCGACGTACACGCAGAGGCGGGGCCAAATCGAAAGCTGAACCACGGGAGCTGTGCGAACAAAGAAGAGAAAGGGAATTTCTCCCAACAGCCTCAGGAGCAGCAGATTAAATCTCCACGATCCACCTGATGTACCCTGCATCTGTGGTATACCTGAATAGACAAGGAATCATCCCAAATTGAGGAGGTGGACTTTGGGAGCAACTGTAGACTTGGGGTTTGCTTTCTGCATCTGACTTGTTTCTGGTTTTATGTTTATCTTAGTTTACCATTTAGAGTTTATTATCATTGGTAGATTTGGTTATTGATTTGGTTACTCTCTTTCTTATTTTTTTCTTTATATATATGTATTTCCTTTTTCTCTTTTTGTGAGTGTGTATGTGTATACTTCTTTGTGTGATTTTGTCTGTATAGCTTTGCTTTTACCATTTGTCCTAGGGTTCTGTCTGTCCGGTTTTTTTTTTTTTTTTTTTTTTGTATAGTTTTTAGCACTTGTTATCATTGGTGAATTTGTTTTTTGGTTTGGTTGCTCTCTTTTTTCTTGCTTTCTTTTTAAATTACTTTTTAATTTTCTTAAATTTTTAATAATTAAAATTTTTTATTCTAATAACTTTTAATTAAATTAAATTAATTTATTTATTTATTTCTCCCTTTACTTTTGAACCATGTGGCTGACAAAGTCTTGGTGCTCTGGCCGGGTGTCAGGCCTGTGCCTCTGAGGTGGGAGAGCTGAGTTCAGGACACTGGTCCATCAGAGACCTCTGGGCTCCATTTAATATAAGACGGTGAAAGCTCTCCCAGAAATCTCCATCTCAACACTAACACCCAGCTCCACTCAACAACCAGCAAGCTACAGTGCTGGACAACCTGTGCCAAACAACTAGCAAGACAGGAACACAACCCCACCCATTAGCAGAGAGGCTGCCTAAAATAATAAAAAAGTCACAGTTACCCCAAAACACACCACTGGACGTGGTCCAGCCTACTAGAAAGACAAGATCCAGCCCCACCCACCAGGACACAGGCACCAGTCCCCTCCACCAGGACACATACAGACTGAAAGTGAAGGGATGGAAAAAGATATTCCATGGAAATGGAAATCAACATTCTCCAGGATATATCATATCTTGGGTCACAAATCAAGCCTTGGTAAATTTAAGAAAATTGAAATCATATCAAATATCTCTTCTGACCAAAACACTATGAGACTATATATCAATTACAGGAAAAAACTTTAAAAAAAACAAACACATGGAGGCTAAACAATACACTATTAAATAACCAAGAGATCACTGAAGAAATCAAAGAGGAAATTAAAAAATACCTAGAAACAAATGACAATGAATACACGATGATCCAAAACTTATGGGATGCAGCAAAAGCAGTTCTAGGAGGGATGTATATGGCAATACAATCTTACCTCAAGAAACAAGAAAAATCTCAAATAAACAATCTAACCCTACACTTAAAACAACTAGAGAAAGAAGAACAAACAGTTAGCAAAAGGAAAGAAATCATAAAGATCAGATCAGAAATAAATGAAAAAAAAATGAAGGAAACATAGCAAAGATCAATAAAACTAAAAGCTGGTTCTTTGAGAAGATAAACAAAATTGATAAACCATTAGCCAGACTCATCAAGAAAAAAAGGAAGAAGACTCAAATCAACAGAATTAGAAATGAAAAAGGAGAAGTAACAACTGACACTGCAGAAATACAAAGGATCATGAGAGATTACTACAAGCAACTCTATGCCAATAAAATGGACAACCTGGAAGAAATGGACAAATTCTTAGAAAAACACAACCTTCTGAGACTGAACCAGGAAGAAATAGAAAATATAAACAGACCAATCACAAGCACTGAAATTGAAACTGTGATTAAAAATCTTCCAACAAACAAAAGCCCAGGACCAGATGGCTTCATAGGTGAAAACTATTGAACATTTAGAGAAGAGCTAATACCTATCCTTCTCAAAATCTTCCAAAATATAGCAGAGGGAGGAACACTCCCAAATTCATTCTACGAGGCCACCATCACTCTGATACCAAAACCAAACAAAGATGTCACAAAAATAGAAAACTACATGCCAATATCACTGCAACATCACTAATCATTAGAGAAATGCAAATCAAAACTACAATGACCTATCACCTCATACTGGTCAGAATGGCCATAGTCAAAAAAACCTACAAACAATAAATGCTGGGGAGGGTGTGGAGAAAAGGGAACCCTCTTGCACTGTTGGTGGGAATGTAAATTGATACAGCCACTATGGAGAACCGTATGGAGGTTCCTTAAAAAACTAAAAATAGAACTACCATATGACCCAGCAGTCCCACTACTGGGCCTATACCGTGAGAAAACCATAATTCAAAAAGAGTCAGGTACCACAATGTTCATGCAGCACTATTTACAATAGCCAGGACATGGAAGCAACCTAAGTGTCCATTGACAGATGAATGGATAAAGAAGATGTGGTACATATATACAATGGAATATTACTCAGCCATAAAAAGAAATGAAATTGAGTTATTTGTAGTGAGGTCGATGGACTTACAGTCTGTCATACAGAGTGAAGTAAGTCAGAAAGAGAAAAACAAATACCGTATGCTAACACATATATATGGAATTTTAAAAAAAGGTTCTGAAGAACCTAGGGGCAGGACAGAAATAAAGATGCAGATGTAGAGAATGGACTTGAGGACACAGGGAGGGGGAGGGTAAGCTGGGTCAAAGTGAGAGAGTGGCAATGACATATACACACTACCAAATGTATAATGGATAGCTAGTGGGAAGCAGCTGCATAGCACAGGGAGATCAGTTCAGTGCTTTGCTACCACCTGGAGGGGTGGGATATGGAGGGTGGAAGGGAGATGCAAGAGGGAGATGATATGGGGATATATGTATATGTGTAGCTGATTCACTTTGTTATAAAGCAGAAACTAACACACCATTGTAAAGGAATTATACTGCAATAAAGATTTAAAAAAAAAAAATGCAATGCCCCTGTCCTAGGATCCATTAATTCTTTAGGCTCTATAAACACGCACACACACACAAAAGACTTTATACAAATATACATAATTTGTCCTTATTTCAGAATCTGTGAACACTAAAAAAAAAATAAACTAGCTACTGAACAAATATATTGTGTAAACAGCTAACAACACTAAGGTCCCAATTGCTATTAGAAGAAAATTCCGAGTTTATTAATAAATAGTTGATTGTTTCTATCTCACCAAAGTTTAAGTCTTAAAACCTAAAAGTGAAGGAATAAAGTCTGCTCCAGCAATTTACTAGGATTCTGCCTCTGATTTTCATTCAACTCCTGTTCGTGTCTAAGACATAAGCCTTAAGAGTCATCAAATTCCCATTTTAACTGGTTGCTGGCTGTAAGTTAATAAGCAGACTGATCTAGCTTCTTCCCCCCACCTCCCGTGCTTATGCACAATGCTATCAATGTTCTGTGTTTTCCTTGCCTTTGATTGCCATTCCATCCCAGGAGTCTCATTTCCTTTTCTCCTGTGTTTTGGCGGGCATAATTTTGGAACTTAAAAAAAATATGCATCATTTGTCCTCTTCTCATAGTCTTCACCTGCATTTTAGTCTATTTTGGATATTTTTTTCTGCAGTGTCTTCAATGTGCCTTATTTCCTGTTTTCATAAGCTTTATATAACTTAAGAAAAATGCGATCCAAGACTTGTCTAGGTTAGAGGTTATTATTATATTTTTACTGCTATATGGAATAGATGGACCTGCAGAGTATCCACTGGGCATGGCTATTTGCAGGGCTGCCTCTAAATGACATTGACTAGAGGTAATTCTCCAGGGTTCTCACCTTGGTGACCTGGGGAGGCAGCTGGTGGGAGGTATATGTAGACAATTAGCATGTATATACCATACACCCTCTCATTTTCAAAGTAAAAAGGATGAAATAGTTTCTGCCCTTCTTCCATTAGTATGATTTCCTTGTTTTTCATGTTAATAGTACTTTATTATATTCAGTAAAATACATAAGTCTTAAGTGTTCAGCACAATGAATTTTAACAAATTTATATATGCTGATTAAAACATAAAACATTTCCATCATCCTGGAAAGTTGTCTCATACTTCTTTCTAGTCAATTCTTATCCAACAACCCCCAACTCCAGGGAAACGCTGATCTGTTTTCTGTCACTATAGATTGGTTTTTTTTATGTTCAAGAACTTCATATAAATGGAATCATACATTTGTGTTCTTTTGTTTATGCATCATTTTGCTCAGCATATTTTTTTGAGATTCATCTATGTTAATTTGGTTTTTTTTTTGTTTGTTTTTTTTTTCACTTACTATTATTCTTTGGTATGGATATACCACAATTTGTTTATCCACTTTCCAATGGATGGTCACCTGGGCTATTTCCACTTTATGCTTTTTATGCATAAATCTGTTATTTATGGATCAGCTTGTTAGGAACCTATACAGTTGTTTCTCTTGGTATATATCTAGGAGTGCTGTTGCTAGGTCTTAGGGTAGGTGAATATTTAAACTTATCAGAGAGTGCCAGTTTGTTTTCAAAGTGATTGTACAATTCTAAACTCCCACGAGCAATGTATGAGAGTTCTAGTTGTTCCACATTGTGTCAACACTAAGTATAGCCAGTTTTAATTTTAGCTTTTCTGTGTGTAAAGGTATGTGGCTTGCTTTGCGTTTCCCTGGTGACTAATGATGTTAAGCACCTTTTCATATGCTTATTGACAGTCTTAGTCCATTCTGGATGTTATAACAACAATACCACAGACTGGGTGGCTTAAACACAAATATTTATTTCTCATAGTTCTGGTGGCTGGGAAGGCAGTGCCTTATGAGGGCAAATCCCTGGCTTGTAGACAGCCATTTTCTTGCTGCATCCTCACATGCTAGAGAGATATAGTTAGAGAAAGAGAGAGAGAATGAGAGAGAGAGAAAGAGATCTCTTGTGTCTCTTCCCATTCATGAGGGCTCCATCCTCATCACCTAATCACCTCTCAAAGCCCCCACCTCCTAATATCATCACATTGGAGCATTTCAACATATGAATTTGGGGGGAAACATAGTCCATCCATAACACTGAGCATTTGAATATCTTCCTTTTGTGAAGTATCTGTTTAAGTCTTAAACCAATTTTTAATTGGGTTATTTGTATTTTTAATATTTTATTTTCCTTTGAAGAACTTAAATGATTCATATGCTTTCATCAAGAGCCAATTAGATGTCTGGATTGCCACAGGTTTTCAGATTTAGTATCTTAAACATACAACAAACTGTTGAGGTCAATGCATTATTCCCATTTTACAAATAGGAAACTGAGCCTCAGGCACATTGAAAAACTCCCTCAAAGTTGAAGCTTTTTGACTTGAAGTATAAGGCCTCTGGTATGCAGTGTCACCAGAGAAAAAGGTGAGAGAGAAGATATTGCAAGAAAAATTCACTCTTCGAAATTGGTCCTGACTTAAAGAAAATAATCTTATATTTTAGAATAGTTATATATTACATGAAAGTTGCAAAGATAGTGTAGAGAATTCCCATATATCCAACTGGTCCTGTTTTTTTTTTTTTTTAAATAATGGCTTTATTGAGATATAACTCATATACCATACAATTAATCCATTTACAATTAAATGGGTTTCAGTGTATTCACATATATGTGATGTACAACCATCACCAATGTCAAGTTTGAAGCACTTTTATCACCTTAAGAAGAAACCCTGTACATTTTAGTTATAACCCCTCTTCTCCCCTATAATCCCTCTCAAATCCTAGACAACCGCTAATCTGCTTCTGTCTCTAAAGATTAACCTATCCTGGGTATTTCATATGAATTGAATCATATAACAGTGGCCTTTTGTTACTGGCTGCTTTTGGTCCTGGCTGTTTTAAGGCTGCTGTAGTCACCATCACTCTTGTCCTGTTCTCCCTGGACACTCTGCAAGCTCCATTTCCAGTCCTTTTGCAGGCAGGTGTGGCATGTGACTGAGTTCTGGCCTAAGAGGTCCAAGCAGAAGTGATGTGTGTGCGATTTCTAGGCTGTATCTTTGAAAGCCAAACCAAGCCAAACATCCTAAACTCCATCCTCACACACTTTTCTCACACTTGGACTGAATGAGGAGAATTCTGAAGACCTAGAAGAAAGTGAAAGCACAAGGTAGAAGGAGCTTGGGACCCTGAAATAGGAGGAAAACCGCACTCCTGTTGGACTGTGCCCTGGGCTCTGAACAAATGTTTATTGAGATTTAGGAGTTGTCTACTACATCAGCTAGTCCTAGCTATCTTTCCTACTAAAATACTCTGTGAAAGCCCATGATCATGCATATCCCTAATGTATCAAGGATTCTGATCATGTGTTATCATTTTATTAAGGTGTCTTAGATTGGCCACCCACCCAAGATTAAGAATTAAGAATCATGATTCCTTTAAGATGATTCCCTTGCATACGGCACTGGCACACATTTTTGTTAGTTCCAAGCCATGTATAAACAGATCTTTCCTAAACTTATATCTCTCATTTTGTTGGAAAGAGTCAGAGAAGGAATTGTTATGGAATAAATCACATATATCCAAAAACACTTATCAAGATCCTTATAACAAATTCTTCAAGCTTAGTATTTATTCCACTGTCTTTGCTTCATAATCTCCCAGCACGTAGGAGACAACACAGGAAACACGAGGAACAGAGCTCTGCGCATTGTGGGGCATTTCATGAATTACAAAAATCTGTTCAGTTCTGAAGATCAAAACCTCCACCCATCTGGGGTATATAAATCTTATACATAGAATTTATGAGGGAGGTTATTTTGAATTATGTGTTGGGCGTTGGGTTTGGCACATAATAAATATAAATGATCCTCTCAGGACAGTAGATTAACATCCAGGAGGAAAAAATATCAGGCATCTGTGGAATTTAAATGGGAAGATGTCCTACACTTCTCAGAGAGAAAAGGGCTTCCAATCCCCAGGAGACAGGACTGTGATATTTGTTTTTAAGGCGGCCCTTACTAACTCCTTCCCCTGGGAGAAGGAGAGATTTAGCTGCTCAAGGGTATTTGGAAAAGAAGCTGTGTAAGTTTGGTTTGCCCCTCTTGATCTCTCACATTCAAAAGGGTGTCTGGCTGTCTCCTGGGCTGCCAGCTGGCCATACTATGGAGGTCTGTGGAAGGCCAACAGCACCAGTGACTGGTGGATGAGTCTGTCCAATTCCCGACTCCAGAAGGAGGTGTTGGGAAGCCAGTTGAGGTTGACCACTTAAGCTACACCCTCCAAAACAGCTCAGATTAGTGATGGAGTTCACATTTTCATTTTTTGCATGACCCCGCGTCTCTCAACTGGTTCTTAACTTAAAGTGTGAGAGGATGGACCATGGAAATATTTATCGATCCCTTGGATTCCAACAGATGCATAGCTGATATATTGCATGTAATACATAAATCAGTGAACACCTATGGCATGCCTGCTATGTGCAAAATTGCACTAAGGACTGTGTGTAACTTCAAAAGAACAAAAACATTTCTCAAATAGTTTGAAACTCCTTGAAGGACAAACTTGCATGAAAGGTAAAATCAGCCAAAGATGGCATTTGTAAGGGTTGTGTGATGTGGGATAGACTGCAGTTCTAACAGGAGTTCAGAGATATGAGATGCTGCTACAGACTAATATTTCTGAAGGTTGAGCTTGGCCCTGCAGCTGTCTATAACACCTGGATGTGTGTAAGCTTATACACAAAGAGACAAAAATTTTCAGTTGACTTCAGCCTATGTGGTTTCAGTTTTCCAGAAGTAATTTCTGGTCCCTTCTGCCTTTTTTTCCTTCTAGTTGTGGTTGCTCCATGGCAGATAAATGATATAGCCACAAATACAAAGCAAATCTAAGGACTTCAAGTTGATGTGCATTTTGTATTTAAAAATAATGATCTGTATCTTTTGAAATGCCCACAGCACATCAATGTTATAGATGTGTCAATGGGAACAATGTAAGAGTCGATGTGATCTTCAGTTTTTCTTGTCATTACACTCACATCAAATGGTTTTCTCCATATACTTCTCCTCCACCTAGTCTTACTCTGTAATGTGTCCTTCTTTAGAAGAGTGGATAAGTCAGCACTTTCTGGGGCATTATCATGAATCAAAAAAGGAACCAACATAGTCTGAAGAAAGCAAGTGGTAAGAATAGATATGAACATTGGAGATGGGAACACAAGGATGGGATTGTGAAGTCTTGTTCTTGAGATGGTTGTTGCCCTTTGGTTGTACTGCACCATCCGTGGTTCTAATTTCTATCAATCACCTGAATGTTGGCCAACATCTACTCAGCTAATCACAAGGCCTTGAAGAAACACATTTAAGTAATCTCAAGTCACAACACGTGGGGCAGTGTCTCTGAGAACAACTCCCCAGTAGTGTTACTGGGAGAGGGGCACCTTCACTAGGGGCCAGAATTGAGCCTCCAGCTGGAAGTCAGGGCATCAGACTCTGGTTCCTGCTGACTAGCCTGCATCTACTGTTCACGTAGCCCCCTCATTTTCCTCTCCTTCACTCTGCACAGATGGAGTTGGGTTGGGAGACAATGACCTTAAGCCCCTTTAAAATTGATTCCAATGTGAGAACCCAGTATTCTTGCCAATCACACAGTTCGGTTCTGCATTCCTCCTACCTTGGACAGAGGGTCATTCCCAGCAGCTCCCTGAGCTGGGCCCTGTAGGAGAAGAAGGGAAATATTTGGTTTTCTTGCATGTGATAATGTCTTCCATAGTTAGGGGTGTTTTACCTTTAGCCATAAGATCAGACACATGTGCCTTTAGGTTATTGGAATATGGAATATGGAATGATCATAGATCAACACTTCAGAGACTTTGAAGCCAAGGGTATTTAATGGCTCACATATTCTTGATAAAATCATGCCTTCTTTTCATTTAGATTGATTTTTTTAAATAAGCTGGACAACTTTTAACCTCTTTATTGTCCAGCATTTGAGGCAACAGGCTATGAAATGGCTTTGTTATACTTCATAGAAGCAAGGATTCTACCTTCTGCGCACCACTCAATCTCTCTGAGTATGTAGTTTCTTGAAACTAAAGGACACGTTAAATGCCAGATGTTTAAATGATGTTTCAGGCACTTGTGTCAGACCCTGTAGTTGCTTATCTAATAGTCTCTCCTTTTTCTTACTAAGAGAATCACACTTTGTTGGGTTGGCAATGTACCTACCTTACATATGTACATTTTCTTACACCTCTTGTATGTGATATAGTTAAGATGTTAACAGATGTTAACATGATTATTGTTAACATCAAGGAGATGTTAACAGAAATCACTGGATAAGCCTTCTGGGAAAGGAATTTTAAAGGGATTTTCTCAACTGACATACACTCTTGCTCTGGGCCCTTCTATCTTCCTTTTGTCTGGAATGGCCATTTGTAATTGTTGGTGCTCCAGCAGCCATTTTGGGACCAGGAAGACAATAAGATTGTGCCAAGGATATAAGAAGCCTGCATCCTGATGACATTGTGGAAATTTCATACCAGTCATCAATTTCTCTTCTCTACACTTCTTTTAAATCACTGTTCCTTGTGTTTTCTGTTACACTGCAGCAAAACTCAATTCTTAACTGGTAAAACACTCAACCTTCAGATTGCTTTACTTAGAGATAAAACAGAAAAATGAATATTTGACATGAAAACATTTTTTTTTTACACAAAATAATTTTGGTGAAATTCTAACTTTAAATGTTGGAGATGGGGCATGTCTTATCTCTATAAATCCTATATAACATCAAGTAGGCCTAGATTAAAAAACAAAAGCTGCATCCTTTTCAAGTTTAATATAGCCTGAGGAAAAACCCCATTACTCTGGCTTAGCTGTTATTCTCTGCATGTGAAACCTATGCTAGAAGAAATTTCACTGGGAAGGGCATGTAGTTCAGTGGAAAGAATAGGAGCTTTGGCATCAGGCAGATTTGGGTTTGAATCCTGACTCCTCTCTAAACAGGCTGTGTAATTTTGAACCCATTACCGTATCTTTCTCAGCCTTTCTGATGTATAAAATGAGGAAGGCCTCAGGTTAAAAAGGAAGAAACAGATGTTTACTGAACATCTACTATATGTCAAGACTGTGTTGAGCATTTAGCTTTTTGACTCTCTGAGTTTGGCCCAGATGGAATTATGACTTCAGGGCTGAGCCTCAGAAGGACTGATGTTTGATCCATTTAAAAGCTTACTGGTACTAACCAGGGGAGAGTGAGTGAATTGAAACCTTCATCACAAGGTTTCAATTAAGAAACCAAATCAAAATCTTAGTGGCATGGTGAGGTTTGGTGATTACCATCCAAAACCAGATGTAAGGGCTAGAGTTGGGTCTGGTGGACAGGGTCAGTATTTGGAAGCTGGAACAAAACTTTGAAATTCCATCTGGAAAAACTTGTACCTCTCCAGGAAACAGAATGGTTTTGGGTATACGGAGACCCCCAAAACTGAAATGAAATGGGGCTTATTTCCTTGTGAGTTTAGTATCATATGTCCTACAGATGTGAGACCAAGTACTTGAAAATATTTAAAGTCAATAAATTATTTACAACAAGAAAGCATGTATTTTGCCCAAGGCAGACTCTGAACCTTTTCAGTACATCTTTTCTCGCTTATCTCTTGATGAACTTGTTCAACTGTGTGAACTCTCAAATTGTCAGCATACTTGAGTTTGTTCAACATGTATTATTTGAGGATCATGACATAAAATCAATATTTAGAAGAAAGACTTTGGGGAGAGAGAGGTGAAAAAGTACAGAAAAATTTACCTTGTGAGAAATTAAGTTGTTATTTATTTTCCTTCTTTTATTCATCAAGACCCTGAGCTCAAGGGATTTGCAATTACAAAGAGCAACTATAATAGTGGCTCATATTTGCTGAACATTTTTCAAGTGTGGGGACTTTATGTGGCTTTTATCATCTTTAGTCCTGACCATTAATAACTGTCTTTCATGATATAAAACTCGATGTGGTTTCATTGGGAAAGCAGTGCCATAGTGGAAAGAATAGGGTCATTGGCATCAGTGAGACTGAGTCTGAATCCTGACTCTATAACTTTGAGCACATTAGTGAACGTCTCCCAACCACAGTTAATAATTCTCCATAGTTTTCCCCATTTTTCAAATGAGTAAACTGAATCTGAATGGAGTTGGGCCACCTGCCCAAAGTCACACAGATAGTCAATAGAAGAGCCATAGATATAGAGAGATAGCGATCTTCCACCAATGAAATCCTGTGCTTTCCCACACGCTCTTATACTGCCCAGATGTCAGGGACCCCAGTGGATAATGAAGGGACAGGAAACATCCTCCTTTCATATGTGAGAAAGCGGGGTTCTGAGAGGGTGAAATGGATGCCCCAGTGATGGCAGGAATCCGAACTCCAGCCCAGATATCCACCTCCACACAGGACCTGAGAATGAAACATAAGTCAGGATAAGATCTGGTTAAGATTCATTCTCCCGGTTTCCAACATATCACATTTCTACAAGATTTATGGTTGTTTTCTCCTCAGTTGGAACTAATGTTGTTGGATTATCAGGTTGTGTTTACATTTTTCTCTTATCTCGGCAGCATCGTTTTGGTCCAGCTGGCTGGTCTGCTCTCCGGGGATCAGCTTTTGCCATTTGACTCTTTCCCGTGTCCACACAACTTTCCCTTCAACTTCTTTGTGGCTCTGTGTTTCCTTTGTTATGAGTTACCTGTTTTCTGCCAGCATGGCTCTTTGTGTAATTCTCCACCTTTTGTTTCCTGGTCAGTGCAGAGATTATCTCCTAAATAGTCGTGCACACTGGAGATCAGCATTTGTGATCCTTATCTCTCTCTGGAGGAAAAGACTTCTTTCTCCAGTTTCTTAATCCTGACCTCATAGTCAGTCTTTTCTTTCCAATTAGCAAATGTTTTCCTACAGTTTTGAGTTTTCAGCAGTTTTGGAGCACACTTCCGGGAGATCCTCTATAACACAGAAAACATTTTTGCTTTGAGCCCCAGAACTTTAGTTTGTGGAATTTTCTTTTTCAAAACAGAACAAAGAGCAGTTGCAACTGCCAGTTCCTTGGCCCTAGTTGTTTCCTTCTAGGCCCTAAATGGTAACCAGACACTGACTCAAATTCCATGGCCCCATTGCATGCCTCTCCCACTCCCCCCACACCCGCCGTTTTCCTCTTGAGGTTCATTATTTTCTCCAAATTAAAACGTTCTGGTTGGAATGAGTGAGTATAAAGAGACAGGGCAGCAGGGAGCTCCGGCTGTACAGAGGGATTAGATCTTGGGGAGGCCTTCCTCACTGGTTTGTGATACAATTAATCGGCCAAAAGGACCATAGCTTTGTATTTGAGCAGATCGGTTTTGAAAGGAAGTCTGCTCTCATTACCTGTGACAGTTGAGTTTTACAAACAATTTCTTAGAATATTTGAGACAACACAGAGATTTTGGCTTTATCCAGATATGAAGGTGTTATTCTTTCATTCACTCATTAGCTCATTCATTGATTTGTCCTGCAAATGTTAACTTCATGGCTACTATGTATGCATCAGGCATTGTGCTAGGTCATGAGGGCTCCAGGGCAAGCAAAAAACAGACTGGCCCCTGCTCTCTCAGATCTTACACGGAAGTTAGGGTGACAAATATTAAGTAAGTAATCCCATGAGTAAGTGAACATCTGCAAACTGAGATAAGCTCACTGCAGGAGAGGAGGGTCTTTCCAGGGCAGATAACAGAAGGTCTCACCTAGGACGTGTATGCTTGTGTCTGTGTCAGGGCAGGCTTACTCCTGAGGAAAAGACCAGTGAGCTAAGATCTGAAAGGTGAGAGAGAGTTCACTGGGTGATGGCTGGGAGCCAGGTGGGGTATGCTTTTAGTGCATCGTGTTTCTGATCTGACAGAGGGGGTAATGTGCAAAGGCCAGATGGAAGGATGAGCATGGTGCATGAGGAGAAATGAACCTAGGCCAGAGAGGCTGGATTTCTGAGTGCAAGAGGGAGAATGGAACAAGAGCAACCTGAGAGTTAGCCTGATTCTAGGACAGGATGGGAGATTTAGTCTCAAGCCTTAGAGCCCCTGACAGGTTCTACACTGGAAAATGGCAGGATTAAATTTGCATTTTGAGAAGATTGCTCCCGTTTCTTGTAGAGAACAGATGCTCAGAAGGCCAGGGTAGTTCCATCCAGTCATTCATTCATGACACGTGGTGAGAGGGAAAGAGATGGCTCCTGCTCTGTTAGAAGTTATTGTTGAGTGAGTGAGAACAGATAATAAACAAACACATAGATTAAGAGAAAAAATACTTTCCAATGGCACTAAGTGCAATGAAAGAAATCAGCCAAGGGGCATCTGGCAGACAGCACAGGGCCACTGTTGGCAGTCAGCGCCATCATCCCATCTACTGAGTTTTCAGCGAAGGCCTCTCTGAGGAGCTGAGGTTTTCCTCCCTAGGGATAGAGCCTTTTTGAGTCTCATGTCTTGCCTAGAACTGAGCCTATCTCCTCACCAGCTCATGGAGGGCTTGTCCTTATGTGCTGACTCTGTAAGTGGACCCCTGGACCCCCCAGTTTCTCCTGGCCTTCATACAAGAGTGGAGTATGTGATCCTGAAGGAACTTTCAAGATCATCTCATTCAACTCTCTCATTTTACTGGCAACCAAGCAGAAGCCCAGGGAGGTACTACAGGGGGTCAGCAAACACCCCATTCCTGTATCCATGCCATCTTTCCCTGGACCCAGAGCCCACAGCCCCACAATTCCATCCTCTTGGTAAGGATGGGGGCACAATTGTACTTTCAGAGGCCATGCAGCCTGTTTCCGAAGCACTTTTCATCCCTGGGTGTGTAGGAGACTCCAAATATCTGTGGAAAGTGATTAATGGTCTTCCCCCACCACCCCCGGCATCTCCTAATGCAAAAAATCTTGGACAGCAACCAATTTAATTTAGACTCTAGAAATTGCTACTTTTCTTCAACCTGGCTTATATTAGTGATATTTTTTAAAAGCCCTGAAGCTCTGAAGCATATTTAAGATCATGAAATAGCATTGCAAATCTTTTGCCATTTATAAAATTGTATGGAATGTGAAGTCTAAAAAGAAAAAGAAATCTTTTTTTCTCTTTGGTTTCCATAAACTCAATAAGACATTTCTTAATTAAGATTTATAAAAATAATTTTTTTATATAATTGAGTCATTGGTTGAAGTTTAATCTAGAACATAGTTTTCATGACTGACCTGAAAATCCCTTTGGGATCATAGTATAACCTAATCTGAAATAATGCTTCCTGAGCTGGTTATAATAAAGTTCTTTTATAATATATCTCTTAGGAGATTCCTCCTCCATTTTTTTCTGGGAGGAGAGATATTGTTTGGGGAGAAAAGTCCATGTTTTTGAATCCATCCGATTTAGTCAAGGCCACAGGCATTGAAGAAAGAATTTGGTGGTAATATTTATCCCGGGAAAACATTTTATTGCTAAATTTCAGATATATCCTACTGCAAGGGAAGTTTCTTTTCTCTTTCAAATGAGATGGGTGTTTTACAATCTTCATTTTCAGATGAAGAAATTGAAGCCCAGAAAAATAAAGTAACCAAATTCACACAATTAAACCCTAATCATTATGGCCATCGAGTGGCTTGGAGGACATTTTGTATGACATTTCAGCTTAGATGAGAGAGTAGCTCAGTGTGGGTGAGGGTGGGGGGAGCTTCCTTGGAACCAACACTCAAGCTTAGAAATTCATGTCTAAATATCCCTTTAGGGCTTTTGTTTCCTCATGCTGGTTCTCAAGAGGTGAGAATGACACAGAGATACTGAGTTCCTTGGGTCAGCTGAGGAGAGGAAAGAGTCAACTCTTCCTTGGAAAAGTCACAGAAGTTAGTGTGCTGAGATGCACTTGGCATCACAGCAGTGACTGCATGCAGCTGCCCGGTGCTGAAGGTCGAACCCAGGTAACTGCGTCTAGTAGTTATCAGTGGTGGCTTTAACAACAAATGGCTTAAAACAACAGAAATTTATTCTCTCATAGTTCTGGGGGTCAGCAGTCTGAAATCCGTCTCACTTAACCGAAATCAAAGTGTTGGCAGGGCTTTGCTCTCTCTGGAGGCTCTAGGGGAGAAGCTGTTCCTTGCCTCTTCCAGTTGCTGGTGGCTGCCAGGATCCCTTGGCTTGTAGCCACATCACTGCAGTCTCTGCCTCCATGGTCACATTGCTTTCTCCTTTTCTATCTATGTCCAATGTGCCTCCACCTCCCTCTTATGTGCTTACATTTAGGGCCCACCCAGATAATCCTGGATAATCTCCCCATGTTGTGATCCTTAACTTAATCATACCTCCAAAGACCCTTTTTCCTGATAAGGTGAAATTTACAGGTTCCAGGGATTAGGATCTGATATCTTTGGGGCCGGTATGGAGCCCATCATATACTGAGCCTGGACCCATCATGCTGACATCATTTATTTATGACTGACAAAGGACAAGGCTGTGGGCAAGAGGCCAGGAGACGAGAGCCTTTCTGTTCTCTAGACGTGGGGAGAAATGTCATAATCACTGTCTGGCAGAACAAAAGAGTGAAAGAAAAAGCTTAGGCAATACTCAGCTCCAGAGTGACCACATGGCATGATTACTGTTGAATTTGTTTATGAGAGGAAAGAAAGCAGCCATGTTGGGATACTTGTGTGGTTTTCATATCCTGGAAGTTATGTTGAAATAGTTGGACAGGAATGAGTTATTCAGGAGTATAAAACAATTTTTTTAATCTTTGACTTTTTCTTTTTTAACATCTTTAGTGGAGTATAATTGCTTTACATTGTTGTGTTAGTTGCTGCTGTATAACAAAGTGAATCAGCTATACGTATACATATATCCCCATATCCTCTCCCTCTTGTGTCTCCCTCCTACCCTCTCCATCCCACCCCTCTAGGTGGTCACAAAACAGCAGCTGATCTCCCTGTGCTATGGGACTGCTTCCCACTAGCTATCTATTTTACATCTGGTGGTGTATATATGTCCATGCCACTCTCTCACTTCATCCCAGCTTACCCTTCTCCTTCCCCGTGCCCTCAAGTCCCTTCTCTATGTCTGCTTCATTCCAGTCCTGCCCCTAGTTTCTTCAGAACCATTTTCTTTTCTTTTTAGATTCCATATATGTGTGTTAGTGTATGGTATTTGTTTTTCTCTTTCTGACTTACTTCACTCTGTGTGACAGACTCTAGGACCATCCACCTCACTACAAATAGTTCAATTTCGTTTCCTTTTATGGCTGAGTAATATTCCATTGTATATATGTGCCACATCTTCTTTATCCATTCATCTGTCGATGGACACTTAGATTGCTTCCATGTCCTGGCTATTGTAAATAGAGCTGTAATGAACATTGTGGTACCTGACTCTTTTTGAATTATAGTTTTCTCAGGGTATATGCCCTGTAGTGGGATTGCTGGATCATATGGTAGTTCTATTTGTAGTTTTTAAAGGAACCTCCATACTGTTCTCCATAGTGGCTGTCTCAATTTACATTCCCCCCAGCAGTGCAAGAGGGTTCCTTTTTCTCCACACCCTCTCCAGCACTTATTGTTTATAGATTTTTTGATGATGATACCTCATTGTAGTTTTTATTTGTATTTCTCTAATGGTTAGTGATGTTGAGCATCCTTTCATGTGTAAAACGATTTCTTGTTCAAACAGACTACAAACCTTGAGTGGTTAAAATATCCTCCCAGAGAGGAGAAATGTAAAATGCCCTTAATGTTATTAATGTGGCCCTCTGGGGACAAAGAATCACATCATCCCCAGTCTCTTGTTGATTTTACCCCATGGAGCCTGTTGTTGAGGAGGAGCTGTGAAGTTGAAGCATCCGGCCGTGGTAACTGAACGATGTGGTGAGGAAACGTACTCCTTCCTGACTTCATTCATGAGTCAGGAAGGGGGATGAGATGCCTGGTTAGTGGAAGCTACACATTCTTGTCCATTTACTTGCTGTAGATGAAAGAACATACCACAATATTGCTCCCCCCACCAAATAAATAACATTAGCCTGGATCTTCTCTCATAAATGGCAGAAACATCAGTAACAAGGGCAGCAGAGAAGCTTCCCTGCCTTCCCAACACCTGAGAAAGTGGGGTGAGGTTTTTTCATTGAGATTTTCCTAATGCAGGTCAAAGACATTTCTAAGCTTCCTACAGGCCTTCGTGATTATTTTAAGGAGTGAAAATACTTTTTTTCTTACGTGACCACCTATCACCTTTCAAAATTCTGGGACTCCTTGAAGGCCCAAGTGTTTTACCTCTCTTCTCCTCTTTCCTTCTTCTTCCCTGACCATCCTAAATAATTCATACATTCAAGTAGTTTCCAGACATGATGTTCAGGTAGAAATTCTTACCCAGCCCCAGTTATCCAACAGAGCCCTGAAAGCTGCTGATTCTAGAATAGAACCACTCAAATTTAGGTTGATCATCATCAAGATGAATGGCTAGACTAGGAGCAGTTTAAAATATTTCTTCCTGTATCCCCAACTCAATGACCTTCCAGCCAGTGTCCTACGGGATGCTAAACACTTTCTGTCACCTGTTCATCCCTTTTGCTTAAATGAGAAACATTGGTGTTTCTTGTTGAAGGGTTATGCATTGGGGCACACTGCCTTATTAAACTGTTAGAGCATACCAATGCCTGTGGTATTTTTTTTTTCCTTTGCCAAAGGCAGCTCTGACCAATACAATTCCATTCCAGGGCACAACAATAGCAAAACTGAATTGTCTTGTGACTTCCTGCCCCACCAGTGACAGTTTCAGACAAGACCAGTCTCAAGGACCTGGTCGGTTGTCACCTTTATCTTTCTCAAGGCTGCATTGTGAAAATAATATTCCTTTTCTGGCACATAAATGCCTTTTCATCCCTGCCCTTTCAAAGCCCAGTTTTCCCCAGACCACCAAGAAATTGACGTGCACTTGTCCTCCACATGGTGCAGGACATTTGTACTCTCCTTGATTGTATTTCTATTAGAAATAGAAATACTTCTATTTCTATTGTAGCTGATTTAGTAACCAGGCCTAAGATATTGGCGATTGGATTTGTTCAATCTCCAGTTAACAGTAAACTCATTGAAACCTTCCAAATACTTTCCATTTTTCTGGACCCCACTCTGGAACCCACTCAGACCCCACATTTAGAATGAAGCTTTCCTTAAACTCCTTGCTATAAAGTGGCGTTGTACTCTGAGGTCCTCTTACTCATTGGTACAGAGGCACCACAGGGCCTCCTGTTCCTCTACAGCAGCACACCGACCTGCTGGAGCTGGGAGAACTGGCAAGTACCCATCACAGTTTTCAACAGATAGTGATTTTCATTTGAACTGATTCAGCAGGGACACATATAACCACATAGGAGAAATACTGGGATCTCTTGACTGGTGCTTATAGGGTGGAAAATATATTCAATATAATTATTTTTCCACAATATAAACTGCAAGAAAGAGAGGCTAGACACTCCTATTTTGGTGGGCTAGGAGAGCTCTTGGCCTGATAGGGATAAACAGAAAAAAAGAGAGAGAAAATATTGTATTGGCATGAGTTAAACACAACGATGACCATATGTCCAGTTTTCTCATTCTGTCCCAGTTTATACTTATTGTTCAGGAATAATCATCTATAGCACCCTTTTTTTAGCTCTACAAGTATCTTGGTTTAGATATGAAATTATATAATTACCCCAGTTAAACAAAGGTTGAGAAACACAGGTCTGATACGACCTCCAAAACAGTTCCCAAAGGTGTTATTTTCAAGGTTCAATATCTCGGAGGAATGTTTGGGTTCGCAGGATGGCTTCCCAACAAATTAAATCCCACTTTTGATCATGCTTCTAACAGATACAAAGGAAACAGTTTGAAAAGAACCAAATACAGTTTTTGCAGCTGAAACATTTAGATATTATTATAAAGGAGAGTGATGGGAGTCTTGCAGTAAAGAAGAGAAGGCTTACAAAATCTATTAGGAGTGCTTTCTTTGGACACTCTGGATATCTACTCTTTGGTGACTGTTTCTTCGTTATCTTAACTCATTAACACAGTATGAGTTGGATAACTTAGTTTTAACTTGATTCTAATTTCTTTCTTCTGCAAGGAGATGGGGGCATACCTGAAGACAAAGCCTTGCTTGGCTTCCACATTCAGTTGGGTCATATGGTTGTTCCGCGATTGGTCACGTGGAGGACTTGGAATGGTCTATTCCAGAGAAAACCTGGCAGAGTAGCTTTGTCTCTCTCTCATCCATCGATCTGGCTAACAATATGTTGGAACATGAGTCTCAACTGGTCATTTGGTTTTTCAACTCATGCATGAGAAACTATGATTTAAACAACTAAAGCAACAACAACAGCACCAAAACAAGATCAATGCTTGCAGCCAAGTTGTTTGAATGACCACTGCCAGGTTATTTTTCTCCTGCTAAAATCTCATCTCTGCACTTTGACATGTTAATTCCCTTCCTCCCATTTGGTTTGTAAGCAAAGAAACAAGGTGACAACCCATCCACAGCAGCTGTCAGGAAACCATCACAGCCAGTGTGAGTCTTGATGGACACCAGTTGTCTGATGGTGATTCTTCCTAGTATGTTAAAAACCCCCACAAAACTGTACTTTTTTGTTTCAGTTAGTTTTACAGGCATTTCAAGCTGGAGCCTGCATTTTTCTGTGGTAAGCTCACCTTACCACCCTCAGGATTCCCCTGGAGGTCTCACTAACCTCGGCCACATTCATATTTTATGTGAGCTGAGCTGCACGAGCTTGATGCTGCCGTTTGTTTTTTCTTGCACTGAAGTAATTTGTTTTTCCCTTTCTGTGACCCTGGGTTTCAACAACTTGAGGTTGACCTACAAACTGAGAGATGAGAAAATAGGCTTTAAGGTTATCACATCACAGATATATGCTATCTAAAAACTGAAGAGATTCTGACATTGCTTTGTTTGAGTCAACACAGATGCCAAGTTATTTGTCCTTCATCAGTGTGGTTCTTGGGACTCCTTGGTGAATGAAATACTTTCCTAGGAGGTTGGGTCTCATTGACAATGTTTGGAATTAAGTGCTATTTGTGTCAAAGTGAGTCTTTAAAAAGATGGCCAACTCCATTTCTATTTTATGTAGTTTTCAACATCTGTCTTCATTTTTCCTCTAATATGCGTAGGTATTCTGAATACATTTAACGATTTCTGTGGACTGACTCAGAACAAAGAAAGTCTGGATAAATAGTAAAAGAAAAATTCGTTGAAAGTTTCTCTTTTGCTTGTTCTCTGCTCTTTTAGTATACAAATGCCTGGAAAAAAAAATAGACCATTATCTATATGGTTTGGTTCAGGGTAACAGAAAAGTTGCTCTGAATTAAACATTTCTGTCTTATTGGCCTGCTGGGACACTTAAAAATCCCAACCTTTAGACCACACATCTTAATTGTGGCATGTGGGTTTATAGGAGTTGAAATTTTAAAACCCACAGAAGGTTATTTAACAGTTCCAACTTCTCTCCTCCAGATTCAGGCCTTTTGGCCAAAAATGGTGACAATTGGGTTAAGACATTAAAGGCTTTTGTCTAAATACCAATCTTGGTGGTGGTCGTGGAGGGGCAACAGTGCACGATGCCACCAGCAGCCGTGATGGCCTTACTGGGAACTCACTTATTGACTAACCCAGTCACAGGAAGGCCGTGTTGAGCAGGATAATAAAAGGAAGAGGGAAGGGGTAAGGAGAAGGACCTGAATTGTCCAGTCACATGAGTTCCCTTATGTTGTCCTAAAGGACTGTGGATAAGGTTCATGAAAATATGCCCCTGAAAAACCCAAGTGACTTTATCCATTGTTTAAAATTTATTTTTAATCTTTTAACAGCCTTATTGAGACATGTCACATGCCATATCATTTATCCATTTAAAGTGTGCAATTTAATGGTTTTTAGTGCATTAAAAGGGTTATGCCAATTTCATTTAGGACTCCGCTTGTCTTGTCATCTTGTCCTCTCCTTCCTCTGCAATGCTCTTGCCCCAGATATGGGTTCATTCCCTCCTCATCACTCAACTCTTTGCTCAGATGTCACCTGTAAGGAACTCAGAGCTTTCCCTCCATCTAAAATACCACCGCTTCCCATTGTGCCCTCTCCTCCCAGCTTTATTTTGTCTACAGCCCTAGCGATGGCCTGACTGGAGCTCTCTGACCTTTTCTCTTTCGTTTATGGTCTGCAGTCCTCATCTCTCCCAGGGCAGAACCTTTGTCTCATCCCTGCTGCTTCCTCGGTTCCTGAGCCCCGGCCTGGCTAGAGTTAGGGACTGAAGGGAGGAGCAAGTGAGGATGGCTGTCCCCTCTGCACCCTCTTGTAGGTGTTGGAGGAGGAGAAGTGATTGGAGCAGCGGCTAAAGAGAACGGCCAGCTCACCGCCACTCACCACTGGGCTAAACCCCTCCCAACACTGGCCCCGGGAATGGATGCTGCCACGGCCACCAGGAGCTGCCCAACATAGAGAAGGCCGAGAGAGCTGGGCCTGGGGTTCTGGGAACTTGAGTTCTCACTTTCTGTATCTGGAATCCCTCTGAAATTACCTGGCCTCTCTGAGACTCTGTAAGAGGAGGATATTGGACCTCCGACTCCTCGTAGCGTTGACACCCTGGAATTCTGACAGAATTCTCTGATTGAGTATGTAATTGAACACATACAGGTAAAGTGGACCTGGAAGCATCCCCTCTTTAATAAACCCTGTCTCTACGGCTAACTTTGCCATATGAAGCTGCATTTCTCTCTTCCTTCTTCTCCACTCCCTCCATGCTCTTTTTTAAGAATGGACTTTTAAAAAAATTGAACTATAGTTGATTTACAATGTAGTGTTAATTTCTGCTGTACAGCAAAGTGATTCAGTTATACATATATATACATTCTTTTTTTATATTCTTTTCTATTATGGTTTATCACAGGATATTGAATATAGTTTCCTGTGCTATACAGTAGGACCTTGTTGTTTATCCATCCTATATATGATAGTTTGCATCTGCTAATCCCAAACTACGAATCCATCTCTCCCTACCCCACCCTCCCCCTTGACAATCACAAGTCTGTCTTCTATGTCTGTGAGTCTGTTTTTGTTTTAGTTTCATTTGTGCCATATTTTAGATTCTATGTATAAGTGATATATATGGTATTTGTCTTTCTCTTTCTGACTTACTTCCCTTAGTATGATAATCCCTAGTTGCATCCATGTTGCTGCAAATGGCATTATTTCATTCTTTTTTATGGCTGAGCAATATTCCATTGTATATATGTACCACATCTTCTTTATCCATTCATCTGTTGATGGACATTTAGGTCATTTCCATGACTTGGAGATTGTAAATAGTGCTCCTATGAACATTGGGGTGCATGTATCTTTTTGAATTATAGTTTTGTCTAAGTATATGCCCAGGAGTGGAATTCTGGATCATATGGTAATTCTATTTTTAGTCTTTTCAGGAACCTCCATAACTGTTTTCTATAGTGGCTGCACCAATTTACATTCCCACCAATATTGTAGGAAGGTTCCATTTTCTCCACACACTCTCCAGAATTTGTTATTTGTAGACTTTTTAATGTTGGCCATTCTGACCGGTGTGAAGTGGTACCTCACTGTAGTTTTGATTTGCATTCCTCTAATAATTCGTGATGATGAGCATCTTTTCACCTGCCTATTGGCCAGGATGGACCTTTCTAATGCTTGGGGTCTTCAACTCATATGGCAGAAGAAAGAGCAAAATAAAAATTATGCTTTGGATGTGCTATTTGAGCTGGAGCTAAATTTGAGTAAAAGCTTCGTCTGTGAGTTTACAAACATACAATTAAGGCTCTTACAGTTATCTAAATCCACTTTCTTGCCTTATAATTTTATGGTTAGAAGCATAACAGTTGTTTTTAGATTTTCATTATAACTTCAGTGGCCACAGACTGAACCAAATAGTGTTTGTTTATTTGTGTAACAAATTATGCCCTTCAGCTAACTTTACTGTGTAATTTGCATTGGGTGTGCATTTTGCAAAAAAAAGTATACATTGGTCTGAGGTTCTCCTCCTCCTTTTCTTCTCTCTTCTTCCCAAAAGCAGCACTGACAATAGAAAACTGGGAAATAAAATGCACATCTGGGCATTTTACTTATGTGTGTATAACACACATGCCTCTAGATAGACAAACCTGTAGACAGAGAATTATATAAAGATATCCAAATTCAAATTCCATTAACATTGATGCTGGGTAAACTTGGGGAAGTCAGCCTGCTTCACTGAGTTTTTATTCACATTTAGCTCTAGCATCAAAGCACATGCGAAGCACACTTTTGATAAATGGCAGAGATTTTTGTGGATAACCAGAAAAATAGTCCTCTGGGTTGCTATTGAGTTCAAAAAAGAAAGTGTCTGAAATTCCATTTCCAATTGTGAGGTGCTTTCTAAATACATGGTAGAGGTGACTAGAGTAACAGGAAACGAGCACTCTCCATCTCGGCAGGGTGAAATTTGTTTCAAGGTAAATTAAAAAAAATCTGTATGTATGGAATTTGCACCTCAGAATGAATAGGATAAACTTCTTGCCATTTGTCCATTTGAGATCCGCTATGTGCCAGGACTGCTGCCTACCTTGTTGGCCACATGGGGTCCCAGCTAACAGAACTGGGAAGACTCATGATGGAGGTATATCCCCTTTTGTGTTCTCTTCTGGTTATTCGTAGCAGTCACTAAATTTCTATGGAGACCTCATTGCCTGTGGGCATCCAGTGATTTTTGTCCACAGATGATTTTATCCTTAGATGTTACTTTTTCTTTGGTTTCACCTGTGACAAATGGTGAACCTGAGAGAGTGTTAAAGCTGAACTTATTAAAAAGGAATGGAGGGGGCTTCCCTGGTGGTGCAGTGGTTGAGAGTCCGCCTGTCTATGCAGGGGACACGGGTTTGTGCCCCGGTCCGGGAGGATCCCACGTGCCGCGGAGTGGCTGGGCCCGTGAGCCATGGCCGCTGAGCCTGCGCGACCAGAGCCTCTGCTCCGCAACGGGAGAGGCCACAACAGTGAGAGGCCTGCGTACCGCAAAAAAAAAAAAAAAAGGAATGGAAAACCTGTAATATATTTAAGCAATTTGAATTGATTAAGCACTTGGGTGGGGGTAATTTTTTAGTTCAAAACAACATAGGAGGTCTAAATAAATTATTAGTTCCTTATATATGCCTAGTGTATTCTGGATTCTTGCTGAGAAGAAATAATCACAGACATAACTAAAGAATAATGTAAACATGTTACATCAAAATACCTCTTTATAGTTCATATGCTGTAACACCTTCAGATAAATCATACCCTGAGAGATCTTATTTCTGCAATTGATCAGCAGATGACCTTGGCAATATCCTCTTCGTTCAGGGTCTTTAATTTCCCACCTTGGAGGGTGGGAGGAGTAGCTTGGGGTCATCCTTTTAGCAAAGCTCCTTCTGGTTCAGAAAACCCTCTGGGACTGGTAACTTCTACTTTTAATTCTCTCTGCTTTGTAGATTAGAAATGAGAGGACTCACGAGTCTCTTGTGACTGGATAGAATGACTTATTTGAAATTTTTAAGAGAAAAATATGAATTTCCTCCTTCTTTCATTCCACACATGTTGCCAGACTCTTACTCTGTGTCAGGCCCCCCCCCCCTTTTTTTTCCTAAAGCTGAAAATACAGGAGTGACTAAGGTGGACAATGCCCAGATCTTCTAGTGGGGGAATAGTGACACCCCTGTCCTGGGCTTCCTGATAAAACTGGGAAGGCCCTGGGTAAACTGGGATCAGTGGGTCACACCAAGTGGGAGAGGCTGAGCATAAAGGAGTTAAAGAATGAGAAAACAAGGTGGTTTCAGAGAGTGACAAGTTTTCTGTAGCAAATCCTGAGGGTGACGCATTTGGGGGTGGGAGAGAGTTGGGTTTTAGTGTGGGTGGTCTTCAGGAGGTCTCAGAGGAGATTTCACACTCAGTGGGAATGGATGAGAAGGATGCAGACACGTAGAGAGCTGGGGGCTTATGTTCCAGGCAGTGGGAACAAGAGCAGGGGTCTGGGAGCGAAAAGATCTTGGCCTGATTGAGAAATAGAATGATGACCAGGACAGAATGTTCTGAAGGGAGGAGGAGAGGGATAAGGGCTTTGTGGGTGTCAGTAAGGAACTCAGACAATAATAATAATAGCTGATATTATGTTCTGCACACTGACTCATTTCATTGCATCAATCTTCACGGTCACCCATTTTACAGATAAGGATACTGAGTCACAGGGACTTGAATAAGCAGAGTGTCTCAAGTCACACAGCTTGCCATGGTGGAGCCAAGATTCAACCCCCAACGGATGATGCAGAATTTATACTTGGCACTACACTTAACCGAGGGGAACCCCTTGGTCATCGGGAAGGTGTGTCCCTCCTTCCAAACTTTCCGTGCCGACTGGTACCCACCTTACCAGGACAATCTTGTCATTTCGACGCCCCCTCCCCCAGGCAGCTGCAGTTTTTGCTTAGCCAGTAGCAGACGCGGGAGGAGACCTCTACAACTTTTGTGGATTTCCTCCAGCACTGAATGGGGGCAGTTATGAGACGGCTTAGAAATAGTCACTCTGTGTGTAATCAGGTCACTTCACTGAGAAAACATTTTTGTTTCAGCTTCCTTCCTTCCCTTGGTCTTCTCCAGGGAACAGTGTCTCTGACCTTCTAAGTCACAAAGTACAGAGATAATGGGGCACAGCAAGTCGACATAGTCAAAAGAGGGGAGAGTCTGTGGCTAGCATACACACACACACACACACACGAAAACTGTTAAGAGTCACTAGCCAGGGAATCACACTGCAAATATGCTTAGAAAAATATGGCTAAGGGATAGATGGAAAAGTTCCTAGTCTATAACTCTTTGTGGTTGCAAGAAGGAAGAACTCTGCTCTGAGAGAGCGCAGAGCATCACACAAGTGTTTCCTCCCCTTTGGGCCCCTGCTCACATTCAGCTTGGCCTTTGCGCTTCGGATTTACTCTGATGGGCTCACCAGATGTGCAGACAGACTCAAGACGTGGGGTCTCACACTTTCTTTTCAGACTGCTTAAGTACGAGAGAGACCTTTTCCTACAGGGGAAAAATCATGCCTTCTAATTCGTTAGAGCCAGAGATGAAGAATAAAATCTACACGGAAAATTCAAAGGATTGGGGTTTTTATTTTGAGTTTTTAAATTAATACGGAAGAGGTGTAACGAATTGCTCAGGCCCCGAAGTAATGGCCCTAAAAGATACATTTCAGGATCATCTTTTTTTTTTTTTTTCCTTTGCCGCAGTACACACCCTGGCAGCTTAAGATGTGGGAATCAGGAGAAAAATGCAGAACGAATGTCATGTTTTGTTTTAAAACTTTCTCTACTATTGATTGGTTTTGACATTCCATCTCTTTTCTTCATGAATTCCTAATGTCCTTCAGGCCTAACTATAGTTCTTTGACTTTTACAAACCTACTGACTCTAAATCCTGTTTAATTCTAGCATGGCTCACGTGTCCTGAAGAGTTATGTTAATGAGTAAAATGCCATTGTAGTAACCAAAGATAGATTTTGTGGAGGAAAAAAAGGGGAGAGAGGACATCTTTGGGGTTCAGGTGGGAAAGCTAGACTTCTTTCCTTGGCCTTCTCATCGCCCCCCCAGCTGCAGGTCTTCCCAGGTTACTGTGGACAAGGACACACCCCTAGCAATGCAGAATTTATAGGAGGACTGGCATGCTCTCTCCTTCTCCTGGTAACATCTTCGCTTCCCTCCGTGTCCCTCTTGCACCCTCTTGTTAGTGTCTCAGTTCACACTGAGGCGTTGCTCCTCGCCGCTCTGAGGAGCACAGACTAGACTCGGAGCTGATCTGTGCTCTGGTTCCCTCTCTTATCAGCTGTGTGACTTTAGGCAAGTTACTTAACCTCCCTGAGCCTCAGTATTCTTATAAAAAAAGAATGTAACTACAGCCTCAAAGGGTTGTTAGAATTAGCTCGAGTATTGTAAGTTAAAGGTAGGCATCTGGTGTTTTTGATTATTATTATCATTTAAAATCTTGAGCTTTGGGTCAAAGTCAGATATAGAGGAAGCTGAGGCACTGGAGGCAGTGTCTGGAATTACTGGGGTGCGTATGGCACGGGTGTGGCAGCGGGGGATGGGTGTGAGTAGGCTGTAACCGGCACTCCTCTCCTTTGCCCTGTGTTGGCATGTGTCGGCTGTGTTCCCAATCACGCACTATTAGGCTTTTGGGTCCCCTGTCAAAGGGCACATCTGGTTCTGCTGTATGTTCAGCCTGAGGCAAATCTTGAAGGAAGTCTTAAACGTCCCTGGTAAAAGGCACTAGACTCAGAAGTAGAAGAAAGGGATTCTAGTCCCATTCACCAGGTAACCTTGGGTGAGACATTTCAGAACTCAGGACCCTCCAATATAAAGTTTACATCCTCCATAATACCTCATGTGGTTTCAGAGGGGAAATTAAATAAGGTGATGTGTGTGTGAAACACTTTACTCTAATAGTAATATCATTAATAATAATGATAAATTGTTTTTTTTCTCCCAAGGCCCATTGTTTTTTTTTTTTTTTTTTTTTTTTGCGGTTTGTGGGCCTCTCCCGTTGTGGAGCACAGGCTCCAGACGCGCAGGCTCAGCGACCATGGCTCACGGGCCCAGCCGCTCCGCGGCATGTGGGATCCTCCCAGACCGGGGCACGAACCCACGTCCCCTGCATCGATCGGCAGGCGGACTCTCCACCACTGCGCCACCAGGGAAGCCCAAGGCCCAGTGTTCTGATGTCTATTTGCTACCTTCCCAGGGTCTTCTCTTAAAAGCTTTGCTTAAACTTATTAACTATTCAAGTTTTTTTTTTTTTTTCAGCTTTCCCTTCCCTAGACGGCATATCTAATTTATGCACACACACCGCACACACTGCAAACACACACACACACAAACATACTCATCTGACTTGTCCCGTAATCTTTAGGGTCTTGCTACCTATTAGTCATCCTGAAGACTAACTAGCCTGACAGTATTTTCAGAGTCGTTGATGAGTTAATGTAACATAAAACTGCTTTTGGTATAAAATATCAGACCAGGGGTCAGCCAACATTTTCTGTAAAGGGCCAGTTAGACCATTGGTCTCTGTTACAATAGCAACTCTCTTGTAGCAGGAAAGCCACCATTGATGATACAGAAATAAACAGGTGTGGCTGTGTTCCAATTAAACTTCATTTGCAAAAACATTTGATGGGCTTGATTTGGGCTGTGAGTATAGTTTGCTGACCTCTGCAACAGACAAAAGAATGACAGTAATGGTGGCAAACCCAGATGTTATGGCCAGTTATTAGGAAAGAGCCTTAGAGCAGATAAGAGCTTTGGCAAGCCTTCCCTTCCACTCTTCCCTGCCTGAGTGTTCTGACCTGAGATGACAGCAGGGCTGGGTACATGTTCTCACCCCAGAACCCCAGAGCTTGCTGAGTCGTTGACTGGCCTGTGGTGGTGGTGGGGGGGGGCGGTTGGAGGGTGGAAATTTACAAGTCGGCAGAGAGATGGCTCTCAGGACTGATTCAGGGTTCAGGGATTAAGCCTCTGGCGTGGGGATTAAACTGGAATTTCATAGGAACAGACTCTAGCGGCACCAGACGCTGGGCTGGGTCTGGTACGGTGTGTGCTGTTGGCTCTGAGAAGGTCCTCAATGCTATTATGGGCATAAAAATAAAGAAAGAAATGAGGGGTCCTGATTTTCAGCTTTCAACCTCGATTTTTAAAAAAATATTTCTACTGAATCTGAGATGAGAACATACTTTGGAAACAACCAAGAGCATGAAGGAATTTATTCCCAAGGCCAAGAGTGACTAAACTGCTGAGTGTTAAATTCTCAGTAGGGAAGGGATGAAGAGAAGCAATGGGCACAAAACTCACATTTCATCCTGGCTGGCTTTGTTCTGCTGGCTCCATCATGCTGCTTCCTGTGGTTCTGGAAAATGCCGCCCCCTTCCAGGAGCTCAGTGTGCATGTGCCGGCAGACAGGGTGCTGCTTGTGTCCCATGGTCATTGGGTACCTCTTGCTGTTGTCAGGCATCTGGTAAACATTGCCCTTGGGGGAGCCTGTGAATGGTAGCAGCTGAGGAAGGTGTCTCAGAGCCAGTGCACTGTTTTGTTTTCACATGGGGAACTTGAGACCCAGAGAGGAAGTGAGTGTTCAGAGTCTCACAGATAATTTGAGGCGAGTGGAGGACTCGGATCCAGTCCTCTGGGCTCCAGTCCCAGTGGTCCGCTCTGAGACAGAACTGCACTGCTGCTCTGTGAATCATCACAGAGGTTCATGGTGTCACAGGCACCAGTAGTCCCTTTGAAACCATATCACAGAACCAAAGGCGCTTTGACCTTCAAACGTAAAGTTTTTGCCTCATTCCATAGATCCAACCTCATCAAATCACATAAAACAACTTTTGTTTACTCTCATGGAGGTTATCTCTGTATATTCATGTATCAGTCAGTATAGGCTGTGTCATGTCAAGGTAACAAATGACCCCCAAAGCTAAGTGACTTATAAAACCAAAGTTGTATTTCTCACCCAGGCTACCTGCTTGTTGTAAGTTGCTGTGTTTCTGCTCCTCATCTTCTTTCTCCAAGGACTGAGGCTGACAAGACTGTGTCTATCTCAGGGTTGTGAAACTATGTGTCGTGGGCCAAATCCAGCCTGCCTTCTGTCTTTGTAAATAAAATTTTATTGAAATCTAGACATGGTCATTCATTTACACATTATTTATGTGCTACAACAACAGAATTGAGCAGTTGCAATGGAGACGGTAAACCCCCAATGCCCCAAATCTTCAATTTCTGGCCTTTGACAGAATGGGTCAGCTGGTCCTTGGCCTATCTGAAATATTGGTGTTTGTGCCCTCTGGCAGAAGGAGAAGAGACAGTGCAAACTATGGGCTGGTCCTTAAAACTTCTTCCCAGAAGTGACACATGGTTATTTCTGCTCACATTTCTTATACTCAAGCAAGACACATGGCCACTCTTGAGTTTAACAAAGGGGGATAGAAAAATCAATCTAATCCAACCTGATCTGTATTTTATTTGCACACAAATGGACTCTCTTTATTTTTTTTTTTATTTTTATTTTTTGGTACGCGGGCCTCTCACTGTTGTGGGCTCTCCCATTGCGGAGCACAGGCTCCGGACGCGCAGGCTCGGCGGCCATGGCTCACGGGCCCAGCCGCTCCGCGGCATGTGGGATCTTCCCGGACCGGGGCACGAACCCACGTCCCCTGCATCGGCAGGCGGACTCTCAACCCCTGCACCACCAGGGAAGCCCAATGGACTCTCTTTAACTTAAACAGGAGAAAGATTTATGTGAACGTTATCAGGTAATCACACAATAGATGGGAAGGCTGATGAACAGGCTCCAGAGGGAGCAAGGAAGCATGGCCACAGTCCCATCCGGGCATGGTTTCTGTAAGCTGTGCCCCTGGCAACACCAGCACTCCTGTCCCCTGTGCCACTGCCCACTTCCCTAAAGCCACTGTGAGTAACTTTAATTGTAACTCCCTCTGGATTCAAAGGACTGGGTGGATGCTGGTTATTGACCACATGTAAGCCATGTAGCCATGTCCTAGCTGTTGAGAGGGCTGGGAAAATGGATATCAAGTTTTTTTCCATCTTTGGAAGGGGGATGGGCCATTATTTACAGAGACTTACAAAGGGAGGAATTTCATCAACATAGGAAATGGTGCTGGAGGAAGAGCATTATCCACACTAATATTCCAGGGCTGGTAGCTGGAGGCTATACAGAGAGTTTGACAAAGCTTGGCATTGCTTTGGGTTCAACTTCTTCACTGACATTTCTGTAGCCTCATCTTTCAGGATGGCTTCAGCAGACAGCCGAGAAGGATCAGAGAGAGGTGGGAGAGCTCTCTCTCTCCTGGTTGTTCAGAAGCCAGAAGGACCTTCTCTATCTGGACTTTTTCTAGTCTCTTCCTCATCTCCCATCTTTCCATCCCCACAAAAGCCCTCCATTATTTTGGAAAAAATAAGCTAGATATCCTGTGTTGGCCAGCAGAAGAGAGGGAAGGGCAATGCATATGGAAATCAAATTGAGTATATTCTGTGTCATTGTTCCCATTAGGTGCTTCTACTGGTGTGAATCATTAGGATTGGATTTGCCTAAGTACCTTCAACCTCAGGGGGCTGCAGGGCAGGGGTGGTTTGACTAGCTGAGGTAGGGTTTGGTATGGAGAAAGAATCCACCTTTGGGAGGTGGGGGAGAGAGATAAATTAAAAGTATGGGATTAAGAGATACAAACCACTGTACATAAAGTAGAAAAGCAACAAGCATTTACTGTATAGCACAGGGAACTATATTCAATTCTGTAATAACCTAAAATGGAAAATAATCTGAAAAAATATATATATAATGGAATCACTTTGCTATATACCTGAAACTAACACAATTTTGTAAAACAACTATACTTCAACTGGAAAAAAAAAAAAAAAAGCACCTGTCAGGTGGAGGCCAGGGAGCTCACTCCAACCAGGGCTCACTTTTACAAAGGCCTGCAATTGGAACCCTTGGGTTCATATCCAAATGAAATTGTGCATGGTTTAAAAGATTGAATGAGAATGATGTAAAACTTTGTATCTCATTCTCAGACCTAACTCTGTACAAACTTTTAGGATGAACCTTCTGTGTTGTGAGTAGCATAATTCTATTCCAATTGTACTGCATCATACTTTTTGCATTAAAAATATTAACATTTGATTCAAATATCTAATGTTAAACTCTATTTTGGTATTCCTTCATTTTTTTAAAAACATGTTTACTGGAGTATAATTGCGCCACAATGCTGTGCCAGTCTCCGCTGCACAGCAAAATGAATCAGCCACATGCATACATATATCCCCATACCACTTACCTCTCGTGTCTCCCTCCCCCACCCTCCCTATCCCACCCCTCTAGGTGGTCACAAAGCACCGAGCTGATCTCCCTGTGCTCTGCCGCTGCTTCCCACTAGCTATCTATTTTACATTTGGTAGTATGTAAGTCCATGCCTCACTCTCACATCTTCCCAGCTTAAACTTCCCCCTTCCTATGTCCTCAAGCCCATTCTCTACATCTGCATCTTTATTCCTGTCCTGCCCCTAGGTTCATCAGAACCAATTTTTCTTTTTTTTAGATTCCATATATATGTGTTAGCATACCATATTTGTTTTTCTCTTTCTGACTTACTTTATTCTTTATGACAGACTCCAGGTCCATCCACCTCACTACAAACAGTTCAATTTCATTTCTTTTTATGGCTAAGTAATATTCCACTGTATATATGTGCCACATCTTCTTATCCATTCATCTGTTGATGTACACTTAGGTTGCTTCCATGTCCTGGCTATTGTAAATAGAGCTGCAATGAACATTGTGGTACATGTCTCTTTTAGAACTATGGTTTTCTCACAGTATATGCCCAGTAGTGGGATTGCTGGGTCATATGGTAGTTCTAATTTTAGTTTTTTAACCATACTGTTCTCCATAGTGGTTGTGTCAATTTACATTCCCACCAACAGTGCAAGAGGGTTCCCTTTTCTCCACACCCTCTCCAACATTTGTTGTTTGCAGATTTTTTATGATGGCCATTCTGACCAGTGTGAGGTGATAGGTCATTGTAGTTTTGATTTGCATTTCTCTAATGATTAGTAATGTTGAGCATCCTTCCATGTGTCTGTTGGCAATCTGTATATCTTCTTTGGAGAAATGTCTATTTAGGTCTTCTGCCCATTTTTGGATTGGGTTGTTGTTGTTGTTGTTGTTTTTTGATATGGAGCTGTGTGAGCTGCTTGTAAATTTTGGAGATTAATCCTTTGTCAGTTGTTTCATTTGCAAATATTTTCTCCCATTCTGAGGGTTGTCTTTTTGTCTTGTTTATGGTTTCCTTTGCTGTGCCAAAGCTTTTAAGTTTCATTAGGTCCCATTTGTTTATTTATCTTTTTATTTCCATTCCTATAGGAGGTGGGTAAAAAAGGACCTTGAGAATGGGCAACCTCATCTTGTTCCTGATCTTAGAGGAAATGGTTTCAGATTTTCACCATTGAGAATGATGTTGGCTGTGGGTTTGTCATATATAGCCTTTATTATATTGGGGTAGGTTCCCTCTATGGTCACTTTCTGGAGAGTTTTTATCATAAATTGGTGTTGAATTTTGTCAAAAGCTTTTTCTCCATCTATTGAGATGATTATATGTTTTTATCCTTCAGTTTGTTAATGTGGTGTATCACAATGATGGATTTGCATATATTCAAGAATCATTGCATCCTGAGATAAACCCTAGTTGATCATGGTGTATAAACCTTTTAATGTGTTGTTTGATTCTGTTTGCTAATATTTTGTTGAGGATTTTTGCATCTATATTCATCAGTGATATTGGCTTATAGTTTTCATTTTTTGTGACATCTTTGTTTGGTTTTGGTATCAGGGTGATGGTGGCCTCATAGAATGAGTTTGGGAGTGTTCCTCTCTCTGCTATATTTTGGAAGAATTTGAGAAGGATAGGTGTTAGCTCTTCTCTAAATGTTTGATAAAATTTGCCTGTGAAGCCATCTGGTCCTGGGCTTTTGTTTGTTGGAAGAGTTTTAATCACAGTTTCAATTTCAGTTCTTGTGATTGGTCTGTTTATATTTTCTATTTCTTCCTGGTTCTGTCTCAGAAGTTTGTGCTTTTCTAAGAATGTGTCCATTTCTTCCAGGTTGTCCATTTTATTGGCATAGGGCTGCTTATAGTAATCTCTCATGATCCTTTGTATTTCTGCAGTGTCAGTTGTTACTTCTCCTTTTTCATTTCTGATTCTATTGATTTGAGTCTTCTCCCTTTTTTTCTTGATGAGTCTGGCTACTGGTTTATCAATTTTATTTATCTTCTCAAAGAACAAGCTTTTAGTTTTATTGATCTTTGCTATCATTTCCTTCATTTCTTTTTCATTTATTTCTGATCTGATCTGATCTTTATGATTTCTTTCCTTCTGCTAAATTTGGAGTTTTTTTATTCTTCTTTCTCTAATTGCTTTAGGTGCAAAGTTAGGTTGTTTATTCGAGATGTTTTCTGTTTCTTAAGGTAGGATTGTATTGCTATAAACTTCCCTCTTAGAACTGCTTTTGCTGCATCCCATTGGTTTTGGGTCATCGTGTCTCCATTGTCATTTGTTTCTAAGTATTTTTTGATTTCCTCTTTGATTTCTTCAGTGATCACTTCATTATTAAGTAGTGTATTGTTTAGCCTCCATGTGTTTGTATATTTTATGGATATTTTCCTGTAATTGATATCTAGTCTCATAGCGTTGTGGTCGGAAAAGATACTTGATATGATTTCAATTTTCTTAAATTTACCAAAGCTAGATTTGTGACCCAAGATATGATCTGTCCTGGAGAATGTTCCATGAGCACTGAGAAAAATGTGTATTCTGTTGTTTTTGGATGGAATGTCCTATAAATATCAATTAAGTCCATCTTCTGTAATGTATCATTTAAAGCTTGTGTTTCCTTATTTATTTTCATTTTGGATGATCTGTCATTGGTGAAAGTGGGGTGTTAAAGTCCCCTACTATTATTCTTTTTGCTGTTGATTTCCCCTTTTATGGCTGTCAGCATTTGTCTCATGTATTGACGTGCTCCTATGCAGGGTGCATAAATAGTTTCAATCGTTATATCTTCTTCTTGGATTGATCCCTTGATCAGTAGCATCCTTCTTTGTCTCTTGTAATAGTCTTTATTTTAAAGTCTATTTTGTCTCATATGAGACTTGCTACTCCAGCTTTCTTTTGATTTCCATTTGCATGGAATATCTTTTTCCACCCCCTCACTTTCAGTCTGTATTTGTCCCTAGGTCTGAAGTGGGTCTCTTGTAGACAGCATTTTAAGGGTCTTTTTTTTTGTATCCATTCAGCCAATCTATGACTTTTTGTTGGAGAATTTAATCCAATTACATTTAAGGTAATTATCGATATGTTTTTTCATATTATCATTTTCTTAATTATTTTAGGTTTGTTTTTGTAGGTCTTTTCTTTCTCTTGTGTTTCCTGCCCAGAGAAGTTCCTTTAGTATTTGTTGTAAACAAATACTGGTTTGGTACTGCTGAACTCTCTTAACTTTTGCTTGTCTGTAAATATTTTAATTTCTCTGTTGAATCTGAATGAGATCCTTGCTGGGTAGAGTAATCTTGGTTGTAGGTTTTTGCTTTTCATCACTTTAAATATGTCCTGCCATCCCTTCTGGCTTGCAGAATTTCTGCTGAAAGATCAGTCGTTAGCCTTATGTATATTATTTGTTGCTTTTCTCTTGTTGCTTTTAATATCTTTTCTTTGTATTTAATTTTTGATAGTTTGATTAATATATGTCTTGGAGTGTTTCTCACTGGATTTATCCTGTATGGGTCTCTCTGTGCTTCCTGGACTTGATTGACTGTTTCCTTTCCCATGTTAAGGAAGTTTCCAACTATAATCTCTTCAAATATTTTCTCAGAACCTTTCTTTTTCTCTTCTTCCTCTGGGACCCCTATAATTCAAATGTTGTTGTGTTTAATGTTGTCCCAGAGGTCTCCTAAGCTGTCCTCAATTCTTTTCATTCTTTTTTCTTTATTCTGCTCTGTGTTCATTATTTCCAGTATTTTACCTTCCAGGTCACTTATCTGTTTTTCTGCCTCAGTTATTCTGCTATTGTTTCCTTCTAGAGAATTTTAACTTTCATTTGTTTTGTTTTTCATCATTGTTTGTTAGCTCTTTAGTTCTTCTAGGTCTTTGTTAAACTTTTCTTATATTTTCTCCGTTTTATTTCCAACATTCATTTGCTGAATTCTTTTTCAGGTAGACTGCCTATTTCCACTTCATTTGTTTGATCTGGTGGGTTTTTACCTTACTCCTTCATCTTATGCATGTTTCTCTGTCTTCTCATTTTGTTTAACTTACTGTGTTTGGGATCTCTTTTTTGCAGGCTGCAGGTTCGTAGTTCCCATTGTTTTTGGTGTCTGCCCTCAGTGGGTGAGGTTGGTTCAGTGGCTTGTGTAGGCTTCCTGGTGGAGGGAACTGGTGCCTGTGTTCTGGTGAATGAGGCTGGATCTTGTCCTTCTGGTGGGTAGGGCCATGTCTGGTGGTGTGTTTGGGGTGTCTGTGAACTTAGTATGATTTTAAGCAGCCTCTCTGCTAATGGGTGGGGTTTTGTTCCTGTCTTGCTAGTTGATTGGCATGGGACATCCAGCAGTGGAGCTTGCTGGCTGTTGTGTGGATCTGGGTCTTAGCACTGAGATGGAGATCTGTGGAAGAGCACTCATCGATTGATATTACATGGGACTGGGAGGTTTCTGGTGGTCCAATGTCCTGAACTCGGCTCTCCCACCTCAGAGGCTCAGGCCTGACACCAGGCCAGAGCAACAAGACCCTGTCAGCCACATGACTGGGAAATCAGATGTTTCCCAAAGGTCCCCATTGATGGTTTCTCTTGTGAAATCCAAAGTCCTCTGGAAGTGGTTCTGTAGTATGAATGATTGTACTAGATTACCTGTTTATTACACAAAGATATAACTCAGGAACAGCCAGATGCGAGAGATGCATAGAGAAAAGTATGTGGGATGGGACACGAAACTTCCATGCTCTTCCCAGGTGTGCCACTCTCCCCACATCTCCCCCTTCATTTTTTTAAAGTGAACCTGAAGCCTCAGGGTATGGATGTAGCCTGGAAAATCTTGACTTTTAATGCTTCCCTGAGATGACTATAGCGGGCAGATCTAAATTCTCTAGAAAGATATGAAGCCCCAAAGCAGGAAAAGCTGGTGTGAAAATCTAGAAGGTCCAGGATAGGTTAGAATTTGGAGTCACTGATAAGGACTTAGAACTCTGTCAGGACTGAATATGTGTCCTGAATGATTGCCTTGGAACCAGTTAATGACGGATGGCTGCCTAGAAGTATGAGATCCAAACAGGATGGCTCTTCACTGCCCTCACATGGAAAAACCTAATGGAAACTGTCTATGAAGTAGGTTCTATTCTCTACTGGTGATGTCAAATATGCCAAAAAAAAAAAAAAAAAAAAGACTAAAAAATCCATACATCTGGCATTGGGATCTTTTTTGGATCCCACAATTTTTGCTAAAGTGTTGGCTGGGGTCCAGAGGCTGGGCTATATCCCAAGGATCAACAAGGATGCAATAACCTTCCATGGCTCTAAAATGTGTGATGAGCCAGGCAACAGGGAGAATTAAGCTCAGGCCAGTTAGCCGAGGTTTCCAGGGAACTCATGACAGCAAACAGGTCATCAAGTCAAGTATCCAAACTAGATGGAAGATGGAAGAGGATTGCTTTAGGAGCAGTTCAGGGGAGGGGATGGAGGTAGATCAGATTTTTCTTACCTCATTAAGGTCTGATACCACCATCTGGTTCTGGAGTCCATCCTTCCCAGAAGCTTGATTCACACCAAGCCCTGCACCATCTGCCACTGGAGAGTAGACTGGGTTTCAGAGTTACCAATCCAGTTTCTTGCTGGAACCAGGATCCTGACACTATGGCTAGATTCCTTGAATCCTGGACCCTAACCTCATACCTTCAGCACCAGTGTGGCACCCTGGGCCTGAGAGTTCCTTTTCTAGAAACTTCAGCTGCCGTGGCCAAACTTCTTTTATAGCTGTCATCTTTTCTAGCCTCACCTGCAAAATTGGCACTCCTCAGGGGTTCAAATTAAGCTGAGATCTCAGTTCCTGTAACTGAGTGTCTGTATTGAGCTGCCCTTTCATTCCTCTTTCTTTTCTCCACAGAGAGGCATGACCAGGGTAAGGGACTGAGGGCTGCTTCTGTCACAAAGGACCTCCCTTAGATCAGGCCCAGGGTTTCCATGTGCAGTGGCTCTCTCACAAAGCTCTCTCGAAGTTATCTGGAGATGGTGTGGGGGCATGGTGGAGCTCAGGCAGACTTCTCATCATGGATGATGACTTTCTTCTTTACTTTCATGTCTGCTGCTGCTTGCTGCTGGGAATGGTTTTAAACCTCTGGAGTCAAGTTTGCCTTTTATAAGAATACTTTTAAAGAATGCTAAAAAAATACTATCTTAATCCCTATTCCATATATTACACATGTTTAAGTCTTTTCTCCTTTATTTCTACTCTAAAGATGACTTTTTATTGACAACAAATATGAGATTTTGGTTTCTCATATGCTTCGCAAAGAAGAGAATGTTATTATTCAAGTTAAGTTGACACATTTACTTTATTAATGACCCATATTCAATGTAATAGAATCATAGTATTTCAACATGGTATTTTCTCTTTTTTTTTGGTGGTACGCAGGCCTCTCACTGCTGTGGCCTCTCCCATTGCGGAGCACAGGCTCTGGACGCGCAGGCTCAGCGGCCATGGCTCATGGGCCCAGCCGCTCCGCGGCATGTGGGATCTTCCCGGACAGGGGCACGAACCCGTGTCTCCTGCATCGGCAGGCTGACTCTCAACCACTGTGCCACCAGGGAAGCCCTTCAACATGGTATTTTCAATCACAGTGTTTTGGTAGATTAGGGACCATCTGGTCTAAGTTCTAATTTTACAAATGAGGAAACTGAGACACAGAAAGGAAAATAACTTTTCCAAAGTCATCCAAAAGTGTTCCTTCACGAATGCTCTATTTTTTCCCTCTTGTTGGTCAAGTGTTATTTTCTGCAAGCTACGTTTCCCTTAGTGATCTGGTCAAGTCCCTTCTGTGGACTGCTTTTAGCTAAAGGATTATCAAACAGTAGTATTTTTATTTTTATTTATTTATTTATTTATTTTTTTTGCAGTACGCGGGCCTCTCACTGCTGTGGCCTCTGTAGTTGCGGAGCACACGCTCCGGATGCGCAGGCTCAGCGGCCGTGGCTCACGGGCCCAGCCGCTCCGCGGCATGTGGGATCTTCCCGGACCGGGGCACGAACCCGTGTCCCCTGTATTGGCAGGCGCACTCTCAACCACTGTGCCACCAGGGAGGCCCCAGTAGTATTTTTAAAAGGCTAAATAAGCAAGTCCAGTTGTGCAAGTTGAAGTGTGAGCTATAGAGTAGATCAGGATGTGGGCTTCAGAAGTCTGAGAGCAACTTCTGCTTGCATGGGTCTCTCTGCTTCTGTGTCCTGGAGTCAGAAAATCCAGGGCAAGGCTGAGGGAACATTGAGAGACCTAAGGGTCTCTTAGGTGGGGCAAGAGCCACCTTGGGTGTGTTGGCTAGGAGGCTGATGGAGCTGTGGAGAACCCGAGTAGGCATCAGGCTGGGGGACTGCCCGGGCTGCAGTTTAAATAAACAGTACTTTTCCAATTGGCGTTTACCAGTTCACAGTTGTGGATGTTTGGGGGCAGCTCAAGAAAATGTTTTCACAGCCCTTGGGGACTGTGTAATGAGAATCACGTGTAAACTGAATGTCCAAGGAGCCACACCTGGGACATATTTGAACCATGGCGGATCCTCATGTGGGAAAATGTTTTTGGACCTGAACCGTTTTATGAAAAGATGTCCATCAAAACCAGCATAAATACACAGACAAAGCAGTAACAACAGACACCACAGAGTCTAAGATTTAGGCAGAGTTTTCTGAACAGAAAAGCCTCATCAACACTGATGCTCAGAAGGAGAGCCAGTGAGGGAAAATACCAGAGTCTGAAGAAAAAGGCTGTTTCACTTCTGCTTCTTGTGCATCTCCCACAGGGACTATCGGGTTACCTTCCTAATGAGAAGCAGGCACTTTAAAAATGACTTCATACCAAATGAAAAATGATTCTGAGCTGAGTATGGCCTGATGGCTGGTGAGTGTGGGACTTGGAGGGGATATCTGTGGCTCCTCTCATCTCCTGGGCCCAGGGTTACCAGGAAAATCGAGATAAGGAAAAGGATCCAGCCAATTTGAACAAAAATGCCAAGCCAGGCAGGGAGTGCCTTCAGACTCTGCCCTCATCATATAGGTTTTTTTTTTTTTTTTTTTTTTGGTATTAGAATGTGAAAAAGCAAAAGCACATCTTGCTGGTCTTGATTCAAGGAGTCCAGAGTTCTAGAATTTATTCCGTAGCAAATGGGGAGCCACTGAAGGCTTCCCCAGACAAATGCAATCCTTGGCTTGGCAGGAGAAGCCACTATGACAAAGTGTTTGCTTCTTCCTGCATTGTTTCCCATTCTTGTACCTGAGCTCAGTTTACCAAATCCAGTGCACTAAATGCCCCAAAGTTTCTCATACCGCCGTTCCTTTGCCAATGTTATTCTTTCTTCCTGCAATGGCCGTCCTACATCTCATTTGCTGGCTGATGCCTGCTTAAAAATCTCTTTGTCCTGAGTCCCTTCTTCCATCCCTTAGCCTGGGGCAGGTGTCCTAGTCATTGCCACATGTTCAGCTCTGTAATGGCATTAATCATACTCTATTATAGTCTTGGGGGGCATTGTCTGCATTGCTCATGGACTGTAAGCTCCTTGTGTGCTCATTCATCTTTAAATCTCCAGTGCTCAGTAACTAGTACAGCATCTGATCTGATGCATGTGGTAGGTGCTCAATAAATAGAATTGATGGAGTGAATCGAAGAGTCTCAAGCTTATGGGCTTATAAAGCTCCACCTGATTGGCCAACTTTGGATAAAGACATTGGAAAAGTTGCTCATAAACAATCCAACAGAGAATCCAAGGAAGAGAATTCTGGGTTCTCCTTCTATGGTATATGGTGTCTCTGGAAGTCACTGGAAACAAAAGCCCTTGCCAGACAAAAAATTTATTTTTCCTTTTACCTTCGCCTCTACCATCCTATCCATTCATAGCTCACTGCAAGCTCCACACAGTTCAAGAAGTTTTCATTACCTCCCAGGGTTTGAGTTATTGTTCTTCATAGAACTCCAAGGGACATCACATAAAGGGAGTGGTATAGGCTAAGAGACTTCACGGTGGACTTTTCTGCTTTTGTTCAGTGTGATTTTGGGTTCTATCCTTGGAGTGCTTAATGTCGGATTGTATTACCAAGTAAATAAAAATGACAGTTATCAAACTACAAAGCACTTTTGGGCTGATGATTGATAGCATATTTGCAATTTTCAGCTTTATTTCCTCTATTAATACAAGCGAATAAGCAATGTGAAACTTTAGGCACTGTGACAAGATCTGTGGGTAACCTAGGACTCTCTTGGTTGTAAATAAAAAAGGAACCTTGACAGGCTTAAGAAGAGACAGAGGAACTAACCCACAGAGTTGAAAAATCCAGAGGAAATTTGGCTTCAAGCACGAGTCAGGGACTCAAGTGAAATCATCAGGGCAATCTATTCCTGGGACTCAGGTCTGTCTTTCCCTGTACCTGCTTCATTCCCAGGTGCTATCCTGTGGCCCCCATAAGGCCGAGGTCACTCTCCCCCAGTCCATATTAAATGTAAAGGAAGAGACTCTTTCCTCTTGGAATCCCCTGCTCTTATCCTGTGATTCATTCTGATTGGACCAACTTGAGCCAGGTGTCCCCCTTCACCGATCCCTGTGGGCCATGCTGACACTTGCTTCATTTTGGAGACTGGGGTAGGGTCCCACCCAAGTCATACTTCCAGAGGAGGGGCCTCAAATCACCAAAACAAGGGAGGATGGATATTGGTGGCCCAAAATCAATCAGTGTCCACTCCATGGAGATAAGGATGAAGGTACAGCTAGACTATTCCCAGAGCTTATGAAAGCACAGATGCCATATGCTGACCACAGCCTAGGCCAGCTCTGCCCCAAATTTCTTTCTCACTCAGTATCTCAAGTTTGGGAGATGGTCCTGTTATACAGGGCAGAATAAATCCTTGATTGGATTAAAGGCAGAAGGTACTTTCCATATGCATGTGAGATGCCTTCTTTTTGAGTATCCTTTATAACACCTGACTATAGTAATTCAAAGAGGATATGTTCTAGTGACTGCTTCTTTGTCAGAACCTCTTGGTTGGAAGCCAAGCAAGGAAACAAGAGAAGGGCTAAGCCAGGGGCTCTGCAGCCCTAGGTGGGAGTGGAAGGCACTCAGGTCTGGAAGGAGCTGGGATAAAGGGACGGACAAGCCTCTATGCCCCAGCGGCCTCTGCAACTGCATCCAAGAGAAGCATCTGTGGGAGGGTCATTCCCACCCATTCATTCACCCATTCATTCATCAACATTTTCTGAGCCCTCCTCATGTACTAGAAATACATAATAGTACCCAGTAGATAGTATGCTCTCAATAAATATTTGTTGAATAAATGAAACCTGGGGAAAGAGCCTTTCATTTCCCAGTTAGACATGTAAGGTCAAACATGAAAATACATCACTGATGTATACATTAGTGTCAATGAACTTCTGTCCTGGTGGAAGTTCTGGTTAATAGATCCTTTCTGATTTTTTTTTTGTGTGTGTGGTACGTGGGCCTCTCACTGTTGTGGCCTCTCCCATTGCGGAGCGCAGGCTCCGGACGCACAGGCTCAGCGGTCATGGCTCACGGGCCCAGCCGCTCTGCGGCATGTGGGATGTGGGATCTTCCCGGACCGGGGCACGAACCCGTGTCCCCTGCATCGGCAGGCGGATTCTCAACCACTGCGCCACCAGGGAAGCCCCGATCCTTTCTGATTTGAATGGTGAGCTAAGGGTGATAAATAAAAAGAATAACATTGCTCACGGTCAACACTGGAGTTTCCTACATGCTTCCCATGCTAATTTCATTTGCACTCACGAAACATTTAATCCGCTACAACAACTCCACGACTCTTACCATTCATTATCCTCATTTTACAGCAGAGGGGATAAAGGCAATGAGAAGTTCACCAACCTGCCCCTGATCATACAGATAACAGTTGATGGAGCCACAGTTTTCCTAGAGGCCAGTCTGCTTTCAGAGTTCAGTACTGGGTGGGGGGGCTGGGTGTGCCAGGAGGGAGCTGGGAATAGAAGGACAGAGGTCACAGATGTATTAACAGTGGCTACCAGAAAAATTGTTTACGTTCAGCAGAATCAAGCAGCACTCAGTGAGGGCTTTGGGGGTCTCTCTCTCTCTCTCTCTCTCTCTCTCTCTCTCTCTCTCTCTGTCTTTGTCTCTTTCTTATGTAGCAAAGCTGAACACACAAGGGTGTCACTGTATTTTAAACTCTTGTGAGTTCCAAATGGGTCAAAGCCAGCTGGACACCAAGAAGAAGGGGCTTGAGGCTGGAAGGCTGGGAGGAGAAGAGAAGTGGAGAGTGGGTTTTCCTCTAAGCCTAGTCTCCCCCTGCTTCTTCATGTCAGTCTGTCATTTCCTCTGCTCTCCGGTGGAGACTGGAAATCCAGCGCAGATATTTATTTTTAAATATTGCTCTCACTGGAGCGAGATTGTGAGCGGGGACTCGAGTTTGATTATGGGCTTCACTAATGTGGGCAAAGGACTAAAGAATCAAGCTGTGACTCTGGAGAACAGCTCTTATCAGAATGTTTTGACGTCTGCCCATACACAAACAGAAAGCTTCGTGATGGCAATTTTTTCCTTCCCGCTATTTCTGTGCAGTGACATTAAAGAGGTGTCTGCCAGAACGTCGTTAAGAGCAAATTCACACTGAATGCAGTGGGATAACCCGGGTTCTTTCTCTGTTTATTAAAAGCAAAATGTGTAAGAGAGCTCTGGTCTGGAGGCAAGCTGTGCTTGTAGGTCTCATAGGTATAGTGTTGCTGATACAGGGCCTGATCCCGATCGAGACTTGACCCTGTTTTTGAAGACTGCAAGCTTCTGCCCACACGCACTTGGTCATTATTTGGAAGTAGACTGAGGAGTTGCCACGTGCTGTTAGAATGGCTTTTCCTGGGACTGTTAAGTTTCCATGTGAATTCCGAAATAATCTGTAGCATTTCGCTGCTGGGAAGGAGCTTGGGGTTCTTCTTATGGAACAGAATGACCCTAAATGTCCCCAGTGCTGGGTTAATGACAGAGCTGGACCTAGAATCAGGGTTTCCTCTCAAGAGAGGGCGCCCCCCGCCTTTTCGAGAGAAGGGCATTTCTCTGGAAGGAGGTCCTGAACCATCATTGTGATCCTCAGACAGCTCCGACCAAAGGATCCCCTCCATACGGTGTTGAACACTCAATGGCAATGGTCCTGCCTGGGCTCCTGACCACTCAGAAGTGCCCTCTGGGCCTGAGGTTAGTTCTGGTAGGCTGCGGAGGGCATGCAACCAGCCTTCAGCACAGACCTCGCTGGGACTGGGCGAGAACCCTCATAGGGAAAAGTGGTCACATCTCATCACCTGAGCTTTCTGTCGCTCTTGATGTTCTTATTTATTTATTTATTTAACTTTAACGGAATCTTATTAAGAGAAGAATCACTGTGTTGTGTAAAGGGAAATCGCTCTGGATTCCAGTCGCCTGGGTCTGAATCTAAGCTCAGCCATCTACCAGCTCTGTGACCTTGGCAAGTTATTGAATCTCTCTGTGCCACAGATTTCCTCATTTATAAATCAGGATAATAATTGGAAGTACCTCAAAGAAATCTCCTGTGTACAAAATGAGATAAAGACACGTAAGTATCCAGAGAAGTACAATGTTCATGTAGTAAGCCTTTAATTTATATTAATCATTATTATAGACATTAAATAGAATATATATAGACTATACATAGAATACAGATGTTTGGGTCTCTTTCTGACATGAATTTGGCTATTTCTTTGGCTGTATATACATATCTAGATATGTTAAAAAATGAATAAATGCTAGGCCTTTGAGGCTCTGTCTTATAATTGGAATTCATTCATTCTTATAATTGGAATTCATTCATTCATTGATTCATACAACACATACACTCCATGGCTGGTACTACACTAGACTCTGAGAGTCTGGGAAAGAGCAAGGTAGATGTTTCTAGCACTTCAAGTTTACAATACAGAGAGGCAGATATCTAGCAAGCATTTGGATAGTTCCTATAAAGGAATACAAGGAGTCATGGCAGAGGTAAGGTCTACAGACCCGCTGCAGCCTGGAGGTCTGGGAAGGCTCTGGCGGTTAGCTTTTCACTATATTCTTTTGTGTGTGGGGCAGGAGATGTATAGCATTTATCCACTGACAAATCAGCAGTGGCCATGTCTGAAGCTGACTAGCTTTGATGGAGTTTGGGAGGGAGTTTAAATTAGAGGAAGTTTCCTTCCAAGCATGAGAATCCATGAATCCACCAATCACTCTGTATTAACTGAGCTTTTACCGAAGCAAAGCAGCGTGCTAGTGTGTGTGTGTTTAGCAGAGTGGGCCCTGGAGGTAGAAAGTAAGAAAGTAAAGAGAACACTTGCTCTCAAGGAACTTAAAATCTTTTGTTGGGAAGGCACAAAGTACACACACATGAGAAGACAATGGGAAACTATCCCTGACTTAAATAAGTGAAACTTATATCTGTTCCTTTCATTAGAAAAGCCCAATTATGTGACTAAAACAGCATAGGAACATGCATTCCCTCTGAGATGTCTAGGCCTGCCAGTTCCTCCTGCCTGGGAGGTGAAATCCCTTCTTGGAGAAAAGGAATGTCTTTTAATTTTCCCCACGGCTGTGCCTACTCAGGCAACTTTACGGTCCCCTCCCACCTCCCAAGACTTCTCTTTTTCATCTCTGGCTCTGGCTGGATGAACCATGGCCTGGCTGTGTGCCCATAGTAGGTTACATAGACCTAGCACCTCTGTCAGAGCATTTTCCACATGACCTGGGAGCAGTTTCAGGATCTCTGCTACATTCCACTATGGGTTGGGTTGGGTCTTCTGTTTCAGTTCTCTATTGCTGTATCACAAACCACTCCAGAACTTAATGGCTTAAAATGGCAAGCAACTGGTCACGATTCTGGGGTCAGGAATTTGGGTGAGGGTGGTGGCTCAGCTGGAGCTGGAGGGTCCCCCATGTCCTCCCCCCCCCCGACCCCATCTGGGGCCTTGGCCTTGGCTGTTAACTGGGGCATCTTGTTCTCTTCCCTGTGGTTTCTCTCTGTCCAGCTGTCTGTCATCATTCAGTGGTCTGGCTAGAGCCTTGTCACATGACAGCTAGCTTCCAAGAGGGCAAACATCACACAGCAAAAATCACACATTGGCTAAAGCAAACTTCGGGGATGCCCAGATTCAAGGGGCGGGGTACTAGACTCCACCCTTTGATGGCAGGAATGGCAAAGCCTTGGCACAGAAGAGCATGAGGGATGGTGATATTGATGTGACCACCTGCGGTACATCTTATTTATTCTCAGCACTTAGCACATGCCTGGAGCATAGTGATTGCTTACTAGTAATAAGATCTGGCATTTAACGAGCTTCACTTAACCTAAGTATTTACATGTACAATATTGTCTTGTTTAATCCTTCATGACTCTTTGAGCTGTTACTATTCCCATTTTGCTGAGCAAACTGAGGCTTGGAGATATTAGGTAAATTGCTCCAGATTATTAAGTTAGTAAAATGTGGAACTAGAAGTCAGAGTCAGCAGCCTGGCTGTAGAAGTTAAGCACAGAACTCTCTACTGACAGGCTGAGTGATCAGGGTTTTTGTGGTTTACTCTTCCCTGGGATCATTTGTCACCATTACAGCCTGTAGCTGCTTCGATTGTTATCTTGTTCAGACTTGAAGGAGGTAGATTGCACCTGATAGGTGGAATCCCTTTGAAACTGGAAGGGATGTGAGCATGCCATGTAGGCTGGGCTCTAGCTCTGAGCCTACTTCTGACTCTTCTTCGTGGCGCAGTGGTTGAGAATCCACCTGCTGATTCAGGGGACACGGGTTCGTGCCCTGGTCTGGGAAGAACCCACATGCCGCAGAGCGGCTGGGCCCGTGAGCCATGGCCACTGAGCTTGTGCATCCGGAGCCTGTGCTCCGCAACGGGAGAGGCCACAACAGTGAGAGGCCCGCGTACCGCAAAAAAAAAAAAAAAAAAAAAAAGTTATGAGATCATGTCCTTTTTTGAAATTAATATTTCAGTTTAAGAAATGGTAATAAGAATAGATTGTCGATGATTCTGAGTGAAGATACTTGGCAACAAAAATGAAGAGCAAGGGCGGAGGGCTTGCATTCACTCCTGCTACTGATGTTAGAACGTAGAGAATTTCACACTGTCTTTCTTAGAACTATTTCTTAGCCTTGTTATTGCATCAGCAAGGTGGATTGGGGATTGTTGTGATGATATGATGGCATTCATTGCAGAAAATACTTCCTTCGAAGAAGGTCTGGCATATAGTAATGCACAAGAGTGTGAGAGTGTCATTATTATTGATCCCTATGGGATTCCTGTGCACAATGATGGTTGGCTTTCTTGTAACTATTTTCCCTCAACTGGCCCTGGCCAAGCAATTAATGTTCTCAAACCAGCTCCATGAGACAGATGTGGAGCTGCAGAAACACCAGTGACTAGCTGAGAGCCCTGTAGATTCCTGAAACAAAAGCAAGCTGTCAGAAGAAAAGGTCTTTTGTCCTTCATTCCTCAATCTTGAAAATTTATCTTGTGGTTCTCAAGAGTCCCGGCTGAAAGATTTGAATAGCAGCCAAATGCCACTCTTAAAGGAGATAAGAGAACAATGATATCTTATCAGAAAGAAGTTTAAGATTCTTAACATTGTGTCTAATGAAGCAGATTCTTGGAAGTTGGCAGTGAGTGAGCACTTCTGATGCCCTCCTTTTCCACCTCCTTGGGGTCACCTACCAGCTGTCCTGGGTGTACGGCTGCCAGGCTTGGAAGTGAGCAGGATGAGAAGGCTGGGACCCTCAGGCCCTGCCAGGGGCCAGAGGAGGCCAAGCAGGTGCAGAACTTTGCAGTCTGGGTACAAGCTTGGATGTCTGAGGGTGGCTGGTAGAACTCCATAGACCCCAGTGATCTTTGACCCCAGAGTATGTGCTGTGCCTCCCTCACATGTAATCCTAAGAGCACCTCTGGGCTTCCCAGGTTCTGGGACTGTGGGAGGAGATGTCTGGTGTGCTACTTCCTTTCTTCCCATGAGGCTGGGTGAAGGCAGATCTCTCTGCTTGAGCATCCCTGCGGGAATAGAGGCTTTCTTCTGGTGCCTCATACAAGCTGGCCACTTTACCTGCAGTAATCTGCACCCCCATGAGGTCATGTCATGACTGCTCAAGTTTTCCCATTAATCTGACTTGAGCCCCAGGGATGAAGAGAAATAGGAGCAGGCAAAGAAAATCTACAAGGAACCCCAGACAGTGGGGGAGCGAGCTGACCTCTGAGAATAGGCAGCTATTGAAGGAGACAAATCATTCACACCTGGACAGTAAAAATAATACAAAACTAGACATTTTGGAATGAGAAAACTACGTTTTTTTAATTTAAAAATTCAGTACTCTGTGAAAGAAGGGCATAGTTGTTAAGAACCAAAAGTACTGACCTGGAAGATCAAATGGAAGAGAGACTTCAAAACAAAGAGAAAAGACATAAAGTCATCTTAATAAAAGACAGGTGGTTGATAAATTAGTAATAAAAGTGTAATTGATCATTAGTGTAGAGAAAATAATGCTTTATCAGGCCTGAGTTGATGGGATGTTAGGTGAGAGGTAGGTGGCTCAGCTGACTTTCCAAGAATGCTGAAGATACTGTTCTCCTGGATGTAGCTCAGATGTCACAGAGCAAGATTGTGTCCATCACTCTGCACCAGAAAAGGCAGGAGACAGGTATGCAAAGGTATTAATTCTTTCTCATGTTTGATCTTGCTATTCTTTTTATTGGCATGGCAGCCTGGGCCCACTGACAGACATGAGCAAAATGTTTTGGCTTGATGCCAAGAAGAGGGAACCATTGGCTAGGTATTAAAGAACCTTTTAAACAAACAATAAGAGAAATTGAAATACTAGAATGTATCATCTCAGGTGCTGGTTGAGATACCATCCCTTTCAATGATCAAAGGAAGAATTGAAAACAGTATTAGGTATATTCATTGGCTTCGGAATGCCAGCTGACACAGTCATGAGCAACCTTGCTTGGAAAATAAGCTCCCGCAATGTGTCTTTGGCAGTTTTCTCAATATTGTAGTGGAATCACTACAAAGTGTATCAGCATATCATTAGCTAATTGATTTGGGCATGGATTTTTAAAAATTCAACCTTTGAAATGGTTGCTATCACAGATGGAGCTCTGGGATGGCTTGTGTGTGATCTGTGTGTGCACATGGTTATAACAGAGGAGACTACTAGCTGTCTACTGACACTGTTTTCTGCCCACCTTTATACCAGCTACACTATAGCTCCCAGCATCCCTTGCATTTAGGTGTGAATGAAAGCTCTCTGTGCAATGGAAAAAGAACACATATGTGCCATGTCTAAGCCTGGCTCATAAAATCTTTGCATTCCTGCCCCTTCAAGCTCTTTCCGGTGCAAATGACTCTAAGTCCTTAAAGGAAGGCAGAACTGTAAGATGGAAGAAGCTTGTGTTTCTGAATCACCAGGTAGAGGAGAATTGTTTATTCACCAGAATCACCTGCATGGCCCTCTATGTCTGCAAAAATAAACTTTTATTGCATCAAGTCATTGAAATGTTAGTGCTTCTTTGTTATAGCAGCTGATAATACCCTAAGTCAGGGACTGTGAACTGGCCACTGTATGTACTCAATGGAAGTGTGGTCTTGAAATATTTGAAGGGATTTGCTAGAGAACTCTATGAATTATGTATTGTCTAAAAGCATGTGCTTTTCCCCCCAGGGTATCTTTGCTTTCCCACATTCCTGTCCCTCCCAAGACTTTGTAGAATCAGTAATCAGTTGGAAAAGACGCTTGGGCATACTGCATTTAACCAGTGGTGTTTGGATACCAGCCACATAGTGGGGCCTGTGCTAAGATGTGGGATACAGATAGAGTACCTGTTTTCTGGTTGCTTGTCATTGGACTTTGACTCAACATTTTCTTGCGTTGTAAATACAGGTAAGTGTCAATGTTGGACAACTTCCATGACAGGACTCTGTTCCTCCAGTAGTCATCCATTTGATAATAAAATAACTAAAATAATTAAGAATGTCTTTCTAATATTGAATAATAATCTGTCTGTAATTAATATCTGCTAATTGGATCCAGCTCTAACAGACATCTAAAAGTTGAAGACATTTTTTTCTTCCCATTAGAATTTTTCTTCTTCAGGTTGAATGTACTGAGATCTTCCTCTCATTCCTAATTTGACTTGGCTTTGAAGGCCTTCCCCATCTACAAGAAGAACATCCCAAGATGACCCTGCCTATTATTTTAGTTTAATCAATCACTTTAATGAACTGGTGTCCCAGAATGCTAGGTGACAGTCTCCTCTGTGGTGTTTCCTCTGCCCAGGTCCTTACCTCTCAATCCTGGATCACTATTGTAACCTCTAGATGCTTTATTTAAAAAAAAAATTTGTTCCCTCTTCCTTTAGTTTTGTCTTCTCAAATCATCCACTATTCTTTCTCTGATAAACTAAATTTATCAAAAGCCTGATTTCATGGTCTAACTCCAGTGAATTATTTACCCATGTACTGATTTCAACATGTAACTTCCATGCATATAACTTTCAGCAGCCTTTTCTTCTCTACAACTTTAAGTCTGGATTCTACTCTCCTCTCTGGTTTTCCAGTGTCCCCAGAACATCATGAAGAAGCGCTTGGTCCTGAAGGCTGAGTCCAGTCAGTGAAGGAGCTTGGACTCTGTTCCACTGTCCTGTGCTTCCTACAGAGGAAGAGTCTTGGCCTCTCTTTCGGGGAAAGAGAGGTCTGGGAAGCAGAGTTCCAGGGAGTGAAAGTTCACAGGGTCTGCAGCACACAACTTCTCAGAGCATCAGTTTGTACTTGGAAATGTAGGAAAGAAATGTTCCTTCAAATTTTTAATATATAGACTGCTTAATACACTATTTTATAATATTTCACACAATGAAGTACATAACTATTTCCAATTGTATATTTACTCTTTTATGTTTTTAGACATATGAAAGCTGTAGTCCAGAGTTTTTCAAACTGCAGGTCATGATCCATTTGTGGATTAAGAAGTCAATTAGATTTTCACTAGATTTAAAAAAAAGAGACAAAAGAGTGGAATAGAATGGAATAAATGGAATGAAATAGAAGGGAGCAGGATAGCTCAGATAACTAGAAGTCCAGAGGTATGTGGGGTTCAGAATTGTTTGATTGGGTGGCTCAGCCATGTCGTCAGGAACCCAGGTTCCATCCGTCATTCACAGTTTCAGTGTCATCCTAAGGCTGGTTTCCTCCAGTTTTCTTAACATGCTACATACTTATTCTGTCCAATAAGAGGGAAATCTTGGCTTCTTGATTTTCTTTTAAGAATAAGGAGAATCTTTTGGGATTTTATTTTCTAGAACTGGGTTTCAGTCAGTGCTACTACCTTTGAACTGGGATAAATTCTCTCAATAGGAGATGGAAGAAATGGGTGTTGGGGGGTCACTCCCAGTGTCTCCTACAACCAGTGTGACAACCAGGAGGCAAGGCTGGAGAGAAGGAAACCATTTAAAATGTCACCAGCGTTTCCCTACCAGGCATGTTCCTTCTTCTCCATACCATGTATCTATGTCCTTTCTTTTGTCCCCCATTCTTTAAGACTTGGCTTATGATCTACTTTCTCAGTAAAATCTTGTCATATGATTTCAGCTAGCACCACTTCTCCTTCTCTGGATGCGTGCTGTTTATTATTTGTTATGCCATTTGAACGTGTTTTTGTCTTAGCCCTTTAAGATTATGTGATGGCAGAAATCATGCCAAATACTTCCCTGTACCTGCACAGGGCTAGACCAGGTTTTCTTGACGGGCTGATTCATTCTGGTGAATTGTCTTTTGAAACTGGCAGAATGTCAGAAACTTGACATATTTGAAATGTTCTACTTGAGGACTGGAGAAGACCATGGAAAACTTAGCTCCTTCAGGTAGCTCACTATGAGATGGACATCACTGAGTTTTAGCAACATAAAGTCTCCTCTCCTCCCACCATTTTTTTTTTTTTTTGCTTGCTACAATAACTACCTCTCCTCTTGTTCTAGAAGAGTATTCCATCTAATCAGTTTGACAGGGATAATGGATAAAGAACAATGTGGTCTTTTTTGGGGATGCACAATTATGGATACTGCCAATTAAGAGTTTGGAAGGAATTGTAGGAACCATGAATATATTGAATTTCTATTTTCTATGGAATAGTAGATCTGTGCCATAGTGTTTAGTGGGACCTGAAATCTCATCACGAACACTTTACTTAAAGTAAGACTTATACTGAATCTACCAGGAAAAATTTCTACTAAGATGCATTTTGGATTCTTTAGCCACCCAAGTTGAGTTAGAATGGATGGGCAAGGATGTTATTGATATGTCACTGAGTCATCTACTTCAACTTGTTGGAATTCTAAGTTCTAACTGAGAAAGGAAACTAGGTATTCTGGGAATTAATTGCTTCCACCTGAAGAGATATAATTCGGAGATTTTATTTTTGCAATCATGTGTGAACTAAGGTCCAATATTCATCCCTCAATCTTTTACAGCCTTTGCTTTGATGGAAATAAGCTTAGATGAGTTTCAAAGTTGAGTTCTGTAGGAAGCAAAGAAAAGCCATAATTGCTTATTATTTATAAGGGAATATCTATTAACCCAGCCAAGTTTTAGGCTATTTTATTGCTTAACCACTAGATTAACTGCTAGATGTAGCAAGACAGTTGACTCAACTGGTATTCTTTTTTTTTAATCTAATTTTATTTATTTTTTTCTACAGCAGGTTCTTATTAGTTATCCATTGTATACATGTCAATCTCAATCTCCCAATTCATCAAACTACCACCATACCTGCCCCCCACCACTTTCCCCCCTTGGTGTCCATAAGTTTGTTCTCTATATCTGTGTCTCTATTTCTGCCCTGCAAAACAGTTCATCTGTACCATTTTTCCAGGTTCCACATATATGCATTAATATATATTTGTTTTTCTCTTTCTGACTTACTTCACTCTGTATGACACTTTCTAGATCCATCCATGTCTCTAGAAACGACCCAATTTCGTTCCTTTTTATGGCTGAGTAATATTTCATTGTATATATGTACCACATCTTCTTTATCCATTCATCTGTTGATGGACACCTAGGTTGCTTCCATGACCTGGCTATTGTAAATAGTGCTGCAATGAACATTGGGGTGCATGTGTCTTTTTGAATTATGGTTTTCTCAGCGTATAGACCCAGTAGTGGGATTTCTGGGTCATATGGTAACTGTATTTTTAGTTTTTTAAGGAACCTCCATACTGTTCTCCATAGTGGCTGTATCAATTTACATTCCCACCAACAGTGCAAGAGGGTTCCCTTTTCTCCACACCCTCTCCAACATTTGTTGTTTGTAGATTTTCAGATGATGCCCATTCTAACTGGTGTGGGGTGATACCTCATGGTAGTTTTGATTTGCATTTCTCTAATAATTAGTGATGTTGAGCAGCTTTTCATGTGCTTCTTGGCCATCTGTATGTCTTCTTTGGAGAAATGTCTATTTAGGTCTTCTGCCCATTTTTGGATTTTTTTTTTTTAATATTGAGCTACATGAGTTGTTTATATATTTTGGAGATTAATCCCTTGTCCATTGCTTCATTTGCAAATATTTTCTCCCATTCTGAAGGTTGTCTTTTTGTCTTGTTTGTAGTTTCCTTTGCTTTGCAAAAGGCTTTAAGTTTCATTAGGTCCCATTTGTTTATATTTGTTTTTATTTCCATTACTCTAGGAGGTGGATCAAAAAACATCTTGCTGAGATTTATGTCAAAGAGTGTTCTTCCTATGTTTTCCTCTAAGAGTTTATAATGTCCAGTCTTACACTTAGGTCTCTAATCCATTTTGAGTTTACTTTTGTGTATGGTGTTAGGGAGTGTTCTAATTTCATTCTTTTACATGCAGCTGTCCAGTTTTCCCAGCACCACTTATTGAAGAGGCTGTCTTTTCTCCACTGTACATCTTTCCCTCCTTTATCAAAGATAAGGTGACCATATGTGTGTGGGTTTATCTCTGGGCTTTCTATCCTGTTCCATTGATCTATATTTCTGTTTTTGTGCCAGTACCATACTATCTTGATTACCGTAGCCTTGTAGTATAGTCTGAAGTCAGGGAGCCTGATTCTTCCAGCTCCATTTTTCGTTCTCAAGATTGCTTTGGCTATTCGGGGTCTTCTGTGTTTCCATACAAATTGTGAAAGTTTTTGTTCTAGTTCTGTAAAAAATGTCAGTGGTAATTTGATAGGGAGTACATTGAATCTGTAGGTTGCTTTGAGTAGTAGAGTCATTTTCACAATGTTGATTCTTCCAATCCAAGAACATGGTATATTTCTCCACCTATTTGTATCATCTTTAATTTCTTTCATCAGTGTCTCATAGTTTTCTGCATACAAGTCTTTTGTCTCCTTACATAAGTTTATTCCTAGATATTTTATCCTTTTTGTTGCAATGGTAAATGGGAGTGTTTTCTTAATTTCACTCTCAGATTTTTCATGATTAGTGTATAGGCATGCAAGAGATTTCTGTGCATTAATTTTGTATCCTGCTACTTCACCAAATTCATTGATTAGCTCTAGTAGTTGTCTGGTAGCATCCTTATGATTCTCTATGTATAGTATCACGTCATCTGCAAACAGTGACAGCTTTACTTCTTTTCCTATTTGGATTCCTTTTATTTATTTATTTTTTTGCTCTGATTGCTGTGGCTAGAACTTCCAATACTATGTTGAATAAGAGTGGTGAGAGTGGACAACCTTGTCTTGTTCCTGATCTTAGTGGAAATGGTTTCAGTTTTTCACCATTGAGAACAATGCTGGCTGTGGGTTTGTCATATATGGCCTTTATTATGTTGAGCTAAGTTCCATCTGTGCCTACTTTCTGCAGGGTTTTTATCATAAATGGGTGTTGAATTTTGTCAAAAGCTTTCTCTGCATCTATTGAGATGATCATATGGTTTTTCTTTTTCAGTTTGTTGCTATGGTGTATCACGTTGATTGATTTGCATATATTGAAGAATCCTTGCATTCCTGAAATAAACCCCACTTGATCATGGTGTATGATCCTTTTAATGTGCTGTTTGATTCTGTTTGCTAATATTTTGTTGAGGATTTTTGCATCTATGTTCATCAGTGATATTGGCCTGTAGTTTTCTTTCTTTGTGACGTCTTTGTCTGGTTTTGGTATCAGGGTGATGGTGGCCTCATAGAATGAGTTTGGGAGTGTTCCTCCCTCTGCTATATTTTGGAAGAGTTTGAGAAGGATAGGTGTTAGCTCTTCTCTAAATGTTTGATAGAATTCGCCTGTGAAGCCATTTGGTCCTGGGCTTTTGTTTGTTGGAAGATTTTGAATCACAGTTTCAATTTCAGTGCTTGTGATTGGTCTGTTCATATTTTCTATTTCTTCCTGGTTCAGTCTTGGAATGTTGTGCTTTTCTAAGAATTTGTCCATTTCTTCCAGGTTGTCCATTTTATTGGCATACAGTTGCTTGTAGTAATCTCTAATAATCTTTTATATTTCTGCAATGTCAGTTGTTACATCTCCTTTTTCATTTCTAATTCTATTGATTTGAGTCTTCTCCCCTTTTTTCTTGATGAGTCTGGTTAATGGTTTATCAATTTTATTTATTTTCTCAAAGAACAAGCTTTTAGTTTTATTGATCTTTGCTATTGTTTCCTTCATTTCTTTTTCATTTATTTCTGATCTGATCTTTATGATTTATTTCCTTCTGTTAAATTTGTTTTTTTTTTTTTTGTTCTTCTTTCTCTAATTGCTTTAGGTGCAAAGTTAGGTTGTTTACTCGAGATGTTTCCTGTTTCTTAAGGTAGGTTTGTATTGCTATAAACTTCCTTCTTAGAACTGCGGTCATCATTAGAAAAGCAGTCCCATTCATATTAAGACAGTGTACAAAACTGTAAATAAAATGTGTACAGTGAATTGTCTTTTAGACAAAAAAGAAAAAATGCAAGGTAAGATTAAGAATGTGTCTTAGTCAGTGTACCAGGTTGTTCTGTGGCTATAAACCAATCCAGATATCTCACTGGGACAAGGTCACAACAACAAAGTAGGAGAAATGATAAAGCAATGCACTCTACTGGAGGCTATTTTCAAACCCAGCTAAGACCCAATGGACATAAAATGCTGCTTTGGGTATAACTACAGAGATGAGTTATAGGCATGACGCAGGTCCCATACTTACCCAGCAGGCATGTCTGACCCAGCACTGAGATGCTGTCAAAATCAACAGTCTCTTTAATATACTCAACTAAGGATTGAGGTGAACATGCATCCAGAAGAATCTCTGCTTGTCTGTACCAAATGTTGATCTGGCTCTGAAGGCTGCCCACCCATTTCCTTTAGCCACTGAGGCCAATACTGAGGTTGTGTGGATAATTTCCATAACAGTCATGGTTTAGACAAGAACCAAGTTCCATACCTGCTAATGTCTTAGCACACAGGTGTGCATATATTTACTCATAAATTCTCACACTCCTTCTGTGAGCAAGGCTTCCCTGCAGCTTTGGAAGACCTTGTCCTTCCAGAGGAGCAGTCTCAAGCCACTTCCCAGGAAGAGTTAAGGGTCTGTTTGTGTTTACAGCCATGGCTGCAGTCTACAAACCTGCTGGGCATCTGTGAGGTCCCATGAGGGTAGGAGGGTTCATTGTGAGAAACTTCATGCTAGGGTGGCGGCAGGAAGAAAAGCACATTGTAAACATGGAAGTGGGGCACTTTTTGTGGTGGTTGTTGTTTTAACATGTTCTTTGTTAGCATAGCTCCTTTTCATTCACTGTTATTTTTTACTTCTCTCTGTCTATTGTCAGCAGGGTTGCAGCGAGGGGTCCTGTCTATGAACTGCCTCTGATTAGAATTGGCTCAGCCGTGCTGTCTCTGTTGTGATTCCAAGTAAATGTGATCATTGATGGGAGGCCAATGGCTTAGAAATGGAGGGCCAGGAAAAACAATTACAAAAGAAACTTAGCAATGTAGGTTCATTTCCTTTGTGTGGCTCTGTGAGTGCACAGGTGCCTCTGCTTTTCTCTGAATGTCCTGTGATACACATCATAGAAGTGTGGTCATTGCTTCTGTTTTGCTGTGACTTTCCACTTAGCTATTTCACTGGATCCAGTACTCAGTTCAACTGTTAAACACCCCAAGCTTCTACACTGTCTTCCAAAGAAGTCACTCTGCATACAAGGAGAGAGGGTACAAGGACATTGTCAGCTCAACTGCAAGAGAATACTAGAATTAACTAGTCTTAACTTTTGTCTTGTTTTGTTTTTGATGTATCTCATATTTGTATATTCATTTTACAATTTGTAAAGCATTTTAAAATAGATTATTTCTTTTGCTTCTCTCAAAAACTTGATGAAGAGTATTCAAGAAATTGTCAACAGTGATTTTCTCTAGGGAGTCAGGGAAATTACACTTATTTAAATAATTGCACTTATATAAATCATTTTATTTTTCCAGTGTACATACAGTATGTTTGCATTTTAAAAAGAGAAAGATTGAAGAAATATATATAGAGAAAGAATGACAAAAGTGGGAAAAGTGTAAGCATTGGTGAATCTGTCTAATGGCATTTGGAAATCTTTGTACTATTCTTGCAACTTTTCTGTAAGTTAGAAATTATATCAGAACAAGAAGTTACAATAATGGCATAAGAAGATAAGACATATAATTCTTGGGTAATGTTTAAAACGGGTAATTCCAATAAATTTGCTTGGAATTTCCCTAGGAATCCCAACGACAGGTTGTAGGCTTTGCTTAAAATCGTAGATTTGAAATATAATAGAGTAAACTATTCAGGCTTGGAGACAAGTTATTGTACATTTGAAGTATGATGTGACTATGTAGTCAGTTCATAGCTTTCACTGAAATATAAACCAAACTAAGGAATTTTGAATTTTCTTTGTATGCAGGTGTGCAATTACAGGGTGACTCTGCTTTTTTCTGAACATAGTATATTCCATACATTAGAAGGTGATAATTACCTTGTTAAATATCCATTCTCTTTTTTACATACCATGAAACTCATCAGTTTTAAGTGTATAATTCAACAACTTTACTAAATTTATAGAGTTGTTCAACCATCACCACAATCCAGTTTTTAAATGTTTCCATCACCCCAAAGGAATCCCTTGGGCCCATTTATAGTAAATCCCTGTCCCAGCCCCAGACACAGGTAAAAACACTCTCCGTCTTTATAGATTTGCCTGTTCTGGACATTTTATATAAGTGGGATCCTACAATATGTGGTCTTTCCTGTCTGGTTTCTTTCATTTAGCAGAATGTTTTTGAGGTCCATCACCCCTGTTTCTTTTCTGGGAATTTTTCCTTTGCATAAGAGGTTACTTAGAGAATGAGCAAATGCCTTACTTTTACTCTGAGGAGTAAAGAAAGCAAGACACTAATACTTACGAACAGGTCTCTGTTCATAACAGCTGAATCTGCATCTACAAGAACTCAGCCTGAGAAGTTTTTCTTGTCCAGAAGGTATGTTCTGGGAAAAAAAAAAAAGTTGGTTAACTATCTACAGTATCTGCTAGAACCTAGGAGGTTGCCATTGACTAATTTCTGAGTGACACAGCAGAGACAGAAAGATATACGACGATGGAGACTCAGGTACTACACAAAAGATGCAAAACAAACAGGGCATCTCATGTTTTCTAGAAATTATATTTCTTAGACTTAAAAAGAATTACATGCTCTCTTTTAAATGTGAATATTTGTGTGCACAAATACATTAACGCTTTTCTTCTCACAAGCAGTAGAATGATGTAATAAAGGTGAAAATACTGCAGCATCTGGGATCTGACTCACATGTATAAAGACCGCCAAGTACTTCTATTCCAAGAAAAGCAGTGACCCCCAAAAAACATAGGTTTTGTGATATGTCATCTAGTACCAAATGTAAGCTATAAGGAAATGGTAAGACACAATTTGGTTTTAAGAGAATATTAGTCTAAGGAAATACTGTATTTATTATAAATATATGATGCAAAAATATATTAAGCATTTGTTATCATTTTATAGTGATTTCAAGCATCCAGGGTTACCAGAAAATGGAAAAAAAAAACTACATTAGATTAAGAAGCCCAGTAGGTAATTTTTTCTTATCAGTTTAAGCAGTTTGAAAATGAATTTGCAATTTGCAAACACTTTTCCTTAAAAATGACAAAAGAAAACATCTTTCAATTACATGTTTTTATTTATATAATTTTACTTTTCAGGAAATCCTTATTAAGCTGTGGGCCATGGTGGGACAACAGTCTTCTTGTCAAGCATTTGCTGCAACAGTGTCTGAGGAACTGAAGGTTACATAGATGCCATGGTTCTCTTGAGGGGACGCTGCAGTGTCATCTCTTGGTCTTGCTTTCACCTACTTTTTCAGAATTTTCTTTCCTTTTCAAACGTCTTTGATTCACTAATAAATGTCATATCTTCTATGAAAATTATGAGGTTTTCACATCAGCTCCTTTATAGAGTTTTGCTTTGTTTTTTGTTTACTTCATCTGCATTTCTTTTTCTGAGTTGCCTAGGCTGCCACAGCATCACCCACTGGTCAGTTTGCAGCCAGGCCTCTGATACTGTCATTATTCGGGTTGGTATGATTTTTAAAAAATGAGGTATTTCACAATACGTGTCCTGTACAGACAATTCTGTCACCTGAAAGCTCCAGGTTTTTAGATTTCTGAGTAAAAGCTGTTTTACCAAATCTAATTTTCATTAATTTGTTTTCCTGGGACACCCTAATTTAAAACAGAAAAAACTCTAAACATTTCTACAGTATTTTCCTCAATGATCAAGGAATTGTACGATTTCAGGGATGGGCACATGCTAGTCAGCTTCTCACAGTTTAGATTCTGGGATGAAGATCAGAAAATGTAATAAATCAATATCTGAAGTTGCAAGTCAATGAGAATAACAAAGACATTTATGATCAGCCCAACTTCAAGCTTAACCATTGGGACATGACCATCTTCACTGGCTCCCTAGGTAATAAAATCCACACAGATGGAGCCGAGGAGAAGACTTGGTACCGGTGGTGGTCTTCTGCTCCATGCCTGTGACTGGTGCCCTAGGAGGTCCAAGACACCATATTAGATTGTTCTGTCATCACTATGAAATCCTGACTCGCTTCCACCAAGAAACAGTCCATCAAAATAACACAAATATGACTGAAGCTGTAGTTAATTGCTTCAGGGGAATGCGTGATCTAAGGGATCTTGGGGGTAGGCAAACTATCCCATTCCCTAAAGACATCACAGGCAAGGAGAAATGATGTTCTAAAAGGTCTAAAATTAAGACTAGAAATTTGAGACTTTGGAACTTCTAACATTGAATCTGGACTCTCCCATACAAATGGAATGTCTGCACATGGTTTGGGCCTTTATTTTCTTCTGAGACTCACCACCCAACTTGGAGTGAGGCCCTAAAAGAGTGGGGCATAGCTTCTGGTCCCGGTCTTGCAATGTGGCTTAGAATCTTCCTTCCATCAAAAAGTTGTGTAATTTTTAGTTTTAGAGTGTCCCTGCCTTACTTCCCTCCTTCCTCTGCCAGCCATGCCTCACATTTGAAAATCTTAGAGGATTATGTGGATGTGATGTACCACCATCTTCATCAACCATCATTAGCAGCATCACAATCATTATCAGGGTCATTGTTACTTAGAGGTGACAAGAACCAGTAATCACTGCAGAGGACTTAGGCTTTGGAAGAGTAAACTTGAGAGCATCCTGAGTGAGCAGATGACATCCAAGGACAGCTGTTTCCACATGTGCTTTCCCGTGCACACTCCTCACCCATTTGCTTGGTGAAACCCCCAGACAGACAAACTCTCCACACACAGCACTTCTAGCCTGCTTTCTTACTGGAATGCAGCCGTTATAGCTAGCTAAAACATCAACCATCCTGAAGATTCAGTGAAGAAATGATTTCCTTGAATTTCTCTGGGGTTGATAACGTTGTAACTCATTCTGAATTGGAGGATTATTAGCATTTGTTATGAGTCAGTATGTGCATTAAGGGAGAGGAATTATGATATTTCACTTTGGGAAACAACATAGTTTTTGTCAGCATAACAGAAAAACTCTGGCTTGAAAGAAATACAGGTTTTCTTCCTTCTTCATTAAGTACAAAGTGAAGTAATGAAGGCAAGTAGCATTTTAGCAGAAGTCTCTTTAACTAGCCATCTTATCTTCAACAATATATTATGTGATGAGTATCATGCTAGGAAATAAGCTAACACTTATTGGCTATTTACGATGATTCAGGTCTTGCTTTTATGTATCAACTTTAATTAATTGGCAATGGCTGCCTGAAGCACGGTGTTGAGATGGATTCTGAGACCATGTCTGGAATTAGTGAGAAAGAGCGTTGTGATTGATTAATAATGTCTGCTTTGGGCACAAGAGGGAAGAATGATGGCATATATCAACATATTCACAACCCATGGTTTAGTTTTATCAATAAAGATAAAATGTGACAAAGCACACTGAGGGAGGCACAGGGTAGTGTGAAGTTCAGAGCAGATATTCAGAAAAAGCATTAATATGGATGGAGGTAGAGTTTGACTTTAGCTTTGACAGAGGGTCAGACTTCGTTGGGTGACATTGAGAGAAGAGAGAAGAACTTTTTAAGGAGAGGGAATAATTTGAACAAGGCATTGTGGCAAGAAGATGTAAGGAGTGTTAATGGACAGTCACTAGTTGGGCCCATCAGCTGCTTATAAGGAACAGTGGGAACTTAGCTGGGCAATAGTTCAGAAGAAAAGTAGAGAAGGATTCAATATTGACTGAAAATGATTAGGAATTGTGAGCTATTTAAGTTATTTTATTGGATGGTCAGATACGATGTGTGTCTTGGAATTATTCTGAAAAGAGCACATAAAATGGATCCAAGGGAGAGGGATTGGAGAACACCATTGCTAATGCAATTGCCGTAGTCTGGTTGAGACATACAGGGTCTGACTGGGGTGTAGAAAACAGCTGGAGTGACATCTGGAGGTATATGTACAGCCTTGGTAACCAACTGGGCACCTGGGTGAGGACAGAGAAACTTGGGTGTCATACATTTCTGTGAAGTTTATTTAACAGAAATAAGAATGCCAGAAAGTTTTATAATGATGAACTTTGTTTTCTTCACCTTGATATTAAGGTGTTGAATGGAAATCTACATAAAAATATCTAACAGGCAGTTGGAAATTATATTTTGTGATCAGGAGACATACAGGCCAAAATGATGGTTCAGGGAGAGATCTGCCTGGATATGATAGCTGAAGAACTGAGAATTCAGGGACTTGCCAAGGATAGGGCAAAGAGACAAGGAGGATAAAAATGGATCATGGCACCTGCCTCATTTAGGGAGCACAAGAATGGAGCTGAGTCAGCAAAAGTGACAGTCAAGGAGAAATCGAAGAGAATGACCAAGCCCAGAACCATTGTATACAATCCTATCTGGGATTTTCTTGCACTTTAGATCTTCAAATCATGTTCTCATTTATTCTATTAATTAATGCTCATGAGCTTTGTCTTATAACATGTTTATATATATTGGAACATCCCCGGACAGTTCCTTAGTTTTGTGCTATTTTTGAATATGAATAAGTAAAATTTAAGTTGTCAAAAAAAAATTTAAGTTGTCCTTGAGCCATTGTTTTCTCACATATCCCAAACATTGAAACATGCAGTGTTAAGTGTGAAAATGCAGTGTAATAATGCCAGGCTCTGTGTTGAATGTGCAGTCTCCATTCCCTTCTCTGCTCTCAACTTCCTCCAGATGTGGGTCTTCCTTTCTCACTCTGGACTCCACCACTGGCTCTCTTTCTCTGGGAGTCATATATAACTTCCATATATAAAAGCTGGAATCAGAAAATCTTGATATAAATAAAACTTCTGAAGATCCTGTGCTAACTTTATTTTCTACACTCCCTATTTCTCCTTTTATCTTTCTTTTCTCCCTCTTTTCTCTTTCAAGAGAGGACATTCCTCAAATTCCTGAGAATTAAATATTTATTATTTCCTGTTCTTCATAGCACTTCGTATATTTCTGTATTAGCTTGTATTACAATGGCTTGTTGGAAGAAGGTAAATACACAAACATTCTCATGCAATTAAATGTCCACAGTGTAATTTCACAAAAGATAGAGGATATTATAAACTAGGGCTACTCACATTTTTAAATCCTGGAATCAAGCTCTTTGGAAAAATATTACTGGAAAAGATGATAAGACTGGTAGAAAGTAAGTCCTGTAAAGCACATCAAGGGAAGTAAAAAAGTGAATATATGGACAAAAATATCCATTTTCCCCTCTGCTTTATCATGTTTCATGATTTATTTCAAGCAAGAGCATTCATTGAGACAAACCATACTTTTTTCTTTTAGAGCAGTGTTTCTAAACCTTTTTTTCCTCTATTGCCCCCTAAATAGCCTTTTAGGCATTTTCTCCCTAATCACCCCCCCGCCAGTTAAATTATAATACTACAGACCATACACATGTTTATGTATTATATGTATAGTATATCTTTTATACATTTTGAGTAAGATTTTCTTACCCTTCTGAGGAACTAGTTTTTGATTCCTTGGAAATGATATTAACCTCTTGAGAATGTATGTTTTATATTGCAGGAAAATCAGAATGCCATATAAGCTGCTGAAAGATGGGAGCACATAGGTATCAAGGTGGCACACTTAAAGGACAGTAACTAATCAGAATAAAATGGGAGGATGTAGGTATGGCTTCCTGCAGATTCCCCTCTATATGTTCTTACTGAAGTAAATAAAAATAGTAAGTTACAAAATCTGAAGCAAGTTAGCCAAAGAAAACATCAAGAAAAAATAATCCAGAAAACATATTTGATACAGTATTGGGAGATAAGCCCCTGAAAATTCTTAGAGTCCTTTTTTTGAAAGAGAAAAGAGAGAGAAAGGAAAGATAAAAGGAAAAATAGGGAGGGTAGAAAATAAAGTTAACATCAATTTTGTAAAGAATTGCTAATTTTGAAATAAATATTATAAAGAGCACCGTTATAATATCTTTTGGGGGCTCCTAGTATCTATTACACAAGTGTTTAATATGTCACTTGCTATATATACATCATTGAAATTTTTATTTTATTTGTCTGTGTGTGTGTGTGTGTGTGTGTGTGTGTGTGTGTGTGTGTGTATTTGTTTCAGAGTTCTCTGATAGGAGGAAACACAGAATACTGTGGAGGCATGTTGAAGAAAAATGCAATTCACTTTAGGGGGAATCAAGGATTTAGTTTCCAGATCAAAGGTCAAAGTAGGAGCTAAGTCTTAGGAAAAAAACAGAGAAGCCATTTCTAGATCTGGGTACAAGGGTCAGAACTAGGTCAGTAGCCAGAGTAACCTAAGACTGTGTCTCAGAGCCCCTAGGGACAGGGACCAATCTTCTCTGGGACCAATTGACCTCAACCATCAAGAGAAGAGAGAGAGGCAAGATGCAGCGATGAGGCCTGATGAGAATCATAGTGTTTTGTATTTGGAAGGGTCCATGGAGATCATCTAGAAAGCTACAAAGGACTTATTATTCTGCTAGAGTAGCAGAGGTCCACTGAGGCCCAGGGAAGTATCAAAAGTCCCGACACTGTTTGGAGATGAGCTGGGGTTAACAGCCAAGTGCCCTGAGCCCTCACTTCTGCACAGTCTTCTTTATACCAAATAATGATTTTCCAGAGTGTCAGTTTTCCTTTTCAAAGTCCATTTCTTGGTTCTGCATGATATTATGTGCTGGAATTCTCACAGGCAAAGACCTGAGATGTCTCAGTGATATTCAACAAGTGAACTCAAAGCATTAAAGAAGATAAGAAAGATTCTATAATGTTCTAGAAAGGTGAGACAATAAAAATCTGTATGACTTTGTCTAAAAATTTGTGTGATTAAAGCTTTCTACCATCACCAAAGCGTTCTTTAGGATGAAAGTCTTTCATTTCTGGTCTGGTGGTTTTGTATACTTACTATTTTTTCCTTTCTCCAATTTTCAGTCATGATTCTTAATTCAAATGTATGTATTCTTTTTCCCCTTGGAGAAATCTTTGTGCAGAGTAATTTTTAGGAGTGTATACATACCTCCCTATGCATTTCAGAATGAGAAAGGTACTGCAGCCACTAGCTGAATGTTCAACAGCACTTTTTGGGCTTATGATGTGGGATGGAAAGAAACAGCAATTAAACCTCTCTTCTTTCCACAAGCCACATGCAGACTGGCTCCCAGTGAAAGGTCCTCACACAGGCCAGTTTCTGTGCTATGAATTTACCCACTTTCTGACAAGCCCTGAGAGGTATTTTAGTCTCAGCATCTGGTAGCTGAGGCCATCCCTTAAGCACAAGTGTGCCACTGTGCCAATCATGGAGCGGCTTTATTTGATGAAGACCACAGCTCTCTGGCAGATAGGTTCTGTTTTCATTTCCCAAACATCCTCGAGGTGAAGGAAGATTGGCTGACTGTGGTCAGGAAAATCCCAATTATGAATGATTCCCTAACCAAGTGTTGAAACACTGCACTGTGTAATTAAAATGCAAAACACATACAAACAGGCAACCATAGAGAAATTATTTTTCAGGAATTTTCCTTGAAAGTTTGGAATCTCTTCTCATTCCTTTTATTGGTATTGTCTCTCAAGAAACATGGATATGATTTATCCTATTAGTAAAATATATTTTAGTCACTTGCTTTTCTTCCCATGTATATCAAACCCTGTCCTCATTCTACATTTCTGCTTCTGTAACAAGCAACTCCGTGCTACTAGGAGAATGAAGGAAAAGAAAACTCAAGAGAAAGCAATTATTTCATTTAATCTAGTAACATTTTGCTGTGGGTATTATAATGCTCTGTTATTGGGTGCATAAGGGTTTAGAATACTTCCATGGTGAATTGAATCAGTTAGCATTATGTGGTAACCTTTTGTATTCCTAATAATGCTTTTTGTTTAAAGTATATGTTGTCTGATAATAACATATCTGAAAAAATTTTCTTTTACTTGGTAGTATTTGCTTGTTATATTTTGTTCCATTTTTATTTTTTCAATCTTACCATGTTTTTCTTTTTTACTTTCCATATAGTTGAATTGGAGTGGGGCAGGACAGGAGACTAATGTGGGCCAAGATCAGTAGAGAGGGGACTGAGACAAGGGAAAGGAAGGACAAAGGTGCACTTAAAAAAAGCATCTATAGTTTACTAACTATGCAAATGTATCTATGCATCTCTGTGTGTGTGTGTGTGTGTGTGTGTGTGTATATATATATATATATACACATGTGTGTGTGTGTGTGTGTATATATATATATATATATATATATATATATATATATATATATATATATAAAGAATACTTAAAGAAGAAAGAGAAAGGAAAACTTCCAATTGCTAAAGATCTTACAGACAAAGTCAAATAGCTGTCATCAAGCCAGGTGAAAATAGTTTTAGCATGTGTTACAGGAAAAAGAATACTTTCAGAATATATGAAGAATGTATATGAATTGATAAAAATACCATCAGAAAAAAAGGCGCAAAAGATATGAATAGGCAATTCATAGAAGAAAAAATGGAAATGACCAGTAAATTATTATTATTATTTTTGTGCTGTTTAATATTTTATTCTTCTGTATTTTTTCAACATCTTTATTGGAGTGTAATGGCTTTATAATGGTGTGTTAGTTTTTGCATTATGACAAAGTGAATCAGCTGTACATGTACATATATCCCAATATCTCATCTCTCTTGCATCTCCCTCCCACCCTCCCTATCCCACCCTCTAGGTGGTCACAAAGCACCGAGCTGATCTCCCTGTGCTATGCAGCTGCTTCTCACTAGCTATCTATTTTACATTTGGTAGTATGTATAAGTCCATGCCACTCTCTCACTTCATCCCAGCTTAAACTTCCCCCTCCTCGTGTCTCAAGTCAATTCTCTATGTCTGCATATTTATTCCTGTCCTGCCCCTAGGTTCTTCATAAGTATATTTTCTTTTTTTAGATTCCATATATATGTGTTAGCATACGGTATTTGTTTTTTTCTTTCTGACTTACTTCACTCTGTATGACGAACTCTAGGTCCATCCACCTCACAACAAATAACACAATTTTGTTTCTTTTTATGGCTGAGTAATATTCCACTGTATATATGTGACACATCTTCTTTATCCATTCATCTGTTGATGGACACTTAGGTTGCTTCCTTGTCTTGGCTATTGAAAATAGAGCTGCAATGAACATTGTGGTACATGACCCTTTTTGAATTATGGTTTTCTTAGGGTATATGCCCAGTAGTGGGATTGCTGGGTCATATGGTAGTTCTATTTTAAGGTTTTTAAGGAACCTCCATACTGTTCTCCATAGTGGTTGTATCAATTTACATTCCCACCAACAGTGCAAGAGGGTGCCTTTTTCTCCACACCCTCTCCAGTATTTATTGTTTGTAGATTGTTTGATGATGGACATTCTGACTGGTGTGAGCTGATACTTCATTGTAGTTTTGATTTTCATTTCGCTAATGATTAGTGATGTTGAGCATCCTTTCATGTGTTTGTTTGCAATCTGTATCTTCTTTGGAGAAATGTCTATTTAGGTATTCTACCCATTTTTGGATTGGGTTGTTTGTTTGCTTTATATTGAGCTGCATGAGCTGCTTGTAAATTTTGGAGATTAATCATTTGGCAGTTGCTTCATTTGCAAATAATTTCTCCCATTCTGAGGGTTGTCTTTTCGTCTTGCTTATGGTTTCTGTTGCTGTGCAAAAACTTAAGTTTCATTTGGTCCCATTTGTTTATTTTTGTTTTTATTTCCATTTCTCTAGGAAGTGGGTTAAAAAGGATCCTGCTATGATTTATGTCATAGAGTGTTCTGCCTATGTTTTCCTCTAAGAGTTTTATAGTGTCTGCCCTTACATTTAGGTCTTTAATACATTTTGAGTTTATGTTGTGTATGATGTTAGGGAGTGTTCTAATTTCATTCTTTTACATGTAGCTGTCCAGTTTTCCCAGCACTATTTATTGAAGGGGCTGTCTTTTCTCCACTGTATATTCTTGCCTCCTTTATCAAAGATAAGGTGACCATATGTGTGTGGGTTTATCTCTGGGCTTTCTGTGCTGTTCAATTGATCTATATTTCTGTTTTTGCAACAGTACAATACTGTTTTGATTACTGTAACTTTGTAGTATACTCTGAAGTCTGGGAACCTGATTCCTTAAGCTCCGTTTTTCTTTCTCATGATTGTTTTGGTTATTTGGGTTCTTTTGTGTTTCCATACAAATTGTGAATTTTTTGTTCTAGTTCTGTGAAAAATGCCATTGGTAGTTTGTTAGGGATTGCATTGAATCTGTAGATTGCTATGGGTAGCATAGTCATTTTCACAATATTGATTCTTCCAATCCAAGAACATAGTATATCTCTCCATCTGTTTGTATCATCTTTCATTTCTTTCATCAGTGTGTTATAGTTTTCTGCATACAGGTCTTTTGTTTCCTTAGGTAGGTTTATTTCTAGGTATTTTCTTCTTTAAGTATTTTATTCTTTTTGTTGCGATGGTAAATAGGAGTGTTTCCTTAATTTCTTTTTCAGAGTTTTCATCATTAGTGTATAGGCATGCAAGAGATTTCTGAGCATTAATTTGTATCCTGCTACTTTACTAAATTCATTGATTAACTCTAGTAGTTTTCTGGTGACATCTTTAGGATTCTCTATGTGTAGTATCAGGTCATCTGCAAGCAGTGACAGATTTAGGGTTGAGTGGATACACACTAAATTCATGGCAGTCATTATACATAGTAAAATAACTGGGACTGGAGGTAATGGTTTAGAGGGACTTTACTTGTATCTATATTATTTCAATTTCTTACAATCAGAAATGAGTTCCTATTTTACTATGTAATTAAAATATTTTTTAAAAAGCAATGACCCTATATTTGACTAATGGCTGAATATTTAGTATGATTTTTTAGTATGATTTGATTTTAACTGTTTAGATAGATTGGATCATATCAATAGTTTTTAATGAAATCATGAAATTCTTTAAATTTAAAAGACAGGCCAACACATAGCAAAATCTATTGGTTGACCACTGCGTCAAGAAAACTTAAAAAACTTCAGCTTTTAAGGAGAAACTTTATGTCTACAGTGAAATGAACAACTGAGAGCTATGAGCCAATCTCTTTTCTTTGCCATGGGGAACATTTACCCCTTTTAGTTAAAATTGGGAGGGATTCTCAGTAGACAGTACTAACAGGCAGAAGGTGGTTGGAACTGTCTGGAACAGGTCTTGCTCCTTATTTCATTAGGTATATATTACCCTCCCAGCTTGAAAAAATCTCTTGCTTTTGAGTATCCCATGTACCTGTCTAGGTATTACAAGCCCGGGATGCATAGAATAAATAGTATGATCCTATAAAAGGTGTCAATATCTTTAGGATTATAAAGATGGTGAGGGCCTCAAACCCTACAAACTGTGATGACTGAACCTTGCTTAAAATAATATAAGGCTTTAAAAAATTAAACTCTGAGCTGCCACAGACTGTAGTCTAATCTTTCATGTCACAAAGGGAAAAACTGAGGACCAGAAGGGTTAAATGTCTTATCAAGGTCACTCAGTGACTTTGACAGTGACTCATATTCAGGTGCTCCAAAGAGTTTGTAAATCACCCATATGCAGCCTGTCTCAGGACCCAGGCATTCCTCATCTGCTGCTCATTGGAGGGACTTGTCTAGAGCTGCCTGCTTATCTCATGATAATTCCGGACAATGATCAATCCTGAGCAGGAGTTTTTAGATTCAGAGTCCCCAGCTAAAATTATTTACTTATGGAAAACTCCAGAGGTTATTTATTGTTTCCTTTTCTCAGGCTGTCATGACCTTGTATTGTTTAAATTCTACTTTCAAGCGAGATTTTTAAGCTATCGTCCCTATGAACAAAGAAGAAATTAAGTTATCCTAGTATGGAGATGCCAAGTTTACACATGTTTAAACTGTGGAAATTTAGAGCAAAAGCTATTCTAATTGAATACTTATTAATAAAAATCAGTTATCCTGTTGTGTTAGGTGCCCTTTTCCCACAATTCTGGAGTATCTACTTCACAGCAAAGATGAAATGAGGAGAGCATATTAATCTTTCCTTTACATTTATTGGATTTCCTGGGTTGACACGGCTTGCAGTGTTATTTTGGTTTGTCTAAAATACACAACATCTTTTTGTAACTGAAACAGGATCTCCTCTTCCCTTCCCCCATTTCCTTTGTTCCCCTCCTCCCTTGTGTATACACACACACACACACACACACACACACACACACACACACACACAATGTGATCTTCAAAATACATAATGAAAGCAGGACCTGGAAACTCAAAACACATCGTCATCTTTCTGTTGAAACTGTGCATGGCAATGCAGAGTATTCTTACATTTTCCCCACCTTTCCCTTTCACTTTTCTCGGCATTGTCCAGGGAGATTGACAAAGGATGGAGACCGAGGCTAGGAGGCCCATTTATGACGCTTTGACTCCATTACAGGCTCAGCTGAGGACACATCTGGAACCCATTTCCTGCCGGGGTGGACGGTGGATGCCGGGCTGCAGTCAGCACTGAGCAGAGTCTCTCTTGTCTGGCTGTCGGCTGCCACCCTGGCCAGAGCCTGAGAACGTGGCTGCTAGTGAAAGTGTTTATGTGTGTATGTGACCACAGGTATGTGCCCTCAGTGACAGAGCCCCTACTCCATGTTGTACGTCCTGGCAGGCAAGTGGGATGTGGGATGGAGCCAGACGGAGTGTCCCTGAGGTTTGGATGTCACCGTCAGGAGTGTCCTGGGTGTGGAATAGGATTGTGGCATTTCTTCTGGATTTGGGCTGGATGAAGCATTTGGGGAATGACATTTCCTCCAAGTTAAGTTCAGTTATGGTTTTGTCCAGTATTAGGGGCGAGGGAAAGTGTGTGTTTGGGGGTGCTAGCCTGTCTCCTAGTGACAAGTCCTCAGTTCCCTGCACTGTGAAGGCAGTTTCTGGATGAAGCAGCCACCCCTTAGCAAAGGCATGACTGTGGTCAGGTGGAGATGGTCTCCTCCCTGCCGGCCAGAGAACTCTGAGCTTTGGCACATGCAATGAGCTTCAGGAGAAATCTTCCCACCGATCGGGATGACATCTGTGCTTGGGGAAGCCCATTTGGTAAGAACACTCTTACCTCTTCCTGAATGCTCCAGGGAGAAAAGGGATGTGGAAAATAATCTGACTGGTATTGTTAGATGTTATAGGGTCCCCTGCACTGCGTTGGGCAATATGAAGAACACCAAAGTGATATAAGTCACAGGGTTTATGTTTCGTTGTCTTTTTTTTTTTTTTTTTTTTTTTTGCTTTTTGCCTTTTATCTTGAGCAGCTTCAAGCTCAGCGGGGAGGTAAGGCTGAAAATGAAAAGTCTCTTTGTGACCTTCCTCAGATGTGCATGTCTTTTGGGGCTTTGCCCTCGGGATGTTATAGCCTTTCCCCCTCCTTATTCTGTGCATTTTCCATTTCCAAGTTCCCAGCACTCCTGGTGGTACAGTCACACCCAACTCAGGATCTCTTAGTCACTAAACCCATGTATCTTTCATTTGATGTCCCTGAACATCTCCCTCTTTCCCATATATGCCTTGAGTGGATGCTCAAGGTCTGTGGGAGCAGCATCCTCCTCTTCCCATTTATGCTTTTCAGTTACCCACCTATTAGCCCAAGGTAAAAATTTCAGAGGCCTTTTTGAAGGCCCTTTCTTTCTCAATCTAAAGTAGGATACACAGTCATGTCCTTTTAAGTTTTGCTTTCAGTGTCTCTCCTGAATTCATTGCCTCTCCTCCACTTCCAAAGCTTTGGTTGAGGTCTTCAGCATCTCTCTGTTGGACTATCAGAGAAGCCTGGCAGTGCTTAGTACCGTGAGATCAAACGCTTCCTTTTCATCAGAGAGATTCTATAGCACCCCCTTTAATACCCTGAGAAGAAATTCAGAAAGGACATAATCTACTGGAACATATATTTTGAAAATTTATATAGATCCCAAACTTTAATGAACAGAAATATTACAATTAAAGAAGTTTGTAATAACATAATACATGCTTCAGCACAAGAAGGCATGGCATACCCTGAATCACAGAATTAAGTGTTCAGTTACAGCACCTGTAGGAAGAATCATCAGGGACGTGACAACTACAAATGCATCCACCATAGATGTGTCCAGGGGAAGGCTCAGATATTGAGAGTGATGTTGCTGCTGGGGACATATTTTCCAATAAAGTGAAAACTCATGGTAAATTTCTGAACCAAACAAAGTACTATCTTCCGTTAATTTACAGGTGTGAAGTTTGCATCCCTGGAAAATTTAGTGTATATTAAAATCATGCCAAAAAGTCCTTTCATTTTTATATGTAAATGTCTAGCAGGATATTTAAAATAGCGCAGGACACTGGACCATTCATCATGGGAGATGACATGTAGCCCCCAGTCATTGCAATAGCTGACAAACCCCTCCACAAATTTCCAAAATGTACTTTAGCTATTGGTAGTATTTCCATTGTGAATCACTGTACTACCTTAATTTATTTATATTAATTTTTGCTTATACAGGCAATATTCCACTATCTTTCCTTGTGAAAAATGAAGGTATTACAGTTGAAAGTAAATCTCCTTTGATTTCCACACCCACCTGGTCTACCTTACTTACCCTCATCCCAGAGGTAACTATTGTTAATTGCTTAGTATGTATAATTCCAGAAACTTTTACTATATATTAACCTACAATTTATGATCCCCTAGAACATCTATGGTACCTTTTATGAGTTGAATGGTGTCCTCTTAAAATTCCCATAGTGAAGTCTTAGCCCCCAGTACCTCAGCCTGTGACCTTACTTTGGAATAGGGTAGTTAGAGATATAATTATTTAGGTTAAGATGAGGTCATGCAGGTGTAGGGTGGACCTCTAATTCAATATGACTGGTGTCCTTATATAAAGGGAAATTTGGACACAGAGACAACACACAGAGAGAATGCCATGTGAAGATGAAGGCAGAGATGGAGTGATGATTTACAAGTCGAGGAACGCCAAAGATTGCCAGCTAACCACCAGAAGCCAGGAGAGAGGCATGGAGCAGACTCTCCCTCCCAGCCTCAGAAGGAACTAACACTGCCCACATCTTTATCTCAGACCTCCAGCCTCCAGAGCTGTGAGACAATACATTTCTGTTGTTTAAGCCACTCAATTTGTGGTACTTCCTTATGGCAGCCCTTGCAAATTAATACAGTCCCCTTTTGTATGTTAGGTAAGAGATGAGAAACTATCAGAATTAAGATGGGCTGAGGAGTATGAGGACTGGAGGCTGCTGCAGGTTGGATGAGCTGGGAGGCCCCCTCTTTGGAGATGTCAGTTGGGCTGGTCCTGGACGGATGAGCATACTGCATAGACCTGCGTACAAAGTGTGCCTTTCCCGTGAGCCCCATCTCCCAACAAAAGACTCATCTGTTAAATTAGATTTGCAATCAAGTTGTTTCTGTCAAAAAGGAAAAGTGGTAATGAGCATTGAGACTTTTTTCCAAGCAGTTTGTTTTAGAAATGAAAAACACTGAATAACTCAAACTGTACCCCAGAGCATGACAGAATTTTAACTGGCTGCATTTTATAGCCAGTGTGACAGGGAGAAATGTGATCTCCATCTCATTCTGGATCGTTCTCTACACCTTGCATATGTATGCATGACGAAATGAGTTCTAAAACACAGCTTGAGATGTAGTGCGTGACATACCACCTATATAAATGAAATGAATAGTTCAAAATCACGAGCCCTGAAAGAAAAAGCAGACCTTTAAATATCCAGTTTCATAAAGTAATGCATTTAGAAATAATTTGCAAACTGGAAAGGCAATTAAAAGGGTCCTTTTATTCCACTGTGCCATGTGTCACAACCTTTAAGGTTTAATGAGAGTTGCTCATTGAGTCTAGGATTTAGCCAAAGACATTTGGCTTGAGCAAAAACTAAGAAAAGCACTGCTAAAATGATTATAATCAATTTAGTGCCTTTAATACTTTCAGTGATGCCAGATTATTCTGAAAATAGGGCTTGTGAAACCTGAGTATTTTGTAGTATTTCACTTTGAAATGTCTACAGGAATATTTCTGTATACTTTAAAAAATTTATATTCTAAATGGAAATTTCTGAATATCAAAGAATTCGATAATCCTTTGTTTCTATTTTAACACGTAGAAAATTTGTTAATTTTCTACGTGTTAAAATAGTTTAAGATAATAGATGCCTATATTATTTTGTTCTTCATTGAAAACAAGTATTTTTGTGTAAAAGCAATACAGAAATATATATTTTACTGTAGAATTGCACAATTTTCTATGGCTGAGCTAATTGAGATGGGAAATTGTTTATAGTTCTACCAACATAACACTGTGAAATTGACAAATTTTTTTATTCGAGTATAGTTGATTTACCATGTTGTGTTAGTTTCATGTGTACAGCAAAGTGATTCAGTTTTTTATATATATATATATATGTATATATATATATTCTTTTTCAGATTCTTTTCCATTATAGGTTATTACAAGATATTGAGTATAGTTCCCTGTGCTATACAGTGGGTCCTTATTGTTTACCCATTTTATATATAGTAGTATCTATTAATCCCATACGCCTAATTTATCTCTCCACCCCACCCCTTTGGTAACCATAAATTTGTTTTCTATGTCTGTGAGTCCGTCTATTTCTGTTTTGTAACTAAGTTCTGAAATCGACAATTTTTACATTGGCTTTCTAGGCTCATCTAAAATATAAACACTTCTTTTAAAATTTTTGTTTAATAGTTTTCGGTGTCTTTTAACAATGCAGCTAGAGTATTATGAAAGTACTTAGTACTTCCCGTATGCGTATTTGTCATTTACGAGATTGTTTGGAATAAGAAAGCAGTCTTGCCAATTCGGCAATCTAATGACCTCGTGCTCTAAAGGAGCATTAAATATTTTACCCACTTTCGCCGTCTGAAGGGAATGATTAGTTCTGTCATCGTGTGACACCACTGAAGTTCTCTGAGAGGCTGACAGGAACAAACAAACCCCACTCCAGCTGTAGCAGTTTTGTGTGTGCAGAGCTTGAGAGCACGTTGTACGCTGCTCTTCATGATCACAATTAGCTCTGATCAAAGCCCTTGAATGCTTTCTGGATAACGTGTTTAACAGCTCAAGATGAGCTCATCACTTTGTCTCCTTTGCCCACACATCTCCAGATTCCCCTGGTTTTCTCTGACCCCTCTGCGGGCAGAGTTCTTCTGCCTTTTCCATCTCGCCTTCCTTCTCCTCCTTTATGCCTTCAGCAACTTCCTCTCCGCCTCAGCAAAAGCTTTCTGGGCCTTCTGCACCCTAGGGCAGAGACCCCGCCCCCACTATTATCTCTCCTTTGCACATCACAGTTGTAATGCCACGTTGATTTATGTGACCATGTGACTAACGTCTGTCTTTACCTGGGGTCTGTAAGCGCATAAGTGCAGGGGTTTTGTTTGATTTTGCTCCCCTGATATCTGGTGGAGTGCCTGTCATATAGTATGCAATTACTAAATACTCTTAATAAATATTGATGAAAAAATGGGTGGACCATTACTACAAAGTTATGTAGTAACCTCTTTCAGTTTTAAAACATTGTATTAAGAGATTACTATTATAAAAAAACAGGGGCTTCCCTGGTGGCGCAGTGGTTGAGAATCCGCCTGCCGATGTAGGAGACACGGGTTCGTGCCCTGGTCCGGGAAGATCCCACATGCCGCGGAGCAACTGAGCCCGTGAGCCATGGCCGCTGGGCCTGCGCGTCCGGAGCCTGTGCTCCGCAACGGGAGAGGCCACAGCAGTGAGAGGCCCGCATACTGCAAAAAAAAAAAAAAAAACCAAAAAACAGAATGTTCTGCCAAATACCCACTTGTGCCCCCTCAAAACCAGCCACGTTCTCAGTGGACTGATCACAGACCACAGACCACTGTCCTCAAGGGCAAAACGCAAGGGATTCTTTTAACAATCTTGAGCACTTCCACATTGAAGAAGCCCGTTATTTCAGTACATGTGAGTAAGGCCTTGTAGAAAAGGGAGTTCGGATGTTGATTTGCTTTTGCATGTTCTTCATTCATTCAAAACCATGAATTGGTGCACTTGTTATGAACTAGGACACGGCAGTGACGGAGGCAGATGTTTTCTCTGCCTTTGCGGAGCTGGCAGTCTCCAGTGCTGTTATCAACGTGGTTCTAAGCTGTTTGCCTCAGAATCACCGGAGTGGTTATTAAAACATAGCTTCTCGGCCTCCACTGCAGACAGACTAAAATCAAATATTTCAGAATGGGACTGGAGAAATCTTAAACTGGAAGAAATTCCCTGTCACTTTCACTGACACTGGAGTTCAAGGAGGCCCAGGAGGGGCATTTATGAATGCAATGTCCATCACTTCTGCTTCTCCTGGGGTAGGTTGGAACCCTATTGCCCCAAATTCTGGTGAAGCTTCGTCTAGTTCTAAGATGCCTACAGTTCCGTGAGGCAAAGTGGTGGCTCATAATTGCTTGGTGTGTCTCCTGGTTCCTTACGATCGTTGTCTGCATGAGGATTCCTTTAGGTGGTAGGCCTGGTGACAGCTGAAGCAGGAAGATCTTAGTGAACCAGAGGACGGATAGGCATTCCTTAGCCACTGGCCCAAGCTGTGTGATCCTGGGTATTTCACTCCACTGCTCTTAAGAGGCTAATAGAAAGAGGACTAACATCTTTTTGCCGTAGACTGACTGTAAAATTCCTAAAACAGGACCATTTATTTAATAAGTACTTAATATTGATTCCCATTAACATTATTAACTGGGAAAGTGCTAATGTTTCCTGAACTACAAAAGAGAAGATTAGACTAGAAGGCTTCTAAAGTTCCTTTTTCCCAAAAAACTGAGAGCATAGAATAAAGGTAATAAAACAACCTCACCCGAAGTTGCTATGTGAGAAGACAGGCTAGGGACATTTCTACAACCACTTGTCACTCCTGCTGACAGCCCCACCATAGCAGGTATGGCAACTAGAACTTCAAATCTGCCACAGTCGCAGCAAGAAAGAAAAGTTCACCCTGATGGTTCAAGCAAAGAGACTTAATCTAGGCTCTACTTGCAGAGAAGGAAGACGAAGAAGCACCAAGAAGAGATGCTGAGAAACCTAGAGACTCGTAACCGCAGGACACCGTTACCACCTCCCTTAGGACCGGACGGTCCTGGGAGGAGAAACAGCGCTATTGGAGTATTGGAGCCCACTGAGAGCCGGAGGAAAGACGTGGCTCTTCCACCGAGAACAGTGGTCACGGAGAGATGCAGACGTTGCCAGAGATGTGGCACCACACAGAGGAAACGGGGGAGAAATGCTTGGACTCCTCTCTTCTCTCACCCTCCATGCTCCTGACCGTGCCCCCTGCTGGCAGAAACCAGGCAGAAGCCCGCGGGGGGTGGGAGTGGGGCAGCAGCTGGCAGCGGAGCCCAGCCTAAGGAGAAAGAGGCTGAGAACAGGTCAGGGGTGTAAACTGACCACCATCTCAAACAGTTGCCAAGCTTCTCTGCTGGGTTATGAATTTCAGTGCAGGCTTTTAGCACCATGACATGGTCTTCTGGTCATGTTCTAACACCTGAATAATTGGGACTGATCTCCTAAAGCAAGAAATCTTTTGCTAACTGCTGAGTTCATACCAACACAAGTGTGCTTCTATTTAATCAAAGCTACTGACATCTTTTCTTTAGAGATAAGTTAGAATTAAATCTAACTTCATCTCTAAGTTATTAAATTCCATACATTAATAGTTTAGGAAATCATTAAGTTTTAAGGCAGAGAATTGAATAATGGGGACACGGTGAATCCTAAAACCTCATTGCATCTGTTGTGTGCATATGGCACAGGCTGCAAGGGCTTCCCAAGGTTTCCCTTTCTCCTGTTTAATGATTTTGAAGCATTTTCATAGAATTTTCATAATATTGGTGAGATACAGTAGGAAAAGCACAAAGTTTAAGGGAGAAGACAGATTTCCAGTTGCTGATGCTGACCTGTGGCAAGTCACCTCGTCTCCGTGGGTTTTACTTTCTTCACCCACAGAACAGACTTGCTGTGATGGGCCGGGAGCTCTATCAGACTCAGGCACTGGGAAGTGAGAGGGCAGTGCTAGGTAGTATTGAAGCTTCCTCAGTTCTGGTGACGAGGCCCCATTGACTCACAGCAAAAGAGCATGAGGTGGTCAGAATCAAGTGGTCAGTGTCTGATGAATTGTTCCCTGCTCCGAAATCTTCCCAGACTCATCGTCCTTGAAGGCATAAAGTCCAAATGCCTCAGTGTAATACTGACGACCTCCTTCCTCTAGCCACACCTGACTCTCCATTGCAGCTGGACCAGTAGTAGCAGCTCCTTCAACCAATTGCCTGCCTCACTGTCTCCCCATCACCCCCTAAAAGAGCTCATGTTTTTTTCCTGCTGTCCAGAACACATTTCCCTCTGCAAGTCCAAATGCTACCCATTCCATTTATAGACTTGAACTAGCTCACTTTCCCAGCTGCCAGTTCCTTGAGGGGTAATGCTACAGGAAGGGAGAGACAAGGAGCTGACATTACCGACCACCAAGGAATGGTATATTTGTCATCATTTTGTCCTCATCCGCACCCTGCAGTTGGTGCCATCCCCTCATTGTTACTTATGTGAAGGATGAGGTTCAGAGAGGCTAGAGGCTGAGTCACTTGGCCAAGTCACACGCTACTCATCAGCTAGTTTCAGATTCAATTCCAGGTCTGTGCCGTACTTCCTGCTGCCTCGCTTGCCTGTAGGAGGGGTGCAGCTCTTCTCTAAGAACGATATATGTAAACCAGCCTTTATTTACTGATACAGCTGGAGAGGCCTTCAAATCCTTTTCCACATCAAATGGTTATCAGAGGACATTAGTTCCTTGGTAAACATTTGCCAATAATAGATGCCTGAACGTAATATTCAGGCAGTTTTCACTTTTTGGAAATAAGGTAAAGGATTTGTGATTATTTTTCTAAAGCTATATAATGGAGGAATAGTTAATTTTGTTCATATTGAAACCTACTAATGAGTCGTTAGGGTTTATTTCAAATGATCTGGCAGCCACAGTTCAGAGAAATAAATTCCACATAATCTTATTACCAATGTAATTTCTTGGAATGTAATTGGCAATGCCTGATTTTAGAAATATGGCTATTTGAGGGACTCTGTTGGTGCCAGTAGCTAGCACTTCTTCACGTGGAGTGAAACTGGCCCCATGGAAGCAGGTGGGTTGCAGCTGTGTCTACCGCTGAGGTTTGGGAGGAAGGTGAGCCAGACTTACAGGCTGCATGTTGGTAACGAGGCATTTCAGAACTTCTTGTGGATAAACTAAACTCACACCAGGCTGCACCCGCACCAGATAAGAAGTTACCAAATCCTGACACTCTGTCAGAAAAGCTCCCAGAGATCTGTAGCCACGGTGGTTGAGGTTTTTTTCTTTTAAGCTGCCTGAGGTGATGATGACTCATTGCAAGGTTAATGTATTTCACCTTTTACCAAAGCTGCAGCCAAAATATTTCTCCATCTTTATGACTCACCTTTCTCCCAGGCCTGCTAAATTTATAGGCATTTAGAGAAAATACACAGGGAAGACTGTGGCAGTCCCCATCGCCTGCCTGTTGAGCACGGTTGCCCAGTGGCGACCTGGAACTCCTGTGTTTCCCAAGTTCAGGTTTCACTTGGACCTCAGGCCACCGAAGGGTTCCAATGGAAAATGCACTCCAGCTTTTAGAAAGCTGCCTTTCCAGTTTCAAAGTCATAGAATTTCTCTGGTTACTATGAAACAAGGGTCGACATGATGAAAAAGAGGATCTATTCTGAATCAGCCAGGGAATATTTTTAATTGTGGGGGATCAATTGATCAAGTCTAAGTCTTGAGAGGGCCTTTCAATGTCCACTCCACTCTAGCTTGGCTGTGCCTCCCTAAACTTGACTTCTACCAATTTCCTACATTTATTCTTTGCTTTAGCCAACTGTCCTTCTCATATACTGGAAGCCTCACCACTGTACATTTGGCCTTTTGGTCTTTGCTTATGATCTCCTTCTCACACCTGTGATTAGAACATCCTCCCTTCTTCAAATCCATTTATCTAAACCTTAACCTTCTTTCCAGGCTCCAGTTAAATCTTATTTCTTTTGTGACATCTTTCTTGATAAAAATTGCTTCCTCCCCTTAGTTTCTATAAGTGTTCTCTCTTATTGCTTTTAAGAGCCTTTCTTTGCTAGTGGTTCTGTAGCTTCAATATATATAAGTGTAGGTTTCTTTTTATTTACTTAGCTTGTGATTCATGTCTTTCATCAGGTCTAGAAAATTCTTAGGCTTTGTTTCTTTGAAAACATTTTCTCCTCTCCTCTCTTTTTTTTCTACTACTTCTTTTTCTGGAACACCTATTAGATATGTATTGGGCCTTCTTATATTTCCTCTCAACTTTCATTACCTCTCTTTCACATTTTCTCTCTCTTTCTGTTCTGCATTCACTATAATTTCTTTGGATTTATATTACAACTTTGATATTGTCTAATCTGCTGTTTAACTTTCCCACTGAGTTATTTAAAAAAAATATCGAGATAAATTTTACATGAATAATTTACAAAAATGCATACAATTTATGCATATAAGCTCAACCATTTAAAATTTACAGTTCAATGTGACTTTTAGCAAATTTACCAGTTGTGCAGACACCATCATAAGCTAGTTTGAGAATGTTTCTATCTTGCCATAAAATGGCTCATGAGCATTTAGAGTTAATCGTTTTTCCCACCCCCAGCCCTAAGAAACCACTAATCTATTTCTGTCTCTATAAATTTGCTTTTTATGCACATATCATATAAATGGAGTCATACCATACATGGTCTTTTGTGTTTGGTTTCTTTTACTTAGTATACTGCTTTTGAGCTTCATTTATGTTGTAGCTTGCATCAGTATTTGGTTCTTTTTCATTGCTGAACAGTATTGCATTGCGTGGAGGTATCATGTTTTATTTTTCCTTTCATCTGCTTCCACTGAGTTTTCGATGTCAAAGACTACATTTCTTCCAATAAGTTCTATCTGATTCTATTTCAAGTTGGATTGGACAATTGCATTCGATCTAGTTGTTTTCTCTTATATTTATTTCATTATTTAACTTTATTTTAAAAATATTTTCTAGTTAGCTTCTAATACTTCTGTAATCTGAAAATCTTAAGGATCTGAATCTGGTACTTTGAGATTATGTGATTCATGTCTATTTTGCCTTGTTTCCTCTTATGTTTGGATTTTGAGCTCATATTTTATGGGACTCTTGTATGTTCTGGATTGAGGTTTCCTGGTTGGCACACAGGACAACTCTTTCACAGGTTAATTTTTTGGTTTGGAGTTTCCTGGAACATGCTGTGGTGTAAAAATGAATACCAAACCTGTGGAAATGCAAGTCTGCAGTTAAAAATTCTCACAAAAGACTTTTTTTTTTCTCTCAAACTAGAGTGTAGGAGGAGACCAATGTTTTCTCATATTCTGCCTTTTTTGATTTTCTCCCTGTTTTTTTTTTTTTTTTTTCCCCTTCACCTTTTCTCTGAGGGTTTGGTTATTTGATTATACGCCAGTGTCTCAGCTGCAACTCTCTGACTCATGCAGGTCCAAGTCCTTGACTCCTGGTCTTGGAGACATTAAAACTAGGACCTTACACTGTCCTCTGGGACACTTGTGTTTTCATCTTACTCTTTATTTTTGGTGCCTTGTTTTATATAGGCATGTAATCACATATGCATTTAAAAAGTATGTTTGTTCTATTTTATTTAGAATTTTTGAGTGTTCTATAGCATGAGGTTTTGCAGGATATTCAATGTGCTTGGGAACACAGATAGACATAAGCAGTTGATACTTATCAGACATCAGTATGTCCACATCTGTGACTGCATATATGTGCTTTTATATGTGAAATGTCAGTTGCTTTTCTAAAAACGTGAGCTAACTTACCACTAGATCCAGCATTAGTACCTGAACAGAGTAATGTATTTCTTTGTAGGGATAAAGTATACTTTAAGATAAATTTTAAAGGTCACATTGAATGTTTCTACAGGGTCAATGGCTTTTTTGAGCTTCTTGACTTGTGGTATACTCTACTACACAGTAAATTTCTGGGAAATAATACCATAGTGATTGATGGATTTTATGATTTTATGGAATGTTTTGCATCTTTCATTTAACAGTTTTAGTAATAAAATGGTATGCATTAAAATTCACAAACACTTTTATATCCTAAGGGTTGTATGGCCAGAAGAAATGATCTTTTCTAAAGATCTTAATAATATGGCACACTGGGGGCCATAGTCTTGTCTAAACCAGGGAACAGAGTAGTTATCTCCTGGCAGTTCATTTCATCTCGAAGTTTCTGTCTTATGAAGGACATAAAACTATCTGACCTTGGAGGGCACGAAGGAAATTATATATTTCCCCAGGTTGTCAATGCCAAATAAAAACAATCTTGCATGTTAAGTGAAGGCTTAACAATATCTTCTTGAAGCCTAATTTTAACTCTTCAGCATCTGTTTTTGAAAGTGTCTATCTTATTTCTCTGAATTTCTTAAGAACTTCCTCTCCAGTTTATCCACATATTAGTTTCATAGGGCTGCTGTAATGAAGTACTGCAAGCCTGGGGGCTTAAAGCAATAGAAATTTGTTCTCTCATAGTTCTGGAGCCTAGAAGTCTAAAATCAAGGTGTTGGCAGGGTTAGTTCTTACTAGAAGCTCTGTGGGAGAATGTTCCATGCCTCTCCCCTAACTTCCGGTGTTTGCCAGCAATCCTTGTTAATCCTTGGCTAGTAGACATGTCACTTCAGTCTCTGCCTTTGTTTTCACACGATGTTCTCCCCTGTGTGTCTGTGTCTCCACATGGCCTTCTGATAAAGAATAGTCATTGGATTAAGGTCCACTCTAATCTAGTATGACCTCATCTTAATTAATTACAGCTGCAAAAATCTTATTCCCAAATAAGGTCACATTCTAAGGATCCAGGTGGACATGATTTTTGGAGGGACACTATTTATATTTAACCCAGTACAGTTCAGTACTGTGGGCTGTGAGCTGGCAAGAAGAAGCATAGGACCTGGAAAGAGGTGGTCACCATTCCAGGCACCTTATCAACACTCTATGTATCACCTTCGAGTGGAGGTGTAAAGAGCAACCTCAAAGACCCAGGGATCCCTAAAAGTGGGGTTTCAATATAGAGGCCCTCAGAGAGAAATGTCTTCTTTATTGTGAAAAGCATTGGCAATTCACAGTAGTAAGATCTTGCTGGCTCCATCCACCTGGGCTGTCTGGTAAGGATGGAACATGATTACAAAATATGAAAAAGAACAGAGCTTAACTCTAAAAGAAATATAGTTGGGGTTACCAGAAGGCTTTAATAAACAGAGAGACATTATTTTGCAGAGCTTACAGTCATCTTCCCTAAATCTTGAGGATTCCCAACATTCTCCAGGGCAGTTATGAATGTAAATGGAGCAAAACTGCCTTCAGCCACGACCCTCCACATCTTTCCCAGATCACACAGCTAAGAGCCCAGGGGTGTCTATAAATGTTTCCTTTAAAACACACACTCCCATCAAAACTAACCAGCATTATTAGAAAGGAAGAGTAAAAATATTCAGATTTTCTGAAAACCCATGAGAACTTAAACAGTTTTAACTTTTTTGGCTGGATTGCTGTGAGCAGTAATGTTTTTCACCGAGGGGCATTAAATTCCAGGTCTCTATTCTCCTGTCTTGTATTTTTGTCCAGGCTACAAACCAGCATCAGCTCTAGCTGCACAAACCTGTGGATTCCAATGAAGCTTATTTACAGATCAGCATAACTCAGGTAAAAAAGGAGTTGCAGTGTGGAAGAGAGTGCTTCTTGGAATTTATAACACTTCCTTACTTTGCTAACATTTTTAAAGAAAGTAATGCCTGACTGCCTGGGGGATTTTAGAGGAATTGTTGGCTACATACAAAAACTAAAAAATATGAATTAATTTAAATTCCATAATAGGTCCCTGTGGTTGCTGCCTATCTTAAAGGAAGGATTAGAAGAAGGAAAACATTTCATTCTATTCACCAAACATTATAGTTAATACTATTTTGACATGAAATCTTTGTTGATCTAATGTATTAGATGCAATAGATTTGTCAAAGTAGTTCTTCCTACTAGAGGTCCTGATTTAAACCTCCTTTAAATCAGCTTCAGTTGACTCAATATGCTTACCCACAATGATTTTAATTCTGTAGAAATAATGACTTGGCTTTCCACTCAAGCTTTACCTTTATCTGTGCCTTTAAAAAGTTATCAAAGCCACGGGTACTGCTATTACACCAACTAGGCAGGAAAGCTCACGGAAAAAAATAGCGTGTGTTGATTGCATGGTTTCTTTTTAAGATTTGGGAATTTTCACATCAATGACCTGAAGCTATATTGCTGAGCTTGTTGGGCAGGCTTGCTGTTTCCTTTTTAAGCTCTGCAACTTCTCAATGTTAAAGCATCGGGTAAGAGGTACCACGTTACCTGAACTCATGATAGGAAGGGATGAGGCTAATGGTTACTCTCTTCTTTTTCCTAATAATCACCTCTTATTCTTAATCATTTCCTAAGGTGGAAGTCTAAGCATTTTTTAGTGAACAATATGTTTTGCTACTTTTCTCAGAATGAAAAAACGTTTTGTTTATGGTTGTTATAATAATTCCAACGTGTTAAAGAATTCCAACAATTATAGCAAAGTAATTAAGATATCCCACCCCCAAAAGAAAAAAATTTAAAAATTAAAACATCCCACAATGGGTCACTTTGATAAAACTAATGTTAATGTTTTATGGCACATACCCTCAGGTTTTTTTCTATGCAATACATACATTGTATAATCTATAATATGCTTACAGATTATATCTATAGAAGTTGTATTATACTATTTATAGGATACACATAGTCTTCTTTTTTCACTCTGTGCTAATTCATGCATATCTTTCAATATCTGAATACAGATCCTCATCATACTTTGAAACGGTCCCACAGAATTCTTTTATGGGTGCACTTTAACCAGTTTCCCCTTGGTAGACCTATGATTTTTCTGTTTCAAGCATGACATATTTTGTGCATGTTATTTTCTTATCCACAGACAGTTTGCATTTTGTACAACTTGAACTAGTTGTTTGTTGTCTTCCATGTCTTCCTCCCAGTATAAATACATTTAACCATCCCCAAACAATCATTAGTGATCTACTGTTCTACAAAACTTAGCCTCAACCTTGAAGGGTCAGCAGAAGGGGATGTGGATCTGGGTACCACTTTCCATCACTCCTTCTTACAGCTTACTGAGTTATTCTCCTTCTTACAGCTTACTGTACTATACATGTGCATCAGTGGGTCCACACACGTGTGCATGAATACACATGTGTGCATGCATATGCACACACACACTATATACAGGCATTCATATTCATGACTGTAAACATTTTAGGAAAATGAAGTTCTCCTTCCCTATAATGCTGACAGAATACATCCCCAAATATGCTGATTTTAACATTTTATAGATTGTTCCACATTTGGGTATTATCTTTGGAATGTATGTTTCAAGTATCGATTCCAAATATGAAAAATATTTTGAGTATTCTGAAAAAATGAAAAATGGTAAAAGAATCATCTTTCAAGTTCTTCATTTTAGGGCTGAATGCATTTAGTGCTATTGTTAGGGGAAAGTATGGTACCATGAAATACTATAGCATTTGTGCCGCAGATCATGAAATCCGACTCCTTACACCCTTCTCATTAATGGAATAGTGCAGTGATGACATAGGTTTGCGGAGCACCGTGTTCACTTGTGTTTTGCCTTTTGTTGTTATAATAGTCAAAGGAGCTTGGCTGTGTTATAATCCACATTTCACAGATGAGGACCCTAATCCCCCAGAGGTAAATGACTTGTTCAAGGACACCTCTATCATGGGGCAGAAGAGTCTTGGGGTCAGACTCCAGGGTTCTTTTCATCTCATCTGCGTTTCCAGCATAGGTGTTACTGATTAATTTATAACTCCATAAAGTATTTCTGTTATGATGGTTTTCCCTTACTTCAGAGTTTGGGTCCATGAGCACCATTTGGAATGAGATCGTGTTCCTGTAAAACTTCTGTTAATAAAACTGTTCCACGACTGATTTGTTAAGGGTCCGTCAAGCGTGAGTTTGCCTACCAGGTCCTGGGCATTTAAAAATGTTTCTAGAGGCCTGTTTAGGGAGAAAAGAAAGTTGTCTCTGACATGCTTTAATTTCTAATAACGTCATCACTGGGCTGGTGTGAGTGCTAGCTGTGCATGGCCCTCCTTGCTCCATTTCTGGCTGGACTCTCTAATTATCTCTAAAAAACCATCTCTCCCAGTTCTTTTATTCATCTATGCATTTTATTACAAAAAATATAACAAATTATGCTTTAGAGGTAATCCTAAATCCTATATATGTTTAGCCATAATCACCATTAGCATTTAAATATAGTTCTTCCATTTTTTCCCCTTGTCATGTCCAATTTTTTTTTAATGCCTGCATTTGCTTTTGGTTAGTTTGTTTTTTAATCTTTTTACTTTTTAAAAAAAGTTGAAGTATAGTTGACTTACAGTGTTATATTAATTTCAGGTGTACAACATAGCGATACAATATTTCTTATAGATTATATTCCATTTAAAATGATAAAATATTGGCTGCTGTACATGGCATCATTGTATTTTATTTAATTTATACCTAGTAGTTTGTACTTCTTAGTCCTCTTTCCCTATCTTGCCCCTAACTCTTTCCCTCTTCCCATGGGTAACCACTAGTTTGTTCTCTGTATCTGTGAGTCTGTTTCAGTTTTGTTATATTCATTCGTTTGTTTTATTTTTTAGATTCCAAGTGTAAGTCATAACAGAGTATTTGTCTTTCTCTGTCTGAGTTCACTAAGCATAATACCTTCCAGTCCCATCCATGTTTTTGCAAATGGCAAAATTTCATTCTTTTTTATGGCTTAGTAATATTGCATTGTATGTATACATACCACATCTTCTTTATCTATTCATCTGTTGATGGACATTGAAGTTTGTCCCGAGAGGCTGGAGCAGTAACCTTAACAGAGTTCCCAGGTGTGATGGCAGTTTCTGTCTTTGGTTTGGGGCATAGTTAGGGCCTGAGGGCTTGGGGCTGCACTTCTGTGTTGGTTTCACTCCCTCCTCCCCAGTTTGTGTGCCTTAGTTAGAGGCTGGGTCAGGGCCAGAGGGGTTGGTGCCACACCATTGGGCTGGTTTTGCTCCCTTCCACCATGTACCCTGTCAAGGACACTGGCAATAGCAGCGACTGACCTGGTCAGAGGCAGAGCCAGCATCCAAATAGGCTGTATTCCCTCCTAGTGTGTGTACTCTTGTTGACAATGGCAGCCTCTGCCTTAGTAGTGAGAAGTGCTGGAGAAAGAAGGCCTGGTGCTGGCTGGGGGGTGATGCACTGGGGTGGTCCTGGAAAGCCAGCCAGAGCCCAAGGCAGTTTTCAGTCTTCTGCTTCCAGGTGTGACTAGGAGTAAGCAAGTCTGAGTGTGAGCCCTTCAGGTGTGGAGTCTTGGTTTCTTACAGCCCTCCAGTAAGCCCCACTGGTTTTCAAACCAGCTAAGGGGGCTTCATCTTCCTGGTGTTAGACCCCAGAGCTAGGGTGCTTAATAGATGGCTTAAACCCTCACTAGGGATGATCTCTGAACCTGTGACATACTCCTCTCCTCTTTTGTGTCCACACTAGGGATGCGGGTGCCAACCAGATCACTTCTCCTCTCCTCCTACCAGACTCTGTGTGGATCTTTTACAGCCTTGGTGGTAGATGAGCTGTCCTGCTGGTCTCCAAGTCGATTTCAGCGAGGGTCATTCTATATGTAGTTGTAGTTTTGATGTGTTAGTGAGGGGAAGTGAACCCTGTGTCCTCTTACTCTGCCATCTTGATCTCTAATGCTTTTGATGTGGTTTTAAAAATTTGGGTCATATCATATTTTAAAACTTTGTGTCTTTTAAAAAAAAATTTAATTTTTATCATAAGCATTTCCCCAAGTCATTATGTAACTCAAAGTACATTCTTATGGTGGACTATTATGTATAAAAAATATTTAACCTTTCTTCTATTTTAGGCTGTTAAGGTTGTTTAAGCAAAACTGCAATGATGAAAGTAGGTAAACCTGGATCATTTCTTGAAAGTTCCTGGCAATTTACATTTCTATTGGTGGTGTATGTGAATGTCTTTTTCATGGTCTCTTCTAAAAACCTCATTACCTTTAAATGTTTCATTAAAAATCATTGCCAATTTTATAAGCAAAAATGGTATTCTATTCATTTATTGGACATAGACCTGTTTGCTCTTCCAAAGTGTTTTAGGAGAAATTTCCAGCTTTCTTGCTTTGTGGCATTTTGCTTCTCTCTGTTTGGCCTATTTCCATACCTCAGGATGAAGGGAAGCCTGTCTGGGTCCAGGGACTGTTGGTGGAGGTGCTGACTTGCACAGTCTCTGTTCCTTGTCCCCTTGTAGGTTAGGAGAATGTCTCCCTCCTACAACTCCTGGCCCAGCCCAGGCTCTATCCAGTAAGTTCTGCTGGACTGAGGAGGGGTCTTCTTTGCCACTCTCTGCCTGCTCTTCTGACAAGTGGAAACACCCAGGTACACAATGAAACAATGCCTCTTCAGCATGTCCAGCTACTAGCCTATTTCTATAGCATTTTACTTAGCAGGTCTACAGCTACCTGGATGTACTGTACCACAGCTGCCTTTTCTGCTAGCTTGTTTTGGGGGTAGGTATTGCATTTTTATTGATGACAAAGGCAGAACTAATTGGATGAGAAGGAGAGAAACCATCTCAAAAAAAAATGATACTCCTACAATAGAGAATTTTAAAGTTGCTTGGCACTCTAGTCTTTTAGGGCTGACAGAAAGGGGACAAGCTGAGTCTCAGGCTCTCCTTTCAGGTGACAGGTTAGTCAGTTTCAGGTGGTCAAGAGTCACATGCCAGTCCACAGTGTGGGCTTAAGGTAATGGAAATCTTCTCTAATTCTGAGAGTAGGTTGGCCTCCAGTATCAGTTTTAATGTGAAATGTTTCTTCTTTCATTGGATATATCTTTACAGATGTTTTGATTGGAATGTCAGAAGGTTCTATCACTGAATTATAACCATGCTCTTTAATTTTTTTTAAATTAGAAGTTTCCACTTTTTAATTTTATTTTAATGGCAATATCTGCCATCTGTCACTACTATTTGTACAGACTGCGTACCTTTATATGTTTCTCTTGCTTTTAAAATGAAGAGGGCTTTTTGTCACCTAGAAAACATGTCATTCATTCTCTTCCTATGTTCTGTAATAACATTTTGTACAGCAGATGGTTTTTCACACTCACTTCCTCAGAAGAACCTGCAAAGTAAGAGAGAAATTGATATTTTTTTCCTCCTTTGGAGCACCCATCATGTTCATTCACCTCCATGAAGGCCATTAAACTCCCTGGACAGTGGTCCTTATACTCTGCAAGGCTTGTCTGGCCCTTATATACACCAGAAGGTAAATAAAAATGCAACATTAAGCATCTTTGTTTCTTTAAAAAAAAGATTCTGAGCTTGATGAGTGAAAATGGTACCACTAATTCTAACTTTTCTCTCCCTCTGTTTTTCTAGCTGCACCACGCAGTTTGCAGGATTCTAGTTCACCGACCAGGGATCTAACCTGAGCTCCCAGCAGTGAAAGCCTGAATCCTAACCACTGGACCACCAGGGAATTCCCTAACTTTTCTCTTTTTAATTATTATAATTTTTTCATTTTCATTTTTCATGTATTGTCTTGGAATAGAGTTCCAGTTTCCTTGTTTATGAAGAATGGTTTTGTTTTGTCTTTTTTATTTGTCTCAGGGAGGATTCTACCTTAAGTTCCTTATAACCTTCTCAGTTCCCAAATTACTTTTCTCATACTCCAGTTTGTCCAGATGGACAAACTGCATGACTTTTTCTAATCTTCTTGCAACATCTTACCTCTCCTCAAAATCTTCCCTTGATCCACCATACTTAAAAATAATCATGTCTGATTTCTGTTCCCATTTATCTTCTGATACTGCTTTCTAAAAGGCAATTCCTGACATCTCAAATCAGTGGAGTGCTTTAGTCTCCATCCTCCTTTACCCCTCTGAGGCATTTGGTACTTGTCATCACCTCTGCTTCACATGGAAGCTTTCTCTCTCTTTGACATCTGTGACCTGGATTCTGCTCCTGAGGGAGCTCTATGACATAGTGAGAAGAGTCAGGGTTAAAAAAGAGAGTAGAGTCAACATGGTGCTGTGGGAAGACGCTGAATTAGCATCTCCCCACAACGAGGGCATCTGCCAGCTGCTGGTGGGGAACCCTGATGCCCAAGGAGATGGGAGGAACCCCCAAGTGAACTGGTAGGACATAGGTGGACTGAGGGGGGAGGAGAAGTGGAGGCCAGACAGGATTGGCACCTCTGAGGCCAGAGAGATCAGGACAGGCAGATGTGAGGGGCCCTCCGGGAGGAGTGGGAGAGGAGCAGAGAGCATTTACCATGCCCACTGGAGCACAAGGAGCCTGCTGAGCTCCCAGGCCGGTACCCCCCTCCAAAGCCCCCTCTAGGTTGCATGGGTCCTTGGGAGCATAGGAGGGAGGCTGGGGAGATCAGGAAAGGCGGGGGGTGGCCCTCCGGGAGGAGTGGAGGGTGTTTGCCTGCCCACTTGGGCACAGGGAGCCTGCTGAACTCCCAGGCACATCCTCTGCCTTTCAAGGGACCCTCCACGCTGCATTGGTCCTTGGGGGCATAGGAGGGAGGCTGGGGAGATCAGGAGAGGCAGGCGGGAGGGACCCTCCAGGACCAGAGCTGGAGAGGAGAGGAGGGCTTTGCCCTGCCCCCTCAAGCCCAGGAAGCCTTCTGGGCTCCCAGGTGATATCCCCTGCCCTCTGAGACCAGGGGTGGGGGGCATGCCTGGGCCCCATCTGTTCCTTGAGTCTAAGCCCCACCCCCCACAGTACCCAGGGCTTTTTCCAGCCCTGTTGGTCCTAAGCATAGGATCCACCCACCACCCACACATCACATTTGGTTAGGCCCCGCCCTCCACAGACAAGGCCATCCCCCCCCCTTTTTTTTTCTTTTCCCTCCTCCTCTTTTGTAATATTGTGGTGCTGAGGTACCTCCCGATTGTTGATTCACCTATATTTTTATTTTTATATTCTTTCTAACATATCTGTTACTTTCCTAGTTTAATTTTATTCTTTACTTTGTTAGTGTTCTCTTTTTCTTTTCTTTTCTTTCTTTTTTTTTTTTTTTTTTGCCACCTCAGGAGGCTTGGAGGATCTTGGTTCATGAGCTGGGGGTCAGGCAAAGTTCCTGTGGTGGGAGCTCTGAGTCTGAACCACTGGACTAACAGAGAAACTCAGATCCCAGGGAGTAGTCATTGGAGTGAGGTCTCACAGAGGTCCTCATCTCAGCATTAAGACCCAGCTCTATCCAACAGCCTACAAACTCCCGTGTTGGAAGCCTCAGGCCAAACAACCAGTAAGACAGGAATACAATCCCACTCATAAAATAAATTAGAAAATGAGATGCAAAAAATTATGTCACAGATGAAGGAGCAAGGTAAAAACCTACAAGACCAAATAAATGAAGAGGAAATACATAATCTACCTGAAAAAGAATTCAGAGTAATGATAGTAGAGATGATCCAGAATCTCGGAAATAGAATGGAGGCATGGATTGAGAAAATATAAGAAATGTTTAACAAAGATCTAGAAGAACTAAAGAACAAACAAACAGAGATGAACAACACAATAACTGAAATGAAAAATGCACTAGAATTACTCAATAACAGAATAACTGAGGCAGAAGAACGGATAAATGACCTGGAAGACAGAATGGTGGAATTCACTGCCGCCGAACAGAAAAAAGAAAAAAGAATGAAAAGAATTGAAGATAATCTCAGAGACTCTGAGACAACACTAAATGCACCAACATTCACATTATACAGATCCCAGAAGAAGAAGAGAAAAAGAAAGGGTCTGAGAAAATATTTGAAGAGATTATAGTCGAAAAGCTCCCTAACATGGGAAAGTAAAAAGTCACCCATGTCCAGGAAGCACAGAGTGTGTCATACAGGATAAACCTAGGAAAAACACACCATGACACATATTAATCAAACTAACAAAAATTAAATTCAAAGAAAAAATATTAAAAGCAGCAAGGGAGGGCTTCCCTGGTGGTACAGTTGTTGAGAGTCTGCCTGCTGATTCAGGGTACATGGATTTGTGCCCCGATCTGGGAGGATCCCACGTGCTGCAGAGTGGCTGGGCCCTTGAGCCATAGCCACTGAGCCTGTGCATCCGGAGCCTGTGCTCCTCAATGGGAGAGGCCACAACAGTGAGAGGTCCGTGTACCACCAAAAAAAAAAAAAAAAAAAAAAAAAAAGCAGCAAGGGAAAAACAAAAAATAACATACAAAGGACTCCCTATAAGGGTATCAGTTGATTTTTCAGCAGCAACTCTGCAGGCCAGAAGGGACTGGCAGGATATAGCTAAAGTAATGAAAGAGAAAAACCTGCAACCAAGATTACTCTACCCAGCAAGGATCTCATTCAGATTTGATGGAGAAATCAAAGGCTCTTTAGATAAGCAAAAGCTAAGAGAATTCAGTACCACCAAACCAACTTTACAACTAATGCTAAGAAACTTCCCTAGGTGGGAAACACAAGAGAAGAAAAAGACCCAGCAAACCCCAAACAATTAAGAAAATGGTGATAGGAACATACATATCGATAATAACATTGAATGTAAATGGATTAAATGCCCCAACTAAAAGACACACGCTGGCTAAAAGGATACAAAAACAAGACCCATCTATATGCTGTATACAAGAGAACCATTTCAGACCTTGGGACACATACAGACTGAAAGTGAGAGGATGGAAAATGATATTCCATGCAAATGGAAATCAAAAGAAAGCTGGATTAGCAATACTCATATCAGATAAAATAGACTTTAAAATAAAGACTGTTACAAGAGATAGGAAGGGATGCTACATAATGATCAAAGGATCCATCCAAGAAGATATAACAGTTGTAAATATTTATGCACCCAATATAGGAACACCTCAATACATAAGGCAAATGCTACAAACCATGAAAGGAGAAACTGACAGTAACACAATAATAGTAGGAGACTTTAACACCCCACTTACACCAATGGAACACATCATCCAAACAGAAGATAAATAAGGAAACAGAAGCTTTAAATGACACAATAGACCAGATAGATTTAATTGATAGTTATAGAACAATCCACCCAAAAGTGGCAGAATACACTTTCTTCTCAAGTGCACATGGAACATTCTCCAGGATAGATCACATCTTGGGTCACAAATCAAGCCTTGGAAAATTTAAGAAAATTGAAATTGTATCAAGCATCTTTTCTGACCACAACACTATGAGGTTGGAAATCAGTTACAGGAAAAAAAAAAAACTGTAAAAAACACAAATACATGGAGGCTAAAAAGTGCACTACTAAATAACCAAGAGATCACTGAAGAAATCAAAGAAGAAATAAAGAAATACATAGAAACAGATGACAATGAAAACATGATGACCCAAAATCTACAGGATGCAGCAAAAGCAGTTCTAAGAGGGAAGTTTATAGCAATTCAAACTCACCTCAAGGAACAAGAAAAAATCTCAAAAAGACAATATAGCCCTACACTTAAAACAACCCGAGAGAGAAGAACAAAGAAAACCCAAAGTCAGTAGAAGGAAAGAAATAATAAATATCAGAGCAGAAATAAAGGAAATTGAAACAAAGAAAACAATAGCAAAGATCAATAAACCCAAAAGCTGTTCTTTGAGAAGATAAGCAAAATTGATAAACCCTTAGTGAGACTCATCAAGAAAAAAAGTGAGAGGACACAAATCAATAAAGTTAGAAATGAAAAAGGAGAAATCACAACTGACACTGCAGAAATACAAAGATTATAAGCAACTACTACAAACAACTATATGCCAATAAAATGGACAACCACGAAGAAATGGACAAATTCTTAGAAAGGTACAATTTTCCAAGACTGAACCAGGAAGAATTAGAAAATATAAACAGACCTATCACAAGCAATGAAATTGAAAACATAATTAAAAATCTCCCAACAAACAAAAGCCTGGGACCAGATGGCTTCACAGGCGAATTTTAGCAAACATTTAGAGAAGAGTTAACACTGATCCTTCTCAAACTATTCCAAAAAGTTGCAGAGAGAGAAACGCTTCCAAATTCATTCTACAAAGCCACCACCACCCTGATACCAAAACCAGAAAAAGGTATCACAAAAAAGAAAATTATAGACCAATATCACTGATGAACGTAGATGCAAAAATCCTCAACAAAATACTAGCAAACAGAATCCAACAGCACACTGAAAGGATCATATACTATGATCAAGTGGGGTTTATCCCAGGGATGCAAGGATGCTTCAATATATGCAAATCAATCAATGTGATACACCACATTAACAAATTAAGTAATAAAAACCATAGGATCATCTCAGTAGATGCAGAAAAAGCTTTTGACAAAATTCAACACCTGTTTATGATAAAAACTCTCCAGAAAGTAGGCATAGAGGGAACCTAGCTCAACATAATAAAGGCCATATATGACAAACCCACAGCAAGCATCATACTCAATGGTGAAAAACTGAAAGCATTTCCACTAACATCAGGAACAAGACAAGGATGTCCCCTCTTGCCACTCCTATTCAACAGTTTTGGAAGTTCTAGCCATGACAATCATAGAAGAAAAAGAAATAAAAGGTATCCTAATTGAAAAAGAAGAAGTAAAGCTGTCACTGTTTTCAGATGACATGATAAATCCTAAAGATGCCACCAGAAAACTACTACGCTAATCAATGAATTTGGTAAAGTAGCAGGATACAGAATTAATGCACAGAAATCTCTGGTATTCCTATACACTAATGATGAAAAATCTGAAAGTGAAATTAGGAAAACACTCCCATTCACCATTGCAACAAAAAGAATAAAATATCTAGGAATAAACCTACCTAAGGAGACAAAAGACCTGTGTGCAGAAAATTATAAGACATTGATGAAAGAAATTAAACATGATACAAATAGATGGAGAGATATACCATGTTCTTGGATTGGAAGGATCAATATTGTGACTATGACCCTACTACTCACAGCAATCTATAGATTAAATGCAATCCCTGTCAAACTACCAGTGGCATTCTTTACAGAATTAGCACAAAAATATTTACAATTCATATGGAAATACAAAATACCCTGAATAGACAAAGCAATCTTGAGAAAGAAAAACAGAGTTGGAGGAATCAGGCTCCCTGACTTCAAACTATAGCACAGAGCTACAGTAATGAAGACAGTGTGGTACTGGCACAAAAACAGAAATATAGATCAATGGTACAGGATAGAATGTCCAGAGGTAAATCCAAGCACATCTGGGCACCTAATTTATGACAAAGAGGCAAGAACATACAACGGAGAAAAGACAGCCTCTTCAACAAGTGGTGCTGGGAAAACTGGAGAGCTACATGCAAAAGAATGAAATTAGAACACTGCCTAACACCATACACAAAAATAAACTCCAAATGGATTAAAGACTTAAATGTAAGACCAGATGCTATAAACTCTTAGAGGAAAACATAGGAAAAAACACTCTTTGACATAAACCACAGCAAGATCTTTTTTGACCAACCTCCTAGAGTAACATGAATAGAAACAAAAATAAACAAATGGGACTTAATTAAACTTAAAAGGTTTTGCACAGAAAAGGAAACCATAAACAAGACAAAAAGATAACCCTCAAAATGGGAGAAAATATTTGCAAATGAAACAACAGACAAAGGATTAATCTCCAAAATATACAAACAGCTCATGGAGCTCAATATCAAAAAAACAAACAATCCAGTTAAAAAATGGGCGGAAGACCTAAATAGACATTTCACCAAAAAAAGACATACAGATGGCCCAGAGGCACATGAAAAGATGCTTGACATCCCTAATTATTAGAGAAATGCAAATCAAAACTACAATGAGGTATCACCTCACGCTGGTCATTATCAAACAATCTAGAAGCAATAAATGCTATAAAGGGTGTGGTGAAAAGGGAACCCTCCTGCACTGTTGGTGAGAATGTAAATTGATACCACCACTATGGAAAACAGTATGGAAGTTCCTTAAAAAACTAAAAATAGAACTACCATGTGACCCAGCAATCTCACTACTGGGCATATACCCTGAGAAAGCCATAATTGAAAAAGAGACATGTACTACAATGTTCATTGGAGCACTATTTACAATAGCTAGAACATGGAAGCAACCTAAATGTCAATCAACAGATGAATGGATAAAGACGATGTGGCACACATATACAATGGAATATTACTCAGCCATAAGAGGAAATGAAATTGAGTTATTTGTAGTGAGGTGGATGGACTTAGAGTCTGTCATACAGAGTGAAGTAAGTCAGACAGAGAAAAACAAATACTGTATGCTAACGCATATACGTGGAATCTAAAAAAAAAATAGTACTAATGAAACTAGTTGCAGGGCAGGATTAAAGATATAGACATAGATAATGGACTTGAGGACAAAGTGTGGGAGGGGGAAGCTGGGATGAAGTAAGAGTGGCATTGACATATATACACTACCAAATATAAAATAGCTAGTGGGAAGCAGCAACATAGCACAGGGAGATCAGCTCAGTGTTTTGCGATGACCTAGAGGTGTGGGATAGGGAGGATAGGAGGGAGGCTCAAGCGGGAGGGGATATGGGGACATATGTATGCATGTGGCTGATTCACTTTGTTGTACAACAGAAACTAACATGGTATTGTGAAGTAATTATACTCCAATAAAGATCTATTAAAAAAATAGTCAGTTAACACTGCTATTAACTTCTATCTGATGCTGAGCAAGATGTGCATTTTAAAGCTTATCTGTTTGTAAAACTTGACTTATAATATCTACCTCATAGATCAAATGAGATAATGCAGATGAGAGCATTTTTATATCCTACTTTAACATCTATTCACTCAACAACTATGCATTTAGAGCCTTCTATGGACTAGAAACTCTGCTGAGAATAAAGATACAGTTGTGACTCTGTCCTTAGGAACTTACAGCTTCTTGGCAGAGTCAGTATGAGCCAAATAATTTTACAGAAAGATGTATAGTTGCAACTGTGATAAGTTCTGGAAAGGGAAAACATAAGGTGCTAGGAGAGGATTTAGTGGGAGGATTTGATCCACCCAATCAGAGAAGTATAAAGGGCTTCCCTGAGGAGTGACCACTGAATTGTGAATATGTGTAGAGGGCAAATAGGTGAAAAGAGGAAAGAAAGTGTTCTCAGGCAGGGCAAAGGCCCTGAGGAAGGAAGGAATCTAGTAGACCCAGGGATGGGAAGAAGGTCACTGGGGCTGAAGTGCATAGGGAGGAAGAAGGTGGTGAGGTAGGTGAGGACCAGAACTCGTGGGGATTTATAGGCCATTGAATTTGGTATTATCCTAAGAGTGATGGGACGCCATTGGAATGCCTTTATCAGTTGTATGCTGGACATTGCCAGTGTCGGATGTGTGTAGCTCAGATCTGACTTGCAGTGTGGAGGGGATTGGAAGAAGGTCACAGTGGACCCAAGGTCACTGCTTCTTATTCTTTCTTCATAATGACTGCTCTTCCTTATCTTGACCCCTAAATGTACTCCCTCCCTTCATGGTTTTTGGCCTTTATATCCAATTTTAAAATTTTTTAAATTGAAATATAGTTGATTTACAATGTTGTGTTAATTTCTGCTGTACAGCAAAGTGATTCAGGTATACAAATACATACATTCTTTTTTATATTCTTTTCCATTATGGTTTATCACAGGATATTGAATATAGTTCCCTGTCCTATACAGTAGGGCCTTGTTGTTTGTCCATTCTCTATATACTAGTTTGCCTCTGCTAATCCCAAACTCCCACTCCATCCCTCCCCCACCCCATCTCCCCCTCAGCAACCAAAAGTCTGTTCTCTGTATCTGTGAGTCTGTTTCTGGTTTGTAGATAAGTTTGTGTCATATTTTAGATTCCACATATAAGTGACATATAGTATTTGTTTTTCTTCTTCTGACTTACTTCACTTAGTATGATAATCTCTGGGTCCATCCATGTTGCTGGAAATGACATTATTTCATTCTTTTTTATGGCTGTGTAGTATTCCATTTTTTATCTATATCTATCTATCTACATCACATCTTATTTATCCATTCATCTGTTGATGGACATTTAGGTTGTTTCCATGCCTTGGCTATGGTGAATAGTGCTGCTATGAACATAAGGGTGCATGTATCTTTTTGAATTACAGTTTTGTCTGGATTCTGTATCCTAATTTTAACTACCGGCTGGATATGTGTATCTGGCAGCTCAGAAGTTTGAGGACATTCCCTTAGTCTCTGTAGATAGAGCCTAGGAAAAATACCTTCAACTGTCTAACTACCTTGGCCCTCATATCCTGTCAGTCACATACATACCTAGTGGGTGATTGTCAACCATAGCACCTGTGTAAAGACTTTCTGGTTCATCACAAGACTATCTTCCTGAGCCCCATCTTGGTCCTCAGATTTGCTCGGTTGCAGTCTGTCATACGCAGTGCTGCTGTCAGATCAGTATTCTAATGGGCACCTCCAATTTTCACTTTTCTATGCTTAACCTCCCCAAACTCTTTACATCTCTTCTACATTCTAGTAGTAGTCAAATGGGTTTATTCACCATCTCCTACTTTTCTACCTCCATCTGTAGATACTATGTGTGTGCTGATGCTTTCCATCCCAACGCCGTTCTGCCTTTAATTCCTTCTGTTGGAATCCTCGTCATCTTTTATGCCTCAGCTGAAATACCACTGTTGACAGGAAACCTTCACAGACTCATCCAATCTTACGTGAAGTGTCCCTCTTCTGAACTTCTTAGAGTATTGAAATAAAGTACTCTCTCTTTAATGACACATGTCACACTGGGATATGTACTATGCACATATTGTATATATGTGCATACTAAGTCTCTCTACTTACCTCTTTTCCCCTTGAGATCTGGGACCACATATTACACACCTGTGTATTAGTTATAACACTCATATCCATGCCTCATGCAAGGAAGATACTCAATACATATTTATCAAATCAGCATATCTATTATGATAAATAATTATGCATATGCTTCAAACTCACTTTTCTTTCTTCACTGTTGTGGTGTGTTTGCTGCATCCTTTTGGAAGTTTGGAGAAAATAATTTTTTTTATTACTCTCCCTCGGCTACTCCCTAACTCTTTCCCATTTCCAAGTGTACAAATATGAGCAAGATATTCTTGAACTCTATGTTGTAAAGAGGAGAAAGCAAGAGGCAAACCAAACAATTCCTTTTACGTTTCATTCTGGTTAGAAGCCAATGTAAATGCTCGTGCTTCAGAACAAGGCGTATTTCCTGCTGTGAAGGTTTGGCTGTTTATCCTGGGACCCCTATTCACCACTGGCCGCCCTCGAACGACTATTAACCCCTGCTTTGAGCCAGCAAACCAGATGTGGGTTTTTTAAGCAAATTATTCGTTACTTCACCACATGTAGTTTTCTCAGTTAAGTGTTTCCAGCTTCTCAGAGCATTCCATAGGAATAACATCATATTTTTCCTCCAACCTGTTAATTAACATAATTATTTATCATACTGAAACCACAGCTCAAGTTTGTTAAGTGGCCGGCAGAACATATATTCACTGGATGGAACCCAATGCTGCTGGAGAGTGAAGAAATCAGCAATTAAAAAAAAATGGGAAGTCGTGTGGGCGATGGAGACACACTTCATTCCTCCTGTTTCTTAGGGGGCCCATCATTCTGTGCTTGGGCTACACCCAGCTATTGGCTAGACTTCACCAATAACTAGTCATTGAGTCAACATTTTTTTAGAATGAAGTTCTTCTCATGTGATCTTTAAGTTCCCACCAAGCTCCAGTATTTGAAATCTGTCTTTGTAGACCCACAGGGTTCAATGGTGAAATGGGGTTAAACCCGATTTTTCCTGCCGCTTCCCCAAATCTCACGGCACTTTCTTGGGATTAGCAGTGAGTTCCTCTTGACATCCTGCACACCATACTCCTTCCTCAAGTTGCTGCTTTCCCATCAACTTGGAAAGAAGAATAGCACCTTTCCCTTTCAACAGCAGTTCTCAAAGTGTCTTCCAGGAACTCAGAGTGTCCCAGAGATCCTTTCAGGGGATCTGCTAGGTCAGAACTATTTTTATCTAAATGATCAAGTATTATTTGTCTTCTTCCCTCTTGTTCTCTCACAAGTGGACAGAGGAGCTTTCCAGCAGTTCTACATGAGATATGACAGCAGATTGAAAACAGAAACAGAAGGAGAACCCAGCTATCTTCTATGAAGCCAGATATGACATTAAAGAGACTCATAAAACTGCAAAGCATGCCACCCTTATCACTAAATTTTTTTTTAATTTTGGGAAATATATCTATTGTACATAAAATGTGATTTTTATATGAACATGTAATGTTTTATTGTTATTTTTTAAGTAAATTAAGACAATTCTTAGTTTTAATTTCTGACATAGTAATCATCAATAAATATTATTTCCCACATAAACAAAAGTACTTTGGGAGTCTTAATAATTTTAAGACCGTGAAATAGTGAGACCAAATAGTCTGAGAACCACTGTCTTTCACATATCATTTATTTGAAAAGTCCTTATGCTACCAAGCTTCCATTATTATATTAGGTAAATAGCATGTTCCTTAGAAGTCAAGCACACCAGGCATACATAAATGTTTTAACACTTTGGCAAAGGTCACAACAAATGGTTCCATCCATAAGTTATCACAGTCAACTGAGATAACTTCTCACAGGCCTGAAACCAGCGTGCTCTAGAAACCAACCTCTGGCATAGTTACAGTCAAAGTGCTATTAGGGGAAGCAGCTAAAGGGCTTGGATGAGAGTAGCTGGTGGCTATGGGCTAAAGAGAAAGAAATAAGAGTCTTGGAATCTACTTGATGTTGGGGGGAACACTCATGGGTAGGAATACTAGCTATCTACAATTTTTCTCCCTTCAGTATTATTCCTTGAGAGCAGAAAACCCGTTTTTGGAATTCAGCTACTGCCTGCACTGTGGTTTTTGTGAAGACAGTAATGAGTAGCTTGCAGTGGATTTCATGTGAAAGTCACAGTGACTCCAGGCAGGACCAGAGATGGATACATGTCCAAAGGTTTAAGTAGAAGTTTAAATGACTGAACCACAGCATGTTTGGATCTGATTCCAATTCCCATAAAATTGACCCCATCTTGACACTTGCTGTGACTATACTCTGCTTCTCTCAGAGCTCATTGACAAAAAGCCTTTCCAGCAAACAGTGGTTGATTAGCACATTAGTCCTCACCCTCACCATCCCATTCTAAGACAAACCTCACACACTCAGGGCTCAAAGTCATTTCCATTCTGTTTGCAGAAAGCAAATAATAGCTTATTCACACCATTTTGACCAGGGTCACAATCTCCCTAAGGGTAGAAAGAATTGTAGCAACTATTCAGTTAATAAGTTTTTCTTGAACTACTAGAAACATCTCATGATGAGGCTGTGTAATCAGCATTTGGGAGCTGGATTATAAATCCCTTTAAAATGAATATCCAGATTTCAATGACACATTGTTCCTTCCTGCTCATGAACTGCTACAGCCTCCTTCAAAATTACCTTCAATAATTTTAAGAGTCATCAAGGGGTTGTCTTAGTTATGCTAAGGAAGATACCCAATCAGCCTAGATATTAACTCCTGAGTGTATTTGTTAGTCATCTAACCCAAAATAGTACTCCTCCACCTTCAGCACTTTAAAAATGCTATTTATCATTATTTGAACTTGCCTTTTTTACGTGTGTGTGTGTGTGTGTGTGTGTGTGTGTGTGTGTGTGTGTGTGTGTACTTCCTCCTTCCATTAGAATAGAACTCCATGAGTCAGGAACTTGTCTTGCCTCCGCTATATTCCTAGCACCTAGAACAGTGCCTGGTGGCTCTCAGTATTTGTTGATCATGAGACTATAGTCACAATACCTTCTCTGAAAATTCTTTTTTGCCAGGCATGGTCACTTTTCTTTGATGGGGTCCACTTTGAACCTCAGAGTTTTAAGCTCTACTAACATTTTTGTTTGTATCTTAGCAGGGATGGACTCAGAGAGAAACATAAGGCAGGATTTCTGTCACTTAGGTGTCCATAGTCCTCTGGGGTGCTGTATCAGTCAGGGTCCTGTGGGAAACAAGATAATTGGTACCTTGAGTAAAGGCTAATAAAGGGACTATCTGTAAAGGTGTGGACAAGGTTTAAAGAATCAAATGAAGGATGCTACCATCCACTTTGGTTAGGAAAGCCAGAGAGCTGTTATTACCCCAGAACCCCAAGAATGTGATCATAAAGAGAGGGCTACCTGAGAGGGAGGACCTGGAATGTTCAGGAGAGGAAATATAGCCACCTTTGCAAAGTGCTTCGGAAAGGAGTCAGAATCAAGAAGTGGAGACAGAGAGGTAGAAGATTGAGGCGGGTAGAGGGGAGGGAAGAGGAAAGGAGAATAAAGGACTCATGGACCTGCATGGTAGGAAAAGAAACGACAGGCAGCACAACACTTTCTGGATTCAATGTGTGTTTGTGATTGCTTGATGGTAACATTGCAATGTTCTCAAAATCATGGCAACCATAATTTCTGGCTCGATCCTGAAAAAGTACCTTGTAGAACCTTAGGTCTTTGGAGTATTTAGAGCACAGCGTTTTCTAATATTAATTGTCTTTGTAGAAGAACTTGCAGGAGTCATTATGCTAACTAGCCTGTGTACATGAGGGTAACAAAGATCTGCCCCACCCTCTACCAAGGATGAGAAGGACAGAACAGGTTGTGGGGCAAGAGACAGAAAACCCTGTCCTGCCCCATGTAGAAAGCACATTTTACAAAGTCTGGCACACAGTGAGTGACAAACACATGGTTCGTAATAGCTATATTAGATTCCCAACAGATAGCTTGAGTTTTTTAGATTTTCAAGGCCCCTCTTTGGAATCTTGAAGCAAGTGAAACTGGAATAAATAGTCAGGACCCTTCCAGTGGTACCTCCCAGAGTTATTCTCAAAAGTGGCACATTCAGCCAAATTCACACATAGGCAGTCCAGCTCTAATCCTTGGCTCTCAAAGCACTGTGGGTGCCCCAGTGTATCTCCTCAGTACTTGCTGACCTCAGGCACACCAAAGACTGCTTCCTGCCAGCCATATGCTCTCTCTCTCTCTTTCTCTCTTTCTCTCTCTCCTGATGGCCGTCTCTGACTGTAGGCACAGGTAGACCAGAAGTACTGAGGAGTCAAACCTCAGGAGCATCCCTCCACCAATAGCCTAGACTCAGTGGATAAGTACTCCAGCCACTCAACCCTCAAGTGGGATAAGCCCAAACCTGTTCTTCATAACCCTTTACCATTTCCTAGCAGCCCTGGGAATACTAGTTACCCCTAGCATGGCCCTGCTCACTAATGCACCCTGCACTGGCTTTCTTCTTTCCCTGGCTCCCTGTCCACTCCTTTCCTGGTTCTTTCTAGAACTGCTGCCCAATTAAACCTGTTTGTACTCAAATTCTTGTCTCCGGGCTGCCTTGGGAGCAATCCAAGCCTAAGGTACTTCTTACTCTGATCTCCTTACCTTAAATTTCCCCCTTGCTTTAATATGGGGATCACTCTCCTATTGATTATTTATACCACAAAATGAATTTAAGCCAATGTATCACCATTCCCAAAGTTTCTTACATTTAATGGGGAAGTCGACCAAATGCAGTCGATCGTCCTTCTTCATGAGCTGTAGGGGAGTGTTCAACAGAGCTGACCTCCTTTTACCTAAGTCACTCCTCTGCCTTGCATTCCAAAGTGTTGCAAAACTGTCCCTCCTCTCTCACCAATAACCCATTGATTCTATCCTTTGGAAAACAGTTGCACTCATATGATTCTTGTATTTCTGATCTTTTTTTCCAGTGCTAAGGTAGGTAGTCCATTGATTTTGTGATAGCAAAAGCATAGACAGGTTTTGCTATCACCTTTGTGTGGATAACCTCTAAATCTGTACCTCTGCCATTGATTTCTCATCCAAACCCTGGTCTCCCACTGTCTACTTGAATATTTTTACTTATATGTCCTTTATTCTCAAATACAGCCTACTGTATTCGCATCAACTGATGCAAAAGGCAATTCTTCAACTTCACTTCAAAATGTCCCCTTTTCCTAAGTTGCTTATTTATACCAAAGATAGCACGATTCCTACAATCTTTCAGTTTTAAAATCTGGTCACATGTGATTCTTCCTTCTGCTTTGGCTCTTCAACCCTTTACTGCTTCCTAAGTCTTCTCGAACCATGCACCCATCCTTTTCAGGTTGCTCTATAAGGGGCTGGGCTAATTCCCCCCCCCCCCCCAAATTCTTCATTCACTATATCATTCTGCAGCTCAAAAAGAACGCCAGTAGTTCTCAGCTGACTTCAGGATAAAATCCAAACTGCATGCTTTTGTCTTTCTTCTTAAAAAAAAATTTTTTTTAAGTCTCCTCTAGTCTGACCAAAAACTGTTTACTCAGTTTATTTTTCTCTATTTCCCAAAGTATATTGTCCTCTCCAACTGGCCTTCTGTGCACCCTAAACATGGTCATTCTTGTTTTGGGTTTTGCTCAAGACCCTTCCCTATGTTGGTACGTGACATATCTTGAGTATACCAGGGGTTATGCAAACACTTACATTGTAAGTTATCTCATTTGATCTTTACCACTACTCTAAGTGCTAAAAGTTATTATTGCCTACGTGTTATAAGTAAAGAAACTGATGAACCAAGAAGTTAAGGTACATGGCTACATTATGCAGCTGGCAAAGGTTAAACAAGATGAGAACTCCCTTCTGCGTGAATACTGTTAAGAGAAAACCCCAAACTTGGAGATCCTTTCAATATGGAATCCTTTCAATGTCACATTGGAGCACTAACAGCCTTCGACAGGAAGTACTTCAGTCTTCAGGGAAATGTTCCCTTGTTTGACTTTCAATTGAATATTTATTAGAACCCAGGTGCTGAAGTTACTTTAAATCAGTGAAGATTGTCAAGTTGCAAATGATTTTTATCCAGTGGAAAAGGGAAGTCCCAAAGTTACAGCTTTGTTGTAGTGTAGAACATTAACCAGTTTTGTTTTTAACTTAGCAAGTTTATTTCAGTATTCTGACCCTCATTAGCAATATATACTTTGATTTCTCCTTTATTCTGTTGAGTCAGCTTTATTATACTACTGATTCCCTCATTAATAGGCTAAGTGGATCTTTGAAAAGTGTATACTATAAATTTTTATGAGTCAGGCTTTTAACTTTTAGAAAATTATACTTTGATAATACAGAGCCTACACACTTAATTATTGTGCTTAATAACTTACTGCTTCCCAGTTTCAGAATGACTGCCCCTTATACATATATCCAAACTTTCAAAACTAAACAAAGACTCACCAGTCTGCTTGAAATCTTCTCTGAATATTCTAGCTCATGCCCATCATTGTCTTCTTAGAACTTCTAGAAAACTCATTGGTCTTAATGACATGCTACTTTAATTTTTACATTGTTTCCTATTCATCTCTCTATATCTATATCTATATATCTACATCCAGGTATCCAGTTATCTATTATCTCCCTTTCCAGGTGGATGGAGAAACTTACGAAGCATTCTTTCAAGAAGATTTTGAAATTATTAATATATGCTCACATCCCTATGTTGCCCCCAAGGTGCTTAGAATAGTTTTGGGCATATAGTATATGTTCAATAAATAGACACGGAATAAAATTTAATTGAGCTTTGCAGAGTAGCCTTTGCCACAGCTCAGAATTCTCCTGATTTATATTTAAACAACTCCAGACAAAACAGAGAGGCATTGTCTCCAAGAACGAGCAGCCTTTAGGAAAAAATAATAGTGACTAGGAAATTCTGTTATCGTGCAAGGAGGGGAAAAATGTCTTGAGCAAGCCTAAGGTTAACTTTAGAATTTACCAACATAGTTAAACCTCATTGCACATGCCACTTTTCTAAAAAGCCAACCTAGTGGCAGTCTGTGCCTTCTCTTTTCATCCACAACTCTGTTTAATTTCAAAACAAAGGCAGATAAAATATGCTAATACACAGCAAGTCTCCCCGTTGCTATTCATTAGGAAGCCCTTTTCCAGTGTGCAAGTCCAGTCTTCCGTGAATTCACAAACAAATGATTGCCCTTGTTACTGGCATTCCACACCGGTGATAAAACATTTGAGTGAATCAGCCTCGGCCCAATTGTGTGCGTTTTCTTCTGGAAGGTGCTGCATTCTTTGTCTTGAATATATGGGAGTGGATCTATGTGCACTTGTAGGATGTTTTAAAATAAATGCCCTTCAACATACAGGGACATTAATGGGAAAGCCTCTGAGACTTCCACTGGGAGGTGGTGGTGGTGATGGTGATGGTGGTGGTGGTGGTGTGTTTTATGAGTTCAAAGTCTTTGCACTTAAGCTGGAGGAGCCAGCTGTAAGTGGTGAACTGTTTAACATGTCCTGTGTTCCACAGCCCCTGACATCTTTAACTAGAATAGCAAAGGGCTGGGAAAAGGAGCATGATGGAGTACTAGCCGCCAAGAGAGAGCAGGATTGGAATGCTGGCTCTGACCACAAATTGGTACGTGGAACTTGTGTTTTTCATTAAGGTTGCTGGAGTAATGCTGGTTTCTAGCATTCCAAAGGATATTCAGACTTATATCAAATTAAGTTCTCCTTTAAAAACATCACTCTGTGTTGGATCAACATGAAGGATTAGACTGAAATCAAGAAAACTCAGGAAATATAAAAAAACTAAGGCACACTCTGGCCTTTGCTTATGCCATTGGAGTGAATGTACAGTGTACGTTGTCCATGACTCAGTAGGCAATCTGATTGTATCTGAAAGATGCAGTATCACCTTGGGCTTTTAATTGACTACTTAGCTCAAGTTTTTTTGGGTTTTTTTTTATATTATTAGTGGATTGTAGAAGACAATTCTGAGTGACCATAAGCAATTTATATACCAGAGCACAAAGACATGAGAATATATTTTATACTGTGTATAAATAAATACTTATGTAAACCATGTATTTACTTAAATGTGCTTATACATTCATTTGTGCAATCTGCAGCTAAAATCCCAACTGGCAAAAATCAAGTAGTTAAGAAACTTGCCTCTAATTCAGTAATCAAACTCTCATAATAAATCACTTCTCTCTCTTTCTATTTCTCAAACACACACACACCACACCACATACATACACATTTATAACTGCATAATAATATTTCTGAGCTCCCAAATAAGCTTATATACTAGTCAAGAGAGGCTAGGCATTGCTGCAGTAACAGACAACTCCCAAACCTCAGTAGGTTAACACAATCAAATTTTATTTCTCCCTCATGTAAAATCCTCCATGAGTATGGACAAGTCTTCAGGACAGTTGTCTTCTGTAAGTTGGCTGAGCAATCCAGGCTTCTTCAATCTTATTTCACTTCCATATCAGCACGTGCATCCAGGACTGTAGCAGCAGGGAAAGAATAGTCTGGAGAGTCAAGCACAGTGATGATCACATGTTGTTTCCATGAACACTTCATTGATAAAGGCAAGTCACACTCCCATGCATAACTTCAAAGAGGTGGAGAAAAGAGATTCTCCCATGGGTCTGAAAGTAGATATTGGTGAGCAACAAAAAAATCTTATAACATGATCAATGTAATCTAATGAGTACAACTGATTTTGAAATCAATCAGCTAATCTCTCTTTCTTACACACACACACACACACACACACACACACACACACACACACCTACCTGTGTATGAGGAGATTTCAGGGGGACAGATGAAGGCCTTCCCTACTTTCCTCAAAACAGACTAACCCAGATTGATTGCTGAGGCCGTTGCATCATTTCCCTGCAGGTGGGATATTTCTTTAACTGAAAGTTTACCATTCTTTAGGTGTTTCACATCACATCAATATCCAGGTCTTTAATGAGGAAGATTTTCTATTCCTTTCTTGAAATTCAGCTTTAAAAAAGGGAATAACACAGGATTCTCTTTCTGAGTAAGAGTGAAGGGTGAAAAGAAGGAAAGAAAAAACTATGGGCAAGAGTGTGGGTGTTCGCCAAGCAGGACTCAGGGAACATATTTTGCTTCAGGCCAACATCCCTGGTGTAGACTTCCAAGTCCTTAAAAGGAACAAAGTGCATTTTCAGCTCTGATGGGATCAGTAGATGTGGGGAATGCAGTGGGCTTTCCAGGTTCTAGAAAGGAGCAGTGAGGGATTCCATTTACAAAAGGCTTTCTTGGCAATGCCTCTCCCCAATGAAGGTTAAGAGAGAGGATTGTAGGGTAAGAAGAGAGGTGCTCTGTGTTTGGAAGGACTCGTTCATGATGTCCAGATGCATTACCAACAATGGCAAGCAGTTTTGTGTATGTCCATGACCCTGTCTGATCCAGCCCCTGCCTCCCTCTCTCCAGCATTGTCTCAGGCCATTCTCTATCCCCTCATCACCTGCCTCCTAAGACTATGTTCCCACCATCCTGGACCTTATTTTCTTCCTTGGGTGAGTAAGTCTCCCTCCCGCATAAGCAGTTCCTATAAGTGCTTCTTCATCTCTCCTCCCCTGAGGAAAGCCTGTTCATTCTTCAGACCTCAGCTCAAATGCCACTTCTCAGGGAAGCCTTCTTTGATGATCAGGACCACCATTACCTTTATTCACAGCACTGTATGGCCTTCTTCCTAACAACTTCTACAATTTGTGATTATACTGTTGTGATGGACGGTTACAGTGGTTGGAAGAATATGTCTTTCCTACTAATTTATAAGCTCCTCGGGACAACATCAGTTTTTCTCACCATTGTATTTTTATTCCCTATCCTAGTGCCCTGAACATATTAGTATGTCAATAAATATTGGCTAAATAAATGCAGTATTATACACATGAATGATCACAATCTCTCATAATTATATAACCTTATTTAGGTATCAAGTACCTTTACCACCATTTTCTAATTATATAGTCATAATAGACAAGTTGAATGGTGAGAGATGCACTCTGGTTGTGATTTGGGGCTGAGGTGGGTGGTACTCCATAGCTATGACTGTCCATCCGATGCTCTGACCCTGTGAAAGTTACCACACTCCCTTGGATCCCACCCCTGTGTATGTGAAATAAATGCTAGATTCAACATATATAAAGAGGTCCTCCAAATAAAGAAGAAAAAAATTAACACTCAATAAGCAAATAGACAAATATATCAACAGGAGATTGGTAGGAGAGGAAATATAAGTAACTAAAAATACATTAGAGGACATTATTCAATGGTGAAATGAAAACAAAGCTGGGTCACAAAAGTATTCATAATTCCAATGTCCAGAGTAAATGTTTATTTTTTTTTCAATTCTAAAATGTGATCTGGCCTTCCTCTAACTCACTCACTGTATGGCAGGAGAAAATTACATTAAAAAATACTTATCCCCATCTAGTACCTATATTCTATGCTGAAGAAATAATTTAAACAGTCCATCACAGTTATGCTCAATGGCTCTAGGTAGAAATGCTAATGTCTTAGAGTTCTACCCACTTCCCTTATTTCTCTGCAAGAACTTTGGGTGTATAAAGAACATTATTGGGTCTTCATGGTGTGAGGTTAGCAAGGACGAAGCCCTAAATCTGAATGCTATGTCCGTGTAGAGTCTTCTGTGCCATTCTCTCTGTCTACCTGTTTGGTGGGCACCCTGCTGTTGAAGTCTGTAGACCATGAACTTGTTTGTTTGCTCTGCTGACTTGGTCATAGCCAGGTAAACTCAGGTTCTAGCTGTATCACATCTAGGCTCTCACTGACTCTCTCTGTGTCTCCCTGCCACACCTCCCACCTGGACTTCTGGCCTGCTTTTGCTGCTGCCGAGGGGTCACTTTGCCAGGCCAGAGTTGACCCCACAGCAAAACTGCTGGTTGCCGACTCAGCATCTGTGCTATGCTGCAACCATGGGAGGCTCAGAATGCCAACCCCAAAGACGACACCCTCCAGGCTCTTATGTGAAAGTCTAGACTCAACAAGGGGAATTTTGCTGGATTGACCCAAAAGGGGTGGGACTAGAGGAAAGTATTTCAAGCTCAAGAAGAAAAAATCGCTGAAACCTGAGAAAAAAGAGGCGCTATTTGGCCAGTCTAAAAGAAAGAAGGGGTTCCTTAGGGATGTCTGTGTAGGGATGACATCTGGATTCTGCTTCTATGCAATACCTGGATGGGAGCTAAACTGGGATGCTCGGGGGTTGGGTGGGGAGGGTGACCTAAGAGTGGTGACATTGAGAGCTGTTGTGAAGGACACTTATGCCCACCTTTGTCCCAGAAATTTCAACGTGTTGCCTGTGTTCATGGGAGATACAGACTGGGGGGTGGGCAATGAATGTGTCAACATGATAGATCAGCAAGGAATAACCATAGAGAGCCCTGCTAGAATTCTCTGGAAGACACAAAACTTCAAAAATTAGTCCTGATGGTGTAAGGGTATCATATACCAATATCTTAATAATTAATTAAAGGTATAATATCTCAATATCTCCTGGAATGGAATTTCCTACCAGCCCAGTGGGATGGAATTCAGAACAGAGTACACTGTTCAGAAAGAGAAAACAAATGTGCTATTTCTTTCACTCTAGTATGGGAACGAAAGTTCTTGCCCACACATAGGAATGTAAATATATAAAGAGAGGTCAGGAAAAGAGAAGAATGAAATGGTTTTCAATAGTAACTTTTGTGGGTTGGGGGGGGGGTGAGTGGAATGGAGAATGATGATAAGGGCTTTTCTGGGTTTTATTCTGTATTTATCTTTATTGTTTGGATCATTGACCTCAAGACTTCATTCTTCCCTTACTTGTATAATAAGAACATACATTCAAAGATTGAGCCAGATGATATCTACACGTTTCTGGCAGCTCTGTGAGTCTATGATGCTATATGATGATTTCTTCCGAGCCCAGCTACAAACGAGAGTGGTCCAGCCAAGCACACCCAACTCCTCACGTCCACGTTCATCACCCTCTACAACAGGACCTCATTGCTTTTCCAGATTTTACCGCTAACCTCCCTGTCTGTCCCTTAAAATCACCTGGGGGAGTTTTCAAAACACACCAGATACTTAGATCCCCCCCCAGAGATTCTGAGTCAGTTGGTCTAGGGAAGGGCCCAGGCCTCTGTATCCTTCAAAGCTCCCAGCCAAACACAAAACCATGCTGGACACTTCCTGGGGATCAGCATGGACACAGCAACTGTTACCTACCTCTGTCTTTGTCCTGCTAGACCCTCTGACCCCAACACAGTCCCTTCTATCTCTTTCTATCACCATTCTATTTATCCTGGAAGGCTCTTCCCAAATCCCACCTCCTCTGAGAAGGCTTTGTCTCTCAGCTGTGATATTTCCTTCCTAAGAACCCTCATTGGACTTTATTAGTCATTCTTATGTGATCTTTATTTTGGCACATTTTATACTGTAGGTAGTTGGGGTGTTTGCTTATATACCAGACTGGAAGTGGCTTGAGACCAGTGGCTGGGGTGTCCTCATCTTTTCCCAGTACCTCAGGGGATACAGAGGGCTCTGTACACAAACAGTGGGGAATAGAATTGCACTGAATTTTCACAATTGTTTTATCCAAACTACATACACGTGGACTAAATTACCTAGAGGTTTATGGGAAATGAAAGGATCAATAGATCATATTAGCTTTCAGAAAAAGCACAGCTAAACACGTCTTTGAAAATGTTTTCTGAAGAACCACAATTTGGTGCACTTACTGTTGTCACTGAGAGTTAGATGGAGAAACTGCCTGCTGTTGGGACAGTTAAGTATCTACTTGAATGGAGGGTCTTGGATTTAGGAATTCTGATTTTACTGAAATGAGCTCATAAATTTAATCTTCTTAATGTCCTCTAGGAGGAAAAAATAACCAAAATTTTCATCCAGAAAGTACAGAGGAAGTGAGTCCCAAAGAATTTATGAATGTCAGTTAAGTGGAAAAGAAGAAGAAAAAAATATATATATATATTCTTTCCAAAATATGTACACACCTCACACTCTGATTCCTGGAAATGAAAGTGCTAATGGGAGTGTTCCCATAAAGAGGTATTGTCACCTGGTCCATGTTAGGATGTGAACTTAAATTGTACAAGCCTCTGGATTTAACTACCAATTTATAGGGAACAAAGGGACAGATAAATATGTTAAACAACAGAACAGGGGTGCAATTGGTGGAATCCAGACTGAGAAACTCTACAGTATCCTGAACTGGTTGTGTTAACAGATAAATTGCAAAAGGGCATACAAAAGGTAGAGGGGTAAATTATAGATTAAAAGAGAACTTAAGAGGCATTATCAACTCATTGCAATGTATTGCCTTTATTATGATACTGATTCAAGCACTAAACTGTAAAACAAAAAGCATTTAAGAGACAATTAAAGAAATTTGAACACTGAAGATGTATTTGATAAAAGTAAAAATATTATTAGTTTCATGATAATGGTATTATATTATATTATTGTGTATTATAATACCATGTAAAATGTATTATGAAGTTTAAATAAAGAGACAAATCTTTATATTTTGGAGCAACAATGTAGACTTAAAATTATATAGTGTCTGGGATTTGCTTCAAAATAACCCTGGTTTCTATGAGTGAGGTTACAGATGAAATAAAATAGGCCATGAGTTAATTCTTGAAGGAATACATGGAGTTTATGATATGATTCTCTGCTTGTGTCATATTTTGTAAAACTATCTAAAGTATTAACAAAAATATATAAATATATATTATTCTAATTTCAGTAAAAGCAAATGACTAATAAATTCATACAATCATTACACTTTTAAAAATATCTGGGAATGGGTTTAATCATGAGAACTGACTGGTTTGCCCAACTTCTGTTTCCTTGCAGAGTAATAAAATAGTACATATACAAGATAATAACAGAGAGCAGGGTGGAGGGAGAAGTGGTTTTGATTTAGGAAAGTGTTAGATTTGTGATCTTGTTAGATTTTTGGCCTAAAAGCTGATTAAAAGAGAAACTAGGGTTTCAAAAATTTAAGGCAATTTGCCTCATGGTAAAAAACACTGCCTAGTAGTGATAAGCAAACATCTGGAGGTTACAGAGTGAAAAACTGAGCAGAGAACAACTGGCTTATATAGACTTTTAAGCCTCCTGGGAACTAAAAAGGAGTTTGACAGAAATATAAGATCAGATGGAAATGCCAAATCAGAAGGTGAGAGGCTGGACTGCATGCAGCTGGGACCCTTCACATATGGGTGAGATGTTGGTTGCTGTTCCATGATGACCATGGCAAAGACGCCCACAGGCTCTATTTCTTCAGTTTAGTCATGTATATAAGATGAGAAGGAATCCTTAATCCACCTTTGAACATGAACTTCTGGAAAGTGAGAAACAATGAAGGATATAATGATTAAAATAAATGCTGAGCTGGGATGGAGCAGGTAGACAGGGAAGAAGTCAGCATGACTCCATGCAAGAGAATTTATAATTCCTTCCACTACTCCCTGGATTTTCCATTGCTCCTGCCTATTCTCACAGCAGGGCATCAGCTATACTGACCAACGATGACTATACCAGGAAAGGATTATTACCAAAAAAATGAATTGAGAAAAGAGAACTGACTCTGAGTGATTCAGGACAAAGAAAAAACTCATGGGGTAGCACTGCATCTGCATCATCGGACACAGACACTGTGAGAAAGGGTGTCCGGGGCTGCAGGGAGTAGGAATGGCAGCCAGAGAGGGTGAGTAAAGGGGGAGAGGCAGAGCCCAGCAAAAGTCACAGAAACATGGTCGAGGTGACATCAGAGACTGCCCAGATTCCCTTCAAGCATCCACCCCAAAAAGCACACCTGGGGTCCCTTGAAGTCATAGCTGCACCATGCGTCTTCTACATCAAGGAGTTCTCATGAGGTTGTCCCTTCTATAGCTGTGGAACCTCAGAAAAGTCTCAAGAATTAGAGCACTAGGAATGTCTTAAAGGTAGGGGACAGTGGAGGGTTGAGAGGCTTGGTCGAAAATTTGTAAAGAAGCAGTCAGACATCTAGATTCAACTGATAAATTGCCTGATGTGTACAGACTGGAGATGGGTTCTTAGAAATCTAAAAAAACTAAAAAGTTAATTCCAGGAAAAGCAAAATTTCGTACAAGAATGTCCTTTCATTACATTACATGGCTCAGTGTGAATAATATTTACATAGCCGTAATGATGTAAGTAATGAAAGTCCATTTATTAAAAAAAAAAGTAACAGCGCTATTGGGAGGAAGGGTAGAATGTATATAGGAGAGGTGCATGGAGCTAAATCTGCAACTTCTACAGCATGAAGACAGTGACTATTCAAAGGTGACTGGAATCAGGAAACAGTAGTACTTCAGCCAGTTAGTTTGAAATATGGACATACATATCACAGCAAACATTAAAAATAGTTGGAAGTGACAACTATTTCCCCCTACGAAATGAGGGAAAAGTTACTCAGTTCTAGCCACGTTCTACTTCCATGAATGCTGACACAATGAGAGAGACACTTATTAACTGGTGTTTTCTTCAGGAACAAAGAATCTGAGATGGGGATTTGGTAGAAGAGTAGAAGACCACAAATAAGGGAAATTATGGCATAAAAAGTAGAAGAGAAAGACAGGATTTTCAGTGACTTCCTCATTTTTGCTTCTTTACTTTTTTCCTACACGATAGAAAAGACAACCAAGAAGCAATAAAGAAAGTACAGGAAACCTTTTGTTTAAACTAAAGATAACTGCTGGGTCAAATATAAAAACAATTTATCTAGTTATTCTACTCATCCATTTAAAAAATTAAAAACAGGACAAGTCATAAAAATGTTTCATAAATATAAAAATTAAAAATGTAATGATTTGAAGACATAGCCAGTTAAGGAAAGAAAGAGAAAAATAAGGTGAGGGGTGGGGAGTGAGAGATTATTGAAGGATGTAAGAGAGGGCCAGCGACAGAGAGAGCCAGAGCCAGAGCCAGAGGGAGATAGAGACAGTCAGGGAGTCAGAGACTATTGCCACCTAGAGGGTAATGCCCCAATTTTGAAGCATTTAGGATACTGCTGTGAAAAACTAAACTTCAATCTCACAACTGTTGAGGTACTTGGGTGCTATGGTCTGAAGGCTTGTGTCCCCCCACAGATTCTTATGTCATAATCTTTTTTTAAAATTGTATTTTATTTTATGTTTTTTGGCTGCTTTGGGTCTTCGTTGCTGCACGTGGGCTTCCTCTAGTTACAGTCGGCATGGGGGCTATTCTTTGTTGCAGTGCGAGGGCTTCTCATTGCGATGGTTTCTCTTGTGGAGAACAGGCTCTAGGCATGCGGGCTTCAGTAATTGTGGTGCATGGGCTGAGTAGTTGCCGTGTGGGCTCTAGGGCGCATGGGCTCAGTAGCTGTGGCACATGGGCTTGGTTGCTCTGCAGCATGTGGGATCTTCCCAGACCAGGACTTGAACCCGTGTCCCCTGCATTGGCAGGAGGATTCTCAATCACTGCGCCACCAGGGAAGTCCAATGTTGAAATCTTAATGCCCTGTATGATGGTATTAAGAGGTGGGGCTTTAGGGAGATGATTAGATCATGAGGGTGGAGCCCTCATAAGTAGGATTAGAGCCCTTGTAAGAGAGGCCTGAGAAAGCTCCCTAGTCCCTTCCACCATGTGAGGACATGAGAAGTCAGAAGTCAGTGACTCCAAGAGAGCCCTTACCTGACCATGAAGGTGATCATCTTGGACTTTCAGCCTTTAAAACTGTGTGAAATAAATTTCCGTTGTTTATAAACCACCCAGTTTATGGTACAGAGCTTCCTTGACTTAACAATGGTGTTACATCCTGATAAATCCACTGTAAGTTGAAAATATTTTAAGTTGAAAATGCATTTAAGGGCTTCCCTGGTGGCACAGTGTTTAAGAATCCTCCTGCCAATGCAGGGGACACAGGTTCGAGCCCTGGTCCGGAAGGATCCCAGGTGCCGCGGAGCGACTAAGCCTGTGCGCCACAACTACTGAGTCTGCGCTCTAGAGCCCGTGAGCCACAACTGCTGAGCCCGCATGCCACAACTACTGACTCCCATGCGCCTAGAGCCCGTGCTCTGCAAAAAGAGAAGCAACCGTAATGAGAAGCCTAAGCACCACAACAAAGAGTAGCCCCTGCTCACCACAACTAGAGAAAGCCCGCGCGCAGCAATGAAGACCCAATGCAGCCAAAAATAAATAAATAAAATAAATTTATTTTTAAAAAAAGAAAATGCATTTAATACATCTACTGAACATCATAGCTTAGTTTCGCCTACCTCAAACGTGCTCAGAACACATACCTTAGCCTACAGTTGGGCAAAATCATCTAACAGAAACTCTATTTTATAATAAAGTATTGACTATATTATGTAATTTATTGAATACTGTACTGAAAGTGAAAAACAGAAAAACAGTGTATCGGTTGTTCACTCTTGTGATCACGTGGCTGACTGGGAGCTGCTGCTCCCTGCCCCTGCCCAGCATCCGGAGAGAGAATCCTACTGCATATCGACAGCCTGGGAGAAGAACAAACCTCAAAATTCAAAGTATAGTTTCTACTGAATACGAATCACTTTTGCACCATCATAAAGTAAAAAAAATTATGAGTTGAACAATCATAAGTTGGGGACTGTCTGAGTTTTGTTACAGCAGCCAGAACAGACTAAGACACTGTGCATTGTGTTAAGATGCTCTAACAGGAAATGTCCTCATGAGTTAGAGGAGTCAGAAATTATATTAAAACTATTTAATAACTGATACATTGCGGGCATTGCCACTGGTCAAATGAAATGAAGCTGCAGGTGGAGGAAAGGATTGGGTCTAAGCATCCTAAGGCCATCCAGTGCTGGGTGCAGGGATGAACACTCCAGCTTTGGATTTAAGGGAACCTGGATTAGTGATTAGGGACTGAGAAGAAAAGATGATACTAGAGAGAGGAGATGGAGGAGCTGGCAGAGTCAGAGTTGATATTTTTACGACGCAGACTGTGGTAGCCAGCCTCCAAGATGCCCCCATGATCGCCACCTCCTGGTACTCATACTCTTGTGTAGTTCCCTCGCACGATCAGTTAGTGTTGGTCTGTGTAAGCAACAGTATATGGCAGAAATTATGGTATGTCACTTTTAGTATTAGGTTATAAAAGACTGTGGCTTCCGTCTTGGGTTATCCCTTGCTCTCTCTCATAAAAGGAAAAAAAAAATGTTGGAAGTGGTTGCCTCTGGAAAACTGAAACTGAGGTTAGAAAGCATGAGGCAGGGTTTGTTAGATTTCTTTCTTCATTTGGGAGAGGGGGTGGTTATATCTGACCCTTAAGACATACACATATAATACTTAGAGTAAATAAATTTAATTTTAAAAAGTATACTTGTGTGTCAGTTAGACGATTGAACTAGTAGTTAATCAAGAAGAACTTACCTATGAGAGGTATTTTCAACCTAGATATACCACCAAGCTCAAGATAGATATTGGGAAATAATAGATGTATGTAAACTAGAATAGTATAAATTTTTTGTAATACACATGGTATACCATTCCATATTTTCCCTATTTTAAAATATAAATGTAACCACTGGCTTTTTAAAATTTGGTATTACTAAAATCTGTATATTATTTGACATTTGAGACTACTTTGAGGGCTTTAAAAAATTCATACAAATGGTATTAGTAACTTTCTTCTATTTTTCTTTATATTGTCCCACACAAAGATAGCTGGTGAATAAGACATCAATTCAGCATTATTTCTGCAAGAATAAGGTATAGCAAAGCATCTGTTTATATCACCCATTTGAAGTCATAACTCTAAGTAATTAATGTAAATGTTTTAAAAGGCATGCTGGTTTTAATGTTATAAATAAGTGCTTATATATTCCAGTAGGAATCCATAATCACTTTATTTTTCTGAAGCAATAAGCTATTTTACTGGCATTTCCTATTGTTTATTTCCTTGTCTTCCTTTTTATATTTTAATAGATTATAGGTAGTTATAACTTATAGACATCTACCTTTTACAGGTCTTAGGTAGTTGTAAAACACACACTTTGTTTCCTAAACGCTTTTGCTAAAAAGACATGGAAACTGACTAACAAAATATTGGTTAACTCAGGGAAGAATGTGTGTGGGTACCAGTGTGAGTTTAATATTATGCTGCAGGTTAGGAGTATGGTCTCTGAACATGACTCACAAATAATTATTGTGCTATGAAAAGAATATAAGCAAGTGAAAGATAATGGGTCACTTGCATGTATTTGTAAATGTGACTAGTATGAACTGCTGTTCTCTGTTGGCCACTGAAATCACAGGCTTGGCAAATGGCTGGCTGTGCATGGATTGGCAAGTTGAATATTTCATTATGTGGGATGAATACTGTTTTCTCTTTGGACGTTTATGCCTTTATAAAAAAAGTCAGTGAAGTGAATGCTGGATTTTTTAAAAAGAAATTAACCATTGCCTTCTTTAGTAAACTTGATAAGAAAATCAATTGCAATTTTTTCAGGAGATGGCTCCTTTTTTGATAAGTCTTTCTGTGTTCTACTGTATGAAAGAAATGAGTGGTATGAAATTAAAATAAAAAACAACTTACCTATGAGAGAATCTATAATTTGCTACCAGAGTATGTAGGAAGCCCCTAGCACAGTATCTGGGGCAGAGTGTGCTTAGCCATTGTTTTAGTTCCCCAAATCTGGAGGATTCAAATATATTCTGCCTCTACTGGGAGTGTCTTTGTTGAGGATGTGGTTTTACATTTGACATGAAAATCTGCCTTAGTTTTCCACTTTGCCTTTGTGTTTGTATGCATTTGTGTATTGGTGTGTTACACCATTGTCAACCAAAAAAGACTACTAAAAATAATTTTGCTGTTGAAGCGTAACATACATATGGTAAAGTACACAGATCTTAAGGGCGCAGCTTGATGAAATTTTGCAAAGTGAATATACCCACATAATCAGTACTGTGATTAAGAAACATTACCAGCAGCCCTACCAAATAACTGTTCTCTCCATCCTCTCCAAGGTAGACTTCTAACTTCCAAACCAAATACAGTATGTATTATTTTGTGTCTAGACTTCCCCTTCCCTCAATTGTTTGCTTATGTGATTCATCAGTTGCCAGTTACCACAATTAATTTATCTATTCTACTGTTGATGGATGAATAACGCTGCTGTGAATATTCTTCTCCGTATCTTTTGGTGCGTTTTTGTTGAGCAATTACCTATAGGGAAAGCCACTATGTCATAGGTTGTATACTTTATGGTCAGCCTTGTAACATTCACCAGGTAGTCTTCCAAAGTGATTTTTCCCAATTTGCAGTCCCAAGAGCTGTATATATGGCCATGAACTTCAATTTTGCCCACAATTGTATCATCAGCTTAAAAAATAGTAGGCACTTTGGTGAGCTGTATCTTATTATGGTTTTAATTTGCATTTCCTTTTTGACTAATAAGTAGAGAAATTTTTCATAAATCTCATGGTATTATTTTTTGACTTGGCAATCATGGTGCTTCTTGAATTCATGATTTGGTACCTTTACTCAGGTTTGGAAAATTCTCAACTGCTCCCATTTAAAATAATACTTTGGGGAAGGCTTCAAGATGGCGGAAGAGTAAGACACGGAGATCACCTTCCTCCCCACAAGTACATAAGAAATACATCTACATGTGGAACAACTCCTACAGAACACCTATTGAACTTTGCAGAACACCTCAGACCTCCCCAAAGGCAAGAAACTCCCCACGTACCTGGGTAGGGCAAAAGAAAAAAACAAAAAAAACAGAGACAAAAGAATAGGGATGGGACCCGCAGCAGTGGGAGGGAGCTGTGAAGGAGGAAAGGTTTCCACACACTAGAAGCCCCTTCGCGGGCGGAGACTGTGGGTGGCGGAGGGGGGAAGCTTCGAAGCCACAGAGCAGAGCAGAGCAACAGGGGTGCAGAGGGTGAAGTGGAGAGATTCCTGCAGAGGATCGGTGCCGACCGGCACTCACCAGCCCGTGAGGCTTGTCTGCTCACCCGCTGGGACAGGCGGGGGCGGGGAGCTGAGGCTCGGGCTTCGGAGGTCGGATCGCAGGGAGAGGACTGGGGTTGGCGATGTGAACATAGCCTGAAGGGGGCTAGTGCACCACGGCTAGCTGGGAAGGAGTCCGGGAGAAGTCTGGAGCTGACGAAGAGGCAAGAGACTTTTTCTTCCCTCTTTGTTTCCTGGTGTGCGAGGAGAGGGGATTAAGAGCGCTGCTTAAAGGAGCTCCAGAGATGGGCGCGAGCCGCGGCTATCTGCGTGGACCCCAGAGACGGGCATGAAATGCTAAGACCACTGCTGCTGCCACTATGAAGCCTGTGTGTGAGCACAGGTCACTGTCCACACCTCCCCACCCGGAAGCCTGTGCAGTCCGCCACTGCCAGGGTCCCGTGATCCAGGGACAACTTCCCCGGGAGAACGCACGGCGCGCCTCAGGCTGGTGCAACGTCATGCCGGCCTCTGCCGCCGCAGGCTCGTCCCACAACTGTACCCCTCCCTCCCCCCGGCCTCAGTGAGCCAGAGGCCCCGAATCAGCTGCTCCTTTAACCTGGTCCTGTCTGAGCCAAGAACAGATGCCCTCAGGTGACCTACATGCAGAGGCGGGTCCAAATCCAAAGCTGAACCCTGGGAGCTGTGCTAACAAAGAAGAGAAAGGGAAATCTCTCCCAGCAGCCTCAGGAGCAGTGGATTAATTCTCCACAATCAACTTGATGTACCCTGCATCTATGGAATACCTGAATAGACAGCAATCATCCCAAATTGAGGAGGTGGACTTTGGGAGCAACAATATATATATATATATATATATATATATATATATATTTTTTTTTTTTTTTCCCCTTTTTCTATTTTTGTGAGTGTGTATGTGTATGCTTCTGTGTGTGATTTTGTCTGTATAGCTTTGATTTTACCATTTGTCCTAGGGTTCTGTCTGTCCCTTTATGTTTGTTTGTTTTTTATTACTTAAAAATTTTTTTCTTAATAATTATTTTGTATTTTAATAACTATTTTATTTTACTTTATTGTGTTTTATCTTCTTCTCTCTTTCTTTCTTTCTTTTTTCCCTCCCTTTTATTCTGAGCCATGTGGAGGACAGGGTCTTGGTGCTCCAGCCAGGCATCAGTGCTGTGCCACTGAGGTGGGAGAGCCAAGTTCAGGACACTGGTCCACAAGAGACCTTCCATCTCCACATAATATCAAACTGTGAAAATCCCCCAGAGATCTCTATCTCAATGCCAAGACCCAGCTCCACTTGATGACCAGCAAGCTACAGTGCTGGACACCCTATGCCAAACAACTAGCAAGACAGGAACACAACCCCATCCATTAGCACAGAGGCTGACTAAACCCATAATAAGGCCACAGACACCACAAAGGCACCACCAGACATGGACCTGCCCACCAGAAAGACAAGATCTAGCCTCATCCACCAGAGCACAGGCACTAGTCCCCTCCACCAGGAAGCCGACACAACCCACTGAACGAACCTTAGCCACAGACACAAAAAAAACTGGAACTATGAACTTGCAGCCTGCAAAAAGGAGACCCCAAACACAGTAAGTTAAGCAAAATGAGAAGATAGAGAAACATACAGCAGATGAAGGAGCAAGGCAAAAACCCACCAGACATAACAAATGAAGAGGAAATAGGCAGTCTACCTGAAAAAGAATTCAGAATAATTATAGTAAAGATGATCCAAAATCTTGGAAATAGAATGGACAAAATACAAGAAACGTTTAACAGAGACCTAGAAGAACTAAAGAGCAAACAAAGTGTGATGAACTGCACAATAAATGAAATTAAAAATTCTCTGGAAGGGATCAATAGCAGAATAACTGAGGCTGAAGAATGGATATGTGACCTGGAAGATAAAATAGTGGAAATAACTACTGCAGAACAGAATAAAGAAAAAAGAATGAAAAGAATTGAGGACAATCTCAGAGACCTCTGGGAAAACATTAAACACACCAACATTCGAATTATAGGGATCCCAGAAGAAGAGAAAAAGAAAGGGACTGAGAAAATATTTGAAGAGATTATAGTTGAAAACTTCCCTAATATGGGAAAGGATATAGTTAATCAAGTCCAGGAAGAACAGAGAGTCCCATACAGGATAAATCCAAGGAGAAACAAGCCAAGAAACATATTAATCAAACTATCAAAAATTAAAGACAAAGAACAAATATTAAAAACAGCAAGGGAAAAACAACAAATAACACATAAGGGAATCCCCATAAGGTGAACAGCTGATCTTTCAGCAGAAACTCTGCAAGCCAGAAGGAGTGGCAGGACATATTTAATGTGATGAAGGAGAAAAAACTACAACCAAGATTACTTTACCCAGTAAGGATCTCATTCAGGTTTGATGGAGAAATTAAAACCTTTACAGACAAGCAAAAGTTAAGAGAATTCAGCACCACCAAAACAGCTTTACAACAAATGCTAAAGGAACTTCTCTAGGCAGGAAACACAAGAGAAGGAAAAGACCTACAATAATAAACTGAAAACAATTAAGAAAATGGTAATAGGAACATATATATCAATAATTACCTTAAATGTAAATGGATTAAATCCTCCAACCAAAAGACATAGATTGGCTGAATGGATACAAAAACAAGACCCATATATATGCTGTCTACAAGAGATGCATTTCATACCTAGGGACACATACAGACTGAAAGTGAAGGGATGGAAAAAGATATTCCATGCAAATGGAAATCAAAAGAAATCTAGAGTAGTAATTCTCATATCAGACAAAATAGACTTTAAAATAAAGAGTATTACAAGAGACAAAGAAGGATACTACACAATGATCAAGGGATCAATCAAAGAACAAGAAATATGAATTGTAAATATTTATGCACCCAATATAGGAGCACCTCAATACATAAGGAAAATGCTAACAGCCATAAAAGGGGAAATAGACAATAACAGATTCATAGTAGGAGACTTTAACACCCCACTTTCACCAATGGACAGATCATCCAAAATGAAAATAAATAAGAAAAAACAAGCTTTAAGTGATACATTAAACAAGATGGACTTAATTGATATTTATAGGACATTCCATCCAAAAACAACAGAATACACATTTTTCTCAAGTGCTCATGGAACATTCTCCAGGATAGATCATATCTTGAGTAACAAATCAAGCCTTGGTAAATTTAGTAAAATTGAAATCATATCAAGTATCTTTTCTGACCACAACACTATGAGAGTAGATATCAATTACAGGAAAAAATCTGTAAGGAATACAAACACATGGAGGCTAAATAATACACTACTAAATAATGAAGAGATCACTGAAGAAATCAAAGAGGAAATCAAAAAATACCTAGAAACAAATGACAATAAAAAAATACGACCCCAAACCTATGGGATGCAGCAAAAGCAGTTCTAAGAGGGAAGTTTATAGCAATACAATCCTACCTTAAGAAACAAGAAACATATCATATAAACAGCCTAACTTTACACCTAAAGCAATTATAGAAAGAAGAACAAAAAAACTCCAGAGTTAGCAGAAGGAAATCATAAAGATCAGAAAAGAAATAAATGAAAAAGAAATTAAGGAAATGATAGCAAAGAGCAATAAAACTAAAAGCTGGTTCTTTGGGAAGATAAACAAAATTGATAAACCATTAGCCAGACTCATCAAGAAAAAAAGAGAGAAGACTCAAATCAATAGAATTAGAAATGAAAAAGGAGAAGAAATAAATGATACTGCAGAAATACAAAGGATCATGAGAGATTACTACAAGCAACTGTATGCCAATAAAATGGACAACCTGGAAGAAATAGAAAAAGTCTTAGAAAGGCACAGCCTTCTGAGACTGAAACAGTAAGAGAGAAAATATGAACAGACCAATCACAAGCACTGACATTGAAACTGTGATTAAAAATCTTCCAACAAACAAAAGCCCAGGACCAGATGGATTCACAGGAGAATTCTATCAAACATTTAGAGAAGAGCTAAAACCTATCCTTCTCAAACTCTTCCAAAATATAGCAGAGGGAGGAACACTCCCAAACTCATTCTATGAGGCCACCATCACCCTGATACCAAAACCAGACAATGATGTCACAAAGAAAGAAAACTACAGGCCAATATACCTGATGAACATACATCCAAAAACCCTCAACAAAATACTAGCAAACATAATCCAACAGCACATTAAAAGGATCATGACCGTGATCCAGTGGGTTTTATCCCAGGAATGCAAGGATTCTTCAATATATGCAAATCAATCAACGTGATACACCATATTAACAAATTGAAGGAGAAAAACCATATGATCATCTCAATAGATGCAGAGAAAGCTTTCAACAAAATTCAACACCCATTTATGATAAAAACCCTCCAGAATGTAGGCATTAGGGAACCTTCCTCAACATAATAAAGGCCATATATGACAAACCCACAGCCAACAACGTTCTCAATGGTGAAAATCTGAAACCATTTTCACTAAGATCAGGAACAAGACAAGATTTTCCATTCTCATCACTATTATTCAATGTAGTTTTGGACGTTTTAGCCACAGCAATCAGAGAAGAAAAAGAAATAAAAGGAATCCAAATCAAAAAGAAGTAAAGTTGTCACTGTTTGCAGATGACCTGATACTATACATAGAGAATCCTAAAGATGCTAGCAGAAAACTACCAGAGCTAATCAATGAATTTGGTAAAGTAACAGGATACAAAATTAATGCACAGAAATATCTTGCATTCCTATACACGAATGGTGAAAAATCAAAAAGTGAAATTAAGAAAACGCTCCCATTTACCATTGCAACAAAAAGAATAAAATATCTAGGAAGAAACCTACCTACGGAGAAAAAAGACCTGTGTGCAGAAAATTATAAGACACTGATGAAATAAATTAAAGATGATACAAACAGATGGAGAGATATACCATGTTCTTGGATTAGAAGAATCAACATTGTGCAAATGACTGTACTAGCCAAAGCAATCTACAGATTCAATGCAATCCCTATCAAACTACCACTGGCATTTTTCACTGAACTAGAACAAAAAATTTCAGTTTGTATGGAAACACAAAAGACCCCGAATAGCCAGAGCAATCTTGAGAAAGAAAAACAGGGCTGGAGGAATCCAGCTCCCTGACTTCAGACTATAGTACAAAGCTACAGTAATCAAGACTGTATGGTACTGGCACAAAAACAGAAATATAGATCAATGGAACAGGATAGAAAGCCCAGAGATAAACCCATGCACATATAGTCACCTTATCTTTGATAAAGGAGGCAATAATATACAGTGGAGAAAAGACAGCCTCTTCAATAAGTGGTGTTGGGAAAACTGGACAGCTACATGTAAAAGAATGAAATTAGAACACTGCCTAACACCATTCACAAAAATAAACTCAAAATGGATTAAAGACCTAAATGTAAGGTCAGACACCATCAAACTCTTAGAGGAAAGCATAGGCAGAAGACCCTATGACATAAATCACAGCAAGATCCTTTTTGACCCGCCTCCTAGTGAAATAGAAATGAAAACAAAAATAAACAAATGGGACCTAATAAAACTTAAAAGCTTTTGCACAGCAAAGTAAATTGTAAACAGGACAAAAAGACAACCCTCAAATTTGGAGAAAATATTTGGAAATGAAGCAACTGACAAAGGATTAATCTCCAAAATTTACAAGCAGCTCGTGCAGCTCAATATTTTTAAAAAAACAAACAACCCAATCCAAAAATTGGCAGAAGACCTAAATAGACCTTTCTCCAAAGAAGATATACAGATTGCCAACAGACACATGAAAGAATGCTCAACATCATTAATCATTAGTGAAATGCAAAACAAAACTACAATTAGATATCATCTCACACTGGTCAGAATGGCCATCATCAAAATATCTACAAACAATAAATGCTGGAGAGGGTGTGGAGAAAAGGGAACCCTCGTGCACTGCTGATGAGAATGTAAATTGATACAGCCACTATGGAGAATAGTATGGATGTTCCTTAAAAAACTTAAAATAGAACTACCATATGACCCAGCAATCCCACTACTGGGCATATACCCTGAGAAAACCATAATTCAAAAAGAGTCATGTACCAAAATGCTCATTGCAGTTCTATTTACAATAGCCAGGACATGGAAGCAACCTAAGTGTCCATCAGCAGATGAATGGATAAAGAAGATGTGGCACATATATACAACGGAATATTACTCAGCCATATAAAGGAAGGAAACTGAGTTGTTTTAGTGAAGTGCATGGACCTAGAGTTTGTCATACAGAGTGAAGTAAGTCAGAAAGAGAAAAACAAATACCATATGCTAACATATATATATGGAATCTAAAAAAAAAACGTCATGAGGAACCTAGGGGCAAGACAGGAATAAAGATGCAGACCTACTAGAGAATGGACTTGAGGATACAGGGAGGTGGAAGGGCAAGCTAGGACATAGTGAGAGATTGGCATGGACACACATACACTAGCAAACGTAAAATAGATAGCTAGTGAGAAGCAGCCACATAGCACAGGGAGATCAGCTCGGTGCTTTGAGACCACCTAGATGGGTGGGATAAGGAGGTTGCAAGGGAGAGAGATGCAAGAGGGAAAAGATATGGAGACATATGTATATGTATAACTGATTCACTTTGTTGTAAAGCAGAAACTAACACACCACTGTAAAGCAATTATACTCCAATAAAGATGTTAAAAAATAAATAAAATAAAATAAAGTAAGATAATACTTTTATAATTCTCTTTTTCCTTCCCTCCTGGGACTCCAATTACTTAGAAGTTGAAAATTTCTACCATGTCTCATGTTTTCCACTCTTTCCTATATTTTCTATTCTCTTGTCTCCTTGTGCTTCATTTTCAATATTTTTTTTCGATCTAAATTATTCCCTTTCTAATATGATGTTAAAACCATTTGATGAGCTTTTAATATCAGTTATTGTATCTTTCAGTTCTAGGAATTCCATGTTTAAAGTATTTTCCAATTCACAGAAAAATTTTATCTCACTTCATTCTTTGAACATATTCAGCATCATGTTTTCAACTCCAGTTTCTGGTTACTTTTTTCTCTTTGTTTTCAGTCAACTGATTTCAAATACATTCTTGCATACCTTTTTTAAAATAAACTTTTTACTTTGGAATATATGTGGATGTACAGAGAAGTTGTAAAGGTAATACAGAGAATTTATATATAGCCCTCATCCAATTTCAGTTTCTCCTAAGTAAGAAATCTTAGGGGACGATTACATCTCCTACCTTACAATTGTCAAAGGTAAAACACCAACGTGGTACATTACTATCAACTGAATTCTAGACTTTACCTGGCTATTTTTGACAGTGTGCCAGGCATTTAAAATGATAAATTGTAAAGATAATTTTAAGGTCGGATATTACTATCTTTCTTCAGTGAAAATTTACTTTCCCTTCTTTTGGCAGGCTGCTGGACTAGGGGAAGATCATTTTATTCCACACAGGAATAGACATAATCTGAATATATATTTCTATTATCCTAAGGGCTGACCCATTTCTGGTTTGCCTTTATCTGTTGGGGTAGACTTTTGGAGACCCAACTAAAGCGCTGGGATGTTTATCAAAGCTACTCCCCCCTTGATGGGCCATGGACTTCTTTTTTTTCCCTTCATATATGTGAGACTCTTGAAAGTTATGTCCTGCTTCTCAGCCTTTCAGTCACCATGTTCACTTTCAGAATTAGTAGTCAGCTTGAGGGGAAAAGTGGCCTCATATATGTACGTCTTACTTGCCTCAGCTTCTTTCTTTCAGATCTTGAACCTGCAAGTTCTCCCTGTCTTGGTTACTTTCTGATGCTTTCAAGTGGAATATATATGTAATATTTTTAATCCAAATTTTCTAGTTGTTCTTGGAAGGAGGGTCAGCCCAAAATAATCTACTCAGCCATTCCTAGAAGTTAAACTCTCAAAACAGTTTTTTAATTTAAAAAATTTGTGGTAAAATATGAATACTATAAAAGTTACCATCTTAACCATGTTTAAGTGTTATAGTTCAGTGACATTAAGAACATTCACATTGTTATGCTATCATCATTATCATCTATCCACAGAACTCTTATTATCTTGCAAAACTGAAACTCTGTATCCATGAGTCAACAGTCCCCATTCCCCCCTCCCACCATCCCCTGGCAACAACCCTTCCACTTTCTGTCTTTATGAATCTGACTACTCTAGGTAATTTCTACTCTGGTCTCCTGGTGGCTGGCTTATTTCGCTTAGCATAATGTCCTCAAGTTTCATCCATGTTGTAGCATGTGTCAGAATTTCCTTCTTTTTAAAGACTAAATAATATTCTATTGTATGTATACACCACATTTTGTTTATTCATTTATCTGTTGATGATCTGTTGGTTTGCTTCCAACTTTTGGCTCCTGTGAATGCTGCTATGAACATGAGGGTACAAATATCTGCTTGAGTCCCTGCTTTCAATTCTTTTGGGTACATACCCAGAACTGAAATTGCTACATCATGTGATAAATCTGTTTACTTTTTTGAGGAACTGCCATAACTGCCATACTGTTTTCCACAGTGGCTGCACCATTTTATATGTCCACCAGCACTGCAGAAAGTTCCATTTTCTCCACAGTTTTGCCAATATTTATTTTCTTTCTTTCTTTCTTTCTTTCTTTCTTTCTTTCTTTCTTTCTTTCTTTCTTTCTTTCTTTCTTTCTTTCTTTCTTTCTTTCTTTCTTTCTTTCTTTCTTTCTTTCTTTCTCCCTCTCTCTCTCCCTCTCTTCCCCTCCCTCCCTCCCTCCCTCTCTCTCTCTTTCTTTCTTTCCTTTTTTCTTTCTTTCTCTTTCTCTCTTTCTCCCTTCTTTCCTTTTTCTAAAATATAGATAAGCCATCCTAATGGGTGTCAGATAATATCTCACTGTGGTTTAATCAAAATGGTACTGAGTCCAAACTCATTCTGCTCACTGCATGACAGGCCAGGGACAAGCTGTTAGGGCAATGAATAGTGACTTTATTTGGAAAGCCAGCAGACCAAGAAGATGGTAGACTAGTGTCCCAAAGAACCACCTTACCCGACTTAGAATTCAGGCTTCTTTTATACTAAAAGGGGAGGGGGTGTGGTTGGTTGCTGCAAACTTCTTAGTGTCAGAATCCTTTGTTCTTGTAGCTGTCCACGTAGGGTCAGGATGTTCCTGTAAACCTCCAACAAGGCAAATGTTATTCTCTGTTCTGCAACTTTTTATGTTGATATAAATGGAAAATTACTATACCCTTAAAGGTCAGAGCCTTGAGAATGGGTTATCCTGTATTTTTCAGGCTAGAGGCAACATTCTTAACTTCTAGCAAAAACAAAAGTATACAAAGGTTAAAGTAAAATAAACATATCCAATATGAAGTCAGATTTGTTCTTCCCTATTATGAAAACACTGTTAATGTTTATTTTTTAAATTTACAGTTTGGACTTTATTTTATATGTGTAGATTATCTTTAAATGGAACATATATGTGTCTCCATAAATAGTGGGCAGCAGGGGCTTAGCTTGAGCTGAGGCCCTGAAATTTTACTAGTCAGGGTCTTCCAGGTAAACTAATGTGACAGGCCTGCTGGAAGTCTGTTTGTCTTGATGACACAAAGCCTCAGTTGAGGTTTCATGTTGGTCCAATGCTGTCTGTCACTAATTTCTGCTCCAGGCCCAGTCTCTCTTAGGATCCATCTGGATCCTAAGAACAAGCTCACATTAAGTACAAACTAAAAAAGTGATTTTGATTAAAATCTGTTTATGACATTGCTTTGTGTCTCCCTAAAGAGTAAATGCACACACCCAGCAAGAAAGGAAGTTGCGTGGCTCTGAGCACAATTTTCAATGTGGGAGCATCTCCGATTGTGAGACACAGAACATGTGGTCAGAGCCTGAGGGGAACCTGCCCACGTACTTGCTCTCCTCGCGAGGAAGCTGACTGCCTTCCAAGGGGCAGTGGGTCTGGTAGGAATCGTGCTTTGTGCTGCAAGTGACAGCAGCGCCTGGGGCATGTCAAGATAGTTCTGACCAGACTTGTTAGTAAGCTCATTCAAGCCACCCTGGATTATTGCAGAAATATTTAGGGGAACTTTTTATGGAAAATAAATTTAGAACGAGGAGCAGAGGACCAGTTGGGTGAAATACAGAGTGTTATTGTTAATGTGACTCCACTTGTGCCCCAAAGCTGGTGAAATATAGGGAAACTTAAGATGCATGCAGGTAAGAGTTTTTGGATCTAGTTGCTAAATGCCTGCTAGCTGGAGCCTGCTGGGTTTAGCAGCTATTTGAGGAAATCTATCCTCTCATCCTTCACACACATTCCTGAGATATAAATCAACCACATTTCTGGAGGCCATTTCTTCCACAACATTTCATACTTTGTTGTACTAAAACAACACCAACACCCCCACCCCCCCACCACCATGTTCATTTATTTTCAAGAAGGGATATCATATGTACATAATGCTAAAATCAGCCTCAGGATTTTACTTTCTTGAAACACTACAAAAGAAAGATTTGTCACAAATTACTTGCAAACTTATTATTGGTGCCACGTAACTGTATAGGCAATGATTTCATCAGAAAAACAATAATCATATGCAGTTATGTCTAAGTACCAGCACAATCCCCGTAATTATCAATAATAATGGTAATCAAACTAGCTTACTGTTAGGCCCTTAAAAGTTCTTGGTTTAGATGTAATGCATATGTTAACTGTCTAAATACACTTTGAAACAGGCCAACTTTTAATGGCCAGTATGAATAGAGGAAAATGGTGGTGGTGGTGGTGGTGGTGGTGGTGGTGGTGGTGGTGTGTGTGTGTGTGTTTGTGTGTCCAAGTTACAAGAAGTACTTTTTATATATGGGCAAAAACATGTGAATACAGACATACACACACTTTTGTTAAGAACTTAGTATATGTATGTGTAGGGCACAGTTTTTGCCCTCAATGGACATAGAAGCTAATTTTATCTGGACACAGTGGGAGAACAGACCTTCCTAGGAGTAGGAAAAAAAGTTGGGTTATAACTTGAAATACCAGATGAGGTAGGGCTCAGATTTGTTTAGGCCTGAAGGGTTAGCAAGAATGCCAGCACCAAAGGTTAAAGAAACAAGGTGGAAAACTAGAACTGGTTGGGTTGAGATATCCCCAGAAAGCCAGAGGGAGAATCTGTGAGATAAACCTCCAGTTGCCTTGGCAAAGAAAATGGCCAGAAGATTTCTCAGAACAAGGGAGGGAGCTGACCTTTAAAAGTAGGACAATTGGGCTGAAATTTATGCATTAAGTAACCTACTTGCCAAAAATTATAGCATCCTTTATTTTCTATTACTGGACTCATCTTTCTCTGGAGTCTTCCAGCTACTGTAAACTTGCCAAGATGAAAGTAACCCAATCTCTGTTGGTTTAACTCAAGTTCAATTCAAGGTTAAGGTCTCTATCAGGATAACGCCTTTCCTTTCCCTCCCTACTCCGAGTTCCCAAACCGGAGGCTCTGGGTGGTGGTGGAAAAGGTCCTCCTACTGCCTCCTGGCAATAAGAGCTGGAAGAACCAGAAGTTTGAATGCTATCTGCTTGATCGTCACAGCTTTCTAATGCAGTGGGGCCAGAGGATGAGTAAATGGTGCCATCTGGTTCTACTGGGCACTGGCATAGGCAGTTGAAGCCTGCATGGCTGGGGTAAGTTGTGGTCTCTTCTCTCCTCATGGATGAGGTGCCATGATTGATTGCTCTTGGGAACTTGTTCATCTCTCCAAGTTGATTAGGCCCAACTTGGCTCCTTATTGTTCTGTAGATTCGGCAAGGTCTTGCCAAGTTTACAATGTAGTCCTAAGGGTGGACACACCATCCAAGAGCCTCGATGGTCTCTTTGTTCCATATTGTAGAAGTTATTGCTGGCAAGCTAGACAGCCTTTCTCTCAACCATCATTTGTGCACCAGCTACAGCACTTGTAGAAACTGCTGGAGCTCTCACTCCTCAAATGAAATGCAGGGAGACTAGGGAATGCCATTTTAGGCTCACCTGTTTAGAAATCTTGTACTGCCCAAGCTGTTCTACTGTGCTTGTGCAATGTTGGTTTCCATAGGAAAGTGGAAAGCCAGCTTGGATGTGCTGATTTCCCTCATTTATTTGAGATTTCCATTGGAGTTTCTATTGTCTCACCCTCTCCCTTTGGCTGACGCTAAGGCTGTCAGGGACCCAGGCAGCATTCTCACTCTAGTCTTATCTCCTTCATCTCTCAGTCTCCTCTACCCTTTCTTGTCTATCTTCTAGGCCAAAGAGGCCCTTCCTCTTCTCTTGTGTTGAAACTCCTCTTCCTCATATCCACCTCCTTTCCCACCTTATGTCCCCATAAAAACTCTGTTTTCTGAGTCGACCAGAACTGATATACTGAGGTATTTATTAGAGACATAAAGATGTATAAGGAGGAATTTAGAAAAAAAATAATTCTCAAAAAAGCCTGGCTTTTAGAATATTGTATTCTTATGAACCCAGAATAATTAGCTTTGTGAATTGAAGTGGTATGGTAATCTCATTATTTCAGGGATACCCACCCTTCTTTCCCTAGGACAGTAGTCTCATGAATTATCCACAGTGGCAGGTGGGTCTCAAGGAATTTTACTTATTGTGGACAAAAGGTACATTGACAATATTGTCTGTGTACCGACATATCCCCAGCTACCGAACAGATACACTTCTGAAGTTACCTCATCCATCTCTCAACGATGTTCTTCTTCTGTGTGTCAATTTTGAGGTAGACAATAAAAAAGGCAACTAATTATACCAAGGAATATGAAAAAATACACCTAATAAATAATCCCCTGGAGTGATGTGTGAGTACACATATACTCATAGGCTCTCCATACTTTCTACTTCATGTTATAACTTGATATCAAATAGTACATGTCACTAGTTTACATTTTTAATGCTTTCCCTTGATGTTCAACCTTTATTTCCTTCTTCAAGCAGTGATGCAGATGAGATAGAATATCAACTCCACATCAAGGTGAGGCTCTATTTCCCATAGGCTCTTTCTAAGGAATTATTTTTTGATCTGAAAAAAATTTTAAGAAATATAAATTATCTCTAGACATGAATGAATAGTTTTTGTTTTATAGGTGAGTTTAAACTCCAGAATACTCTTGCCTGAAATTCTTCCTACACACTGAATTAGATTTTCTTTTAAAGTGCAAGCCAAAGAGAAGACAACTGGAACTCCTGAAATCTGTCCATAAATAACAACAGTTCCTCTGGAGTTTATGTCTCAATCCTGAGTATTTCTCACTGTCCATCATCCCAGGCATAAAAAAAAAAATAGAATTTCATGGAGGTAAAAGATAACAATTAGTTGGGAATAGCAATCAGATTGTAGTGCTGTGATGTGCCTTATATTCCTTTAATTCAAATATATTCAAGAAATATCTATTATGTGCCATGCATTGGGCAAGGAGGATATGCAAAGATGAGTTTATAATATTTTGAAATGATTAAGTATTAAAAACCATCACTTATTAATACATAAATATTTGAACCTGTATTATGTTAGCTTATTACAATAAATTCAAATATGTTTATTCAGTAACCATTGATCAGATATGGCTTTGTTGCTAAGGACTGTGACTTCAGGGACAGGAGCAAGTAAGATAGTCTTAATTCATAATTAATTCTATTACTAATTTCATAATTCTTATCCCTCTACATACAGGTTTGATGTGAACCTTTTAAAAATACAAGATTTATAACTATTTTAACAAAAGTCAGGAATAGATTATTTGGATTTGCCAGTCAATGTTTAATGAGATGAGCTTCATGAATATATTTGAAGGTGTTCTCATTGTTATTTATTTCAGAAGACAACTCATAGTATTTTTAGTCTGGTAGCTACCATTCTCTTCTATTTGAAAACATTTTTTAAAACGTTTTTTAAATTGTACACTAGAAACAAGAAGACAGAAGCTATTCTGCTCTTGGTGAGGGAAGAGACTTACAGCATATATTAATAATAATAACCATGCACATTTGTATAGGTCTTTTTGTTTCACAAGGTATACTTGCATGTATTATTTTATTTTATCTCATAATAAAGAACTCTAGCAATATTAAAAACATTTCAAGTAGGAAATGGACCATTGGTGTGGTAGCATCAAAGTCACAGATTCAGGGTAAGGAACCAATTTCCTTCTAGTCTAAGGAATAAAGTCTCCCGTCTCCCTTTGGGGATTTTTTTGTACATAACACGCTGGCCTTTTTAGTGTATGTGCCTTCTTCTTATTTAGATCATTGGAATACGTACTCTTTGAACTTGTTCAAGAGCAGTTAAATAAAAGAGGATTTGATCCAATAAATCATAAAACTGTGAAGCTTCAAGCCAGGGAGAATTTTCTTCCTACGGACCACAGATTACATTTTAATACTCTACCATCCACAGCAAGATGTTCCTGCTGATTCATAGGAGGCCCTTACTTTATTATAGAATTGCACTTGCTGCATTATATTGTAGAATTGAGTGATGAAGACACTTGGAAGAGGGTAAGTAACAGAGGAAGGAAAGGAGGAAAAGGAAGAAGGAACAAAAAGAAAAGGTCAAAAAATTCTGTAATGAAGAAAGGGAGAAAAATCAAGTGTGTGAGTGAGGAAGGGCCAAATCAGGGATAAAGGTCAAAGGACACTCAGCTTTTTTAGAAAGGATTGAATGATTTCTTCAAAAGAAAAGTTTATACTCATATAGCTTGTACAATTTAAAAATAATCTAAATAGAAAACTTTAGATGCAATTATGCTAATTTATTTTTCTTTTTTGGTTAAGTCAGAACATTTCCATTGTTTTTCTTTTTTAACATCTTTATTGGAGTATAATTGTTTTACAATGGTGTGTTAGTTTCTGCTTTATAACAAAGTGAATCAGCTATACATATACATATATCCCCATATCTCCTCCCTCTTTCATCTCCCTCCCACCCTCCCTATCCCACCCCTTTATGTGGTCACAAAGCATGAGCTGATCTCCCTGTGCTATGCAGCTGCTTTCCACTAGCTATCTGTTTTACTTTGGTAGTGTATATATGTCCATGCCACTCTCTCACTTTGTCCCAGTTTACCCTTTCCCCTCCCCGTGTCCTCAAGCCCATTGTCTACATCTGTATCTTTATTCCTCTCCTGCCCCTAGGTTCATCAGAACCATTTTGGTTTTTTTTTAGATTCCATATATATGTGTTAGCATTTGGTATTTATTTTTCTCTTTCTGACTTACTTCATTCTGTATGACAGACTCTAGGTCCATCCACCTCATTACAAATAACTCAATTTCATAATTTTTTATGGCTGAGTAATATACCATTGTATATATGTGCCACATCTTGATCCATTCATCTGTCGATGGACACTTAGGTTGCTTCCATGTCCTGGCTATTGTAAAGAAATTATGCTAAATATTAATAATGATTAATTCTGGGTTAAAATATGAGTTATTATTTCTTTGTTTAATTTTTTGCACTTTTCATACCAGACCAAACCAGGCCAAACCAAAATAAGACTGAATGGAACTTCACAAACTTCTTTCTGGCTCTATTAGTGATAGCTGCCAACATCATCCCTTCTCGGGAGAAATCGTTTTATTTAGTTAATGCACAAAGCAATCACTCACAGCCATGACTGTGTCGTAAGTCAACGAAATTTGTTGAATACCTATTGTGTGCAACTTGTGCTGAGTCAAAAAGAAGATTTAGGAAGCTCTTGGCAAAGCTGATTCAAATTTCTAATCTCTAAACTGAAGCTAATTTTTTCTTTTGCTGGCAAGTGCTTATATGCCTTTGGTTCATTTCTTGCCTTTGGAAAGTAGAACATAGTATTAGTAAATGTAGGAAAACACATTCATGCACCCTGGAAAATTAGTGTTGTTGCTGGTCATTTTCCAAATAAACAACTGAACTGAACTTTATTAAGATGAAAGACTTATTATAGTTAACTCCCAGAATTACTTGGTTCTGTCTGGGTCCTTGTTTTAATTGATTTAAATACTGAGTGATATCAAATTCCTGTTTCCCAAGTTCAAAGAGAAGTGGATGATCCAGAGAGATGAATGTTAATGATAAGAAAAGGACAAATTCAATACTCCCAGACTATCCAAATAAAAACACAATGTATTTTGATCTTTGGCCTACTTGCCAAGGAATTTAATCTCTAGTAACATAAAGCTTTTGGCCCAGGACTTTTAGAGAGGTGGAGTTGACCATTTACAAAAGAAGATAGTTGTGAATGATTTATACTTGTAAAAATAACTTGTAGCTCATTATTTATTCTTAAATAATAAACTCGCATTTATTTAAGACCAAGTCACATGGATGATATTGGCACAAGATTTACTTGCTTACTTAAATGCAGTTTAAAACCTTTCGTTTTTAGCCTTTTTATGCATTTTGCAAGCTGAAAGAGCCAGTTTCTTTAGTTTAGTACCAGTATCTAACAATATATTTCAGAGCCTCTAGTCATTATTTTGTGTTTTTATAGGAGAGAAGATTAACTTTTTAAAAAATCAATTGGATTCAGATCATTCTATTGTTTGTTGACTATCAATATAGTATGGGCATGGACCCATCCTAGAAGCAGAGTGTTTAAGAGTGAGGGCATTGGGGTTAGACCCACTTAGTCCTCCTTGGGCAAAGCTCTTTCCTCTCTGAACCTCATTTCTTGCATCTGTGAAATGGGGATTGAAATATCTTCTTCACAAAGTAATCGAGAGAATTAAATGAGATGATGTGGTGGGGGCGAATTAAGCCAGTTCTATAATGCACATTTTGTTCTCAGTAAGGGGCTCATTGCTGTTTTATTATTGACAAAGGTAGTTTATTCAAAGCCAATCAATTCCTCCACTCTCCTTGCTGAAAATGTGCCTAAAGCCATTTCTAAGCTGTGATTCCTTCCCCACCTCAAATGTCTCCTTCATGTGCTCATTCACAGCATGGCTAGTCAAATCTCTTATGTGGATATAATTTCCCACATCATCACTCTTTTCTTTAATCTCTACCAGATTTTTATCCCCTTTTAAATAGCCCCTTCATTATAAAGATTTCTGAGAGAGGGGGTATAAGGGTAGTGGTTAATCTTTTCTTTTATAGATTATGCTTTTGGTATACTGAAGACATATTTGCCTGGCCCATAGTTACAAAGATTTTTCTCCCATGATTTCTTCTAGAAGTTTTATATAGTTTTAGATTTTTTAGTTTTATAGTTTTAGATTTTACATTTAGATCTATAATCCATTTTGAGTTAATTTTTGTATACGGTGAAGTATGGATCAACATTCATTTTTATATGTGTGGTAGCCAATTGTTCCAGCATTATCTATTTAAAAAACTATTGCTTTTCCTCTGAATTATCTTTGTACTTATCAGAAATCAATTGTCCATATATGTGTGGGCCTATTTCCAGGTTATCTATTCTGTTCCATTATTCTACTTGTCTATCTTTTTTTTTTTTTTTTTTTTTTTTTTGCGGTACGCGGGCCTCTCACTGTTGTGGCCTCTCCCCTTGCGGAGCACAGGCTCCGGACGCACAGGCTCAGCGGCCATGGCTCACGGGCCCAGCCGCTCCGCGGCACGTGGGATCCTCCCAGACCGGGGCACGAACCCGTGTCTCCTGCATCGGCAGGCGGACTCTCAACCACTGCGCCACCAGGGAAGCCCTCTACTTGTCTATCTTGACAACAGTACCATAGTATCTTGAGTACTGTAGCTTTATCATAGGTCTTCAAGTCAGGTAGTATTAATGTAAGTTCTTTAACATTATTCCTCTTTTTCAAAGTTGTTTTGGCTATTTTAGGTCCTTTGCATTTCCATATAAATTTTAGAATCAGCCTGTAAATTTCTATAAATAAAAGTCTGCTTGGATTTTGACCTGGAATGCTTTGAATATACAGATAAATTTGGAGAGAATTATAATCCTAACGATACCAAGTATTCCAATCCATAAACATGCTATCTCTCTCCATTTTTTATTTATTTATTTATTTATTTGCGGTATGCGGGCCTCTCACTGTTGTGGCCTCTCCCGTTGCGGAGCACAGGTTCTGGACGCGCAGGCTCAGTGGCCATGGCTCACGGGCCCAGCCGCTCCGCGGCATGTGTGATCTTCCCGGACCGGTGCACGAACCTGTGTGTCCTGCATCAGCAGGCAGATTCTCAACCACTGCGCCACCAGGGAAGCCCCTATCTCTCCATTTTAAAAAATCTTCTTCAATTTCTCTCAGTAATGTTTGGTAGTTTTAAGAATGCAGATCTTACATGTCTTTTGTCATAATTATCTCTAAGTATTTTAATATTTTTGATGCTATTGTAAATTATATTAAAAATTTTTATTTTCAGATTGTTTTCAGTGTATAAAAGTACGATCGATTCTTATATATTGATCTGGTGTCCTATTGTTTTCAGTGTATAAAAATACAATAGATTCTTATATATTGATCTGGTGTCCTATCACCTTGCTAAATGCACTTATTAGTTCAGGTAGTTTTTTTGTTTTGTTTTGTTTCTTTTGGATTCTGTAAGATTTTCTACATAGATGATTATGTGGTCTGTGAAAATCTGGAATTAATGCATTGGCTAAACCTGTATACTACAATATTGAATAGAAATATTTAGAGTAGATCTGCTTGTCTTGCTGCTTGTATTTAAAGTAGGTTTTGTGAAGTCAGCATATGTAGTTGGATCTTACTTTTTCCAGCATGATAATCTCTAGATTTTAATAAAGATGTTTAGACCATTTCCAGTAAATAATATCATTGATATATTTGGATTTAAAGCTCAAATCTTTCTCTTTGCTTTACATTATGCTATCTGTTCTTTGTTTTCTTTTTTCTTTTCACTTTCTTTTGGATTCAGTATTTTTATGAATTCCTTTTACCTCCTGTATTAGTCCTATTTTTTATTTTTTATATTTTTGGAGGCTTTATATCTTTAGGGGGCAAAGAAAAAATCTGCTTTCAATGGCATTAGTCTCTCCATGGCATCACCTCTATAAATTAAAATCCTGTGGGTACAAATGAGACATCCCCTTTGTTGACTTCTTAGCAATAATGCTTTGCTGTATTATTTTAGTGGTTGACTTAGAGTTTACAGTGTACTACATCTTTAACTTACTACAGTCTACCTTCAAGTGATATTATACAACGTTACATATAGTGCAACCACCTTACAACAGTATACTTACATTTCTCCCCTCCTAGCTTTTGTACAATTATTTTCATAGAATATTTTTACATATGTTATAAACAACATAATATGTTATTATTTTATCTTTCTTTAAATAGTCAGTTATATTTTAGAGATATTTAAGTAATTAAAAACATGTTTCATATTTACCCATGTAATTACCATTTCTAGTGTCCCTCATTCCTTTGTGTAGTTTTGTATCTCTCTCTAGTATTATTTTCCTAGTTCCTAAAGGATTTCCTACAAAATTTCTCATAATATAAGTTTGATGGCAATAAATTCTTTTAGCTTTTGTGTTCTAAAAATGTCCTTATTTTGCCCTCATTTTGAATATATATTTTCATTGAGTATAAAATTCTAGATTGAAAGTTGTTTCCCTTTAGTACTTTAACAATGTTACTCTACTGTCTTCTGTCTTGTGTTGTTTCCAATGAGACATCTGCTCTCATTTACTCTATATTACTAGTTTTAAGCCATTAATAGTGACATGTCTGGGTGGGTGTTCTTCATGTTTCTTGTGCTTGGGGTTCATTGAACTTCTTGGCCCTGCTAATTTATATTTTTTAAATCAAATTTGGAAATTTTTAGCCTTATTTGTTAAAATATTTTTCCTGTCATCCATCCTTTAGAAGACTCCAATTACATATACATAGACCAAGTGAACTTGTTCTATAGCTCATTGCTCTGTTCCATTGCTCTGTTAATTTTTTCAGTATCTTTTTCTCTGTGTTTTATTTGGATAGTTTCAAGTTCACCAGGCTTTTTTTGTTTGTTTTGCTATATCCAATCTGATATTAATTCCAAGCTGTATATTTTCCATCTCAGGCATTGTAGTTTTATTTCTAGATGTTTGAATTGGCTTTTTCTTATATTTCCATGTCTATATTTAAATTTTTCAATCTTTGTCTAGTTCTTAAATATATGGAATAAAGTTACGATAACTGCTTTAATATCTTCGATATCCTTGTCTACAAATTCTGTCATTTCTGGGTCAGTTTCAATTAACTGTTTTTTCTCCTCATTACGTGTTATATTTTCCTGCCTATTTGCATGCTTGGTAATTTTTTACCAGACTGTACCTTATTGGGTCCTGGAAATTTTTGTGTTCTTGTAAACATTCTTGAGCTTATTCTGGGATACATTTAAGTTACTTACAAACAGCTTGATCCTTTTGGGTCTTGTTTTTAAGCTTTGTTAAATGGAGACCCATCAGTCTATGGTTAATTTTGCCCCAGTACTGAGGTAGGACTCTTCTGAATTCTCTCCACAGTGCTCCATGAGTTATGAGGGGTTTTTGTTTGTTTGTTTGTTTGTTTTTTGTTGTTTTACTCTGATGAGTAGAAATAGAAATTACTCCCAGGCTGTGTGAACTCTATGGATTTTTCTCTCTGATTCTTTCAGTTGGGTACTTCTCTGACATCAGATAGTTTCCTTGTATACATTCACAATCAGTACTGAGCTGAAGAGTCAAAGGGACTATTTGAAGTAATTTCGAGCTCTGTCTCTTTGAAGGTCCCTCTTCTCTGATATTCCCCCCTGTGAACTCTAGACACCTTGGCCTCACTAGATCCCTACATATATCTCCTCAACTCAGAGACCTGGATTCCTCTCCATGGACCATGACCTAAAAACTCTCCAGGCAGTAATCAGGGGCCGTCATAGAAATCACCTCATTTGTTTCCTAGCTCTTAGACTACCGTCCTTTTTTCCCCTAAATGTCTTGAAAACAATTTTTACATATATTTTTAAATATATTATTTGTATATGTTTCAAATTGATGGGTAACTTTGGTCCCTGTTACTCCATCACTCACTGTGGCCTTCGGTTTCCTGCTTTGGAATAGGTTGGTACTTTCAAGGATATCAGAAAAAAAACCTGCCACACTTCTCACTTCCATCCTCATCTCTCACAAAGTCTCTATGTAAATTTATATTTATCTAATAAATTAATAAAGAATTTAGCTTTATAGTATTTATTATGTGAATTAATACAGTTATATCACTTCATTTATATATGTCTGAGGGTCTTGTATGATGCAATATATGTGAGGTGTTTTGGGGGAGGGAAAGGATTCACTGTGGTGCCTCCACTCATTTATTCTCTTTAAATGACAGGTATATTGCAGCTTACACATATCTAGTTAAGCAGACTGATGCACTATATTATGTAGTTTTAACTAGATGATGCCTCTGAAAATGGACAATTAACTTAATAAGGTTCTGCAAAGACACAATGGATAGGAGATAATATAAAAACAAAAGCCTAAGAAAATACTTTTTAAAAAAGAAGGAAGATATTACACTTATTCTATTCCAAGTTTGAGTGTTTTATATATATATATATATATATATATAACAGGCAAATTTTTGAGTTGCCTAACTCACACCTTCCCAGAGGAAATGGACAGAGGCAAGGCTCTGCCTTCTTGTTTCAGGTCTCGTACTGTGAACAAGTTTCCTTTTTGTGGATTATTTACTGCCATGTTTTTCATATTTTTGTGCTTTCTGTTGGTGATTTTACTGTGCTGAACTGCTATCTACTGTTCCTAAGCACAAGAAGGCTGTGATATGCCTTACAGAGAAAACATGTGTGAGATAAGCTTTGTTCAGGCATGAGTTATGGTGCTGTTGAAACACAAACACACATAAAACAAGTTATGCATTTATTGGCTGATAAAAATATTGTGACCAAAGGCTCATAGGAATCTAACCATGTGTTTTCTCTAGGAGCCAGAGTTCAATATTTGCTAGTTTAGTGTTTGGTGACTTAATAGACTATAATTGCTGCAAATAATGTGAACTGACTGCATATAAAGGGAAAACCCCACAAATCTAATGAGATTTTACAAAAAGTAGGTCAAAACATTAATATTATCAGGAAGTTTATTGAAAATTAGATTGCGTGTACCTAAGTTACCAAGTGACATGCTTACAAAAATATAAGCTATCAAGAACAATTGATCCAGGATTTAGCAATCATCATAGTAATAATTGATTCAGAAAAAAATTATCAATGGATGATTGATGTCATCTGTGGATTACTATTTTCTGAGGAACAGAATATTGACTTAGTCTTGAAGTCTCTCTCCACACAATGCTATTAACACAAAAGGGAAAGTAAAAAATAATTTTACAGTAGTGAAAAATTACATGGCAGACACTACTTTAACTAGGCAGACACTACTTTAACTAAATGATCAAAGTTAACATCAAATGGAACAAAATGACATCGTGTGCCTCTCGATAAGATGCATTGAAAAGGACACAGAATCACTTCTATGACATTTCTTCCAAAAATGTATAACCTGATTCTAATCAGGAAGAAACAAATCCAAATTGCTTGAAAGTTTGAAAAATATCAAGGTCATGAGGAAGAAAGGAAGATTAAGGAACTGCTCCAGATTAGAAGAGATGAAGAGGCATGTGAAGTAACTGTAGTGTGTGATTCTCAATGAAATCCTGGATAGGAGAGGACATTATTGGGATAATTGGTGAAATTTGAATAAAGTTTGCAGGTTAAATGATAGTGTTCTATTAGTGTTAAGTTCCTGGTTTTGGGGAGAGAATATTCTAATTCATAGGAATATGCACTGAAGGATTTAGATGTAAAGGAAGCCTCATATCTGTAACTTACTATTGGATAGTTCATAAAAAATAATGTATGTTTATTCAGAGAGACTGATAAAGCAAACATATATCAGTAAAATGATAAAGGCTGGGAGAAATCTATGTGAAGATTACACAAGAGTTCTTTGTACTGTTCTCACAACTATTTCACAATAAAAAGTAAAAAATAAATGGACTTTTTCTATGATGACAGTCATGATTAGTAGTATGCCATGTAGCAGATGGTTTGGGGGAAAAAATTTCTATTTACTCTGGTCCTATTAGGAAAAGTGACATTTTAAACAATAAGTGGTTAGAGATGCTTTTTAAATAGAAACTTTGTCACAGAGAGAGCATTTGAGAATAGATATTTGAAAATATTTCTTATTATCATGACCCATTAAAAACTTTGAATGTACTTATAAAAAATGCTGTATTTGCACACCTGAATGAAAATGTGGTAATACAATTATCTAACCTGTTGAAAAGTCTTCCAAATGTGGTGTTTCAGCAGAATTCTGTTTTAGATAAGATTTCTTCATAACAACTCCAAAACTAAGTAGTTTAAGATAATTTATGATTATTTTTCACAGTTCTGGGTTCAGAACCAACTGGATGGTTCTCACTTGGAGGTCTTACACACAGCTACAGGTACATGAGCAGGGCTCAAGTCACCTGAAGATTTCTCATTCACATGTCTGGTGTCTGGGCTAGGTTGGCTGGAACATTTGGGGGCTGGCCAGGCATCTCTTTCCTTCTTTCTCCATGTGGATTGTTTGGACTTCCTCATGGCATGGCAGTCTCCAGGTAGTCAGATGGTGGCTGGCTTTCCCCAGAGCCAGTGTTCTAAAAGAATCAGACAAACTCCAAGAGGCTTCTTATGGCCAAGCCTCAGAAGTCTGGCAGCTTCACTTTTACATTAGTCTACTGGCTAAAGCAGTCACAAACCAGCCAAGATTCAAGGGAACGACAGAACAGACTCCTCGTCTCAGTAAGGAAATGACTTGCATCAGCAAGGAGGGAAGGAATTGATGGTGGCCATCTTGGAGAGAAACTACCAACTTTTGAGTCTAATTTGTTAAAATACAGAAACTATGACAAGTTCTGATTACTCCATAAGGAAAACACTGATGTATGGGGAAATGGACATTTTCCAGTTAAACTTTAAGAAAAGACAACGATCAATTGGTGGATGGCATTTCAAAATGAATATCTTAATTCGATCAGTACAGCCAGCCATGTACTTCTTCCCTTTGAGTCCACCTTTGTGGGGTAACATCTTCATCTATGATGGATAATAAACTGAACTTAAAACCAGAGTTCTGAATGGTTGTATCAAAAAGTGTGGAGTCAAATTTTTAAAAAGGAATATATTCAATCACTTTATTCTCACAAAATATTGCTATTAATAAGTTTTATTGAAAGAAGAAACGTTTAATTATTAATAAATATGATAAAACACTAACTACTTTTTATCATCCCTTTTAACTTCCATTTTTATATATAATTTACATACACGATATATGTGTACATTTGCACATTAGAGAAAGACATGAAAGTATTGTGCTAAGAGCATAGATTCTGGAGCAAGATGCCTGGGTTTATTACTTGCTGTGTGACCCGGAACAGGTTACTTGACCTCTCTGTGCCTCAGCTCTCAGTTCTAAGTAAGGGCAATGATAATACCCTATCACAGATTGTGAGCAGTATTTGAGTTAATATATAGCTTGGCTTGTAGTATTTAGCTATAACTATTACTATTCAGCAATACCGTTTTTTTTTTTTTTTTTTTTGCGTTACGCGGGCCTCTCTCTGTTGTGGCATCTCCCGTTGCGGAGCACAGGCTCCAGACGCGCAGGCTCAGGGGCCATGGCTCACGGGCCCAGCCGCTCCGTGGCATGTGGTATCTTCCCAGACCGTGGCATGAACCCGTGTCCCTTGCATCGGCAGGCGGACTCTCAAACACTGCACCGCCACCAGGGAAGCCCCAGCAATATCTTTTAAAATAAAAACATGCAGACCATTTGACCAAACGATTCTTCATCTAGGTATAACTATAGAGAAATACTCGTGTGCGCCAGAGGCTTTGTACAAGGATGTCTATTGAGGCAACATTTGTAATAAGAAAAAAGGTGGAAACCATCTAAATGTACAGGGGAAGAGTTTAATGAAGTATGGCAAAGAGATATGGTGGAATACTTCACAGTAGTTCCAAAGAGGAGTTAGATTTTCATGTACTGATATGGGAACATCACCAAATATTAAGTTAAAAATCAAGTTGTGGCACAATAAGTATGACATGATTCAATATATACAAAAGACAATAATAAAATTAAGCCATACATTTGTATATTTGTAGTTGTATATAAATATTTCTATTTGTATATAAATATTTGCTTTGTTATATAAGCCTATAAAAATGTCTATAAGTATATATGCCACACTTAGTTTACAGAAGAGTGGGTCAAACCAAACTGTGGGGTTTTCTGTACTTTATAAATATTTTACAAGAATGCATCCATATAATGATTATATAATTTAAGATATATTTAAAATATTTGTAAAAAGAGTGTGGGAGTCACTTATCTAGATTGTGGAAGGAAGACTGCATTGAACTTGACATGTGCACAATTAGTCTCATAATTAGTTACTTAATTGTGATCAGAATGGGGAAAACAGACAAGTGGGCATTTTGTTGTTCTTTCTCAGACTACATTTCACCCATTACCTTCACTGAAGTAAGAAGAATTGTTTTTCCTTATTTTTTCAGCTAAAATATGGTGGGGAGAAATTTTCTGAAAACATTTACTGTAGTCAGTAGCACAAACAGAAAATCTAAGAACTTATGCAGTTTGCTCCTTTCAAAACGCACCATCGATAAGCATTTATAAAATTAAAGAAACATTATCGATTAATCCCATGCATGGAAGAGAGTTACCTTTTGCTACTGTAAGTATTCCACTCATTTCCTTGAGAAAAAAAAGAAGTAGTATGACAGAATATTAAATTCATATCGTATATTATTCCTAAGTGAGAATCACTTTTCAAAAGTCCTGCTCGTAATCGTGTCTTGATATATAACTTTACTACATGCCTTGAAGTCATTGGCAGTTCTCCAAAGAGACCAAACAGAACTTCAAATATTATTTCAGACCACTGAGGGAAAGGGGAGAAGTAAGATTGATTTCGTTTTAAATGACTGGAGCCAGGCTCTGCACGGGCTAGTCTTTTTGCCTTATTCCTGTGGCTTTTCTTTGCCAATTAGGAAGCATCACCTGGATGGGAGAGCGGGCTCCGTCTAACAAAGAGGCGGGGAGAAGCGTGCTCCTCCAACAGCTGCCCGTGTGTGTCAGCCCAAGTTACAGAAGGGAGCAGCTGTGCCCCCCATGAGAAAATCCACTCATATCTAACAGGAAGACAAGTGACCCCTGCAACTGCAGAAAAGCAACTTGATCCCCTTCTGGAAAGTGATGGCCTTTGCAGTTTTTACAGGGTTAGGGGCAGTCTGAGGAGAGACCCCATCCTCAAAATCTGCCATTTGCGGGGGGTCACGTGGCCCTGACAGAAACTAAACGAAACTCCTGAGCCACAGAAGGAAGCCTTTCCACGTGGCAGGTGCTTGAGGGCTTGTGGCTGAGGCGTTTGGCTTTCGGTGCCCGGAAGATGAGAGGGAAGGGGAAAAACGTGCTTTTGCTCTGCCCGGTTTCCACTTGAAAGCAGAAATACAGAACCAGAGAGATGGGAGCTCGGTGAGTGGTCACCGTTCGCATGATGGCATTTCCTACAAGGAAATCTTTTCAAAACATACTGGGGGACCCTGTGTAATGAGCAGAAAGCAGTGAGGGGCAGGGAGGGAGGAGAAGGCAGGTTTCAAGCCCTCAGCCGTCCAGGCCACGGAGAAAAAGGATTCCTAATCAAAATGCTTTCATCTTAACCAGTGCCCCTGGGGATTTGGGGGCTCTGCTTCCAAGTGAGGATCATGGAAGGCATGCGACTAACAGACCAAGATGAAACAGTATCCCTGCTAATACTGAAGCCATGTTCATGGAAACGCTGGATAGGTTTACCTCGTCCAGACATAAAGGAACCACTATGATACAGCCCTGGGACAGGACAATAAGGACTGTTCTTTTGGTGTGTCTTTAACTGTTCTTAGTTTTTTTCAGATAGGTAATACATTTATGTGGTTCAATAACCAGAACATGTTAATAGTGGTACAGTCAAGACTTCTCCCATCTTCCCAGACCCCACTGGGCAGCCACTTACTGTTAATTGTCCTTTCAGAGTTTCTTTATGCAGATACAAACACATGCAAATGTAGATCACTGTCTCTCCTTTCATTTACTCACCGGCATGAAGTTATAGAGGGCTTCCTTCCTTTTTTTTTTTTTTAAACAATTTCATAACCTCCCATTGAATGCATGTATAAGAATTAATTTAACCAGCAGGCTGTTGATGGACATTAAATTGTTTCTAGTTTTTTGTGATTATCGACAAAGTAGCCAAGAATGACACTGTACATATGTCAATTCGATTCACCCTTATGCAAGTTTTCTATATAATAGATTTCCCAAAGTGGAATTACAGGGCCAAAAGGCACATGGATTTTGCAGAAGTGTTTAAATTATTCTAGATGCCTTTAGGCTATCTAGGATAATTTTCCACATTCTCACCGACAGTGTATATTCACACTTTGGAGTTTTGCCCTCTGATCAGTGAAAACTAGTATCTCATTGTAGTTTTAATTTTGTTTTTTATAAATTTATTTATTTTATTTTTGGCTGTGTTGGGTCTTTGTTGCTGCTCACAGGTTTTCTCTAGTTGTAGCGAGCGGGGGCTTCTCTTGTTGTGGAGCATGGGCTCCAGGCGTGCAGGCTTCAGTAGTTGTGGCAGTAGTTTTTTTTTTTTTTTTTGTGGTGCGCGGGCCTCTCACTGTTGTGGCCTCTCCCGTTGCGGAGCACAGGCTCCGGACACACAGGGTCAGCGGCCATGGCTCACGGGCCCAGCCACTCCGCGGCTTATGGGATCTTCCTGGACTGGGGCACAAACCCGTGTCCCCTGCATTGGCAGGCGGATTCTCAACCACTGTGCCACCAGGGAAGCCCGTGGCAGTAGTTTTAATTTTTATTTTTCTTATGAGTGAGGATGAATATCTTTTTATATGTTTTTTTTTTTTTTCCCCAGTACGCAGGCCTCTTGCTGTTGTGGCCTCTCCCGTTGCAGAGCACAGGCTCTGGACGCACAGGCTCAGCGGCCATGGCTCACAGGCCCAGCCGCTCCTTGGCATGTGGGATCTTCCCGGACCGGGGCACGAACCCGTTTCCCCTGCATCGGCAGGCGGACTCTCAACCAGTGCGCCACCAGGGAAGCCCTGTCTTTTTATATGTTTAAGAGCTATTTGTACTTCCTTTTCTGTAAATGGTCCAATGCATAAAGTCCTATCCATACCCTTTGCCCATGTTTCTGTTGAGGTGTTTTTTTTCTTATAAATTTCTGCTATTGAGCCCACCCAGTGATTTTTTACAATTTTTGGTTATTGTATTTTTCATTTTTAGATTTTTTTTCTTTTGTTTCTTCATTACATATTCTATTTTCTGTGACTTTCTATTTTTCATTTGTTTCAAGCATTCATAATTGCTTTAAAATTAAAACATTTATATAATATCTGCTTTAGAATACTCATCAGATAATTCCAACATCTGTGTCATCTCAATGGTGATGTCTGTCGATTGCCTTTTTTCTTCTGAGTTGAGATTTTCATGGTTTTCAGTGTGATGAGATGTGGATTGTGTCCTAGACATTTTGAGTATTATGCTATGTGACTCTGGTTCCTACTTAAATCTTTTATTTTAGCAGGCAGTCAACTTGTTTAGGTTCACAATGCATGTCTTGGTCCACTTTGTGGGCTGTACTTCAAAGCTCAATTTCATGTTCAAAGACATGGCAGTGCTGTTCTGGTCTGCCCCACTGTGTGTTCCCCTGAGACCAGTCTGAACCTGGGTGGTGTTTCAGACCAGTGTTCAGTTTTTCTGACCTTTTAAACCTTTGTTGTGTTGCTTCTTATCTGTTTTATGTACAGGTCACAGCAAGTTCTGCCCAGGATTCCAGATTTAGGAAATCACTTTCTCTAGTTCTCTACTTTCCATAATCCTCCCGCATGCTCCAATTAGGAGTGGGGGCCGGGGGCATCTCCTAGTTGTAGAAGGAGGGATCGCTAAGTGGGTTCCACCCACAGCTCCCACCTGTAGCACCTGGTGAGGAGGGGAAAAGGCAAGTCTGTTTTGGGGTTGTTTGCCTACAGAACAACAGATAGGGTCAAAATGTTTTTGCCCTGCTGGAAATCCTGGTCCTACAGCTAAAGAAGGAAGGACTCATCTGGCTGAGTTGAAGGCTTTCAAGCCTTTATAAACCACGGTACCTCCATAAACCATGGTTATCTAGGTAGTAATTCTTGGATCAGTCCCCACATTTATCTCCTGAGGACAAACATTAATGCTCAGAAGCAGCTGGTTAAGCCCATAAGAAGGAAATACTTGAATAACTACCTCATAATATGCAAAGTCCTCTCCCACTAAGTCCTCGAATTTCACAGTATTCTGCCTCTTCTAATATCCTGATTCTAAATTATGCCCCCCAAGCCTGCCAGTCAAGGAAAGGGACCCATTCCTGAGCCAGCTGTGTCTCAGACCCTGACCCCCCTGCCAATTCTTGAAGTCTCCCCCTGCAGGACTTAAGTATGTTCTTGGTCAAAGGCCTTCACTTGGAGCCCTTTCTGTTTTTCCCCTCTGTCTAGGTTCCTTTGTCTTATACTCACCTCTCTCCCTTTTTAACAAACAAACAAACAAACCACCATGTAAACAACAGCAGCAACAAGAACAACAAACAAACAATAATTTCCTTCTATTTACTGCTCTCCTCTGGCTATCACCACCTTTCCTTTTCTTTCCAGGCCAATTCTTTCTTTTTTAAAAAATTTAATTAACTTATTAAAACATTTTATTTTAACTTTTCCCCATTTTTATTGAAGTGTAATTGACACATGTCACTGCATAATTTTAAGGTGTACACATAATGATTTTGGGCGCTGTTTTTTTTTTTTGGTTTTTTTTTTTTTTTTTTTTTTTTGCGGTATGCAGGCCTCTCACTGCTGTGGCCTCTCCCGTCGCGGAGCACAGGCTCCGGACGCGCAGGCTCAGAGGCATGTGGGCTCTTCCCGGACCGGGGCACGAACCCGCGTCCCCTGCATCGGCAGGCGGATCCCCAACCACGGCGCCACCACGGAAGCCCCACATAATGATTTTAATTACATATACTGTGAAATGATTGCCTCTATAAGTTTAGTTAGCATTTGTCATCTCATATAGATAAAATTAAAAAAGAAAGCAAAAATTTGTTTTCCTTGTCATGAGAACTCTTAGAATTTACTCTCTAAACTACTGTATATCATACAGCAGTATTAACTAGAATTATCATGTTGTACATCCCATCCTTAGTACTTACTGGTTTTATAACTGGAAGTTTGTACCTTTTGACCACCGTCCTCCAATTTCTTCCCCCTCCCTGCCCCCCAGTAACCACAAATCTGATCCTTTTTTCCATGAGTTTGATTGGTTTCTTTTTTTTTTTTTCTAAGATTCCACATATAAGTGAGATCACACAGTATTTGTATTTCTCTATCTGACTTACTTCACTTAGTGTAATGCCCTCAAGGTCCTTTGTTGTCACAAATAGTAGGATTTCTTCATTTTTTTTTTTTTTTTTACGTCCAACCAAGTTTCCTAAAAGAATAATCCACATGTCCTCATATCCCACTTCCCAGCTTTAGTAAACTCCCTCCACATCATTAAAAATATCCCATCAAGGTCCTCAGCAACCTGAACATTGCCAAGTCCAGAGAGAATATCCTGGTCCCATGTGACTCCCCACTCTTTCTCAAAACTCTCAACTTTTTGGCTTCTGTGACACTCCTCTCTTTTTCCTCCCATCTTTCTAACAGTCCTTGGTCTCCATCTATTTCTCAGCAGCCCATGCCTTCAACACAGATGATGCTATGATAATGGCAATATTAATAAACACCAACCCCAATCTTTATTGAACTCTTGTACTAGGTTCTAGGCCAGGTACTTGGAATGTGTTATCACATTATATATCACATATTCTCATAATCCACATAAAACCCCTTTATGGAAATGTGGACCCCGAGAAATGTCAGGTTATTTGCCCAGGTTCATGCAGCTACTCCATGGCAGAGGACTTGGGTATCGGTTTCTCAAGGGACACATCCTTGGCCGGTTTCTCAGTTCACTTTGTATTCTCTCCTTGAATTATTTTGTCCATTTTCATCGTCTTTAATGAGTGATATCTGTGAAAAGTTTTTCCCAAACTAAGTTTCCAACTCCTATACCAAGCTTCCTCCTGAACTTGTCACTCTGGGTGACCCCTAGAAACTTCCAGCTCACAGTGTATCTATCTGAACCCAACATATTACTCCCTCCATGGCACCTGATCCTCCTTCCATATTCTAGGTCTTGGAAGTGGGACAGCCAGCTTCCACCCAGCTATATAAGAGACACACAAAGAACTTTTGACTCTTCCCCTCTCCTTTACCCTTCATTTATCATAAAGTCCATTATTTTTTCTTCCTGTTTCTAGAATCCAGCTTTTCTTTTGTCTCTTCTTTTGATTATGGCAGTGGAGTCCTACCAGGTCTTTCTTCTCCCATTTTATCTCTTTTAAGTCAGTAAGTTGTACTCCAAGAATCTTCTTCCCCCATAAAGTATAAAAATGACTTTCTGGTTATCTGTTGCTATACAACAACCACATGAAACCTTAGAAGTCTAAAACTAATTTTATTATTGCTCAAATTTTACGAGTTGATGGGGGCAATTCTCATTCAGGGTCTCTCATGAAGTTGCATTCAGATGGTGTCTGAGACTGGAGTCTTCTAAAGCCTTGAGCTTGACATTCATGATGGTTTCTGGCTGAGAGCTCAGCTGCGGTGATGACAAGAGCACCTACATGTGCCATGTACCTGTGGTTTGGGCTTCTGAACAGCATGGGTTTGCTTCTAAGAAGAGGTATCAGGTCCGAGAGAGTGTTCCAAGAGACCAGGCAGAAGCTCTAAGACGTCTTAAGACCTACTCTCGGAATGTTGCTTCTGTTACCTTCAAGAGTTTGCTTAGACCAGCCCTAGATTCAAGAGGAGGGGAATTAGACCCTATCTTTGAATGTGATGAGCACATGTACAGAGAGAGAAGTCATTGAGGAGGTTATCATGGAGACTATTTAGCTCAACGACTGTATCATTTTTGTGTGCTGAACTCTTTCATTGCTCCCCAGTGAGTAGGAGATGAAGTCCAAGCTTTCTCAAATACCACATATAGACTTCCCAGGGTTTGCAACATCTGTTTCTCCAACATCTTTTCCTTCCACTCCCAGCCTCCCACAATTGTTGTTTGCAAATCTCTCCACCCCACCTCTGCCATAGACCTTAATGGCTATTCTCTCCTGTGATCCACCTTAAAATTCCTAGCTATCCTTCTCACTTGGTCAACTCCTACTTTGTCCTTTAAGACTACTTAGACATGAAGCTCACCTGAAATCCCAGCTTGGGTGGGGTGAGCCACTTTTGTGGGCTCCTATTGCACCCTGGGTGCACTTATCATAATACTTGTATTGATACTACCTGTTTATGCTTCTCTTTCCCTCATACTCCCAGGAGGTTAGCCTCTTGAAGGCAGGAACCAGATCCCCCTCATCTTTGCACCTTTGGTACACAGTGTCTGCACAGAGGAGGTGCTCTAGGAGTTGGTTGACATGACTGTGTGCTCACTGTGTGGCAGATCTGAGTCTTCTCCAACATCCATGATACGGTTTTTCTACATAGAACATTGCAGCTCTTTTAATGCAAGAAAACAGGGTGTAGGGGGTGTGGCTGCTTTGTAATGTATCAACTTGCCTAGACTGATCTACATTTCCCAGAATTCCTTCCCCTTTATGTTTCAGGTTAGGGTGGGCCGCAAGAGAGTGTCTTGTGGCAGATTTGGAGGGAGGAACAGCCAGAATGTAGCTCACAGGTTGGTGCTTCTCTGCTGGTTCGTCTTGTTGGTGTGAGGGCAGCAGCCAGGCTTGCAACCGTTCCTCTCCTTCTGCATCCTCCTTTGACTTCTCTGCCTCCTGAGACAGCTCTGTGATGAACGGCACCACCTTGTCCTATAGGATATCAACACCGTCAAAGTCAGAGGCAGCAAGAGTTGACATGGGTTTGTCTGTCCCCTTGGGTTCCAGCTTGTCCTTGCTTCTCTACTGCCTTCACTGAGACAGTAGCCTAATAAAGACTGCCTGCTCAACTCCCACAATTTTCTAAGGTAAAAATCCTGTAAAAAAGATATATCTATATCTATATACATACAGGCATATGTACATATATATACACATATGCATACCAAATACATATATTACTGCCTAGTGATTCTGCTTATCTGATCAAACTATGACTGATGTGGGTGAAGTGAGGTTACTGGGCAAAATTTAAGACATTTCAAAAACAATGGCAAGCCACCTGGCTTTCGTAATAACAGTTGCTGTAATAGAAATACAACCCATCAGAGCGCCGTAATAGCTCATGTCACAGGAGAGCATAGGAGTTCACAGTGAGCCTTTGGAGCTGAGAGGCTGGATTTCAAGGCTGGTTCCTCACTTTATAGCTATATTCATTGGGCACATTCCAAACCTCGGTTTACTCATGGGTGAAACAGAGGGAACAATTGCATGGGTTTATGGAGGATTAAGAGAGAATCCACATGAAGTTCTTAGTATGTGACTACTATGTAATTAGTGCTTAAACCAAGTTAGCTAATATTAATCATGTAAAATATACAAATACTTGTAGATATCACACTTGACCCTAATTTATATTCTATTGATTTACATTTATGCCCATAATTCATAAACTGCATTTATGAAGTACATGTGCACTCCATAAACTGAAGATTAGAGATTATAATGCACTGTAGAGATAATGAGTACAAATATTTTGAGACCATCCCTAGTCATTGATGAGTTAAAGAGTTTATAATAATAAATATAAATACAAATATATTTATAGATATAAATATAAATAATAATGTCAGAAATATTAATGAGATACAATCAATGATTACCATGATGTAGTCAGCTTGTGTTAATTATGTAACTTCTTCATTTTGCTCTTTCAGAAATTTCCCTTTAGCCCTAGAGTTTTAAATTCTTCCTACTTTAAAAATTGAATCGATCCATATATTTAAAACTGCTTTGTACATTTAAACCTTATGTTTGGCTCTTCTCCCCACGTTAACTCTTTAAGGAGTCATTTAAGAAGGTAGATAGAGCCATGGCATTCAGAGCCAGCTGAAATATCGATCCTTCTAGAAGACATCCGTGACCTACCAAAAACTTAGCAAAATGAGGAAATGACATAAGTCCTAGAAGTCCCATTGGTTCTCGGCGATGCCGTTTGCAGGGAATGTGCAAAACAGAGAGTGAGAGAAGGTCTTGGAATGATTTGACTTTTTTACTCTTCTTGCCTTTTGGAAATTTGATTTCTTTTTTTGAGTTCTCTGTTTATGAATTGAAAATGCTTTTGTTTATTACGCTAATTAAATTATTTTAAGAACATAAACAATGCACGATAAGGGACTCAAACATTGTGAGTCTCTCTGTCTCTCTCTGTGCTAACAAACGGTCCGTGTCATAATAAAACAAGTCTATTTCTAAATAAGGCAAAAACGACTGGGTCTCGTCTGGCCGAGCAAGACACCAAACACAGCGTTCCACTGTTTCTGCTGCCCCTGCTGCACCCTGGGAACTTCATGAAACCCAGTATTATGTAGCGGAGACCAAAGGTCAGTTCCCAGGCAACAAAAGACAATGCCCTTGATATTTGCTTATCACCCTTGAGTGAGTGGGGAAGGCTCTAGATCATGAGAATTTAAAGCAACCCCTTCCCCATGTCTGCCTGAGACTGTGATGATCTGAATTTGTACACGTTCTCACTTTATGAGCCTATCTATATACACCTTGAGAGAACTCCACAGTTTGTATTCCCACCTGGTATATAGGAGGCATTAGACATTAACTGTATTCTATGGAATAAAGAAACAATTTGAATTTTTGGTTTGGAAATGAAACTTCAGTTCAAATATAATCTCATATGAAGTTCCAATTTTTGAGATAAAGCAAAGCCAGAGCCTTGGCCACTCCTCTTTCTTCCCCCTTGAGTAAGCTTCCTAGGAGTCCTTGGAACAGTAATTTGAAGATAAAAGACGAGATGAAAATTCTTGCATTTCTAAATGCTACTTTCTGAAAAACCCACTGTAATGTTCTTCAGGCCCAAGAAATGAGGGAGTGTACGTACCTTAGGCGGAGACAGAAAATGTTCATTCTGCTTGCTGCATCTCTGAGGGTGCGCCTCAACGCTGGGCACTGCACGTGACTGAGGGATGCTGAGCCTGCTTCCTTACAGATTCTGAACCCCACCCAGCACAAGTGGTGACTCCAAGGCTACCTCCTGAGGGATGCAGATCTCCAAGCCCAAGGCCCAGGGGCCTGATGCACTCCTGTCTCTTTCCGGCTGTATCTCTCTCCCTTCTTATACATGGGCCTCTGTCCATGGCCTGATTCACCCCAGCTCCAGGGAATTCACCAGAAGCATTTATTTACCTAGAATCTAGGAGCACAATGGAAGCTGGGTAAATCAACACTGTTTCGGGACGTGAAGGGAAGTAGTATTTGAGTTGCTATTCTGGGGCACATACTCTTAGAGCAGAAAGAAAGTAGGTACAGTTTAGAATATATTCTCTCTTTTCAAGGTACTCATGGCGTCATTGGAAAGAGAGCACGTGCCATCTTGTGCTATAGATTTGTCTTGAGGGCCAGATGGTATCATGCCCATGGAAGAACTGCTTGGTGCAAGAGTCAGGTTCTAACTATAACTGGGATCATCGATCGCTGTGAGCATGTGGTCATGATGCATAAAGCACAATCTAGTCTGTTCATCTTAGTTTTTAAAGTACATTTCAGGAATCCATAGTTTTTAAAGTACATTTCAGGAATCCAAGGAAACTTCTGTGTCATAATGTCAAAAATGAAATTCAGGGAGGAAGGATGATACTCTTTTGCTGTTAAGGGAGGACTGGGTTTCAGGAAGCAATGTCTCTGGAGGTGGGGTTCCCTCTTCTGTGAAGTCCACTTGTTGCCCTTTGGACCTCGTTGTCCTGGGTGATGCGTCAGTCAGGAAGGTGAGACAGAGTGTGCTTGACTGGGTCTGAGCCTCAAAGCCAAATTCATGAAGATGCGGCCTCGTTCCTGACTTCGGCTCTCATTCCTGCCTTTCATGGGTTCACTGCTAGCTATTGTAAATTAAATATCCACAAGCAGACACAATCTCTGGCAAGTTCAGCTGGAGCCAGGGAGACTAGCATTCTAGATTGCCGGCTTGGTGCCCATTGTTTCCTGTTTAGATTGATAGATTATGCGAACACCCAGATTATAGCCATTATATAGCTAGAGAGCTGACTTGTTGCATGTATAGTTGAGTAAATTTTTATAATGAGGATTTACAATTTTTCAAACGTCAATTATGTTATGAGGCAAAATGATGTCTATTGCTTTGCATTCTATCAATACCTCAAAATTGTGTCTATTGGGCTTCCCTGGTGGCGCAGTGGGTTAGAGTTCGCCTGCCGATGAAGGGGACGCGGGTTCGTGCCCCGGTCTGGGAAGATCCCACATGCCGCGAAGCGGCTGGGCGCGTGAGCCGTGGCCGCTGAGCCTGCGCGTCCAGAGCCTGTGCTCTGCAACGGGAGAGGCCACAACAGTGAGAGGCCTGCGTACTGCAAAAAAAAAAAAAAAAAAATTGTGTCTATTGTACTTTCTCAATTCTTCATCAGGACCCCTCATTTTGGGACATACATCGCATGTTTTCCACTATTTTTTAAAGAAACAATTTAAGCAAGCACTCTTTTGTGAAGAGCCTTCAGATAAGAGAGAAGGGAGGCCCTGGAAAGGGGTGTGTGATGGCCACTTTCCATAACTTTCTCTCACTCCATCTTAGCCATCATGCAGATTTCTCTGTTTTCGTCTTTGTGATGTCGACTGATCAGCATCCCAACCTGTCCCCTATTCTTACCTGGGGCTAGGAAAGCAGCGCCCTCCCAGGAAGGGGAGAAAGGAGGAAGGGAGTCCGCAACCCTGGTCACTCTGACCTTTCCCAACTCTATTCTCTGGTTTGGTTTTCTCAGCACCATTGTGTCCCTCCCATCCCCTCTCCTTCCATCTTTTTCCTCTCTCCCCTTGTCCCCTCTTTCCACTCTCTCCTGCTCCAGACTCAGCCACTATGTTGGGCCAGGAGAGGATAGTTTCAGTGTGCTTCATCTTGGAAATCTTTCTTTCTTCTTTTGTTTGCTTTATGAACCAAGGTGCTAGAGGGGCTGGGCAGAGGGGAACACAAAGTTCCAGATTCATGAAGGAAAGGAGTGCTGGTGGGAGAGGGGCTGAAGCTCGCAGAGCTGGGCATGGAAAGACCACTGTTCGTTCTCAACACCCCACTTTCAAAAAGACCCAGAGAGGAAACTGCACAATTTCATCCTGCTTCTCAGAGGGCTGAGATGGCGTGACAAGAGCTGTGTCGGAAATCAGAGGGTCGATGGTAAGGGAAAGTAGGAAGAGAGACAGGGGTGGGGGGCACACCATAAAGCATCTCCAAGGATTTCTCTCAGGGGGAATTGCTGAATTCCTAACTTCCAGCCCCTTGGAACACCCCATCAGCCTTCCTGGTGACTTTGCTACTCCTTACTCCATGCCTAATCCCTGCTTCCCTCTCCCCAGGACAAAGCACCCTTTGGGCTACTTAGGTGGTGAGGCCCTTTCCTGCTCCCCCAAACCCCAAGGCCTCTGGTGATCAGGCAGAGGCAGATCCTGCTACGGCATCAGGCAAAGGGTGTCAGGTTAAAGCTGACCCCAAACCACCACCAAGGACTACCCCAGCCGAGATAAAAGGGGAGGCTCTTTCTCCAGCCCTCCCAGAATTTTCAGGGCTGCCACCCGCTTGCTTCAGAGGCCTCAGTGCTCCCAGGGCAGAAAGGCCCGGGCGTTCATGTTCACATATGCTGCGGCACTAATGTAGAAATTCTGCCAGTGTGCTGGGAGGAATAGCTCATGAAACAGATTGTAAAGGCCTGGGCCGGGACTCGCTCTCCTGTGACTTGGCACTTATGTAGCTTTTTCCACTGGCAGGGATGGAGCAGGAGGCCAGGCTGCGCCCCTCAGATGATGGACGCCCTCCCCAAACCATGCTTGTGAGGCTGCAGTCCTGTGCTCCCCAATTCTTCAATCCTGCCCCGGGCCCGCGAGGGGTTTATTGAGTGGAACTACACTTGACACCGAGGTGGCAGATTGGGGACCATCCTCGTGACACGTTCCAAGTGTGAAATGACTTAAATCTGGGGGCCCGGTCCCAGGAGGCCCACAGGCATGATGCTGGTGCCGACAGCGGCTGTCCCCCACCGGCTGTGAATCTGTTTCTCCACCCCTGGGCTGCCTGGTCAATATCAGGGTGTTTGCGGCTGGGTTTGCCCCGTGTCTCCCCGGCCGCCGTCTGAGTTGCAGCGAGTGCACGTTTCTGGGCTGCGGGGGATGGGCCGCTGGCCAGCGCCCTGGGGGCTCCCCCGCCCCGCAGTCGCAGCTGTGATGACTTCATGACTCTCACGTGGCCCTGGGGCCGGGGAACAGGGCCCGGATTGTATTCACAGGCTGCAAGCGCACGTGCGAAAGAACTGCGTCAGGCTAGACCTCCTGCCGCAGGAGTTTGTGAAAATCCGCTCTTAACTCCAGCATGCTCCCTGAGTGCCCCTGCCCACTCCTCCAAGACCCTTCAATAGGCTGAGTCCTGAGGTCCTTCTCAGCCAGGGGCCACGTGGAGGGAATGATCCACACTAAACCACCTTTAGGTGGGTTTTCAGGTTTTAGGGGAAATAATGACATTTTGCATTTGAATCTGCCAATGAGCCCAGGTCTGTATTAGAGCATTTCTGGGGAAAGAGATGGCTCTATTTCTCTTAGTAGCTTGTTTGCCTCTCCCCGCGGAGAGATTCAGGGGAAGTCCCGTGGCCACAATACCCCCAGGACCTTGCTTCACCAATGTCCAGATAGTGGGAGAAATGAGACTTGAGACCCCAGGGGATGTGACTGTCAAGCTTCCTGTCATTTCAATGTGGTGACAGTGTTCCTGGCCATGACTGGATGGGAGGAGCTTGTGCCCAGGGGCCATCAGGTATGTTCATTGCAGCGTTGTTTGTGATGGTGACAAATTGGAATAACCTAAGTGTCTATCAAAGAGAATGGAGAAATAAAATGTGGTGTATTTAGATGATGGCATTGTACACAGCAGTTAAAACAGATAACCAGACTGGGATAGAGCTCAAAAATGAAAAAAAAAAATTAATGAGTTGCAGAATGATAACTACAGTATGAAACCATTTATGTAGAGAGAGAGAGAGAGAGAGAGAGAAAAGAAAACAGAAAAACCCTCATGAGGCCAGGCTGTGCTTTCTGTTCTGTGCTGTGCAGAGGCCTGGAAGCCTGGACCCCAAGCTCCAAACTGTCTATGGGAGGGTGAGAGGGACTGAAATTGGGGAAGGTGGTCAAAAGCTCCTTTTAAGTAAATGTTCTAATGTTTAAGGGGAGAATGATTTCATTTATTTCTTATATAATTAAAAATCGACTTATAAAATAGGGGAAAATGCGGTGTTAGCGGTTTACAAACTTAATCCACCCAGATTTAGCAGATGTGGAGCTTTGGGTTTTTGACCTATTTGTAGGTAATTAGTGGCTTCAGTTCTTTTTTCTTTCTCTTTGCTGAGATGTAGCGAACTGAGATGATGGAAAGGGTAGGACAAGGTACCATGAGTGTGTGTGTTCATAAATCCGCAGGGGGCTGTGTCAAGCGACACTCAAGGAAGTCCTTTGCTGAGCGGTTAATCTGCAGACTGTGGCCTTGTTGAATCACAGGGTCATCACCTGTGATGACAGCACAGGTCATCATGACAAGCACTGGTGCAGCACTTATTGCTCTAACTGGGCTGGGAGAAGCGGGTGAGCCAGGTACCCAGGTAACCTGCATTGGACGTAGTCCTGACCCTGAGCCAGGTACCCAGGTAACCTGCATTGGACGTAGTCCTGACACTTCCCTTTGCACCTTCCACTTGGAAAATCTTGCAAGCAGATGCATGTTGGAAATTCACTTTACATGGGGGGTTAAGTGAATAATTTAGCTAAGAATAAACCCATATACACCCACAGGTGGTGATTGCTATAGTTACAGAGATTTTCAAACACAAGACTTAGTTCTGTGTGTGTGTGTATGTGAATTAATAATATAGAAGTTTAAAGATAAGAAAAGGAAAACATGCTTTTGTCAGACAACAACCTTTAAAATTAGGAAAGAAATCATGAACCTATTAGGAAATGGCTTACTGTGTTTTATGATCAGTACCAATAATATTTGTGTTCAAAAATATTCTTTTCCTTAATTATAATAATTTCATTCACATTGTAGAAAATTTAGCAGTTAAAGAAAAATATAAATAACAAAATTAAAAGCAGACAAAAATGAAGCAGTGGATAGCTCAATGATTTGATTATGGATGTTTTCTTCTAGATTTTTCTATTATTGATATCACAAAATCTTCATCCTACTGGTGATATTGTCTTGTAGCCCATTTTTATCATGCTGTTATTAATAATTGAAAGTCCATCACCCAGAGAAGTTCCCTTAATACCCCTTTCTATTCAATTTCCTACCCTAGGCCTTGGTGACCATTGATCTGATTTGTCACTATACTTTTGCCTTTTTCAAAATGTCATATAAATGGAATCATACTGTGTGTGGCCTTTGTGACTAGCTTCTTTGACTTATCATAACATTTTTGAGATTCTTCCATGTCGTTGCATATATCAGAAGTTATTTCTTTTCATTGCTGAATAGAATTTCATTGTATGGGTCTATTACAATTTGTTTATCCAATTATCATTTTTAGGATTTGCCGAGTTTTGAAATCTGTGGGTTGAAGTCTTTCACCCATTTTGGAATATTCTTGGAGACTATTTTTTCAAAATTACTTCTGTCCAAATCTCAGTCTCTCCTCTCTGTCTGGGATGAAAGTTGCAGTGGCTACTATGTTTGCTTTGGTTCCCATACCTCTTATGCTTTGTTCTGTTCTTTCCATTCTTTTTCTCTCTTGCTTCAGTTTGAGTCTTTTCTTTAGACTTTAGCTATGCTACTGTTTTTTTTTTTAAATCCTTGAGTACTCATGATGATATTGCCATAAATAAGGTTGCACAAATAGAACCTGAAAATTTACTCCTATCCTCCTTTTTAAAAAATTGAAGTATAATTGACAAATAATATCACATCAGTTTCAGGTGTATATCATAGTGATTTGATATGTATATACATTTTTAAATGATCACCACTGAAAGTTAGTTACCACCTGTCACCTTACAAAGTTATTACAATGGTATTGAATATATTCCCCATGCTGCACATTACATCTTCCTGACTCATTTATTTTATTAATGAGGTTTGTACGCCTTAATCCCCTTCACCTATTTCACCCACCACCCTAACACCTTCTCCTCTGGTGATCATCAGTTTGTTCCCTGTATCTATGAGTCTGTTTCTGTTCTGTTTTGTTTATGCATTTATTTCATTTTTTTAGATTCCACATATAATAAGTGAGATCATACAGTAACTGTCTTTCTCTGTCTGACTTAATTTCACTTAGCATAACACCCTCTAGGTTCATCCATGTTGTTGCAAATGGCAAGATTTCATTCTTTTTAATGGCTGAGAATATCCCATTATATATATATATATATACTCCTATCCATCTTTTGTTTGGTTAACTTTTTTTTTTTTTTTGCGGTACGCGGGCCTCTCACTGCTGTGGCCTCTCCCGTTGCGGAGCACAGGCTCCGAATGCGCAGCCTCAGCGGCCATGGCTCACGGGCCTAGCTGCTCTGCGGCATGTGGGATCTTCTCAGACCGGGGCACGAACCCATGTCCCCTGCATAAGTGGGCGGATTCTCAACCACTGTGCCACCAGGGAAGCCCTGTTTGGTTAACTCTTAGTCATCACCTAGACTTCACTTCCTCAGGAATGCCTTTTCTGATCTCCAAGATGAGGCCAGATTCCCTGTTATACACTCTCAAAGCACCACATGCCTTTCCCTCTGAGTACTAACCAAAGTCATTATTTTGCTGGCATTTTACTTAACTGTGGAATTGTTTGTCTGCCTTCTCCTCTAGATCATAAGCTCCACAGGGCAGGGGTTGTGTCTCCTTTTTGTTTATTATTGTTTCTCCATCTGTAGCCTGGTTCGTAAAACATCATAGGATCTTAATATTTTTGAAATCTATATGGAATGTGTCCCTTTATGGTTACTTGAAGGCCCGCCTCATCATAGCTTGGAGTATGTCATCTGTGCCTGGACACCAAGCCTCCCACCCTCGGGGATGGTCTTTACAGCAACATTTACTATTGACTGCCTCAGTGGACTGCAGAGGTGGAGGACAAACTGTTACTAAGTCTAAGCTCTCTCTGCTTGTCACACAACAGGCCACGAGGTGTTGAGGCAAGGAATATGACTTAATCCAGAAAGCCAGCAGACCGAGAAGATGGCAGACTAAAGTCTCCAAAAAAACCGTCTTATTGAGGTTTGGATGTTGGTTTCTTTTATAGAATAGAGAATGGGGAGGAGATGAGGAAGTAAAGTGAAAAAGGTCATAAGATTTGCAAATTTCGCCTGGAATGGCCAGCCTGGGGGAGAAGATGTGTTGATTTCTTCTTAATTGCAGCCATCCACTGGTGGACAGAGTCTATGTTTTCCTGAACAAAGGCACTTTGGTTTAACATTCAGGCAGAGGGGCAGGGTTCCCCAAGGCAGACCATTATGTATAGACAGTATCCTTTTAGTGAACAAAAGCAGCAGAAAGCAAAGGTTAAAGTAAAAGAAACAGGCCCAACATGTAGTCAGATTTGGCTCTTTCCTGTTTCAAAAACTACTTACGCAAGGGCACATCAGAGAACCTTCTGCCATAGCATGGATGGAACACCAAGCTGAAAGCAGAAAAACAATTTGAACATAACTGTTGCAGACAGGCTTTGGACTCATGGAAAACTGCTAGCTCTCTTGGCTGAATTCTTGGTTATAGACTTCTAATTTTGTGGGTTGACCTGGCAATTCTCATTTCTGGGAAACAATGGAGCCAATTCTCTGTTCTCCTGGTTTGCAAAGGATCTTCTGCTATTTGTGACTACCATTAAGTTTCCATGCTCCCTTACTTTCACTACTATGCTCTGGGAGGAGGAGATTTATTTGCCCTCCTTTCCTCCCTCCCTCCCTTTTCTTTCTTTCCTTCTCTCCTTCTTTCTTTCTTTTGTTCGTTCTTTCTTTCTCTTTCTTTCCTTCTTTCTTTCCTTCTTTCTTTCTTTCTTTCTCTCTTTCTCTATTTCCTTCCTTCTTTCTTTCTTTCTCTCTTCCCTCCCTCCCTTCCTTCCTCCCTCCCTCCCTCCCTCCCTTCCTTCCTTCCTTCCTCCCTTCTTTCCTTCCTTTTGCTTCTTCCCTTTTTCTTTCCCCTCTCTTTCTATATCTTCTTTCCTGGCAAAGACAAAAATATATAACTCCAAACAGTGAAATTAGTGTTTCAGCCTGGGGATCTCTACATATGCATTCCAGAAGACATAAAGTTTGAACTGGGTGAGAAAGTTGAAGTAGGATTTTCTGCATAATATATCTAATTGCACATTAGATGGGGAACTTTCCATTTTTCCATATCCATGTATATGGACATTTATGAATCTACAGATAATAAGAATGGGGAGAAGAAGAAGAAGAAATAAATAAGCGTAGCTAACATTTACTTATCACATGCATTATCCCATTTAATATTCCCACATATCCAAACAGGAAGGTATTGCTAGTATCCATTTATAGAGAAAGGAACTAGATGCTCAAAGGGAAACATCTCGGAAACTCTGAGAGGAAAATCTTGGAAGGTACGGTGATGCTTTTAAAATTTATATTAACCCTTATTTTTATGGAAATGGCACAGTTAGCAAATTTAACTTGCCAGTGCATCTCTCTGATCATTTCCTCTATTGTTGAAAACCTCCCAGTGGTCCCTTATTTTCTAACCAAAGCCAGGCAAGTTGACATATCATGGAACTTTCCAGGGACTTGCTGTTCTAGTGCACACTGGGAATTTCAACTTATTTTCCCATGGAATGCATTTTCTCCTGGATCATCTTCCAGTTTAACAGTGACCTTGGATATGCTCACTTGTAAAATAAAATTTAAGTACCTAAATCTTGTTCCTCATACCATAGTTTACTCATTTCTGGCTATCTTGAACGTTTGATGGAACCAGGCAGGTAATGTAAATGAAAGAAATGTGAAATGTAGGCTCACAATGATGGAGATTTTGCTATCCCAAGAGAATTTGGAAGCCTGGATTTTGATTTAAACTATTCTTATTTTTAAAGAATGGCAACTAATGCATGTTTAAAACTCTTTGTGGGTGAACACTGTGTGAGCCAAGCAAAACACACCCACAAACTGAATTTAGCTGATGGAACGGCTTGTTTGTGACTTTTACTCTACATAATAAGATCTCTGCTTCCTTTTTCTGCAGTAAAATGACACAAAATTGTTGAATATAAACTTCTTATTTTAGGGAGCAGTATACCAATTCTTTTTATTCATTTTTCATGATCAGATATAAACAAATACTACACACATACACACACATTTGCATGTATACATATATGCAAATATAAACTGTAGTCACACCTACATTTGGCCAACACATTTTCTAGATTCACCTCTGTGTGACCAGCCTTCGGACTGCTTTCCACATTCCCTAAAGAGCCACATGCAGTAAGAGACAGTGATCAGCACTCTTCAATCCCAGGCTATCCACACCAGTGGTGATTGATTTAAACTACTTTTTATGGGATCTATTTGCATGTGGTATAACTGGTGGTGGTTTCTAGGTATCCATATGTTTGCACCTAATACCTTTAAAAATATCTGCAGAAGAAGATGAAAATTATATTGTAGAGTGAGCTTGTTTGCAGCCACATGGGTGAGAAAACTGGATAGAGGAAAAGATATTGATATTCTCCTTATAAGGTCTATGCCCTGAATCCTGTTATAAATAGAGTTCTGGTTAAATACTAGTGAAGCACTCATTCGATACGTGTGGGGATTGCTATTGGTGTGTACACTTTTTGGAGGATGGACAACTGAGAGTCTGATGTGGCTCTTACCATGGCTGAGCTTGTGCTGAGTCCCTCTCGCCCACCCTCTCCCACTTCATGCCCCCTGTGTGAAGCTTCCTCTAACTATCTTGCCCTCCCTACTTATGGAGGGCTACTCACTCCCTTTCCTGTAGTGCACATCTGGTGCAATGGGGGCACCCTATGGCAATGCTGTATGAGCATAAAATCTGCTTGTCCATCCCTCTCTTGGACATGAAAGCGTGAGAGCTATAGGGGCAGTGTTATCTGTACATTCCAGTTCCTTGAACTGCACCTAGCACGCAGGAGACATTCAATAAACTGGAGTGAATGGTTATTTGAACACAACCTGGAAATTTAGAAAGTATCAGGTAGAATAACGACTAGAACCCTCTATCCATGGAATAGGAAGATTTGACATCTGAGCCTCCCATCACTTGGAGTGTTCACATAGAAGTTGGATGACTGCTCTGGAAAGCATTTTTGTATGGAGTTAGGAGGCTGACTGAGAGCCTCGCCCTGGTCCCTTCTAGCTGTGAGATTTAACAAGGCTTTCAGCTTTCCCAGCTATTTGTTCTGGTCCCTGGGTAGCGGAGTTAGCGGAGCAAATACTGTGGAAACTCCACTCTGTCCCCTCCCCCACCGCCCCAGCTTTACCATTTTTACACACAGGCACGACCGCCACCTGCCAGTACCTACATTTCACTGCCTGGGGCTTTTGTCTGGCTTCTAGAGCCCACTCTACCTGCAGCACTGTAGGCTAGAGGTGCTGGAGGATTAACAGCTCCTGGAAGCATCCCTCAACCCGTGAGTAAAGGGGGCTAGTGGATAAATACCCCAGCTTCGTTGCCTTACAGATGGGATACTGCTACCTGGCTTCCCCCCAGGGAGGTCAGGTTCCAAAGCCCACAATGGAAATGAGACTGATAACGCATGCTTTAATGCCTTTCTTTTTTTTTTATAATTAAAAAAAATTTATTTATTTTATTTATTTATTTTTGGCTGCATTAGGTCTTTGTTGCTGTGCACAGGCTTTCTCTAGTTGCAGCGAGTGAGGGCTACTCTTCATTGCGGTGCTCAAGCTTTTCATTGCGGTGGCTTCTCTTGTTGTGGAGCACAGGCTCTAGGCACACAGGCTTCGGTAGTTGTGGCTCACGGGCTCTAGAGCACAGGCTCAGTAGTTGTGGCGCACAGGCTTAGCTGCTCCGTGGCATGTGGGATCTTCCCAGACCAGGGCTCAAACCTGTGTCCCCTGCATTGGCAGGTGGATTCTTAACCACTGAGCCACCAGGGAAGCCCATTAATGCCTTTCTTGTCTCCTTCCCCCCCTGCTCTCCTGGTGGTTCCTGGGGTCACCTCCCAAATACATGACTTACACTTGAATTCTTGCCATGGTGTCTGCTTCTGGGGAAAACCAAAAAGATAGTTGGAATCTCAGCACGTTCTTTCCATGGGCTAATTCAAGAGACACCCACATTATTTTCCCGAAGTGGAATTCAATGCAACAAATAGCAGATCCCAGATAGAAGATTCAGAAGTCGCAGGGACTAGGGCCTTGGCTAGAAATGCAGCAGTGGGAATACAGCAGCATTGTTTCAGAAGCTAATTTAGAGCTCCCACACCTCAAAGCTGAGGCAATGTCTAGCACTAAAGCAAACAGTGTGATTGAAACTCTCCACAGCGCCTGACAAGCTCGGCCAGCAATTCTGTATGTGACACCTTTGGTAGCTGCTCTCATTACATGACATGGTGTGGTTTTCAAATGGCTTACGGCTGAATGATAGCAACAAGCGTTCAGGAATCTCCAGGGATAATTGTGTGGGAACTGGGTAGAGAGACAGGTGAGAGGTAAATTAAAATCCTTGTGGATTGTCTTAAACTTGGAGCCAGTTAATATGCTGTGGCAGAGAAGGCAGATTTTATGGTTACGAAACGCCCACATAACAGTGGGGGTGCGGTTTTACAGGATCCCTCATAATGACCAGGCTATTAAACATCAAGCAGCAACTGGATTCCCCCAACCCGCCCCCCACCCCCGCCCCACAACTGCCCCACCTGAGATCTCTCCAGGGAAAAAGTGTAACTGGAGGCAAATACAAGATGCCATCCTCAAAGCAAATCCGACCCTGAGACTGGCAAGTCTCATGATTAATACTGACCCCGGATACACCCAGCCCTAGGATGGCCATACAAACAGCTGAGCCAGGAAATACAACATGAGCAATGCGTGACTAATGAGAAAACCCAGTCCGCTGGGACATGCTGTTGGAGAGAACAAGCCACAGAGCTTGACCAACGTGAAAGTTCTAACTTGGCCTGGCTCCTGCTGACAAAATCTGTGATCAGAACTGGAAAGAATACATGAGTGGTGGATAAAGGGGCTCCTTTCATTCCCCTCAGCCAAAGAGGGTCTGTTGCTCTTCTGAAAGCAGAACTCTAAGAGATTCTAACGAAGGCCTCAAAGCTGTAAGCTGAGCACAGGGTCATTGGCACAGTGCCTGCTTTAACTTGACCAGAAGACTTTCCAAGCCAAGCCATGCTTTTATATGCATTGGAAGAGGTCTCTATGTCGGCCTGGTTTTGGGAGTCCAGACAATTGCAGAATAAAAACAAGTGGGGGAAAAGGTAGTTTCAGTGGTTCCACGTCTAAATATGCCACTTGAAAAAGAAGAGTCCATTTGTTCAAAACAAAACAAAACAAAAAAACTTTAATTTTTTTCAAAGGCTCTAAATACAGACTGCCGCTGAGCCAGGTCAGGATTAACTCAATGTTTGGGCTGAGTCTTTGGTTGGCACCTACTTATTTTATGGTATATAAGAATCCAGATGACAAATAAGCATAAACGTAATTGTTAACCATGAAATTCTATACCTCCATTCCATCTGATTTGAAGACCTGTTTGCTCTTCACCTGTGTGGCAGGTATTTTCAGTTCCGAGCTGGTCTAAATAAATCCCATGTTTGGGAAGGCTTTGCAGGTATTACCAATCTCAGACTTCTACAACCTGGTGTCCAGAAGACCTCTCCCCGTGTCTCACTCTGTCTTCATCTGGATAGAAGGTAAGTCAATGCTTTGATGTAATACCAGGCAGTGTCTTTTCTCCTCAAATCCAAACCTGTTTGCCTCAAACAGTTCAATTCAAAACTTCAGGGCTGTGTAGGGAGCAGGACCCTCTCTTACTGTCAGGTTGCAGAAACATGGTCATTAAATCTGGGTTCGGCTAACATGCTGAGCATTGACTCAATGTCACATCCATAAGTTTATCATATCTTCTCATCTGCACTGTAATGCAGCACTTAGAAATCCCTTGTTTCAGGTAAAAAAACAACCTCTGTGAGCACCACTGTCACTTGTCCCAGTTCCATCATCTGTTCAGGGACAGATTTAGAAAGAGCAAAGTTGGAAACCCTGCTCTGAGCCCCTAGTTCTTTCCATTACAGATGTTTGAGCAATAATTAATTAGGAATGACAGCAGAGAGGAAAAATCTGATGTACCAATAAACTTCATTTTCCTGGCTGCTCTTAAAAAGCAAAAGAGTGTAATTTGAACAATAAATCATTTCTTAAAAGTACGACTTCTGAATTTTTTCTTTCCTGCCTACGACAGACTCCTGGTCTCTTTCTCGATGCAGCTGCTCTCCTTTCTCTGATAGACTTCCTTTCTCCTAATGTGTTTCAAGTCCCCTGACCATGTGTGCTGAATGGAGGAAAAGATAGGCAGTATTGCTTTTCAAATGTCCCAGGAAACCCAATATCATGCATTCACTGCTCACTGCACTGAAATGGAACTTCTAACTGCAACAGAGTACACTCCAGGCACTCATCAGCCTCAGACATCTGCAACCTTTCACATTCAAAACATCTGATTTTTCTTGCCTTCCATTGGGTACTTTTCTTTTTTCTGTAAGCACTGGGAAGGTTTTAATAAGGTGGTCCTAGCTGGCAAGGTCAGGGATGAAAGAGTATTTGATGCTGGTTTAAAGTTTGGTAAAGTAAATGATTACACAGTGAGGAAATGCGAACTATTAAAAAAAAGTTTATCGTATTATCCACTTTTGAATTATAGGAAATTTAGATTCTATTCTAATTACGATAATTTTGTTACAGGGTTTGGAACTCAGAACCTTAATTCAGCTTATGATCACTGAAATTTCAAAGTGAAATTTCACTGAGCCATATCAGATGTTTTGTGGCAGAGCTGTTCAAAACAGAATGCACGTGAGCTGAAATGGGGGGGGGGCATTGTCAAATCCTGGACAGTGAATGTACAGGGGAAGGAGGAACCCTTAAGAAAGACACAGGGAAGGGGTGTTTCCCCCAGATCCCTCTACCTTTAAGGGAGAAATTACGGAAGTAATTCCCACACAACGTTAAATTCTTCTTTGGAATATCCCACAAACTCCCAACATTTGCCACGTGATTGGTTCATTGATTTGTGCATAAAGCTATGTCACATTTTGAAATCCCTCGAGAAGCATTTCTCAGGCTGCAAAATCCAGGATGTGGTAAGCAGTAATTGATTTTCATCATACAAATGGATGGGTTCTGTTATCTGAACCAAATAGACTATACATTCTAGAAATTTGTATTTTGGCTATATTTCTTAACAAATCATGTTATTTGTTGCTTTAGTATTATTTTTTAAATAAAAGAGAGTTTGACAGTAATGAATTCTGTACCCAGTTAAGGAAATGCCCAAATAGGGGAACTTATTGCTTCTCGAGAAAGAGACAAACACCTGCCTCACTGGGATACTGGGTGCTGCCTGTAGGTTGAACCAGGATCATCCCTGATTGACAGGCTGTCCCTGTAGTTTCTTGTGACTTCACTCTTCCTGGATTATAATTCATCTACAAACCCGACTTTATAGATGCTTACACAAAGGTAAGAGGTATCAAATGCAAGCTTTATAAATTTAGCATTTTGATGCCTTTTTCCATTTAGGGTTTCTTTTTACAAATACTGCAGAACCTACCTGCAGAAGCCAGGAGAGTGGCAGGAAGTTGGGCCAGCATTCTCCACGGAACTCTGGTTTTTGTCCCGGGAACCACGTCAGCTTCCATTTGGTGTCACTGTGCTCGGCTAACACTGTCTAGACCAAATCCCAGGCCAAGCGTTCCCCTCACAAGGCTCCCACTGTATTTCCTCCACGTAATGCAGTCAATAAGTGCCTGGTAGTGAGTGACAAATCTCCCACAACTCCCATTTACTCCTTTTCACATGGGCTTTTACATCCACAGACATTTCAAAGAAGGTAAATCACAGAAAACAGCACAGGGACACAGCTATTGGCCAACATGCTCAGCAACCTTTCTCTCTCATTCTGTGGCAGACCTGGATTCCTAGGTAACTGGGCGTTGGTATAGCCTGGAGGGGCTGAGAACCGACTGAAGAGGTAAAGGCAAGCCTTCAAACCCAACTACAATTGTGGTTTATTTATACCCCAGACATTTAAAAGTCCTCAGAGCTCAAAAAAAAAAATCACACTTTTAATTAAGGACATTTCCTTTTATGAGTTCCTGAAGGTAATGGCATTGTGCACAAGAATTTAATAGTTTGGGGGATTTTGTTTAAGTACTGATCATTCCCTTACACAATTGAAGCCTATTTCATGGATAAATGTCTTCAGTTTTCAGATATTTTTCATCAAGATGGCCCTTCTTCTAAAGCAACAATTAAAGAAAAATTTGCTGATGTGAGTTTAAGGATTACAGGTGTCTGATGATGGCTTCAATAATTATCAATATGAATTTAGAGAAAACCTAGCTGTCCAATGTGGTAACTACTGGCCATATGTGGCTATTTAAAGTGAACTTTAAATCAGTTAAAATGAAATGAACTTTTTGGTTCTTTCATCACAACAGCCACATTTCAAGTGCTCACTAGCTACGTATGGCTAGTGGCTGCCATATTGGATATACAGATAGAACATTTCTATCATAGCAAGAAGTTCTATTGGATGTTACTGAGTCCTAGAGCATGAAGGCAGATGGACTGCACCATGGATACTCTACACATGTAGGAAGTTGTCAGCCCTTGGAAAGTGGGCACCTTCCTGTTAAAGAGATGAACAGTGAAAAGTGATGTTCTGTATGAGCATACTACCAAGATGGAACAGGGGTGAGAAGTCAATGCCAAATGGAAGCATGGCATACAAAGCTGAACCATCCTGGGCAGGAATGCAGAGCCTAAGAAATGAGTGATGCCAAAGTCTGTGGGAGCAAGAGAGAATAAAATAGAAAACATACAAGCACAGTTGTGACATGGTGGGGATCTAGAATTCTCAAAGAGTGTTCGTTTATTTCTGCTGCAACAAATTACTACAAACTTTCTCACTTAAAACAATACAAATTTATTGTTACAGTTCTGGAGGTCAGAAGTTTCACTGGGTTATAATGAAGCAGTTTCTTCTGGAGCCTTTAGTTTTCTTGCCTTTTCCAGCTTCCAGAGGCCTCTGTTGCACTGCTTGACTCCTTAGCCCCTTCCTCCTATTCAAAGCCAGCAACACAGCATCTTCAAATCTCTGCCTTATCCCTATTTCCATCATCAAATCTCCTTCTCTGATGCTCACTTATAAGGAACCTTCTGATTACATTGCCCCCACCAGATAATCTAGGATCATCTCCCCATCTCAAGGTCCATAGTCTTAATTACACCTGCAAAGTCCTTTTTGCCATGTGAGGTGACATATCCACAGGTTTGGAGGACTGGGATGTGGACATCTTTGGGGGAGCGTTGTTCTGCCCACCATAAGTGTGGTAACACCAAAGAGTCTGCTCAAAACCCTGAGACAGGGCTTCCCTGTTGGCGCAGTGGTTGAGAGTCCACCTGCCGATGCAGGGGACACGGGTTCGTGCCCCTGTCCGGGAAGATCCCACATGCCGCGGAGCGGCTGGGCCCGTGAGCCATGGCCGCTGAGCCTGCGCGTCCGGAGCCTGTGCTCCGCAACGGGAGTGGCCACAACAGTGAGAGGCCCGCGTATCGCAACCCCCACCCAAAACAAAACAAAACAAAAAAAACCCTGAGACCTCACAGATATTTATAATTTAGAGGTCACCAAGCTTTCAAACCACAAGAAACAATTTATTAATTTATATTCCACCTTGTTCCAGAAATGAGTTAAATTTATAAAAAACATACATACAAGATAGAGCTTCAAATATAAATAGGATGAAAGGCGAAAGATGGACTGAGTAAGAATACAATGATGCAAAGAATGAAGCTTAGAAATATGCTCTGTAATGACCTCATCTCCTCCATTGTGGGAATCTTAAAGACAGAACACTGTAGAATCTAAGAGTATGTTCTAAATGTTACCACCAAGTGATTCAGACAAGGGGTGTAACCAGAAATTCCAAATAATCACACCCTGAAGGTCAAAAAAATAGAGATGGAAACTGTAGGTATAGGGCAGGACATTTTTTTTAATGTAGCAGAATGGAATGGCATCCCCCTTTTCCTTAAGATTTGGGAAGGTACATCCTCTATCAGAAGTGATGCAACGTGCAATGTTTCTGACAATTCAACTCTATTTCAGGCTCTGACCTCAAGGATATGTAGTACTTAGAGTTCATCAAGCTTTTAGACCCTAAGAAGTTATTTATTAACTTCTTTGGAATCCCCGATTCCAAAAATGAGTTAGCTGATTATAACAATGTGTGTAATATAAGGTATGGCGTCAAATATAATTTGAGTGAAGGAAGAATCAGGAAAAAAATACAATGAGGGAAGGAATGAGGCTTAAAAAACATACTGTGTATTGACTTGAACCTGTTTTGATTGGGTTGAACATATGGTCTTAACCTGATCATTTACATAGTTTGCAATGTTTTTGAGATGGAAAACAACAAAGGGTATCACTGAGAAAAGCTCTAGTTAGTCTTGTTACTAAAGTGAGACAAGAAATTCTTCCTGGAGTTCTCACAAACAGGACATAATGACTGATGTCCTCAACAATGTCCTATCCTTGAATGTTGGAGTTTTTTAAGGCTTTTTCTAATAATGACCCTTTATTTAGGCTTTTGGAATCCCCAAAACATAATTCATAAAAAGCAATTCTTCAGAGATCCAAGGAAATGAAATCTGTGTGCCTGGCTTCTTTCTGCTCCTCCTGAGTCAGGAGGATAGCTGAGAACACCTAGAAAAACAAATTAACACTGAGCCTTCAAATAGTTTTAAATACTGTTTCTTTCTATTGGACTCTTGAATAAGTATTGGGCACATGTCGGCTTGACATCCTATTCTCCAGCTAGTACCTGGAGTGTGTTATTTCATGTTAGCAACTGTGTCATCCCATCTCTGTCCGGAAGAAAGCTGGGATAGTCCCCACTGACACAGGCTTCTTGGAACATAACTGTAAATCTCCTCCAGGTCATAGGAAACCATCAGACAATTGAGAACTTTAAAAAGTTGCCCTATATAGCATGTCCAAAGAGATCTGTCCTGCCACATGCCCCTTAGTATACTTAAGGCAGACTGCATTGGTCAATACACTTGTCTCTACTTTGCACTGTGGTCAAATGGATATTACAGATGTTGAAGACAGGTAATTAATGACAGGGGCAGTGCTCTGAGATATGGCTATCCCAGCTACTTCTGTGAAGGCTGTCAACTTCCCAGCACCTCATGTTTTGTGAAAGTTTAGAGACAATTGCAGACAATTACTGGTGAAAACAAACCCATCTCTCCATTGCCAGCTTCCCCTCTCTTCTCCCTTCCATCCCTTTCCCTCTCCTCCCCCATATTACCTACTTCTTCTTCCCCTTCTTTTTGTCCTCCCATTTTTCCCTTTGCCCAGCACACCAACAATCAAATAACACCTTAGAAGTTCTGAATGCCAAGACATTATATCAAATAATTTTCAAAGGGGAATGTTTTTAAAAGTGACACTTCCAGAGTACACTTCAAGGTGGGTCATGGTGTGCCCTATACAATCAGAGCACATTTTTAACTCACGTATATAAGGTAACATGTCTCATCCCACAATTTATCCCTACTGATCTGTACATAAAATGCAAAGGCAAGCACGGAGATTATAAAGCTGAGCATTGGCTCAGTGAATGAATGGTATGTTCTTGTTCTAAAATATTTCACTGCTATAATAAGTAGGGCAGCACAGTGGAGCTAGCTGGATGGGGTTTCTGCCAGGTGAGAAATCAGATGCCTTCGATTGTCCATGCACACCAGTGCTTCTGACACCCAAAATGTGGCCGAGGAGGGGTCCCCTTGTTCAGGCCAGCTTATGACATTCTAATGCAGTCTAGAGCCTGTCTTTATCCCCATCCTCCAGAACCTGGGAACAGTGCAGGCACTGCATTGAACTCATCTCGCAGAATGGTGCAGAGGGGGCTATAAAGTCTCTAAGCACATATTTGGTTACGTTTCTTGAACTTCGAGTTCTGAATGTGCACTGCAAGCCCTGCTAACAAGGGGGACTAAGCCAGCCCAACTGGCTTAGGGATCTTCAGGGATCTTTCCAGAAAGTTTCAACCTTCCCCCTAGTCCCTGGGGGAATCTTTTCCACTACTTCTCATCTCCTGAGCAATTTAAGAACAACATACTCATTTGATTTGTAATGTGAGGGCCTGGTGAAACTGTGAATGAAGTGTCTTGAGGGGAAGAAGATAATGTTTTTCAAGTGCCTTGACTAATATGTTCAGACTTGGTTCAGACGGTCTGTGTAATTTGTTTGCTCCCATCATGGAGTCACAAAGGCATCTCTGTCTTGCCGGGAGTACAGAAGGAGGAGAGGGACAGGAGGAGAGCCCATGCGGAGAGCACACCATGCTGTTTTCTCAGGACAGATGTTCTCTACTGGGAGAGAAGAAGCCATTGTGTTGGGCCTGTCTGCTGTGTGGATGGCACATGGGTGTACCCACAGCCCAGGCCAGGGCACACAGATGCAATCCCAGTGTACTGTTGGGTCTTGCTTTTTCTGGCAGGGGGGTATATGGAGAAATGGGGTTCCTATGCCCTATTAATGGGAACGTAAAATTATACAAGTATTTTGGAAAATAATTGGGAAATGATGAGCACTGAGATAATTAGAGTGGCTTCCCTCTGGAGAGGGTGGGAAGAGATGGGACTCGAAAAAGTCGTACACTGTAAACTTCAAATATATTTGAAATACATTTTTAAATATTTAAAAATAAATTTGACATAATATTAAGATTTACTAAACTGAGCCATTGGGGATGGCAATTCATTGTATTATTTTCAATTCTCATTTCTATATGTGAAATACCTTTGTTATTTAAACAGCTAAAATAATTAAATATGAAGGCCTCAGAGATCATCTGGTGCAGTGGTCTCCAAACTCTGGTGCACATTCAGGTACTGCAGGGCTGATAAATCACTGATCATGGGGACACACCCCAGAGTCTCTGATGCAGCAGGTGTGGGGTGGGGCCTGGGAGTCTGCATTCTCAATGAGCTCCCAGTAAGTGTTGATGCTGCTTGTCCACTTTGAGAACCACTGATCTAGCCCAGCTTTTTCATTCTGGAGATAAGGACCGCATGATCAGAAAAGAGGAGTCATTTCATTTTTTCCCCTCCAAAAAATACTTGTAGGGTGCCTGCTGTGTGCCAGGCACAGCTCCAGTACTGGTGATCCAGATCTTAGCAAGATAGACATGTTCTCTGTTGTCCTAGAGATTTTGCTCAGTTGGGGGAAAGGGAGGAGGGTGTGAACAAAAAGTAAATAAATAAGTAAACAAGATAAATTCAGACAGTGGCAATTTCTAAGAAGAAAACCAAATAGGGTAATGTCAAAGGAAGAGTTGAAAGGGCAGGGGCATTATTAAATTGGGTGGTCAGCTCAGGTCTCTTTGAGGAGGTGACATTTAAGCTGAGATGGAAGGATGAGAAAGAAGATCTGGGGAAGTGAGCTCCAGGCAGAGGAGAGAGAAAGTTCAAAGCTTGAGGCAAGAAAGAAATAATGAAACCCCAGGGACTAGAAAACATATGAAAAGAAGTTTAACATCTTTGGTTATTAGAGAAATAACTAATTGCTAATTAGTAACTAACAAACTAACAACTATAAAAGAAATAGTCACTCTTTTTAGATCATAGCAACCAAATGGCAGACAGTGGGATGTGAAGTCAGAGAGGTAAGTGGGGACCAAGGAAAGGAGTATGAATTTCCTTCTCCGTGGAGGCCCTGGGTGTTCTGACATCCAGGATTATAGGTTTGCCTCTCAATCCCTGGTGCCAGGTTCCTCCCACCAGCCCACACTGCACGGCACAAAACACAAATTAAATGCAGCCCAAACAAAACACAGCAACCCCATCTCCAACCTCAATGTCAGTGCATTGTCCTCCTTGTGATCTGATCAAGTAAATCCAATACATTTTTAAGGACAACCCTTTCCACGTCTAAAACATTTAAAGGAGAGTGTGACAACAATGGTCAGAGATATTAAACTGCAAATAAAATGTATGTTTCTCTTGTGTAGAGGTGTCATTTTTCTCTTGAGAACTAAGGTAACAGATTGCATCTATTACAAAGGAAAAATAATAGATTTACAATGACTCAGTCTTCTACAGACCATCAAAATGTCAAATGTGAATTTTATTGAAAAATTTCTACTTACCTTCTTAATTCATTTAGTCATGTGTGTATCAAGCCTCTACTTTCCTTAACATTTGCATCTTCTTTAACTGGCAAATATGTGTCACACTCAATTCCTCCTTTTTGACTGGGATATGGTCCATACCACAGTCTTAGCCAATTAAATATTTTTAAATGGTTATCAATGTTGTCTTTCATGAACAAATTTCTCTTTGGTTTCTCAGTATTTTTATTTTGCAGCTGATATTTTTAGCCCAAGGAAGATGCTCAAAAAGTGCTTAATGGCTATATCAATGCTTGAATCAGTTTCACAGTTTATATTATTATTAAATGTTCTTATTAAAAATTAATTTATTCAGTCGATACATGTTTACTGTTCATCTACTATATCTCAGAGCTCTTGGGATACAGCAAAAACAAACAAATAAAACCATTGTTATCATGGAGCCCACTTTGTAACTGAGGTAATATAATAAATAAATAAATCTATCATATCAGGTGATGGTGAGTGTGAAGGGACACTAAAGCAGGGTAAGTAGACAGAAAAAGGAGGTGCATGGGGATATTTTCAGTAGAACAGAGAGGAAATTTCTTGAATAATTTGACATTTGAGCAAGGCTCTGAATAAAGTTAGATGGACAGATATCTGGGAGAAGCAAGGACAAATGTCCTGAGATGAGAACCCAAGTGGCTGGAGGTGAGTGGATGAGGGGGGAGCCACAGGGGACCAGATAGAGAAGTGGTAGGGGGGCCAGATCAGATAGGGTTGTGTAGTCTATGGTGAAAACTTTGGATTTTATTCTGAGAGAGATAGAGCTCCTGGTAGATTTTGGTTAGAGGAATAATAGGTCCAACTTAGATCTTTTTAAAAAAAATCATTCTATATATTTATAAAATTTATTTTTTAATTGAAGTATAGTTGATGTGCAATATTATATAAGTTACAGGTGTACAGTATAGTGCTTCACAATTTTTAAAGGTTATACTTTATTTATAGTTATTATAAAATATTGGCTATATTCCTCGTGTTGTACAATATATCCTGTAGCTTATTTTATACATAATAGTTTATACCTCTTAATCCCGTACCCCTATATTGTCCCTCCCCCCTCCGTCTCCCCAATGGTAACCACTAGTTTGTTCTCTATATCTGTGAGTCTGCTTCTCTTTTGATTATATTCACTAGTTTATTGTATTTTTTAGATTCTACATGTGAGTGATAACATACAGTATTTGTCTTTCCCTGTCTGACTTATTTCAGTTAGCATAGTACCCTCCAAGTCCATTTATGTTGCTGCAAATAGCAAAATTTTCCTTCTTTTTTATGGCTGAGTAGTATTCCATTGTATATTTATATTTATAGCACATCTTCTTTATCCAAGTGGCTGGAGGTGTGTGAATGAGGGGAGAGCCATAGGGAACCAGAGAGAGAAGTAGTAGGGGGGCCAGATCAGGTAGAGTTGTGTAGTCTATGGTGAAAACTTTGAATTTTATTCTGAGACAGATAGAGCTCCTGGTAGATTTTGGTTAAAGCAATAATAGGTCCAATTTAGATCTGTTCTTTTTAAAAAAAGCATTCTATATATCCATCTGTTGATGGATACATAAGTTGCTTCCATATCTTGGCAATTGTAATTAATGCTGCTATGAACATTGGGGTGCATGTATCTTTTCAAATTAGTGTTTTTGTTTTTGTTTTTGGATCTATCCCAGGAGTGAAATTGGTGCAGCCACTGTGGAAAATGGAAGTTTCTCAAAAAACTAAAAATAGAACTACCTTATGGTCCAACTTAGATCTTAAAAGCACTCTCATTGCTGTGTTAAAACAGACACACACGTTGAAAGGGAAGCAAAAGGATAGAATCAGGGAGAACATTAGAAGGTTGTTGCAGTAATCTTGGCAAAAAATGACGGAAGCAGAAGCAGAAAAAGGGGGTTGAAAGGTGGCCATATTCTGGATACATTCTAAAAATAGAGCCATGAGCATTTGATAATATATTGGAGGAGGGATCTGAGAGAAGGGAGTCAAGCAAAGAAGATGTCAAGGATTTGGGCTTCAACAACTGTCAAGATGGAGTTGTCATTTACCCAGATGAGGAAGGTGGGGAAAAAGCAAGTTTGGGTGGGTAATCAAGAGTTGGATATATATCCAAGAAGGCAGGAAAATAAGTCCGGAGTTTAGGAGAAAGACCCAGGCTGCAGAGAGACATTTGGGAGCCATCAGGGTATAAATGGTATTTACTAGAAGGATTATAGGGGGGTGTGTATAGATAAGAGAGGCAATTTGAGGACTGGACTCTGGAACACTCCAAAATTCGGAGATTAGGGGAATGAGAAGAATTCATTAAAGATATAAGAAGAAGGAGGCAGTGATGTAAGAAGAAAACTAGACATAAATGGTGCTCTGGAAGCCAAGTGAAAAAAAAATGCTTCAAGAAAAAAAGTACATTCAACTGGCATAAATTCTGTAGACAGAACAAGAAAGAAGACTAAGAAATGAACATTGGATTGGATTGACAGGAGTTTTAATGGAGTGGGTAGAGACAAAAACCTGATAGGAAGATGTTCAAGAGAGAATCAGAAGAGATACTGTGGGGACAATGAATTTAGAAAATTCTTTGGAGAATTTTTGCTGCAACAGTGTAGAGAAATGTGGCCAGTAGTGGGTGGGGAAAGTGATGAAAAGGGAGGATTACACCTGCTCACTGGAATAATCAAAGTGATCGAAACAGAAATGGACTCTTGAGAGAGGAGGGCACAATTGCAGGAGTGATGACCTTGATGACTGTGGAGAGGATGGAATCCAATGTCTGAGGGAGGGGTGACCTTAGGAAGGTATAGGGACCTCACTCATAGGAACAGAAAGGGGGTGAGGTATACGGGTTTAGATGCAGGCAGGTTGGTAGATTTGGAGGTGGGAACTTTTAGAGTTTCTCTTATTACTGATTCTATTTTTTCTTAAAGTAAGAAGGTCTTTAATTGAGAGAAAGGAATGAGGAATACATTTTAGTGTTTAAGGATAGAAAGGGAATTATGAAATAGTAGACTTGAAGATTGATAGTGAGAATTGATCAGGGAAATGTGTAACATTTCTGGCCCATTGAGGTTTGGTAAAGAATTTAGATCAAGACCAGACAGTAAGCACAAAGTATTTGGATTTAATCAGGTTGTGGCTAATGGAGGGGGAGATGGGGAAATGGAGTGGTGGATAGTTCAAGGGACTGATTATAATTATAGAGCATGGGATCCAAGTCAGGTCTGGAGGCAGAAGAGGACCTGAGGAGGTGAGAAGCAGTGAAAAGCTAGGGGAGAGGAGCTTAGAGTTCCCAGGGGTCAAAGGGTTATTGAGTTTGGGCACTAGAGATAATGATCTGAAAAGATAGGAGCTGGTGGTCATAAGGTGGAATATTTGAAATTGAGACAATGGAGGGGGCTGCTTACTGGTGATGATAAAGTCTAGAGTGGGATGGATCATTTGAGGTGGGTGGATGAGGTGGGGATGGAGGGCAAGCTCACAGGTGGTGGGGAGGAGGAGGGAGAATGAAGAAATGAAATTATTGAAAAGGTGGATATAAAAATCCTCAAGAATCATATTAGAAGTAGCAGTGAAGAGAATGACAGTAAAACAAGGAAAAACTAAACTCTTCAAGAAACGAGGGAGAGTTATTAGGGGGTCTGAAGATGTAGCATAGTCTTATGGCCTGAAGTTCAAAGGAGCTGAGATGGTTGTGGGGAATGAGAGAGGAAGGAGGAGAAATGGCCCAGGAACGGCAACAAGGAACAAGGATGACACTGATCTCTCCCCCTCCCCTGCTCCCAGAGGTAAGTGGAGGATGAAGGGGCAGGGAATTTAAATATAAGTAAGTAAATAAATGTAAACTCTTGAGAAGGCTGTGAGGGAAGCAGTATCTTCAGAGGAGAGCCAGGTGTCTGTTATGTACAGTCGATTCTCATTTTTCATGGTAGTGATGTTCTATAAAGTTGCTGTGAACATTGAATTAGCAAATACCATTGCTCCTAGGAAAAATATAAGCTCCTGGCCACAAGATTTTCATCAACTGCTCAATACATAACTGTGTTTTCTGTTTAAAGACACCTTATTTAATATATATTGTTGATTCATTCACATTAAAGTCATGGCCAACAACTCTAACTCATGCCTGAGCAAAGCTTATCTAATGCACATATTTTCTCTATAAGGCACGTCACAGCCTCCTTGCTCTTAGGAGCACTGGATAGCACCTCAGTACTATGCTGGGGCCATTTTAAACAGTAGAGTCAGTCACTAACACAAACCATAAAAATGTGAAAGAAAGTGGCACTAAATAGACCACGTTTATAGTATGAGAGGCTGAAACACAAAGGCAGGGTGTTGCCTTGTTTGATTTTACCTGGGAATGTGTCAGGTGACTCAGACTTTTCACCACTATGCACATGTTCACAAATAACTGTAAAAACATTGTGTATATTGATTTGGGGGTTACCAATAAATTTTAGTATGTAGGCAAATTTGCAAATATGTTATTTGTGTATAACGAGGATTGACCATAGGTGAAAGGAAGTTCAGAGAAGAGTTTGAGTCATAGAAGATTCTGCTGATGGTCTTGAATTTGAGCAGACCTAGTAGAGGTGCTTGTAGGCTGTCAAAGGGATATGAGATATGGTCAGGTTAGGGGACATACAGAACTTCGTGTGGATGAGAAGGCCGGTTGTGAGTGATGACTTGAGATCCTTGGGCTTTTTGACACACCTGAGACAAATAGAATTGCAGAAGGCAATGGTCTTTGGGAGTGGGATTACTTTGATGAGACTTTTGCTCTGACATAACAAATCTTGCCCCCTTTCCATCTTTGTTTAACACAGTGCCACTTCTTCCTTTTTCCCTTCTTCTGCAATCCTTCCTTCTTCCTCATCCTTCTTTCTCCTTGGTTTAACACCAGCCTTCTCAGAATTTCTACAGGGATCAGAAAGAGAAGGATGGTACCCAGAGATTAAGAACTGCAGGGAGTGATGACCCATGCTGTGGGTTATGCCCATGTGCCCTTGGGCTGCCACAAGGCTCCTAAGGGAGTCTGTGGTCTGCTGCTACTGGTACAGCTGGAGCCACAAGAATAGCATGTACCTTCTTCCCACCTTCTCATCACCCATGAGCCTCCCATTGGTAGAATGTGAATTGGAACCCTGGTGGCAAAGGGATCTTAAAAATGTAGTTTCCTGCCCCTGGAATACAGAGCAAACAGAGAAAGACAGGAGTGGTGATGAATACCAACAGATAATACTTGGTATACTCTTGACTTCTCTGTTTCTCTCATATACTCATATACACATTAGGGAAACCCTGAAAGTATTACTTCAAAGTTTAAGTAGAATACGATCATTTCTTACTACTTCCTCTTACTAGTGTTCTGATCTGAACCTGCATTTTCCTGCATGTGGATTATTGTAATAGCTTCCTAACTCCTCTAATCCCATTTCCATTTGCCCCCTACAGTCTATCCGTAATGCAATGGGCAGAGCGAAACTTTTAAACATAAATTAGATCACATCCTTTCTCTTCTGGAGGAAATTCTATTTTATTTAGAATAAAAACCAAAGTTCTTACCAGCATGATCTGAACCATGCTTGGTTCTGACTTCACTATCCCTGTCATTTCCTGTGGTCTGGCCATACTGGCTTCCTTGCCGTTCCTCAAACTCTCTAGTCCACTCCCACCTCAGGGCCTCGCACTGGCCATTCTCCACTTGAAACTATATTTCCTGGGGTATTCACACAGGGACCTCCCTCCATCCTCAAGTCTTTGCTTCACCTTCTCAGGGAAGCTTACTCTGACCACCCTATTTAATATTGTAACTCATTCTTACCACCTCTTAGCCTAGCAGGACCTTTGATACTTCCCCAAAAGTTCATAAGACATTTGGTCTACACCAAAATATCCTGGACATTTGGTTCTTTTCAAAATTCCCACAAGACATTTGGTCCATGCCGAAAGGTCCCTGACATTTGGTCTTGTCCAGAACAGTTAGGCATGGACCAAATATGCTCATAGACATTTTCGATAGGACCAAATATCAAGGACATTTTGGCATGGACCAAATGTCCCATGGATGTCTTGGACAGGACCAAATTCCTGCTAACCCCTCTTAGTACTTATGATCTCTCTTGCCTTGTTCCACATTTCCTTTTTCTTTTTGTCTACAACACTTAAATCTTTTAACATACTCTATAATTTACTAATGTAGTATATGTATTGTGTATTGCTAATCTACCCCTACTAGCCTATAACATCCATGGGGGCAGAGATCTTTATTTATTTTGTACACTGATCTATCTCAAGCATCTAAACTAGTGACTGCCACATAGTGAGTGCTCAATGAATATTTGTTGAATGAATATATGAATAGTTGCTAGAATGGGACAATAATCCATTCTGGAGATATGGAAGCCAAATGGCCTATACATTTCAGAAATCTTTGTTCCTATTCTAGTGTTGTACAAATGAAACTTAAAACTTTCTGGTAAGGACCTCTGCGAAGAGCAGTATTGACTGGGATTGGCATGTGGGAAATATCTGAGTTGACAGAAATGTTTTCTATCTTGATATGGGTGATATTTGGAAGAAAATTCTTTCAGTTGTACACTTAAGATCTGTGTATTTTAATATATTTAATACTTCAATAAAAGAAAACAAAATCCATGTGAAATTGAGGAATGCTAGGAAGACTTCCCTACGAAGAATTCTCATTTTGTCACGCTATGGGACACAGACGCGGGAGACTTTCTAAACCCATGCGTGGAGGAAGATAAAAAAAATTCTTGATCACAGCATCTCTTCTTTTTATTGGCTTTGGCATTTAAGACCTGATTGTATTTTTTTCTTTTTCTCCCAATCCCAAGTAAAACTAGTGATCTTTCAAGTCATTGAGTAAGCCCTTATATTTTGTTTTAGAGTGGTTGACTTTGGCTCAATGAGATGTGTGCATGTCTGCATGTATATGTGTATGTGTACAGGAGCATCTACACTTGCTCATGTAGTATGGAGAGCAAGCCAGTTGTTTTATGTTATTGTCATTTCCCTGGCCTTAAAATAAATGAGTTTATTTAGATTTCTAGAAGTGAAACTGCTTCTGTGACATCTTTTAGCTGTTTGGGGTCCTTTGGGGTTTGAGCTTTTTACAAATGTTTCTTCTGTATGTGAAAACTGCAGGGAAGAGGAGAGCATGAACAGTTTAAAAGAAGGAAACACAGCTAAAAGCTAGATTTTGAATTCATTTCCATCTATTTCTGGAAGTCCTTTAAGTCCATCAGCCTTATTTGCAAAATTTCCTAGACTTAAAAAAAAATTTCTGCTTTTTCTATTTTCTTTTAACTCATTCAATGTAAAAGTAAAATAAAATCTATGGCCAAGACATTCTTTTCATTGATCAACACTGTAGCACAAAACTCCAGAAAAGCTTTTCATTCTTAATCAGTTTTCTCATCAGTAGAATCAGATGCAGTAAGAGCTGGGAAAGCAACTGCAGAGCAACAAATGATCAAGCAGTGACTTGGTAATTCTTCTTACACCCTGTTTAGTGCCTAGAGAATGTTGTTAAGGCAGAGAACAGAGGCTAGAGGCAGGAATCAATTTGTCAGCTGAATACAGTATGTGCTTGGAAGACTCTTTAATTATAAATAGTATAATTTAATTGTACTATAGTGATGTAGGTTAGATTTCCCTTTCTGGGGGAAAAATCATGTGCTGTTTTCTTCGTCTGCTTTTGAGAATACTGTGTTAGTCAAATAGGGAGCAATGTGTGTGGGAAAACTTGGATGTGCCTCTCACCCACCATTCTGCCTTAATCTCCTCTGAACTTGACCACATGCCGCTTTGGTCCATTTAGGAATAAAAATAAATTCGACTTCTCTCTTGATAATTCATGATCGTCTTCCTGGAGTCTTGATTAGAGAGGGAGCAGCAAGATGATGAATTATTTCCTTCACGTGGTAACTGAAGGGAAACAAAGTCCACACCATCACCCGCCTTCCTGGGTCTGTTCTCAGCCCATGTATCTATGATTTCCACAGGGAATTGGTTGTGAAAGAGAGGCTGATGCCTGTTTTCCATGGTCTCCCCCCTTAAGAAAAGAGGAAGGAAAAAAAGGAAAACCAGAATCTTATCATCCAAAGGCTATTCTTTCTTCACTCAGCCTGCTTCATTTTGAGGCACTTCACTCACCCTCCCTAATTTTTCCTTGTTGAGCTCACTTATTTAAAATAAAAATACCTTCACAGAAATGGTTCAGTGCCATAGAGGTAGTGAAAGGGCCTGCACTTCTCCCAGATGGTTCCAGAAATTTTTTTGCCTGGAAGGCGGTAAACATACACAGCCTTCCTGGGGTCCAGGGGCCAGTTGATCCTGGGTAGTGAATTACTGCCCAGGTCCCATGGAAGGAACAGCGTGTGGGCAGAGATGCTTAGACTGCTGACATTTTAAAGGCTTTTGTGGAAGGAAAATGATTTGCAAGTGTTTGGCAAACAAAAGCTCTGTGTAGCTCTGTGCCACTTTCAAAGTCAACTTTAAACTCCTAAAACTTCTATGTTTATGAGAACGCAAAACTTTTATGCAGCCTGATGCTTACAAAGAGCTCCACGGTGCTCTGTGTGCAAAGGTCGAGCCCAAAGACTGAGAATCAGGGTTTTATATTCTGTAGCCGTGAACCTTGGCTGCAGCCCAGAGAACTGGGGTTAAATCCAGAGGAAAGCAGACAGAGCCTCTTAAAGATGAATTTACTTGGTTTCACTCTTTCGGTTGCCTTTGGGCTGGTGCCTGCACACACACTTCTGCAGTGGAGGGAGGGAGGGGGGGATCAGTGAGTGGATGGCTCGGGCATGTGCTCCCCTAGAACAAGCAGACTGACGGAACAGGTGGCCCTTTTAAGTAGGTTCAGGCCCAAAGTGAATGTGTTCGATCGATTATTGCCTGTGGGAATCCTGGTAGTGATTGCAAGACTTTAACCAGAGCACCTCGCCATCCTTGGCAGCCAGAGTCCTGGGTTAGAGATGAAGAATCTGCTAGAAACTCACACCAATACGTCACAGGTAAGTTAGATAATTGGGAAATTAAAAAAAAAAAAAACTGATTTCACAGACTGATGATATAAATTAAAAATATTTAGAAAACCAGTTATTTCATCTTAGAAAGGAGGGCACTGGGTCAGTTACTAAAGCTTTCCTATCTTACAGGTTCCCAGGCCTTCTGGGGACAGAGCTGAGAACAACATTCAGGTCCTCCGGACTCTTGTTGGAGGACTCTGCCCCCATCAATCATTTGATCCAAACATCATCACACACAGACCTGCAAAGAGACTTCCTAATACCCAGAAACTAGCATCCCTGATGAAAAGAAATATGTCCTTGTCCACTTTCCCTTCACCTTGACCTTCAGGCTGTCTTTGTAACCCCTTTTCTCCTTCAAATATGCCTTTAAAATTGGGAGGTTGTAGCGGGTAGACAAGCAAAGAGAAAAGAACATTTTAGACCTGGAAGGGAGGGTCTAGAACATCCTGTTTGTTTCCTGGCCTCCTTTATCGATGAGCAAAAAAAGAGGAATGCTTCTAGAAGGAACTTTCAAATGTAGTTTCTGATTCATTTAAGGTCTGGGGTGGGGCCTGAGAGTCTGCATTTCTACCAAGCTCCTGGGTGATTCTGATCCACACTTTTGAGTCTTAAGGGAGTGGACTAAGTGGCCAGCTTCAGGTTATATAACTAGTTAGTGGTTACTCCAGTGACTGTAGTGAATCTCAATTAATTTCAGATGGTTCAGACCCATGCAACTTTAAGCATGCTTCTTAAACTCTGAGTTATATTTTTCTCATCTATAAAAATTACAGTTTCACGGGATTCATGACTCTTGTGTCTAGCCAGTGAGGATAACAGAGTCTTCATAGAGGCTTATATTCACAGTATATGGGAAAAATATAGAATTGGAAGCCCAGAGGCCCTGGGTGACCCAGCTTTGTGACCAAAGGAAACACTTCAGGCACTTCAGGCCTGAGTTGCCTTCCCTGAAATGAGAGGGAGATGACCTGGGTCATCTTTAAGATTGCTTCTTTTTTAAGACAACTTTTTTCTGGGCACACATGAAAATACAGTAAGAGTAACACTTGCCACGTGCCAGGCCCTATTTTTAAAGTTTTGCATATAGTAACTCATTTCGTCTTTACTACAACCCTGTGTTATCATCCCTACTTGACAGATGAAGAAGCTGAGGCCTGGAGAGGTTAAAGGTCATGCAGTTATAAGTGGAAGAACCAGGTAACATGGCTTCAGTCTGGGCTCTCACTGACCCAGTTAAGAGCGATGGTTCCACTATCAGGAGTTTCTAGGTATAGATCACCTTCATGTGTGTTATTTGAACCAAGTAGCCATACTGCGAGTTGTCATAATCACCATCATCACCCCCATCTTACAGGTGAGAAAACCAAGATTCACATAAGTAGCAAATGGAGAAGCCAGGATTTAAATGGAGTCTATCAGAGTCTATCCTCTGGAAAAGATGTGCAAAGCAACACCTCAAACCTGCAGCTCTAACTATGAACACCAAACTCATTCTGAGACGTGGGAAAGCTTGGTCTCCTCAGCTGATGAGCCTGGCAGAGATGGAGTCCACCAAGTATTTCTAACAGCTGGAGGCTTGTATGAAAAATTAAACATAAATTGATTGTCTAAATAGATTTGTTGTCCACTAAACTTGCTATAGGTACTTGTTAAATGTACTAATGTAGATGTAGCTACTTTTGGGCTTCCTCTACAGGCAATACCATTTATAAATAATAAAATGTTTGATTTTTTATTTCCAGAAAAAGAGATCCCTTCTAGTTCTAACATTCCACCACTTGGAACATAGTGTTTCTAGTTTAAATAAGTATAGTGATGTGGAGTTGCGGTGTCTTTGTTTCTGCCGTATATCAATGGTCCATTTAATGCCAAGTTCTTGAACAGAAACAGAGCCCCATAATTATGCATATTTCTATGGGAAAATTTGTCCAGCTTCCTTGTTTCACTCAAGGACATATTCTTCCAAGACATAAGGGGTGAGGGGGAAAGTGATGGAATCTGTAGGCTTTTAACATTCCCATGGCTGGGAGTATTCTGAAATTATACTTTTTTGTTCTATCACCCAAGTTGAGTACCCTAATTTGGGGACGTAACCCCATGAGATCACCACTGATCCCTTAACTACCCATTTATCCCAGTGATGATCTGCAGGCTCTGCACAGTGACTGCTGCGTTGGGGGTGCAGCACGTGGGCTTGTCATGGTGAGGACTCTCACAATTAACTTGTTTTTTCAAAAAAGGGGAAAAAAAATATTTGGACATCGACACTTACCTGCTTGGTAGAGAATTAGGTTAACCATCCAAGAATGGTCGGATGTCCCTTTCAGAAAAATGCCCCCTGAGACCTTTCTTCATGATATTTTACATATGTATGACCGATAGCATCTTTACAGACGATGTGTATTTCAGCTCATCTCAGTTTGTCCTCACGGGAACCGGGAGAAGCAGGTGTCCCCTCCCTTCTGTAGAGGAGGAATAAAGGCTCCCAGCAACCAGGAGTCACTTGCAGTGTGACCCCACCAGGACTGCAGTTCAGGCCCCTGGTTTCTTGTCCAGGCCTTTCTTCACTCGACCAAGGCCATGACTCTGACATCCTACAAATGTCCTGTGAAAACGTCCACATAAAATATATGCTCTTTTCTAAGTCGGTTTACTTCTGACCCTGTGGAAAGATTTGAGAGACATTAGTAACTTATTTTTGTATTTTCTCAAGTCCCTGTGAAGGAATGACTGTATCTGCAGTGCTTCTTTTCTGGGCCCTGGAAGGAATCCAAAGCTGTCACTGTGTTTTCCATTTGGCACATTTTCAAGAATCTCTTGCTGTTTCCTGGAGGTGGTCCTGCAGAACTCTATAGAGCGCCCCCTGACAGGTTGACCGAGGCAGGAATGCAGGCATCACCAAGCCTCGAAATAGAAAAGACTGGTGGGATGTGCAGGTGCACCCCACTCTGTGCAACTCACTCTAAGACAGGGGGAGGGCCACTGAGAGAGGGACCACTTTTCAACAGCAGATTACTGCCTGCTGCTTTGTCATGGAACTTTTATTTGCTTGTTTTGAAACTTTTTTTAAAAAATTGAAGTATAGTTGACTTAATTGTGTTACTTTCAGATGTACAGCACAGTGATTCATATATATACATATATATATATATACACATATATATGCACATATATATATATTCCTTTTGTCATGGAATTTTTTTTTTTTTTTTTTTTTTTTTTTTTGCGGTAGGCGGGCCTCTCACTGTTGTGGCCTCTCCCGTTGCGGAGCACAGGCTCCGGACGCGCAGGCTCAGCGGCCATGGCTCACGGGCCCAGCCGCTCTGTGGCATGTGGGATCTTCCCGGACAGGGGCACGAACCCGCGTTCGGCCAGCGGACTCCCAACCACTGCGCCAACAGGGAAGCCCTGTCATGGAATTTTTAAATAGTGCATGAATCTACTGAAGTTTTAAAAATACAATTCAACGTATGGAGAAAAATTCACCTTGACTTTCTTGAAATAGTCATAGGTCACAGGTTTGAAAAGCAACACTAAGAAGGAACAAGGACACTTTTAAAAGAAGGTTGATGGTGAGTGAGCCTCTGTATGACAGACTTTGAGCTGCCCCACATGCCCAAAAGCTCACAGTACTTCAAAGACCCAGCCAGAAAAGACCAAGGAGAGGATAGGAGTCCCAGCTTCGCAGAAGCTTCAGAAACATCTACATTTACAAAGGGGTTTGCAGTAGAGGCTGCTGCCCATGTTCTTTCTGAAACAGGCCCAGAAAGTGAAACTTTAAAAGGCAATTAATGCGTGAGTTTTAAATATACTGAGGATAATTCAACCACTGTTACCTCAATTTTAAAAAGCACCTGTGGTCCTCATAATCCTCTCAAGTTTAAGTCAATCAAAGTGAAAAAGAAAAGGCCTTGCCTGGGCATTTGTACTTAGAAGAGCCTAAGTTTGAATCAATGCTTATGTATGAAGCGTGTTCCTGATAATTTGAGCACATGCTTGGTCCCTCCCTTGTTTTCCCCCTTTCCTTTGCTTCGTATGTTGACAACGTTTTTTTTTTTAAAGGCATTGGAAGACCTTGTTGTTGAAGGATTCCTGTGGGCAATCCCAGAACTTTGGAGCTGGAAGGGAATCTAGGAAGCACTCAATGCCTTTCACAAATGAGGAAAACCAAGAGCCGGGACTTTGAACCCATGTGTGCACTGCACAGGTGCTGGGCAGACAGAGCCCAGTCTCCCAGGAGCTGGGGTCCTCTTAGCCACCCCTCCCCTTTCTTCTGCCTTCAGGAAGAACATGGTCTTCAGAATCCCTCTATATAAAAGTGAGCCCCTACGGAGAGCACTTAGCCAGTTCCAAATTCAGAAGTCTAGGTAACAAGGCAGTTCCCTTCCATGTGTCTTTTCCATGAAGCACAATGGTACCTGTATTACTTTCCTGTCGCTGTCCTAACAAATTACCACAAACTGGGTGGCTTAAGACAATGGAAGTTTATTCTCTCACAATTGGAAAGGCCAGAAGTCCAAAATCAAGGTGTCAGCGGGCTTGTACTCCTTCCGAAGGCTCTGAAAAGGAATATTTTCTTGCTTCTTCCACTTCTGATGGTTCCAGGAGTTTGTTGGCTTGTGGTTGCATAAATCCAGTCTCTGCCTCCGTGGTCACATGGCCTTCTCCTTGTGCCTTCTTCTTTTCTTTCCCTTACAGGAACATCTGTTATTGGATTTAAGGCCAACTCATCTCACCCAAGATGATTTTCTCATCTCAAGATATTTAACTGAGGGCTTCCCTGGTGGCGCAGTGGTTGAGAGTCCGCCTGCCGATGCAGGGGCCACGGGTTCGTGCCCCGGTCTGGGAAGATCCCACATGCTGGGCCCATGAGCCATGGCTGCTGAGCCTGTACGTCCGGAGCCTGTGCTCCGCAACGGGAGAGGCCACAGCAGTGAGAGGCCCGCGTACCACAAAAAAAAAAAAAAAAAAAAAAGGATCTTTAACTGAATTACATCAGCAAAGACCCTTTTTCCAAATATGGTCACATTCACAGGTTCTGGGGTTAAGACATGGGAATATCTTTTGCGGGGCCACCGTTCAACCTGCTGTAGTATTCATGTAAATAGACTCTCAGAAATAGCCCTAAATCCTCAGTGTAAATACTATAAATTCTATATTTGTGTTTCCCAGGGTAAGTTTCTTACACCTAGTTTTGAAGAGTTATTTTCTAAAATGAGTTTCATGGTGAGATGATTTTGATAATTTGGTATAGCAAAGTTAAGCAGTAGCAGCTTTTTTTTTGTTTTGCTTGTTTGTTTCTTTACAATTGGAATTTCTCAGAACCTTTAAGAAGCTGATGGACATCATGGCTTTCCAGAACTGGGATAATGATGCATGGTATTTCCCAGGTGAGAATGTTTTGTCTGGGTTTTCCAGAAAGCAGGGATTAAGACAAGGCTTAAGTGCAAGCTTTCCACTGGGGACTATTTTCCAGGGATGCAGAGGGAAGGGCAGGGCTCAACACAGACAGATGGAGAGCAGTGCCAGGTGGGTCCTAGATCTGGCCACCTCTGAGGCTGTTAGTGGCCTGACCTCATGCGACAGCTCAAATTGCTGGAGGAAATGTATCTGGGGCCTTTCTACTAGGGGAAGAGAGGAGGCAGCAGCAATCCACTGGCTTCCACCACCGTTAGTCAAAGTGCCACTTTGCCACCTGCGCAGGCTCTGCACGTCTAAGTGCCTAGCAGGTCCTCACAGCATCCCCTGTCTTTGTCTAATGGCAGCATCGGCACCTGCAGGAAGTGGGTCAGAGCCTGCACAGAAGTGATCCCACCATAGTCACTGGCTTGCGATCAGCTGAGGCTGAGAGAATCTGAAGCTGTGCTTGAGAGGTGTCTGTTATGCTCCTACACCTGTTAGTGGGAAGACATCTCATGAAACAAGTGCTTCATGGAAGGCTCTTGGAGAAACCCATTTCAGTGTTAAATTGCTCTGACACGTTGTTTCATTAACGAACTTGCTTTAATGCTACTCATGCTTCCTGGTATCACCACACACTCCCTCAATTCTGTATTTGGGGATCACTGTCAATCATCTAGTTTGACAAAATACATTACCATGCCTTTTACAATTTAAAGTCAGGAGAGAGTTTATTCTTGAAAGAACTGTTTATACACACTGGAAAGCACATTCCTGGAGCTGATTTCATTTTAACTTTATTTATATTAATATCTGCTGACAGTCAGCTGTAAAAATTGGAAGATTTCTTAGGTTATGGACTATTTCCATTCTTGCTCATTCAGCCAATGTGGTAAATATCATCTTACCAAAAGAGAAGGGAAAAAGAATACACAGCAGTTTCTTATCTAGCTCCATGGGAGGGAAAAAGAGAAAAGAGGAAGCAAAAGCAAGATCATTGCCTGGTGCATACGTTGGGACAGTTACATTAAACAAAAGGATTGGAAAATGGAAATATGTTCCTTTGAAATGACTGTAATCTGCTGAATGTTGAGGCTGAGAGGAAAGTAATGAAGGAGAACAAGGCAGACGAGAGTATTAATTTTCTCTGATGATGGAGGCTGTATAGTCACCTTTGCGGGAAGAGATCCATACATTGCGGAGGAACTGATTTTCAAGAGACCCACTCTGCTTGCTGGAGTCCGTTTTATGGATGGTTGGTTGGCATGAAGGAGCTGTGAATCACAGTGAGCCTGTGTCCTCTCCACAGCAGCACACAGGAAGCACAGGGTCCAAACAGAGCCAGCAAAGTGAGAGTTAATGGGAAACCCTGAGATGGCAACATCAGTTCAATCTGGCTTTGGTGTTGCCATCAATGAAACAAGCTGGAATCATGAGCATAGAGAAGGGAGGAGGCGGAATGGGCTGGTGGAGGGTGGGACAAAATTGTGTTGACCCAAGTGTGGAAAACAGCCTGTTCTTTTTAAGACTCCTGAAATGGTCTTTTGGAAGCAGCATGGTAAAAGGAAAAGAACCTAGACTTTTCAGCCAGTTGACTTAAAAATGAATTTCTGGATCATTTGCTTGTGAGCTGTGTAGACTTGGGATAGTCATTGAGCTTCTATGCCTCAGTTTTCTAATATGTAAAATAGAGAGAATAATACTATGTCATTTAGTGGCAAATAATAGAACACCCTACTCAATGTAGTTTAAACAATACAAGAGTACTTCCAGGCAAGAAGGTTCTGGGCACTCCTCCAAACATATAGCACAATAATGGATAAGAAAAAGGTATAGTTGAGGCTCAAAAGCCACATAAATATATCTAAAGACCACAAGTGGAAAAATAATACAAGGTGCTTCAGGCCCAGAAGAAGGCAGTATTTGCTGGGAGTTTGGCCTGGGCAGCATTACTACATGGGGAAAAAAAAACAGAAAAGAAAGAAAAAGAAAGGAAATATAGGCCAGATCAATCAGATCAATGCTTGACACTAGGACCTGGGTGGCACTCAAGGCTACAAATCTATAAGACTAGAGGAGAAAGAAATGGTAAAAGTTTAGCCTCTTGACGAGGATATGAGTCAATCCATCCTCACTTGGTAACTAAACCCACGATATGGAAACAGGGCATGGAACTAGGGACTCAGAGGGTTAGGGAGAGAAAGTATAGAAGTCATAAAATTGTATGAATCTAACAACATAGCCTCAAAATACAAAAAGCAAAAACTGATATAAAGGAAAATTTGACTAATCCCCCAAAACCCACTGGGATATTTTAATGTATATGAAAATGATGATTGGTTGAACAGACTTCAAGTTGATAGGAATATAGAAAATATGGATAGGACAATAAAAAGAATATATGTTATTTTCAATTACACATAGGGTATTTATAAAAATTTACTATGTATAGGTCGCAAAGGAATTGTCTGCAAATTTCAAACAACAATATCATATGAATAATGGTGCTCCAATTCAATGCAATTAAAGTAGAAATTAACAAAAAAAGAGAATAAAAACAGACACATATATATTGGGAAACTTAGAAATGTACTGCCAAATAATTCATCGGTATATTAGCTTCTTATGAGTGCTGTAACCAATTACCACAAACCCGGTGGCATAACCCAATAGAAATATATTTTCTCACAGTTCTCGAGACTGGAATCTTGAAATTAGTATCACTGGGCTGAAATCAAAGTATTGTTAGGGCTGTGTTCCCTCTGGAAGCTCCAGGTGAGAACTTGTTCCTTGAATCTTCCAGTTTCTAGTGGCTCTGGACTTTCCAAGGCTTTTGGTTACATAACTCTACTTTGTTTTTGTGGTCACATTGCCTCCTCCTCTTCTGACCTTGTGGAATCTCTCTCTCTGTCTCTATCTTGTAAGGATACATGTGACGGCATTTAGGGGCCACCTGGATGTCCAGGATAATCTCTCCATCTCAAGATCCTTAACTTAGTCACATCTGCATTCTTTTGGGTTTTTTTGGTGTTTTTTTTTTGTCATATAACATTTACAGGTTCCAGGGATTAGGATATGAATGTTTTTTGGGGGCCATCACTTAGTCTACCACATGGGTGAAAGAGAAAAATTACAGTGAGAATTGTGAATGACAGTAGAAGTCATGTATATCGAGACTTGTGGAATACAGCAAAAATCATACCTAGAGGCAAATGTATAGCCTTAAATGTGATTTTTTTTAAAAAAACATTTAAAATAAACAACTATATTTAACTCAACAAATTGAATCAGGAATCAAAATACCTCCTTCCAAAAGCAACAGGCCCAGACAAGATTTTGGAAATTTCAAGGAGCAAACATTCCCCATCTTATACAGATCTTTTCAGAGTCTAGACCTAAAAAGGTCAGCCACCCACATGGTTTTATCAGGCTAATAGAACTTTGATATGGAAACTAGACAGAACGGTACAAGAAAAACAATTATAGACCAATCTCACTTATAATCATGAATGCAAAAATCCCAGATAAAATACAGCAAATTGAATTCAGTAGTTATTAAAAATATACAATGACAAAGTAAGATTAATCCCAGGAATTATAAGGCTGGTCAATACTAGAAAATCCCTCAATGCAATACATACCATTAACAGATTAAAGGAGGAAAATTATATAATCATCTCAGTAGATGCCCCCAAAGCATAAAGTATAAATTAGTCCTCATTCATGATTAAAAAATTAAAAGCATTTAGCAAAGAAGCACTGGAAAGAAGCCTCTGTAACCTGATGATTGGTGCCCATCAAACACCAACAGCAAATATCATCTATATTAAAGGGATTTTAGAAGTTTCCCACCTCAGACTGAGGAGAAACTTGCCTACCTTCACTGTTACTACTTTGGCATGTCCAGACTTGGGTGGCTTATGCTAGTTTGTCATTTGCCCTTAGAGTGTTTAGATATGCAAGTGCAGGTGGTAAAATATCAAAGCATGGCCTGTAGTAGGCTTCTCTTCCTCCATTGTCATAGAGTCCCAGCCGGGCATTCAGTAGCCCAGTTAGTTCATATTTCTTCACATTGTGACTAAGTTCTCTGCAGTGGAACATGAGGAAGGGATGTGTAGTACATATGGGTCTGCATCTTAAGACATGGGTGTGCCCCTTCCAAACTCTCTGCCCTTTCCCAATGGCTGGGACTTGGAAGTGGCAGTGACCTAGCTTCCGCCTTACAGGTGATGACAGTCCTAGTAATGATGGAGTAATAGGAAGGAAGGAACTATGTTCCCTGATAGACCTTGTGGAACAAAACTGCCCCTCCCACGTGGAATGCTTACATCGGGGCTAAGTGATAAAGAAATGACAGTATATATTCTTGAAACCACTGAAGATTTGTGTCTTTTTGTTACAGCAGCTTGGCCTTACAACCAACAACCAACAATATGGGAATAATATTAAATACCACATCTGGATGGCAGTTAAGGACTTTGGATCACATGGTGCTATAGACATTCAACAGCATCTTTAACATTTGGTTTCTTTAAAAAATGCAGAAGAAAATATGTCAGTTTTAAAATGCTGGATTGTAGATCTTCTGATATTTGTTATATAATTTTCTATTCTTTTCTGAAGGTTTGAAATATGCAATAATAAATTTGAAAGAAGAAAGTGATCAAGGGAATTTATTGCCTACAAGTATCTACTGACTTTAGGATAATCTCAATTTCATCATTCAGTAATGTAACCAGGAATTGCTTTATCTTCAACTTTGGTCTGCCTTCCTCTGGATTTTGGCTTCTTCTAAAATGCCCCTCCTGGACACAAAATAACTACTAGCATCTTCTCAAATTCATGCTGCCTCATTCATTACAAACAGAAAAGACCATCTTTACCCCCAAGTAGGTAAAACATCAAACTTTCATCAAACATTTGTTAAGATTTTATTCTTTGCCAAGTACTAGTGACACAGAAATGACTCAGACATAGTTGCTTAAGTGGAAAAGTTCAAAATCATCATCTGAACATCCAAAAATATTTATGCTTCTTTCTGCATAAAGATTGCCTTTTAAAATGCTCATACTCTGCAATTTATGACATGTTCAGCAACTGACATAGACTCGGTCCCCATTCTACCTTACCTAGGCTCTTATGTCCATGAACATGAGATGTTTACACTTTCTTTAGTCATTCTCTCTGCTTTGAAAATCATTTCATTTCTTCTCCACTAGGCTAAGTTCTACTGTTTCTTCAAAGTCCTCCAGTACATCTTTCTAGGGAGCATCAAGAAATAAGATCCATAGCAAATAAGTTTCTGGGGTGATTTCTCCCCAGCTACAATGTCATTGCTTAAGAGTTACACTTGGTGGATATCACCTTCAAGCAAGTTCATTGTTCCCTCCTTTGTGTTCCTATAGCACTCTCTTTATATCATCAGTATGTTACTTAGATGCATGTACACAACTAACTATAACACGGCATGATTTCTCTTACACTGGGCTAGTTTCTTGAGGATAAGGACTCTTGAATATTCACCTTTAAGTTTTGGTCTTCTGGATCCTAACAGACACTTGTGGGAGAGAGTACTGATTGCCTACTCAATATTTGTTCTCTTTTTCTTCCTCAATAATAGATTTGTGTTGAATATGTCATTAGGCTTAGTTAAAAAAAATGTGTCCCATTCTACCATCCACATAAAAGTGGTCAATGTGCAAGTAGATGTTTTTGGATAGGACTTCCAGGAAAAATTTTTAAAAGGGGCTCACTCACCTGGGAGGCAAGCACCCTTCTCCCCTTTCCCCTTTCTTTTGTCTTTCTGTTCAAAATTTGAATGCAATGGTTGAAGCAGCAGCAGCCATCTTGTGATCATGAGTCAACCTTGAAGATATAAGCCATGTATTAAGGGTAGTGAGCAGAAATATAAAAAGTGCAGAAAGATAGAATAACCATGTAACCACAATTGTATTGCTGGGTCATCTACCTCTGGACTTTCTTATGTGAAAGAAAAACACATCTCCATCATTTTTAAGCCACTGTCACTTTAGGTTTATATTACTAGTAGCTGAACATTATCTTAACTGTTATAATGCTTGATAAATGTTTACAATTAAAGTAATGAAGCATAATTTTCAGAAACTTATTCAACACAGGCAGCCTGCACCAAAGGTAGCAAATCATTGGGCTGCAGGCTGAATCTAAAAACAAGTCAGGTTTATTTTTTTTAAGTTGCATTAATGGCCAACATCAGAAAGCTGAGAAATTTCATATAAACATTTGGATTTCTTCTTATTTAAAATTTAGAAGGTTTAGCAACATGGGGTCCACATTCCTGCCTGGCATGAGTCGCTGAATGATGGCTGGCCCTTGGAATGTGGCCAAAGGTCTTTATTTCAGCTGCATCTCAGCCCACCTAGTTCCTCTCACCTAAGGGAGCTGCCTAGCCCCTATAGGCAATTAAATGGGTGACTCCAGATCTTAGCTAATGTCAAGTCCCAAGCTGGATTTACAGCCTCTGATTGAAAGCATACTGTATCATTAGGTATCTACCTTACTTTCATAAACACAGCCTATGTGAAGCCGGGCAGTGGGCACTCCTCCAATCATGCAGGTGAAGGGCCAGTATTATATTTGATAAAATGCTTTTTATTGCTCACTTTGGTTAGTTCAGTGCAATGCTAGTTGTGAACCAGAATCCCCCAGGAAAAATTTTTTTTGAAATGCAGCTCCCAAGCCCCACCAGAAAATTTCTGAACCAAAATTCCCTGGGATGGCCCTAAGAATCTAAGAGGTCAACAGACCTGTGGACTAGGGTGTGGCAACAATAGGATCACCTGGTGATCAGTTGACCTCCTAACTGTATCACAACCACCAGCACCAAAGTCTCATGACTGAGAGACAGGGCCATTGGGGTCATTCTTGAATGATCTATCATTCATCTCTCCCTATATATCTCTCTCTCTATCTATCTATCTACATCTATCTATCTATCTATCTATCTATCTATCTATCTATCTATCTATCTATCTCTATCTATTTAGCTACCTATCTATTAAGTTCTTTCTTATAGAAGAAAAAATAAAGAGGAAGAGGAGAAGTGGAAAATAAAAGGGAAAGAGGAAGGTGAAAATAGAAGGAGAAAGGAGAAGCAATCAGCAGAAGGTAATCAACCAGATGAGGAGGAGACACTAAACCAGGTCACAGAAGAGCTGTCAAAGGCCCCTTTGATGGTTATGGCAAGAGGAAGAAAAAAACACAGGGACCACAAACAGCCATCCCCAAACATCTGAAGTCCTCTGAAGTTGGCAGAGGCACCTCTCGAGGTCCTTTCCACAGGTGTTTGTTGAGTGACTAATGTAGGTGATGGGAGAGATCAGTGAACAATCTGAGCCACGCTGTTCATGTCTTGCTTAGGTTCCCAGAGACAGACTGACGATAATCTCACCAGTAAGTAGACTTGTGATGCTCAATGGGATTAAAACTTACTGTCTAAGAAACTGAGATCATATCGATGTTAACTATATAGAATCTAAGAAAAATGATCTCTTCATTGCACTGCAGTCTAAACTGCCTGATGATGCTTCGGAGGGTAGGGTTCTTTGTGCTTAAATGTCAGCTTTTAGGCAAAACCAAGTATGTTGTAGACAGATGAAAATATTGGATGCAGGATTGGGCTAGATGATTTTGTCAAGACTGCCAACCAAAACTGCCAAGACTGCCAAAGCTCGGTCATCTCTTATTTTCAGCTTCCCCTTTTGCAATATCCTATTTATTCACAGAACTCTCTAGAATCAATGAGAGTTGACTCCATGGTGTAAGAGACTGGGTGGTAAGTAAAAGACTTTCCAAATAGTCTTGCAACGGAGTAACCACAATGAACTATTAGGTAAGTGATCACCTCTCTCCATGCATTACTCATCATTGTCTAGGTCTTTGGATTAAAAAACACATTTTAAGAGATGTGAATTTAAGACATAGAGGCACTGGAAGAAAGGGTATGGGGTGTGTGATACTCAATACAATAACTATTTGAATGCCCAGATGCTTAAAGCAAGATGACAGTTACATCTGAGCCATCGAGCACATTGCTACAGTGATCACAAGAGAAACAGAGAATCAGAGAGGGTAGAAGCTCTATTTAAGGTCAAAAGTGGCAAAGAGAGCATATTTTAGGATGAAAAACAAATATCCAGTCTTCTGTGCATCTTTGCACGACTTACTATTTCAGCAACAGTGGGAAACTTTTAAACCACTTATGTGGGGATCTTCAGTCAGTAATGAACTTTATGTTCACAAGGGAAATCTCTTTTCCCAACCTAATGTTTTATGGCCTAAGTCATGATAACTCATTTTTCCCCTACCAATGTTAGTTTCAAAAGTGTATGGGATTCTATCTGTGTTTGCCTAAAATATGGGATCTCCACAAATTCCAGGCTTTTCTATTTCTCCTTAACAATCTGACATGAAAACTAAATGCATAAGAAGTTTGACCTTGTACAAGGGCAATCTCTTTTGAGTTACAGATGAGGGAAAAAAAACCTGAAACACAGCGAGGAAAAAATTTTCCTCTGCACATTTTCATTTTTCAAAATGCTGAAATTCCCAAACTGTTTGATGATTTATCAGCAAGCTTTCTTGCCAACAAAAATTTCTCTTTAGCTTGAAACTAAATATGAGGAATTAAAGGAGATCACCCTCTCTCCATTTCTCTCTTAGAGAGAGAGAGAGAGAGAGAGAGAGAGAGAGAGAGAGAGAGAGAGAGAGAGAGAGAGAGAGACAGAGAGAGAGTGTGTGTGTGTGTGTGTGTGTGTGTGTGTGTGTGTGTACTTGAGATGATGCAAAAATTCTGCCATTAAAGACAGGTCAATGGCACTCCTCTTAAGACTAAATGCCATTATTTTGGAGACTAGTCTTGCCATTCTAGTAAGACATGCACCCGAGCTCAGCACTTCACCTGAACAAAGGATGATCCATCTGCCTTGGGCTCAGTCCAAATTCTCCATCAGTTACAAAGGCCCGCTTGAGTCCTTGTGTCTTCATGGTTGTATTGAATTTCTCCACACAAGAGACAGGTAGTACAAATCAGAGAAGAAAGGATCCGTATGTGAGCTCAGAATTTTTCTTTATTTCACACTTAATGGGAAGCCAAAGCCCCAGGACACATAGTTCAATGCAGCCAGAGAGAATTTTTTTTCCTGTTCTTGCAGGCAACAAGACAATGCCTGTAATTTCAATAAATCACTCATTTTCTCCTTTCAAAGGGGAAACTGATTTTAAAGTTTTATGTATTTCAGGTCTCACAGCAAAAGCTGGACCTGGGAAAAAAGGAACCTATTTTGGGAGGCTCCCATGAACTCTATGGGGTCACAAACCCGCTTTAGGAAATGATTGTTCCCTGGATAGTAGCCAAAGGCATGGCTCCCAAAGTGTCCAAGAGCTTTCAAGGGTGGGAACCCGGGAGAGGATGATCTGAGAGAACTGAATGACATGCACTTGGTGAAACTGAGTCACGTGGGGGTCAGAGCATGTGACGTAGCCACCAGGGGAACAGAATGCGTTTCTGGGACAGAATTTGAACGTTAGGTGCTTGATTTCTACAGGCAAGATCTCTGCTCAGTCTCACATAATAAGAAAGGAGCAGAGTGTTAAGTACATTGTTGGTATATATTCTTTACTTCCCTGGGCATTGTAGTTTAGATTTCAATTCGTAAAATTAAAAAGAAATGTTTATGCTATGTCAAAATCTTTCAGAAGATTTCTTCTATTATGGAAGCTGGTCTCCTAGGATGAAAAAAATGCCATCTCTGAGGAGCTCTGGGAACTTTTGCAGTGTGTGCCTCAGGCCCTGACAGTGCAGAGTGGAGCATGACACAGAGAGTAAGACGTGTGCACGTCCTTTATAAGGAGTAAAGGTGACCTTCGGGAGATCTGGCATCTTGTTTTATTTTTTTTTAAATTTTTATTATTTATTTATTTATTTTTTTGTGGTACGCGGGGCTCTCCCTGTTGTGGTCTCTCCCATTGCGGAGCACAGGCTCCGGACGCACAGGCTCAGTGGCCATGGCCTCACGGGCCCAGCCGCTCCGCGGCATGTGGGATCTTCCCAGACTGGGGCATGAACCCATGTCCCCTGCATCAGCAGGCGGATTCTCAACCACTCCGCCACCAGGGAAGCCCCTGGCATCTTGTTTTAATCACTGCCTAACTGTCACTCTCTTTCTCCTTTCTTTCCTTGTTCTTGTACCCAATTTTCATTTCACTTAAAATAAAAATTAGAAATATGATGACCAGTGTAATCAATAGTCCTAAGGAATTAAAGTTCCCTGGGAACAGCCATCAACTGATGACTACCTGAAGTTGGTATATAAACACCCCAGCTCCCCTGTCCCTCAGGAGGTGGTTCTACACAGGCTCCTACAGTTTCCCCAGCAGGATTAAGATCCAGAGACACACAGTGGAAGCTGATTTAATAGCATACTCTCTGTGCTTCCCTTACTTGTGTCAATCCCTTGCTCCCTTACTACTGTATTCTGTTTTCACCTCCCAAACAAACTGCACTTGAATTTTTATCTCAGCGTCCTCTTCTAGAGGGACCCAGAGTAAAACACATATATTCTGGGCACTGAAATGTCAACACATACCATCAGGTAATGGCTGTTCCACCCAGGGTTCCCCTGTCCAACAATGCCTGATGCAGTTCTGCATCATCTTCACAAAGACCTGAGTTACGTGGCTTGGCTGAGTACAAGCTGATGTAGATTTTGCAATGATAGCTATCACCATTTTACTAGAGTTTATCTTCAGCATAAACATGCAAACAAGAAAATGATTCTGTGGGGCAAGGAGATCAAAATGAGAGCTTCTTTTCATGAGAAGGCCAGGGAGCTAAGAGAACCAGCTCTGCACCTGTCTTGGGCATGTGTGGATTCTTCTTCCTCTCCCTGTCCTGGTCAGCCCTGCTCTTCTGCGTATCTCTCATGTTCTTGCCCTGATCTCGGCTTTCATTCCCTGTTTCAGGATCTGCAACAATCCTCATCACTCCCCATGGCCGTTCTTGGTGTTACCAGCTGCGGTGGCCCACAGCCCACTGGATGGGCAACACGCTGATATATTTAATACTATTCATTGATGCTATTTATGAAGACCGTGGAGCCATGTTTTTCAAGGATTAGTTTTAATCCTCACAGTACCTTGTGAGGTTGTGACTTGCATGCTCTCCCACTCCCCTCTCCTTCCAAGGCCATCTCTGGGTAGGTGAGTTTCTTGCAGAGGACAAAAGAGAATCACTGAACTATTGCTCAAAAACATTTGAGTCACATGATGAAGGAGCCAGGGGGAAATCTACCCGTTAGAGGCAGAGACTAACTTACCAACTGCCAGTGTCATTCAGACCACCCTCACAGGAAGTGCAACAGAGAAGGTAACCAGGGGTATGACCAGAGACAAAAAGCAACTGTATCTTTACAGAAAAGATTGTGGTTATTTCAGGGATGACAATCAACCAGTGATCACTGACGATAATGATAATTACCAATTTCTGAATATCCACTTTGTGCCAAGAACTACACCAGATATTCTGATGTTGTCTCTAACCCATGCCTCCCCAACACCAACCCTAAAAGAAAGATATTTCCTTCCTCCTTCCCACCTCTATCTCTTCCAGTTTCTCTCTCTTTCTCCCTCTCCTTTCTTTCTTCTTTCCTCCTGTCCTCCTTCCTTTCTTTCTGTTCCTTTCTTCTTTCTTTATTTCTTTCACAGCTGAGACTACCAAGACTCTAGGAGGCTGGGTTATTCGATCAAGGTCACAGCTTCACCATAACAGAGCTGTGACTTGAGCCCAGATGTGTCTGATTCCAAAACCCATACCCTCCCATGTATTCCTTGGAAGATATAAAGCTTCTAAAAATATGCACAGATGTCTGGAAAATGCTTTTAAGAAGATGGACATCCAAGCATAGGCCTTTCTAAAATAGAAAGTTAGAGAAATTCTTAAATGGCTAAGTATAAAAACACAAATTACTGGCTTTTCTGCATTTGAAATTTCAGGTAATGCATTACAATAGTTATTGAGAACTTATTGAAACAACTAAACTTAAAAAAACGGCATTTTCTCTTCTTTTACGGACCACTTATAAATTCACCCACTCACGAAATAGTTCTTGAACAGATACTATGTGTGTGTTTTCTTATAATAACTGATTGTTGTCTTGCATCTGGAATATTCTGAGTTGAACCACCAACAATGTATTCGAAAAAGAAGTAGTCATTTCTGAAAGAATTATAGCCACATGAGGATCATTTGGCTGGGAATTTCATCCCTTGCCTTCACGAGTTTGACTAGGAGGCCCAACTCAGGACTGTACAAATACGGATCTGTTTTAAAGTTTCCGGTTACTACGAGCCATTTTTATTCGTTGGGCCACCATCTACAGGGTAATGGTAAGCTCAATAGCTCAGAGAGAGCTGGTCATTCTTTAGTCATATATATAGTAAAACTTAGTGAAATTTAAATCCCGAGACTCAGAGCTTCCTTCCAAATAGCACTGAGGAGACTTGAAAGCAGCTCCTAGGCCCTGCGGGAGGCAGAGCAGGGTAAGGCCTCTCCCTCTCTCCCCCTCCCTCCCTCTGCACCTTCTTCCTTCTCTCTCAACTCAGCACTCCCTCCACACTGGCCCCACCCAGACAGAAGAGCAGAGAGCATCTGCTTCTCTTCTTTGTCTCCTGAGGACCTCTCCTTCCTCTCTACCCTTTACTTTACTACTTGTTTGTCCCAAGCAGTACCTGGATAGCCTTCCTAAAACTGAATGGAGGAATTTGTTGCAGGGGAGGAAAACACATAAAACAAAGCAGAATACCCGGAAGGAAAACGCACTGGAAGGTATTTCAAAACCACAGTGCCGGGCTTCCCTGGTGGCTAAGTGGTTGTGGGTCCGCCTGCCGATGCGGGGGACGCGGGTTCGTGCCCCGGTCCGGGAAGATCCCACATGCCGCGGAGCGGCTGGGCCCGTGAGCCATGGCCGCTGGGCCTGCGTGTCCGGAGCCTGTGTTCCGCAGTGGGAGGGGCCACAGCTGTGAGAGGCCTGCGTACCGCCAAAAAAAAAAAAAAAAAAACCACAGTGCCCATTACACTCATTTTTTTTCCACAATCTTCCCTCTTCCTCTTGAATTTAAGGAGCAACATCTATGTTTTTCACCACTCTCCCCGGCACAGTGCCTAGCTTCAAGCAGGCACTCAATGAACGTTTGTTGAAAGAATGAAAATCAGTGTGAAATACCAGTATGGTCTCGGGTCTCGATGAAAGTGTATGATTAGGAGAAAAAGGTAAATGAACAGGGCAGAGCTTTCTGCCTTCAATGAAAAAGGACTGAGCACCAACGATGCACTAGGCATTGCTGCTTGGGTTCAGTTAGACACAGTGAAGAATCAGGAATGTTTTCTGTCCCGAGTTGCTCAACCATCGGTGGGATAGGCAAAGTAATGGATCTCAATTGTTTTGTTTTGTCTTTTTTAACTTGCCCAAATCTAACATAGAGATAAAATGTTATAATGTTGTAATAAAAATAATGAGATGGATACTTTCAGGTAGTGGATTTTGTGAGCGAGAGTAGAAATTCTATCAGTTACTTGGGAAATTCAGAGAGGACATCTCTTCCCTAGTCACACTGAAGGTGAGGAAAGCCATGGATAGTGTTGTCTTCAGCCTCCACACGTCAGGAACTAACGTGGCGTATGTTGTTTTCTTCACCTGTAAAGTTCTACCTAATAGCTGGGCTCGCATCAATTTGCAAGGTAGCTATAAAATTATCGAAGTGCTGTGCACATTTAGAAACATTGCAAAAGACAATATACAATTTTTTCAGTATTGGGTAATGAGTGGTGATAATTCTCATTGGAAAAAATTGATTTTTTCAGAGACTTAAAGTTGAAATTAGTGAAATCAAGTAGTTTTGCTTTGATGCTCTGCTCACTCTATACAAAAATGGACATTCTGCTGGGGAAGGAATAAGTGGCATAACTAGAAATGTCTTCTGCTTGACCAAATTTTATACCTCGTGGAAACTGCTACGACAGCTTCCAACCTGACAGAAAACTTGGATTCTAAATGGTTTCTCTGCTTGAAGACACAGCGACAAATGGAAATCAAACAAAACTTAGGCCTCAGAATATAAAAAAGAATCTGTAGACCAACGATGCTCTATATAGTAGCTACTACCCACCTGTGGCTACTCAGTACCTGAAGCGTGTCCAGCCCAAATTGAGATGTACTGTAGTTGCAAAACACTCTTTGCATTTCAAAGACGTAATTCTGCCAAAAAGGCAAAATATCTCATTACTAACTTTCAATGTTTATTACATGTTAAAATAATAATAGTTTGATTATATTGGGTTAAATAAATATATCACTAAATTAATTTAACCTGTTTTTCCTTTTTAGAATATGGCTACTAGAAAATTTAAAGTTACATATGTAGCTTTGCACCATTATCTATTTTTCTGCGCTACTTTAAACTGTAATGTTTGGAACACTATCTGGTTTTTTTTTTTTTTTTTTTTTTTAACAGGAATTGGGAAAGTTGTCTATTAAGAGCAACTGAACTGCTTTAAAAGAAAATCACAATCACTTGGGACTAGAAAAGATACAATTCTGTTCTCTTCTGGTTTGTTTGGTAAGAGAAAGATATCTGAAATGTCATGCTCAACTGATTTTAAAATTAAAAGCAGGGAGTCTAAATATCTTTTCCAAAAAATTTAATAAAGACTCAAAATCCACTTCAATTCATGCAATGGCTGATTAAGGGAAGAGAGAGAAGGAGAGAGACAGGAAAGGCGATGAGGGGGCAGGCGGAGGAGGAGGAAGAGCCGGGTCTTCCCTCCAAGTATTCTATACTCATATTTCCAAAAAACTTGAAGGAGAAAAGATATGCATATGAGACAAACAAATATCTTCTTGGCCCATAAGTCAATTATCCATGCTAATTATGGTTATTCAGATGAATTACCCCAAATGACATACATTTGACAGAACCAAAGTCTACACAGGCTTTGCCCTGTCTTGTGCTTTTACTTCCAGGAATAACAGAAGCCTCTTCCTTTGAGCACAGTGGATTCCTCCATTCGGGGAAAAAAAAGTGGCTGGGTCCATTCACCTTTCCTGCAGCACAGCAGGTTTGATCTGAGAGCCTCTCCAGCTCCCGGGACTCCCCCAGAAGGCAGGCACAATAGAAATGGACTGCCAGCCCACCCCTCCTCGCTGCCTCTGCCCAGGGAAGAGGGCTAAAGGACTTGCCAGGTTTCAGTTCCCTCTGCCAGGGAAGCCCCTGGCACCCAGCCTTGGGAAGAGGTCTCCTTAGACTCGAGGGTGCTCACACTTGAGCTCAGAGAGAAAGAGGGAAGGCAGGGGTCTCTGGCTTCAGGCTTTCTTCTCCATCTGCAGGCCCAGCAGTGAGGTCAGGGGCGATGCCGAGAGCTGGGCAGTTGCTGCCTGCTCTCCCTTGGTGTCCCCTTTGCCAGAGATTGCCAGCCTGTGGCCCTATTGCCACAGTGTCCAAAAGCAATTGACAAAAGTTCTTGTCAGAGGTCCTGGGCAATGGTTTCCACTACAGAGGTGAGGAAGTGAATTATTAGGCATCCGCTTAATTTCAACACTGTTATTGCTGCTGTATATAAACAATGCTTTAATTTTTGGTGTCCTACAAGCAAACTAAAAGAAACAACCACTCAAACAAATAAACAAGGAAATCATTGACTTTTGAGAGGAAACTGATCCACGTGGTTTTACTTTGGTTCAAACTTCACTTTCCACAGATGAGAAAGCTGCTGCAGTAGCCAAGGTGTGAGTGACTTTCCCAAGCCACATGGCCAGCTGGAATGTTCTTCCTGCTGCTCCTTTCAGCCCTCAGTGCTCTCCACTTGCTCACAGGCACTCCAAGGTAGTTTTGGCAGGGTGGGAAGGGCAGGAAATTCTGGAAACCCAGGTCCTATCTGTGAACACCCTTAGCTTTCTGATCTGCATGTACTAGCAAGGTTCATTCTACCCTGGAGGTGAACTCATATCTGGCCCTTCCAGGCCAACCTAACTTACCATGGTCTATCTGTTTACAATTCTGTTTCTAAGTGTGTTAACTGCTGCCCACAGCATGCTAAATATTTGCTATGTTGGGTACTACTGAAGTATCCTGTGAATGATTCCTGATTCCTTTACCATATGAGGTAGATGCATAAGCCACTTGAATTTGTTCCCAAACCTTTGTATGTCAGTTGTCCTTATTGTTTTAACTGTCTAATTTAATTCGATATTACCAAATAAGTGAAAGATGAATTTAGCAAGAGAATTTTCTCCATGAAAATTAAGTTAAATGCTTTGAATAGTTATAGGAGAACTATAAAGCTTAAAGGAAAAAAATCTTAAAAATCTAGAGAGATTCTGTGTGTTGATCGTGTCATTGGCTTTAAGATTTTGCTCCCTTTAAAAAGAAATTAAAACTGGAAAGGATAGAATACATATTATTGCTATGGCTCATGTATGGAAGACAATGTGGAATTCCAATCAGATGTCCCCAGCTCAAAGAATAATCCTTGGTTCCTATATCAAATGTTGGGAAATAAATGTAAATGTGTATGTTTTGAGTTAAATTATGCAAAGCATGTATCACTTTTTAGTGAGTCTCCGTAATGCCTGACTTTTCTGATTGACCTACCATGTATCTGTCATGTCACAAAGATGAGAAGTAGACTCCACTATAGAAATTAGGAAGAGAGAAGGACACATATGTATTTCAAAGGATAAAAAGTTAAGATTTTTGTGACTCCTATATGACTAAAGCAACCATTTTCATTGCCAGAAACCTTAAGAAAGTATTTTCCCAGACTTACTTTACCTTAGGCTTTTTAAGAACTAATAATAGAGCGTAAGTTTTGTTCCATATATTAAGTGCTTGTTGTCTTGTTTCTTTTTCTCTAAGACTAACCTAAGTGCTTGTTACATATAAAATCTCTACTAACTGCCAGAACAACCCTTCTGCTATAGAAGCCAATAAAGTTTTCTTTCTCCTCATTTATTTCCTGGTGATCTTATTCTAGGACACTTGACAAGAAAGTAGTAAATAATAGTAATAATTAGCTGATCAAATGATGCTTGAAGACAGAGTATGGAGCCAGTGGCCAACATCTTGTTATCACTTAGCCAAATTTTGAATCCTGGGCCAAAGTTGCCTCATCTCTCCTTACAGAGATACTCCACTCGTAGCAAAGGAATAATCTTCACTCAGACAAAACTAGACCCCTTCAGCCCGTTAGCAAGATGCTGTACTTAAAAAAAAAGTCCGACATCCCCCTAAATGTAATTTAGAGCTTTACTGAAGTCTCTCAAACTCAGTAGAATATGAAACCTCTCTCCTGTCTTCTCAAAGCCCTATTCATCACAACAGAGAAATTGCCCATGTGCCCCCTTCTCCCTTCTCACCACTCCCAATCAAGCACCAACACTCAACCCAGGCTTCTCAGGTTCTCTTCTCCACCCCTTTTACTAGCTCTGAGTAAGAATCCATTGTTTTCTAGTCGTCTAGTAACTTTCTACCCTTTCCATTGTAAATCAAGCAAGTAAAGGTAGATGCCTTTCATCACCATATCCCCAAACTAAAACACCCAATTCCATGATCTGCAAAACAAGGTTCAGGAATAGACATTATTCTTCTTAAGTGCTGAAAAGTGGGAGAGGCTTTTAGTCCCTGTGGTATTTGGGCTTGAGTTCTGTATCATTTACCTGAAGAGCACTGAATCTGACACGTGTTAAACTCCTGCCTCAACCCTTGACAACGGTCAAACTAAGCTTTTCTACCTGTGTGATCTTGAGCATGTCTCAGAAGCTCCCTGAATATGAATTTCCTCAGTCTTAAAGAGAAAACAACAACTCCTCACAGGCTGTAATGATAAAACAAGATACTCATTTGCAGAGGGCTTTACTCTAAAATCACTTTCTTACATCGTGAATCCATAGAATGGCAGATAGAAGACTCCCGAAGAGGAATTATGACTCATTGAAAGTGTTGTTCTGAAGTGTTCTCTGAAAAGGTGGGCTCATAGAATTGCATAAAACTTCCCTAGTTGAAGACGATAATTCAGTCTGAACTATTTTTCAAATGTTAAAGAATAAAAAATGTTTAAACGTAAAATCCTGACTCATACAAAATTAAAAAGAATGCATGGCTAAAATTTTTATGTAACTATTAATTAACAAGGGAACAAGTAAGATGGTACAACCAGATTAAAGGAAAAGGTGACAATAGAATCTTACCTGAAGAAACAATAAACGTCTCAAATAAACAACCTAACCTTACACCTAAAGCAATTAGAGAAGAACAAAAAACCCCCAAAGTTAGCAGAAGGAAAAAAATCATAAAGATCAGATCAGAAATAAATGAAGAAGAAATGAAGGAAACAATAGCAAAGATCAATAAAACTAAATGCTGGCTCTTTGAGAAGATAAACAAAATTGATAAACCATTAGCCAGACTCATCAAGAAAAAAAACATACATGCAAAAATCCTCAACAAAATACAAGCAAACAGAATCCAACAGCACATTAAAAGGATCATACACCATGATCAAGTGGGGTTTATCCGAGGAATGCAAGGGTTCTTCAGTATATGCAAATCAATCAATGTGATAAACCATATTAACAAACTGAAGGAGAAAAACCATATGATCATCTCAACAGATGCAGAAAAAGCTTTTGACAAAATTCAACACTGATTTATGATAAAAACTCTCCAGAAAGTGGACATAGAGGGAACTTACCTCAACATAATAAAGGCCATATATAACAAACCCACAGCCAGCATCATTCTCAATGGTGAAAAACTGAAACCATTTCCTCTAAGCTCACGAACAAGACAAAGGTGTCCTCTCTCACCACTATTATTCAACATAGTTTTGGAAGTTTAGCCACAGCAATCAGAGAAGAAAAATAAATAAAAGGAATCCAAATGGTAAAAGAAGAAGTAAAGCTGTCACTGTTTGCAGATGACATGATACTATACATAGAGAATCTTAAAGATGTTACCAGAAAACTACTAGAGCTAATCAATGAATTTGGTAAAGTAGCAGGATACAAAATTAATGCCCAGAAATCTCTTGCATTCCTATACACTAATGATGAAAATCTGAAAGAGAAATTAAGGAAACACTCCCATTTACCATTGCAACGAAAAGAATAAAATACCTAGGAATAAACCTACCTAAGGAGAAAAGGACCTGTATGCAGAAAACTATAAGACAATGATGAAAGAAATTAAAGATGATACAAACAGATGGAGAGATATACCATATTCTTGGATTGGAAGAATCAACATGGTGGAAATGACTATACTATCCAAAGCAATCTGCAGATTCAATGCAATGCCTATAAAACTACCACTGGCATTTTTCACTGAACTAAAACAAAAAATTTCACAATTTGTATGGAAACAAAAAAGACCCCAAATAGCCAAAGCAATCTTGAGAAAGAAAAACGGAGCTGGAGGAATCAGGTTCCTGCACTTCAGACTATACTACAAAGCTACAGTAATCAAGACAGTATGGTACTGGCTCAGAAACAGAAATATAGATCAATGGAACAGGATAGAAAGCCCAGAGATAAACCCACGCACATACAGTCACCTTATTTTTGATAAAGGAGGCAAGAATATACAATGGAGAAAAGACAGCCTCTTCAATAAGTGGTTCTGCGAAAACTGGACAGCTACATGTAAAAAATGAAATTAGAACACTCCCTGACACCATACACAAAAATAAACTAAAAATGGATTAAAGACCTAACCATTAGGTCAGACACCATCAAACTCTTAGAGGAAAGCATAGAAAGAAGACTATGACATAAATCACAGCAAGATCCTTTTTGACCCACCTCCTAGAAAAATGGAAATAAAAGCAAAAATAAACAAATGGGACCTACTGAAACTTAAAAGCTTTTGCACAGCAAAGGAAAACATAAACAATATGAAAAGACAACCCTCAGAATGGGAGAAAATATTTGCAAATGAAGCAACCGACAAAGGATTAATCTCCAAAAGTTACAAGCAGCTCATGCAGCTCGATAACAAAAAAACAAAAAACCTAATCCAAAAATGGGCAGAAGACCTAAATAGACATTTCTCCAAAGAAAATGTACAGATTGCCAACAAACACATAAAAGGATGCTCAACATCACTAATCATTAGAGAAATGCAAATCAAAACTACAATGAGGTATCACCTCACACTGGTCAGAATGGCCATCATTAAAAACCTATAAACAATAAATGTTGGAGAGGGTGTGGAGAAAAGGGAACCCTCTTGCACTGTTCATGGGAATGTAAATTGATACAGCCTCTATGGAGAACAGTATGGAAGTTTCTTAAAAACCTAAAATTAGAAGTACCATATGACCCATCAATCCCACTACTGGGCATATACCCTGAGAAAACCATAGTTCTAAATGAGGCATGTACCACAGTGGTCATTTCAACTCTACTTACAATAGCCAGGACATGGAAGCAACCTAAGTGTCCATCGACAGATGAATGGATACGAAGATGAGGCATGTATATACAGTGTAATATTACTTAGCCATAAAACGAAACGAAATTGAACTATTTGTAGTGAGGTGGATGGACCTGGAGTCTGTCATACAGAGTGAAGTAAGTCAGAAAGGGAAAAACAAATACTGTATATTAACAAATACATATGGAATCTAAAAAAACAATAGTTCTGATGAACCTAGGGGCAGCACAGGAATAGAGACGCAGATGTAGAGAATGGGCTTGAGGACATGAGAGTGGGAAGGCTAATCTGGGACGAAATGAGAGAGTGGCATGGACATATATACACTACCAAATGTGAAATAGATAGCTAGTGGGAAGCAGCCACAAAGCACAGAGAGATCAGCTAGGTGCTTTGTGACCACAAGGAGGTGTGCAATAGGGAGGGAGGGAGGTGCAAGAGGGAGGAGATATTGGGGATATATGTATATGCATAGCTGATACACTTTGTTATAAAGCAGAAACTAACACACCATTATAAAGCAATTATACTCCAATAAAGATGTTAAAAAACAAAAAATCTAAAAGGTTGACACGTGGCATTGTTAAAGTAATGAAATAGAAGGCCATTAGACTAACGTGTCTCTACTGCCTCAGCAACCTACATAAACCAACTGGACGCTAAGCCAGAGTCAATTCCTAGAAATCCTGAAAGTTAAGAAATTGAAACTTAAGAAAGCCAATCACAAACAGCCTTTATTGGGGCTTTCCCAAATAAGGCAACAGCTTAAGCTATAGCCAATCCAATGATTTTCCTTGCTTTGCTTCTGAGTCTTCTCCATAAAAGTCTTTCCCGTAGCTCCTGCTGATAAAGTGCCTCTAGCAACTTTTGTTTGGAAGTACTGTTTGCTCAAATAAACTATTGTAAATTTTAATGTGCCCCAGTTCATCTTTTAATAATTCATCAGTGGTCAGGAATGGCCAAAATAAATCTGCATCATAGTTGCAAAAGTGGCTTCTTGGTGGGAAAATGGGGAGACAAGTCAATTGTGCATCCACTAGACACCATACTAGTTCTCATTATTTGCTGATTTAGTATTTGCATATTCACCTACTTAATAAAATGCATGAGTTAGAAAGCTTCATTCAGGCATGAGTTATAATGCTGTGGGCCATGAATTAAATGTTAACATAGCTCCAAAACAATATAACCCAGAAGGGTTACCTAGACAGAATACCCAGTGATTTTTTGTGCTCTTTCAAAGTCTTTCACAATTTTTTACTGACATAGGAAAAATCTGCTGCTTCAGTTGTTTCAATTAAGCAAGATTAACAGTGGTTGTCAGACTAAGAAATAAGTTCTTTTAACATTTCCACTTATCTACTAAGACCTAATTCTCTAACATTTAAAAATAATGTGACACCACTCATTGTAATGCCATATATATATATGTCATATGAGATGGATGGAGTCAATGCAGGTGAAGGTGAAGTAAGGTACGAGGTGGACATAGAAGTTATCTCTTTCAACCCTGGAACTTCTCGAGGAAGCAAATAAGATGATGGCTATTTTGTAGAAGAAGAAACATAAATGCTAATAAGTTAAATAATACTAAAGAGGACACAAAATGGATAAATGGCTTGCATCCAGTTCTTCTAGATCCAAAACCAGAGCTCTTTCTACCCCCAAACACCCTCTATGTTTTATCAAGTGTTTGGAAACCACTTGTTTCACTTTTTCCTGGGTTGATGGTGACGCCTGGAAGGTTGATTTATAATCTGTTTATTATCTCAATGTCTTTACAAAGCTGTATTTATTTGTTGATTTATTTTCCTACAGTCTTAACTTTGTTTTTTTCCCTTCTCAAAAGCACAAGCAAAGGAAAGGAGCATTGCTGGGGCTTGGCTCTGAGAAGGAAAACAAGCTACAAGGCTAAAGAATCTAAGAGGTACTTAGAGAAGCAGAAGCTGAGAGTCTCAGAGCATGACAAATTCTCATTAATCATGTGTGGTTAGATTTTTTTTAACTGTGTCTGCATTTCCTATCTATAACTATCTCAAGAAGCCAAAGGAAGAAACAGCTTACATAACTGTCAATTCTTTTGACTTTTGGATTAGTGCCAGTGTTCAGTAGCTGAAACAATTACTCAGAAGTTACAACACCAATATTTCAGTCTCTCAGCTCTCAATTTTTAGAATATCTGTCTGTGTACTCATCAAAACTGTTCTTAAGTCTCTAAAGTACTACCTGGTTAGATAGATGGATAGATAGATAGATAGATAGATAGATAGATAGATAGATAGATAGATAGGACAAATACAAACCTACCTAAATAGATACATAAGTACATAAGCATATAGTAGCACAGATAATAATGCCAAATGGACTCTGAAGTTTGTCTAATCCTCATTTACATGATATACATCATATTAGAGGACCTGCTATTGCTGTGGGTATAATCAATAGACCCAAATTTTCATATATAAGCAATATACAAATAGGCCAGTTTTAATTCATCTCCATAAGCACATGGCAAGGAAATGAACCAAAGTGACTGAGTACGTAAGGCAGCAGAAAATCACTCATTCCATAAAGGAAACCATGGAAAGTTTCTATATGCATATTCTCTTGTATATTTGAATTATTCTGTATTTGGTGTCATAGGGAAAAATCAAAGGCAGCTGAGAATACACTGACAGGCTATAACATGGTGTGGTGGCTTTTTACTTAGTTAAGCTGGTTCTGGGTTAGATAGAGTTGGCCACAAGGTACATTTCTGCATGATTTGGAAGGTGGCAGTGAAGGGAGGGCCATTAAACCCACAAGGTCACTGCAGGGGGCCAAGGGCATCTCCACATGTGTATGGGGATCTCCTTGCCCCCCACGGTGTCAAGAGGCTGCAGCTGGGCCTCAGATGACTCTGCTCCTGCCCATCTCCTCCACCCCGACTCTGTGGCCTGGGCCAGGTGCACATGTGGTTTGGTGGTGAAGGCTGCCAGCTTCTTCCTTCAAGTCACCCACATCGCTGATGTTGGAGGTGGGGAGAGGGCTGCAGGCTGGAGTTTGTCCTTGTGGATTCCAGTTTGCCCTTGGTCTTCTGCACTTGACACCCAGCTTTACTTTCCCAGCTTCAAGCCCTGCTGACCTACAGCCCTTTCAGGACCAACTCAGACACAGAGCAATATCCACTTAAAGACGCCTTCACCAGCTCCCACCTGGTGGGAGGGGCCTGACCCTTAATCCATATCACTCATGGTGGCTCTGCTTCCCCAGCTGCACCCAGACAGATCCACATGGTTTAATAGCAAGAACGACTTTAAGTCAGGAGAGTGGATTCTCACGCTGGTTTAACAGCTGCCTAGCTGTGTGCTTGGCACGTCACCTGACTTCTCTGTAACTCTCATTTGTTAGATCAGATGAATAGTAGTGCCAGCTCCAGCTCAAGGTTTGAGGCAGTTAGTGAAACACCACCACAACATTTACAACTTACTGAGACATTATATTCAGAGTTTTACACTTCGTAAAAAGCCAGGATATTGTTTTAGTCAAATGAGGCCATCTAAGATTCCTTTTTAAAACTGACTTCGTTTACTGGTATTGGAGTACTAGCCTTTTGTCATAATGTTTCAAAATATTCATCAAGATGAGACAAGTGCAAATGATAGCGTGTCATATGACTAATTACAAAAATTCCCAGTGCACAGGTGTCTGTAAAATGGCTAAGAATATTTGTTGTCAAAAGAGTTGGGTTGCCTGAATACCGGTAAATGTCTGACTTGCAGGAATCCTGGGACTGAGATACAGAACACATATATGCTGAATTAGTGGGTGTGAGGGGGGGCAAGAGAATGACCATGAGTCATTGGATAGCCCTCCTTTCTTTGCCCTGCACCTTTTTGGTAGTTTCCCAGGATATCTGTCTTATCAGAGCCATTGGGAACAAGTATTTCCCAGGAACTCTTTCATTTTTATGCATCAATAGCAAAGACGAAACACAAAGTTGGAGTAAAAAGCAGATTGAAATGATTGCAGGATGGAATAGGGGCCTTCTGACAACTCCTTTCAATAGGATGACAATAGGGTGAATTCTAGCAAGAGTCCCCTCCATCTCTTAGTGAAAGGCGGCATAGTGGAAACCTGGTGGTGAGAGACTGGATTCCTCACCACTATCTCTGTACCATGATACATCATCAAAGAAACAACAACGATGTTGATAAGAACTACTGCAATAATACTATCTTGCATTTCCAAGAGGCCCATTTCTGAGTTGATTTTGTGCTCTTTCTCCCCCCGCCCTCCCATTTAATGACACAGATGTCTACACTCCAAACGCACCTGTGTTTAGAAACATAAGGTTCATTATGAGAACAGAGCACTGATCTCCTCTAGACCGTTCCTCTGTCATGAACAATGGCCACATACATAACTGCAGAGCCAGCAGCCCCCAAATTAACCTCCTCGATGGCAGATGCATTCTTGGACTTCAAAATTCTACACCAGTAGGAGCAAATTATAGGCTTAAGGGATTTATTTCTTATTACATGAGGAATGCATGCACACTGATTCTTTTCCACTAGTGATAGGTCAACAATGGCTTTCATTTAAAACACAAATATCTTATTTAACATAAAGGATGAAGAAGGGGACAGGGAACAGGGTGTTTAAGTGACTCTCCAAAGGGTTGGAGGAGTCTAGGAAGCACCTCTTAGGGGTTTATTACAAAGCAAGAATGAAATACTTTTTACTTCCTAAGTACTTAGTTCAAGAGTTAGGCAAATATTTTGGGGGGCATCTAATTTGTAGCAGGCACTGGGGCCATTCTTGAGGAACTTTTAGTCTGGTGAAGAAGAATAATTTCCTCAACCATTTCACTTGTCTCTCTCTGCCATCCTTAGCATAGCTTGTAACATCAGTCATTAGGGTGGCCTTTTGTGTTACCAGAAAATGTGGCTAATTTTGGTAGAACAGTTTCCAATGCAATCTCCTGGCGAGACACAGAGGGCTCGGAAACTAGTCGTGGATCATGGTGAGTGAGTGGTAATGTATATATTCCAGGTCACCTGGGTTCAGTGTGTTTCCTCATCCATTCAACAGTAGTTGAGTGCCTACTAGATAGATGGGCTTGCTTATATTCCAGGAAGGCAGGCAGACAGCCCACAAATAAAGTAGAAAATAGTAATAGTTATAACTATTGGGAAGCAAATATAACAAGGAGATGTGACCAGATGAATGGCAGGACATTTTAGCTCTGATGGTCTAAGAAGTCTTCTTTGGGGAAGTAACACGTAGACTAAAAACTGAATGGCAAAAAGAATCCAGAAGTATTAATATCTCAGGGGAGTTCCTCCAGGTAGGAGGTTAATTGAGAGGTTAAAGGCCCTAAGAGGAGAAGCCATTAGGCCTGTTGATGACACAGAAGGAGAGGTAGTGTGACTGGGATAGGAGTTGGTGTTGGAGAGATAAAATAGTGTGTAGGGTCTAGTAAGCCTGGTATGGAATTGTAATTTTAATTTATTTCTGTGTTTCTTGAACTTTTGTGCATAAAAGTCTCCTGGAGTGCTTGTTAAAACACAGATTGCTGGGATCCATAACAATAGATTCTTTAGTGCATCTGGGATGGGGACTGAGAGTCTGCATTTCTCCAAGCTCCCAGATGATTCAAATGTTGCCTACCCACTTACCATACTTAAAAAACAAAAAACAAAACTTTATTGATATAATTCTCATACCATACAAGTTACCCAATTATAGTGCAGAATTCATTTTTAGTATACTGACAAATATGTGCAAACCACAGTCAATTTTAGAACATTTTCATTAACACAAAGGGAAACCTTGCATTCTTCAGCTACTACTTCCCTCTTCTCCCCACATCACCCACCCCTCCCCAGCTCTATGCAATCACTAATGTACTTTTTGCATCCATAGATTTGCCTATTCTGGACATTTTATATTAATGGAATCATATATGTAGTCTTTTGTGACTGGCTTCTTTCACTTAGCATAAAGTCTTCAAGATTTATCCATGTTGTAGCATATGTCAGAGCTTCTTTCCTTTTTATGGACAAATAATATTCCACTGCATGGATATACTACATTTTGCTTATCTTTTTGTCTGTTTATGGATATTTGGGTTGTTTCCACTTCCACTGACCATACTTGGATTGACACCGATCTAGGAGAAATTGGAAGCCACTCACACCAATTTACATATTTAAAAGACCACTCTGCTTGCTGTATGGAAAATAGGCTGCAAAAAGAAAGGAGTGGCAACAAGGATGATGGTTGGGAGACTGCTGCCTTGAAAGCAAGAGAAATTGGTGGCCTAAATTAGGAGTGGTAATATTAAAGATGGAGAGAAGTGGATGGGTTAAGAATACATATAAGAGGTAGAATCAACAGGATCTATTGATGGTTGGAATATAATGGAGTGAGGGCAAGAGAAAAATCAATATAGTGCCTGGATTTGGAACTTGAGCCACTGGGAGAATCATGATGTTGTTAATTGAAATGAGAGAACTGTTTTCAGATATTTCTGGGATTCCACTGTTGTTGTGGGCATTAGGAAGGTGTTTGTCCAAAGAAATATCTCCCAGCAATAAAGAAATCTTTTGTTGAATGTCTACTAATTCTATTTTTTCCTACTACACCACCCGACCAATTGTGAATGTTGCTGTAATTTGTCTTTGCTGTGTTATTTGAGAATATTTGTTTTTGCTGTAGAAAATCAATGGGATGGATGTATGAGCTGGCAGTTTATGAGGAATATACGGAATTCATAAGATGTGTTAAATACAGATAAGGTGGTAATCTGGGAGACACGTTATATGTGCACAAAATGAGAAGAGCGTATGTGTACTAAATAAAGATAGAAAGGAAGGAAAGGACTACAGACACCAAATATTCATGAGCTATATGAGGCTTTGAATATTTATGATGTAATAAATATCCATGAGGCACACAGGCACTCCATATTCATGAGGTCTTGCATCAGCCACCTATTAGTGACATTTGTCATGGTCCCACATGTCCTGTCCCCAAGAAAGACAGATAAAATCCAAAGATGTTTATCAAGCTAACCCACAAGCTATAGCTTGCATCCCCTCCAATAGATCAACTGAATATTGTTGGCTCTAGGCCCCTTCCATTCATTGGGCCCCCTCATTGAACCCTTAACTCTGGTCCTCATAACTTGGCTGTCATGGAAAGGCTGATGCAGAAAAGAGGAAGAGAGAGACAGGATGTAAAAACATTGCATAACAGAAGATTCTGGGAATGTGGTCTTTCCACCCGTATCCAAAGTATGTTAAATTCTTACCCCATCTCTAGCTTCTGGCTATATATTTTAAATTGATTAAAAAAATTTTATGATTCAAGGATGTTAATTTGGTCTGTCAGCCTCTTCCTTATGTGATAATCAGAAAAACTGCCTGGTAATCTATTTGAAGATCACCATTGCATCCAGGTAATTCCCCATGAGAAGTTACAAACTGTCACATATCAGAGCCCAAGAGAGGAAGAAGATATTGTCCCAGGGATCCAGGGATTAGCATGGCATGGATATTCTTTTCAGTGTATCAATCTTATTAGTTGGACACCAGTCCTAACTTTAAAACTAAAGATTTCATATTATTTCTCTCATATTTACCCAGCAATGCCCTTTTGTGTGAGTCCAGCTACTCTGAAATCAGATGCATATATAATATTCAACTGCATTAATTATCACATAAAACACATCCGTGAATCATCTGCACCAGGGGTCCCCAACCCCCAGGCGGCCGACTAGTACCAGTCCATACAGCAGGAGGTGAGTGACAGGCGAGTGAACAAAGCTTCATCTGCTGCTCCCCATCATCCCCCATTGCTTGCATTATCACCTGAACCATCACTCACATTACCGCCTGAACTATACTCCCCCCACCCCCCCGCCCCCGTCCATGGAAAAATTGTGTTCCACGAAATTGGTCCCTGGTGCCAAAAAGGTTGGGAACTGCTGATCTACGCAAAGTAGCTACAACTTCAACAGCTCCAATGTGAAGTGTTTAGCACAACTGTGACAACTTACAGTAAATGCTGAATTCAAGAAACAAAATCAAACTTAGTTGAAAAATTGAAAAAGAAATGTCCAAGGATGACTTGCTCCTTACTAAAGCCTGAAACCCCAGAAGAGGAGAATGGCCTGAAGCATTAGGGCTGACCAGAACCAGAGCCATGGCCAGCCTTCCCTTTCCCTACCACCACCCTTTAAATTCTTCTTGTGGAATGCATGGATAAAATTTTACAAAGTACAAGATTTAACCTTATTTTACATGCCCACAAAAATCTGTAGAAACTCCAAACCAAAATGTGTTCATTACAATAGATAAATATTAGTAAGCTGGTTGGAAAATAGTTCAGCAAAGGAAAGGAAAAAGTCAGAGAATGAAAGAAAGAAAAAAGAGAATGTTATCCTAGAGACAAGAAGCTCTTGGCATTTAAAATAAAATTTTCCATTTGAAATCCTTCCCTCCCACAGTGGAATTTCAGAGCTCTCTAACACTTCTGAGCAGAACCCAGGTTGGAAGGTGAGGAAAGGGAAAAATTTTCCATTCAAAGTTCCCACCTTTCAAATCTATTTCCATTTCTTCATTTGGCACAGTCAATATTGGATCTGCCTCTTGGTTCCATGTCCATCTGGGGGAACCATTTGGCTGAAAGAGGAGGATTAGCAAATGCTTCACAGATTAGTTGTGTTATATTACATTATATAGGCATTTTGTCCACGTTTTTCAGAAAAATAAAGACAAGTACTAATAACAGTGGCCACACTGACTTTCACTGAAGAATAAGTTTTTATGTGCTTTTACACATCATCTTATTATTCCATCCTCACCACAGCTCTGTTTGAAAGATAAAGTGAGATTATATATCTTGTCATGAGTCATTTCTGAGTGATGCTTGAACCGTGCTTTTATCCTAGAGAAGAGTTCATCTTGAACACTCATGTCTTTCTGCATGGTCTGCTGAACTTTGTGAGCTAGGTACACTGATGTCATCTGACACTGTGCAGAGACGGCCAACAGTACACCCACCTTACCCCATTCTGACACTAAAGTGCCACCATGTATGAGTCTCAGCATTGAGAATGAATGATGCTACTGTGTGGAGACAACATAGCTGTCCTGGGCTTCAGTTGAGAAGGGAGGAAAACAGAGTCTTCTTCTTGAGTGAGACTTTAGGGTTCTGACCATAAACTAGGGTGAGTGGTAATGTTAAAGACAGAGAGAAGTGGCCATGCCACACGGCACAGAAAATCTCATTTGGATAAATGACTAATTTCACCCATGAGAGAGACGAGAGATTTGGGAGTTTGACGCCTGTGCATATTTGGGTGGAATGGGACTCCACAGTGATAAATGAACAATTACCAAACTAATAATGAAAAATGCAGCTTTAAATAGATAACTAATGAGAACCTAATGTATAGCACAGGGAACTCTACTCGGTGCTCTGTGGTGACCTAAATAGGAAGGAAATCCAAAAAAGAGGGGATATATGTATACGCATGGTTGATTCACTTTGCTGTACAGCAGAAACTGACACAGAAAGGTAAAGCAACTATAGTCTAATAAAAGAAAGAACAAGAAAGAAAGAAAGAAAGAAAGAAAGAAAGAAAGAAAGAAAGAAAGAAAGAAAGAAAGAAAGAAAGAAAGAAAGAAAGAAAGAAAGAAGGAAAGGAGGAAAGAAAGAAAGAAAGAAGGAGGAAAGAAAGAAAGAAAGAAAGAAAGAAAGAAAGAAAGAAAGAAAGAAAGAAAGAAAGAAAGAAAGAAAGAAAGAAAGAAAGAAGGAAAGAAAGAAAGAAAGAAAGAGAGGAAGGAAGAAAAATGCAGGCTTCTTTAGTGTCTTCTTGTATTGCTGAATTGGAGTGGGGGAAACCGGTGCTGATGGAAGTACGTTTCTCATTCAAATGCATATACCTTCCTCTCTCCTTTTGCAGTTTCTGCACAGTCCCCTGGGAACTGAACTTGGCACAGTGGCTTAGGCTGCCTGCTCATCCAGCACCAAGGGTGCTGTCAACACTCTGAAGATAGCCTGATAATCATATTTGTTTTGGCCTCTCAGCCACAAGGGCAGATAGTCATCATGCTGATTGGAAGGGATGTGTTGTGACAGGGGGAAGGGCATGAGCCAGAGCTAGCCAGAAAAGAACACTGGGGTGTTTCCATACAAAATAACTATTTCTAGAAACGTTCAAGGAACTACCAGAAACTTTCTAGAGGTTTCTAGAAAGAAATGAGGTGGCACTATGAGGACCAGAAGTCATCTCAAATTCACGGTGCAGTATGACTCAAGTTTGGGTGGAGGCCAATGAGAATATGACCTGGTGGGCGCAGCCCTGGGGCAGGGTGGCTTCAGATCCCATCACCTTGGAAACTTGATCCCATTTGGTTCTGTGCGTTCATCTGGCCAGTTTGGCTTTGGCATCCAACCAGAAACTCCTCTTGTAAGGAGCTACAGGGAAACATTTGCAGAAGGCTCACTGTGCTTCTCAGATGACCCTGGAGTTCCTGGATCTGGTTTAGGTCTCTCCTTAGAATTCGGTAGCTTCCCAGAGAAAGGGTGGGCTGGGATCACACAGGGTCACTTCTGGTCTTGGCAGTTCAACGTTTCTGCATTCCCAAGGAGTTCCTCACTGGATGAATTACTTCCTCTTACGTGATACAAATCAGAAAATATTTGGTGGGCACCTATTTGGCACCCCATTCTATGGGGCATGGGCACCAGGAGATAAGAATCCTCAAGGATCTCACCACCTAATCATGAATTTAAAATTAATTGGATTGGGGCTCCCATGCTGATAATCATTCTGTGATATGGGGATGTCTCTGGACAACTTAAAAGCACTAATAAATGTGTATGCTGTAATTTCTACCAATACTTTTGTTTTATAGCTTAGTCCATAAGCTTACATGTTTTAGCTTCCTAGAGCTGCTACACCAAATTATCATAAATTGGGTGGCTTAAACCAATAGAAATGTGTTCTCTTACAGATCTGGAGGCCAGAAGACTGATGTTAGCAAGACTACACTTCCTCCAGAGCTCAAGGAGAGCTTTTATTCCTTGACTTCCAGCTTCTGGAGGTTGCTGGCATTCCTTGGCTTGTGGCTGTATCACTTCAGTCTCTGCCTCTGTGGTCACATAGCCTCTTCCTCTTCTTTGGATGTCGCATTCTCTGTGTGTTTGTCTTATGAGGACACGTGATTGCGTTTAGGGACCCCCTGGATAATCGCAAACAAGCTTCCCTTATCATGATCCTTAACTTACATCGGCAAAAAAACTTTTTACAAAATAAGGTCCCATTCACAATTTCCAGGAATTAGGATATGGACATAGCTTTTGGGGGGCTACCATCCAGCCTACTGCACCTTGTATTGTGTAGCTTTCAAAGAGATTTCACATGCATCATCTTATTTGATCATCTTAATAAATTTATGATCCTGGAGCTCGAAAACAGTAATCCAACTTTGATTCCTCCTCCCAACTTTGATTTCAAGATATAATTTTCACCATCATGGGCTCTCCAGACTTGTGTTTGTCCTAAGTGGTCAGAGACAGCTCCTCTCATGCTGACCTTCATCTTCTCCTGCTCCAAGTCAGTAAGTAAATAGTCAAGGTTGTTCCTTCCAATCTCTCTCCTCTTGTTACGTATTTGTATAACTGAGCAGAATGAGACTAGAAGGCAGAAGCATAGAACACACAATTTAATGTTTATTTCTCACTTTCCACTGTCAAGCAGACTATGAAGTCTTTTTTTGGCCTCTGACCACTATTTCTTTTCAAGATCTGTTAGTGGATGGATATGTTAGTTTTCTATAGCTGCCATAACAAATGACCACAAATTTAGTGACAACACAGGTTTACTATCTTACAGTTACGTGGGGCAGAATTCTGACATTATCTCAACAGGGTAAAATCAAGGGTTGGGCAGGGCTACTTTCTTTTCTGAGAGCTCTGGCCGGGGTGGGGGGCAAGGAGCAGAACTCACTTTCTTGCCTTTTCCACCTTCCAGAGGCTGCCCACAGTCCTGGGCTTGTGGTCCCTCACTCCATCTTCAAAGTCAGCAAATGTGGCATCTCTCTGATCCATCTTCTGTTGTCACATCTCTCTCTCTGACCACAGCTAGGAAATATTCTCATATGATTAAACTGGGCTCATCTGGATAAGCCAGAATAATCTCCCATCTTAAAATGTGAACCCTTAAGCACACCTGCAGAGTCCCTTATGCCTTACAAGGGTAATATATTCACAGGTATCATGGTTAATTTTATGTGTCCACTTGATTGTGCTAAGGGAAACCCAGAAAGTTGATTTAAAAAATGATTTGTGGATGTGTCCGTGAGGTTGTTTCTAGAAGAGATTACATTTGAATCAGTACAATGAATAAAGAAGATCATGCTCCCCAACGTGGGTGGGCAGCATTCAATCCACGGTGAGCTCATATAGAACAGGAAGGCAGAGAAGGGGCAAATTCTCTCTTCTTGAACTGGGGCAGCCATCTTCTGCCCTTGGACACTGCGACTCCTGGTTCTCAGGCCTCCAGTCTAGGACTGAACTATACCACTGGATATCCTGTTTCTTCAGCATGCAGATGGCAGACTGTAGGATTTCTCGTCTTTCATAATCAATTTTTATAATAAATCTCCTCTTATATAAACAAATAAATAGATAAACAAACAAACAAATACATAAATAAAAACTCTGGAGAACCTTGTAATACAGCAAGTTCCAGGGATTAGGGTGGGGACATTCACAGTAGATGAGCCTCAGGTCAAGCTGATAGAAAGTGGCAATCTTATCTTTCCAGGCATGGATGCAGCAAACACAGCTCAGCGTAATACATCTCCGTAGGGTCCTTCACCTCTATACAATGGGAAAATGGTCTCAGCTGTGGCTCAGGACAGTGAAGACTGGCATCAGAGAGGCCACGAGAGAGGGGGTAAAGCCACCCAGAGCACTGGCTGTGGTCCATGGCAGTGCTTATTCGCGCCCCTTCCTTTTCCTTCTTTTCACCCCTCCCCTGAGCTAAAAGATGCTGGAAAACATTTACTTTGAAGGTTTGTCTTTTTCTCATCATTAAGATGAAACTTGACGTCTCTTATCCTAGCCTGGTATTTATGGATTCCTGCTTATACCCACAGTCCCCTGCCAGGACTGGGTTTAGCTGATGAACCCGCAGGTTCTCTTTTTTTCATTTTTCACTCTTTCATCATATTAGCCAACAGTGACTCATTTAAGGGCCATGAAACATTCCTGTAAGAACAGGCCATTGTGTGTTATCAATGGAGGCTTCAGAAACCTCCTGGTCAAGGCTGCTTTTTTTTTTTTTTTTTTAAATAGGGAGGAGGGGAGTTTCTGTCTCAATCAGACAATGAGGACATTATCTTTATTTAAGAGAGAAAGATCACAATAAAATCTGAGACATTGCTTACAGTTTCATCCTCATATCAGCCATATGTTGGATACTAGTCTTCTAAAGGGCCCCAAACAATGAGAAAAGGAAGGAAAAATAAAGCGAAGAATAAACCCTACTTCCACAAAGTAGTTTTCACTTAAAATTTGCTTTTTAGCCTGTTTTTCCCTTGACACACACACATGCACACACGAATAAGGCAGGTAAGTTCTTGATATAACTAAGTTATCATAATACCTCTATTCCGAAATAAATTATAAGTACCTTATATTCAAAAGTTATCCTTTAGATTCACTAACACAGTAAGATTTGTAAAATAGATAAGTGGCTTCAGAAATATTCATGCTACTGATCATTTGTGTGTGTGTGTGTGGTACGCGGGCCTCTCACTGTTGTGGCCTCTCCCGTTGCGGAGCACAGGCTCCGGATGCGCAGGCTCAGCGGCCATGGCTCACGGGCCCAGCCGCTCCGCCGCATGTGGGATCTTCCCGGACCGGGGCACGAACCCGTGTCCCCTGCATCGGCAGGCGGACTCTCAACCAGTGCGCCACCAGGGAAGCCCTACTGATCATTTTTGATTGCTAAATTTCTTACTTAATGATATGAGTGAAAAAGTAGATTTCAATATCTCATGAATATCCTCTGGAAAAGTGAGTTTAGTCCACAATTGGATAAGTGGACTATATTCCTGTCTTCATTTATCTGAACATTTCCACCAGTTGGAAGAACTGTGCTCAGTGTTGGGGATGAAGTGATGATAAGGCCCATCCCTGCTTTGAGGATTCCATGGTTTTTGACAACATAATTAATGACTCACCACTTTGGGCATTCTTAACAGCATAACATTGCAAGAGGAAGCCTAAAGGTTTTGTGCAGGTCTGTAGTGGACTGCTGATTTGTTTGTTTGTCTGTCCAACACCCCCCTCCCTATTCTGGTACAGCATCTTGATTGTCCTCTAGGGAAATGCTCCTTCCTCGCTCTGCATCTGTGTGGTTTGGGGCAGGGCTCTACCTAACTCAGGACCCCAAAGATGGGTGCATGACCCAGGCTTAGCCAGTCAGAATACCCCATCCTTTCTGGCAGTAGTAATGTGTTCAGGAACAAACACATACCCAATGGATTAAACAGGACAAGAATCACTAACTTTTGTACCAAACATCCCCAAATCTCAGTGTTTGGTCTCTCTCTCACAAAAAACCCAACAAAACCCAACCCATATGTTCCTGATCAAGTGGCTCTTCAGGATGGCTTCCTCCAAATGGTGACTCAGGAATCCAGGCTCCTTTCAACAATGGCTGTGTCACAGCCTGGGACCTCAGAATCCTCTGGGCCCCTGGAACCACTTGCTGAATCCTCTGTACCAGCCAGTCAATGAGTGGAGAGGGAGGTCTTGTGGAGATCACTATGCATGACCCAACCGAGATGCAAAGTATAGGTTAGCTGTATGCCCAGGAGGAAAAGGCAATAATACTTGGGGGACTACATAGTATTAAATGATTAAGGCACACCCAAGTTAATCAGGGCCAAATTCTGGAATTGTTCTTTCTTGACGTTACAAGGAAAGGATTTTGAGGGAGGCATAGGTGGAAAGGGGAAAGTTTACTAAAATGATAGAATCATGTCTGGACCTTATGGCCATTGCAAGGCAAGAACTCACCTGAAAAAGAAGTTAAGGTAAAAGCAAGAGCTGAGAGATGGAGATGGCCCAGGGCCTTGACAGGTAAGGCCAGCAACATGCCTAAGGTGCAAATATAAGGAAGCAAAGCCCTGCAAGCAGGCTCTGGCTCTCAGGGCCCTTTAAGTGTGGGGTCAGCACTTACACAACTCAGTTGCCTCAAAACCTGCACCCTAGACACCCAGCATGCCTCCCTCCAGACCCTGCCCTGAAATAGATAAATTCTTGGTGGTATTATTTGAACCCCTGGATCCATCTAGAACCTGTCCCATACCTTGGAATTTCAGCCACATAAGCCAATAAACATACTTTTTACTTAGACCCTTTTAAGTTGGTTTTTGTGTCTTACTACCAACAGGATTCTGATGAATATGCATTAATGTCAAAGAGAACCAGTGCAAGGTTTTAAACAGGAGAGTGGCACAGTCAGATTTGTGCTTTAAAGAGGCCACTGTAGTTGCACAATCTGTCTGCAACACACGCCAGCCATTCTCTCTGAAAATAGGCAGAGTTATCTCACCTCTAAGTAGATCTTTCTCTATGTAATTAATGTTAATCCTGCCATCAGAATTTGCATCTGAATGCAAGTGCAAAAGATTTGTCTCAATCAAAATAGCCTTTATATTTGATGTTTTCAAGTTTCCTGATTTTAGCTCAAAGTTTTTGAAGCTGGTACTGCAAGCAAGGGTTCTTCTGTACCTTTTCTGGTACCGCCAGGACCAATAAAAGTTTCCAATCTTATAGCAGAAAAACATACTGGAATTTTAGCACCGAGTCTTAGGAAAATGAGGAAGTGAAATGAGTTCTTGCCTTTGGGGATTAAATTTGACATTGGGAAAGAACCAAAAAGTTTACCTACTGTTTGTGCAGCACCTGCCAATGTCACTCCCATATTTGGCCCCAGTGGGGCAGTGGTGAACATTACCCTAAAGTCCAGAAAGTGGAATAGAATCCACTGTCATTGTAAACTATATCTCTAGACACTTGACAGTCACTACCAACATTTATTTCCCTTGCTCTCCTTGGTGTTGGAGCATATGTCAGGAAAGTGCCAGTGTTTACATAAATGTAACAACGGTTAAAAAAAAAAAAAGGTAACAATGACCCCAGCGGACACAGACAGGACAGTGGGCCTTTGACATAACAGTACTGCTGCTCTGGGCAGACAGAGGAGCCAGGTTGGGGGCAGCTAAGGCAGGAGCAAGCAGGCAGCGGTGTTTCAATGAGTCGGTTTTTATGCAGATCGATTTCTGTTTACTCTATGCCCTAGAATATTGTGGTACATGCTGCCTTCTTATTATCAAATACCAAAATTTCTTCCTGTCAGTGGTTTCTTAATTTTCAAGAGATAGAAAGCAGACATTTCCCTTGAAGCTGTTTCTACTGATAAGTATCCCAGATCATCTCAGGAATTCCAATTTATCTTATCTCCTCAGCAATACTGCCAAGGGAAACATCAGACTTCTCATTTAGAGAAGCCAGAAGGTCATTTGAGTTCATATAGGAAATGAACTGTATGTATATACTTTTCCATTTCCCCATTAATTTTGGTTGCAGACTGTCTTAGAATATTAACAGGTGATTTCTCCTTCGAACTTTTCTTTGGTCACGGTGTCTCTCCATAGATTTGAGGATGGTATTAGGAGGCTTGGGTCCGCTATCCTTGGGAAAATCCCTTATGTGTTCCCGGTCTGACTTGCCCCAGTAGTAAATCAGAAATAAAACCATTTCCTTGTCAGGATCTCTGAAACACATTGCTACATTGCCTTATAGTTTTATTTTAAAATGAATCTTCTTGAATTCACACCCTTGTATTTTCTACCCTAAAAACTCTCTAGAATAGACTTCTCCTTGTCTTAGACTGTTTTATGAAAATTCTAGAGTCGAGCCACCATCCCCTTCTAAGAAGAGTCTTTGTGTTCTGAGAGGTAGATCCAAAAGCTCTTTGCTTTGCATTACTTTTAATTATTATAATCATCTGGGGATCCCTCAAAACTCTTTAATGAAGACATAATGAGCAGTTATATGCTTATGGACAATCAAAACATAATTCTGTGCTAAACATATGGATCTGTTGTCATTAATCTAGGTATTTACCTAGGCTTATCTCATCTTTACCCAAAATACTACTTTGTGCTAATGGAGTCTATCTGTATTCTAGAATCAGAAAGAATTCCTTTTCCTTCACTTAAGGGCTTGGAAGAGGAGACAAGCAAGGATAATGAGCCCATTTTGGAAATGCATCAAGTAGTGTTTGGTCGTACAAATCCCTAACCATTTACAAGGTGATTTGTCAAAGTGGTGTTTACCCCACTTGGAATGGCTTTCCTTTGGATTCTCGAAAGCCCTCTCATCATAAAAGGCAGGATTCTGGGTCCCTGTCATTCATTCATTCATTCATTCACTTGTCAAATATTGATTAAGTTCCTAATATGGGCCAGGTGCTGTTCTAGGCACTTGGGATGCACCGCTGAACAAAATCAATCAAATTTTCAGCCCTCATGGTGCTGACATTCCTCTCTGCAGCCTTCACTGGTCTCTCTTTTCTTTGAAGTTGCAACATTTATAGCTGAAACACTGAATTTAATCCTTACCCATGTACTCTTATGTGTGGTGCACTAATTATTATGAGCTAGACTTACAGCATTGAGTTAAATGCACAGACCTTTTGGTCAGCCGGACTTGGTCACATCTCACCTGATGGGGCCTTAGCTTGAGCTAAGTCTCAAATTCAGCCTCATTTTCCTCATCTGTGCAACGGGGAAAACAAAACCATCAAACCCACAGAATTGCTATGAGGATTCAGGCAAAGTACTTAGCCCTGCATGTAGCACACTGAAACACATTTTTTTAAATTTTATTTTTATTTATTTATTTATTTATTTTTGGTTGCGTTGGGTCTCTTGCTGCTCACCAGCTTTCTCTAGTTGCATCGAGCAGGGGCTACTCTTCGTTGCAGTGCACGGGCTTCTCATTGCAGTGGCTTCTCGTGGCAGAGCACAGGCTCTAGGTGCGTGGGCTTCAGTAGTTGTGGCACGTGGGCTTAGTTGCTCTGTGGCATGTGGGATCTTCCTGGACCAGGGATCGAACCCATGGACCTTGCATTGGCAGGTGGATTCTTAACCACTGCGCCACCAGGTAAGTCCCAGAAAAACACATTAAAATGTTAGCTATTATTCAGCGTTGAGTATGAAACACTCTACAAATTCAAGTATTGAAGAAATATCTTTAAAACTGCCCTCATCTTCATCACACTGGGCAGAATAGAAAGTCATTTTTAGTCACTGCTGTGACTTCTTCCTCTCTCTCTAGATTTCTTAAGATTTTGAGAGGCTTCTGTTTGGAATTTGGTGGGAGGGAAGGGTCTCTCATGTCCCATTGGTCACAATCACCATGATACTGTTGCCCTACAGTATGGTGGCTTTCAGCTTTGGGACCACGCATAAGGCTCAGAATCTTTGCTAAGGCTGAGATCCCAGTTCCTGGGACCCTTCTAGGTCCCTGTTTCCCCAAACTCAACATTTCAAGCTGCTTCTTGGTGTGTGTGGGGGGGGAAATCTCTGCTTCTCTCTTTTTGCCCTTGCAGATACACCCCTTTCAGTCCTTTGAATCAAGGACACCCAGAAAATGTCTTTATCAATTCAGCCTTTTACAAAAGCAAGAAGAGATAGACTACTTGCTTCCAGAAGCTTCAGTTTCCTGCTCTGCCACGAAATTCCCCTGAGGCAAAGGAGCCCCTCTGGAAGCAGGGAGGGGTCTGGAAAGGGGACTGTAGTGAGAACAGACTCAAATGAATATCTCAATACATCTCCTGCAACATCGGGCTGTTCTTTGCAGTTGGGGCTGTGTCTTGTACCTTTTTTGTCATGTCACCTGACAAAAAAACTGAACATAGGGAACAGATGTGGAATGCGTGAGCTAGGCCCATTCTGTGCATGTCTGAGTCAGATTGAAATGGATGTGACTTAGTTCCAGGACTTTGATCTGTGAGTCACAGGCCCATGGAGTCTCCACCTCACATCACTCCAGATGGCATCCTGTAAAAGGCATGTCAGCCTTGGATCTTGTTCCTGGAGAGGGAGACACACTTCATCTCCCAACAAGGGCCCATCGCCTGGACTCTGAGCCTTTCTCCCTTTTATTTTTATGCAAGTGTTGTAAGTAAATAGTACGACTCGTATTTTGTGAGATACCCAGTCCCATCCCCTGATCGTTGGGACACATAATTCCACCCCTGACTGTAACATCATTCCCATCTCTTTCAAACAGTTACTGTTCTTTGTTTCCTTTTAGGTAATTTGCATTCGATAGAAAAGTTGCAGACTTTATCCTAGAGAGTCATCCAAGAACCATCCAAAAAAAAGGAGGATCACATTCAGAAATATTTGTTCAGAGTCAACAGAAAAGGAAATATATTATTACCAACGGATTTCTTCTACAGCGAATTAGAAAGTATGCATTGTTAAGACCTCTTTATGATTTGAAGTGGAATATTTTGGGGAAAAAGTACCCAGAGGGATAAAATTCCTTTTGATTCCCTTTGTAGTTATTAAGAGGACAGACTGTAACCAAACCATGGGGTAAGAACCCCAGCTCCTGCACTCATTGTCTCTAGGACCTAGGGCAATGCACTTAACCTCCCTGGACCTTCATTTCCTTGCCTGTCAAATGTGTGTGATGCTGGTGTTGCTCTTAGTATGGCAGCAGATGCTGGTGGCCCCCTTAAGTCCCCTGGGCACCCTCCTCTTGAACACCAATGTCTTCTTATTGCAGCCTCGCGAGCCTCTCTGGAAGGGGGTCTTGGACCACTCAGACACGTGTGAGGCAGGCCAGGAGTGCCATGGAGCTAATGGCCCCTGGGAGCAGCTCCTTTAACCAATGAAAGAAGAGATGGGTAGGAAATACTCCAGCTTTCTTGTCCCTGTGGGGAGTCTCTGAGGCATCTGTTCACCATCCTCTCTCAGAGGCTGCCAACAGAATCAAGCCCAGCTCCTCACAGCGGTAACCACTCATGAATGCACCCACAGTGGCTTCTTTTCCTTCCCAATCTCACTCTCCAACCTGACAAAAACACCTTTGTTTGGAATCACCTCCCAAACAAACTACTTCCTCTAAATTCTAGTCACAGGGAAACGCAACCTAAGACAACTATGAAGTAATTCATATTATAAAACGCTTAGATCTCTTCCTTACTCAAAGTAAACACTACGTAATTATTGGTTAAACCAAGAAAATAATAATAAAGTAATTATACGTAAGTTAGTTTGCCAGACTGAGATAATCCAACAATAGGATAACATGTTTTACTGGGTTGGAGTTGGCAGGGAACCCAAGACCGAGGGAAAAATAACGCCTGAGAAAGAGAGCATCTGGTAACATGAGATTCAGTACCATTTTTTTGTGTACCTATTATGTACAGAACAAATATTTTCAATAACAAGGATAAAAGATGAGTCCTTGTATTTTCCCTCCAGGCCCAGAAATTTCCTGACATGTACATATACACGTATTCACAAATATATACATATGTATTTATAGATCTGTACATTCACACTCAACACACACAATACTACACACTACAGGAGCACAAGCATACACATATTTACATGCTTTCTTTCATGAGCAGTGATTGGGAAGGCCATGGCCAAGGGCAGAGTAAGTTTCTGTAACAGGCATGTATTGTACTGTACTGTATTGAGCTGTTATGGTGCAGCCATAACCATGTGTTAAAATATTGAAATACCTCCATACCAATTGGTTAGTAGCCACTGTCTTTTCTAGTCAACTATTTACAACAGTTCATTAGCAGAAAGTGTAGTAGTAAATGTGCCGTAAAGTGATATAATCCCTAGTCCAGAAATAATTGGAACAGATTTGCTAATGTTGTCATGCTAAATTTATCTTTAAATGAACAGTACACTTTTATAAGTGACCAAGCAACTCACCATCAAGAGTTGGTGATTTTTGTTACGCATAAAGTCTGATAACCCTCACCTGGAAATACAGCAATAATAATGAAATAAAATAAAACAAAATAATAAAAACCTTCACATTTTTAACATAATTTTATACTATATGCTCATGTGTTCAAGAATTCCCTATGTATGCATAAAGTCAAATTCAGAAATTAAATATAGAACAAGCCATGAAATACATCTTTCCACAATTAAATTCAATATTAATTAAATTCAAATTTAATTTGAATTTAACATTGAGCAAAACACCATCTATTACATTATTGTTTTTAATGTGAATTTAATTGATTTTGTAGTTTCCTTTGTATTTAACCCGAGAATTTATATCAAGCCTAAAGAGGTAATACCTACGTTTATTAAGTGACATTATAATAAAGATGAATTGAGTTGGGGTCCATGGCATTTTTCTCCTTTTACAAAAATTTCGCATCCAGGTCTGGGAACACAGAGCCTGTGGGCTTTAGCACCCAGCAACCCAAGTTTGCATCCTGACCCTGCATCAGACACCAGCTCAGTGTCTTGGGCAAGTCAGTTTACTTTCCTGAGCCTTTGTTCCCTCATCTTGAAAACAAAGCTAATCTCTCCCCCACCCCACCCCACCCCAACAGATTCTCTGGGAGTTTTTAAAAGATGATGTCAGTGAAGCATCAGCCTCCTTCCAGCTGGGAAAGGGCATTAGTAAATGTAACTTTCCCTGTGATTTCCCTTTCCTCTTCACTGGGGAGATGGGTCCTTTTTGTCAGCTGTTTGTTTTGTTTTTTGTTTTGACCTGTGAGCGTTAAAAAGTGAGTCAGGTCTTTACCCCGGGGAAACTTGAGCTTCCCAGCAGGGCCCCTGCATAATCTTAGGGGGCCCAGCGCAACATGAAAGTGCAGGACTCTGTTCCAAAGCAGCAAACAGTGCTATGGAAGGTATTAAAATAGAAACCATTTCCTTTTTTTCTTGGCTTCTGTCTGTCTGCCATGATGTTTATTTCCTAGTTAATGGCACGCCCCCTTGGGCACCAGGATGCCCCAGGTGAGCGCAGACCCTCATGAAGCCCCGGGGGCCTGCCGTCAGAGGTGCGCGTGCGCAGCGTACTGGCTACTGCGTTCCCCCTACCCATCCCCTGGGCCTTCTGCTGTGGCCACCGTGCGACACCGCAGCTGTCCCCATTCTTGTGCCCAGTTCCCCTCCAGGGACACTTGTTGGGTGGGAGTTGAAGGAGGCTGGGGAGGACCTAGAGCTCCAGAGAGTGGGGAAGGGAAGGCCAAGAACAAGCCTGAAAGAGGTAGTGGGAAGCTGGACCTTGTATGAACAAGCCTCCAAGATCCAGTGCATACTCCGTTGTGTTGTCGCATCAGGCTTCGTTTACAAAACAAAGTGGAAGATTAGATTATTAGGAATTGCAAGATGGCAACTGCAGAGTACTGAACTCTAAGAGCGACCCTTCTGAGAGCAGGGCCCTGCTGCCAATTAAGGGGGCCAGTAGGCATATGCTTACTGCCGTGGTTATTTCCCTAAGGACTTCACAGAAGTCAGAAAATTCATTTCACACATGAAAAGACATGCATCCGAATGGGAGGAAATAGAAGGGTTCCAGAAGGGCCTTGGGTGGCAGAAGCTAACTCCTTCCACAGCACGCCTGCCCCTGCCCCTCCACCACCCCGTAAATATCAGGCACTAGGACCAACTGGCTGATCTCAGATCTGAGTAGGTGTGTGTGGAGGGCAGAACTGGCTGGGCTATATCGGACATAGCTCAAGTGGGGTGTGTTTTCCTTTTGTCGTGCACAGAGGAATAGTGTTGCTGTCTTGGGAAGCGTCACCCTCTTGACAGCCAGGATTTCCCTTGATATGACCCATCCAGGCTGGGCTCCATTGATGCATTTTTGGTTGCTTTGTTTTCTGTTTTAGTTTCCATGCATTCTGTGGCCAAATATAGGATGAGAGATCCAGAACAGTCCAAATTTTTCAATTCTGTTTATACATACTGAGTCCTAAAAAGAAATCCAACAAAGTTCATGCTATTAACCACCCAAAAAGCCAAACTGAATTTCAGTCCAGAATCTTCCTCCCCCAGAGTGAAGACTTTGTAGCCCCAACACCTAGCATGGTGCCTGCACAAGGTACACGCCCAGTAAAAATCTTTGTTCTGTGAATGGCTGAGTGAATGATACACGGATCTAAGCTTTGGTGTTCCCTGTTGTCGCAGTTTCTTTCCCCTCACAGTAACTAAGGCAAAGTAAGCAAAACAAGTATTATTCCCCAATGCACATATGAGGAAATTGAGGCTGAGGAGGGTTAAGTGCCCAAAGTTATTGGGCTGGAATTAGAATATAGATTTCCTGAACCCCAATGCAGGGCTTTTGGCTTCTAAAGTAAACATAGCGAAATCCCACTGTCAACTTGAATGTAGGTTGGCTGTGCCGACAGCCCTACTTTTCTTAGCAAGGCACATTTAGTGTTATCTTTTAAGTTGTATCTTATAAGTTTTGTCTTATAAGTTACCCCTTTGGTGAGAAACACATTTTGGGGGGGAATCATGTTTCTTTTTTTTTTTTTTTTGCGGTATGCGGGCCTCTCACTGTTGTGGCCTCTCCCGTTGCGGAGCACAGGCTCCGGACGCGCAGGCCTAGCGGCCATGGCTCACGGGCTTAGTTGCTCCGCGGCATGTGGGATCTTCCCGGACCAGGGCACGAACCCGTGTCTCCTGCATCGGCAGGCGGATTCTCAACCACTGCGCCACCAGGGAAGCCCGGAATCATGTTTCATTAACTAGAGATGACGGTGAGCCGACTAAAGTAAATACTTTAAGGGGATCATTGTCATTATCATCATCAAAAATGCATTTTTGAAGGACATAATTAGCTACGGAATTGTCTCTCCAGTGTCCTTTTGATACAGCTACTAGAGAAGCCCCCATTTCAGAGCAACACGTGCTGACAGAGATGGGGGAGGGCAGAATCACGATTATAGACCCAAGTGCTGGAACTAAACATGCCGAATTCCTGCTCTGCTACTTATTAAGTGGGTGACCTTGGGGGAAATTAGTCTCTCTTGGCCTTAGATTCTCAGATGTAAAATTGAGATCATAAAAATAGAAAACTTGGATGCCTTCGGACATGGATTAATCGATGAAATATTCCCCTTGCATATAGGTCTTGGCATATCTGTGGGTGAGAGCATGAAAATATTAAATTCCCTTGTCCAGATGGCTAAATAAAGTACATCAACTCAACTGAAATAAAGGTGCAAAGTTCTGTATTTTCAGCCCACTGTTAGTGGCTTCTTTGTGTTTTACACGACTCAGACATAGGCACTAAGCTTGTCCCTAGATCTCAAGACACAAGTCCTTCTGTGTTTTATTTTTTTGGTTAGTTTCTGCATGTGAAAAAAATCAAACTTGCTGTCTGGCCTTTTGAAAGACAGTTTCTGAAAGTAAAGCTGAGATAGGAAAAAAAAAAACCCTTATTGTTGCTAAATTCATCCCCAACTGTGATTGGGAATTTCATTGAAAATAAAAGTTTTAAAGATCATCTCTAGTGGAAAATTAATTATTCCAGGCTTATGTTTCCTTAAATGTATGCATGAGATAGAGTCTCTTTCTACAGCTTTGAAACGTACAATTGCCTTGTGATCCTAATTCTCATATTCTACCGCAGAAATCTGTTACTCCTTGCTTAGTTTTCCTCCTTCAATATAAATCATCTGAAAGGGAGGATGAAAGGGGATGGTGGGGCCAGGCCAGCAATCTTTAGACAAGTGGAATCCAACCAACACTTTCAGATCCTCTCCTCCTACAAGCCCAGCTGTAGCTGTAAGTGTGAGCCTAGTATCCCCATAATAACTGCGTTTCCATGTAAACAGATCTCAGGGAGACTTTAGAATGTACACACCAATTTGCTCATTTCTGCTGTGTGGAGAGCAAACAAAACTATCCAAACCTTTGTTCACATTGCTTTTCTTTAGAGATAAAAACCTATTAATGGTTATCTAGGTATAAGGACCTATTTGATTAATGCTAAACCTCCAAATAGTAGGAAAAACTGCAGTAGCTGGAGAGAGGACAAAGTAATTTAAAGTATATTTTGTGGTGTACTTATTCAACAGATACTGAGAAACTTCTGTTTTCTATACAGTGTCCTAGGTTTTGGGCATGGAGCTCTGAACAAGACAGACGTAGTCCCTTTACAATACACAGGTTAATGGGGAAGACAGACAGTAAACAGATCTTTTAGGAAACACATTTTAGGGACATATATACCAAAATAAGCAAACAAAACAGCAGTACCTTAATCTTCTTATGAAGGAGGAATGTGCATTGTCCTACCATGAAAACTGGGAATTAAATCTATGACTCAGTTTCTTCATCAGTAAAATGGGAGTGATTCTACTTACAGGTTTATGGTGAGGCTCAGATAGTGAACATTAAGTTTGATTTTCAAATTTGGATAATATGAGTCTTTACTGAGTTACTATTTTGTATCAAGCAATACTCAGAGAACTTCAACAGAAAATTCCCCATCCAAACTTCACAGGACAGCCCCTGGGAATTGGAAGCAACACCAAATGGAAAAATTTCATACTAAGAACTGGTTCCACATGGACTTGTGGCCTTGCTTGGAACATGAGATTAAAATAAGCCAATTTGGAATTGTCCCCAATAAAATCAAGCTGTTAACTTTTTATCCTCACATTCACTAAAACTGATATTCCTTCTTTATTTCTAACTCTCCATAATTTGCCAAATTATGTTGGAATTAAACCAGTTCTGATTTGCAAATTTCTTTTCTAAGGAAAATGGTGATTCTCTTTGCTTCATACTTGCATGTGTGGGAGTCAACCAAGATTTGAAAAATCAATTTGAAGCTGACACACAGAAGCCTTAATTAATGGTTCATCTTTTAAAGCTTGTGAATCCCTTTGATGATTGGTGAGTCCCTGCTAATTTTAATTAACTCCGGGGAGATACACAGGAACTTAGAATGTGGCTACAGTTAAGAATTGGCCCATGTCACAGGCAGATCAGCTAGGTGGTTTGTGACCACCTAGAGGGGTGGGAGGGAGGGAGACGCAAAAGGGAAGAGATATGGGAACATATGTATATGTATAATTGATTCACTTTGTTGTAGAGCAGAAACTAACACACCATTGTAAAGCAATTATACTCTAATAAAGATGTTAAAAAAAAAAAAAGAATTGGCCCACATAAAAAATGACATTGTCTTAACATATTTTTTACCCTGTGCGTCTGATTCTTGGCCATTACAGTCATAGATATAAACAAGTTTCTACTGTTCAGCATTAGACTACCAGTTTACTCACCCTTGAACGAGTGAATGGTCAGGTGGTGCTCCATCTTATGCAACATCAGCAAAATTTTGATTATGCTACTTGCCTTCCAGGAGAGAAGTGTCAGAGGAGCGAGGAAAAAAAGCTACAATCTTTGGATGGTAATTAAGTTCCCCCATGGTCTCCCCAAGCACTGTCTAACTTTCCACCACTTTTATGTTCTAAAAAAATTACATTATGAACACACACACACACACACACACACACACACACACACACAACGATGTCTCAAAGTACTCCACATTTAACATCATAATTACGCATTCATATTTAGAGTATGCAGTTTCCTCCTCCCGAAACACTTCTCTCCATATTCTCCCTATCTCAGAACTTTATTTTTCAAGTTTCAGCTCAAGAGTCACACCTTGCAAGACCTTCTGGGATCTCCCCAAGTCCGGGTGATGTTGCTTCCGATTCTCTACTCCCCTGCTCATAGGCTTTCTGCTTACCAGGGTACTGGGTGTATGGGGTGGTGGCCACAGATACCCTGCATTCTGGTTCAGACAAAAAATACAGCCACTGCCCATGATCCAGAAGCAGGATGGACTGCAGTTAAGGACATGCTGACAAGGCAGAACAGCTTTGATTAGAGGAACCTCACCGAATAATCCACATACTGATTAACCCGGCCTCAGGGAATCAAGAATCCACAGTGTTTCATCCTCTCTGATTGGGCTTTCACAAACGGAAGCCCACAATATTAAGCCCATAGGCAACGTTAAGGTGAGGCCCCACAAACTCACATAAATGGCAGCATGTCTGTTGCCAAGCCTTGCCATCCTTGTACCAACTCTGGGGCGCATGCCCCATATTCATTTTTGTTCTCCAGGCCCTAGTATACCTACCGTTGATTTCTTAGGGTTCTGGTAGTGAGAATGTGTGCCAGTGATTCCAAAGTGTGCTTGATTTGGAGTCCCCCGGCCATAGCCACATCATGTGATGGCTTCCAACCAATCGGGGCAATACCAGCACCCACCTTCTCTTGACCTTGGTAAACACTGACCTGTTCTCTGTCCTTATAGTTTTGCCTGGTCCAAGTGCTAGATGAATGAGGTCCTGCAGTACACAGCCTTTGGCTTCAAAGGCGTTATGTTTGCCTAGCATAATGCATGTGAGCTTTATGCATGTTGTTGTATATATCGGAAGTTCATTCCTTTTTATAAGTAAGTATGGTTTCAAGTACAACTCTAGATCATCTCTTAACCTGAATTGTGCCTAGATGATCTGTAAAAATTGTACTCTTTTGTCTGTCCCCCATGCCTCTCCAAAGTCACACAGCCTTGTACTTTTCACTGCAGTGACCACCGCTCATCCACCATGCTAAGCTCTATGGTTTAATTATATTTTAAAGTGACCTCAGAGCAGGAAAAGTGATACTTTTGAATACCTAAGAAGCAAAGGCTTTTAAGAAGATGTTTTCTGCCCTCTTCTAAAAATATTCATGATGTCATCTTGGGTCCAAGGTGTCCACTGGGATGTGATTTAGAAGGACTTGAACAAGGCTACACATTAAAGTATTTTCTCCAATTATATCTCTTCTCTCTTTCCTTCCTCCCTCCCTCCCTCCCTTTCTTCCCTCCCTCCCTCCTTCCCCCCTTCCTTCCTCCCTTCCTTCCTTTCTCTCCATCTCTCAATTTTTTTCTCTCTGTTTTTCTCTTTCTCCTGGTAAAAAGTATCTTCCCACCTGGAGCAAATCAAATAGGAAACTGGTTTTTAATTTGGATAGCCTCAGAATTTGTAAACATTTTTTTTCTGGATCATCTGCTGGCAGTCAACAAACACAATTTCCATAGAGTGTATAAAGTGGTGATAATGCTCTGAAGAATAATAAATCAAGAAAGAGGATGGGCCCCTAGCCCCTCTCCCCGCTTGGCAACCACAAGTCTCTTCTCTATGTCTGTGAGTCTGTTTCGCAGATAAGTTCATGTGTCATATTTTAGATTCCACATATAAGTGATATCATATGGTATTTGTCTTTCTCTTTCTGACATACTTCACTTAGTATGATCATCTCTAGGTCCATCTATGTTGCTTTCGCTTCCTTTCTAATAACACTGTAATAAAATGGAATAAGTGTTCCTGCTGAAAAAAAAATAAAAATAAAAATAAAAAAAAAATAAATAAATAAAAAAATAAATAAAAAATAAAAAAAAAAGAAAGAGGATGGGAAACACCTGGGTAAAGGCAGTCAGTGAGCATCCCTGCAATAAGCCATGCAGATGTCTGTGCAAAGCAGATTCCCAGCGAGGACCAAATCCCTGAGGTAGAAACACACTGATGTATTTCTTTATAATCCACTTTGCTGATTCTTTAAAAGGTAATCTTTTGGAAGTTTCTGACAATAGTAACTGTAAACACTGTTGACCTTGAACAACACGGGTTGGAACTGTGTGGATCTACCACTTACATGCAGCTTTTTTTCAATAGTAAATAGTACAATATTACAAGGTTGATTGAATCCATGGATGTGGAATTGTGCATATGGAGGGCCGACTATAAGTTACACAAGGATTTTCAACCAAGTGGCGGGTTGGTGTCCTTACACCCTGCTAACACCACCCCCTCCCCATGCCCTGTATTGTTCAAGGATCAACTGTATTAAATATCTTTGGGATTAAAGAAAAAACTGAACACAGTAGTAATATCAAGGGCCACAGAAAGCCCTACATTTTATCCTCACTGAGGCATCTGTAATCCCGAAGATGATGATCTGGTTGGTTTCCTTTGACAGCAGCTCTGACCACTAATCACAAGCTCTGATCCCAGCCTCTCAGGCTTCCTGGTGAGATTGCTGACTCTGATCCCACTTTATTTTTAGTTGAACCAAGGTGATAACAGACACACACACACAGAGTGAATGACCCACAAACTCTCAAATCAAAAAGTCAACTGGAAAGAATGTCTTTGGGTGTGCTGTTGCAAAACAGAATAAATTGTTTTCAGGATTTATGACTACTTTTTAGAAAGACAACCTATCATGTACTTTTCCTTTTTTTCCCATGTTTCTTGCTGCTGTCTCTCTGAAATCTTTGTCCACTCCTCCTGACTTCCCCCCACCGTCGTTGATAACAGCCGAATGATCTGGAGGGAAGATCTTCAACTGGAGTGTGTAGTTTCACTATCGAGTTACTTTGTATGAGAGTTTGGGAAGTAATTCCTCAATGGATCCCCTGCTAATGCCTACCACACTTGAGGTGTTTTTTAAATAAAGCATTCCTGAAAAACTTTACATTCTGTAAAATCATGTGCTTAAAATAAGCGGGCTTATGAATAAGAGGAGGGTGGCAAAGCACTCAGTGCTGATGCCCTGCGTATCTAGAGCCTTAACAAAAGCAATGACTTGGAAACTGGGGAAGGCATCATGAATTTTCTTGGCTGCAGATATTAAAAATGAATAAAACCAGTAGAGTGAACCTGGCCGCAATTCATTAGATTGGTTCACAGCTGCAGGAACTGAGACCAGGCTGGTGGAAGGGGCAGCTGCTAAGGTGAGAGCAAGTGCAACCTGCCCAGAGCCAATAGCATCCTCACAGCAGGGAGCCCGTATCTTGGGGGAGAGTGGGGGAGGGGCAGGAAAGACGGGATGCAGGAAATTGTGTCAAATTTTCCTAAAACATAGATGAAGTACAGCAGCCAGGTTGAGAGATCTTCCTTCCCTGTGGAAGGCTATAATTCTACTCTTCTTTCTTTGCCTCCCATTGTCCAGGAAATTTCGTGTGTGAGCTAACACGAATTTCCTGTTACACTGGTAGCACTTCCCTGTTTACCATTTGTTTGTGGCCCTCTTCACATTACAGGAGCCACACCTTGCAGGAAAATACACTGTATTTGACCCGTTAGGATTGGATTCTCTTAAATTAGCAAAAAGGTAAAGGGTGTTGCAGTGGTTACAGAATAAGAATGGTGACAATGATAGGTTCTATTTATTTAGTGCTTTCCACAGGCCAGGCGCTTTGCTAAATATTTCATAGATATTATCATATTTAATCTTTGCAGTGATCCTATGTCAGAGGAATTTCTATCCCTATTTTACCCATGACAGACCTGAGACTAAGAGAAGTGCCGTAACTTGATCAATGTCACCTTGTCAGGTATAATGCAGAACTCACAACTCATTTCCAAACCTCACGCTCTTAACCATCTCTTGCTTGATTCTGTGAACTCAGGGCTAAGTCTTAAAATGATTATTAATTAAAAGATGGATTTGATACCAGGAGAAAATGATAAAGTAGGCCCCAGGCTACAGAGCTCTTCTCTGGATAATAAAACTGAAACATTTCTTTTTTTCTTAAATTTAATTTAAAAATTTTTAATGAAGTATAGTTGATTTACAATGTTGTGTTAGTTTCAGGTTTATAGCATAGTGATTCACATTCTTTTCTCTTATAGGTTATTACAAAATATTGAGTATAGTTCCCTAAAAGCATAATTTCTGTGCCCCTTTTGCCTCAGGTTTCCATTCTCTGCACACCAAAGAGACAGCTATCCAATCTTAGTGGTGTATGAGCACCATCAAATAAGGTGGGCTTAACACATTGTTCTGTGCTGTATTTTTTATTTTATTTTATTTTATTTTTTTTTTTGCGGTACGCGGGCCTCTCACTGCTGTGGCCTCTCCCGTTGCGGAGCACAGGCTCCGGACGCACAGGCCCAGCGGCCATGGCTCACGGGCCCAGCCGCTCCGCAGCATGTGGGATCTTCCCGGACCGGGGCACGAACCCGTGTCCCCTGCATTGGCAGGCGGACTCCCAACCACTGCGCCACCAGGGAAGCCCCTGTGCTGTATTTTAAATGCACTACAAACAGAATGCCGAGAAGGGCTGTAGGAGTCTTAGAGACCAGAAGGAGAATGTAAGACTAAAATACCAGATAGATATGGACAAAGAATTGGAAGGTTTAAAACAGCAAATGATTAGTCTTTGCTTTTGCCCTTTGTTTATTTGGCTTAATATAACAGAAATTTATTGTCTCACAGATCTGGGAGCCAGAGCTCAGAAATTAAGGCATCAGCAGGGCCTTGCCCTCTCTAAAGACGTACGGAAAACCTTCCTGGCCTCACCTAGCTTCTGGTATTTTGCTGTCAATTTTTAGTGTTTCCTGGTTTGCAGATGCATCAAGCCAATCGCTGCCTAGGTCATCACCTGGCATTCTCCCTGTGTCTCTGTCTTCTTATAAGGACACCAGTCATATTGTATTAGGGGCTACATTTTATGACCTACTGCTTTTGTGACCTCATTTGAACTTAACTAATTGTATCTACAATGACCCTATTTCAAAATCTGGTCACAACCTGATTTACTGGGGTTTAGGGCTTCAACTGATCTTTTTTAGGGACACAATTCAACCCATGACAGTCATTTTTTTCTAAGCACTGAACATATCGCTTACCTTTCATGGCATGGAATAATGCATCTGAGAAATAGCTCCTTTGTTAAATCCTGCATTTATGCCTCCATTACTAGTCCCTGAGTACATTTGACAACTGCTTTTTGAAATGCTTAAAAATGTATATAAATTAACTACAGAAAGAGATATAATCTCAAATCCCAGTTACACGAAGAACCTGGAAATAAACACCAGAGAGGTCCAGATTTCCAAAAATTAAGAAAAAATTAGGAAAAATTTGTCAGTAGCATATGGAATAATAAAAATGTTGCCAATGGGAACACTAAGGGGTTAACCTTATTCTCTTCTTTGAACTTAATCAGGTGATGCTTCAGAATCAGCTACCCTTACATAACATATTATTCTCATAACTCTTGGCTTCCTTCTGGCATCAAAAATAACAGGAACATTAAAAAAAGCAGAAAAGGGAGGAAGAGAGAATTTTGAAGTAGTGGAAGGAAATAACTGTACCATAACAATTAGCTTTACATCCTTAGTAATGTATAACCTGGATTAAAAATGCAAACAAATTTTATAATTTTCTATTATTCCAAATGTTAAATCAATAGAATTGGCTCTAAATCCATTTAAGTCTTTAGAATACCTTGAGAAACTTCTTCAATTATCTTATCAACCAATCATTCTACACTTACTGTATTTATTTATGTTTTCTCATAGTTTATGGTCTCAACAGTGACATGTATGAGACTCCTGGAAGCTGAAAATACACATCGAGTGGTTTGTGTCAAGCTATATTATCTAATATAGGTAAAAATTTCAAGAGAGAAATAAAATTTTGAATGAAGAAATAAAATAAAAATAATGATTTTTAAAATCTCACATTAAAATATCCTCATTGTAGTAGCTCAGTGTGATGTTCTATAAAATTTGGGAAATTTATCAACAATCTAGAGGTCACAAAGTAAACCAAAAAAAAGAAAAAAGAAAAAAAATAGAGGTCACAAAGTAGATGAAGCCAAATCAACCCATTAATCTCAATTCCTCTGTATGTATCTCTATCCATTTCCCATCTCAGTCTCTGTATCTATCTTCTTATAGGAAGAAAAATATCGATGTAAACTGTATACATAATCCTATGGATTTCCTTTTTCTATTTGCTTTGTTTTTGCCTTTAATTTTTTACTGTGATTCCCTTTAAACACTTCAATATCTTGTCACCTTAAAAGGGGAAAAAGAATTATGAAAAAAAGAAAGAACCATAAGAATTTGGAGACATGAGGTGTTAGATCCTTAAGTCTGATTTCCTCTGACCCAAGGCTTTCTCTTGTACACTGCTAATTCTTATGTATACTTGTCTGATCTTTTTTATGTTTAATTAATGCACTAACTTTTCTCTTAAGACTAATTAACACACTAATTTACCCTTTTTTCCTGAGATAAGTGAGGGGGTCTAATTTAATGTGTTACTTCCCTCTCAATCAGGGTATAAGCAACAGAAGAAGGATGACTAACAATTTTTATAGAGCACATTATAAAATATTCTCCTATTTAATCATTATAGCAACTCCAGGAGCTAGATTTTTTTTATCATCTTCATTCTGTAGTTGAGGAAACACTTATACTTTTATTCATTCCTATACAGACTCAACTGTGTAGGAAAAAATTATGTTACACATCATTGGTTGTCTCTCGCAATACTGTACTTCAAGACCAGCACAATGTGTAGGTAATATAATTAACAGTGAGCATGTGAGCTTCTTAAATTTTTTCTGTACCTACTGTAACTCAGAGATGGGACAGAAAGAGTTCATTACCTCAACATCATTAGCTTTTTGTTAGTTTTGTAGATGTCAATATGCAAATTTAATCCAGGAAAACCTTCATTTTAATATTTGAATACAAATAGTTATTTTTCCTTATAAGTAATTACATAAAAGTTAAAATCATAAATTTTTAAAAAGAAAGAGAAAATGTATAACGCCCACAATCTCACTACCTAGACAATAGGCAAATGTATTTGAAAATCTTTAATATGAGTGTGTGTGTGTGTTAACAATGATAGATTCATTATTGTTATAAAGTATCTTTTTCTAAATAATATGCATGTGACTTTTCATGTCAATAAATACATATCTACATTATCACTCTCACTAAATGAATATTTTCCCACGGTATGTGTTGCGTAATTTATTTATCAGTCATCTACTTTTTAAAATAAAAGATATTTTACATCAGAGCTGGGCATGTGTAACAAATACTGTACGTGAAGGAGAGAAAGGGTAGTTATAAGGATATTTCAACGGAGAAGATTAAGGAGAAACATCACAGAATTCCAAGTCTAAGATTAGTTTGCATGAAAGACCCAATGATGCAATATTCAAATATGGTTGAAGTTCGAGGTCATGGGGTCTCTGTGTTGTGGCTGGTGCCGTGGGGAAGGTGTCGAGCCATAATTTGCCAAACATCTGTGTTTTCCTTCCATGCTCATCCATGTTGAAAACAATCCAATGTGTGGTTTTTAGCTCCAACCAGGAAAAAAGAAATAGGATGTTTTAGAGGTGACAATATTGTGGTATTTTCTCAAATACTTGACAAGTAACAAATTTGACTCAGGTCTCGAATATTTACCTTACGAACAATGCTTGATACCACGTTGCTGTAGTGTCACTGATGATAAATCACGGTAACCCTTGCTTCTTCAACTCTTCCTCTCCAAATTTTACCCTCTGCACTCAAAAGCCGAAAAGATTAGAAGACAATTTCAGATAAATTTCTTGCCAGTCAAAGACTTGCTGCTTGCTTTCCGAAATTTAGAAAACAAATCAATTCAGATAATGTTTCCTCCCTTGCTGTCTAAACTTGATAGCTGAATATTCGATATTGGAACCAGGAATTTGGTATATTGGTTCCAGATGGATACATTAATCAACTCTCAAATGCATATTTCATGGGTGAGGAAGAAGGTTGGAACAAAACAGTGGAGATGTGAGAAAGCTCAGTAGACCTTTTTGTTTAACTGTGACTAGGCAATGAATTATAAATTAGTGAAAAGACCTATCACGCTGTAAGAGAGCTGAGAAATGACTTGGGAAGTGGCAATGAGGAAGGAATTATATAGAGCAGAGAACCTTTGATATTATGGTCAATTCAAAAAATCTCTTCTCTTTAATGAAATGAGTTTAGAATGTCCTACTTTCCTTCCTCTCCCCATCTTTTTTGCATCCTCTTTTTGTTTGTTGGCTTGTTTATTTATTTATATTTTTGGATAATCTAAGTGACTATTCTCATCATTGTCTCTGTGTAATGTATTGCATTATCTGAATTCTTGACTCAACCAGCAGCATAAATGAAATCAAGGCAGCTAATGACACCAGAATTCGCTTCATAAACATGGAAACATCTGAAGACTTTGGATATTATTTTGCTTCTTCAGCTGGGGGTTTGTTTGCCCTTTGCTTCTGATCTGCTCCTAGATTTTCACTTATGAGACAAAAAAATACTTTGACTAAAGCAATGTTTCTCAACCTTGCCAGATCATGAGTATCGCCTCGGGACTACTTGTTAAATGCACAGACCCAGGCATCATTGAATCAGAATTTCTAGGGAATTGGTTTGGAAACGTGTGTTTTTACCAAAGTCCCAGATGATCCTTGTGATCAGATGAGTTCAGGGCTCACTGGACTAAGACATGGACTTTTGTGACATGATCTAAAAGCAAGTCTATCTATGAGCCAAAGGTATGGAGCCCCCAGTGTCTATAAAGCATAAACAGCTCAAGTGATTCACGTGAGACTTTCCTCAACCTCATGAACCTTAGCACCATCATTTGCAAGCTTCAATGTCCACCACTGAAATAAGCTGCCAATTTCCTGTCCTGCTCCAGATTTTAAATCAGTAGTTCTGAGGGAGGGCAAAGAATAGTTTGAGAAGCACTGATAAATTTAATGTCATCCATCATCCTTGCTTGAAGACCAGCTTTAGGCAAAATGCTAAAGTAAGCATGATTGTTTGCAATTAACTCTCTCTCTCTCCATCTGTCTCTAAGGTTTGAAGTAACCTTACATTACCTCACAAGGGTTTGGATGCTCATGTCCCATCAGGAATCTATCCTCTTTTCCCCCAGTGTTTCATCCCTTCTTCCCATTTCAGCATACAAACTCTCAGACAATCCTCTCCCCCTCCACATACCTAATGCTGAGGTCTCTCTAAATTTCTGTAGTCCATAAAGATATCTCCCTTGAGCTTCAGATCTTTTCATTGGAAGACCATCTAGAGACTTGCTACCTGGATATCTCAGGTGTGCTTGAAAATCTGGATGTTCAAACCATATGCTGTCCTACTATGACTATCCACTCACTTGCCTAAGCAGACACTGGACATTTTTCTTGATTCCCTCCATTTTTTCTCAATATCACACTCATAGGCAAGTCTTGTCAATTCTTTATCAAACACACCCATTTGCCTGAGTCAACCATTACTGTCCAGATTCTTAGACCAGTTTCTTGATTTCTTCCTCCCATAAAACAAAACAACATACAAACAACATACAAACCCTGCTCTCACCTCTCGTTTTCCCTTTCCAGTAAATGACACCACCATCCATTCTAGAATCTCAGCTTGGAGTTTTCACCTCCTCTCTACCCCTCCCTACCTGCATCCAATCCATAAGCAAATTCTCTGGATCTTACCTTTAAAACATATCCCATATCTGAGCATCTCTCCCTCTCTCCGTTGCTACCACACTGGTCTTAGCCACATTGAATGTTGCCTCAAATACTGCAATGACTTCTCTTTTTAATTTTCACTCTTGCCACCACCTGGTGACCATTCGCCATAAAATAACTAGAATCATTGTTCTGAAATGTAAACCATTGTATCACTTACTCCCTTTCCGGTGGCTTTCCACTTACTTAGAATAAAATCGAATCTCCTTTCAATGGTCTTCTAGACCCTGTATTATCTGGCCATGCCTGCCTCTTTCCTCATTTTCTACCCTTGCTTCCCTCCCATTCTCTCTGTGCAGTCACTCTGGTCTTCTTACTGAGGTCATTTGCCCTTAATGTTCCCTCAACCTGCAACCCTTCTCCCTGAGGTCACTGGGGCACTGACACCTTCCCCTCAGGTCTCTGTTCACCAGTCTCCACCTCAGAAAGTCCTGCTGCCCCGGGCTGGGCTACTTATGGTGCCACTCGGCCCTGGGACAGTCCCCATTTATGCTTCTTGCCCTGGCATCCTATTTGATTTGGCATTTGTTCCAGATTTTTTATTTTTAAATAAAATATAGTTAGTTATAGAAACAAACACTTACCTAGGATATGTCTGATTGGCCTCCACTTTGATCTTCCAGCTTTTGCCATGAGCTGGTCTTTTTGGTAACCTGTAAGGCTCATGTGCAGTGAACAGTGTTCTCACTGCAATGTGTAGTTAAGTCTGAAAGACTTCCAGAGATTACTCTCTTTCTCTGACTCTTTCCAGAAGCAACCTACTTAAAACCTCCATTTCAAGTATAAATGCAGGGAGCTTGCTGATAAAACAAAGTGTGCTCAGGCAACTAACTTCCCAACTATTGGGTGGTTGGTGGGAGAAGTCTCAAAGCTGCTTGCTACCCCTGCCCAGCCATTGGCCAGCTGTGCCATGGCCTGTGTCACGGCCTGCAAGATGCACAAGGCCACCACGTCACTAGTCAGCAGAATAAGCAAAATGTGGGAAATTCTAATACATGAAGGGTACCTGAATACGTGTAAGCAATAGAACCTGAGCAGTCCTACCACAGAACGTGTAGAGAAAGACAGAACGCTCAGTGGTATCACTTACTGTATGATGTCAATCTTCAACTATGTGTGCACTATAATGTTTGGCAACTCATTTTTATTTTTCAGTAAGCCCTTTCAGCAGCAATAAGCTCAAAAGACAAGCTCAAAAAACGACATTTCCATTTCTCAAAAAAGTTCACGATGGATACGCAATTTACACAAAACCTCAACATTTACCATCCACCACAGGGGTCAAAGGGATACCAGTGACCATGTGAACACCAGAAGACTTCAGATATCACTAATTCTTTTAAGAAGACTGTGAAAGTATGAATGATGTGTACACCCAACATTTTCCAGGTACATTTCAGCCCCACTGGTGGCTGAACTTAGTGAAAAGAGTATTTTCACCATGACACTTTGTGGTAGGCAGAATGATGCCTGCCCTCCCCAAAGATGTCCACATCCTAATCCCTGAAGCCTATGAATATGCTACCTTACCTAGTGAATAGGACTTTGCAGATGTGATTGAGGTTATAGGCCTTGAGATGGGGAGGTTATCCTGTAGCATCAATGTGGGCCCAATGTCATCACAAGGGTCCTTATAGGAAGGAGGCAGGAGGGTGAGAGTCAGAGGAGGAGCTTTGATGATGGAAGTAGGAGTAAGAGTCAGAGAGAGATTTGAAGGCACTCCATTACTGTCTTTGAAGATGCAGGAAGGGGCCACAAGTCAAGGAATACAGGTGGCCTCTAGAAGCTGGAAAAGGCAAGGGAATGGATTTTCCCTTAGGGACTTCAGAAGGAATAATAGCCACGGTGACACTTTACTCTTAGCCCAGTGAGACTTCGAGACTTCTGAACGATAGAACTGTACGCTAATAAACTTAGGTTGTTTCAAGGCACTAAATTTGTGGTAATTTGTTACAGCAACAATGGGAAATTAATTTGCACTCCACCCAAAATTTGTATTTATGTTATCACTGCAAAAACAAATATTCTTATCTTTAATGTGGAAGTTTTAAAATTAATTTAAAATTAGATTAGATTAGATTAAAATTAATTTTAATAGTTTAAATTAATTTTAATTAAATTTAAAATTAGATTAAAATTAATTTCAATAGTTTAAAATTAAATTTCAAAAGTTAAATTAATTCAACAGTTTTTACAACAATGGTAGATGTGTCACCTTAAACAGAATTAACTTTTAAAAAGTTTTACTTTGCTTCTATGAGTTAGGAGAAGAAATCAATCCATTGTTAGGATTAATGTAGCTGAATTTCCAGTTGAAGTATATGATAACACCATTTACCTTTTTGTTCAGTTCTGCTAAGGGAGCCAACTATGGAGTCAGGCTAAAATACTTATACCTTTCTATAACTAAAAAAACAATAGAGGGAGAGGGGGAAGATGGCAGAAGAATAAGACGTGGAGATCACCTTCCTCCCCACAGATACATCAGAAATACATCTACACGTGGAACAACTCCTACAGAACACCCACTGAACACTGGCAGAAGACCTCAGACCTCCCAAAAGGCAAGAAACTCCCCACGTACCTGGGTAGGGCAAAAGAAAAAAGAATAAACACAGACAAAAGAATAGGGATGGGACCTGCACCAGTGGGAAGGAGCTATGAAGGAGGAAAAGTTCCCACACACTAGAAGCCCCTTCGCGGGCGGAGGGAGACTGCGGGTGGCAGAGGGGGAAGCTTCGGAGCCACGGAGGAGAGCGCAGCAACAGGGGTGCGGAGGGCAAAGCGGAGAGATTCCCGCACAGAGGATCGGTGCCAACCAGTACTCACCAGCCCGAGAGGCTTGTCTGCTCACTTGCCAGGACGGGCGGGGGCGGGGAGCTGAGGCTCGGGCTTCGGAGGTCGGATCGCAGGGAGAGGACTGGGGTTGGCTGTGCGAACAGCCTGAAGGGGTTAGTGCACCACGGCTAGCCGGGAGGGAATCCGGGAGATGTCTGGAGCTGCCGAAAAGGCAAGACACTTTTTCTTGCCTCTTTGTTTCCTGGTGTGTGAGGAGAGGGGATTAAGTGTGCCGCTTAAAGGAGCTCCAGAGACAGGCGCGAGCCGCGGCTATCAGCGCGGACCCCAGAGACAGGCATGAGACGCTAAGGCCGCTGCTACCGCCACCAAGAAGCCTGTGTGCGAGCACAGGTCACTATCCACACCTCCCCTCCCAGGAGCCTGTGCAGCCAGCCACTGCCAGGGTCCCGTGATCCAGGGACAACTTTCCCAGTAGAACGCACGGCGCACCTCAGGCTGGTGCAACGTCATGCCGGCCTCTGCCGCCGGCTCATCCCGCATCCATACCATTCCCTCCCCACGACCTGAGTGAGCCAGAGCCCCCGAATCAGCTGCTCCTTTAACCCTGTCCTGTCTGAGCGAAGAGCAGATGCCCTCAGGTGACCTACATGCAGAGGTGGGGCCAGATCCAAAGCTGAACCCCGGGAGCTGTGCGAACAAAGAAGAGAAAGGGACATTTCTCCCAGCAGCCTCAGGAGCAGTGGATTAAATCTCCACAATCAACTTGATGCACCCTGCATTGGTGGAATACCTGAATAGACAACGTATCATCCCAAATTGAGGAGGTGGACTTTGAGAGCAAGATTTATTATTTTTTCCCCTTTTCCTCTTTTTGTGAGTGTGTATGTGTATGCTTCTTTGTGAGATTTTGTCCGTATAGCTTTGCTTTCACCATTTGTCCTAGGGTTCTGTCTGTCCTTTTTTTTTTTTTTAACTTTAAAAAATTTTTTTTCTTAATTATTTCTTATTTTAATAACTTTATTTTATCTTATTTTATTTTATCCTCTTCCTCTCTTTCATTCCACTTTTTCTCCTTTTTATTCTGAGTCGTGTGGATGAAAGGCTCTTGGTGCTGCAGACAGGAGTCAGAGCTGTGCCTCTGAGGTGGGAGAGCCAACTTTAGGACACTGGTCCACAAGAAACCTCCCAGCTCCACGTAATATCAAACAGTGGAAATCTCCCAGACATCTCCATCTCAACACCAACACCCAGCTTCACTCAACGACCAGCAAGCTACAGTGCTGGACACCCTATGCCAAACAACTAGAAAGACAGGAACACACCCCCACCCATTAGCACAGAGGCTGTCTAAAATCCTAATAAGGCCACAGACACCCCAAAACACACCACCAGATGTGGACCTGCCCACCAGAAAGACAAGATCCAGCCTCATCCAACAGAACACAAGCACTAGTCCCCTCCACCAGGAAGTTTACACAACCCACTGAACCAGCTTTAGCCACTGGGGACAGACACCAAAAACAACGGGAGTTACGAACTTGCAGCCAGCAAAAAGGAGACCCCAAACACAATAAGATAAGCAAAATTAAAAGACAGAAAAACACACAGCACATGAAGGAGCAAGCTAAAAACCCACCAGACCTAACAAATGAAGAGGAAATGGGCAATCTACCTGAAAAAGAATTCATAATAATGATAGTAAAGATGATCCAAAATCTTGGAAATAGAATAGAGAAAATGCAAGAAACGTTTAACAAGGACCTAGAAGAACTAACGAGGAAACAAGTGACGATGAACAACACAATAAATGAAATTTAAAATACTCTAGAAGGGATCAATAGCAGAATAACTGAGGCAGAAGAACGGATAAGTGACCTGGAAGATAAAATAGTGGAAATAACTACTGCAGAGCAGAATAAAGTAAAAAGAATGAAAAGAACTGAGGATATAGTCTCAGTCTCTGGGACAACATTAAATGCACCAACATTAAAATTATAGGGGTCCCAGGAGAAGAAGAGAAAAAGAAAGGGACTGAGAAAATATTTGAAGAGATTATAGTTGAAAACTTCCCTAATATGGGAAAGGAAATAGTTAATCAAGTCCAGGAAGCACAGAGAGTCCCATACAGGATAAATCCAAGGTGAGACACACCAAGACACATATTAAACTGTCAAAAATTAAACACAAAGAAAACATATTAAAAGCAGCAAGGGAAAAACAACAAATAACACACAAGGGAATCCCCATCAGGTTAACAGCTGATCTTTCAGCAGAAACTCTGCAAGCCAGAAGGGACTGGCAGGACATATTTAAAGTGATGAAGGAGAAAAAACTACAAACCAGATTACTCTATCCAGCAAGGATCTCATTCAGATTTGACAGAGAAATTAAAACCTTCATAGACAAGCAAAAGCTGAGAGAGTTCAGCACCACCAAACCAGCTTTACAACAAATGCTAAAGGAACTTCTCTAGGCAAGAAACACAAGAGAAGGAAAAGACCTACAATAACAAACCCAAAACAATTAAGAAAATGGGAATAGGAACATACATATCGATAATTACCTTAAATGTAAATGGATTAAATGCTCCAACCAAAAGACACAGACTGGCTGAATGGATACAAAAACAAGACCTGTATATATGCTGTCTACAAGAGACCCACTTCAGACCTAGGGACACATACAGACTGAAAGTGAAGAGACAGAAAAAGATATTCCATGCAAATGGAAATCAGAAGAAAGCTGGAATAGCAATTCTCATATCAAACAAAATAGACTTTAAAATAAAGACTATTACAAGAGACAAAGAAGGACACTACATAATGATCAAGGGATCGATCGAAGAAGAAGACATAACAATTGTAAATATTTATGCACCCAACATAGGAGCACCTCAATACATAAGGCAAATAGTAACAGCCATAAAAGGGGAAATCGACAGTAACACATTCATAGTAGGGGACTTTAACATCCCACTTTCACCAATGGACAGATCATCCAAAATGAAAATAAATAAGGAAACACAAGCTTTAAATGATACATTAAACAAGATGGACTTAATTGATATTTATAGGGCATTCCATCCAAAAACAACAGAATTCACATTTTTCTCAAGTGCTCATGGAACATTCTCCAGGAGAGATCATATCCTGGGTCACAAATCAAGCCTTGGTAAATTTAAGAAAATTGAAAATGTATCAAGTAACTTTTCCGACAACAATGCTATGAGACTAGGTATCAATTACAGGAAAAGATCTGTAAAAAATACAAACACATGGAGGCTAAACAATACACTACTTAATAACGAAGTGATCAGTGAAGGAACCAAAGAGGAAATCAAAAAATACCTAGAAACAAATGACAATGGAGACACGACAGCCCAAAACCTATGGGATGCAGCAAAAGCAGTTCTAAGAGGGAAGTTTATAGCAATACAATCCTACCTTAAGAAACAGGAAACATCTTGAATAAACAACCTAACCTTGCACCTAAAGCAATTAGAGAAAGAAGAATTTTTTAAAAACCCAAATTTAGCAGAAGGAAAGAAATCATAAAGATCAGATAAGAAATAAATGAAAAAGAAATGAAGGAAATGATAGCAAAGATCAATAAAAATAAAAGCTTGCTTTTTGAGAAGATAAATAAAATTGATAAGCCATTAGCCAGACTCATCGAGAAAAAAGGGAGAAGACTCAAATCAATAGAATTAGAAATGAAAAAGTAGAAAACAACTGACACTGCAGAAATACAAAAGATCATGAGAGATTACTACAATCAACTCTATGCCAATAAAATGGACAACCAGGAAGAAATGGACAAATTCTTAGAAAGGCACAACCTGCCAAGACTGAATCAGGAAGAAAAATAAAATATGAACAAACCAATCACAAGCACTGAAATTGAAACTGTGATTTAAAATCTTCCAAGAAACAAAAGCCCAGGACCAGATGGATACACAGGCGAATTCTATCAAACATTTAGAGAAGAGATAACACATATCCTTCTCAAACTCTTCCAAAATATAGCAGAGGGAGGAGCACACCTAAACTCTTTCTACGAGGCAACCATCACCCTGATACCAAAACCAAGCAAGGATGTCACAAAGAAAGAAAACTATAGGCCAGTATAGATGCAAAAATCCTCAACAAAATACTAGCAAACAGAATCCAACAGCACATTAAAAGGATCATACACCATGATCAAGTGGGTTTATTCCAGGAATGCAGGGATTCTTCAATATACACATATCAATCAATGTGATACACCATATTAACAAACTGAAGGAGAAAAACCACATGATCATCTTAATAGATACAGAGAAAGCTTTCAACAAAATTCAACACCCATTTATGATAAATACCCTGCAGAAAGTAGGCATAGAGGGAACTTTCCTCAACATAATAAAGGCCATATATGACAAACCCACAGCCAACATCATCCTCAATGGTGAAAAACTGAAACCATTTCCACTAAGATCAGGAACAAGACAAGGTTGCCCACTCTCACCACTCTCATTCAACATAGTTTTGGAAGTTTTAACCACAGCAATCAGAGAAGAAAAGGAAATAAAAGGAATCCAAATCGGAAAAGAAGAAGTAAAGTTGTCACTGTTTGCAGATGACATGATACTATACATAGAGAATCCTAAAGATGATACCAGAAAACTACTAGAGTTAATCAATGAATTTGGTAAAGTAGCAGGATACAAAATTAATGCACAGAAATCTCTGGCATTCCTATACACTAATGATGAAAAATCTGAAAGTGAAATTAAGATAACACTCCCATTTACCATTGCAACAAAAAGAATAAAATATCTAGGAATAAACCTACCTAAGGAGACAAAAGACCTGTGTGCAGAAAATTATAAGACACTGATGAAAGAAATTAAAGATGATACAAATAGATGGAGAGATATACCATGTTCTTGGATTGGAAGAAACAACATTGTGAAAATGACTCTACTACCCAAAGCAATCTACAGATTCAATGCAGTCCCTATCAAACTACCACTGGCATTTTTCACTGAACTAGAACAAAAAATTTCACTATTTGTATGGAAACACAAAGGACCCTGAATAACCAAAGCAATCTTGAGAAAGAAAAACAGGGCTGGAGGAATCCAGCTCCCTGACTTCAGACTATAGTACAAAGCTACAGTAATCAAGACTGTATGATACTGGCACAAAAACAGAAATATGGATCAATGGAACAGGATAGAAAGCCCAGAGATAAACCCATGCACATATGGTCACCTTATCTTTGATAAAGGAGGTAGGAATGTACAGTGGAGAAAGGACAGCCTCTTCAATAAGTGGTGCTGGAAAAAATGGACTGGTACATGTAAAAGTATGAGATTAGAACACTCCCTAACACCATACACAAAAATAAGCTCAAAATGGATTAAAGACATAAATGTAAGGCCAGACACTATAAAACTCTTAGAGGAAAACATAGGCAGAACACTCTATGACATCAATCACAGCAAGATCCTTTTTGACCCACTTCCTAGAGAAATGGAAATAAAAACAAAAATAAACAAATGGGACCTAATGAAACTTAAAAGCTTTTGCACAGCAAAGGAAACCATAAACAAGACCAAAAGACAACCCTCAGAATGGGAGAAAATAGTTTCAAATGAAGCAACTGACAAAGGATTAATCTCCAAAATTTACAAGCAGCTCATATAGCTCAATAACAAAAAAACAAACAACCTAATCCAAAAATGGGTAGAAGACCTAAATAGATATTTCTCCAAAGAAGATATACAGATTGCCAACAAACACATGAAAGAATGCTCAACATCATTAATCAGTAGAGAAATGAAAATCAAAACTACAATGAGATATCATCTCACACCAGTCAGAATGGCCATCATCAAAAAATCTACAAACAATAAAAGCTGGAGAGGGTGTGGAGAAAAGGGAACACTCTTGCACTGTTGGTGGAAATGTAAATTGATACAGCCAATATGGAGAACAGTATGGAGGTTCCTTAAAAAACTACAAATAGAACTACCATATGACCCAACAATCCCACTACTGGGCATATACCCTGAGAAAACCATAATTCAAAAAGAGTCATGTAGCAAAATGATCATTGCAGCTCTATTTACAGTAGCCAGGAGATGGGAGCAACCTAAGTGTCCATCATCAGATGAATGGATAAAGATGTGGCACATATATACAATGCAATATTACTCAGCCATAAAAAGAAACGAAATTGAGTTATTTGTAGTGAGGTGGATGGACCTAGAGTCTGTCATAAAGAGGTAAGTAAGTCAGAAAGAGAAAGACAAATACCGTATGCTAACACATATATATGGAATCTAAGAAAAAAAAATGTCATGAAGAACCTAGGGGTAAGACGGGAATAAAGACAGTGACCCACTAGAGAATGGACCTGAGGATATGGAGGGGGGAAAGGGTAAGCTGTGACAAAGTGAGAGAGTGGAGTGGACATATATACACTACCAATCGTAAAATAGATAGCTAGTGGGAAGGGGCCACATAGCACAGGGAGATAAGCTAGGTGCTTTGTGAACACCTAGAGGGGTGGGATAGGGAGGGTGGGAGGGAGGGAGACACAAGAGGGAAGAGATATGGGAATATATGTATATGTTTAACTGATTCACTTTGTTATAAAGCAGAAACTAACACACCATTTTAAAGCAATTATACTCTAATAAAGATTTTAAAAATAAAGAAATTTAAGGGAAAAAGTAGGATGCTATTTTTATGTAAAGCCTTCACCCAGTGTTTAAAAATATAATTGTATTTAGAATAAATAAATAAATAAATACAACTGTGCTTCCACTTTTCTTAACATTTATGTTTTTAGCTCAATAAAGTATCACACTAAAAAAAATAGAATTAAAAACATCCTCTATTTAACAGGAGTTTGTCAATTAAAAATATGATCATCTATAGATAAGGGATATTTGAAGACTGCCACAATTTGAAATTAACCATAAAATGCAAATTTGACATTTTCTGCCACTTGTGTGAAGAAGAATACTAAGACTACTTTAAAAATCTTTAGAACAATAGTAGTGACACAAATAGAGACATATATCTAAGATTAAAGTAAATCAGCATATTTCTAAGAATAATTGTTTTTAAATTTCAAACACTAAGTGAAAAGATTTCTCAATTTTGACTTAATCTATACTGATATGTGCTATTTTAATTTTTCAAGATAGCATTTGTTAAAAATTATTAAAAATATAAATATTTCCAAAATTATACAATTAAATTACAATTAGCTCTCCATTTCACTCTCAAAACTGTCTCGGTTTGTACAATAACTTACAGTGATCACCATAGTGTTACCTAAAGTAGTCTTCAACTCATCCAGTCACTGGTACCCCATTACCCTGCTTTGCTTTCTTTTTAGCACTTACCACACACTTGGCACTATCTGATTTATTTAGTATTGTAAGTGTCTATTATCTGCCTTCCCCTGCCAGAACCAGAAGCTTGCTGCATGAAAGAGTGGCTCTCTCTTCATCACAAAGCAAATGTGTAGAACAAATGAATAAACCTCTCACTGATCTCTCTGCTTCTGATTTTTCTCTCTTTAAATCCATTCCAGTTGTAGAGTATGGAGGGTGCATTTTCAAAAGCATGTTGCTCTTTGCCAGAAGAAAGGTGAGGCAGACCAGCACTCAGGATATAATCTCTAAGGAGGCACAACCATTGCCTTATAAGTTGTGTCTCTAATTTTATTTTTTTAGTGACTGCTTTAAGGTTTACAACTTGTATCTTTAATGTATTATTGTGTATCTTCCAAAATATTATAGCACTCTAAGCCTATAAGAACCCACAACTGGATGCTTCCAGTTCCAACTCAGAATAGGGGGCTGCATGCTGTGTATGACCCAGAGAGTGGGTTTCACTTTAACTGTTGTTAAGCCCTGCATCCTGGCCCTGCTTGTTGCATTATTGCTCTGCTTAAAACTGTTCTGTGAAATCTAAAAATAGAGCTACCATGTGATCCTGCAATCCCACTCCTGGGCATATATCCAGAGAAAACCATAATTTGAAAAGATACATGCACCCCAATGTTCATTGCAGCACTATTTACAATAGCCAAGACATGGAAACAACCTAAATATCCATTGTCAGATGAATGGATAAAGAAGATGTGGTACATATGTAATGGAATATTATTCAGCCATATAAAAGAATAAAAGAATGCCATTTGCAGCAACATGGATGAACCTAGAGATTACCATACTAAGTGAAGTAAGCCAGACAGAGAAAGACAAATATCATATGATATCACTTATATGTGGAATCTAAAAAAAAAATGATACAAATGAACTTATATACAAAACAGAAATAGACCCACAGACATAGAAAACAAACTTATGATTACCAAAGGGGAAGGAGGTGGGGAGGGATGAAGGAGTTTGGTACTAATAGATACACACTACTATATATAAAATAGATAACTAACAAGGACCTACTGTATAGCACAGGGAATTATACTCCATAGTTTTTAATAACCTATAAGGGAAAAGAATCTAAAAAATAATTTATAAATATATATGTATGTATTTATATATACATATATATTTGTGTGTATATATATATATGTATAAAACAATCACTTTTGCTGTTCACATGAAACTCTACATTATAAATCAACTACACTTCAATTTAAAAAAAACCTAAAAACCTTTATGTGAAATCTCTATGTCCCTCAGTGTAAAGCTCAAGCTCTCAGTGCCATGTGGAGGTTGTACATTATCTTGTCCTTGCTTACTCCTGCAGCCTCATTGCTCCCCACTTGACTTTCTTATATTTTAAATGCTTTCTTATATTTTAAAAGCATGACATTGGTTCTTGCTTTTTTAACCAATCTGACAATCTGTCTTTTTTTGTTTTAAGAAACTGATTTACTGAGATATTATTCACACACCATATAATTTATCCATTTAAAGTACACAAGTCAGTGAGTTTTATTATATTTATGGATTTTGCAACCATCACCACAGTCCAATTTTAGAAAATTTTCATCCCCACCCCCCAAAATCCTATACTTAGTTGCAGTCACTCCCCGTTCTGCCTCCTAAAGCAGCCCTATGCAATCACTAATCAACTTTCTGTCTTTATATTTGCTAATTCTGGAGGTTTTATATAAATGGGATCATACAATATGTAGTCTTTTGTGACTGGCTTCTTTCACTTAGCAACATGTTTTCAAGATTTATCTACGTCATTGCATGTATCAGTACCTCATTCATTTTCATTGCTGAATAATATTTCACTGTATGAATATATCATACTTTTTATCCATTCATCAGTTGAACATTTGGATTGTTTTCATTTGGAGGATATCATGAATAATGTTGCTATGAATATTTGTGTATAAAGTTTATGTGGGCCTATGTTTTCATTTTCTTGTGTATACACTTAGGAGTAGTATTTGTGGGTCATGTTCACTCAAATATTTTGAAGAACTTCCAAAATGTTTTACAAAATGACTATGTAATTTTACATTCCCACCAGCAATGTATAAGGGTTTCAATTTTTATATATACTTGTCAACACTTGTTATTGTCTATTGTTTTGATTATAGCCATCTTATTGACTATAATATACCATTTCCATATTAGTTTTTTTTAAACATTTTTACTGGAGTTTCATATTACTTTTATCTGTCCCATGTGTTTTTTTCCCCCAAAACTCTTCCTGTCTTCTGGATTCATTGAATATTATTTTTATACTTCTATTTTATCCACCATTGCACTATAAGTTGTACCTCTTATTTTACTTTTTTAATGATTGCTTTAAAGTTTAAAATTTACATCTTTAATGTAGTACTGTCTATCTTCAAAAATATTATAATACTTCAAGTGCAGTATAGGAAACCCATAACTGAATACTTCTAGTTCTAACTTCCTATCCTCTATGCAATTCTTGTCATACTTTTTATTCCTACAGATGTTCTAAGTACCAAAATGCATTGGTACTGTTTTTGCTTCAGACAATCAATTATACAGAAGTTAAAAACAAAAAAGTATCTTTTATATTTGCCCTAATTTTTAAATCATTTTCGGCACCCTTCTTTTTTTGTTGTTTGGATCCACGTTTCTATGTGGTACAATATAGACTCCACCCTTCACCCCCTGGAAGCCACTGCCCTTAGACACTGATTATATGGGCTTTAGTAATGGGAGGCAGAGTATACAGCAGCCACTGCTGGTAACCTGCCATCATCCCCTCACCTCATTTCACTGTAAACCTGCACAATTTTTTAATGCCAGTACCTGTACCTCTTTACCTGAAGGAGTCCTCAACAAAATACCAATACTGAAGAGTATTTGTATTAGGGTTCTCCAGAGAAACAAAACCAATAGGATGTATACATGTATGTGTGTGTGTGTGTGTGTGTGTGTGTGTAAAGCAAAGAGAGAGATTTTAAGAAATTGGCTCACATGATTGTGGTGTTGCCAAGTCTGAAATCTGCAGGGCAGTTCAGCAGGTTGGACATCCAGGGAAGATATGATGTTGCAGTATGAGTCCAAAAGCAGTCTGCTAGCAGTTTGTTTCTCTTAAGGTCTTCAACTTATTGAATGAGGCCCACCCACATTTTGAGGGGTAATCTGAAAGTCTACTGATTTAAATGTTAATCATATCTAAAAACAAAAAAATACGTTCATAGAGACATTTAGACTGTTTTATGACCCAACATCTCGGCACTCTAGCCCAGCCACGTTGACACATGAAATGAACCATCACGGCATTCATGTTTAAGTTCCCCACTCCCTCCTGCTGGTGTGAAAACTCTGAGAGTTGTGTTGTACCGTTTCCCAGAGTTCCATGTAGGGAGTAAGCTCGCATTGCCCACAGGGATGACTTGCTTGATAAAGCAGCATTTGTTGGTTTCATTCCCTTTGCTGTCCCACCCACCCATCCTTTCGCCAGTGTCTCTTGGAGTCATTTTCAAAATAAGCTCCTTGCAATTGAACTTGTCCCTCAGTTTGCCTCAAAGAAAATTCAGACTAAGTTATGGAGCATGGAATCACCACAATACTACATACAATAAGGGATTTTCTCTAAAAAGAAAAAGAAGGTTTTGACTGCTAGACAATAAAAAATTATTTTTCTACTAAGGCATAGGCATAATAGACATTATATCTCTATTGAACATTCCTTTCTGAACCAATCACAGTATTTTTTAGTTATGTCACGAATGGAAATTAAGCATTTTGAAAGTTAGATAAGTATTTTTTTTATCTGAATTATAATAATAGATCTCGGAGACAAAATTATTATTAAAGGAATAATAATGCCTATCTATTAATATTAAGGAAATTTATAAATTGTGAAAAGAATGTAGACAATTTTATGGAAAGCTTAAAAGTATGATAAAGGAAAAGCCCAAATTTTGTGCCAAGGAACTAAACTCAAACAGTGTAGAATAAAGATCTCAAGGCTGGAGGTTTTGTCTATATATATGTACTTATATTTTCATTTATTAGGCAAAATATATCATAGAATCATGTCAGGTGAGTGTTTTGGTATTGTTAACAGTAATTTTTTTCACAGAACTTACAAGGAAGTTGCCTACTTTTTAACGCTCAAGAATTTTATGAAATTGATTTATTTAAGATGCAAAACTTATGCAAAAATATCGATTATGTGTTTAATAATCAAGGGTATCCTACTTTTGATATAACTGTATTTCAGTTTTTGTAGCCTGCTTTTATATCTTTGATAGCCTTTTTGAGTTTACAGATTATACTAAAACATTTTAAAGTAAATTTTAAAATATTTTAATTGTGGTAAGATAATTATATAAATAAGGAGGGCCATACAGACTCTGAATTTTACATTTGAAAGTACTATTAAACAACGTGGAGAATGTCGGGCTGGAAATACAATTTATATTTCTAGAAAAATGCTGAAATGTACCATATTTTAAGTAGCTTTATAAATGACTAAAGCTACAGTGATTATATGTCCTAGGTTTCTCAGGATAATCTAACAAAGAGAATGTTTGTAAACAGGAATATGTGTCAGACCATGTTTCAGATAATATGTCTTGATTTTTTAATTCAAAACATGGATCTCATCACCCTAGTTTCTGGTCTCATTGTTTTTAGATTTGTCTGCACTCTTATTCCCAATGTCCTCTTATTGAAACAATTCCCTTGTTTTCGATTTACAGTTGATGATCGTCTGGCCAAAGCTTATTGATTGGACCTTCAGTCTGAATATTGGTGCTACCAGATATAATTGCTACACATTTACCCTAATGCATCATTATTTATTTTGAAATGAAAGTTTTTCAGTACGCCAATAACCTTCTCTCTTAAAATGCAGAGCCATGTTTTATAATTCTAAAACCTTCCTGTGTGCCTTCCTTCACTCACTTTTTTTTTTTTTTTTTTTTTTTTTTTGTGGTACGCGGGCCTCTCACTGTTGTGGCCTCTCCCGTTGCGGAGCACGGGCCCCGGACGCGCAGGCCCAGCGGCCATGGCTCATGGGCCCAGCAGCTCCACGGCATGTGGGATCTTCCCTGACCGGGGCACGAACCCGTGTTTCCTACATTGGCAGGCGGACTCTCAACCACTGCGCCACCAGGGAAGCCCTTCACTCACTTTTGAGTGAAGTATATGGATAGGCTCCCTGTGTTACTGATTCAGATCTTTAGGAATAAACTGCAAAGCAAGTAAACTATTAACCTCACAAATCAACTCCTCCTTACATATCAATCAAAATAGTCATGAGCATTCCGCTAACCTGGTCATCTCTGATTGAGTTTTGGTAATAAATGGGCTTTCAGCACATGACTGTTGAGATGAGGGAGACTTCTCAGTACATTTGATAGCCAGTAAGCAATCTCTTTAAAGAAACCAACAATTGAGTTGAAATTAGCTGGCCCTCTCTCTCAGCACAGAGGCCTGCTATCACCACCTCCTCCGGATGCAACTTCTGGCAGAATGAAGGGATTTGTGGGTAGGGCTGCTAAACCCATTCACTATAACCGGTGGGATTTTCCATCAGTGTGATGTCATCACACCATAAATAAATAGTAACATAATTGTATTCCCTTGTACTAGTCTCTTTGAGTCTCTGTTTTCTCTTCTGTAAAATGGAAAGAATAGTCGCCCCTACCTCAGAGGGCGATATGAGCATTAAACGAGATAGTATGTACAGAGTGCTTAGTTCAGCACCTGGCTCGTAGGACTTCTCAGATCAGCCCCAAAGAGGGTGGAGTGACTATGTCACTTTATTGATTTGCATAAATAATTCTTTTCAGTTCTTTCCTTCACTTAGCTTACTGTAAAGATCTCAATATATTATGGCTGTTCCATGTCCTAGAACTCCAAAGACCATCAAGACCCCAAATACTTCTGTTATCAATGTGATCATTTTTGCAGAGAAAAAACATTTTAAAGTTCTCCATGTCACTGGTTTCTAAGGTGAGTTTGCGGATGCAGAGGATAGCAAAGATACTCCATTGGGATGAACAAAGAAAAATTAGAGTTTCCATATCAATTTTTCTTTCTTTTGCATTTCATTTTTGCATTACTGCAGTAGGATGTGTATAGGATTTATAAATAAATGTACTAGTATCACAGAGGCTTACTGTTCTGGGTGTACAGTCACAAAGTTTTGGAAGTCACTGGTATAGAACAGGAGTTGGCAAACTACAGCCCATGGACCAAACCTGGCCCTTGACTTATTTTTATAAATAAAGTTTTATTGGGACATAGCTATATCAATTTCTTTACATATTTTCAATGGCCACCTTTGTGCTATAACAGTAGAGTCAAGTAGTTGCGACAGTGACTAGATGGCTTACAAAGCCTAAAATTGTTGTTAACTGATACTTAATAAAGTTTGCCAACCCTACCCTGCAGGATGGTTTTATAGGAGGAGGAATACAACACACACTGCTACCTGGTTTTTAATACCTTTTCACTCCAGTATTATCAGATCCACTAGGCAACTCCAGAAGGTGGCTGATGTTTCCCAGCCCGATATTACTCAGAGATTGGTCCACGGACAAACAACATCAGCATCATCTGGGAGCTTGTCTGGAATACAGATTCTTAGGTCCCACCTCAGACCTTTCAGAATCTGCCTTTGAATAAGACCCATAGGAGATACGTGTGAACATTGAAGTTTGAGAAGCAGCAGTCTCGAATCTATAACTCTCAGGTCAAACATTAGTGGACTATTTGGAACATCCAAAGTACCTTAAGTGGATATTAGTTTTAGATTTCTCATTGTATGTATATTTGCTTCTGCAATGCACTGATGAACTGACTTGCCATATATGTATAGAGAATCTGGGCAGCTGGCATGGTCTGGCTCTCCTCCAGTTCACATTTATATACAGAAAGGCTAAGTCAACCATGTATAAGCTTTGGGGCCTCTCTCCTTTATTAAAAGAAAAAAAAAGCATCATGGGCTTAAACCACCGTGATGTGTTCATTGATGGAGAAACTTGTGCTGAGGAAGGACTACTGATCTCTATATTTTGTTGTCCATAGTGTTTTGGGTTTTTTTTTTTAATTAAAGTACAGTTGATTTACAATGTTGTGTTAGTTTCAGGTGTACAGCAAAGTGATTAAGTTATACACTTATATATTTATTCTTTTTCAGATGATTTTCCCTCTTATGGGTTATTACAAACTATTGAGTACAGTTACCTGCAACATACAGTAGGTCCTTGTTGGTTATCTATTTTATATACAGTATAGGAGTGTGTATATGTTAATCCCAAACTCCTAATTTATCCCTCCCCCTCCCTTTCCCCTTTGGTAACCATAAGTTTGTTCTCTATGTCTGTGGGTCTATTTTTTAAATTATGACAATTCGTAGGAAGATTAAAGACAGGTTTCCCTATCCTCCACCTCACAAAGAAGAAATGAGTGAAGAATTCACCCAAGGAAAGCAGTGAAGGATAGAATGAACTTCTTAAGCACACAAGCTGACCCACTGGGTCAGCCTTCTGGCCCGGGAGCCCAAAGGCCCATCTGATCAGGTCCGCTGTGCCTTCTGGGTCAGAACCAGTCAACCCCTTCCTTCCTTGAGGTTCTGTCACGGAGTTTTCAATTTTCCTAATGAAATATTAATGAGGTGGGTGTAATATATTGAATAGAGCAAGGCCAACTTGCTGGGCCTGGAGTTGAGTTATGTTTCCTGAAGGGAAAAGAAAGTTATGAAATAAATCATCCCCTCTTTAATTAGCAGCTTTGGCTAGTTGACTTGAAATCACTGAGCAAAGAAGGAAAATAAGCCAGGAGTTTAGTCAGAAACAAAAACACGGGTCTCATTTGCTGCTCATTGAGAGATTTATGCAGTTTGGGGTGAATGTGTCAGGGGATCTGAGTCAGTTACTTGAAGCACCACAATGAAATGCTCTCCCTCTGCTCTGGATAAACCCTAAAGCAGGTTTCTTTCCCTTTTTATTCCAGTGTTATGTTCAAAATGAAAAAAGCTCAAGAACACTAGGGAGAGGAGGAAGCTAATTAGTACACCTTCCAATGTTTCTTGTTTACCTGTTTAACCTCCTGCTTATCTGTACCAGTGGGTTTTCCTTCTATGTATCACTTTTGCTTTCTCAACACAGAATGCATATTCTCCGATTTTAACAGCACAGGCTGCTGGCCATCATTTCATCTAAGCCAGAGGTATAATGCTCTGTGTATGATCAGTACATTGAAAACACATGTCATTTCAGCTCAGGTCAGCTTTGTTGGGGCCGAGTAGAATGTGCCAGGTACTGGGCCAAAGGGACATGAAAACGAGTCTGTGAGGGAGGGGGTCACAGGTGATGTTAGAAGAAAAGAAGAATCTTTGAGCGTTCATGGGGAAAAAGCAATCCATTATGGAGAAATTTTGACTTTTTTATCATACTGGTTAGAGTACATTTGCATTATTTTCTTCATTTCACAATACAGATCACGCTCAAAAGAACATTGCTCACTGCCTTCCCCCTGCAAAACTACCCACAGCTAAAAACTGCACAAGTAAAGTGTGTATATTCTTCGTCCTGCTATTTCTCAGCGGAGCCCACTGACACCTTGAGACTCTAGTTTGAACCCCGCCTTCCAGGGGTTAGGATCCACCTTCTGTGGCCAAAAAATGGTTTCCTGCCTTGAAGAAAAATGACTTAACAAGCTTTGTGTACATGGCTGCCCAAAACATTTTAGTAAGCTAAATGTGAACGAATCAAAATCATAGGGAGGGCTTCCCTGGTGGCACAGTGGTTGGGAGTCCACCTGCCGATGCAGGGGACGTGGGTTCGAGCCCCGGTCCGGGAGGATCCCGCATCCCGCAGAGCGGCTGGGCCAGTGGGCCATGGCCGCTGAGCCTGCGCGTCCGGAGCCTGCGCTCCGCAATGGGAGAGGCCACAACAGTGAGAGGCCTGCGTACCGCAGAAAAAAACCCAAAAACGTATGGACTGTGATTTTATGAGAAATGACTTTGTCCCCAAGCTTTCTGTCCTCCTGAACTTTCTGTCTGGACTCCAAATCTTACCATGATTCCTGGAAGAGGCAAGTTTGGCCTGGCATTTTCAGGCTGATGATATGAATTTCTTAGAAACCGTAACTTCTTTCCTGCCTCCTGTTGGCAGATCTTGGGGAGGGGTCAGCCCACATGAGACCACTCTTAGCTTCTCAGTCATCCTTTCCCTGAATGGTGGCTCCCCACCGCCTCCTCCCTGGAAACTCAGAGGAAGCAAGGATTTCCCATACTTTCTTGAGAAAGGCTCATCCCCCTAGCCCAGGCCTTGAAGTAAAAGAATTACCCCCACAGCTTCCCATTTTAGAGAGAAGGAAAGAGAAAGGATCTGAGACATTTTCTTCTGCTACAGAGCTGTCATGAACAAGTTTGTAGCTCACGTTTTCTCCTTACTTTCATCCTGTCCACTTTGTCAGCTAGTACTTCATCTTCATGAAATTCAAACCGTGATATTCCAGGCCCTTCCATGCCTTGCTGTGGAAGAAAAAAACTGCTTTCCTAGAGGACAATGTCTCTCCCACCCCCTCGATTAAGGCTGTTTGGCCCACCTGCTGCCGAGAAAGCAGAGGTGATTCAAACATGGACACAGCCTCTCGGAGCTGGGGGTCGAGGGCTCATTTGAGGAAGAACAGACCACTAATAAACTGCACGGTCATTACCCTTTATGCATACTTGTTCTAATAGGTGTTGCAGATTCCTGCCTCCTAATAAGGAAAGGAAGTAGAAAAACACATAAATTCTCTCAAGGGAGTCAGACAGCCCAAAGCCCCGTTCAACAGCTGCAAACGTTACCATGAGCACAAAAGCAAAACAGGGCTTAAAGAAGTGATACATTGCCAGGGATTTTGGCAAGATTTCCTTGGATCCAGACTATGTTTTGTGCTGTTTCAGTTGAAAAGAAGAGCAGCAGGCCTGCTTGCCACATGTGATGGAATTCGGAGATTAAATAAACAATGGCATTAATTGATCTAAAAGGGATTCATTGAATGTGTCCCAATGTTTGCCTTTATACCGTAGATTTGTTTGTTTGCTTAGTTGCTTATTTTAACTTTTTCCTTTACCTCTCTCTCTCTTTTTTTTTTTTAAGTCTCGGCAGTTCAAGTTTTGGCACAAGATGGAGGGGGTTTTTTGTTTGTTTGTTTGTTTGTGTTTTGAGGGTTTTTGTTATCCAATGCCACAGTGCCCTTAGGTCTAAATTTTGAATGTTTGAAGGTTTGCTTGGGTAATTTTTTTTCCCCTCCCTACCATCTTCCTTTCCTTCCTCTCTTCTAAGATTTACTTTCTCTGGGTTGATCTGGAGATTTGTTAGAGATGTGCTCTGCTTATTTATGGTGACAGCAAAGTGGAAATTCAGGTGCCTCTTTAAGAGGCCATTAGTCTACCCCCCTGAGAGTTTGAGGGCTTAAGAAGAAAATCCATGAGAATATATAGGACAGGAGTTCAAAGTAGACCCCAAAATCCAGGGCAGCAGATACGAATTTCTTGTGTATTTTGATTTGGTCCAAATTTGCTTTTGAGTTTTGTTAATTAAGACCCAGTCTTTCCTATGAGCTACAACTAGTTTTTCACAAAGGATGTGCTCCAAATTTTATTTCACAGTAACTGTTCTGTTTCATCTAGTCTTGCTCACGCTGACTTTGGGAAGCTACTTTTGAGAAGAATGTTTGATTCTGATTTTTTTTTTTTTTTGTGGTACGCGGGCCTCTCACTGTTGTGGCCTCTCCCGTTGCGGAGCACAGGCTCCGGACGCACAGGTTCAGCGGCCATGGCTCACGGGCTTAGTTGCTCCGCGGCATGTGGGATCTTCCCGGACCAGGGCACGAACCCGTGTCTCCTGCATCGGCAGGCGGATTCTCAACCACTGCGCCACCAGGGAAGCCCTCTGATTTTTTTTTTTAAGTGATTTGTTTCATCTAGTTTTGTACACAGTGACGCTGGAATATTGAGTTCCTGGAGGGTCCCTTTTTTGAATAAGATGCAGAACACTACAGAACTGAATGGTTCATTAAACAATAAGGAGCTTTCCTCAATTACTTTCCAATATTTTTTTATGCTTGTTCTGAAATGCAGTAGATGTGAAAGTCTCCTTTACCCACTTCTGGGGACCTTTGTCCCTTTTCCAAACCATAAAGTTAGTCCAGGAAAACAGGAAGTCAGGCCTACACTCAGTTCGTTAGTATCCAGCCAGGCATTTTTCTTTATTTCTCCATTTTGTGTCATAGACAAGGAAACCAAGATACTTTACGGAGTTTCACATTTAGCCGAGGACACATAGGCAACCATGGCAGAAACATAAACCCCAAGGCTAGTGATCCTCAAAATGTTCCAGAAAATTCAAGATTCCAAAATAGTGCTTCAGATGTAGAAACCTTCAATTCCAAATAAATAGCTTTTGGGAAACTATCTGGCAATATCTATTAAAATGAATAATACATGTAGTCTTTGACCTAGCACCTCAACTTTGTGGTAACTTCCTTTAAAAATAAGTGCCATAGTATATTATATATATATGTTTATATCTATCTACACACAGACACACACACACGATCCTCACTGTTCAATGAAAACATTCTAGTCTGTAGGGTTCTGCATAAATGATTTATGCATAAGGTTTAATTAGAGAAGAAAGAAAAGTCATGCCAGGTGGTGACCCCCTCAGAGAGGGAGAGATGCAGCAGAGGAGGGGCTGTGAGCATCTCACCTGTATTTGTAATGTTTTATTTGTTCAGGTAGATGGTGTTAGTACAAGAGGATCATTATGTTATTCTTTACACTCTTGTATGTCTGAAACATTTCAAAATGAGTGTTGAGTTTTACAATATTTTGAAGCCTAGAGGTTGGTAGGTTATTATAGAGTATTATAACCCCAGTGGGAACCACTGGGTGAGGGAGATGGAGAACAATATCCCTAAAGATGTCACACTTACCTCCCCCCAATTGGACCTCCCCACTGCTCTCTGTAGAAACGTATCATGACATCCCAGAGAATCAAAAAAATTACGTTTTGAACACATGATGGTCCATGAATCATTGTAGTTTGTGAATTAACAACGGCGTAAATTGATTGAAAAAAGATTCTGTTGTAATTATTGTAAAACATAGGTCACACTTCTATTTGCTCATGTAAACATTATAACTGCTTGTTGCAATAGAAACTGCAATGAGCATCATCTCATAGAAAGCCTGTTCTCACCACCAATAAACAGGTCAATTAGATGTGCTCTCCCCCTGGTTCTACCACAGTGACACAGTGAGCACTTAACCATGGACTTCAGGGGTAAACAAGATGCCAGAATCATCTGGTATAACCCCGTCCTTCTGCAGGGATTTTAAGGAAGCAGATTCAGAGAGTTTGAATGACTCCTCCCTGTCCCTACCTTCTGAATTTTGCACTGTATCACACCTGTCACCATAAATCAAAGGGCCTCTCCCAGCCTACTTGAATTAAACCATTCTCCTAAAACATCAGCTTGCTTAATTATATTTAATTCTCTAAACTTTCTTCTGTGGTAGGACAGGAAGTGCAACTGGATATTGCTTTCTCTTGTAAATATTTGGAAGAGCTGTACTAGAGTGTTAGAATGAGTGTCTATTCCAAGTCAGGGGAAGTTGCCTTTCAGTGGTGGTGAACTATGGCCATTTGCCCTCAGAACGAATCATCTATCACTTTACTGCAGAACGAGCTGTAACATCTAGAACGTGTTGCTTCTCTTAAAGACTCAGAATACTACTCAGAAAGTTACTTCAAATACGGTTTATTGTCATGGTCAAATCAACTCAATGTGGCTGAATATAACTGCTATGTTATTTGAATCTTTGTTTATATATGATGACTGACTTTTCATTAGCATGGATGTGTTGTATTGTAAAATGCTGTGACTTCTGTCAGCAGCAGGGAAGGGAGTGATATCGTGAAGTGCACTAAAGCCGTCCCCAGGAAGCAGGTTGAATAGGAAGCGCTCAGGCAGATATGCTGGTCTTCTGTGTGTCCACTCTCAAAGGGAGAGGAAAGCAGGAAGAGGAAGCTGATCCCTAAAGAAAGAAAGAGAAAACAAGGCAAAGCTGGACAGAAGCAGGCTCGCGGAGAAAGGACATTTGATCAGACAACTTACAAAGCATGATCCAGATGCCCTGACAGCTGATGAGATGTAAAACTGTGTTTTGTTTGTTTTCTTTTATCTCACAAGGACTCATTCTTATCAGCTGAGGTAGAACACAATACTAAGCAGAACTAAGCCAAGAAAAATTCTAGGATATGTATGCAATGACGAGAAAGTATTTGCCTTACCTTGTTCTCCTACCTGTGTGTGACGCATTCGTTTATTTATATTTGGAATGGAGTGCAGTAATTTATCATATCTTTATTCCACAACTGAAGTCATCCTTTTCCTCCCTGAACCAGCATCTCCTCCTGAATTCTCTCTCCCAGTTGGGGCACCCAGTGCGGCGAGGCCCTCCAACCCATAACCCTTGAAACTCTAGGAGAACTATAATCTTGCTCACTCCCCAGCAACGCACCCTAAACATTTCTTCTTGAAAAAACGAGACATAAGATCACCTCTGGAAGCAATTATTGGTTTCTTTAATGTCAACTTTATTAAGATATATTTATATATCACATATATACTTTATATATAGATATATAAAATAAAATTCACCTTTTTTAAGTGTACAATTCAGGGGTGTTTAAAATATCCACAGAAATGTGCAACCATCACCAATATCTCATTGTACATCTTTATCACCCAGAAAAGAAAGCCTGTGCCCTTCAGTCGTCACTCACAATCCACCCTCAGCAACCACTAGTCTACATTCTGTCTATGGATTTGCATATTCTGGATATTTCATATAAATGTAAACATATAACCTGTGGCCTTTGGTGTTTGGTTTCTTTCACTGAGCATAATGCTGTGAAGGTTCAATCATGTCATAGCATGTAAGAGTACATTTCTTTTTCTGGCTGAATAATATTCTACTTTATGGCTAAACCACATTTTGCTTATCCACACAGCAACTGATGGATGTCTAGATTGTTTCCACTTTTTGGCTACTGTGAGCAGTGCTGCTGTGAACACTTATTTACAAGTTTTTGTGTGGACATATGTTTCAGTTCTCTTGGGAATATACCAAGGAGTAGAATTGCTGGGTTATAAGGTAACTCTATATTTAACATCTTGAGAAATTTTCAAACTGTTTTCCAAAATGGCCACACCGTTTTACAACTCCACTAGCAAAGTGTGGAGGTTCCAATTTCTCCGCATCATTGTCAAAGTTTGTTATTACCAGTCTCTTTTATTTTAGCCATCCTCATAGATTGTGAAGTTATATCTTGCTATGTTTTGATTTGCACTTCCCTAATGACTAAAGATATTGAACATCTTTTCATGTGCTTGTTATCCATCTGCATATACTCTTTCAAGAAATATCTGTTCAAAAATTTTAGTTATTTTAAAATTGGGTTGTCTTTTTACTGTGGATTGTATAAGTTTATATATTTTGCATTCACATGCTTTATCAGATATATGATTGGCATATAAGATGTAGGTATTTTCTATCATCTTGTGGATTGTCTTTTCACTTTCTTGATGCTACTATGTGCAGCATAAAAGTGTTTAATTTTGATTAAGTACATTTTATCAGTCTTTTCTTTCATCACTTGTGCTAAGAAACTGCTGTCTAATGTAAAGTCATGAAGATGTATCTCTATTTTTTTCTAAGAGTTTTATAATTTTAGCTCCTACATTTAGGTTTTTCAATCCATTTGAGTTCATTTTTTACATGGTGTGAGGTAGGAGTTCAACTTCCTTTTTGTGCGTGTGGATATCCAATTTTCCCAGCACCATTTTTGGAAAAGACTATTCTTTCCCTGTTGAATTGTCTTGATATTCTATAGATGATCAGCTGACCCTAAAACTGAGGGCTTATTTCTGGATCTCAATTTTATTCCATTGAACTACATGTCTATTCCCGTACCAGGACAACACCATCTTAATTACTATAGCTTTGAAGTAAGTTTTGAGGTCAAGAATTTTAAGTCCTCTAACTTTGTTCTTTTTCAACACTGTTTGAGCTATTCTGGGTCTTTTCCATTTCTGTGTAATAAAGAACTTGGCTTACCTTTGTCCCCAGTTCTTGGGAGGTAACCTCTAAATCCTTGGAATTTCCTGAGTCAAAGAAGTATCTTTTATTCATTGGGTCCCTGGGACCACACCTGATAGTTTATGCTAATGAGGTGACTCATGGTGGTCCCTTAGATAGTTTATGCTAAGGAGATGACCCGAGATGGGTGTTGGTCATTCCAGAGACACCAACCATGTGATTACAGTGTTGAGGCTTTGAGTCACATGATATCAGCCCAACCCCTGGGAAGGGGAGGGGAGCTGGAGACTGAGTTTAATCACATAGCTAATGACTCAATCAATCATGCCTTTTAATGAAGCCTCAGTAAAAACTCTGAATACTGAAGCTTGGTAAGCTATCCCAGTTGACAATACTCTGAGTATGGTTACACTTGGATGCTAAGAGGGTAGTACATCCCTGAGGAAAATAGAAGCTTTCCATTTGGAATCCTCCTAGACTTCACATGATGTGTCTCTCCTTTTAACTGGTTCTAATTTGTAACTGTGATCCTAAGTATAGCACTTCCTGAGTCCTGTGAATTGTTTTAATGAATTATCAAAACTGAGGATGATCATGGGAACCCCTGAATTTGTAGCCAGCTGGTCAGAAGTGAGGATAGTCTTGGGAATCCCTGGAATTGTGGCTGGTCTCTGAAATGAGAACCGTCTTTTGGAGAACTGTGCCTTTAACCTTGAGTTTGGCTAACTCCAGTTAATATCCATATAAATTTTAGGATCAGGTTGTCAATTTTTGCAAAAAAAAAAAAAAAAGGCAGCTGGAATTTTGATAAGGATTGCACTGAATCTATGGATCAATTTAGGGAATGTTGCCATCTTAACAATGATAAGTCTTCTGATCAATGAACAGAGAATGTCTGTACATTTATTTAGGGTGCGTTCTTTCAATAATTTATAATTTTCATTGTACAAATCTTTTGTCTCCTTGGTTAAATTTATTCCTAGATATCTTATTCTTTTTGATGCTATTGTAAATAAAATCGTTTTCTTAATTTTATTTTTGGTTGTTAATTGTTAGTGTATAGACTATAATTGATTTTTGTATACTGATCTTATATCCTGCAACCTTGCTCAACTCATTTTTCAGTTCTAATAGTTTTTAAATAAATTTTCTATATACAAGATAATGTAATCTCAGAATAGAGATAGTTTTTACTTCCTCCATTCCATTCTGGATGTCTTTTAATTTCCATTTCTTTTTATCACCTAACAACTCTGGATAGAACTTCCAGTAAAATATTGAATTGAAGTCCCAAGAGTAGACATTTTTGTCTTGTTTCTGATCTTAGGGAGAGAGCATTTGCTGTGGGTTTTTCACGAATGGCCTTTATCTGCCTGAGAAAGTTTACGTCTATTCCTAGTTTGTTGAATCTTTTTATTAAGAATACCTATTGTTTTCTGAAGAGCCAAAAAGAGGAGATGAATGAAACACCCTATAAAACAACAAATATGAGATACTCTTTCATTTAGCTAGTTCCTTATTCTCCATTCAAGTTGTGGCTCTTGAGGAGGGAACCCCTGCATCATAGACAGGAGTCAACCGGGCTGCCCTTAATTTTGTACAAAGAATATGAGGAGATAACCCCCTCACACCCACATTGACCTGCATCCAAATCATCTAATCAAGAAAACATCCAGTTAAAGAGCTCCTGACTTCCGACCTGAAGAGCAGCAAAGGGGTCTTGAATCAAGAATAACTCTTTCAGGGAAGTATTTTTTAGTTCAGAGAAAGCTCCTGTTTCTTAATGATAAGCAAATTGTCTCTTACTAGGACATTTTTAAACTTTTCTTCCCCGAAATGGTAGATACTTAAGCAAGGGAAAGAGAGGGGACTGAAAATTTGGGGTTCATTTATTCTCAGTGGTGGCTTAGTCCATCCTTCATGGAATGCACTAATTCTCATAAGCATGGCCTTTTGTCATCCCCTGGTCCCAACTACACAAGAAGGGAATTTTAAAAGGAGGTTCAGAGTGAGAAACTTTACCAGAGACAGCACTGACTAGAATATTTTCTTTAAAAAGACAACTCTCTATCATGCTATTATTGTTTGCATCATCCTAAGTGTGCAATGAAATATTTCTTTTCATCCTCTGCACAGGCTGACCAAATTTAGTGACCGCCATGTGAAGCTATGTCAGGGCTCAGTGAGTCAGAGTGCTCTGACAAACTAAGGTTGCCTGGCAAGCCCAGAGACACAGGAGGAGATGTGGTGTCCTATCTCAATTGTTCCCTCAAGGTAATTAGTAGTAAACCTCTCTTCAAAAGGTTGATGTAATTGTTGCAAAGGAAGCAAGATAGGGAAGCTGAGGAGAAATGTTTCCTGGTGTAGAGAGGAGAAGGGAGGGAGAGAGGAATTACATTTTTAAATTGCTGTAGACTAAGAAAAGAAGCAAGAAGAAGAAATGAATGTAACAAAGAGGGATTGAGAATTGACTTTGAAGTTTAGCTGGAGTTCCATAGTTGCAAACATTTTTGGATAAAATGCAGAAAAAAAAATTTGCTTTTCATGATCAGGGAGACTTATAGACATGACTGCCTCAATTTTGATACCTTTCACATTGTGACTCCCACTGCTGTGTTTTTCTGAGCAGATCATGACATGGTTTTGAGACTTCAAAAAACACAGGTGTTGAGTCTCTTTTAAACAGGTCTAGAACTGGTACAGGTGTAGAAGGAAAGCCAGGGTCTTATTTTCCTCCCTGATCACACCACTTTGCCCTGACTGTAAAAGAGACCATTGGAAAGTTCAGGTTGGGACAGAAACCAAACAACACCTCCCAAACAATGCCAAGACAGGCCAGAGCTCCTGGAGTCACACCATTCATTTCATGAGCAGGTGTTGTGTGAACTCTAAAGCAGTACTTCCCACTGTAAGCCAAGGAAGGAGGTCAGAATGAGTGATGGGAAAAATAAAAATACCAGTTCACTGTCGTGGGATCTACACATGGAAGTTTGAATGAATCACGTGCTCTCTAAAGACAGCTAGACAGGGCTCTAAATCCTGACTGTGCACGTGTAATTTAGAAAGCCCTGGACAATGTTTTTCTTTTTTAATTTTTTTTTTTTTTTTTTTTTTTTTTTTTTTTTTTTTTTTTCGGTATGCGGGCCTCTCACTGTTGTGGCCTCTCCCGTTGCGGAGCACAGGCTCCGGACGCGCAGGCCTAGCGGCCATGGCTCACGGGCTTGGTTGCTCCGCGGCATGTGGGATCTTCCCGGACCAGGGCACGAACCCGTGTTTCCTGCATCGGCAGGCGGATTCTCAACCACTGCGCCACCAGGAAAGCCCTTCTTTTTTAATTTTTATACAAATTTTAAAGGTTACTTTCCATTTACAGTTATTGCAAAATATTGGCTATATTCACCATGTTGTACAATAAATCCTTGAGCCTATCGTACACCCAATAGTTTGTACCTCTCACTACCCACCCCTATACTGCCCCTTCTTGTCCCTCCCTAATGGTAATAACTAGTTTGTTCTCTATATCTGTGAGTCTTCTTTTTTGTTATATTCACTAGTTTGTTGTATTTTTTATATTCCACATATAAGTGATATCATACAGTATTTGTCTTTCTCTGTCTGACTTATTTCAGTTAGCATAATGCCCTCCAAGTACATCCATGCTGCTGCAAATGGCAAAATTTAATTCTTTTTTATGGCTGAGTAATATTCTGCTGTATATCTGTACTACATCTTCTTTATCCATTCATCTGTTAGTGGACACAGGTTGTATGGACAATGTTTTATTTAACTTTAATATTTCCTCATCTGTGAAAAAGGGATAGTAATAGTAGCTGACTCATGAAATGATGTGTATAATGAACACACAATAAGATGTGTGTGTGTGTGAATAAAATTTTTGTATATATTTTACCAGATTTCATGAGTAACATTTTGGGCAGTAAGGATAGAAACACTCTAGCATAGATTAGAGTTAATTTCTTCAATGTCAGTTTTTTTAATCTAAATAGGAATTAAATATGAATCAGAGAAAAGATTAATTTCAGGATGGAGAAAAGCGACACTGTCTTAAGAGGGGCTATGAGAGGTGGGAAAGAAAAGCTGGGAGAAACAGGAAAATGTGCTTTTTCTTCTCTAGCAACAAGAGCACTTGGCCGACTCACTCAGCACCCCAGTGGGGCCTGGCTGAGGACTCCCAGTGTGGTGTCAACTCTGTACCACTGGGGATGAAAACTTTGGCTAGAGGAGGGCCCACTGCAGGGCTGAGTCTCACTGAGACCTCAGAAATTTTGATGTGTTCCTGATGACACAAATGACGATATATTCATGTGCTCACTTGACATGTAACTTCCTGAGTTTTCTTCAACATTTGTGAAAGAGTCACTGAATCAGCTTCAGTTGCAAAACTGGAAAGATAGAGGTTAGGGGCCCTGTGTTAACTGTCTGGAGTCTGAGGCTGAGCTAAAAACTCCCAACTTTCAGCTAGAAGGAGCTCTTGATTTACAATCACACCAGGATGGATTACCTGAAAACTCAACCTTCAGGCAAACTGTGATTAACTTGACCAAAGACATCTGGGAGAGCCATCGATGGCCTGAAATTATGACCTTAGTATTCTGGCCTGAAACTAGACACCACTGGAATTGCCTTCCTGAAAGACTCCAGCACAGGGGTCTTTGTTTGGTATTCCAACAGCTTTTTTTTTCTTGGAGCAGTTCAGTAAAAAACACCTCCACAGGGACAGTCCATGAAGAAACAACCACGACTTCCCAGCTTAGCAGAAATTGCTTTTTATAAAACAAACTCCATCTTGCTCAAATCATGAGACAAAAAAAATGAATGCCTCGATAATTAGCAACCGCTGAATAAGTAGGTTTATCAGAACAGTGAGCTAAATATAAAATCTGGTGCTTGAAAAAAATCATATGCTCACAATTAGCTGGGCTTTCCTGCTGATACTGTAAAATCGCAACAGGCTGTCAGGATTCATTTTCGGTTGCTGTTATCAGCAGTGAATAAAGGTTGGAGTGAAATGCGAAACAGACTTACAGGTGCTAACGTAAGTAATTTATCAGTGTGAGGCAGGCTCCTTTATGTTCTCTGAAAAGCCTTGGGAACTTCAGTGCCTTCTTTTGTACCAGGGAGTTGACAATCCAGCATCAGACACAGAAGTAGGACTTGAAAAGAAACCAAAGAAATAAAAAATCAATGAGCCCTCTCACCCAAAGGTGACTTTCAAGAAATTATTTGGGCTTAAAACTAAAGTTTTAGAGACCTGCCAAATACTGATATTTCCTCTGTCTTTTCTTCTCTCTCCCAGCTGTTACTTTGCTCTCTAATCTGGGTCTTTTGGTCCTCAGGGGACTTGAAATGATTTTTTTTGTCTCTGCAGGGTGCAAGCCCCCATGCCTGTAAGGGCAAGAGGCCTGCAGAGCTTGTGCCCTCAGGCTGAGAGGATTGTACTCACATTCACAGAAGAAAAATCGTTCACTTATTCCCTTCCCACTTGGACCATCTTGAGGGCACAGAAAATGGGTGAAATGACAATATCTAGATATTTAAAATTAAGGCAACGTTCAAAACACAACAGAGCCAATAAAACAGGTGAAAAGGTAAAACTATTTGTGTCCGTGAACTTTCCAAGAAAATTGCTGTAGTGGCTTTTCACATTTTAAAAACCAAACTCATACCTTCAGAGGAAAATAAACATAAATTAGGGGATTATACTGATCTCCAAAGAATAGCAGAGAGTATTAAGTAGCTTTGGAAACACTGAAAATTTTACTAGAGTTTAAGTCCCTCAAATGAATTGAAAATATTTTGTTTTAATGAGAAAGAACAAATGGATGTGGCTGGTAACAAACAGTCCCACTTCTTGGATGAAGTTCTCACATAGGAAGGGACAAGGGAACAGGTGTGGAGAGATGAGCTATCAGTAGCTCAAAGCTGTTTTGAAATATGCTCATCAATTTAATTTTTCCCCTCAACTTCCCTTAATTTTCCCACAATTTATTTCTTAGTATACCTTTCCTAGTACTTACACTTCCTTCCCCAAAGATTTTTAAACATGAAAATCAATTTTGAAATAAAGATTTGTTTTTCTATGGGATTATGAAGATTTTTGTGTAAATAATCTAAGTGAGAACCTTTAGTTTGAACCCTTAGAGGTTTCAGTAATTTACAAGGAATGGAGAGTATTTTCCTAAAGAAAGCACTGTTGAAATGCAGGCATACCTCATTTTATTATGCTTTGCAGATATTGAATTTTATAATTTGAAGGTTTATGGCAACCCTGTGGCTTTGAGTAAGATTATTGGCGCCATTTTCCAAGAGCATTTGCTCACTTGGTGTCTGTGTCACATTTCGGTAATTCTCATAATATTTCTGACATTTTCATCATTATTATATTTGTTATGGTGATCTGTGATCAGTGATCTTTTATGTTACTATTGCGACCCAGGGAAGGCTCACATGATGATTAGCATTTTTTAGCAATGAAGTATTTTAAAATTAAAGTATATATATTGTTTTTTAAGACATAACTTAGTTGTACACTTAATAGACTACAGTTTAGTGTAAACATTACTTTTATATGTACTGGGAAAGAAAAACTTCACGTGATGTGCTTCATCATGATATTTGCTTTACTGCTGTGATATAGAACAGACCCCACAATATCTCCGAGGTATGCTTGTACAACAACTGACAAGGGCAAACGTGTTCCCGAAGAATATTAATTTGCTGAATACACTTTAAAAGTGCTAAATTCAAATTACAGATTATCAGTAAAGTTTGGTGATTTTAAAAAAAACATATTCAGGCTTCATTTTCTGAGGTTTCTTTTTGGGACCACTTGTTAAGATTTTTCTAATCTTAGAGCTTCTTAAAGAGACTCCAGGATTTAAATTGACTTCCTCATTAGCCCCTTTCCTTTTCCAGTCACATGGGCTTCCTGTGCTGGCAGGAGTAGGGAATAGGAAAGGATGCTTGGTCTAAAGGAAGAAAGTTCTTTCTGTAATTGATTAGAGTTGCCCCTCACTCTTTAAATAACTTTGAAAAATGCTTCTAAATTTTTAAATCCTAGATGATTTCTGACTAAAAATGTGTGATTCATTTGACATCATGTTAAAAGAGCCCAGGATGGTGGGAGTGGGGGTGGATTTACTTTGAAATCACAGTTTCACTGGTAAGTCACCATGGTAGCAGCACCTTGCTTATCTACAACCTGGGGATAATATGCATTACATCACCTCATTGATGTTAGAACCCAAATAAAAAATGTCCATTGAAGGCACCTCACAGATGTTAAAGTGCCTTCTAAACAGGAGTTGTTATCAGAGCTATTTTGGGGAGGCAAGTGAGGGGGGGTATGTCAGAGCCCAATTGTAGAAATGAGCAAAATTTGCAGGTTAGATCAGGGCTCCAGACTCTTCTTTTTGACGGTCACTGAGTAACTCCAGCTCTTACCATGGATGCAAAGTGTGGCTCCTACAGATACAATCTTCCTCTTCAGTGATGAAACCGACACACAGATTTCCAGAGAACGTGCAGTTGGGTCTTTATTTCAGATTCATGTGATCTTTTCTCACCATACAAAGTCCACAAGGGAGAAAGTCTGGGCATCTTTCTCTAATCCATTCAGCTCCTTCCCCTGATTCTTGCCATGAATGTGGCAGGACTGGCAGTCAATTGGTACACACTGGGAAGGCCATGCTGTTTGTTAAATATTGAAATACTGACATAATGGTTGATAAATAATGGTCATTCCCCTGAACCCCACTGAGTGCTTCCCCTGAGACACAAACCTGTGGCCCCAGATCCTCCCTAAGGTTTGACAAGTAGGGTGACACTGTTACGGTTGGCATACTTTCTGATAATCAGAACCAGCTGGTTAATTTTTTTAATATGAACTGTGGGGTGAAGGGCCTTAGTCTTGGCCCTCACTATCCTCAGTTCTGCAGTTGGCAGTGTCTGTCCTAATCCTTGGACCTTATTCCTTATACCCCTAGGCTTCATCCCCTCAAAGGTCCAGGCTCTTTGTGTCTGGCCTCCACTGTAGATTTTTTTCAGTCGATCTCTGTTTAGTTGGATTCCACTGATGAATGTGGGAATATGGAAGGTGAAGGAGGTGAGAAGCAGAGGCATTCTGCAGAGTAGTCACCAGATGGAGCATCCAAAGTCAACAAGATCCTGCAGAAATCAAAGACTGAGCCTCTCAGGGTTACAAACATTGTAAGTTATCACTCTAAGTAGTGTTGAAAGCAGCTCTTTTGCCCCTTTCCTGTTTACCCATTTCAGTTCCCCTCTAACCTTAAAAGAACCTAATTATAGGAATGAGATCACTAGGTAATTTAACCTAACTCCTGACTTATGCTCTCCTGAAGGCACAGCATGCCTTGCTTAACCTGTTGATTCTTTTCCTATATAAAAAGAAGTAAGAATCAAGAATTAAGTAGTTAAAGAATGACTAGCTTTCTACCCCCAATAGCCCCCTTTGCAATCCTGAAGGCAGACCATGCAGGCAGGATAACATCTGAAGGAAGAGTCAGCCAGTCTGCACTCAATGGAAAATGACACAGAACCTCCTGCCTCGATGATTCATTGAGATTCTTCCCCATTTTCCCCCTTTAAAACTGTCATGGCTGAGCAGAATCTTCAGAGTTGGTCTCAGGACGAGTCTACTTCCTCCCCAGATTCCAGGCTTTTCTGATTAAAACACCTTTCTTTCTTTCTTTCTTTCTTTCTTTCTTTCTTTCTTTCTTTCTTTCTTTCTTTCTTTCTTTCTTTCTTTCTTTCTTTCTTTCTTTTTCTTTCTTTAAAGAGACAATAGAACCTTTATTAAATAAACACCAATTTACAAACTTGACAACAAATGACAAGAATTACCTACTGTGGTGGAAGCAATACAGGGATCCCACCACAGGTGAGTAGTTTGTAGGCAGCCACTGGAATTGATCTTTTTTTTTTAACTTGTACAGCACTTTTATTTATTTATTTATTAACATCTTTATTGGAGTGTAATTGCTTTACAATGTTGTGTTAGTTTCTGCTTTATAACAAAGTGAATCAGTTATACATATACATATGTTCCCATATCTCTTCCCTCTTGTGTCCCCCTCCCTCCCACCCTCCCTATCCCACCCCTCTAGGTGGTCACAAAGCACAGAGCTGATCTCCCTGTGCTATGTGGCTGCTTCCCACGAGCTATCTATTTTATATTTGGTAGTGTATATAAGTCCATGCCACTCTCTCACTTTGTCACAGCTTACCCTTCCCCCTCCCCGTGTCCTCAAGTCCATTCTCTAGTAGGTCTGCATCTTTACTCCCGTCCTGCCCCTAGGTTCTTCATGACTATTTTTTTTTTTTTTTAGATTCCATATATATGTGTTAGCATACAGTATTTGTTTTTCTCTTTCTGACTTACTTCACTCTGTATGACAGACTCTAGGTCCATCCACCTCACTACAAATAACTCAATTTCGTTTCATTTTATGGCTGAGTAATATTTCATTGTACATTTGGGCCACATCTTCTTTACCCATTCATCTGTCAATGGACGCTTAGGTTGCTTCCATGTCCTGGCTATTGTAAATAGAACTACAATGAACATTGTGGTACATGACTCTTTTTGAATTATGGTTTTCTCAGAGTATATGCCCAGTAGTGGGATTGCTGGGTCATATGGTAGTTCTATTTTTAGTTTTTTAAGGAACCTCCATACTGTTCTCCATAGTAGCTGTATCAATTTACATTCCCACCAATAGTGCAAGAGGGTTCCCTTTTCTCCACACCCTCTCCAGCATTTATTGTTTGTAGATTTTTTGATGATGGCCGTTCTGACTGGTGTGAGATGATATCTCATTGTAGTTCTGATCTGCATTTCTCTAATGAGTAATGATGTTGAGCATTCTTTCATGTGTTTGTTGGCAATCTGTATATCTTCTTTGGAGAAGTGTCTATTTAGGGCTTCTGCCCATTTTTGGATTGGGTTATTGGTTTTTTGATATTGAGCTGTATGAGCTGCTTGTAAATTTTGGAGATTAATCCTTTGTCAGTTGCTTCATTTGCAAATATTTTCTCCCATTCTGAGGGTTGTGTTTTCATCTTGTTTACAGTTTCCTTTGCTGTCCAAAAGCTTTTAAGCTTCATTAGGTCCCACTTGTTTATTTTTTAATTTTTATTTATTTATTTTTTTGCAGTACACAGGCCTCTCACTGTTGTGGCCTCTCCCATTGTGGAGCACAGGCTCCGGATACGCAGGCTCAGCAGCCATGGCTCACGGGCCCAGCCGCTCTGCGACATGTGGAATCTTCCCGGACCGGGGCACACACCCATGTCCCCTGCTTCGGCACGCAGACTCTCAACCACTGCACCACCAGGGAAGCCCTATTTTTGTTTTTATTTCCATTTCTCAAGGAGGTGGGTCAAAAAGGATCTTGCTGTGATTTATGTCATAGAGTGTTCTGCCTATGTTTTCCTCTAAGAGTTTGATAGTGTCTGGCCTTACATTTAGGTCTTTAATCCATTTTGAGTTTATTTTTGTGTACGGTGTTAGGGAGTGTTCTAATTTCATTCTTTTACATGTAGATGTACAGTTTTCCCAACACCACTTATTGAAGAGACTGCCTTTTCTCCATTGTGTATTCTTGCCTCCTTTATCAAATATAAGGTGACCATATGTGCATGGGTTTATCTCTGGGCTTTCTATCCTGTTCCATTGATCTATATTTCTGTTTTTGTGCCAGTACCATACTGTCTTGATTACTGTAGCTTTGTAGTATAGTCTGAAGTCAGGGAGCCTGATTCCTTCAGCTCTGTTTTTCTTTCTCAAGATTGCTTTGGCTATTTGGGGTCTTTTGTGTTTCCATACAAATTGAAGCACCTTTCCTTTCTATTGACACTTACCTTTCAAATTATTGGCTTTTGAGAGGTGAGCAGCTGAACCTGAGTTCAGTAACACCGTGTCTCCTTCCTCATCTTCAGTTCTATCCAAAAGCCTTCATTGCATTACCTTGGCTGAAGCAGGAAGCAAATTTCATGAAGGGATAATGGAGGAGAAAAAATCTTTACTTGGAATAAAGATTTGCTTTCCCATGGAATTGTGAAAGTATTTATATGAATAACTCAATTTAGGACACTTAGTTTGGATCCATAGAGGTGTCCATAGCTTATAAGAAATGCCCCTAAAGAAAAAGCACTGTTGAAATACAAAACCTGCCTGATTCCCCTTATACTTACTTGCCTAACAAAAAGGTCATATACTGTTGAAGTTCAAGTTCATATCAAAATTGTAAGATGTCTTTACCTAGTTGCATTTGATATCTTCCTGTGTATTAAAACAATAGTCATATTTTCGTCAGCTATTTTTCTTAAGTCAGCGAAACATTCCTTCCCACTTCTCCTGGGTCTAACGTGATACCAGTCCTTTTCACTTGGATGCCTCCAGGGAAAAGGTGGGAGGGAGAGAAGCAAGGGAAGCAGGAAGTGTCCTTGTTTGTGGCCACAGGTAGCCACATGGCAATGCTTTCTCTTCCCCTGTTCCTTTCCTCTAATTCCACCTGAACAGGTTGGGAGCAAGGAGGGAGATGGGGGACTATGTTTCCTTTGCGGGCACAAAAGGTGGCTCCTGACTGTTCTTGCATGTGCCACTGACATACGGATGAGTGCTTTTCCAGGAGTAAAGAGGACTGGATTCTAATGAGGACACGGTGAAGCTGGGAATCTGTAGATTATCTCTTTTTTTTAGTTCTTGTTGTATGATAAAATATATAAAATATATATTGAGATATAAAATCATTTGTATAGTTGGCACTACATTTAATAGATATTAAATATTCTTAGAGAGCTAATGATCCATTACATTTGAATAAGATAAGGTTTAACTAATGATATTCAACCAAGTCAAACATTGTTGGAGCCCAGGAACCCATCTGCCTTTTTCACCACTGTGAGCTTAGCAGAATTCTGTATGTAGCAGAGTTCAATAAATGTTTGTTGTTGAATTAAGCGACTAGAATTTAATATAATATGAAGGCCACATGATATTTAGTGGGAAACAATGGATTCTTTTCAGAAAATAATGTTGGCTGTTTGTTTGAAGAACATAAAGTTACTTTCATACCTCACACTATATAAAAAATAATTTTCAAATGAATATTGCAAAAGGCCAAATGTAAAAATCAAAATTATAAATTTATTAGAAGAAAGTAAAGAAGAATCTCTTTATGGTCTTGATATGGAGAAGTTCTGCTAAGGAAGATTAAAAAAACCCAGAACCCAGAAGGGAAAATAAAATTGAATTTGATGACTTTAAGAGGAAAATTTCCTGCACTATGAAAGATACCATTAACAGAATAAAAACAAACAAATAAATTTTAAAAACCAACTTGGGAGAGAATATTTGCAAAACATACAACTGTTAAAGGAAAGGCAGACAAATCATCCAGTAGAAAAAGGGTCAAAGGGTACAAGCAGTTAATCCACAGAAGGAAATACAAATGGCCAATGAACACTTGAAAAGGTATTCAATCTTACCAGTAGTCAGGAAAGTGCAGATGAAAAGAAAATGTGATACTGTTTCTGCCAACCTGAAAAAATGGAAAAGATTGTTAGCCTCTAGTATTCGTATGCTACAGATTCCCTTGCAGCCTGCTTCAGGGCGAGTACATTGGTAAATTTTTATAAGCAAATACTGAAATGTAAAACATGTGAACTACTTTATATCAACAGACAAACCCCTGCAGCATTTACAGCGACAGCTGGCAAGACACAGAGGGTTGAAAGCATCTAGGACCTGGTTACTTTTCCTGAGTCTGGAAATTACATAGGATAGTGAGTAAGGAGCACCAACAATGAATGGGTCTAAGAGAGGACTGTGGGAAGAACAGGAAAGTTAGCAGAAGGAGGAGCCTTCAAATGACCAAGGGAAGGTCCTAATGGGACTTCTCTGATACCAGGGGCGGGAGACTGGGACAGGGTCCAGGGCTGCAATCAGCTCACACACATACCTAGTTTATTGCACCTACATTTCCATGCAGCAGCAATTGCCTGGGACTCTGGTTTGCTGCATCGGCACAAATTACTCCCTATTGTTTACGCCAGTGTCAGGCATGTCTATTCCTGTAATGGCCCTGTAAAAAGCTTCAAAAATGCTTGTCCCATGTCCTCTGGATTAAGTCCACATTGCTGTAAGCATGCAGCAAGAGAATTTGATAGAGCAGGGGTATGAGCTAATTTTCCCCCTCTTCCCCTATCCCTCTCTGTGGAGTTGTACCTGTTTGGAAAAGTACGTGGACTCATGTGGAGCGCAGAGGGTAAAATAATACCCGAGTAGAGAGGAAGAAACCCACTCCCATAGCTGTCCTAAGGTCACCACTAGGACTGTCCTGGGGAGAAAGTAGGTGGCAAACAGCATGGGGAGGGGAGCTCTCCGTGGCTGGCTGGCCCAAGGTAAAAGTTGAGACCTCCCTGTGGGCCAGAAAAGGCCAAATGAGGGAAACTTTAAACTTTATTTTATGTTTGACATAATTTTTATCATGTTTCAATGAGGTTTACAGGACACACAGGACACTGACCCATCTTCTGGAAGTTTACCACTGAGTCCCTGAAATAGAGAAACACAAACTCAGTGGATGGCTGCTCCACTCTTTCCATTGCTCAGCCCGTGAGTACTTGGATGACCTCATCTTTTTCTTCTCTCTTCCCCTCACACCCGACTCCCATCCAACAGCAAGCCCTGTTAGCTCCACCTCAAGAGCAGGCTCAGTCTGACCGTTTCCCATTCACTTGCTCTGCCGCCAACCTGGTCTAAGCACCTGCATCAGGAGCACTGCGATGATTTCCCTGGTCTCCCTGCTCCTACCCTTGCTTGCTTCGATCTTGTCTCCACATTGCATCCAGGGTGATCCCTGGAAGTCAGGTCAATCCTGCTATGGCTCTCATTTCAAAGGGAAAGTCAAGATCTCCACCGTGGCCTAGGAGCCCTACATAATCTGTACCCACCCCTTACCCTTGCTCTCTCTGACATCACCTTCCTCAGCAGCACCCCTCCCCCACTCTCTCCAGCTGCACCGCTGTCCCTTGACCAGCCCCCTCTCCCTTTCTCCCTCCCTCCTCAGGACTCTGGCACCATTTATTCTGCCTGCCTGGGTCACTCCCTTCTCTTGATTAACCCACTCCCCTTTTGCAAGTCTTTACCTAAAAGTCACCTTCTCAATGAAACTGACCCAGATTCCCACCCTCCCTCCCCTATCTAAAGCTGCAGTCTGCTTTCTCCTGATCTCCCCTGTCCCGCTCTGTTTTTCCCATAGCAGCTAACATACTACATATTTTACTTATTTATTATGTTTATTCTTCACTGACTAGAATTTAAGCCCCACATGGACATTTTTGTTTGTTTTATTCCTTGATGTAATCCAGAGAGGTTAGAATGAATGAATGAATGAATGAATGAATGAATGAATGAATTTAAATGGTCATTAACAAAGACTGTGTTAAATGTTGAAGCATAGATTAGTGTTAAAAAAAATTAACAAAAGGGCGATCTCATGTTTTCTTAAATAAATGTATATCACCAAGGTGCAAGAGGACTTAATTTGGGGATCATTTTGCCCTTTCAGGTTGAATGCAGACAGTTCAAGGACACATGTGTGCAATTTAAAGATGGAGCTCTTCAAAATAAAAGACAACACCCAACTTTCTGACCTTCTCCTGAACTTTGGCATTTGTTTATCCAAGAAGTCAATTGGCTAAAGTATTTTGAATTCCACTTCAGTAATTCATAAATGCTTTTGATTACTGTGGTGATTATTTAAGGACAAGAAAATAAAATGCAAGAAAAGAAAATTAAATAGGTATTAAGTACTTTTGAACAGTGGATTCACATGCTGTCAGATCTAATGCATGTCAAGTCATGCATTTTCCAGCTGTTTTAAGTCTCAGAGCAGAGTTGACTCTGTCTTGAAAACTGTGTCCTACAAAGAAGATTATTAGCACCAATTGGGAATACTCAGGTTGGCTCCAAACTGGCTAATCTCAGAGCTGCTGCTCCAGGAAAGACTTTTTCCCATAATTACAGGAGATTGCAACCATGGAAAAATAAAAGGCAGGAGAAAGGGAGAGGCAGATATTCTGTAAATGTAATCTTGGTTAGAGAGAGAGAAACAATTGACACCGAGAAAACAAAGTCTCTCATCCACAAACACAATTCAGTCCTGCTATTTTATTCTGTGAATATCTGAAAATGAGATAGTAATTGCTCACATCTTTAAGTTGAATAAAATTATTTTCGTGATTTCTGGCAACCTTGATTTGTTTAGGGTTTTTGTACATGAATGCACACTTATTTTAAAATATTTTACTATGTTCAGGTTTGGGGTGCATATTTCAACATTATATATTTTTTTCTGGTTTAAAAAAATACATGCTTATTGTAGAAAATTTTCCTCTACAAAGAGAAAAATGAAATCACCTAAAATCTCACCATGCAGTTAACTTTTCGACCTTCTTTCTTTTTTTTTTTAATAATCAAATGAATACATTTATTTATTAACATCTTTATTGGAGTATAATTGCTTTACAATTGTGTGTTAGTTTCTGCTTTATAACAAAGTGAATCAGCTATACATATGTATATATCCCCATATCTCCTCCCTCTTGCATCTCCCTTCCACCCTCCCTATCCCACCCCTCTAGGTGGTCACAAAGCACAGAGCTGATCTCCCTGTGCTATGTGGCTGCTTCCCACTAGCTATCTATTTTACATTTGTTGATCTTATTTCTTTTCATTGTTTTTTCAGAGCTTGTATAGTGACTCCAGCTCTCCAATCAAATTATTAAGAGGTTGTCTCTCTTCTCTTCTCAGGGACCTCTGAACCTTCTTGACATTACCAAGAGATCAGGCCCCTTTTATCAGCCCTTTATTGAGAGAAAACCAGGACTTTTTACTATTGACTAAAGGGCTACTTCTTGGGGACTGTTGCCTTTTGTTGCAGCCGAATTTAGGTAGTGTAATGCAGGAGACATTGCAGGGAGGGAGGTGGGGACCTCAATCAGGTTAAGAGGGTCTGCCAGTCTAGAACATCTACCACCACAGAAAACTTTAGTCTCGCTATCACGATCACTGACATTCTGGTAGAAGCTTCTCTGGAGGAAAGCTCAGAAGCAAAGGAAGCCTCCTTTGGTGGTGTTGCTCAGGCCTTGCAACTGTAGACTGGCCTCCCTAAAGTCATGTCACACTTTCTATTGACCCTCCCCCCCACCATGAGATACACTGGGTTTCTGTAGAGGCACATCCATGTGCAGAGGTATTTGGGTCAGGAAGGGGCTAATATCAGCCACACACTGTGCCTCAAACCAGCCTTTCAAAGCTCTGCTACTGGTTTCAGTCCCAACCATCCAATATAAACACAAGCAGCATATCAGTGGAACTCTGCAGTGGGACTATGGGAGAGGTTGCCCCACCGAGTCCCTAAAAGTCTGATCACACAGTGAGATGTTATAACACCGGAAATAAAGAAGGATGCCTTTCCCATTTGCCTTGTAAATATCACTGATTCCTCGTTTTCAGTAAACTGTAAAGTCAACCCATCTCTCTGTTCTCCATCTTTACTTTTATCTGAAATGATTCACCCCAGATTGCTGAAAGCCAGTTACTACAAATAGTTTTTCACTTATTAAACAACAGTATCAGGGCTTCCCTGGTGGCGCAGTGGTTGAGAGTACGCCAGCCGATGCAGGGGACACGGGTTCATGCCCCGGTCCGGGAGGATCCCAAGTGCCGCGGAGCGGCTGGGCCCGTGAGCCATGCCCGCTGGGCCTGCGCGTCCGGAGCCTGCGCGTCCGGAGCCTATGCTCCGCAACGGGAGAGGCCCGTGTACCGGAAAAACAAAACAAAACAAAACAGTATCAAAGATTACATTATAATTGAAGGCAGTTTTTAAAACTAACAAAATGCAGGCAATGAGTGAGCATCATTGTCAGCACAATTGGTTCGTTATCAAATGGCACTTAGCTATGGCTTATTCATGATGGTGTAAATAGCATCTCCACTGTGAGATAATGCACTCCAAGCAGAAAAATATTTTAATCATCAGGAAATTATGCTTACAAAAACCACGGAACAAAAAACTTGAACGTTTGGAAATATATACAAAATTTTTTAAAAGGATGCATTAAAATAAACATATATATGTGTATATACACATATATATTCATATACATTTAATGTACATGCATATGAATATACAAGCTCCAATATTTTCTTTCTGCATATATATATATTTTGATTTTGAAAATTACTTGCTAAAGAATATACTTTCTATCATTAAATAGGTTACAACTTAACATGGGTGTTATTGACACAAAGAGAAGACACTAATTCTACAGAGAACATCTAAACCATGCATGCAAACAAGCAACCAATACTCATGAATAAATAAACAAATAAAATATGTACACAGTTTATGTACAACCTTTGATTTCATACCTGGAGGTTCTATAGAAGAAAAAAGATAGGGAGAAAAAACATTTATTATTCAGAGAAATCATGGTGCTTCAAGAAACATGTGAAGGAAGGAGTGGAAGTGCTGGACAAAGCATTGCTGGAATAAAATTCCTGGAATGAGAGAGTGTGGGTGATGACCTGGTCTTGTGAGTGAGAAACCACATGAAATTGTAATGCAAACACCAGATGGCCTACGACCGGGAGAGTGGTTTCATAGGTCCTAGGAATTAAAAAGACATTTGCAGGACATTTACAGCCCATCTTCTTTCTAGATTATTGAGAAAAAAGGTCAAGTTTCAAACTATATTTACTCTTTATAGAGTTCCTTCAAGTAATAGTGTTTCAGACCAATTCTCCCAGAAGGGATAAATGCAAATTTGCTGTCCAACAAACTTAAGAGTATTTCCATCAGTGACTTCCTCCCTTTGAGGGGAATAATTACCTTGGGAGTTAAACAGCACATAACTTTGCAGAAAACTTAAATTTTCACAGTAGTGACAGACAACATCAAGAGGGACCTTTTGAAATAGTTGGGAGAAACGCTGGGGATTCCAAGTCAAATTTTTCTACTCTAAATTTATGAATCTTTCTTCTCAGTGCTACTTGCTCCCCATCTTTCATCCCCACTGAAGATGTCCATCCTATTATCATAAAATATCCATGAAAATTTCTCCTGGAGGTATCACTTCTTCTGTTTCTATCTGTTCCCTTTTCCTCCCCATCGAAGTCCAACCAGCATGGTGACCTGCATTGGGTTTTACTGGCCCTTTAGAGAAAGGTGGAGGAAGGGCACAGTTCCACTGATACACATGAGCTCCATCAAACTTCTGGAACTTTTCCTGAAATGTTTACACTATAGGCACCTGGAGCACATTGACTTTCTCTCTTCAAAATGTTTAGGTTTTCTTCTGCTTGGTAGCTGCTCTCTGCTCCTCACTTCCTGTCTCAGGTCAAGATAAATGAATTTTCCACCAGGAAAACCATTTAAATCTCTGCTGGTTTAACCCCTAATTCACGTTATCTAGTCCATTGCCTTTAGTTTTTCGCCAGCTCATTTTACACCTTGACTTGTCTTCTGCAGTTCTGTATCCACATGAGCTACAAGTCTTCTGAAAGCCCCTTCCTATACTACTAGCTTCCTCATTGTACCTCTTCTGTATTCACTTCACAGATAGAGGATCAAATGGTAGAAAGTTTTGACCAAACAGAGAAGAGGATGGATTATATGGGAATTAATTATGAAGTCATTTATTTTACTCTATAGAACATGCCTTCTGATATTTAACCACTCTGCTCCATCACCCATGCAAAGGAAGCATCTTTCAAAGACACCTCAGGAGGGCTTTCAGCCCTTGGACCTGGTTTAGATATAGAAATATTACAGAGTGATCTGGGTAATCAGTTTCCAGTATGGTATAATCTGGGGGTTTGGAGATGTCTTCTTTATCTATCACAGTCCTTAGAATGATATCAATAAAGATTTATCCTTTTGGGTTAACATTATCATGATAATGTATTCCAAATCTAAAACTGGGACCTACCTAGTGTATGACACACAGGGACAGACAGATTATGTTCAAACAGATGAAATGCTCAAAGACATGTATGTCCCTATTCTGTAAGTATGAACAAATTACTTGAAGTGGTATTCCTCAAAAAGGCATCAGTCATTCTTACCTTGATGTGAATTAGTCTTATTATAAAATAACTCTCCTGCTTTCAACTACTTGCAATAAAGGGAAGAACATTTTTCAAAATGAAGATAAGATTATCATGAAGTACAAAGCTTTGTCCCCAGCTGGCTTGGCCTGGCAGAGAATATGGACATCTGGGTAAATGATGGTCAGGAGGTTGGAAGGAAGGATTTGCCAAAATGGGTAAACTGTGCCTTTGCTCCTGTAGACCATATTCTCCAGAAAGCAGGAAAGCCAGTCACCATGTTGCTTCTGAGGTCCCAAAGGAAGTGCTCAGGGTACAGCCTTTTATCTTCTCCATCCATAGTCTTGGTCCAAAGCATAAACTTCTGAAGAGTGCTTCCTGGTTTGAAGTGACTTTTGTTGACAAAAAGCTGAAAACAACAACAACAAAAAAACAAATAAAAGGGGACACTGACTCAGGGAGCTAGATACTAGCCAGTCCCCCCATCCAATGGTAGGTTAATAGACTTCTTTTTTTTTTAAGAAGATGTTAGGGGTAGGAGTTTATTTATTTATTTATTTATTTTTGCTGTGTTGGGTCTTCGTTTCTGTGCGAGGGCTTTCTCTAGTTGTGGCAAGCGGGAGCCACTCTTCATCGCGATGCACGGGCCTCTCACTATCGCGGCCTTTCTTGTTGCGGAGCGCAAGCTCCAGACGCGCAAGCTCAGTAGTTGCGGCTCAAGGGCCCAGTGCTCCGCAGCATGTGGGATCTTCCCAGACCAGGGCTCAAACAGGTGTCCTCTGCATTGGCAGGCAGATTCTCAACACTGCGCCACCAGGGAAGTCCAATAGACTTCTTAAAATCACTTTTTTTTGGAGGTGTATTTAATAAAGTTGAAAGTACAATGAAGTTTTACAAGACATTTTTTTTTTCTTCAATTGTGTCTTTTATGGTGTTGCTTAAGGGGAAAACTCTTTTATACTCTTGCCAAAAAGAAATGTAGGGGGAGGACTAACAAGGAATGCTGTACTTTGGATTCTTCTCTGGATAATCCAAAAGGGAAGAATTGGCAAAATGATATTGAAATAATGGTGGATAGTCCTGCTGGCCCCATATTGGACTTTATCTTGAAAAGACTGTTTATTAGATTATACAGGGCTCTTAAAAATTCAAAGAACTCTTACTTTGACAAAACATTTTTCCATCATCTGGTTAGAATTCTTGAGCCAGTTAGCTCAGATCTGCTATTTCCTTTCCATGTGTTTTGCAAACCATGGGAGGAGGGAATCATTATTTTGCAGGAGTCAGGAATGAGATGCAATTATGGAGGCCTGTGCACAGGATGGATGATATCGTCCCCCAAGCCAGCCAGCATAGAAGACCACTTGTCTGCATTCAGGGGCTGCTGATTGAATTTGGCCTGGTGTATCCTATAAGGACCTTATCGGCCAGCTCTCCTTGTCTGTTTATTTAGAAAGAAACCATTGTGTGATGTGGTTATTCTAATGAGGACTGCAGAGCAAGTACTGCTTTTGACATGATGAATCTGCAGTGTGCATGTGTGTGTGTGTGTGTACACACACACACACACACACACACACACACAGAGTCCCAGAGGCCCCCCGCCTGGTATGTAGCCTCAGATGGAGGCTTGTGTATCTGAAATTCAAGCAGATAGATTTGGAGTCAGCCAGAGGATTTGCCATCCTCAGTCTTAACCCACAATATTCTGGGGGGACAGTTTATATTCAGAAATCCAGTGTGTTGGAATGTTGGAATAACAGCAATTTTTGGTAATTTGCCTGAGTTTGCATTTGTGCTTTCTTTGGCCTAATCTGCTTAATTGAGACCTGAACTCTGGCTGGCCGCCAGCATTCACAGAGCATGTGGGCACCAGATTGATTTACCTCTATTTCTGTCGACTGAAAAATGACATTCTTCCCACTCCGTTAGCCTCTCACCCTGGGGAAAGTCATATATTGAATCCACTTGCCTGAAAATAAATTAAAACTTTAAGTAAATAAAGATAGAAAGTGAATGTACCCATTTTCACACTTACCCCTCATTCTCTAAAAATCAAGATATGTTAACAAGGACTCCATTTCAAAGGGAAATCAGTAGTGAGCAAAAATTTGTTCTTATTGAACAGATGAGGGTTCATTTGGAAAGAAAGAAGTATTCAAGCACATGTTGACATGACTGCTGAGGCAGCCCCCATGTTCAAGCAGCAACAGGAACTCCAGACAAAGGTCTCCCAACCTTAACTTAAGTCCAGAAAGGGAGAGAAACGTGTGCACAGTGAACTTTCATGTGAGCCAGCATGAAAGAAGGTCTGTTTTAGCGATGCAAGCAATGTGCCCAGAAAGGGAATTTGTTTTGTTCTGGGAGGTGGGAAAGAAAGGTTTGTAGAGGGGCCTCATCTGAACTGAAACTCTTCCCATCAACAGCAGCTGCGTACACGTCCTGACATGGAACAGCACGAAATTGAATACAATTTCCTTCCCAGTGAATTGGAACATATATATGTATATGTACATATGTGTTTATATGTGTGCATGTGTGTATATATACACACACACAGAGAAACTGTTGGGTGTTTTTAACACTAACTTTAAAATTGTATCTCATAAATTGTTGGGGCATTGTGATAAATTTAGGAGAATAGTTGATAATTTATGATGATGTATATATTGCCTTAACTATTTTTCTATACTTTAAATTAACTGTACATATATACACTATAAGTTTACACAAATATATATATAAGCATATCAAACTTATTAAAATATTATTGACTATATTCCCCAGGTGGTACATTTCCTCTCTGTGACCCATTTATTTTTTAACTTGAAGTTTGTACCTCTTAATTTCCCTCACCTGTTTCACTCAACCCCACCCCACCCTGCCCCGCCACCTCCACTCTGGCAGACAGTTCTCTGTATCTACTAGGTTTTTTGTTTGTTTTGTTTGTTTGTTTGTTTTGTTTTTTAGATTCCACATATAAGGGAAATCATATGGTGTTTGTCTTTCTCTGTCTGACTTATTTTACTTATCATAACACCCTCTAGGTCAATCCATGTTGCTGCAAATAGCAAGATTTCATTCTTTTTTATGGCTGAGTAGTATTCCATTGTATACATATACCATAATTTCTGTATCCATTCATCTATTAATGGATGCTTTGGTCACTGCCATATCTTGGCTACTGTAAATAATGCTGCAATGAATGTAGGGATACATATCTTTTTGAATTGATGTTTTTGTTTTCTTTGGAAAAAATACCCAGAAGTGGAATTTCTGGATCACATGGTGGTTCAATTTTTTGAGGAATCTCCATACTGTTTCCATAGTGGCTGCACCAATTAATATTCCCACCAAAAGTGCACATCCTTTTCTCCACTTCCTTGCCATCACTTGTTATTTGTTTTCTTTTTGATGATAGCCATTCTGACAGGTGTGAGGTAATATCTCATTGTGGTTTTGCTTTGTATTTCCCTGATGATTAGTGGTGCAGAGCATCTCTTCACGTGCCTGTTGGCCATTTGTATGTCTTCTTTGGAAGAATGTCTATTCAGGTCCTGTGCCCATTTTTTAATCAGGTTGTTTGTTTTTTGATGTTGAATTATATGAGTTCTTTGTATGTTTTGGATATTAATCTCATCAGATATGTGATTCGCAAATATCTTCTCCCATTCAGTAGGCGGTCTTTTAATTTTGTTGATAGGTTCCTTCACTGTGAAAAAGCTTTTTAGTTTGATGTAGTCCTATTTGTTCATTTTTGCTTTTTTCCCCCTTGCCTGAGGAGACATACGCAAAGAAAAATATGCTAAGACCAATGTCAAAGAGTGTACTGCCTATGTTTTCTTCTAGAATTTTATGGTTTCAGGTTTTACATTTAAGTCTTTAATCCATTTTTTATTTCTGTATATGCTGTGAGAAAGTAGTCCAGTTTGATTATTTTGCACGTAGCTCCCTAGTTTTCCCAACACTGTTTATTGAAGATGCTGTCTTTTTCCCCATTGTATATTCTTGCCTTCTTTGTGAAAGATTAATTGACCATAAGTGTGTGGGTTTATTTCTGGGCTGTCTATTCTGTTCCATTGATATATGTGTGTGTGTTTCTGCCAGTATCATACTGTTTTGATTACTGTAGTTTTTCTTTACAGTATAGTTTGAAATCAGGGAGCATGATAGCTCCAGCTTTATTTTTCTTTCTCAAGATTGTTGCAGCTATTTGGGATCTTTTGTGTTTCCATACAAATTTTAGAATTATTTGTTTTAGTTTTGTGGAAAATGCCATTGTTATTTTAATAGGGCTTGCACTGAATCTGTAGACTGCATTGGGGAACATGGTCATTTTAACAATATTAATTCTTCCAATACATGAGCACAGTATACCTTTCCATTTATTTCTTCATTCTTCACTTTCTTTCTTTAATGTCTTATAGGTTTCAGTATACAAGTCTTATACCTCCTTGGTTAAGTTTATTCCAGGTATTTTATTCTTTGTGATACAATTGTAAATAGCATTGTTTTATTAATTTCTCCTTCTGATAGTTCGTCATTAGTGCATAGAAGTGCAATAGATTTTTGCAATATTACTGAATTTGTTTATTCTAAGTTTTTTTGTGGAGTCTTTAGGATTTTCTATATCTAATTTCATGTCATCTGCAAATGGTGACAGTTTCACTTCTTCCTATCCAATTGGCATCCCTTTTATTACTTTATCTTGCCTAGTTGCTCTGGCTAGGACTTCCAAAATTGTGTTGAATAAAAGTGGTGAGAGTGGGCATTCTTGTCTTGTTCCTGATATTAGAGGGAAAGGTATCAGCTTTTCACCATTAAGTATGATGTTGGCTGTAGGCTTGACATATATAGCCTTTATTATGCTGTGGTGCATTCCATCTGTACCCACACTGTTACAGATTTTGAACCAGCTTGCATCCCTGAAATAAATTCAACTCAAACATGATATATGATTCTTTTGATTATTTTGTTGAATTTGGTTTGCTAATATTTTGTTGAGAATTTATACATCTATGTTCATCTGTAATATTCCTATAGTTTTCTTTTTTTGTGGTGTCTTTGTCTGGTTTTGGTATCAGGGTGCTACTGGCCTCACAGAATGAGTTCAGAAGTGTTCCTTCCTTTTTGATTTTTTGGAACAGTTTGAGAAGGAAAAGTCTTAACACTTCTCTATATGTTGAATTCACCTGTCCTGTGAAGCTGTCTTGTCCTGGACTTTTGTTTGCTGATAAATTTTTTACTACAGATTCAATTTTATTATTGATAATTAGTCTGTTCAAAATTTCTGTTTCTTCCTGATTCAGTTGAGAAATTGTATGTTTCTATGAATTTATCCATTTCTTCCACATTGTCCATTTTATTGGTGTATAGTTGTAGTAATCTTTTTGTATTTCTGTGATGCTGGTTGTAACTTCTCCTTTTTATTTCTGATTTTATTTATTTGGGCCCTCTCTTTATTTTTCTTGATGAGTCTGGCTAAAGGTTTATCAATTTTGTTTATCTTTTCAAAGAACGAGCTCTTAGTTTCACTGATCTTTTCTATTGCTTCTTTAGACTCTATTTCATTAATTTCTGCTCTGATATTTATGATTTCTTTCCTTCTACTAATTTTAGGTTTTGTTTTTTCTTCTTTCTAGTTCCTTTAGGTGTAAGGTTAGGTTATTTGACATGTTTCCTGTTTCCTGAGGTAGGCTTTTATTGCTATAAATTCTCTTCTAGAAATGCTTTTGTTGCATTGCATGGGTTTTTGATCATGTGTTTCCATTTTCTTTGTCTCCAGATATTTTTTTATTTTCTCTTTGATTTTTTTCAGTGACCCATCTGTTGTCTAGTAGCATATTATTTAGATTCCATGTGTTTGTGCTTTTTACAGTTTTTTCTTGGTGTTGATTTCTAACCTTATATTGTTGTGGTTGAAAAAGATACTTGTTACGTTTCCATCTTCTTATATTTATTGAGTTTGTTTTGTGGCCTAGCGTGTGATCTATTCTGGAGAATGCTTCATGTGCAGTTGAAAAGAATGTGTATTTTGCTGCCTTGGGATGCATGTTATATATATATACATATATATATATGTATATATATATATCTCCCTCTGTGTCATTTAAGGCCAGTGTTTCCTTGTTGATTTTCTCCTGGATAATCTATCCGTTGATGTAAGGGGAGTCTCATACTATTATTATGTTACTGCCATTAAGTTTCTCCCTTTAAGTTTGTTAATATTTGATTTATGTATATAGGTTCTACTATGTTGGGTGTGTATCTATTTAGAATTATTATAACTTCTTATTGGATTGATCCCTTGATCATTGTGTAACTTTCTTCTTTGTGTCTTGTTACAGTCTTTGTTTTAAAGTTTGTTTTATCTGATACAAGTATTGCTTCACCAGCTTTCTTTTCATTTCCATTTGCATGGAATGCCTTTTTCCATCCCCTCACTTTCAGTCTGTGTGTGTCTTTAGCTCTTAAGTGAGTCTTGTAGACAGCATATACATAGATCATGTTTTTGCATCAGCCACTCTAGGAGGGTCTAGTCCATTTACATTTTTATTACATAATTATTGATAGTTATGTGTTTATTGCCATTTTGTTCATTGTTTTGGGGTTATTTTTGTAGTTCTTTTTTGTTTCTTTCTTTTGTTCTTTGCTCTCTTCCCTTGTGATTTGATGACTACATTTAGTGTTATGTTTGAACTTCTTTCTCTTTTTTGTGTGTTTCTATTATAGATTTTTTGTTTGTGGTTACCATGAGACTTATGTATATATGACTATTTTAAGTTGCCAATCTCTTAAGTTCAAACAAATTCTAACAACCTGCATTTTAACTAACCCCCACTCCACATTTACTGTTTTTAACATTATATTTTTAATCTTTTTGTTTTGTGTATCCCTTAACTACTTATTGTGGTTGATTTTACTTAGAGAAGTCACTTTAACATTTCTTGTAAAGCTGGTTTAGTGGTGCTGGACTCTTAGCTTTTTCTTGTCTGTGAAATTCTTTATCTCTCCTTCAAATCTGAATGATAGACTTGAAGAATATTCTTGGTTGTAGGTTTTTTTTCTTTTCATCACTTTATATCATGCCACTCCCTTCTGGTTTGCAAAGTTTCTGCTGAAAAGTCATCTGACAGTCTTATGGGAGTTTCCTTGTATGTAACTAGTTGCTTTTCTTTTGTTGCTTTTAAGATTCTCTCTTTATCTTTAATTTTTGCCATTTTAATTACAATATGTTTTGGTATGGATCTCTTTGGATTCATCTTGTTTGGTACTCTGTGCTTCCTGGACCTGGATGTCTGTTTTCTTTCCCAGGTTAGGGACATTTTTAGCTATTATTTCTTCAGATAAACTCTCTGCCCCTTTCTCTCTCTCTTCTCCTTCACTGACCATTATAATGTGAATGTTAGTAATGCTTGATGTTATTCCAGAGGTATTTTAAACTATCTTCATTTTTTAAATTTCTTTTTTTCTTTTTTCTGTTCAGCTTGGGTGATTTGCACTACTCCATCTTCCAGTTCACTGATCTCTCCCTCTGTACCATCTAATATACTATTGTTTCCTTCTAGTGTATTTTTTTAAATTTCAGTTATTGTATTCTTCAGCTCTGTTTGGTTCTTCTTTATACATTCTAACTCTTTGTTAAAATTCTTACTGTATTCATCCATTCTTATCTTGAGTTCACTGAGAATCTTTATGAACTTTGCTTGAACTCTTTATTCGGTAGATTGCTTATGTCCACTTTGCCTAGTTCTTCCTCTGGGGTTTTATCTTGTTCCTCTGTTTGGAATATATTCCTCTGTCACCTCGTTTTGCTTAATTCTCTGTTGTATTTCTAATAAGGCAGCTCAGTTATGTTTCTTGATCTTGGAGAAGTGGCCTTATGTAGATATCCTATCTGGCCCAGCAACACACTCCCCTCTGGTTGCTAGAGCTACATGCTCTAGAGGTACCCCCTATGTGGGCAGTGTGGAAACTTCTATTGTAGTGGGACTACTGTGGCTGCTCTTGTATGTGGGGCTGCCCCCTGGCCCAGTTGGCTGCCAGTTCCTGCCTCATGCAGAGGCTGCTGACCCACTGGTGGGCATGGCCAAGTCCCAGGGTGGCTGGTTGCTTGGTCTGAGTGGTCCTAGGTCTGATGCCCACTGACTGGTTGGTGGGTAAGCCCACAGTGCTAATAAGATAGAGGGATGACTCCAAAATGGTGCTTACCTGCACCAGTGTTCTCATGGTAGAATGAGTTCCTCCAAATAGTTGCCACCAGTGTTTATGTCTTCAGGGGAGTTCCAGTTGCCTCTTGCCTTTCCAGGAGACTCTCCAAAATCATTAAGTGGGTCTGATTCAGTTTCCTTTCAAATTACTGCTTCTGTGCTGGGTCTTTGAGCATGTGAGATTTTGTGTGATCCCTTTAAAAGTGGAAGCTCTGTTTTCTACAAACCTCTGGCTCTCCTATACACAATCCCTACTGCCTCCAAAGCCAACCATTCTGGGGGATCACGTTCCTGGTGCAGGACCCCCAGACTGGGTAGCCTGATGTGGGGCTAGGACCCCTCACTCTTTGGAGAGAACTTCTGTCATTGTGATTTTCCTTCCATTTGTGGGTCACCTCCCTGGGTGTATGGCTCTTGGCTATATGCATTTCCACCCCTTCTACCCATCCAGTTGTGACTCTTTCTTTTCATTTTTAATTGCAGAAAATCTTTTCTGCTAGTTTTCAGATAATTCTACAATAGTTACTCTGTAAATAGTTGTAATTTTAGTGCACCCATAGGAGGAGGTGAGCTCAGGGTCTTTCTACTCCACCCCCTTGGAGATTTCTATATTTTTTATTGAGAGAATAGACATAATTTTTCAATGTCTATGGCTAATGCTGTAAAGGAAACTATTAGCTTTCTGTTAATTTATGTATTTTTTCTTTCAGCAACACTACTACAAAGGTGATCTGCTTTACTTTCAAATAATATGGCTGGAAACACTGGCACTTTCTCTGGCTGACAACCTCTACATCTGTGGTTCATACATGGCAGCTGCAAGGTGAGCTCAGTGCAACCAGCCATAATGGAGTCTAACTTTCCTTTTTCAAATCCTGGCTCTACCCCATTCACCATGCCTGATTCTGAAGTTACTTAAAGCATTAATTTTTTCATCTAAAAAATAAGGATGGTGACTATACCTGTGTCATGGGGTTGTTACAAGTCTTCAGTGAGACAGTATATGCAAAACATTCTTTGGTACATTCTTTGGTACAAAGTGAGCATTCAATAAATGTCATAGATTATTATAAACACAGGGAAATAAGTTGACATAGCATATAACTTAGACAATAGAATTGGTTTCCTTAGAAATATGTTACTGTATTTCACTAATTTGTATAATAATTAAATTATTAGAATATCATAGAGAAAACAGTAGGCCAACACTTCCTGTTCTACTTGTAGTATTGATTTTCCTTCCAGATCTGCCATAATTCAAGTCCTGTTCATTTACGTGCAGGGGGATTTGTAAAGGCCAATGAGGGTGGCCATTCTTAATTGTTATAGCTCATCAAAACAGATTTAACATCAATGGAAATAGTATTTTGAGGATCTTATTATCCATAGTGCCTCTGATGAATCACCACAGATAGGTCCCTGTAACTATACAAGGCATTCACGTAAATGCAACAAAAACCGGTCATTGCTAGATATTTTGGTTATTAAGTCTTTTCTACAGGACTGTGATCTTTTTGAAGACGGCCATACTTATCACAGCACCTCCCACAGCACATGGCAGCACATTTGGCTTATCTAGGACTGTTGCCATGAATAGGGAAGAAACAAACACGGCTTCCTATTGTAGAGTGCAGGTTATATGACATGTGACTCAATCAGTTTGACTTAAAGGCACAGAATTATGAGCCCTTTGCCTGATTACAAATATTCAATGACTCTCTCTAACCAAAAAATCAAGCCCAAATTCTTTAATCTGTGTAAGAAAGGGAAGATACATGCAGTCTTTCTGTAAGAAAGTATGTTAGGTTCTGAGAACACAAATAGTAGCTACTCAATATTTGTGTTAAGGAACAGTGTTAGTGCCACAGGGCCTGGGCATGTTATCTTATAGAAATCTGTGAGAAAGAATCCAAACCTTTTGAGAAAATAAAGACACTCATGTCAGTGATAATAGGTACTGTTTTCTTGAGAAGAATTCCAAAATAAATTAAAATATTCAGTTAATAAATGTTCCATTCAGTACATGGGGATAGTTTCAAGCTATTCCTATTCACATGATGAAGACTTTCTTGATCACCCTGGCCTCTGATTACCCAATTCTCTACCTTCTAGATTCCTGGAGCCATGGTTGTTTGTGTACATCCCCTGGCTCAGGACACTGTATAGAGTTCACTGTTTTCTGTGAAAATTCACCAGATCCCAATCTCGATTCTAAGCTGGGTCCAACCATGAACTCTATTTCCCTGTGATTGACTATGGCCCAATAGACATGAGCACCCTGCCATCACACAATTCCTTGTCAAGTGAGTACTTCATTTACGGTAGGTTCTTTGCAGCTTAGAGCACTTGGTTTGTGTGGTTTTCATGTTTCTTCACTTCTTCAGGAGTGATAATGTTTGATTAGTATTATCAAATTGTACTTTATTGTACTGTAAGAAATTCCCTCAGGAATGTAGATGAGCTTACTTATGCTGTATGCCAAACAAGAGCCATCTGAGTTACTTGAGCTGAGTTACTGTCTAGCAAGTGAATATTCTGCCCAGGGGTTAATCTGGGTGGGAGTCTCTCCAGTTTATGTTTTATATCTGTGTAAATCTACTGGCCAATCAGAAAGGAGATAACTAAATTCAGTGGAAATTAGTAACATGGAAAACAAATATAAAAACAACATATTTATGAATAAACAAATATACCATAAGGAGACTTGAGAAAGACAAACGTGGGTTATTTGAAAATACTAATAAAATAGATGAACCTCTGGTAAGATTAAACAAGAGTCTTATTTTTTAAAAAAATAGAAGATTGAATTTCCACTCTCAGTCAAGATGGAGTATGAGGAACAGGATCTACAAAACCACCTGAAACAACAAACAAACACAACAGAAAAAATATATGAAACAATGGTTTTCAACACTTTGGACATCAGCAACAAAGGACAGTGATCCCTGAGAGACACAGGAAAAATAAGATAAGGCCTAGGAGTTTTCCATATTTGTGCACTGCAAGAGATTCCAGGCCACAGCATGAGGATGAAGAGCACAGGAGGGCGCCTAAGTTGAACGGCTGAAGCTAAACATCTGGATAGGCTAAGATGGCTGGAGTTTACTGGGCAGCATGCAAAGAGGGTAGCTGCATAGACAGAGAACCCCAGAGGTCTGTAGAAGTTTTCATTTATACAGTCAATAGAGTAGTGAGCAGTCCGTGTCTGTGAGGAGACTACTCAAGGTTAGGGAAAGATCTTCCCAAAAGACTCAGATACAACAGTGCCTGGCATGTACACAAGATTGGCAGCAGTGTCTATTCCTACCACAAGACAGGAAAACAACATAACTCATCTAGCATTGAGTAGAATATTTAGAAGTTGGGATAATTAGCACTAGACTAAACACTGCTCGGGTCCCAACTAACAAATATTAAAATCGAACTGTCTCCAAGTAACTCAACAACATCCCAGAGAAAAGATAAAGAATATTTAAAAGAATGCAAAAATATCCATCATGTCTGGCACCCAATCAAAAATTACCAGACATGCAAAGAAGCAGGAAAGTTAAAACCATAATGAGGAGAAAAATCAATCAAAAATTTATACATTGCAAAAGAAAAGATCAGTTAACTTGAGAACATAGCAAAAGTCACTATTTAAAGTAAAACAGAGGAAAAAATTTCTCAAAACAATAACAAGAAGCAGAGCTTCATTGAGGTGTGAGACCATATCAAGTGGCCTAATATGCACAAAATTGAAGTCTTCGAAGGGAGGGGTCAACAACTTTTTATAAAACCATGGCTAAAAATTTTCTAAATGGATGAAAAACTATAAACCCACAGATCCAAGAATCTCAGTGAACCCCAAGCAGAAGAAACAAGAAAAACCACAACAGGTGTAGCATAATAAAACCACTCAAAATCTGTGAAAGCAAGAAGTCTTAAAAGATTTTTTGTTGGAAATACTGCATACAAGAAGGCAGTGAAGCAACATCTTTAAAACACTGAAAGAAAAAACCTGTCAACCTAGCATTTTATATGTAACAAAAGCATTTTTAAATGAAGAAAATAATTTTTCAAATACATGAAAGCTGAAAATATTATCACTAGCACCTTCACTCAGAAGGAAAATGATAACAGATGGAAATATAGGTCTACACAAGGGAATGAAGAACTATATAGTGGACACTTCCCAGGTGACTTTCAGAGCAGTTGTTTCTTAAACATCATTGTCCACTTGGGGGGAATCAGTTCTTAGAAGGTTTTGAATTGACTTCTTCCTAAAGCACTGTTATCTTCCTGGCTGATCCAGAAAAAAAATTAGAATAAAAAGAAATGGCTGTAAATTTTTGAGGAAAAAACCAAAGCATGGTAGAGACTTCTTCTCACCTTTCATTGGCTAAACTACTTCTTCTGAATTTTTGTTACTTTTGAGTCAAAAGAATCTTACCAGTAAGTATCAATGTCATCTACATCATTATGAAAATAATATTGCTATGAGATTGTAAGCCATATATGAATGTTTTATACAACTTTCAGGTTTACATTTAATCCTAACGTGTGCTCCTCCTTTCACATCTATTTACACTATATTCCTATTTACTAAGAGGGGAGTGGGCTTCTTTATAGAATGCTTTACTGTTAATAAGTCAACACCTGTTCTAAGTCTGGGATGTTCTTTTTGTGAAAAAAATTCAAAATTAAAAAATTACATCTATGTAGATAAGTATATAATTTTTCTTATTATTTAAATCTCATTAGAATACACTGAATTCTAAAAGTTCTCATAACAAGAAAAAAACATTTTTTTCCTTTTTTTTTTTTTTGTATCTATGTGAGATGGTGGATGTTACCTAAACTCACTGTGGTAATTGTTTCAAAATATATGTAAATCAAGTCATTATGCTGTACACTTTAAACTTAAACAGTGCTGTATGTCAATTATACCTCAATAAAACAGGAAAAAAAATGTAAAACAGAAAATAGAAGTAAACAGGACTTCATTGTTTAGACAAAAATAATTCCAAAGTCATGTAAGGTTTACAACGTATGTAGAAATAAAATGTATGGAAACAATAGCACAACTATTGGGAGGGGAAAAGTGGACTTACACTATGACAGAGTTCTTATATTATATATAAAGTAAATATAACATCACTAGAAGGTGGACTGTGATGAGTTAAAAATGCATACTATAATCCCTAAAGCAAGCACTAAAATATCCAAACAAAGAGTTATGAGTAAGTCAACAAAGAAGATAAAATGGAATAAAAGATACAAAAGAAAGCAAAAAGTGAGGAAATATTTATATCTTATATATGTAAATATAAAGATACATCAGGAAAATAGGTGGCAAAAAGACGTATTATGCTAACACTGACCAAAACTACAAGTAGAAACAGACAAATTCACAGTTATAATTGGATATATCAGTATCTTTCTTTCACTAACGGATTATAGCTAATAGACAGAAAACCAGTAATGGTATAAAAGAGTTGAAAAACACTATTAACCAACTGGCCCTAATTGACATTTACAGAACACTACACTCAATGATAGCAGAAAACACATTCTTTTTAAGTGTTCAGGGAACTATTACCAAATAGGACATATTGTGAGCCATGATACAAGTCTTAACATACGTAAAAGGATGCAAGTCACACAAAATATTGTCTCTGACCACAATGAAATTATATTAAAAATAAAGAACAGAAAAATATCTTGGTGGGGAGGGGAAGGATAAAAAGAACGTAATTTCAATCTGATTGAATTTAGAAGGTAATAAAGCATGATCGATGAAAGAAAGGATTAATATATTTTAAAATTTCTGCTCTGTGGAAAAAAAACACTGTCAAGAGAATAAAAAGACAAGCCACAAACTGCGAAAATATATTTGCAAAGATATATCTAATAAAGGACTATCCAAAACATACAAAGAACTTTTAAAACACAACAATAAGAAAACAAACAACCTAATTAAAAAATGAGCCAAAGAACTTAAGGGACACCTTACCAAAGAAGATATACAGATGGTAAATAAGTATATGAAAAGATGTTCCACATCTTATGTTAACAAAGAAATGCAAATTAAAACAACCATGAGATACCACTGCACACTTATTAGAACAACAAAAACCCAGAACACTGACAACACCAAGTATGGACAAACATGTAGAACACAGTAACTCATTCATTGCTGGTGGGAATGCAAAATAATGCAGCCACTTTGGAAGACAGCTGGCTTCTTACAAAATGAAACTTTCTGTAGATCCAACAATTATCTCCTTGGTACTTACCCAAAGGAGCTGAAAAGTTATGTCCACACAAAAACCTACAAACATATGTTTATAGCAGCTTTATTCATGATTGCCAAAACTTGGAAGCAACCAAGATGTTCCTCTGTAGATGAATGAATAAATAAACTGATGTATCTAGACAATGGAATATTACTCAGAGCTAAAAAGAAATGAGCTATCAACCCACGATAAGACACAGAGGAACATTAAATGCATATTATTCAGTGAAAGAAACCAATCTGAAAGGCTACATACTTTATGATCCCATCTATATGGCATTCTGGAAGAAGTAAAACTATGGAGACAGTAAAATGATCAGTGGTTAGCAGGGACAAGGGGAAAGATGAATGAATAGGTGGAGCACAGAAGATTTTTAGTGCAGTATAAATACTCTGTATGATACTATAATAGTGGATATATGTAATTATACATTTGTCCAACCCACAGAATATACAGCACCTAGAGTGAACCCCAATGTAAATGATGGACTTTGGGTAATGGTGATGTGTCAATGTAGGTTCATCATTTATAGCAAATGTATCACTCTGGTGCAGGACGGTGACAATGGAGGAGGCTGTGCATGTGTGGAGGTGGGAGGTATATGGGAAACTTCCTCTCAATTTTTCTGTGCACTGCTCTAAAAGAAAAACAAGTCTTTAAACAAGTAATAAGGAGTTATTAGATCAACTTTAAACCAGTAGATTTGAAAATTTAAATGAAAAGAATTTCTGGAAAAATAAACTAGACTTAACATAAACAAAATAACTGGTTAAAGAATGGAATCAATATTTTTCAATCTTCCTTCAAAAATCTCTAGGATTAAATGGTTTCATGGTAAAATTAGCTAAGTATTCAAGGAACAGATATTCTAATAATATATAAATTATTCCAGCCTGTAAGAAGAAGATACTTTCCCCAACTCATTTGTGAACATTGTAAGATCTTGACACCAAGTAGGCAAAGAGAGGTACAAGACAGTAAAGTTATGTACCAATCATATTAAACCTATTAACATTTTATAAAATATATGACCAAATCAATCCAGGAAACAAGATTGGCTTAACACTCAAACACTAGTCAAATTAAAGGAAAAACTATAGTAACAGAAAGCAGATCAGTGGTATACTAAAGCTGAGTGAGGATGGTTACTGACTACAAAGGGCCATGAGAGAACTGTTGGCAGTGATGCAGAAGTTATGAACCTTTTTGTTGCATTGTTTGCATACATTTACCAAAGTCCATTGAATGGTATACTTTAAAATGGTGAGTTTTATTGTATATAAATTGTACCTCAATAAACCTGATTTTAAAATACCAATCAAAATGATAAATCTTTTTAACAAATTGAAAGGAAAAAAACATGATTATCTCAAAACAGGTGTAATAGAGTCAAACTGACAAAGTTTAGTATTCATTTACTTTTAAAAATTTCTTAATAAACTAGAAATAAAAGCAGATTTCTTAACATCATAAAAGATATCTACAAAACAATTAGGAAGAACATACACAATTATGAAAGGCTGAAAAAGATTAAAAAAATCAAAGGCCAGATTATTCCAAATATTGAAGATCTTAAAGGAGTACATCAAGGTGTAAAAGAAATAATACCTGTAAAGATTGTGAAGGAAGAAATAAAACTCTCACTATTTGCTTACAATAATATTGTATAGAAAATCCAAAAGTGTCTATAAACATAGCTCTTAGAAATACTAAGAATTCTATGGAGACAATCATGAAATTTTATTGAAAGAAGCCACAAATTAATGAAAAAGTATATCATATTCATGGATTGGAAATTGATCTATAGATCAATAAAATTTTAGTCTTCTTTTTTGACACATAACAAATTAATTTTAAAATACATGAAAAACACAAATGTGCAAGAATCTCCAAAACACTCTTGAATGAAAAGGAAAACTGTGAGGTATTTGCATAATATGATACCAAGAATAACTGAAATTATCTAATAAGACAGTGGGTATCACTGGAGGAAAAAACATGCATATATAAAATTTTGGTTTATGACAGAATAAACATTACTGTTCAGTGAGGGAAATGATGGGCTTTAGATAAATAATATTAATACAATTGGAAAAAATGCAATTGGACTCTACCTCAAAACACACACAAAACTCAATTCCAGGTGTTTTAAAGCCTAATTTTGAAAGGGAAAACTATGATAATGTTAGAAGATAAGAATAAATTATTTCTCAAACAAGATGCAAATTTCACAAGCCATACAGAAAAGTGATATATTAAAATATATTTTAAAAATCTGTTAATGAAAAAGTAGCCATAAGAAAATGGTAAGAGAAGTAAAAAACTGGGAGAAGACATACATTACACATACTCTTGACAAAGATCTAATATCCAGAATATATAATGAATTTATATGAATCAATAACAGGCAGAAATAGAAAAATGAGAAAAGACATAAATAGGCATTTCACAAAAGAAGAAACATAAATGGTCCATAAATAAAAGTGTCTGACCTCACTACTAAGGGAAAAAAACATTAAAATCTAATGAGATATCATTTCTCACACCCCATATTGGCAAACATTTAAAAAGTCAGGCAATAATAATTGCTTACAAGGACATGGAGCAACAGGAACTCTCGTAGAGTGTGGGTAAGAATATAATTTGGTTCAACCACTTTCAAAATTGTTCAGATAGGGTTTTCACATAGGGTATGTGTATGTGATTATTTCACATATATATCTGTATATGAGGAGTACACATGTACCTATGTAACTTAGCAATTCCAGCAAGTATATATATCAGAGAATGTCTTGTACATGTGTATCAGGAGTCATACTAAGAAAGTTCATGGTAGCTTTAATCAAAAGAGCAAAAATTAGAAACAACACAAATGCCCAGCAGCAATAGATTAGATAGATATATTGAGATATGCTCATACAATAGACTATCTATCATAAGTCAATGAAGGTGAGGGAACCTCCGCCATACACATCAATATGGATGAATCTCACAATCATATGATTAAGAGAAGGGAACACATAGCCAAAGACTTCATGCCCATGATTTTATTTATGTTACATTCAAAAATGGCAAAACCAACCAATTAATTTTCTTAATAAAAAAATTCATACAGAATTTAGGAGTGGCTGATTTCCAGAGGTGGAAGAGGGAAATTTATTAGGAAGAGGTATCTAAGGCAGGAGTCAGCAAATGTTTTCTATAAAAAGCCAGAAAGTAATTTTTTTGGCTTTGTGAACCATATGGTCTCTGATGCTACTACTCAAATCTGCAGTTGTAAAAAGAAATCAGCATAGACAATATGTAAACAAATGGCCATGGATGTGTTCCAATAAAACTTTATTTACAGAAACAGACAACAGGCTGGATTTAACCTGTGCTCCTGATCCAATGTATTAACAATGGATTTATGGTTGTTCAATGATTTTATTAGAGTATATGCACACATGCACATTTACACATTTATATATATTCACTATTTATGCATGCTGTATTTCATAGTAAAAATTTTTTAAAAAATAATCTAGATATATGTTTTTTTAAAACTTCCCTAAGAAACCCTAGCCAACCACATATTGACTTCTTAAGCAGACCATCAGGAGTGTAAGATCCCACTACTAAAAGGTAGAGAAGATGTGAATCACACCCAAACTTCACCCAGTGCCTGGCGCATAGGATATGCGCATAGGATATATCAGTGTCTGGTATGATTATTATTAGATTATTATTATTATTCCCAGCCATCCTAAATCTTGGTAGCCATTCTCCCATAAACTTCTTCCAGCTTCACACTCTGCTTCACCTCTATAGATGGGACTAGTCTTCCCTCTGTGAAGGGGCTGTCACCAGGTTGTCACTAGCACCTTTAGAATACCTTTGAATGGTATCTGAAACTGGACTGTTTAGGCTCAGTTCGTGCCTTCATCACATAGTAGCTGTGTCACCTTGGACAAATTACCTAAATTATCTGGTTTTAGTTTCTTCATCTGTAAAATTGGAACAAAAAAGTATTTATCTCAGGGTTGTAGTGAGGATTAAATTGCTTAATATGTGTAAAATGCTTAGAACAGTGCTTAGCACATGGTAAACAATTTATACATTTTAGTTATCCTTATCATAAACAACTTGAGATTATTCCATTACACCCAAAATTTTATTGTTGTTTCTTGTCATTGTAGAGACTGCCTCCCTTAGAAATAGGGAATCGTATGACACAGTTATTTCTTATCTATTAAATAATTGGATTTTAAAAATACAAACATAAACCCTAGCATAATTGATTTGAGTTTTATTTTCATGTGTTTTACTTCTCTCACTGCCCCCTTCATTTCTTATTTTTCTATTATTGTTCACTACAAGTATGATAAAAATTATCCACATCTGTTATTTATCTTTTCATCCTGGCGCAAGGCAAATGTGTATAGTTCCCTCAACATAACAGGAACCATATGGAGCCCATGGAATTATATGTATTATCAGTTTACAAATTCAAACTTTTACAAAGATTGTCCACAAGCAGCCCAGGGTTCTTGGGTGCAAGAGTTTGCACTGCGATGTTTATACTCCACAAACATGTTGGTATAAAATGTGCTTGCAGCTGGTGCCTCATCGGAGTGATTGAGATTAAAAGTGGTTCTTAGTGGTTCTCAAACTTTGCTGTACATTAGAATTGCTTCAGTGGTTTAAAAAAATCCCTGTTCTCAGGCCACACTTCATACCAATTAAATTCAAATCTGTTGGGTAGAATCAGTGGCATCAGTATTTTTTTCTTTTTAATTTTCAAGGCGATTCCAATGTGCAAGCAATTTTGAGAAACAGCAAGAGCTTAAAAATCAAAACAAAAAACTTTGTATTATTTGGTCACTATAGGGAAATGCCAAAAGACCAAAACATGCTTTCACTTGGTGCTATTTCTTGCCATCCTGGTTAGGTGATGCACAAGTCTGGGTAAAAATTTCATCCTACTCAAATCCCAATTAGTATCCCTGAAGTACTACACCTCACGAATGTCCTTCTCAGAAACAGCAAGCACTGATTTGACTAGGCTCAGAGGATTTAATCTTGCTGTATTCGAAAGAAAAGAGAGAGACTGAGAGAAGAAACTCAATCCGTTTGTCCAATTTTCAAGTCAATTGCTATTCACTCAACAAGTTACATCCTGGGCTTAACACAAGCTCTGTGTCTGTTACGCTTAATCACATACAGTTGGCCTTCAAACAGAGATCAGAAGGTGACACACAAGGTACGTTCCAGGCACCAGCTGGCTCCAATTCAGTGTCCTGGAAAGAGCTGTGCTGAACAGTGGGTCACTTTTCAGAGGATGGCCCACTGGACGCCTCTCAGAAGACAATCTGCTTTGATCTTGAAGGGAATGCTCACTCTCATGAAAATCTCTGGGTCCCACAGCTCCCTACAATGGGCTCAGTGTCTATAGAATCCTTTCCCAAGTTTTCTTGTTGCAGAGAAACAATGAGGCATTTGAATTTTCTATGAAGAGATGTGTTGCCATCAAGAATTGTATCCCTCATCGTGATTTCTTTAAAATAGAAATAATATTTCAAACATTAACTCTCCTTTGATATATAAAGTTGTCTTGCTGCATAGAACTGACATATGATTGGTTCAGGTGAGAGATTTTAGTGATCACAGATTATCTGTAAAATGAGGGACTATGCTTTGAAATGGTATAATCTGTGAGACTGTTTCTGGTTCTTAAGGTTGTCTGATTCTGAGCATCTAGAGGTAGCTTCATGTAGTATAGTTGAAGTCAGACAAAGGTTAAAGTACCCATTTTACTATTTATCTTAGGCAAATTACTTAGTCTTTCTGAGCCTCAATTCTTACACTTCTAAAATGGTGCTTATCGTTGTAGCCTTTCTAGAATCAGGTCTGAACCCCAGCCCCAGCATGTCACTTTGAACAAGTTACTTAACATCTCCATGCTTCATTTCCTTTCCTTATACAATTGCAATGTTTACAGTGAATATTTCATAAGGTGATCATGGGGATTAAGTAAGTTAATGTGTGTTAAAGTTGGCACAGAATCTGACAAATAATAAACATTTAAATATAAAAATCATTGCTAACACCATCATTAGTGTAAAATGAGATTGCATAAATAAAGTAATTATAGATACTTGAGACATGTACACCCCCATCCTCCTTCTATTCCCTTATTTCTAGGAATCCTCAATCCCCAACGCCTTCTTAATACCTGAGACCAAGCCTGTGGGAGCCTCAGTGTGAGCTGAGGAACCAGGGACAAACAGGGAAAAGGAACTCTTTATATCTCTTGTTCCAATTCCTTTCTTATATCTCTTGTTCCAACTCCTCTTTCTTATTTCTTCCTATTTTCTGAAACTCTGTATTAGCAAAATAAAGTTAGAGAAAAATCTAATCTTTTCCTTTCTTTACCTAAGCCACTCAATGCCAAAGAAAATCTTCCTTAGTTTTCCAAAAAGGTAAATTATAAATTTCCTCTGCAGGGATAAGCAAATGGAAACAAATTACCAAATTTTTTATTGAAGTTTAGTTGATTTACAATATTATATTAGTTTCAGGTGTACAACATAGTCATTCAATATTTTTAGAAATTATACTCCATTTAAAGCTGTTACAAAATAATGATTATATTTCCCTGTGCTGTACAATATATCCTTGTTGCTTATTTACTCTATATATAGTAGTTTTTGTCTCTTAATTCCATACCCTTATTTCCTCCTTCCCCTCTTCCCACATCCTACTAGTAACCACTAGTTTGCTCTCTATGTCTGTAAGTTTGTTTCTGTTTTGTTACATACATTCATTTGTTTTATTTTTTAGATTCCACATATAAGTGAAAACATAAAGTATTTATCTTTTTCAGTCTGATTTATTTCACTAAGCATAATACCCTCTAGGTCCATCCACATTGTTGCAAATGACAGAAGTTCATTCTTCTTTATAGTCAAGTAATATTCTATTGTGGAAGGAGATCTTCCACATCTTCTTTATCCACCTATCTGTTGATGGGTACTCAGATTGCTTCATATCTTGACTATTGTAAATAATGCTTCTATGAACACTAGGGTGCATGTATCTTTTTGAATTAGTGTTTTCATTTTCTTGAGATATATATCCAGCAGTGGAATTGCTGGGTCATTATGGTAGTTCTCTTTTTAGTTTAGAGGAACCTCCATACTGTTTTCTACGGTGGCTACACCAATTTACAGTCCCACCAAAAATGTACTAGGGTTTCCTTTTCTCCACATCTTTGCCAACATTTGTTACTTGCAGACTTTTTTATGATAGCCATTTTGAGAGGTGTGAGGTGCTATCTCATTGTAGTTTTGATTTGCATTTCTCTGATGATTAACAATGTTGATCATCTTTTCATGTACCTGTTGGTACATGAAAGTATATCTTCTTTGGAAAAATGTCTCTTTAGATCTTCTGCCCATATTTAAATTAGGTTCTTTGGGTAATTTTTTTTTTATTTAGGTGTATGAGCAGTTTATATATTTTAAATACTAACCCTTTATGAATCATATTATTTGCAAACATTTTCTTCCATTCAATAGGTTGTCTTTTTGTCTTGTAGATGTTTTCCTTTTCTGTGAGAAGTTTTTAAGTTTAATTTATGTTCCATTTTTAAAAATTTTTGCTTCTATTTCTTTTGCTTTAGGAGACAGTTCCAAATAAATATTGCTACAATTTATGTCAGAGTGTTCTACCTATATTCTCTTCTAGGGCCAGATTTATTTAATGCACAGAACTTTAAAATGTTATTTAGCAGTTCTAAGGATTCAAAAACAATATCCTCTCAAGAAACAGAATTATTATGTGTAATATGTCAGGAAATGAGCTTAAGAAAGTCAGAAATTCGTATTTTTGATAGGATTTAGGAAATTATTAAATACAGAATAAGCAGTTAGAAGAGGGAAAAATGCAACTTAAGAAAAGACTGCAGGAAGGTAAAAAAAAATATTTATGTAATTTAAAACCCCAAGGATGGCAGTGAGAAGCTGAGAGTATATTACAGCAGTGATCAGTGATCACAAACCCACTTCAAGAAAATCATCTTAAAAAATACATTATCTTTGTTTGTATTTGCATGAAAATAACTTTGAAAAGTTACATAAAACACAATAAAAGTAATTAAATATTGTGCGTGGTGGTAGAGGCAAAGGGTGGATGGGACTGGAAAGGGAGAGAAACTTCTGCCTAAGAATCTATAAGAGAAATCTATATGTATTTAATTTTGAACAAAGTGAATATGTTACATATTCAAAAATATATAAAAATGGTGAAAATTCTATAAACATGCCATTAAGAAATATTAGGGTAATATCAGAAGAAAAGATGAGACTTTAACATGGCTCTGGAGAGAATAAGTACTGGTAGTGTATGGGATACTGTCGTATTTTTTTCAAAGCTTGTAACTTTTGACTCGTTAAACTATGTATATGCATTTTATATTAAAAAGAAAATATAAATTAAATCATTCTCCCAGAAATTAGAAGGAAAAGAGAGCTATAGATATTACCAGAAGGAAAAAACAAATCAGAGGGAGAGAAAAGAATCAAAGGTATGATAGAAGAAAAGTTTATTTAACTGAAGAAGTATTTGTATTATTAGAGCAAATGGGCTCATTAAATATAAGGCAAAATAAACAAAACAGGGACAGGCACCAAGAAAAATCCTAGGGAAATATTCACATTTCAGAGAGGATATTAAGCTGGCAACATTCTCCACAACAATAATAAATTACAGCAGTGCTTTTTCCTTTTCCCATCTTCAGTACCTGCAATATCTTAATGGCCAACATTTAAGGTTTGCTAAGATCTAGACACTGTGCTTAGAAAAGCATAGAAAAGCTTAGAAAAGGCATGTGCCTTTTCACTGAATCTTGAAGAAAACACCATGAGATAGGAATCTGAGTATCAGAAATGATAAATAACTTGCCGAAGGATTCAAGACCAATAGCTGAAGTCATACATTCCAATGAGATGATCAATACTCCTAATCTCTGCATCTATAGGCATTAGAAAATAAGGTAGTAGGTCTCAGCTTCACTGGCACATTGGAATCTCTTATATAGCTTTTTAAAAACCTGATGTTGAAGCTTCACTCATAAAGAGTTTAACTTAATTGGTCTGGGGGTAGGGCCTGGCTATTAGATTTTATCTAATAACATCAAATTCTAATCTGAAGCCAGATTTGAGAACTGTTATATCAGACAAAACTTAGGGAATTTTGAGTATAAAAATGTGTTCAAGAAGACCTAGGAACAGATGAGACAAATGAAACTCTTAAGAACAAAATTTAAGGGAACAACAAAAAAATCAGTAATCAAGAGAAACAATGTTTTAGTGTGAAATAATAAAAGATAAAGAATTATAATCCATGATGCACAAAATATCAAAATTTCAAATTGGAGGGATCCAATGCTGTACTTGTATGACTCACCTTCCTAAACTTGCCCCTGATAGATCCTCTTTATTTAAAATTTTGATATTTTATGAATAATGAATTTTTGTATTAATTTTGAGTTTTTAAAAGATTGAGTGGTTTTGTATTTTTTTTTTGTCTTACATGAGTAATAGGAAAAACATATCTACTGCATCTTCCTGGATGTCCTAAAAAAAGTTTTATATCTAACCAAGCAATCATTCTTTTTTTTTTTTTTAGGTACGCGGGCCTCTCACTGCTGTGGCCTCTCCCGTTGCGGAGCACAGGCTCCAGACGCGCAGGCTCAGTGGCCACGGCTCACGGGCCCAGCCGCTCCACGGCATGTGGAATCTTCCCGCACCGGGGCACGAACCCGCGTCCCCTGCATCGGCAGGCGGACTCTCAACCACTGCGCCACCAGGGAAGCCCCAAGCAATCATTCTTTAAGTGAAAGCAACTGAAAGTCATCCTCAGGAGTAAAAGGCTTCATAAAATGTTTCATACATATACCTTTCCTTTAAAAATTGCTCAAAGAAATACTGAAATATATTCAAGATGGGGAAGAGCTAGTATTTTCTTCAAATACTAATGAACAGTAAAATCAGAAAATTCACAATTTAGTTTAGATAATTATAGTTAATGTAGATATGAAGCATAATGCATTCAGGCCTTCTGAAACATGACTTAGCTTAGATGGGCAGTAACATGCTTATAGCTGAGCATTCTAACTGAGCCTCTGTCACATGAAGGCATTTTAGTCTTACTTATTTCCTACTGTTTGGTCCAGAAGCAAATGGCTTCTCCAACCTTGCAAAGCCTTTAATTGATAATTGGAAATCAGCCAATTCTTTAATCAGCTCATCTCTTCTTGTAATCTCTTTATATAAACAGTAAATGTAACAGCAAGTAACACACCATAACATTCTAACTTCATTTTCAACAGACTCAGTAGACCTGTGGTCTGCCTTATAAGTTTTTGCAGGCAACAATTTTACTAATTTTTAATGTTCTGTTACTGCATAAGCTGGGTGTCGATCTTTCCACCCTGTTTTATTTATATATCTCCTCCATCTAACTTTTTGACCAAGTCAATATCATCTATATTAAGTTCATATCATAGCAACATCTTCTTTCAAGGTATCAGTTTCTATATTAGTTATGGCAGGCTAAGTTGTGATAAAAAGAAGCAGTCTATTAACCCAGATGGAAGAGGATGGTGGCTTAGACTAGAATTAGCAGTGGGCGTGATAGGACATGGTCAAATTCCAGGTAAAATTTAGAGGCAGAATCACCAGGACAGGCTGATGCATTGCATATGGAGGTACTGGAAAAATAGATACATAACCTCCCAGGTTTTTGGTCTGCATAACTGGGTGAATAGTAGTCCCATTTTCTGAAATGGAAACATCTGACATTTGATCTAAGATATGAAAAATAAGAAGGATCAAAACAAACAAACACTTATGGGAAGAATATAGAGAAAAAAAGAAACGATAAGTGTAGAGACCTCAAGAATGAAAAGAGCTTGGCTTATTTGTGGAATAGAAAGAAGGTCATTGTGGCTAGGTTGAGAATATTTTTTTCTTGCCACTGAAAAAAGATCATTTTAATTTGCCATTATTAAAACTATTAGACAATTAATATACATGTATGATAAAAACAGCATGAGAGATTATCAGTTTTAAAACTTGCTGAAATTGTTTTATAATATAAAAATATTTATCTATGAGATAGATGATATCAAATTAATTTCTGAGGAGTTAGTTTTTATAATTTGTGGTACATTTTATCATATCCTCAAATAAGGCAGGTGTATTAACCACTGTATGTGCATTTAAAAAGGATGAACAGTATTAAGTTCAAGTCCTCATCTACTAGAAACAGAACTTAACTACATAATTAAATTCTTCAAGTAATTAAAAATTGATAATGCTAAAATTTGATATTTGATTCCAAAAGTCAACAAAATCTTAACTTAGTTTACCTATTGTATTTCACAGTGTTGGCCAGAATTGTTGAAATACTTAATTGTTGAAATTGTGTGAAAAAACCCTACAGAACAAATGGAATGCTGAAAATTATACCACTGGGCCTGAAGCCATAGAACAAGGTAGGGGCTTATAGCAGTGGCTTTAGCAGGAAGGTCTTATGAACCAAATTTGGACGTTGGGGGCTTTGGTTAGCATGAGTTACCGGAACCAAATCTTTGTGTCACATCTTGTGTTGTGTTAGTGTAGACACTGCATAAGTATGTTTCTATGATATTTAATTATTTTTGGCACGAAGACCACTTTCATATGCTAAATAAATATGTTTGTACATCTCCCCTTCTCTTTGAATGTAGTGTTTCTGTGGTCTAATGGAGACGATTACCGTAATTTTTATTCATAGAAAACATTTTATTCATGAGATTTCAAGTACTTGAGCAGAACAAACAACTATAATAATTTTCCCAGGTCCCTGAAGTCCCAATTGCATTGGAGCTTGCAGTTTTCCAGGGGCGCTGGGCCAATTCAGATACCATTCTGCTCCCATCCTTTTTCATTTTCTCTCACATAAGAAAATATGCTAAAGAACCATGCACCACGCATTTTCTTCTGAGAAGTCTTTTTCCACAAAGGAAGTGTCCACAGAGGTTCATGTCCTGTTTGAAGCCTTTTCTGATCTTTCCTTCCTCCCCCACCCACACACGACCCAGCACACTGACAGCAGAACTAACTACTTCCTTCATTTCAACCTTCATTTTACCCTGTTCAGACCTCTACCATGGCATAGTGAGGTCTATGAACTTTGTGCTTAGGAAGTCCTGGATGTGAATTCTAGCTCCTCCACTAACTAGTTGTATGCACTTGGGTCTTAGTGTGTTCCTCTCTAAAATGGACACAATAACCAGAATGCTCAGAGAGAACTGTATTGCAGATCATGAGAAACAGTGCAAGATAAAGAACTTAAGACAAGCCTGGTGCATGGGAAGTGCTCAGTCACCGGTAACCATGCATAGCAGTGATTACAGTAGTTGTCCTGGTTTCATCATCACTGTATCACTACTATTTTGGTCATTTGAATAGTTTTTTTGTATACATTTGTTCACATGTCTTTCTCTACTAGATTGTCTCTAAGGCCCATAATGACAGGTCCCTGACCTGTTTGACCTTGTTTTCCCAACACCAAGCACAGGACCTTCATAAATGCTGAGTGAATCTGTGAGTGAACTACTTTTGCCCACAGTTATTGTTTTCAATCTATTTTTTTTTTAACTTTCTAGACAACTTATAATCCTCAAAGCATCAACAAATGGCAGTTTAGACTCAGTTCCATCCGGCTTTCCCTAGCAAGCTATTTATCCAAACAGTCAACAACACTGACAGATTTGAAATTCCACTCATGCCAAAAAGATAAGTCAAAAGAGCTCACGGCCAAGGGAGGAGAAAAGAAGAGCTCGCAAGAAGAGTTCTACTTACGGTTAAGTAAGATCACCAAATCCTTAGTAATGAGAACTGTTTAATACTGTTTCTTATATGAGTTGAAACATCTTCACAATCAATTAATTTTTAAATTTTATTTGTGCCTATTGATAAAATCTCATGGAATCTCAATGTGATGGGATTTGAAGGCCCCAAGTAGGTTTGATGGCATGTATGAATTTTCTCTGTAACAACAACAACACATGCTTAAAGGAAGCTTCCATTCGATGAGGACTCCACTGCTCCCCTACAGAGCATGTATATTAACAACTATAACAAATGTAAGCTGTATGATTGCCAGGTGTTTACTAAATGACAGGCACTTTCTAGATGCTTTAGATATGTTGTTCATAATCCTCAGAGCAGTTCTGAGAAGCAGACAACAGAGAATCAGTAACACTTTTAGTTGCAGGTAAGAAAATATTTGACTTAAATCGCTTAAACATTAATTATCTCATATGACAACAAATATGAAGATGGACAGCCAAGGACTCATTCAGCAACTCCACAGTGTTACCAAGGGCCCTTCAAGCTCTTTCCAGCCATTCCTCCCACCATCTTTAGCACATTGGTTTCATCCTTGTGACTGACACCTCATGAATTCAAGATGGCTGCCAGTTCTCAAGGTGTCACGTCCACCAGCAGCAGCCCAAGTGAGAAACAAGAGACAAATGCCTCTTTCCTCTTGAGACCCTAACTTAAGAATTTCCCTTTCCACTTCTTTGGGCAGAAGTGTAGATTATTTATGCTCATCCTAGAAGCACTCACTGGTGAAGGAGAATGGGATTTTTATTGCTGTCTTCAGTCAGAATTTGTCCACTGGGCCTGGATCTTCCCTGAGTTTGAGAGATGTCTGCCAGTTATCTGAACCCAAAATCTAGGTCCTGTTTATACCGATCCCAAGTGGAATAGAAGATTTCAGTCTTCAACACCACCATCAAATTAAGAATATCTGAGGCTTGCAAAAAAAAGAGGGAAGCTCCTTAGGATCAGGGCATTCCTGAAAAAGCAAATAAGGAAAAGAGAGAAGAGAAAAAGTATGTTTTTAGATACCTACTATACGCCAGGAACTGTGTTATTTACTGTGTCTCAATAAGATTCAGAGCAATTGGTTTTTCAAAGAAGGGCCCAGAGAGGTTAGGTAATTAGCCCAAGATCACACAGTATTTGAGTGTGGTACAGTAATTTGAAAATAGGTATTCTAATTCCACAGCCCATGACCTTTGCATGTTACTGCCCTGTCCTTTTGTATAAACACACACAATGAGATGTCTGGAATAAAAATGTGCACCAGGAGCTGGAAAGTCTGAAATCAAGCAAACGTTTGCTGGGGGAATGGAGATAGAGAGTAGGTGGGTTGCCCAAGAAGCCCTCCATTCCTCTAATTGCCTGGTCTTATGTTTTCAGATTGAATTGATTGTCTTGCTGCCCATTGATTGGTCCCTCAGACTCAGCTCTGCTTCTGACAGTTTCACATAAACTGTCAGGATCCAGATTCTTACTTATTTAAAAGGAGCATACATTTACAGCCACGTGAACAACTTGGTCACTGTGGGATGTGTGGGAACTGGTAGAATAACTCAGATCACTTACATTATATGGCAACCCTCATCTTCTCACCTGACAGTCTCCCTCTGAGATATCATCTGGGTTTGAAAGTGGAAATTAATTTTGAGCTGTGGCATATTAAAAATGACCTCTACAAAGTTCTTGCTGCCATATGCAATTCTCTGTGTGGGAATTCTCTGTTACTAGGGCTAATATAAGTGAAAAAAAGTTCTGAAGAGCGAGCATCAAAGTATCTTTTGAGAAGTTTCTATGGGGAGTAAGAATGAGGAGAGATCTTGCACTTATCAAGGCTGTGTAGATAAGTAAAGCTTCAGAGGCAGGCAGATTTGGTTTGGTTTGCCAGCTTTGCCACTTACTGGCTTAAGATTATCAACCTATTTAATTTCTCTGACTTCCTTATTTGTCTAAACAAGACTGACAAAATTGACCTCACAAGTGTTTGTGACCATAAAGTGAGGCAAAACTAAGCACGCTGCCTGGTACACAGCAGGTGCACACTCTTGTCATCTCCCCAGGTTCCCTTCTGAATTGGCAGGTTTCTGCATGCTAGGACCAGGACTAAAATGTCAACCAGCTCCAAGGCTGGGAGTTAGATGAAGAAAAGTTAGTAAAACCAAAGCCCCCTTTAGCATTTGGTAGCCATCAAATAGGAGCCCCTGATGTCATAGGTCAGAGCCTGACATAACGGCTAAGGGAAGCCAGTTGTCCAGAAGTGGAAAAACTGTCTGGCAATTAGGAAAATTTATAGATATTTCTCAAAACTCCTTGGGTCCTTGGTTGGGGAAAGGGTAGTGGTATATGTTTTATCAAAAGCTCAAATAAATCCAGGTCCCATCAGAATCACTGTTCAGAGATGTAAGAAGACAGGGAGACAACGAAAAGGCAACGAGAAGACAACGAAAAGTAGTATTTTGCAAGGTTTTATCAGTTGGGATGGCGGGCAGGCACACACTCTATTTCTCTGTCTGCTCAGGTGAGCCTCTGGGGCTAGAGGGAGATTCATCCTCCCCTGACTTGTTTTTATCCACAGCCTCCAAAGGAAAGATTTGCGAGATCTTGTTTTTTCACAAACTTGGATACCGTTTCACTCGGTAATCCAGAAAGCAGATGTTTTCAACTCAACCTTGTAAATGAGAAGTGAATGCCATTTCTTTCTTTCTTTTTCTCTTTCTTTCTTTCTCTTTCTTTCTTTCTTTCTTTCTTTCTCTTTCATTCTTTTTTCTTTCCTTTTTACCCTGTCCTTTCCTTTCTTTTCTTTTCTTTTTCCTTCCTTCCTTCCTTCCTTCCTTCTTTCTTTGTGCATGCAGAAAGTTTTACACAATTTAAATATATTCTACTCAAGGAATATTACAATTCAGTGTTTCACTTTGGCTATATTTTTTCCTTCCTTGCATAGATTTCCAATTTAATAGGGATACTGTAATGCTTTGGCACAAATAGCAAAAAATAAATAAAAAGTTCTCTTCCAGGACCAAATTATTTGCCCTCTTTGTCTTGACGGTGTCACCTGACCCCCCTGGGAAGGGTTGGATTTCTGCACATCCATCACGCCCACGGAGGCCATGTCAAAGCCCTGCCTAGCTTCTCCCTTGTGCATCTATGGCTGATTATTCCCTACACTGTAGGCTGAAGACCAGAGCCTGAGATGGAAAAGGTGCATTCCTACCCAGCCGCTCAGGACACTGACCCTTTTGTGAGCCAACTCTACTCTCTTTTTCCCATAACTATGACCTTCCATCACTGTTCAGAGCCATTTCAAGTGTGAGCTTGTAAGGTATCACTTTTCCAAAAATTTTGTCCCATAACCATCGGCTTTCAGATATGAGGAAAAAGATATGTGTGTAACAAAGCCAAACATAACAACGCATCAGGATTCCTAAGTGCATTTTGCAATAGCAGATTGTGTTGCTTGTCAGAGCTGACACATTGTTAATCTAATAAAAGTGCACAGGGATTTCTCTAAACCTTGGCCATGCACACATGAAAATGCTATCAGACCATTTGACATTTTGTTTGAGCTCATCGTCTACCATCTTGAAAGTGCTCCAGCTTTCCTTTTGAAAATTCTTTCCTTATATGTTGAAGTCAGATTTCTATAAATTCTTTTTTTATATAAATTTATTTATTTATTTGTCTTTGGCTGCGTTAGGTCTTCATTGCTGTGCGGGCTTTCTCTCCTTGTGGTGAGCGGAGGCTACTCTCCATTGTGGTGTGCGGGCTTCTCATTGCAGTGGCTTCTCTTGTTGCAGAGCACTGGCTCTAGACGTTCAGGCTTCAGTAGCTTTGGCTCGTGGGCTCAGTAGTTGTGGCTCTCAGGCTCTAGAGCACAGGCTCAGTAGTTGTGGCTCATGGATTTAGTTGCTCTGTGGCATGTGGTATCTTCCCGGAACCAGGGCTCAAACCCATGTCCCCTGCATTGGCAGGCGGATTCTTAACCACTATGCCACCAGGGAACTCCCAGTTTTGTATAAATTCTTAAAGGAGCAAAGGTTTAGCTGACCAGAATCAGAATCATAAGTAGGCCTGGAAATTCCCTATCACTGCTTAGGCTAAGAATTTGGAAGGAATGGAGGAATGAACCAGAATATTTCATGTTTGAGTTTTGCTTTTTTTTTTCTGAAATCAATGAAGGCATTCTTTGCTATCATACATGATAAAAGCATTGAAACTGGCTAATTCCCTTTAGTACCTTTCCCTAATTAAGCCTGTTCTGAAATGTGTATTGTGCACAAGCAGAGTACCAGGGATCGCACACTGGTGCCCTCAGGGCCACGTCATAGGGTAGCGCAGAGAGGGTGTGAGACAGTGGAGCTGAGGGAATGCAGCCTGCAACGTGAGCGTGCTCTGTCTAAAGGGCAGCCACAACCCCACTTCCATGAGAATGAAGTGTGGCAACATTTTCCGATTTTTTTTTTTCCAAGAAAAGTCAGAAATCCTGATGCTTAGGTGGAATCCTTAAATGTTGACAACTAATTCAGAGTTTTTAAAAAATTCTCTTTACAAGAGAAACAGTCTGAACTGCTGAAATCGTCCTATATGATATCAATTTTTAACCTCCACAACAGATTAGGAGTTGGGCCTTCGTCCCTTAGAGCCCCACAGTCTGGGGCTCCCTGGGTGGGAAGTCCCAGTGACCTCTTCCCCATGACATCCTGGAGAGTCTGTCACTCATCCTTCTGCATGGAACATGATCTAACCAGAAGGCTGCTTACCCACAATGCATCCTACAGGCCTCCCACCATGGTCAACACTCATTGGGAGTTGACTAATTATACAGTTATTCATTTCCTATGGGTTTGTAGCAAATTACCACAAATTTAGTGGCTTGAGACAACATAAATTTGTTACCTCACAGTTCTATAGGTTAGAAGTCTGATGCAGTTCTCACCGGCCTAAAATCAAGACAGGGCTGTATTCCTTTCTGGAGACTCTTGAGGAGAATGTGTTTCCTTCTTTTTTCCAGCTGTATGAGGCTGCCCCCTTCCCTTGACTCTTGGCCCCTTCATCTTCAAAGCCAGCAATGGCAGGTGGAGTCCTCAGGTCGCATCACTCTGACCTTGCTTCCATATCACATCTTCTATGACTCTAACTCTCTGCCTTGCCTTCTTTTTTTGAGGATCATTCTGATTACATTGGGCTCATCTCAACAATCTCCCTATTTTAAGGTTCTCTGATTGGCAACTTTAATGCCCCTTTGCCATGTAACCTAACATACTCACGGATTCCAGAGATTAGGACCTGGACATCTCTGGGGGCCATGATTCCGCCAACCACACAGAGGAAGATCTGTTGAGACTCACATGGAAGAAACTGAGATTGAAGCTCCAGAACAGAAGCCACAGGCTTTTACCCTAAAGGAAATCACTTTCCATTGACTCTCTGGGAACCCGTATGAATGACAGCAAATTCCTGAAAACTTATGATATGGTTGCTTAGCTAATTTGAGAGCTTTCTGGGCTTTTGCTTCTCATCATCATTCCTTCTCTTGTTGAGTTGGGGAACCATGGGCTGCCACCAGTGTACCCAAATGAGAGTGCAAACAGCCATGAATGGGACAAAGAGACTACCAAAGGATGAATATGGGTGAAACCAAATGTTCTCATGTCTGCTTTAAATGTTTGTTTTTCTGTAATGTGTACAATGGCTTTACTCACCTTTCACAATTCCTGTATCTCACAGGGCGTGTCAGCATGACACTCATTCAGTCATTTTTGCATTTGAATCACAGGAAGTTTCCTTCAACTGATTTCTCTTCCTTAATCTTTTGAGGCTCACCACTTAACCACTTGCTTTGCTCCTTTGCATGAAAAAAGACAAAAAGGTTCAGGTAGCAAATGCCATTTTCTGTCTACCCACTTAAAATCCCAAAACCAAGGACTTAGTTTTATTTTTGTTTGTCTTTTTTTAAAAAATAATTTACTAAACTTTATTGAAAAGCTTCATTATGTGTAACATTGTTAGTTCCGGGATGTGGATACTAAGAGAATATTCAAAACTGAATAACATACCGCCTCGTCCTCATTCCCTTATCAAATGTACAACTGAGTAATAGAGGTAACAGAGGAAGGAGGACTGATCTTCTGGACAACAGAGAATGCTCCAGGGGGCTGCAAAGAGGACAAGAACTTCAAAGTGTCAAATGGAACATTGCTCTTATTATCTGGTTTTCTGCCATTCCAGTACTGTGATGAAAAGGAGAGAATATTCCAAGTTGGATGGCAAGTTGAATGCAGGATGGGAGGTCAGAGTCAGCACTGTGGGTGAGGACAAGAGGGCAATCAAGGATGGGGCTCCCATAGATTTCATCTCATTTTGCACAGTTGTTGGCCAATCCTTACTCAAAACTTTTATCATGGTCCTAAACATATGCCAACTTGTGAAATTCAAGAGACAAACATATCCTCTCAAAATAAAATCATAAAATTATTAATGTTGGTTATCACTTTTGCAAATAGATTGTTTTATCATAATTATTTGAAAAGAAGCCTGTTTTCCCCTCTAGGATAAATTTTGAGGAAGAAATGGATTCTGATTTACCTTGTATTTCCAAACTTGAGTCATACTTAGCACCTTGTAGGTGTTTAATATGGACACAATTTGAATTCTACTCTGTACCCCATCAATTAACATCACAAAAACACAGTGCTAGGCAAGATTTTGGCTCCCTGACCTCCTCTCCCTTGTGTTCTGCCTGTGGTTATATTATGCAATTAAAGTTGATAATCAGTTGACCTTAATATAAGGGAGAATATCCTGGATTTCTCCGCAAAGCCCAATGTAATCACAGGGGCTGCTAAGGGCAGAGGGGAAGGCAGAAAGATGAAGAAGAATCAGAGAAAGAAGAGATGGGCCACATGAGAAGATTTATGCCATTTCTTGTTCTGAGGTTTAGAGACCATGTGTAAGGAATGGAGAGAAACCTTTAGGAACTAAAGGTAGCCCCAACCAACAGTCGGAAAGGAAACGGGGACTTCAGTCCTACAACCACATGGTACTGAATTTTGTCAATGACCTAAATGATCTTGAAAGTGGATTCTCCTCCAAAGGCTCCAGAAGGAATGTAGCCCTGCTAACACCTTGATTTTAGTCCAGTGAGACCAGTGTCAGACTTCTGACCTACAGAATTAGAAGTTAATAAATTTGTATTATTTTAAGCCACTAAGTATATGGTAATTTTTCATGGCCACAATAAATAACTAATGCAAACACCAATTGTAGCTTCCTCAATATCCTTTCATAACCATAACATACTTGGTCTTTCCAAAGAGAAGTGCTCCCTCCCTCAACTTACCCAAGAGCAGCTATTACCCTTTCCCTTCATCCTGTACTCCTAGAGTAAGACTCATAATAATGTTAGCCCTATCTCTTTGTCATTATCTTACCTGAGCAATTAATTGTAAGTTCCTTGAAAGTAGGGAGCAATTATTAGTCATCTTTATCTCTTGCTGCATAAGGCTTAAGATAAGTCATTTATTTCTACCAAAGAGATATCCAAAACCCATCTGAGGGAGAGGTTTAAGTAGTCCTGATCAGAGGAGATGCTTTTTCAGACTAGATCTACAGTGGGAAATCTGACAGTTGGGCAGGAGTGCTGAGCTCCAATCTACCAAACTCAAAGGAGAACCAAGTCAGACAGAGTAACTACTGTAGGAACCCAGATATCTGGATACAGGGGTTGAAGGCAAGAGCAAACATGATGGGAACAGTGGGGAAGGACCTGGGGAATTGCCTAAAAAGTCTGCTGAGTGGGAGATTCACCTATTGGGCCCACTGGGATGTGATTGACTGGACTTAAAGTGTCCAGGGCAGTGTGGGTGATGTGTGTTCAGAGAATGCCATTTCCCTAGCTGGCAAGTGACATCCATCTCCCTATCACTGGACCACTATCGAGATACAGCTTCCAGCCAATGTATTATCTCTGGTATTCTAGAGATTAACTCCACCTACAAAGAATTCTAGAGCCAAATTTACAGTGGGCCTTGCATTGCCTCACTTGGTTCCATAATCAAAGTCTAAACCTTCAAAAATAATGTGTCCCGTCCCTTCCAATCTTGCCTCTCCACGCCCACCCCCACCACACACAAGCACTTGACTTTAACTTGGAAAGTTCTATTGAAGAGCCCACCTTCCTTTGAGATATCAGCTAACCCCAAGATCCCTCTTGGTTCTGTCTCAGAAATGCAGATCATCCCCAAATCACACTTTTCAGCTCACCAATCCCAAGTGGTAGCCTCTCCAGCCAACTTACCCCATGGAAACATATTTTAAACTCTTTTAGCAGAGAGAAATATTTGGGTCTTTGCCTGTTTTGCAAAGGCTGAGAATCAGATTACACACTCAGAGCTTCTGTTTTTTTAATATTATATGTCTGTATTATTTAAACATACATGGAAAGTAGTATTTTTTCCCTAACAAATTAAAGCTTGCTGGCGCCAGCATTGCATTGGTGACTGTGACCATTGTGTGGGTCGTGTCACTGAGATGCAGTCAGAGGTCTCAGTGAAATAGTCTGAATGCACAGGATGGAGCCAAATTGGGACATGGAATGTGGGCCTTCCTTTTGCTTTTCTGGAAAGGGATAATTACTGAACCCCCAAAGACTTTCCATTAATTACTCAAATGTCACATCCTCTGTCTCATGGTAGTCCCTCAGATACTGATTTGTTATTCTCCTTATATCGGTGGAGATTCTTTTTAATTAAAGGATTTTTCCTTTCTCTAATCTTTTTTTAATTTAAAAAACTTTCTTAGCCCATGTATCTAAGCCATGTAAGCACATGTGTTTTGTGATGTGCCATGTTTCAAAAGGAAAAGAACAAGATCCTTTAAACATATTTTCCTAGCATCTCAACTGATTAACAATCTATTTTATCTTCCATGTCTGTGAATAGTTTGCAGATGATGTGGCCCAAGTCTTTTACACCTAAATTTCTTATAGTGTCATTAGTGTAGACTTCACTTGGGAATTGGTGAACATTTGAGCAGCAGCTGCACTGGTTAATAGTTCCACAGTCCAGGGAGAAAAAGTTAGCTGAATAAATTAGTGATGTAAAAAAAATTTTTCAGAGGCTTTTTAAAAAATAAGGATTAATTTAGGCTGATTATTTTTTTTTTTTTTTTTTTTTTTTTTTTTTTTTTTTTTTTTTTTTTTTTGTGGTATGCGGGCCTCTCACCGCTGTGGCCTCTCCCGTTGCGGAGCACAGGCTCCAGACAAGCAGGCCCAGCGGCCACGGCTCACGGGCCCAGCCGCTCCGCAGCACGTGGGATCCTCCCGGACCGGGGCACGAACCCGCGTCCCCTGCCTCGGCAGGCGGACTCTCAACCACTGCGCCACCAGGGAAGCCCCGCTGATTATTTTTAAATTATTGATTTATCAATCTATTTATTATTTATTGTTTATTATTTATTTATTTATTTTTGGCTGCATTTGGTCTCTGTTGTGGTGCATGGGCTTCTCATTGTGGTGGCTTCTCCTGATGCAGAGCATGGACTCCAGGCGCACGGGCCTCAGTGGTTGCAGTACACGGGCCTAGCCGCACCATGGCACATGGGATCCTCCCAGACCAGGGCTCAAACCCAAGTCTCCTACATTGGCAAGTGGACTCCCAACCATTGCCCCACCAGGGAAGTCCTCAGAGGCTTTTTAAAACCAGTTAAGGAAACAAGCTATTCACAACCACTTTAGATGAATTAACATTTTAAATTCTAATAACACATTTATTAATTTGTTTTATTAAGCCAGTCATTTTAATTTTCCTTGCTAGGAAGCCCCTTACTAATATAGTTTAAGTTATTATGTTTACCTGAGATAAGTAAAATTATATATCTTAAATATTTCACCTCACTTGATGATGCTTGACTCCACCTTTTTTCTTTTTTAATTTGAAGTATAATTGACATATAACATTATATTAGTTTCAGGTATACAATATAATGATTCAGTATTTGTATAAACTGACATGATCACCACTAGATAAGTCTAGTTACCGTCTGTCATCATACAAAGTTACAATTTTGTGTGCATGTGAATAAAGAAAACTTTTAAGATGTAATCTTTTAGTTACTTTCAAATTTGCACTACTATATTATTGTAATGTATACCATGCTGCACATTACATCCCAGTGACTTATGTATTTTATAATTAGAAGTTTATACCTCTTTACTTTCTTTACTCATTTTGCTCCCCCCGCCCCAACACCATTCTAACAGGTATGAGGTGTTGTCTCATTGTTGTTTTGATTTGCATTTCCCTGGTGATTAGTGATGCTGAGCATTTTTTCATGTACCTATTGACCATCTGTATGTCATCTTTGAAAAAATGTCTATTCAGATCCTCTGCCCATTTTTTTAATCAAATTGTTTTGTTTTGTTTTCACTTTGAATTTTATGAGCTCTTTATATTTTTTGGATAATAACACATTATCAGATGTATGATTTGCAAATATTTTCTCCCATTCAGTAATTTGTCTTTTCATTTTGTTAATAGTTTCCTTTGCTGTGCAGAAGCTTTGTAGTTTGATGTAGTCCCACTTAATTCTTTTGGTTTTGTAGCCTTTGCTTTTGGAGTCAGATCCGAAAAATCTTTGCCAAGACCAATGTCAAGGAGCTTACTGCCAATATTTTCTTCCAGGAGTTTTATGGTTTCTGGTCTTATATTTAAGTCTTTAATTCATTTTGAATTAATTTTGCATATAGTATAGGATAGTAGTCTAGTTTCATTCTTTTGCTTTTTCTGTCACCTGCTTGCAAAACATCATTTATTGAAGGGACTGTCCTTTCCCAGTTTGATATTCTTGGCTCCTTTGGCTATATATTTGGGCATGTATGTGAGAGTTAATTTATGGATCTCTATTCTTTTCTATTGATCTATGTCTCTGTTTTTATGCCGATACCACACTGTTTCAATTACTATAGCTTTGTAATATAGTTCAAAATCAGGACGTATGATGCCTCCTGCTCTGTTCATCTCTCTCAATATTGCTTTGACTATTCAGTGTCTTCTGTGGTTCTATTCAAAATTTAGCATCTATTTCTCTGAGAAATGGCATTTGAATTCTGATTGGCATTGCATTAAAATCTGCAGATTCCTTTGGGTAATATGGACATTTTAACAATATTCGTTCTTCCAATCCATGAGCATGGAATATCATTCCCTTTATTTGTGTGTTCTTCAATATTTTTCATCAATGTTTTATAATTTTCAGTGTAGAGTCCTTAATCTCTTTGGCTAAATTTATTCCTATGTATTTAATTATTTTTGATAAAATTGTAAATGGGATTGTTTTCTTTTTTTTTTAAATGGGAGTATAGTTGCTTTAAAATGTTGTGTTAGTTTCTGCCATACATTGAAAGATCATATGAATATATGTAAAGAAATTGGTTCCTTAAATCTGATAAAACATCCAATGAAATACAACATTTTTAAAAGAAAAGCAGAAACAATTTCACAAGCCTAACACTTTAGTGGAACTGAATTTACTGTTGAATTTAGGGAAAGAATTGTCTTACCACTAGAACTATAAGCAATAGTCATAGTAAATAGTTTTGAGAAAAATGATAATGGAGTTTAAAATCCTTGTAAGCTAAATATTTTGGAGATAGCTCAGATAGAGATTAAGACAGGGGTTGTTTCTCCTTTCTCTTTTGAGAGCTCTCCAGGGAGAGTTATTTTCTGATTAACCCTTGTATGGGGTGGGATGGTCAGTCATCTATGTACAGTAAGACCAGCTGGGCTTGTAGTAGCAATGGGAGAACAGCATTGCTAGAATCCTCTTAGAATGCAGAAAGTCATTCACATCCAGCCTCTCCCCCCACCACTCCACTCTTCTATGCTGAGTAACAAAGATATTGCTCCGGCACATTCCAGATGTCATTCCCTCTGCCTGGGGAAGTCACCTCAACGTTTAACTCAAGCATCACAAAGCACTGTCCTCCAGAAGGTTTTCCCTGCCTCCTTGATATGACTTCTCTTGTTTCTGTTCTATTCCTCAACTCCATGTCTGCCTCACCAGGGCAGCTGCCTCCATGTATTGGAATCCCTGGTCTGCATATTTACTTCTCACCAGATTTCAAACCTTTGGAGTATACACACTGCCTTATCAGCTTGGCATACCATGGCTTTTTTGAGTCATTTTGCATGTTTTGGGAATGAATGACACTCATCTGAACCCATTCTGAGGTCTATAAACCTATGTTTAAGCAATAAAAGTAAAAGACCAGAGGGCAAAAATGTTACCCTTAGTGATTTGATTTTTAATTGGACTATGGAATTCTAGAGTACTGATAGAATTTTGTGTTTCGGGGTCTCAGGTTCCTCATCTATAAAATGTGAGAGTTGAAATAATGAACTCTCGGTGATGTTATTCCTCCCATCTCGATCCAGTCCAGTTTTCCTTGTATCACAGTTCCTACCAATGGAGTGTTTCTAGTCTAGCCTTGACTTTGTAGCCAAAATCTTAGCAATTTGAATTTCAGGAAGGTCATTGAGCCCTAAATCTCAATTTCAACATTTCTTATTGATTTTGTTTAAAAGAAATGATCACCAGGAACATTACAATTCAGATACAAAACACCATCAGATAATGAAGACATAGATTATGTGATATTGGAAATAATAAAAGAAAAACCTTCCTTTCTTCCTTCCTTCCTTCCTTCCTTCCTTCCTTCCTTCCTTCCTTCCTTCCTTTCTTTCTTTCTTTCTTTCTTTCTTTCTTTCTTTCTTTCTTTCTTTCTTTCTTTCTTTCTTTCTTTCTTTCTTTCTTTCTTTCTTTCTTTCTTTCTTTCTTTCTTTCTTTCTTTCTTTCTTTCTCAAACTGTGGCTGTCTGTGCTCCAAAATACTCTTGTGGTGTAAAATGGTATCAGTGAATAAATATCCACAATATCCTGAATTATAACCTTCAAAATTTAAGTTTTGTTTTAGCAAAGGAAATATACATGATCTTAAGAAGAGTAAACAGTTATTGATGATTAGATTCAATATGCTATGGGACAGGTAAAAGAATGAATGAATTCCACTTATGAATCTAATCTAGTCATAAAGAACAAAAAATGCATTGCAAAAGCAAAATCACTGTATACAGATAGAATTTCTTTAGGCCCAATTTTGTCTTGCAAATAGCAGGAAGAAAAATGTAACTTCAGAGCATATCATAACCAATTCAAAGGAAAGACTTCCTTAGATGTAAAATCAAAGTATCTTACAAATTAGAAGATATTGTAACTATCTCAATTTCAGGCATATGGAGAGAATTTGTATAGTACACAGCTGTCTTTACATTGTCCTTTTTGTTACTATAAAGTACAGTAAAAGACCCTGATCCCTGCAGGAATGAGATATGTTCTTTTTTTGTCGAAGAGAGTTACACTTTCATGATTTCCCACAAAACAGCTGCAAAAATACCTACAGTAGGGCATCTGGAATTCTTAAAAGTGACTTGAGGATTTGTGGCTAATGAAACATTGTGAAATAACACTCACCATGTTGTAAAAAAAATACCCTTAACCATTTATTAGCATTCTTTAAGACAAAAATAAAAGGTACCCTAAGCACATTAGCCCGGCTTGATTGGAAGAAAATGCTAAAGTGACAAAGACATCGTATAAATAGATGCCTTGCCAGAAACAGATCTCGACATCATAAGACATATCAGTATCTTTTAACTGTTATGAAGAACAGTGTGGTAAAATCCCACCATGATGGCTGTAACTTAAAGTGTATGATCAGATTTTGGAGCATCGTCAGTAATAACTTACATGTTCTTTAAAAATGTGGTTTCCTGTTGAGACCAAGCACGGTTCCCAGAAAAAAAAAGGAATTCCCTTAAAGATGTTTTTCATTTTTACCTCTCACAAAGCAAGACTATCAAAATGAAAGCAATGGCTTTTCTATGAGAACTTGGGTCAACTAAACCATGCATTGTTCCATCTTAAAATGAAACATCTGGCTGACTTAAGAAGAAAAGAAGCTTAATTATTTCTGAGTATCTAACAGAGAGAGGTTAACTTCAAAATCTATGTCTTTCCAAGGTGGACATGGAAGGAAAAAGAAAAACTATGAAGTTATTTTTGACTCAGGAAAGTAGATCTGGAGGTAATTTAGTGAACACAAATTATCACTGACAAGGGAAGAAATAATTTATTCTCCTGGTGAGTCTTTGAGTGGGCAGCATGGAGCTGTCAGCAGGGAAAAGGCATTTGGATGGATTTAAAAACAATTTAAACCCAAGTCCAAAATCCTATAAGAGATCCAGGACATCGTATGAAGTTGTGACACTCCTTAGAGAAGTTTCATTTCTAAACTGAAGCATGAGGGTGAAACTATGAGATATAAATTCAGGTGGAGAAGAGCTTATAGCTGGGAGATAAACAGATTGAGGGATAACAAATCCTAATGTGTTTCTTAATAAATTTTTCTCTTTTAGCCTCTCTTTTGTTTTTTTCCTGGGTCCTCAATCTAACAGTCTCTACTCACCAGAGTATTTATGGATGTCTACTTGAAAGTCCTTCCTCAGCTCTGTGTGCTCTTCCTGAAGACCCCCTCCTGTGAACCTTGGCTTCCTTCACTGATGGCCACTCCCAGTCATAATCCACTTGGAAGGGTGCTGTCCTTTCCCTGCTGGAGCCATGGGACATGGATGGGATAGGACGTTGATTTGGTATCATCCTGCCTACACTTCCCTTCAGTTTCTCATTTCCTCTTCTCCACTTGGGCATCACTTAAGACTGCAGGGGTAATCAGATTTTCCTGAGGGTATAGAGGAAGGAGATGCAAGGCAATTACAACCTAGAAGAGAAAAATGTATAACTGTATTCTCAATCCATTTTCTCCCATAGCTCTAGGAAGAACTACTCAAAATTGGAAGGAAAAGCATCTTCACAAAGGGTCTCCTTGGGGACACACTCAAGTTATTAACCTTGGTCCCCTGACTTACACCTCTCTCAACCATTTCTTCTTCCAGTCTCCGTGGTGTGAAACTCCACACACTTTCTGGGAAAACCCAGTCCTCCTCAAAGTATCCTCTTAGGGTCTGTCCTCTTCTCCACTCAGCACTATATTTCCTCCAGTTTAGAATACTCTCTGGGAAGAAGGGGGCATGAGGAGGGAACCATGATTGCTGGTCTTTGGAATTTTAAGTCTTGTAGAATATAGCCCTCTAGCCATTAGCCCTCTTCACATGATGGAGCCACCGATGAGTGGAACACACATACTGACACATATCACAAGGGCATACTTTAAATCTCAGAGAAATCATCACCTAAACTTATAAGGAAGAAGAGGAATAATTATCAGACTGCCTCATAATTTGCAAAACTGCCTCTCTCACAATGGAGTTACGCTTCCCTGTGTCGCACAGAGCACTACTACTGCCACCCCTGAATCCCTAACAACTTCCTCCTCTACTCTTCTCTACCATCTACCAGGAATGCCCATATAGCTTTGGTCAAATCACTTCTTTAACCCCACACATTTTTATCACCCACTTTGAATTTGCCAAATAACTCAAACTCTTATCCAATGATCATCAAAGTTGATCCCTTTCTGGGGTAAGAAAGTTACAGTAACACCAGAAATTATTTTGTTGATGAAGATTCCATATCCAGTTATCATTCATCTAATTAGAGAAGTTAAAAATTTGAAAATCGATGGTAACTCAAAGGAAGCACTGGAGCTCTGTTCTAAAGACCAAATGCATTAGGCACTGAAAAGAACAGCACGTTTTCAACAACCCTTCATGCAACCTCCATGTTTCTGCAGATTGAAGTGATCGCCTCATTGTTCAGCATATTCTGCGACTCAGGCAAGCCCTGTCTTTAGCTCTGTGACTCTTTCCCTCTTTCTTGGGCGGAGGTGTGTGTGTGTAAGTAGTAGCAGTAATAGAAGGAGTAGTAATAATAACAGTAGATGTGTGGACTGGAAGGGGGAGAGGGTGGGTGTGCACAGGAAAGAGCCACCAAGTGCTTTTCATGGCAAAATGGTTTAGAAAAGGGAAATATTGTGTGGAACCAAGAATGACTACAGATCTACATCCAGGACCTACGTTAAGCAAACTTGTCAGTATTGTTTTCTCTTTGTGTCTTCCCAGGGATCAGGTTACACAACAAATTATTTGCTCAGTGATCCCACAAAATTAGGGAATCAGAAAGTCACTCACACTATCTATAGTTTCTCACTGTAACTTCTTGGGTTCATGCTTCTGCATCTATTTTTTAAACTGGTGTTGACAGGGAAGGAGTGGGAAAGGGTGTCTGAGAACTCTGGCCCAGGTGGAGGGAGAGGAGGCTGGAATGAGCTGCTTGAGGTCTCATTTCAATCACAATGTGGAGGCAATTACCTGTGCAAATGTGATCCACTGAGTTTACACCAGGTCGCTAAGAACTGAGTATGCATTGGTAGGGCACTTTTTTTCAAGGCTATGTAAATGTACTGTGTAAGAAAAATGGAGAATTAATCTCTACTTTAAGAATAACTCAGTAATAAATTCAAAAATTCGAGTTAGTTTTCAATTGTATTGTGAAAGATAAGTGAATTACATAACTAAAACAAAGACATTTGACTTTATTTCAAAAACTGATATAATTTACTGTCTCAAATATTGACTAAGATGAATGCAAAATGATCAGGTGACTTTAATATTCCACTGGCTGTTAATATAGCTCTTTAAAATGAGCTCCATTAATGGGTGCTTTTTTCTTTCAAGGATAAGAACATCACTTCCCAGCCAACATTTTGAGTTGTTTTGATAGTTCTTTGATCATTCCCAGAACTGTTAAGGAATTCTCAGTTTTAAATGTCCTGGAAAAAAAAAAAAACAGGTACTCATAATCCAATATTTGATTATTTTAATAGGGCATTGTAGGTTTAGGTAGAGTTTAGGAGGTGTAGGTAGAGCCATGAAATCCAAACAAACCATTTAATTTTGCAACTCACTTAATAAAATTAGTTCCAGGAAACACAAATCACTAAGTTGGGAGAGAACCTTCTAGAAGAGGTTATAATTAAAGTAAGAGGGCTTCTCATCAAGACAGGGCCTTAGGACTTGGGCTCTGAGGTATCGTCTCATTTCCAGGAGAAGGATATAAGCTTTACACATTCTTTGAACCTATCTTCACTGTTTAAAAGAAAAAAAAGAGAGCAAGAGGAAGCTAGAGCCAGAGAAAGAAAGAAAGAGAGGGAGAGAATTTTAAGGAAACTATGATGCATAAGGGATAAAAAGAAAAAATATCTGCTGGATAATTAGCAAATTCCTTCACATAGAGAACATTTAAAAGTTTAAAGTTTTCAACACCAACTAGACCACATTATTTCCAAAATACTTTACTATTATTTTCTATTTTAAATTCATTCAATTCAGGACCTTCTTTAAAGAGGGAAGTAAGTGAAGAAGTGGAAAGAAGTGCTCTCTTCTGTAACTACCATTTGAAATCTCAATCTGTTGTGAAGTTTTTGTATATTGTATCACCCAAGAGGGGAAAAGAGCTTTAAATATCATTTCCAAGCTTGCTCAATATTCAAGTTTGCTCTTGACTTAAGCCAAATTAATTTGATATGCAGATGAACTACTTTTTAACAAAGCAAGTTAACTATATGTTTCATCTTCTTCAGGTGCTAAAGTTAAGGGGTGAATTGTATTTTTAACTGAGCAAACATAAGAGGGAGCTGGAAATGGTTGGGTTCCATATCCAGTGGGGAAAATGGAGAACTGGTGGCTAATTAGCCTACAAAATTGGCTGAATTTCAAGAAGAAAAATGGAGGTGAGGCAGACTTTCGTATTTAACATTTTGAAAATAAAATATACTTTAAGTACAAAAGGATAAAGATAGGTAAGATAAGGAAAAGAAGCTTACTTCCTATCTGAGCAAAGAGATGAAAACAAATTCAAAACCCTGCAACCCATCCTCACAGGTCCAAAGCAATAAGAAGGGCTGTGGTTCCCACCCTTAAGGCAACAGGAGAAGCAGGAAATGGAGAGAAGCAGGAAGTAGTTCAGGCAACAGCCTCTGGAATGACCATGACCTTACCCATTACTGTTCCTTGACTGTTACTCTGTCCTTCCTCTCCTCTTTCTTTCTCTTCCACTCCTTCCTTCTTTCATGCTCTCCTCTGATACTGCATTAGGTCTGCTACATCCTCCACTAAACCCGCAACTGAAATTCAACAATGTCTTCTGCTCTAAGGATAACAAAAGGAGGAGGTTTGAATAGAAAGCAAGATTCTGGCAGTATCAGGGAAGAGTAGTGAAAGATACTCATTACTCCAAGCTCTAACTTTCACCTCCATGAGAAATCAGATGATTTTAGTCATTGAAAATGCACGATTTCTTGGCATCATTCAAAATATCCTGATTTATAATATAAGAATTTGCATACATGTCCTTTGGTAAATAAAATATGTACAACTCTTCAGTCAACACGTTTTATTTGTGATTTTCCTAATCAGTGGCTTATTTCCTCATTTAAATGTCATGAAAAATTACAAAAGCCTCCTCTCACTCCTCCCATCTTCTGTCTCTTCCTCATCCTTACTAGTAAATTTATCTGGTGGGTGGACCTCACAGACCTCGTAAGTCAATGACTGAAGTTCTTAATGACCCCTTGGGTTCAATCCCCATGTACTTATAGTGCGGGTGGGAGGAAACATGTGGATCACCCATCTTTCTGGATATGATCTTAACTTTTCCTGCTAAGATAATCAGTAGAAATAATAGTTTATTTGAGTAAACTTGTTCACACTCTCTGAGAATATATGCCAGTAGGCAATCTGATGACACCCCCACAGGAAAAGCCCTGACACTGACACTGTTCAAACAGGGACATTAATAAATGTTTCCAAGTATCTCCTTATTATATGCAGGCAGAAAATTGATTGAGACAATTATATTCCACTGACCTGAAAAAATTTTTTTTGCAGATCTCAACTTTTTTAGACCCTGACTGTGTAACAATCAGTAAATTTTTACCCATGTACCTGCTTTGTGTATAGTAGGTACCCACTGAACACTTGTAGAAGTGAAGGACCCTCACTCCAGATCTTACTAAAATCTCATATCAAAGGCAATTCATACACATATGAAACTATTCCTGAGTGACATAAAAAATGCCATAATTATACCTGTCAGGGTCCAACCAGGAAAGCAAACCACTCTGGGTATGTAAGCCAGAGGAAATTTAATTCCTTCCATAGATGATAGAAGTTGAGAAGCAGAACCCAGCATGGTTGTGCAACCCAGAGATTGGCAAGAGCCAATTTGAGACCCTCTCTGAGGCTGGAGAAATAGAGAGAAAGATCACTGTCAGCTTAATACAAAGTCAAGGTCACGGGAGGCAGTGAGACTCATGGCAGCCTGGTGGTTCTGAAGACATGAGAAAGACACAGTTCTGGCAGTGGATATTGCCCAAGGCAAAGAGGGAAGGGAAAAATATTTTGGTTTCCCCCTTCTTTCCTACCCCACTATCTCACCCCAGTGCCTCCCTTGAGCCACATCCTTCTGGAAGACAATTGATGGAGAAGCCTGGGAAACACAGGCCACAGGGGTAAACCTCCCAATGATATAGAGCAGGGCAGAGTAGAAGAAGGGCAAGGAATGAATCAGAGCAGATGGCCTAGATCTGGCACCATGATGGAGTGTTAGCTTAGTTAATATTAACCCTGAGTGCAAAATAAATTCAGGAAAAAGTATTGTTCCTGACACATTATACCAAGAGTGCTCAATATATATTTACACATCACACACATATGTCAAGATGACTCAAAGAGTCACCAAGAAGGTTGTATGCAAAACTGGGAATAGGGACATTTGGGATAGCATCCAATAATTTTAGAGTTATTTCTCTGCAGTGTCATCTAAACAATCAGAAAGGGTCACTCTGCACACCTGTGAGGTTATTGGGATCATTACCCTGAATCCAAGACAGCTAACTACTTAGTCTTCATTCTCTTTAAGAAAGCAAAGCTTGGCAGACCTGGGAAACCTGCAGTCTGCAGGTCGCCCATTTCTCTCCAAGCCATTTGCACAGCTTTCTGTGAGCCTATGGTGTTGGCTTGTGGCTAAACCACAATTCTGAGGCAGTTGGCAAGCGGGGGCTGTGCCAGGCTGACTTCACCGTGATGGTGTCAAAGTTGGGGTTGGAATGCCAGTCTCCACAAACTGGCGTAAAAGCCAGCCCCCCTCCTCCAACCTGCTCCGTCTGTTGGCTGGAATAATTGGCCAACATTAATCTAGAGACTAAAGACCAAAGGATTATTTAAGGCCCCAGTAAACTAGTTTCCCAGTACCAGCTGCTCCAAGTAAGCACTTTGTATCATGTCACATACAATGAGGCAAGATTTTACAGTCAGCTAGATCTAGCTGCAAATCCCAGTTCTTTCACTTACTAGCTATATGGCACTGAGCAGCTCAAACTTTCACCTGTAAAATAGGAAGGATGAGTTAGGATTAAGGGCACAGTGCACATGTAAGCCCAGTACTCTGTGTAACATACACTTTGTGTTCAACCAATGACACCTACTGTTAAGTGTGAATGTTTAGTAAAAGGTTTTCATTGATAATAATGACAATCCATGAAGGAGATAGTTTTGCAAGGTGGAATATTGGACAAGCCACTAAAATCTAATTACAGGGCAAGTAGCCAAATCAGTTGCACACGGAGGTTTAATTGATGTATACTTTCCTTGCTTGAGACAAATATGTTCCCTAGTCTGCTTACCTGAAACTCGAGGCCACACTTTCCACACTCATGACGGCAATCCTGATCCATAAAGTCAACAGCCCCTGCAAAGGAACATTCCAAACTGGATCAATAAATAGGAAATCATAAGTAATACCATTACCTCAACTTTACTGTGGCTGAGAAAAACCAGCCTTAAATATTATTCACTTCCTATATGTAGATTGTACTGTACTGACTGTGAATGATATGGTAGCACTAATATTTGCTGTAGTACAACTGTGGAGACTAGGAGTTTCAAAGATTACTATTTGCTCATGCTTCCCGCACTTTCTTATCTGTGAAGTCTAGATTATTTCTCCTCCCCCCTTCTCTTTCCTTTGCTCCTCTGCCCCTCCTACTGGTATTTCTTCCTTCCCCTGTCTGCTCTCTCACACACATGGATTGCTCACCATGAGATGAGACATATTTAATTGTTCATAGCAAAACTTTCAACAGGCCATCTAAAAATGTGATACATCTCCAAGTAATTATATTAACGATCTTGTTATTTCAAAATTCAAGAAATCTGCACATAAGAACAGACCAAAAACTAAGCAACTGCTTTTCTTTCACAGGATATGTTGACATATTCAGCAACTAATTTCCAAAACACTATGTGATGTTTGAAGTTGTTTTTCTATCTAAGACAATGTGTGTGGCTTTGAAAAGCACATTTGTGCAGTATGCTTTTGAAGATTGGCTTGCCAGGTGACCAGAAATAAAAAGCATGTCCTTAAAATTCCCTCCTCCAAGGCCTATCTCCCCCAGTCGAGGGGGTTTAGTGCATTCCATCTTTACATTTTTTGCTCTAACGCCCTGTGTGGCCTTGCTCAGTTTAGATTTGAACCCAGTTCAAAAAAGCACAAGTCCAGGAAAAGATTGTGCAAGAGTTTTTTGCTTATGCTGCACTGTACATTCTTAACAATACTGGCCATTTAATCCATAAACATCAATCTAAATTTTATGAGATTACCAATCAGCTTCTAAGCAAATATTACAAATTTAGAGGCAAAAATAGAGATAATACTAAATAAAGCAATGCTTTTTCCCAGAAGGTTATGTAAGACAATGAACACAAGTGCATTGATGAAATCAGCAAGGCAAACATTGGTGGGGTGTCTACTTTGGGCCTTGCACTGTTTCAGAGGAACTCAAAAGTGAGCAGGATTCTAGACCTTCACTCAGAAAAATTCTGTTGTATTACCAAGGGCTTTGTTTTTCTGGGGCTTTATCATAACCAACTGCAAATTAGCAGTTCATAAGATCACTGTGTAGTCTGTCTTGACCCAAGGATGTAAAGACACTGATCTTGGGGAGTACAATACAACTCACGAACCACTTAATTCTGTTCCAAATTTTATTATTAAGTTTTAAAGATGGGTGAGAGGAGAGAATTTTTATTAACTAATTCTTTAAAAGTACTATACTTATCAGTGGAAATTTTTATCACAGTAATGATAAAAGCTAACAATTACTTAGTGAGGTCAACTTACTATGTGGCTGGCACTGGCCCAATTCTAAGCATTTCACATACAATCACTTCTTTAATTCCCAGAATAGCCTTTGAGCTGGAGTTCAAGTTATCTATTGCTATGTAACTAACTAGCTTAAATTCAGTGGCATAAAAGAATAACCATTTTTACATGTTCATGGATTCTGCAGATGAGGAAATCAGAGCGGGTAGAGGAAATCAGACAGGGAGGAGTAGTTTCTACAGCACACTGTCTGAGACCTCAGCTGTGAAGACTTAAGCAGCTGGAGAAGGTCTGACCAACTAGCTGGTGGCTGGAAGCCCCTGGATACTACTTCCCACACATCTGAAACCTGGTCTTGGATGATTGGAAGGCTGACTCAGATGGAATTCAGGATTACTCATGTAATGTCTCCGTGTACCTTGGGAGTCCTCATAGCATGGCAGCCTCAAAGTCCTTGAACTTCTTACGTGGCAGCTCTGGACTCCAGTGAGCAAGGCAGAAGCTAGATCACCTGTATGGCCTAGCCTTGGAAGCATTGCTTCCATCATATTCTATTGGTCAGAGCAGTGATAAATTTGTTCAGAGTCAAAGAGAGGGGACACAGAACTTCCATGGGATAGAAGGAGTGTCAAAGAATTTGTGGCCACATTTGTTTTTTTAAACATCTTTGTTGGAGTGTAATTGCTTTATATTGTTATAAATTTCTGCTGTATAACAAAGTGAATCAGCTATACGTATACATATATCCACGTATCCCCTCTCTCTTGTGTCTCCCTCCAATGCTCCATATATCACCTCTCTAGGTGGTCACAAAGCACCAAGCTAATCTCCCTGTGCTATGCAGCTGCTTTCCACTAGCTATCTATTTTACATTTGGTAGTGTATATATGTCAGTGCTACTCTCTCACTTCATCCCAGCTTACCCTTCCCCCTCCCCATGTCCTCAAGTCCATTTTCTAGTATGTCTGTTTCTTTATTCCCATCTTACCCCTAGGTTCTTCATGAACTTTTTTTTTTCTTACTCCATATATATGTGTTAGCATACAGTATTTGTTTTTCTCTTTCTGACTTACTTTACTCTGTATGACAGACTCTAGGTCCATCCACCTCACTACAAATAACTCAATTTTGTTTCTTTTTATGGCGGAGTAATATTCCATTGTATATATGTGCCACATCTTCTTTATCCATTCATCTGTCAGTGGACACTTAGGTTGCTTCCATGTCCTGGCTATTATAAATAGAGCTGCAATGAACATTGTGGTACATGACTCTTTTTGAATTATGGTTTTCTCAGGGTATATGCACAGTAGTGGGATTGCTGGGTAATATGGCAGTTATATTTTTAATTTTTAATGAGCCTCCATACTGTTCTCCATAGTGACTGTATCAATTTACATTCCCATGAACAGTGCAAGAGGGTTCCCTTTTCTTTACAACCTCTCCAGCATATATTGTTTGTAGATTTTTTGATGATGGCCATTCTGACCACTGTGAGGTGATACCTCATTGTAGTTTTGATCTGTATTTCTCTAAAGATTAGTTATGTTGAGCATCCTTTCATGTGTTTCTTGGCAACCTCTATATCTTCTTTGGGGAAATGTCTGTTTAGGTCTGCTGCCCATTTTGGGATTGGGTTGTTTGTTTTTTTGATATTGAGCTGCATGAGCTGCTTGTAACTTTTGGAGATTAATCCTTGTCAGTTGTTTTGTTTGCACATATTTTCTCCCATTCTGAGGGTTGTCTTTTCATCTTATTTATGTTTTCCTTTGCTGTGCAAAAGATTTTAAGGTTCATTAGGTCCCATTTGTTTAGTTTTGTTTTTATTTCCATTTCTCTAGGAGGTAGGTCAGAAAGGATCTTGCTGTGATTTATGTCATAGAGTGTTCTGCCTATGTTTTCCTCTAAGAGTTTTATAGAGTCTGGCCTTACATTTAGGTCTTTAATCCATTTTGAATTTATTTTTGTGTATGATGTCAGGGAGTGTTCTAATTTCATTCTTTCACATGTAGCTGTACAGTTTTCCCAGTACCACTTATTGAAGAGGATGTCTTTCTCCATTGTATATGCTTGCCTCCTTTAACAAAGTTAAGGTGACCATAGGTGAGTGGGTTTATCTCTGAGCTCTCTATCCTATTCCATTGATCTATATTTCTGTTTTTGTGCCAGTACCATACTGTCTTGATTAGTGTAGCTTTGTAGTATAGTCCGAAGTCTGGGAGCCTGATTCTTCCAGCTCCGTTTTTCTTTCTCAAGATTGCTTTGGCTATTCAGGGTCTTTTGTGTTTCTATACAAATTGTGAAATTTTTTTTTTTCGGTACGCGGGCCTCTCACTGTTGTGGTCTCTCCCGTTGTGGAGCACAGGCTCTGGACACGCAGGCTCAGCAGCCATGGCTCACAGGCCCAGCTGCTATGCAGCATGTGGGATCTTCCTGGACCGGGGCATGAACCCATGTCCCCTGATCGGCAGGCGGACTCTCAACCACTGTGCCACCAGGGAAGCCCCCAAATTGTGAAATTTTTTGTTCTAGTTCTGTGAAAAATGCCATTGGTAGTTTGATAGGCATTGCACTGAATCTGTAGATTGCTTTTGGTTGTATAGTCATTTTCACAATGTTGATTCTTCCAATCCAAGAACATGGTATATCTCTCCATCTGTTTGTATTATCTTTAATTTCTTTCATCAGTGTCTTATAGTTTTCTGCATACAGGTCTTTTGTCTCCTTAGGTAGGTTTATTCTTAGATATTTTATTCTTTTTGTTGCAGTGGTGAATGGGAGTGTTTTCCTAATTTCACTTTCAGATTTTTCATCATAAGTATATAGGAATGCAAGAGATTTCTGTGCATTAGTTTTGTATCCTGTTACTTTACCAAATGCATTGATTAGCTCTAGTAGTTTTCTGGTAGCATCTTTAGGATTCTCTATGTATAGTATCATGTCATCTGCAAACAGTGACAGTTTTACTTCTTCTTTTACAATTTGGATTCCTTTTCTTTCTTTTTCATTTCTGATTGCTGTGGCTAAAACTTCCAGAACTATGTTGAATAACAGTGGTGAGAGTGGGCAACCTTGTCTTGTTCCTGATCTTAGAGGAAGTAGTTTCAGTTTTTCACCATTGAGAATGATGTTGTCTGTGGGTGTGTTAGACATGGCCTTTATTATGTTAGGGTAAGTTCCCTCTATGCCTACTTTCTGGAGAGTTTTTATCATAAATGGGTGTTGAATTTTGTCAAAAGCTTTTTCTGCATGTATTGAGATGGTCACATGGTTTTTATTCTTCAGTTTGTTAATATGGTGTATAACGTTGGTTGATTTGCATATAATGAAGAATCCTTCCATTCCTGGATAAAACCCACTTGATCATGGTGTTTGATCCTTTTAATGTGATGTTGGATTCTCTTTGCTAATATTTTGTTGTGGATTTTGCATCTATGTTAATCAGTGATATTGACCTGTAGTTTTCTTTCTTTGTGACATCCTTGTATGATTTTGGTATCAGGGTGATGGTGGCCTCATAGAATGAGTTTGGGAATGTTCCTCCCTCTGCTCTATTTTTCAAGAGTTTGAGAAGGGTAGGTGTTAGCTCTTCTGTAAATGTTTGATAGAATTCGCCTGTGAATCCATCTGGTCCTGGGCTTTTGTTTGTTGGAAAAATTTTAATCACATTTTCAGTTTTAGTGCTATGATAGCTCTGTTTATATTTTCTAATGCTTCCTGGTTCAGCCTTGGAAGGTTGTGCCTTTCTAAGAATTTGTCCATTTCCAGGTTGTCCATTTATTGGCATATAGTTACCTGTAGTAATTTCTCATGATCCTTTGTATTTCTGCAGTATCAGTTGTTACTTCTCCTTTTTTGTTTCTAACTCTGTTGATTGTATTCTTCTTTTTTTCTTGATGAGTCTGGCTATCAATTTTGTTTATCTTCTCAAAGAACCAGCTTTTAGATTTACTGATATTTACTATCATTTCCTTCATTTCTTTTTCATTTATTTCTGATCTGATTTTTATGATTTCTTTCCTATTGGTAACATTGGGTTTGTTTTGTTCTTCTTTCTCTAATTGCTTTTTAGAGAATTGCAAAAAAAATTGCTTTTTCTTCTTTCTCTAAGTGTAAGGTTGTTTATTTGAAATTTTTCTTCTGTCTAGAGTTAGGATTGTATTACTATAAACTTCCTTCTTAGAACTGCTTTTGCTGCATCCCATAGGTTTTGAGCCATCGTGTTTTCAGTGTCATTTTTCTAGGTGTTTTTTTGATTTCCTCTTTGATTTCTTCAGTGATCAATTGTTTATTTAGTAGCATATTGTTTATCCTCCATGTGTTTTTATTTTTTACACTTTTCTTGCCTGTAACTGATATCTAGTCTGATAGTGCTGTGGTTGGAAAAGATACTTGGTAGTATTTCAGTTTTCTTTAATTTACCAAGGTTTGATTTGTGACCCAAGATATGAACTATCTTGGTTAATGTTCCATGAGTACTTGAGAAGAAAGTGTATTCTGTTGTTTTTGGATAGAATGTCCTATGAATGTCATTTAAGTCCATCTTGTTTAATGTGTCATTTAAAGCTTGTGTTTCCTTATTTATATTCATTTTGGACAATCTGTCCATTGGTGAAAGTGGGTTGTTAAAATCCCCTGCTATGTTTGTGTTACCATTGATTTCCCCTTTTATGGCTGTTAGCATTTGCCTTATGTATTGAGGTGCTCCTATGTTTGGTGCATAAATATTTACAATTGTTATATCTTCTTGGATTGATACCTTGATCATTATGTAGCCTCCTTCTTTGTCTCTTGTAATAGACTTTATCTTAAAGTCTATTTTGTTTGATATGAGAATTGCTATCCCAGCTTTCTTTTGATTTCCATTTGCATGGAATATCTTTTTCCATCCCCTCACTTTCAGTCTGTATGTGTCCCTAGGTCTGAAGTGGGTCTCTTGTAGACAGCATATATATGGGTCTTGTTTTTGTATCCATTCAGCCAGTCTGTGTCTTTTGGTTGGAGCATTTAATCCATTTACATTTAAGGCAATTATCAATATGTATGTTCCTATGAGCATTTTCTTAAATGTTTTGGAATTGTTATTATAAGTCTTTTCCTTCTCTTGTGTTTCCTGCCTAGAGAAGTTCCTTTAGCATTTGTTGTGAAGCTAGTTTGCTGGTGCTGAATTCTCTAAGCTTTTGCTTGTCTATGAAGGTTTTAATTTCTCTGTCAAATCTGAATGAGATCCTTGCTGGGTAGAGTAATCTTGGTTGTAGGTTTTTCCCTTTCATTACTTTAAAAATGTCCTGCCACTCCCTTCTGGCTTGCAGAGTTTCTGTTGAAGGATCAGCTGTTAACCTGATGGGGATTCCCTTGTAAGTTATTTGTTGCTTTTCCCTTGTTGCTTTTAATATTTTTTCTTTGTATTTAACTTTTGTTAATTTGATTAATATGTGTCTTGGCATGTTTCTCCTTGGAGTTATCCTGTATGGGACTCTCTGCGCATCCTGGACTTGAATGACTATTTCCTTTCCCATATTAGGGAAGTTTTAAAATATAATCTCTTCAAATATTTTCTCAGTCCCTTTCTTTTTCTCTTCTTCTGGGACCCCTATAATTTGAATTTTGGTGCATTTAATGTTGTCCCAGAGATCTCTGAGACTGTCCTCAATTCCTTTCATTCTTTTTTCTTTATTCTGCTCTGCAGTAGTTATTTCCACTATTTTATCTTCCAGGTCACTTATCCGTTCTTCTGCCTCAGTTATTCTGCTATTGATTCCTTGTAGAGAATTTTTAATTTCATTTATTGTGCTGTTCATCATTGTTTGTTTGCTCTTTAGTTCTTCTAGATCCTTGTTAAATGTTTCTTGTATTTTCTCCATTCTCTTTCCAAGATTTTGGATCTTTACTATCATTATTCTGAATTCTTTTTCAGGTAGACTGCCTAGTTCCTCTTCATTTGTTTGGTCTGCTGGGTTTTCACCTTGCTCCTTCATCTGCTGCATATTTCTCTGTCTTCTCATTTTGCTTAACTTACTGAATTTGGAGTCTCCTTTTCGCAGGCTGCAGGTTTGTAGTTCCTGTTGTTTTTGGTGTTTGCCCCCAGTGGGTAAGGTTTTTTCAATGGGTTGTGTAGGCTTCCTGGTGGAGGAGACTGGAGCCTGTGTTCTGTTGGATGAGGATGGATCTTGTCTTTCTGGTGTGCAGGACCATGTCCAGTGGTGTGTTTTGGGGTGTCTGTGAACTTATTATGATTTTAGGCAGCCCCTCTGCTGATGGGTGGGGTTGTGTTTCTGTCTTGCTAGTTATTTGGCATTGGGTGTTCAGCACTGGAGCTTGCTGGTCATTGAACGAAGCTGATTCTTAGAGTTGAGTTGGAGATCTCTGGGAGACCTCTCCCCAGTTGATATTACATGGGTCTGGGAGGTCTCTGGTGGTCCAATGTTCTGAACTCGGCTCTACCACGTCAGAGGCTCAGGCCTGATACCTAGCTGGAGCACCATGACCCTTTTGGGAAGTCTGAGGTCTTCTGTCAGCATCCAGTAGGTGTTCTATAGGAGTTGTTCTACATGTAGATGTATTTTTGATGTATTTGTGGGGAGGAAGGTTATCTCCATGTCTTTCTCCTCCACCATCCTGAAGGTCCTCCATGGCCACATTTTTTAAATGCTACATATTGTTCTTATTAATACCTGCATTGTACAGTAGGAAAACTGAGGCATGGAGATGTCAAGAAAGTTGTCCAGGATTACATATTGAGTAAAAGACAGAGGCAAAATATAAATAAAACCCACCCCGTTCAAGAGACCATGTTTTTTTTACCAGCACTGTGCTGCCTCTATATTCAGTCTTGCAATTCATTCAACAAATGTTTTATGAGAGTTTGCTATGTGCAGTCTCTATTCAAGGCTCTGGGAATACATCTCTAAATAAAGTAGACAAATGCCCTTCTCTTCGTGTTTTACACTCTGCTGACAGATAGTAGCAGACAGATAGTAGATAAATAAACATACAATATGCCAAGTGAGAAAGGCTAATTTAAAAATAAAGCAAGGTGGATAAAGAGTCACAACTAGTTACTTGATCATGTCATTTCATGCAGGGTGGTCATGAAAGATCTCTGTGAAGATGTGACATTGACCTGATTGGAATAATAATAATAATCTATCATGTGGATTTCTGGAGGAATAGTATTGGATTCAACCAATAACACTGCACAGGTCAAGGACTCAACAGAGGACGAGAGTGTGGGGGAAGAAATTTAGGTCAAACAACTTTAGAGGGAACAAACAACAAGAACAAAGAGCCAAAGTTGAGAGCTTCCTTGCCCAATACAAGCACCAACTTGCCAGCTTGAATACCTAGTGCAGACTGTTCCTGGGTCAGTGAGAGGAGATGAGGTTGGAGAGATACTAGAGACCTAGACCTTGTAGGACCTTGTGGGTCACTATAAGGAGTTTGGCTTTTACTTTGAATGAGCTGGGAAACAACTGAAGCTTCTGAGTAGAGACATTTCATGATCTGAATAGATTTAAGGAGCAAGAGTGGAGGCAGGGACCAGTTAGGAGGCTACTATAATAGCTTAGGCCAAAGATGATGTTGGGTTGGATCTGGATGGCAGTGGTGAAGGTGGAGGAAAATGAAAAGGTTGTTGGTCAATTTTGAAAGTAAAGCTGAAAGCTTTACTCATGGGACTGTGGGAGAAATGGAGAAGTCAAGAATTGCTTCAAAGTCTTGTCTTGAGCAATGGAGAGAATGGAGCTGTCACTGGCTGAGATGGAAGGAACTGGGCAATAAGAAAGTTTAGGGGAGAGTGAAATGAGGCCTTCTGTGTTTGACATGCTACGTTGACAATGACTCTTGGACCTCCACTTGGAAATGTTGAGGAAGCAAACACATGAGTCTGGAGCTAAGGGGAGCAGCCTGTCTCAAAACACTGGAGTCATCTTCTCCTTTTTTCTTTTATTCAACATTTCCAACCAGTCACTAAATATGGTCAATTTTGCCTCAAAAGATATGTCTCACCTGACCTTCTTTCACATTCACTGCCACCTTGATACAGCACAAGCACTCCCCACCCAGGGTTCATTGCAACCTCATCTTACTCAGTACCTCTGTCTTTCCTCCCTTCCATCAATCTTAACAATTGCCACCAGATAGTCTTTAAACTCTGATACCTTTTCATTCATCTGTCCCAAAAGCTCCCTGAGTGTCTAAGTTTCCTTAGCAGTAGTGCTCAGATTCCAAGGTATAGATGAAATCACTGGAGACAGTCATAAGTACAGATTCCCAGGCCCCACTACCAGGGAATCTCCTGCAGGTCCAGGAGTAGCCCAGGTAAATTTATTTATGAAATAACCCAGGAAATTTGGTTCAGGTTTAAGATATGTTGTTGTACTAGACAGTGTCTGTCCATGTGGGGTTCTCACCTCAGCTTAACTGGCGAGTCCGTGAAGGACAGGAGTGATCGCACACTTGGTCTGAGTTTTCTCACCTAGAGTGGCACAGTGCCAGACACACCATGGAGAGACAATGACAAAAAGAGTTACTTGCACAAAACTTCATGAGTTTCTTTTCTTTTCTTTCTTTTTTTTTTTTTTTGCGGTATGCGGGCCTCTCACTGTTGTGGCCTCTCCCGCTGCAGAGCACAGGCCCCGGACGTGCAGGCCCAGCGACCATGGCTCACGGGCCCAGCCGCCCTGCGGCATGTGTGACCCTCCTGGACCGGGGCACGAACCCATGTCCCCTGCATCGGCAGGAGGATGAGTTTCTTTTCAAGAGCAGGCTTTGAAATCCTGTGGTACCTTCTCTGTGCTCACAGATGTTAGATCAATGAATTCTCTCTTCTGTGTTTTGATTTAATTTAGTCAATATGCTTAGAACGTCAGGAGTCTAAGTCTTCAGCTACTAATTTCCTAACCCAAATCCCAAGTCCAAATGTGTGCTTCCCAGTGGGATGACCACATTCCCCTCAGCAACCAGACCTGTAAGACCCAGGCATTGAATCGGAGCCATTTCTAAGGCAGGTATGGAAGAAATCGCTGTTTGTGCCCAATTCTCGTTCCACTAATATTTTTCTCAAATTACTAACTAACAATTTTCTACTAGTTAATGAACACTTACTAGTTACAAGTCACCGTGTTAGGTATCTAATGCCCCCCAAATTCTACATGTAGGTAATATTTGTTACCTAGATTTTATGGATTAAAAAGCTTGAGTGTCAGAAATGTTAACTAACTTGCGTAAAATGTCTGATTAGCCCATGGAAAAGCTGGGATTCAAACCCTGTCTCTCCCCAGTGCTGGTGGCCATAGCCGCCTCTGGAGAAATCCCCATTCAGTGACTATCAGATTTCTAGGAAAACTCTTTGAAAAAGTTGCTTTTACTTGTTTTTTTCCACTAGTCCCTCATGTTCTCCTTCATTCCCTAAAATCAAGTTTCATCCACCATTTTTTTTAATGAGGTCACTCAGTCCTCATTTTATCTGACCTTTCGGCACCACAGGACATGACTGATCACCGCTTCTTCTCAAAGTGCTTTTTCGTTTGGCTTCACACTCTCCTGTTCCCCATTGTACTCCCTGGGGCTCCTTCTCTCTCTAAACTCACTCCTTAGGAGATCTCATCCAGTGCCTTGATGCTAAATCACATCTGATTTGATATTTTCAATCCCAGTCTTTCTGTGATTTCCATGTGTATGTATTCACTTGGTTGTTCAATGAGCATCATGAATTTAGCTTGCTCCAGGAGTGCTTCTGATTTCCCACCCTCAAAACCTGGTCAGATTTGATCAGAAAAGTCAGAATAGAGCCTGGAGCACTCCAAAGGCAATAGGAGAGGGAAGAAGTTTCAGTTCCTCAACACTGTGCTTGGCCATTGGTGGGGTATGGTTCAAAAAATTAGGCATAAATGGAATCATGAGCATCATTTATGTAGAGTAATTCCATGACTCACTTCCACAAAACATGAGTTCTCATTGAGCCTGTTACATCATGTCCGGGAGACTTCCCTACACATGACATAAGATGGATATTTTATTTAGAAGCATCTTTTTGGAACCGATTTCATGTGGAGAGAAAAGGTGGGCATTGAGGAGAGGAAGGGATAAAAGCTAAGTGACCCCAGAGCCTGATTTTATACTATAATCCATGCACACAGATGTAAAATAAGGGTACAATCTCATGGTCTTAGCAACTGAAATATAGACTGGCCTCATGGGAACTAGAACTGGACCAATCAATGTAAAATGAGGTGTCTCTAACCCTCCTTCAAGGAAGCATATGGTTACCTGTTGCTTCACTTTTTATCCTCTGTGGACCACAGGGTCTTCTTTAGCTCTGCTTCCCTCTTTTCCTCTCTCCAGCTAAATTTGTTCTATTTGCACATGGCCCATCCTGTCATCCAGCCCCGACTCATCACCCAATGTTTCAGTCCATCTCTTTGTCTCCTGGTTCAAATCTCAAAGAGAGAAATCTGATTCGTTGATAGACAACAATGGGTTGGCTGACCTTGAGTCAGATGCTTATATCTGTGGCCAGTGAGAGTGGGACAGTGTTTTTCAAACATGGATATCTGGACTCACAAGATGCACGAGCCTGGGCATTTCCCAGTGAAAGGGACTATTTTATAGTAGGTTTCCACCTAGTGCAAATTCTGTAGTTGCAAGTTGCAAAGGAGAAAGTTTATGTTTTCCTGATATGCACTTCCTGAGAATAAACTTTATATTTGATGATTAGGAAAAATTAAATAAATAGGAATCAAATACTTTGGAATGAAAGCATCAAGGTTAAAAAAAAGGAAAAATGATTGAAATGAAAAATAAAGGAAAGAAAAGGTGGAAATCAAGAGGAAGAGAACAGAATGCATCAAATGAACTGTTTCCCTGAGTGTGTGTTCATTTGAGACTAGTGGATCTGTAGGGAAAGAATGAATTGGGGTTTGGGAGAAACAAAAATTCAAAAAGGAGGGAAAAAAGGAAAAAATATTAGTTGGATTATAGCCAGTTTTCCAGCTTCAGAAATCTGGAGCCAAAACAAGGAAAGGTGAGGCACTGTCCTTTGCTGCAGCTCTTGCCTCCACGGAGGCTGGTTACTCAGGATATTTACATTAAATTAACGGGGCTGGCTATGGCTGTGTTCAGCACTTGGATACGCGGTTAAATAATCAGTGTGGTTTGACTGCTGGTTTCTTTACTGTGGTTGAATAATTGGCGTTGTCTTGGTTGCAGCTACTTTAAAAATGTGTATGTGCACTTGTTTCTCTTTTTTCTCTCTCTTGAGCAATTTTGACAAGCCCTTGGCAGAAAAGTGGCTGACTGGCTTTTAAAGGGATGCTTTTTCTCCTTGTCATTTATGCTTCCCCAGATGCTTTTCAAGGATTTGAGAATCTTAGAGACTTTTCTTCCTGGAATCTAGATGAAGCTCTCTATGTTAGCAAAGAATTCAGTTCACTTCTTCTGTTTGTAGCAGAGATAAGACTGAGCCTAAGGGCATCTGTGGTTTTCCAGAAATGGACTCCCTTTTTCGAGTGATGATTCACGACGTCCTCAGATCCACCATGAGAATGGGGAAAGACAATTACAATGACCCTTGGATAAAACAACCCTACAGGCGGGCATTTTCCCCCTGTGCTAGTCATTTCTATATCTCTAAAACCTAGAAGAGTCCTCGATATGTAGTAGGTGCTCAATATTTGGTAAATAAAGGATAGTAACGGTAAAAATTTATAATTCAGGATTGACATAACTTCTATTCCAGAAATTTGCTTCATTTAGTCATTTTGTTGATTTGTTTAACAATTGTCAAATTACCACAAGCTGTCCTGCCCTGGGAAACCCACTCCTCTCCAGATGGCTCTGTCTCTTCTCATATCCCCTAACCCAACCATGACTTCAGGCAAATGATGATCAGGGCAATTAATCCTCTCTCAGCAGCAAACTGACTGGGACAGGGGCATCAGGAGACAGCACAAGTCAGGGACAAGCCTCTACCTGACAACAAATTCCAATGATGTATGTATATAAGTCATGGATGAAGCCAGACTCTTTAACTGCTACTCAGAAACCGCAGGTTCTCAGGGTTCCGTAGGATAAGGAACCCAATGCTGCAAGTTTGAAGTCGCATACAGAGAGGAAACTAGTGTCTCAGAGTAGGAAGTGGGAAGGAAAGAGCAAAGCGTTGTTTTTCAAATATGTCTCATCAATAATAGGGTATGTTCACCTCTACTAGAAGTCTAGAACATACATTTTATGTCAATCATTCAGTGGTTACTCAGATTTTAAAATTGGGGATATTTATTCTGATCTATCTCAGGGCAGGGGTGGAGGTGAGTACCAAAGATTTTAAAGGGATTTGGGGAGGATTCTTTAGAATTCATTGATCTTGCTATTTTAATAAGAAGTCATTTCCCTTTATAAAAGTCATTCTTCAACACCTTTTTTGAGATTTACTGACCAAGTGTAGGAAAATTCCCAGGAAAGGCAAACCTCTAAGCCATCATCCCTACACTGTGCTGGGTGCTATGAAAGCAAGGTGGGGTGATGGCCAGGGAGACAAGCTTAGCAGATCACTTTCTGGGTGTTCTCACTTATTAGTTGGCTGATGTCAGATCACTTCACCTTCTTCAACTTAAATGTCATCAATCTTTACCTTATTAATTTTCTGAAGACTTAAATAATAATGTTTGTCTTACACATAACAATAGAAATTTAAATTAAAGCTACAATGAGGCATAATTTTCATCTATCAGATTGGCAAAGATCCAAAACTTAATAACATGTTGCTTTGGCAATGATGCAAGCAGACAACACTCCCGTACACTGGCACAACTTCTATGGAGAACAGTTGACCTATTGAAACAGCATGTAAACCAGCTGAAACTCATTTTGCCTCCTTAAATAGGTTGATTGATTAATTAAACCTTGAGTTATTTTACAGAACAGCACTGTGCATGTGCAAGTTGGAAACCCATGTCTCCAAGATGACCTCGGAACTAAGAATCCTCAGTCCACTTAACTCAAATAGAAATGTTGCCACCAGAGCCCTTTATGAAGGAAGAAATACTTCAATAAGGAAAATCTGACTTCCAACAGCACAAGTAGCTTATATGGACCTATTCAAGACTAGCCAATCATCTTCCAACTTTGAAATTCCCCCAACCCTTTAAATTTCACCCTGAACCCTGGATCAAGGAGATTTAAGTCCTGCCTCCTATCTCCTTGCTGGTCAACCTCACAATAAAGCTCTTTCTTTTTTCAAAAGCTGGTGTCTTGGTACTGGCTTCTGTGCACATGGGGCAGTGAGCCCTTGCTCTGTAACACTACCATAAATAGATGGAGCAATCTTCTATCACAATCTATCTATCACAATTGATCTATCATAATTTAAAATGTACCTCCTCTTTGATGCAGTAATTTCAATCCCTAAAATGTATCCTCTATCTGTATTAAAGTACTTATGAAAAGATAAATGTGCAAGGTTATTCACTGTTGCATTGAAACAATAAAAGATCAAACTTTAACTGCTTGTCAGTAAGGGACTGGTTAAATAATGTATGAAACATCAAAAAATGGAATACTATGCACTCATCAAAAGGATAAGCAAAGATATGTCAGTGCTTTATGAAGTGATATGGAACAGTGTCCAAAATATATTAAGTGAAAAAAAAGGCAAAGATCATTGTTTAAAAAGATTTATTTTATATACATATATAATATCTCTGGGACTGCATACAAGAAATTGATAACAGTGCCTGAGGGAGGTGAGTCCTTGGGTGCAAAGTTGAGTGGAGGCTTTCTGGATACAGTGAACATTTTTATACCTTATATGTTTTGCACTGTATACATATATTTCCTATTCAAAAATACATTTAATAATCTAAAAAATCTAGGGAAAAAAAACACTGTGAAAGGAGCTTTGGTAATTAAATGTATCAGTATATCCATGCATGAAACAAATGTCTATAGCATAAAGCCACCCACCACAAACTTCCCTCATTAGAAGGCTATCGGAATAGAGTGCTGACCCAGGTAAGAACTCAATAAATATTTCTGTGATGGATAACTGAGTTATGTGAATGATTCTATTAATATAAATGGTTAATCATTGAGGGAAGTGTATACAACTTTTGAATTCAAATAGCATGTATGGCCTCAATTTATTTTTTTAATGGACAAAAAAGGAATACTAAATATGGAAGCTTTAAATGAAAAGATTCAACTTAACATCCCTTCTAGGTTAAAACAGAATGCTTCCAGAGGGTTTTCAGGGCAGTTAAACTATTCTGTATAACAATAGTATGATATAGAATGGTCAATACATGACATTATACATTTGTCAAAACTCATAGAATGTTCATCACAAAGAGTGAACCCTAATGTAAACTATGGGCTTTAGTTAATAATAATGTATTGATATTGGTTCATTGATTGTAACAAACATACAATACTAATAAAATATGTAAATAAAAAGGGGAACTGGTCGGGGGAAGGGGTCGGGGGATATATGGGAACTTGGTACTTTCCAATCAATTTTTCTGTAAACCTAGCAGTGTTTATAAAAAATAGTTTATTAATAATAACAATGATAAAAAAACAAAGTTGGAAGATTTTTTTAAAAATACTTCAGAACCTAGGGGCAGGGCAGGAATAAAGACGCAGATGTAGAGAATGGACTTGAGGACACAGGGAGGGGGAAGTGTAAGCTAGGACGAAGTGAGAGAGTGGCATGGACATATATACACTACCAAATGTAAAATCGATAGCTAGTGGGAAGCAGCCACATAGCACAGGGAGATCAGCTCGGTGCTTTGTGACCACCTAGAGGGGTGGGATAGGGAGGGTGGGAGGGAGATGCAAGAGGGAAAAGATATGGGATATATGTATATGTATAGCTGATTCACTTTGTTATAAAGCAGAAACTAACACACATTGTAAAGCAATTATACTCCAATAAAGATGTTAAAAAAAATACTTCAGCTTCCTAGCACATATAGTTAGGCACTCAGTAGATATCTTTTGCCTTCAACTGAATCAAAGTTAGTGAAAAATGAGCAGGTAAGTGTGAAAGCAGCTTTAAAATGTAGGATGAGTGTGAACTCACTTGTGATATATTTGATACAGCCCTGGGATACACATTTCATTAAAAAGCATTAAATAGTTTGTAATCTTTATTAGTCAATAAGATCATAGATTTTTTTCCCCAAAATACTCTATGACAATACATACTTTTAGCAATAAAGACGTAAGCAATTCTAATGTTAACAATTCAAACCAAATTGTTTGAGAAGCGATAACCACACACTGCAGAATTTTACATTAGCTTGCTGATAGATCATTTTGCAGTTTTTTTGTTGGGGGTGTGGGGTGGAGAGGAGAAGCCTATTCCTTTTATATCGATTTTTACAAAATAAAAAGCGAATTTTTAAGGCAATTGATAAGTTCTCTAACAAATTATGTTATTCATATTTAGGGAAGAGTTGATCCAGGTTTATGACATAATTACAAAAAAGTTTCTTCTTGATATCAACAGTGAAAAACCAGACTTTAAAACAAGGCCTGGCATAGCTTTGAAACATTCTGTAATGCCCACTAAAGAATTGGCCCCAATTATGGGAGAACTTAAGATGTTATGTCCAAATGTGTAGAAGGTGCTACCTTGGAAAAATTACTTTTTGAGGAAAACTGTACTGACTGCCAACTGCAAGCCACAGAGAGTAAAGCATATTGCGCCTCAAATGATCTATTTGGATTTTCAATCTCTGTTTCATTAATATCTCTCTTTCAGAAAGTATGAAAGTCAAGTTTCCTGAGAATTGGAGCACCTGCTGATTCTGTGAGATTTCCTCTTGTTGAAACCCAGCCAGCATCTTTATCTCCCAAAGCAATGGTGTGGAGCTTGCTTCCCACCCCCTGGAGAACAGCTGCTCTGTCTGCTCTGAGCACAAGCTGGGTCATGCTGTCACTTGGCATCCTGGGGTTATTAACGACATTCTTTGAAGAATCCGAAGTTTGTTTCTTACATTTTTATTAATTTTCACTCAGTGGTGAGCCCTTAAGTTCCTGCCCCTAACACTGATTTGCCTCGAAAACCAAAGAAAATAACTAGTATCAACATAGAGTACAGAGCTTCTCCAATGATCTGTGGTGAAAGACCAGGTTATTCTTTCCATCCATCACATAAAAATAAACAAAATAAAAATAAATGAATAAAAATAAAAACAGGTGTATGCTCTACCATGATCTTAAGGTCCCAGTGTCTTTGTGGACATAAGGCTGCCATCACCTTCCTGAAGGGGTGGGGCAAAGTGATCTGTATCACCTCTTTATCAAGGGGGCTTTGTAAAGATGATGTGAAATGATAGAAGTTCATTCAAACTTTAATGCAACAAATTAACTGATTTTTTCTATTCAGGATTGAAAGAGTCACTTAATAAGTATAAACATCACCCCATGGAGTTCCCGAGCCTATTGCACTGCTGGCAGACATTTATCTGCTCAAGGTGAGTGCTGTTGGTCTCCATATTCTCTAGGTTGGAAAAGTTCCTATCTGCAGAGAAGAAGACACCATACCACCCAACTTAAATGATACCTACAAAATAGAAGCCCCCAATTTTTATTATTTGATTCAACAGCCATAAAATTATTCTTCCAAATTGTTATAAAAGTATCAAGTATGTTACTCTCACATTCTCAGGGGCCACTGAGAAACAGTGCATGGACCAGCACCAGCTCATGGAACACGCTGGTAGAGCCCTGGCACAAAGGACACTTTTCTTCTGATGACACCCTTGGTTTTCCTTCAGGGGCTTCCTCTCTCTCACTCCTAAGTTACATGGGTGCATGACCTAGACCACGTGAGGTTCCAGCACTTTGCCTAGTACTTTTGGGGAAAAACATACTTTTGGCAAAAAAAGTCTTTCTATTGAGATTGCTAGAATATACACAGCATCCTTTCTTTTTTTTTTTTTTTTTTTTTTTTGTATTATTATTGAAAAGATTCTCAGTAGTGGGCTGGGCCAAATGATTGTATTTTACATTTTAAAGGTGTAGCTACATCAACTTCCAAAAAGGATTTGCATTTCCACCAGTAGTGTTTGGAGATATCCTTAGGAGAACTACTGTCACAGTTCTTCCACATTTTAGCCAGTCTAGTGGGTGTTAAAGTGATATCTCATTGTTCTCTTATTTCCTTTGATCTGACTACTAATTAATTTAAATATTTTTTCACTTGTTTGTTGACATATGGATTTGCACTTCTGTGAACTTTCTATTTACATCTTTCCCTATTTTCTCTTAGACTATCTTTTTCTTATAAGTTTATAAGAGCTCTTTGCTTATTAAAAAGTTGGTCTTTTGTCATCTACTTTATAAATATTCTTTCCAGATCTTGGTGTGTCTATTGACTTTGTCTCTGGTTATCTTTTCCATACACAACTTCTTAATTTTTTATATAGTCAAATATGTATGTTTTTGTTCCGTTATCTTCTTATTTTCCAGTCTTGGTTATAAGAGTCTTTCTAAATTCTGGGATATATGTCATAGCCTAGATTTTCTTATTTGATTCTTATTTTACTTTTTATATTTAAGTTTCTATCTGGAATTTGTATTTTTACATTTCCTCTTAAATGGATGGCCAGTTTTTCCAGCATCATTTATTTAAGAGACCACACTTTTCCAACTGATTAAACCATAACCGTTGTGAAGTAAATATATGACAAAGGTTATGGTCTAATCAGCACCATATTGATTTAATTATTAAGGCTATATCATATGTTCTGATACCTCTCATTTCAGTTTTGTAATTTTCTTAGGTATTTTTAGTCATTAATTTTTCTATATGAATTTTAACATAATTTCATCCAATTCCAAGAAAACCCTGTAGAGATTTCAGCTGGAATTGCATTAAATTTATGTATTATTTGGTAGAATTAGCATTTTATTTTGTGGATACATTTTTATATATTCAGATCTTATTTTCATTCTCATAATAGTATTTTATAACTATTCAAAAGTCTTCCTTATAAAATTTATTCCTAAATATTTTATATCTTTTGTCACAAATATACAGAAAGTATTTTTCCAGTTTTCTAAGTGTTCATGACTAGAGTACAGATAAGTTCTTTTTATATTCATCTAGTAGGTAGGGACTTTACCAAATTTTCTCATTGCATCTAGTGATTTTTTTAAAAAGCATCTCTTGGGTTTTCTAAGCATGCAATTATTCCATTAACTATGTCAGTTAGGGATGGGCAAGTTATGCTGTAGTAACGAATAATATCAAAATTTCAGGGGTTTATCACAACATAAGTTTTTTTTTTTCACTCATGCAAAAACTGCTGTGGGTCCAGGACAGCTGTGCTCTAGAGTATTAAATTTGCACCATAGGCTGTTTTGATCTTCTAGTCCCACCCCCATCCCTACCCCCAAAACAACTGGAGCCTTCTAGGTTCAGCAGGGCAGGGAAAGAGAGGGCAGGAGGATATAAATGCCGCATGTTAAAAGTGCTGGGTGTCACTTCCAGTCACAGCCCACTGGCTAGAACTGGTTCCATCATCCTGCCCAACTGCAAAGGGAGTCTCCATGTCCAAGAAAAGGTGAGGAGAGCCTAAGTATTGACCAGCACTAGTAATGTTGGACATGTTTGCTGAAAGAGTTTTTATATCTTCTTTTCCAATTTTTGTGTCTATCATTACATTTTTTGTTCTTATTATATTTGTTAAAACTTCTAAGGAAATACTAAGTAATAATGGCATTGACTATCCCTGTCATTTCCAATTTTAATTCAAACAGCTCTAGCGTTTTGTAACTTTGGTTTCTGGTTTCTGTATGTTTTACATTGTGTAATTAGTTTCTACCTATTGCTCCCTTGCCTGGGGTTTTTATTAGCAATGGCTACTAATGTCTTTTCAGCATTGTCTGATATGATCATATCTTTTTTAATTTTTTGGTGCAGATTATGTGGCTACATTTCCTGCATTTGGATCTCTAGGATAAATCCTTCCTGGTCTTAGACTGCTATTATTTTGAAACTTTGATGTGTCTCAGTATTATAGTGTCTGCACCTGGGTGGGTGAGCTCATCCACTCAACCATTGACTCATCTGACCGTGAGAGCCAAGTGCACATGAGGAAAAATCTGGGAAGTCAGCTGCCACCTGATATTACAAAGAATATGTGCACACAGAGAGGATGGTGTTGACATTACATGTATTATCCAAGGAATAAGGGTTCTGTAGGGAAACCCTCTCCTACGTTCCCTTAAAAGTGGGGGCCAGAACCACTTCTCTGACAAAGAGACAAATATACTAAAGGCCCCAGATTAAAAGCAGGATGACAATGCCAAGACTGATGCTCAGAGAGAAACGCCAATTTGTGTTTACTCGCGTGCATGTGTGAGTGTATGTGCATGTATGTGTGCCTGTATGTGAGTACATGCATGTATGTATGTGAGTGCATGCATATATATGTGTGGGTGCATATGTGTGTCTGTGGGTGTGAGTGCATGCACGTGTGTTTGAAGGTACAGGCAGGAGTAGGTGGGGGTAAGTATTTGGAACTGGTTTTCCAAACTATTACATCCTGTAGTTATGGTAATGACCTTGAGCATTCTCCTGAAGAGTTACTGGAAGTTTTTAACTGGAGTAGTGATTTGGTCAGACTTAGCAGCAGCATGGAGCATTGTTTTAGAGTAGTGATTCCAAAATGCTGTCCGAAGTTGCAAAAGCTTCTGAAGTTTTCCTTGTGTAGTAACTTTCTGTTGAAATGAGAAAAAAAAAAAATAGGACAATGTATTAAATTCTTTAAAAATCTAAATGCATTCAATTTAAAGGCCTCTATTCTCCAGTTATTTCCACCCTGCCTTTGTGGTTTCAAAGTTCCCTTTATTTAATAAAACACTAATGTTAATAGTTGGTAGTAAGGGTTTTTAAAATTTGTTTGTTAATATTTGACAAAATTAAAAAGTTGGTATCTTTTTTCAAAGATAATCCAAATTTTTTAAAAAATGAACTGATCGGGCTTCCCTGGCGGCTCAGTGGTTGAGAATCCGCCTGCCTATGCAGGGAACACGGGTTCTTGCCCCGGTCCGGGAAGATCCCACATGCTGCGGAGCGGCTGGGCCCGTGAGCCATGGCTGCTGAGCCTGCGCATCCGGAGCCTGTGTTCCGCAGTGGGAGAGGCCACAACAGTGAGAGGCCCATGTACCACCAAAAAAAAAAAAAAAAAAAAAAAATGAACTGATCTGTGAAATCTCCAAGTCTGGGAACCACTGGCAGGATTATTTAACCAGAAATATACCTTTGTAATTTTTTCCCAAAATACACACTCCTGGGCCTTGGGGAAGAATTAACGTGCAACAGAACTTGTACAGGTATATGTATTTTTTAAAAGTCTCCCAAGTGATTCTGAGACACTTCCCTGGCTAAGAACCTCCAATTTAGAGAAAAAGTTGGGAAACACCTAGTGGTCAGCAATGGTGAAAAACTCTAAGAAGGCAGGCAGTGGGAATACAGGAAGTTTGGATGCGAGAGACTTTTTCTTAGATGGAATTGATAAGACTTGGAATGGTCCTTGAGGGGGTTATAAGGAAAGATGGAGTTCAGGAGAAGGCCCCAGATCTTCAGCTATGGGCATGACCCAACTTGTTGCGCATGAATGGGGTTCCCATCCATACGAGATTCCCGTCCTACTTTGTTCCCAAGAATTCAGTCCTCTTAAGAAAGCAATGGAGAGATAAAGAGAAGACTAGTAGAGAGAATGGGGCAGACCTGAAGGATATGAAGTAGGATTCGAATTCTAGAGTAGATGTTGTTTGGTTTCTACTGGTTGTCTGCCACCATGTATTCATATTCTCTAGTCAGAAAAACAAAAATAAATAAAACAGGTGAGAGGGCACCTATGACTTAAGCCTTCAACTAAGCGGTAAGCATCCTAGCCACCCCCCAATGGCCAGCTGACATATTGCTAAGTCCCCAAAAGGGCACAGATCTGCTTCTTATGGCTTTCTATCCGCCATATTGCTAAGCTCCAAGAGGTAGGTGGTGCTTATCATGTACCTTTTGTTCTTTCACCGAACCACTCAACACTCTGGGAATATCATGTTCTATTTTAAGGCTTCAGAACTTTTCCATATTCTTTAGCCTCTCAGGATCTCTGTTCCCTTTTCTATAGTGTAAGTGGTTTTGACTAGTTCTGAGTTGGCTAATATAGAAGACAAGCAATAAGTTCTGATCTTTCATGCATTCAGCCTATCAAATATTTTATTGACTGCCTGTGATGGGCCATCAGTTGGATATAGGATGTAAAGAAAAAGGAAGAGTCCAGGTAGATCTTTGACCCAAGCAATTGGGTATGATTGAAAGTATATGTGATTATCTATTGGTGCATAACAAACCCTCAAAACTTAGTGCCTTAAAACTACATTTTTTGTTATTTCTCATGATCCTTTGGGTTGACAAGGCTAAGCTGTGCTGTTCTTTCATGGGGCAAGACCAGAACTAGGGTAGGTGAATGAAGTGTCTAGGGTATAAGATGTAAGGGGCACTCACTCTCAAGGTCCCTGCAGCATCACGATGAGAGTGAGTATCCCATTAAATTTTGTACCTGTTGCCTCACTCCCCTCGCCCTAGTCCCAACCCTGGGTTGGGGTTTCTCTCATGTGCCTTTCTTCAGATGGCAGCTGTGGAGTCATCTGAAGGTTCCACTGGGCTGGACATCCAAGATGTCTTTTTCACTCACATATCTTATGCCTTCCTCACTCACATGGCTGAAAAAGCTGGGAGCTGCCCAGGCATCTCTGTCTCCATGTATCCTCTCCACATGGCAAGTCTGGCCTTCTTTGCAGCATGGGAGTCTCAAAGTAGTCAGATTTCCTACATGGTAACTGGCTTCTCCAGAGCAAGCATTCCAAGAGGCCCAGGTAGAAGCTGCAAGGCTTCTTGTACCCTCTCCAGGAAGCCCCAGAGTATCAGTCACTATCACTGCATTCCATTGGTCAAAGTCATTAATGTCTGCCCAAGATTTAAGGGAAAAGATGTTACACTCTCCCTCTTGATCTGAGTAGTATGGATATAAAGGGATGAAGGAAATTGATGGAGACGAATTTGGAGAATATGTACCACTGAAAGACCAGGCAACAAACACATTTTGGGGGTGGGAAATCAGAAGTCCCCTTGGGGCAAGCTAAGTTTGTGATGCTCATTGAGCAATCAAGTGAATACATACACACAGAAATCAGTGAAAGACTGGGATTGAAAATATCAATGTAATGTAGATGTAACTTAGAATCTAGGCACTGGATGAGATCACCTAAGGAGTGAGTTTAGAGAGGAAATGAGTCCCCAGTGAGTACAATGGGGAACAGGAGAGTATAGAGTCCCAGAATCCAAATGAAAAAGCACTTTGAAGAGAAGGGTTATCAGTCATGTAATGTGGTGCCGAAAGGTCAGATAAGATGAGGGCTGAGAGGTGACCATTGATGGGTAGAGCAAAATTTCAGTCATCCTTGATGAGAAAAATGGTGAGATGAATCTCAATTATAGTGAACTGAGGAGATAGCAGACAAAGTGAGTAAAAGCAACTTTTTCAAGGGGTTTTCATTGAAATGGGATAGTTACTGAGTGGGGACTTGAGGTCTAGGAAACATTTGTTTTGTTTTAAGATACAACAAAGTATAGATTATTGTAGGTGGATGGGCAGGATACAGTAGAAAGGGAGCTAAGAAAACAGCAGAAGTAATTACAAAGAACGTCTTGAGCAGGTGAGAGGCGACAGAACCGAGACAGACTGGAAACACAGGAGTGGGTGGTCGATGAAATGACATTCCAATTAGAGATTCTGAATTGAAGACTTTCGAGGTGACACAGTTATGGTAGTGCCTAGATGTAGGGTAGGGTTAAGAGTTGGTGAGTGAATGTGAGAAGTCAAGGAACTCAGAGGTCGAGGTTGTCACGAAGAGTAGTGTGGAGAGAAAACCAGTGAGCCAGATGCGGAAACCATGAGGAAAAATGCACCCCTGAGGGAATTAAGCCCGAATGCCCAAATGCACCAGGGATAGCACTGTGCTATGTCCACTGGACTGAGATGGAGCTGTGTGCCCTGAATGCCCTCCCTGCGCTGTTGCCTGTTACTGTTGGTCACGAGGGGAATTCTGCACCAGATCTGGAAGTGAAGCAGCAGCATCACATTCTTTGTAAGCTCTGAAGGTGGGGGAGGCCCCAGCGCTGTAGCAGCTGGCTCCCTTCCTTGATGATTTAAAGCTCCCCTTGGCTGCGATGGGTCAGCACCTGACCTGAGCTTCCCAAACTCCTGCCACTTTCCTACTTCAGCTTCTCTGAGCCCTGGACAAAGTGCGTATCAGCTCCAGGTTTGAAGGTGCCAGCTTCCCCTACGAGTCACCCCCTGTGGCACTGAGGTTGGAAGTGATGAGGGAGATGCAAGTTCCAGTTCACTCCAACTGGTTCCAGTTTTCCTCACAGGTTCAAGGTCCAGCTCTCCTTTCCAACCACCAGTCTGGCCAACCCCAGTGAATTCAGGCTCAACAACAGACACAGAAGCAACAGACTGCACCACCTGTTGCCCAGCTACCACCTTGTGGGAGGTCCCCTCTCCATAATAAATCCTTCATCTGTCTTGTTCATGGACTCTCCTTTGGTCAAGCCCTGGCTGATACAGCATCCGCTGTGATGGACCAACTTCTCCTCTGTGCCTAGAGTGGTACTGTTACTGAACCAGGTTCATTTGCCCGACATGCAGCAAGGCAAACACTGAGATGCCAAGGTTTGCAGCAAAGGGTTTATTCACGAGGCAGCCCAATGAGGAGATGGGAGAACAAGTCTCAAACCTGTCTCTCCGAAGGAGAAGGGCTCAGGGTATTTATGGGATATAACTGAGCTGTGCGGAGAATGAGGAAAGGTGATTGGAAATAAGATAAAGGGGAGGTAATCATCGTTTTGCACAGGAGCAACTAAGCTGCAGGTGTCTCCGTGAGACAAGCGTTCAGAAAATGGCAAATTAGCATGTTCTTAGGGTGGAGTTTTTGGCTCTCTGATATCAAGAGGTCATGGAGCAGACACTTGAGCATGCTCAGTTGGTGGATGGGTGGTCTTAACCCGTCTTTACTGGCTAGAGCTCAAACTGGACACAGTTGACTCCAAGTTCCTGGAAAATGACTTGGGCAAACATCTTATTGTTTAGACTACATGACACTTGAAGGACACGCAAATTTTTGGTAGCAAAAATGAAAGCAAGCTTGGTCAGTGAAGGCAGGTTATCAGTTTAATGGATCTAACTGATGATGACAATAGGTTTCAGTACCGGTTATGTACCATCCTTGAGAGAATGGAGGAAACAGCCACTCAACTCATTTTCTGTCTTCTGCGGTTCCCAGGAGCAATCCTAGTTGAGAAGGTTTCCTGGAGGAAAGGTCAGTAGGTGACTGCTGGAGTAGCTGACAGCCATTTACAGAAGCTAGAAGTTTCCAAGGAGGAGAGAAGAGAATAGTTTGGAAGTGGGAACAAGGGAGGAACAACAGCCTGTGTACCCCACTTCGAGGGCTGGTGGGAGGTGGGTTATGGAAGAAAAATCAGCCAGGACTGAAGAGGGCTAAAATGGAGGCTGTGCCTCAAAAGACCAGCTGGGATTTGTTTTCCCAGGTTTACTGAGATAGAATTAACATATAACATTGTGTAAGTTTAAAGCGTACAATGTGACAATTGAATAAACATACATACTGTGAAACGTGTACCACAGTAAGGTTAGTTAACACATCCTTCATTATTCATCTCGTAAGTGAAAGTTTGTACCCCTTGACCAGTATCTTCTCATCTCCCCCAACCTTCAGTCCCTGTCAACCACCATTCTACTCTCTGTTTCTAAGAATTTGGTTAAGACTCCACATATAGGTGAGATCAGACCGTATTTGTCTTTCTCTGTCTGATTTATCTCACTTAGCATAATGCCCTCAAGGGAATCCGTGCTGATGCAAGTGGCAACATTTTCCTTCTTCTTCTTTTTTTCCCCCCCTATGGCTGAATCATGTTCCATTAGATATACATACCACATTTTATTTATCCGTTCTTTGTCTATTGATGGACACTTAGGTCATTTTTCTGTCTTGGCTACTGTGAATAATGCTGCAATACCCATGGGATTGTAGATATCTCTTTGAGATAGTGATTTCATCTCCTCTGGATAAACACTCAGAAGTGGAATTGCTGGGTTATATGGTAGTTCTATTTTTAATTTTTTGAGGAAACTCCATACTGTTTTCCGTAGTGGTTGCACAATTTTACATTCCCACTAACAGTGTATGAGTGTGCCCTTTCCTCCACACCCTCACCAGCATTTGTTATCTCTTGTCTTTTTGATGACAGCCATTCTAACAGGTGTCAGGTGATATCTCATTGTGGTTTTGATTTGCATTTCCCCAATGATTAGTGATGTTGAGCATCTTTTCATGTATTTCTTGGCCATTTTTATGTCTTCTTTGGAAAAATGTCTATTCGAGTTCTCTTTCCATTATTTAATCAGGTTGTTTATTTTTTTGTTATTGAGTGGTATGAGTTCCTATTATATTTTGCATATTAATCCCTTATCAGATATGTGGTTTGCAAATATTTTCTCCTATTCTGTAGGTTCCAGCCAGTTTTACTTAGAGCAAGAACGTGGAGATCCAGCTCGGAAAGCAGGCTGGGAACATGGGAGATTTTGCTGAGAACAAACTGAGAGCTCCAGGGGAAGTGGGGTTTTGGGGGGTGGGGGTGGGGGGAAAGCTCAGGATGGGAACCATGACTTAAGCTTAAGTCAGCTTAAGGGATGTACAGAGTGATATGGGGATTAGTGTCTGGGTGATGAGAGATGGCTTGGAGGTCTGGTGGCTATCAATGAAAACCTGGATGTAAGGCAAGGTGGTACTCAGTCTCTGGGGCGGAGGGGGGAGGGAGCTCATTCCTCCTCCTATCTCATCATTATAGCCTCCTTTTCAGCCTTGGTCTTTCTGGCAGCTGACAGCCATACAGGTCTGAAATGCCATGAGACTGGGGTCCTGAGGTGACCCCAGGGCTCTCAAAGCTCTCAGGCCTTGCTGAAATCTTACTGAGAGCTCTATCAAGGCCAGGATGGGGCAAGTTTTACAAACAACAACAACAAAACATGTGGACCTCTAGAATAGGTGTTCTCAAAAGTTGGTTCCCAGCAGGCAGCAGCAGCATTCCCTGAGAACTTGTTAGAAATGCAGATCCTTGCTCCTCACCCTCACCCCAGTCCTATTGCATAAGGAACTCCAGGCGAGGGCCCAGCAATCTGGGTTTGAACAAGGCCACTAGGCGAGTCTCACACTTACTAAGGTTTGGGACCTACTATTTTAAAGGAACTCAACAAACATTGGCTTAAAATGCAGCTGACTGTTGATGTTGTTCTTATGAGCCTAAAATCACAGAGTATTAAAAATGAAAGGACTTTTTCAAGTGTCCAATCTGGCCTTGAACCTTACAGGTGAAGGGTCCATGTCCCAGAAAAGTATTGTGACTGGTTTGAGCCCTCCTGGCAGGACAGAGATTACAATTCCAAATAACCAAACCTAACCAAGCCAAAGACAAAACCAAACCAAACCAAAACAAAACAAACAAAACAAAAACAGCCCCAGAACCTGTGAAATGGTTGTTCTAATGAGCCATACAGTTGCAGACTTTATATATATATATATATATATATATTTAAATATAGATTGCGATTGTTGTTTGTGTGTTTTCCATTATTCAAGTCAGAGCAACAGGGTCTGTCTCACTTCAACCTGGCTCTTTTGAGGTTTGTTTGGTTTAGTTTTGTTTTGGGGATTGCAGAGGCGCAGCTTCCTAAGGCAGACCCTGAGCCTCTGAGGAATGCAGCAAGCTCCGCAGGAACAGGAGGATTTTCTGCAGCCAAAGTCTGCAGACGCTGTGTCTCTATTCTAACTTTTGCCATTTCCATCTCACCGGGCCCCCGGGGAGAGGCAGACAGCCGAACTCCGTGCGCACTGGAGCCCCGGCTCCCTCGGCTTCTGGAGAGGAGATCTAGCCTTAATTTTTGTGACAGATGGAGTTGATAGTCTCTCCACGGACAGGGGAGGAAAAAAGCGCCAGTTTTTGACAGGCCGCAGGCGCCGGGTGCCTCTGGTGGTCGAACGCTGCGTTGCGCCGCAGTTAAGGTAGTTCGCAAACTCCCACGCCTGGATCGCAGAGGCTGCTGTACCTGGGCGGTTTCCCTTAAACCGAGAGAGATGGAAACACGCGCTTTAATAGAAACCTTGGAGGGTGCCAATTTATCCCCTTCCTCTATGTTCTGACTGCGCCCAGATGGTACTGCTCAACATCCCTAAATATTTTTAATACTATTACTGTTTTTTTCATCGCCGTCCGTGTTAGAAACTTATATTCTTTAAACAAAAATTAATTTGGCTTATTGGATTTCTGGCATGCAATTGGCAATGATGTCTGACTCCAGGGCCATACTTGCCATTGGCACCAGGGTGCTGGGGGATGAAGGGGTGGTAGAGGAAGGATTTGCAAATACCTCATCAGTATCTCCCTAACTAAAGCGTGTGCCTCTTGTGTGCGTTTGGATTTTTTTTTTTTAAGTTTAAACATCCCGCATCATATTCTCTGATTTCTCTCCTCCCACTGTGATGATCAGGCAAAGATGGGGAACTCGAAAAACAAACTGAATTCTGAATCCAGTAGAAAGCACACACGGGGGCCAGGGACAACTAATAAAAGTACCAAAAAAAAAAAAAAATCAGAAGAACCAAACAAAAAGGACCGTGGACGAGCCGGTTGCAAACAGCTGCCCCTGAGCTCTGCCCTCTGGTTCTGTGCGCCAGCAAGGGCTCCATATCCGAGCCTCCTTAAGAGTAGGAGGAGCTCCCGGGCCTCTGTCAGGCTCCTTAAGCCGTTCCTTTCAAGCCCTGAATGCCTGAATGTGAGCTGCCCACCACCCTCCCCGCCCTCCCCCACTCCGCAACCCCACTCCAGCGGCTCGTAAAAAAAAAAAAAAAAAAGTTTCAACAACAACAGGCGGGACCAATAGCATCTCGAAAAGCCGGGAAAGGGGGCCGAGCAAAGGGCGAAAGAGAGTGGAGAAAGGAGAAAGCGGGCAAGCTCGGAGCGCGCGGGGCCAGGGCTCGGCGAGCCGGAGGAGCGTTGCTAATGTTTTTGTTTGTTTGCTTTTCCATGCATGCATAATGAGGGGGCACCGCGGCACCACGCGGGGGCTCCCGGCCCACTTTTGTATTTAAAGCCTCGCTGCGAGCGAGTCCGCAGCCAGGCTCAGCGGATCCGCTCCCCGGGCTCCTTGTCACCCGAGAAGCCGCCGCCGAGGGAAGCCCGGGAGCCGCTCTCCGGCCGCGCCAAGTTTCCCATTCTCCCCGCGCCGCCCGAAAAGAGCTCCCCGGAGCTCGGCCGAGGCCGGGGTCGCCGCGGGCGGAGGGGGAGGGGACGCGGGCGGCCGGGCCGCGGGAAGGCGGGCAGCGCCGGGACGCGAGCCAGGAAGCGGCGCGATGCGAGAGCCCGCGGCGGCGGCGGCGGCGCGGCGCTGAGCCTGGGAGGAAGGAGCCGCCGCGGCCGCACAACGGATCTGCAGGCGCGGAGCAAAATGCACTCACGGCGCCGCGCGGTCCCACAGCCCCGCCGCGACCCCGCGGCCCGCAGCCCCTCAGGGCGGCAGTGAGCGCCTCCCGCCACTGCCGGGGGCCGACCGGAGGGGTTCTCCGCGGCCTTGCACTTCTAGGAAGCCCCTGCAATCCCAGCGAGAGCCGACCTTCTGCAAGCAGCGGGGCACCAGCCAGCGGCGCGCATGGATTTATGAAAACACTCATGCAAGAAGTTGGCAGGACTGGGGCAAACTTTTCCGCCGGCTCCGCGTCCGCCGCTCCCCACGCCTCGTGTCCTTTCCGCTCCTCGCCCGGCGGCCGCCGCTGCCCGCGATGGTGGCAGGGCTGCTGGGCGGCGGCGGCGGGGCCCGCGGGGGGACCGTGCCGGGCGCCTGGCTGTGCCTGATGGCGCTGTTGCAGCTGCTGGGCTCGGCGCCGCGGGGCTCCGGGCTGGCGCACGGCCGCCGCCTCATCTGCTGGCAGGCGCTGCTGCAGTGCCAGGGGGAGCCGGAGTGCAGCTACGCCTACAACCAGTACGCCGAGGCGTGCGCACCGGTGTTGGCGCAGCGCAGCGGGGGCGACGCGCCGGGGGCCGCCGCCGCCGCCGCCGCCTTCCCGGCCTCGGCCGCGTCCTTCTCGTCGCGCTGGCGCTGCCCGAGCCACTGCATCTCGGCCCTTATTCAGCTCAACCACACGCGCCGCGGGCCCGCCTTGGAGGACTGTGACTGCGCGCAAGACGAGAACTGCAAGTCCACCAAGCGCGCCATTGAGCCGTGCCTGCCCCGGACGAGCGGCGGCGGCGCGGGCGGCCCGGGCGCGGGCGGGGTCATGGGCTGCACCGAGGCCCGGCGGCGCTGCGACCGCGACAGCCGCTGCAACCTGGCGCTCAGTCGCTACCTGACCTACTGCGGGAAGCTCTTCAACGGGCTGCGCTGCACCGACGAGTGCCGCACGGTCATCGAGGACATGCTGGCCGTGCCCAAGGCGGCGCTGCTCAACGACTGTGTGTGCGACGGCCTGGAGCGGCCCATCTGCGAGTCGGTCAAAGAGAACATGGCCCGTTTGTGCTTCGGCGCCGAGCTGGGCAACGGCCCGGGCAGCAGCGGCTCGGACGGGGGCCTGGACGACTACTACGACGAGGAGTACGACGATGAGCAGCGCGCCGGGGGCGCGGGCGGCGAGCAGCCGCTGGACGACGACGACGGCGTCCCGCACCCTCCGCGCCCGGGCGGCGGCGCTGCTGCGGCGGGCGGCCGCGGGGACCTGCCCTACGGGTCCGGGCGCAGGAGCAGCAGCAGCGGCTGCCGCTCGGCGCCCCGAGGCGCCTGGACCCCGCTTGCCTCCATCTTGCTGCTGCTGCACTCGCTGCCCTTTTAACAATCGCGCCCCCCCGCCGTCGGCCACGGGAGGGTCGGCGCCGGGGCACCTGTGGCTCGGGGACAGAGGGGTGGTCGGGGGTATTTTCCAAAACGTTTTCTAGGTGGTTTCTGCCTAGCCGGTCTCCCCGCCTTGACTCTTGGCACGACCCTCGCCTCCTCTCCTGAGCAGGACTTTTTGGACATCCTCCCCTGCCCCCATTCCGGGTTCCAGACAGCTCCCCGCAGAAACCAGCCTAACTCCGGACCCCCGACATGAAACGGGCCTGGGGGGACAGAACCGTAGTCCTGGACTCCGAAGAGAGGCTGCTGACTAGTGGGGTCTTAAGAGTTTCAAGGGACTGGGTTTGGAGCAGGGGTTTTGAAGGAGGATTTATATTTGCAAAGGGGCTGTTTATTAGCGTTTCTCCTGCAAGGGGGGGGGGAGTGCAGGTAATCGACTTTTATTGTGGCCAGTGAAGACATTGCAATCGTAACCGATTCATTCGTTTAGTCTTGGTATCCGCGCCCAGAATCCTCAGTTATTTTGGGGGGGTGGGGTGGGGGGCGGGCGGGCAGGCATGAGAGGGGTTAATTTTCCTTAATTAGTTTTGGGTAAGTTTTAGCCCTTGATTTTAATTTCATTGCCACCACTCTGATCTCTTGCACATTTCTTAGGATTAAGGATCCAAAAATTCTGATCTAAACAGTTGCTAGTGGTGTTGAACAATGCAACTTTTTATTTAAAAGAGCTCTGCACTGCCATCTATGAAAGCCTCTTTATGATGTTTGTTTTGTTGTCATTTTCTTTGCATCAAGAAATTGTACGTACAAATATGCGGAGAATATATATTGCCTCTGCTTTTATCAGGGCGCTCACCCCTGGTACTTCGTATATAAAATGTATTAAAACTGGGGTTTGTTACCAGTTGTTGTATTTTGTATATAGAATTTTTATAAATTGTATGCTTCAGAAATAATTTATTTTTTAAAAGAAATTAAAAAACTTAAATCCGCATCCATGGTACACCTTTCCTCCCTGAAATGTAAAGAAACCGTTTGTCACCAGGGATCCAAAACCACAGTCCATTGTGAAGTGTGCTCTATCTAGAACAATTTTGAAGTGTACAGTGTATTTTATAGATTTGAAGTTAACATTCTTATTTTCAAGAGAATTTATGGACATTGTAGAAATGTATAAATGCATTTCCAAACTGCCTTAAACATTGTATTTTTATAGACATTGTTTTTTTTAAAAAAGTCCTATGTTTTAAGTAACGGTGGCTTTGTGTATTTTTTTGTTATTTGATTTTATTAAAATGTGTACATCAGTAAAGAGTTTTAAATAATGAATATGGTGTAGTTACTTTCCAGAGTTACATTGTGGTTAACCCAATAATGGGTGAGGAGGGGGGTGGAGGGACCACTGGGAATCTATCAACCATCAACTGAAATTAAAATACAATACAAGACAAGAAATGAGGGCTCTTATTTCTGCCTTCAATTTAATGAACAATTAGACATCTGTAAATCAGGCAGCTACAAGATATAATTTGACTGGTCTCCATTGGTATTTACGTTTGTGGAGAGGCTTCACATAATTTAGGGCTAACCCAGACATTTCTTTCCCCTCCCCCTTTACACTGGGACCCTCCCCTTGCCCCCCCACCCTCAGGAGAGTCCTCTCTGGCTACTAGACATTCTCATACAATCAAACATGCCAATAACATCTGTTATCAATAGGTCTTAGGAAACCTGGGAGACTCAACTTCAAAGTCATTTTCGCACTTTGAGTAAAAAAGTACAAAATTTTGTTACAAAACATTCGGGCCGGCAAAAGTAAACATACTGGGGAGAGGAACAATTACCAGAACTTGTAATATTGTTGTGAGGAGTTGTTTAGCAGTGGGCTGAAGGCTGGGCTCCTGCCAGAGCTACTGATCTACACTCAAACGCCCTTAGATAAATAATTACACTCTTAAGCTGTGTCGAGTGCTGATACACTTGACCTTGTAAATAGAAATGTTTGCAGTAGGAATAAACTCCGGCATTGGAAAATCTTTTAAACATTAACACAAAAGAGAGCGCTCTGTCCTCTGGGGATTTGAGTCTGAACCTCGCCAAGCTAGGCACTTGCAAGGGGGAAAAAAAGTTTATTTATCTTCTATTCCTGGTGTTTATTTAAAGCTTTTCATTTTAAACTCGGTGATTGGAAGGCAAGTCAGGAGTTTAAAAGTCACCACAAATAAACTTTGTCTGAGGGGTCGACAGATTAGCAAGATCTCGTGTCTCTTTATATGATATTAACATGTGCTGAGAAAACACAACCAGATTTCTCTGCTGCCTGAAGTAATTAACAAAGCTATGCCCCCTTCCAACTTCCTCCCACCCACTCCCACCCCCTACTTTCGAGGTTCTTTTGCCTCTAATTCACTCTTTTCCCAGCTTTTATGGAGGGCTTCGAGGCAATTCTTATTGCATCTAAAACCAAGATTCATATATGCATAGCATCAGAAAGTCTGAGATAGTTGTGTCAGACCAGCCCAGGAGAGTGGTGTGTGGCTAGAACCCCGTCACCTGAATGGTTGAGTAAACATATTGTTAAAATAAAGCTGAAAGCGTTGTTTCTTTGGGAAGTGAACAAAGCGTATTCCAAGAGACTTGTGAATGAAATCAGCTTTCTTTACAAAACGACGAGTTAGCAAATGCTTCTGCGTTTGTCCTTAAATATATTTAAATCATCTCCTCCTCATGTTATTTTAACACATTCTTGACTAAAAGTTAAGTCTTTGTCCCAGTAAAAGGCCCAGTTTTCCCCAGTAAGAAGTAAAAGGCATTAGCACTAGAAAAGGCTTGATAATTAACTGCTACAATAAACTCACGACTTGATTTTACAGGGTCCTGTCAAAAGCATCTGCCTGGAGTAAATCAACACAGCTCGCTCTTGGGGAGTGAGGACATGAGGCTTTATGCTTTCTTCCTTGGAGAAAGTGAACACTGATCGGTGGTCCATTTTAATTTAAACAGTTTTATGCTGGAGCCCAAGGGCCCCTCATCCCTCTGCAGACCTAGTAGATTCCAGAACAGGTTGCTGAGATGTTAAGTTACGGGACTGTAGGTTGCCATCTGTTCCTAGACCGAAAGGATTTTTACAGTTGTTGACATCTGTAATAGCTCATGCTGTCTGGGGAGCCTTTGGAATTTTGGACATTTGAGACCGCCAAAGGTCTCATGGAGAATGACTGGAAGTACCATTACTGAAGGCAAAGGTATCCCTGACTTTTCCCGGAGATCTTAAAAAGCGCCAGACTTCTAACAGAAGTCTTCCAGAGTGAGAGCAACTTCTTTTGGATTTCATAGAAAATCTGTGTCCTCCCGGCTGTTCCCATTTCCCTGTTAGCAGGTTTGCATTCTCAGTGACAGTTTATTTGTCTTTGGAGGCACTTCAGTGACAAATGTTGAAGGGAGTGTGGGACAATGGTGGAGAACAAGGGGGCAGTTCATTGAGCTGACAGTGACCATACAGTAAATGGAAGGAGGTTCAGGCTTCACTGCTCACCCAAGCACACGGCAACGCTTTTGTATATGACCACAATGGACATAACATAAGGTCTCTGTTTATTTTCAACAATATCTAGCAATGTACGTGGGCAATATACGTATGTCAAGTGAAAAAATGGCTGGAGGGAACTAAACCCTTGCACTAAGTGGTAGGACATCCCTTAGCATGGGCAGGGCCCTGACCAATGTCCATAAGTAAGGAACAGCTCCTGGTGTCAACTACCACAAACTTAAGGGGACACCACGCTCTGACACATCTGGGGTGCACTTCAACTCTCCCACTGGGGTCCACATGGGTGAAGACAACTTAGAACCAGCAGTCTCTCTTGGTTGAAGAGTCAAGAGAAACCGCATGGACTGGGGGGGCGTCTCTTTCTCACCACTCCCAACGTATGCACACCGACTCCATCCCAGCAATGCTGTGTTGTATACAATAAAAAGAGGGGGAAAGTGACAAGAGAACTTTCAGAGGCCTCAAACTCTGCATTGAAAACCTTTCTACTTTCAACTTTACCTTGCATGATTAGTTCACTGGTTTCAACCGTGGAAGTTCCCAAACATAACCTCATGTGTCCCTTTTTGAGCCCATAAAAAGAAAAGCACACATTATTTGGGTTTTGACCTCTCACACCTAGGACCTTCTGAAACATCGTCAGCTGACCCGGTTTCTCCCAGCTCCCCAGAACAAGGTTGTTGGGAAGCATCGTGTTACAATGTGAAGCATCGTGTTACAATGCCCATGGCCCAACAGCAGTTCCCGTTGCCGGAGGCTTGGGTTTCCAGTGGGTCTTGCAGCCTTGTGAGTTAAGTAAAGTTGGAGGTTACTGTATTCTATTGGAGGGGTTGCTTCTGCTGGACAGTTGAAAAGCTTCACCCCTGACTATTTGAATGACATAAGTAATGTGCTATTAGCATAAATACCTTCTAAGGCATCCAGTTAATCAATTTCTTAAATAACAGAATGATCTACTACAAAATAGTGGACTGTATACACTATATTTTGGCACAAAGATGGTCATTCTCCCACTAGTAACCAGGGGCTCTAAATAAATGATTTCAACAATGTTTTATTAAAGGACGACAAGAGCCCTCGAGCTGCATTAATCGGGGAGAAGTCGAGTGGCACTTTTGTTATGGAAATGTTAAGCACATAATAGCACTGCCAAACAATGTGCAGCCACTTCATTCTTTCAGCCATGCTGACACCTCTTAAAGAGGAACTGCAGGGAAGGATGTGGGAAAGATCTGCTTTTCGAGGAAGCTTTCAGCTAATATTTTGGAGGGCTACCTCCAAACCCTGTGTAATATGCATGCGATGGAAGCAAGAAAGGCTACTGAGATACTGGAAGGGTTTCCTTACCTTATTTCAGGAGCTTGGGCTCCATAAGTCAAATGTCTACATTTTTTGACATGGCATTTGTCAAAATTATATTTTGGTGATTTTGTATTGCTGCGAGTCCAATTTTATAATGTGGATCAAAGACAGTTTCTCTCAATGGTGCTGATATATACTGTATGTAGCTTTACTGAGTTCCCCTTAAGCAAACAGGGTGAGTCTGCAAACAGGTGAAAACACACGTCACCAAGGACATCTTCAATCTGTAACAAAAAATAAAGTCATATCTATTTCCAGCCTTTATGGACACCATTATATTCTCTGCTTATTAATATGAATTTTTCTAAGTTTATTTCTGTATTTAAATATAATATGTGGGTTCTTGGATGGCAGAATGGAGTCATATCTTACAACCAAATCCTATTGTATATTTTGATCACTGATCAGATATTACTAAGTACCATAATAAGGAACATTTCAGTGAGATTTGAGGACTTTCTCATAGACACCTCTGTTATGAAAACGCCAGTCAATTAACCTTAATTTTAACCCCTGTCTGCTCTTACCTATCAGGTAGTTACACCTGTTTGGAGCATCCTTCTGTAGTGAACATTGAAGTAAGCTCTTAGGGTGACTAAGACCTATGTCTGTAATCCTGAACAAGTGAGGGGAGGGGAGGGGAAACAAAAAGAGTTTGCTTGGTTCCATAGGCATCTGTTGAGGCGCTACCAGTGTATACATGATGCAGTCTCATCCCTGGACAAGCTGGCCATCAGGATGGGGAGGCAGACACATGTCCTTTCAACCTCAGATAGAGAGCATAGAGGAGGATGATCGGATGACTTAGCCAGACTCTGGGTGTAAGGAAACTTGGAGAAGGCGACACTGAAGCTAAGTATGAGGACAGGAATGGACATTAGCAAGAACAGTGGGGAAGACATTTCCATCAGAGGGAACCACACGTCCTAAGACATGGAGGGATTGAACAGCATTGTGTGTGTGTGTGTGTGTGTGTGTGTGTGTGTGTGTGGTGTGATCGTGTCAACACCAAAATATAACGTGGGAAGTAACAAGGTTGGGGCTTGAAAGAAGGGTTAATACCAGGTCACAGAAGCCTTGAATGTCATGCTAGGTATTGACTTTACCCTGCTCAGTGCCCATGACAGGAAACCTCTGAGAATTCCCAGCTGAAGAGTCCAGAGGTTTACCTCCTTGAACAGAGTACATGATGGTTTTAAGGCATGAAGAGCAGAGGTTGGGACAACAGTTACTGCCAGGTCCCATAAAAAATTAAAGTCAGGCAATGAGCTAGAAAAGTGGCAGCAGGAGGAGGGAGAAGGCAGATTCAAGAAACTATGACTGGTCAAACATGGAGGATTCAGGGAGGGCGGAGGCTAATATGACCGCTGGACTGCTGGTTTTCTGGCTCCGAAAACTGGTGGATGATGTCATGTTCTGTCCTCGAGGAAGAAAGATTGAGGGGCTAGTTGCGTTTGAGGATATAAAGAACATCCAGTTGGCAGTGCACTGCAGAAAACCAACTACAGGGCTGAAGCTCAAGGCAGGAGTCGGACTTGGAGAGTGGTCATGGTGAAGACTTCTAGGAGTGAGGCACCCAAAGAGTGCAGAGAGAAGAGGGCCGTGGACAGAGGAAGGAGTGCCCAGGAAAGGAATCCCAGAAGGGAAAAGAGAAGGTCACAGGCATCTTAGGAGGAGCAGGAACATGAAATCATAAAGTTTCTGGACATGGACAACTAAATTTGAAAATGCTTAAGAAACCAATACTATTGCTTAGAAAGAAAAATGAATTCACTGGAGTTCTAAGAAAATATGTGACCAAAATATTCTTCATTATAACAGTAGTAGTAATCATAATTATAATCACAACTAACTGTAGGGAAATCAAAAATACCAAAAATATGCCATGGCAGTAATAGAATACTACTAATAAAAAATAATGTGGGTGTGAAGAGTTAGGGGGCACAGTTTCTAAGACTGCTCTGATTTCTGATACCAGTGCAAGTTTGAGGTCCAATAATTCACTAGGAGGGCTCACAGAACTCAGTGAAAGCTGTTATATTCACAGTTACAGTTTATCACAGGGAAAAATTTCATAGAGCAGAATCAGGGGAAGTATTATCTGCAGAGCTCCCATGCTCTCTCCTCATGGAGTCAGGATATATGTGAAAATACACGTAGATTATTGCCAACCAGGGAAGCTTGCCTGAGCCCAGTGTTCAGAAATTTTTTTGGCTCCATTAGGCACGCATGATTGCTTGATTGATCGATCAACCAATCATGCATACATAATGGTTGATTGATTGTGGTTGATCTCAGTCTGCAGACCGACTGATACAATGTGACCCATAAATCACATTATTGACCTTTCTGGTATAGCCAGCTCCTACTATAAGGTGTGGCCAGCTCCTATCTTAAATGACTTCCTTACTACCTGTTTAGCTCAAGACCTCCAAGCAAACAAAAATTACCTCCTAGAAACTGAAGGCAAAGACCAGACCTCTTTTGGGGCAAAGTTATCCCAGTGGGTTATGTATACCCATATCTACCATATTATAAGTCAGAGCAGATATATTTTAAATGTAGAATAAATAATTAAAAATAATAAACCTATCACATGTTAACATAAATAATACATTTTAATGGAAAGTAAATCTATTTTCCAAAAAAAAAATTAGTGAGAATGCAGCTAGATTTTTATATCTGCTTCTGCATTCAATCTATTCCAATATGATACATGAGATACCCTATATATTATATATGTATATGTGAATATATATAAGGCAGGAATAATTTAATTGTCTTTTCAGATAATTGTGGACATTCTTCTTTGAAACACAACACTTAGTAAGTGGTAGATTTTTAAAGGTTAATTATAAGGTAGAATCTGAAACCATATCAATAAACATTTCATAATCTGTGATGTTGATTCTTCGATTTTGACATTTATATGGAACTTTCATCCATGCATGATTTTGTAACACCATCCATTGGTCTTTTGAAAAATATTTTTTACTGAATTATGAAGATAATTCAAATATCAACACATATTCATTTATACTATTAAATAAACAATGTTTGTTAGTATCACCACCAGTCTCATCATAAAATTCTCTAATTATTGGAATTATATTAGGCTCATAGTGCAGGATACAAGTTTTCCAAAATTATCACTTTGCATGCAAGATCAAATGTTATTGTTGGCAACAAATCCTGTTATTTTCCTTTAATTGTGTTTATTTCTAATAAAATGTTTGCCAAATATCCAAGTCTGAATAAAAACTAGTTTATCTTTCATTCTTTCCTGTGAAAACAGTGTTCAGTGGAAAATGGCTAGTTCAGTTCACAACTCAAACAACCACACAGGTGTTTTTCCTTGAGAAAAACATTTAATGCAGAAAAAATATATTGTGTGTTCTTCCTGTTTTGTCATACAGAATATTAAAAAGATGTGTACTCAAGCGTAGAATTTAAATAAAATTTCTATTGTTTCATTAAGAACGTTCTTATGTGACACCATCAAATATTTTTAGTATAAGTGCATGGCAGTGAAGAATATGACTACTGGTATAATTTGGTGCAAGTGCCTTGATTTGTGCTAAATCACTATCAGTTTTAGTCACCACTGCTTTTGCTCTACCATCAAATGTCAACACAGTGAAAAAAGAAAATAGTGCCTTGGGATTATTATGAAAACAGTTTTGACCTCATGATATGCTTGAAAGTTATTGGGGGATCCTCCAGGAATCCATACACCACTTTTTGAAAACTGCTGCTACACTTTTTCCTTTCTAATGTTTATAATATTTATACCTCATAATTAATTTTCATGTCATATTGCCCTGGCTAGGATTGCCAGTACAATGTTAAATAGAAAGGCATGATAATAGGTGACGATTCTTCTTGTATGCTGAAACTAGGAGTATTAGTTCTGTTTCTATTATGATGCTTGATATAGGTTTCTAGTACATGCTTTATGAAATTAAGGAAAATTTTTTTCAGTTTATTTATTTATTTTCAGTTTATTTTTTGTTTATTGGTCTACTGAGGAATTCTACTTCATGAACTATTGTTGGTAATTTATACTTTTACCAAGTAAAATCAATTTCATCTCGATTTCTAAAACATTTCTATACATTGTATAAACTATTCTCTTTCAGATTTTTAATCTCTAAATTTTGTGTTTATGTTTTCCTTCTTTCTTAACCTTTTATGTGCCTTCTCTCTTTTGATGTTTTGTTCATGTTATTGTTTTTTTTTCAGACAATAAGTTTTGAGTTTCATTTATGAAATTCATGTTGGGATTAATTGTTTCTTCTGTTGTTAATTTTTGCTGTATCATTACTGATTTCATACTTCTACTTTATTTTTCTTCTTACTTTCCTGGGTTCTTGAGCTAAACGCTTAGCTCATTTATTTTTAGTTTTTAACCATTCTAATTAGTTGATTTCTTGATACAACTTTTCCTTTGTGTAACTTTTAGGTCACATCCTACAGGCTTTGATGAGCTATTATTTTATTGTGATTCATTTCCAAAGAGCACATACTTCCCATTTTGATTGGCTATTTAACTTTATAATTATCTATGTTACTTTCTAAAGATTTTAAAATATTTTGGGTGTTATTTTCTCATTTTATAATTTTAATTAAAATGAGTAATGTACATAAGCTTAATAATTTCTATTGACACTTTTTGCAACTTAATGTGATTTTATTTATGGTTATGAATATGATCAAATTTTATATATATTTTAGGTACATAGAAAAGGAAAGAGTAATCTCTGATTTTGTTAGTGTTCTTCTTTGTAACAGTGTGTTAATTTAATTATCTTAATTCTATATATTTCTTTTTCTGTTGTTTTCTTAAAGAGATAGGTTAAAGTCTCTCACCATGTTGTGGATTCATCTATTTCTCCTTCTATTTCCATCAGGTTTTGCAAGTATATTTGAAGGTATGGTGTTAAATAAATTTAGGTGCATTACTATTTTACGTTTATGGCAGAAAATATCTTTTAACAATATAAAACATAACTCTTTGTCCTTTTACTGATTTTGGCCTTTAATTCTATTTTGTCTCAAAATAATGTTGCTATACGTGCTTTTAGTTTTTTTTTTTGTTTTTTATTTTTATTTTATTATTTTTTTTTTTTTGCGGTACGCGGGCCTCTCACTGTCGTGGCCTCTCCCGTTGTGGAGCACAGGCTCCGGACGCGCAGGCTTAGCAGCCATGGCTAACGGGCCCAGCCGCTCCGTGGCATGTGGGATCTTCCCAGACCAGGGCACGAACCCGTGTGCCCTGCATCAGCAGGCGGACTCTCAACCATTGCGCCACCAGGGAAGCCCTGCGCTTTTATTTTGTTAATTTATACTATTTACTTAAAAAAATAAACTTCACTTTGCTTTTTCATGTTGCAGAGTAATACATATACATTGAAATTTAGAAGATACAGGTAATCATGAAGAGCAGAATAAACACCCATAATAATAACACCTGGAGATAATCTATGTATATTTACATATAATCTTTCAATATCTATATATATTTAACAAAATCAAAATGTACATTTTATTTTATAATTTGTTTAATATACTTACATTCTCCTTAACACTATTTTGGGAGGTGATATAACTCCTTAAATCTCTTCCTTTTCAATATTTTGCGTTATTTTATTTTAGTTCTTATAAAGAGCACATAGTTGGTTAAGGTAGATTTTATTTGATTGGTTAGTTGATTGGTACTATCTTTTTAATCCAATGGAGCTTTTATCGTTTCATAAGGGATTTATATCTATTTACATTTACTGGTTATTGGTTTGTTTCAATTTATTCTTACCTTCTTAGTTTGGGTTTTAAATTTACCATGCTTTCTTGTTATTTTTGGTTTTTAATCCCACTCAATTGCCTTTGTTGGATTGATCACGTCTTTTTATACTGTTGTTTTGCTGTGTGCCCCCCACTCCCACCCCAACTCTCCCAATTGTTTGGAAGTTATACATTTCATTTCTATTTTTTCTAGTGTTTATCTTAATATTTAATCCATATATTCATTATTTTCTCTCAATGTGTAAGGTTATTGTCCTCCTAAAGAAAAAAATCAGTTTTCCTAAGACTTTCTTCCCTCCACCAATTCCATGTTGTTTCATAACTTGTTTGCTCTGTTTTGCTATTCATATTTTTTCTTTGCAATCCATTTTTTCTTACAATTAACAATATATATTACTGGATTTTTTTTTGGTGGAGAATAGCAAAATTGAGGTAATCAATTATATCTACCCTTAGAGAATTGTTATGAGATAAAAGCAAAGTAAGAAAACTTATTTGTCCAGGTAGAACCAAATTTCCTTATAGGGAAGAAATGGTCTATTTAGGAAGAATCTTGAAAAGTTGTTGGGTAGGGAAATGCAGGGGAGGCTCCAGAATGAAAAGCTTGACTAGAGAACAAAAAAAAAATATTTCAAGTGCTTTTTATGACAAGTAACCATAATGTTTGGTGAGGAAATCAGAAGTGAGAGGAGAAGAGAATAAGAAAGTGGAGACTGAGATAAGACAGAGAAACATGGCAAGAGACGGAAGCAGGGTGTGACAGAAATAGTGGATGGACTTACAGAAAACAAGGACTGTCTAATATTCACTTTAAGTTATCAGCTGTATGGAACTTACATACATATACTTCACTGTTATTTATAAAACTCCTGTAAAAATATACCCTCCCTGATGCTCTTGACTTTTGTTAAGTAATAGAATTGAGATTCAAGAAGACAAACTGTGGTTTGTCTCACTATAGGTTAGTGTTGGAGTAGATAAACAGATCCAAGATGCAAAAAGGGCAGTGAGAGTACAGGAAAAACAGGAAATTAGACTTAGAGGGGACTAGAAAAAAATGATGCCCTGGGAATTGAGCAGGTTCTTATAGAAAACCCAGGATTCCCTACAGAACTAGGAATGGAGGATCCATATCTTAATGTGAAAGGACATGGGCAGATGGTGAAAGAATGGCAGCTGTTACTGTCACTGGGAAATGGGGACAATTTCAACCTTACCTTCCTCAGAGAGAAAAATGCATACCAAATGAGCTCATCCTACGAAGTTAATGCTGTACTATAGATGCCCATTTAAATCTGAAGTGCTATTATGATTATTGGACCCACAAACTATGCTACCCTAGTAGCAGGAATAGAGTCATCTCAAATGTATCAGGCCCCCAGGACTTCTCTTCTTCACCTTCAGATATAAACATTTCCCTCTGGGAAGGAGGTAGATGTAGCTTTCATTAGAGATAACGTTTAAGGATTCTTTACATATGACTCTGACATTTAGTCTCCCTTGGTGAGTTTCATTTTAAACATTCCTTTTTCATTTCAGCTTGTATAAAACATCCCGGAACGAAGCCAAATATTTGGAATACATTCTTTTTGTCAACTAAGCACATTCCAAGCATGCCATCTGACTTTAATTTGTTTGTGATGCCACCAGCGAGAATGGTTTTGCTAAGAAACAAATATGCTTGGTCTTAAGTGAGGTCTTAGCCCTTTTGGGCTCTTCGTTCAAACAGTATTTATTAAGTGTCTCTATGTACCAGGAACTATGCTACATACTATGAAGACAATGTCACAATTATCATTGTCATTATCCTCATGATTGGTCAGCAACGAATAGCAAGTAAAGGGATGGCTGGGCAGTGAAGCGAGTTACCTCACAGTTCTATCAACTCTCTCCCAGCTGTCCAAATAAATACTAATATGAGCTACAATGAAAATGGTGACATACTTGCTAATTCAGCATGATTTCAAGACAAGTTTCCCAATCTACCTTGTCATTGGCACCCTGAAGGTCCCAGATACAGAAATTTTGATATGTCACCGGTAGCAGCAATTTCTCCAGCCTCCTCATTATTTCCTCTGCTTCAGGCTTTGCTCCTCTGCTTTCTCCAATTCCTCTTCCATTGGCTCCACTCCCCAGTGATGGCTCTTACCCACCAGTTCAGTCTGTGATGCTGTTGGACAGTCTGCTCCACTCTTGATGTGGTTGCCATTGCAGGGACACTTCTGTGCACACAGGCTGCAGAGAGTGACAAGCTGTCCTGGGCCTGATGTGGGTCTCCCAAACTCAAGTGTCCCTGGTGCCTAGTTGTCCAGGATGGGGGATGTTATGGTTGAATTGTTTCCCCAACAAATTCATATGTTGAAGTCCTAAACCCTAGTACCTCAGGATGTGGAACTTATTTGGAAATAGTGTTGTTGCAGATGTAATTAGTGAAGTTAAAATTAAGTAATACTGGAAGGGACATAAATGACTGGTGTCCTTATAAAAAGGGGAAATTTGGACACAGGTGCACACATACAGGAGAACATGTAAAGATGAAGGCAAAGATCGAAGTGATGTTTCCACAAGCCAAGGAACTCTGAAGATTGCCAACAAACCACCAGAAGTCAGGCGAGAACAGATTCTTCCTTGCCGCCCTGAGAAGGGACCAAGCTGTGGACACTTCGATCTCAGACTTCTGGTTTCTAGAACCGTGAGACAGTTTGTTGTTTAAGCCACTCAGTTTGTGGCATTTGTTATGACAGCCCTAGTGATCTAATACAGGGTATTTGAGAAGGAGTTGAATTTAACAAAAGGATACAAACTTTCAGCTATGAGATGAATAAGGCCTGAAGATCTAATGTAAAATGTGGTTATTAGAGTTGATAACACTGTACTGTATAATTGAAATTTGATAAAGAATAGAACTTAAATGTTCTCTCGCACACACACACAAAGGTATAACCATGAGGTTATGGATGTTTTAATTAACTGGGTGAAGGGAATTCTTTCACAATGTGTCTGTATATCAAAACACCACTATGTACAATTTAAATACCTTACAATTTTAATTGCCAATTATATCTTAATAAAGCTGAAATTTTTTTTAAAAGGAAGTTGCATTTAGAGGGGTGACAGGGTTGTGGTTAAGTTTTTTGTTTTTTGTTGAGAATTCTGGTACTGTTGGTATACTCTTTAGTTAGGCTTCATTTTAGAGAAAGCCTATTCCCCCTAATGCAAACATCATATCATATAGTGATACCACATTATGCATGACAATAGCTCCTTCCAAGGTCACATGTTGAAACTTATCTGGTGTTTCCCGGACCTTAGTATGCACAAGAATCATCGGGGGGAACTTGTTCAAAGTGCAGATTCCTGGGCTCCACTTCTATACCTACTGACTGAACCCGAATCTCTGAGGGCAGAAGCATCACAATCTGTGCTTTTGACAGGCATCTCCTGATTACACTTTAAGGAACATCAATATGAGTTGAAGGAGTGATGGGATTTCATGTAAAGTCTATTGAATGAGGTGGAGACGTCTTTTGGTGTAGTTTTATGGAGAGTCCTGAAAATTGCACTGTAGAAACAGTAACCTTTTTAGCTAACATCTAAAAGAATATTCCCAAAGTACTTATTAGCATCTTCAGTTAAAATGATCTTGTAACAGAATCCCTCTCCACAAAAACCACACCATCATAGTTTAATGAAGGAGAAAATTACTTCTAATTGGGTTTATTTCCCCAAGTAAAGGCAAGAGTCAAGAAGAGCCAGAATAATTCATTTATTCAATAAGTGTTCAGCTCCCTTCTAGACATAAGAGAAAAAAGCAGTGATTGAACCATCCCTGGCCTCACTGATCTTACACTCTAGAAGGGAAGGTAAACAAGAAACCAAGAGCAGATGAGAATTCTAGCCCCTACTGTCACTTACTCTCTTACACGGTGAGTCTGTTTTCCTTATGTAGAAAATGGTTACATGGAGATATTTTAAAAGACATCTTAAATTTATGTATATGTGTAAAATTCATGCATTTTTAGAAAACAAAAAGATGATACAATGATTGATTAACTTAAACGTCCTATTAGAGATTTAAAGCTATAGTATTACTCTGGAAAATAGTATTGCTAATACTCTCTGTGACTTGCCCGTTCTTTCATAGACATTTTGTCTGTGAATTCTAATTAGAAAAAGGAAAGACTTGATGATTGGATGGTGTTAATTGCTCCTTTTAATAGGCAACACCCAGGACAGAAATGTATTTCTAATTTGCTCAGTTATCCTAACATTTCTACAAGGGCCACAGAGATCAAGTTTCAAGAAAAGATTTGACCATTGGTTTTCAAACAAGATGGAAAAGTGTTAAAAAAAAAATTAACATTCCAAACCACATGAAAAAGTAAAGAAAATAAGAATTCCTGTTCATAACAACTACTAACAATTAGATTCCCACGTTATTCAATAAAGTTTAGGAAACAAATAGCAGGTAGAGGGTAAAACAGGCTGTATTTTCAGTCTAAAGCTAATTCAATCTTGCTAGACGGTGCCAAAATGTAAGTTGCCCCAGCGAGCACTGTCATAAAATCTCACACAATTACAATTGCATAAATTGTTTTGCCAATGTTTACAGATATTTTCTTTTAATATTCATAAATGTGTATTGCTCAAAACCCAATACTAGACTTGAAAATAGAACTTTGGGGAAAAAACAACAATCCATTCCAAACAGGAAGAGCCAAACTATATATAATTTCTCAGAGAAGCTTGTTTTTCTTCTAAGTTCCCAGCCTCTTATTTCAGGGTTTTGTGTGGCGTTTTAGAAAGAATATCGAAGACATGGTTCCTAAACCCACGGTCATTTTAAGAGGATACAACATGCCTATTAATAATTGTATTACTCCTTTATTATTGCTAAGAACAATGATGGGCTGGAAGCGTTGGTCCCTGAGCCGAATTTATCCTGAAATGTTTTCAATTAACTCTTGGCACCGGCAGGAAAGCATCAAACCTTTCCCAGGCTGAAATATGGAAAATCTGCAGGGAACATCTCAGCAGGAGAGGAATTTCATTAAAACGAGCACATCATAATCCAACGACTTCTGCTCTCCCTCTAAGCCTCCCAATTGATAAGGAGTCCGAGGCGATTTTTATGTATTTGCAAAGAGAAATGACTTCATAAGATCTTTTCAGAAAGGTTGCTTCGGGCCACGCCTTTGAATGATTATCTGCTCGCTGATGAAAAAATAGTCATTTAGCTTGACTGTGATGCTGGGTAAGAGGCTGGGCTGAAGGGTGTTGAGCGCAGATTCAGCCTGTAGACAGTGGCTTTTTGTAGTTGCCTTAGGATCTGACACAGCAACAGCTTTTCCCAGGTCTTTGCGGAGTGACATTCTGCTATAACCTGGGTTTTGAATGACCTGCTTGGGGAAGCGAGAAGCAGGCTTCTAAAGATCAACCACCATACAACCTACCAAATTTCAAAGGTGTAAATTTATTTCAGAAAAAGTTCAGTTGCCCTCCTGCATGGGGATGGATTGGAAACCACTGAGGAAAGCAATGCAGGGAAGTAAAGGAATTTATTTATGGGTTTTCAAAATGAACATTTCTGTCCTCAACCTCCTACTCCAACTCAGCTTTGGATTCTCTTGTTAAATGTGTCATGGGAAAGAAAAGAAAGCCCCAGTTTCCCCACCTGCAAAATCATGACAATGTAAAACTACAGAGTCAGGAAGTACTGTGAGTATTAAGAGATATCACATAGGAAAAAATGCTCAGCAAGTGTTATTTGGTAGAATTTTTTTTTTTTTGCCATGTTAAAAAGTAAAACATCAAAATACTTGACCAGTACCCCTAAAACTGTCAAGGTCATCAAAAACAAGGAGAGTCTGAGAAACTGTCACAGCCAAGAGGAGCCTAGGGAAACATGACAAGTAAATGTAATATATCCTGGATGGGATGCTGGAACAGAAAAAATTTTAGGTAAAAACAAAGGATATCTGAATAAACTATAGACTACGGTCAGTAATAATTTATCCATGTTGGTTCATTGATTATAACAAATGTACCATACAAATGGAAGATATCAAGCAAAAACAAGGAAAACTGCAAGAATGGGTAAATGAGTATTCTCTCTACTATCTTTTCAATTTTTCTACAAATCTAAAGCTGTTCTAAAATATAAAGTCCATTCAAACCATACTACAAAGTTACAGTAATCAAGACAGTATAGTACTGGCACAAAAACAGAAACGTAGATCAATGGAACAGGATAGAAAGCCCAGAGATAAACCAACGCACATATGTCCACTTTATGTTTGATAAAGAAGACAAAAATATACAATGGAGAAAAGACAGCTTCTTCAATAAGTGGTGCTGGGAAAACTGTACAGCTACATGTAAAAGAATGAAATTAGAACACTCCCTAACACCATACATAAAAATAAACTCAAAATGGATTAAAGACCTAAATGTAAGGCCAGACACTATAAAACTCTTAGGGGAAAACATAGGCAGAGCACTCTATGACATAAATAACAGAAAGATCCTTTTTGACCCACCTCCTAAAGAAATGGAAATAAAAACAAAATTAAACAAATGAGACCTAATGAAACCTAAAAGCTTTTGCACAGCAAAGGAAAGCATAAACAAGATGAAAAGACAACCCTGAGAATGGGAGAAAATATTTGCAAATGAAGCAACTGACAAAGGATTAATCTCCAAAATTTACAAGCAGCTCATGAAGCTCAATATAAAAAAAAACAAACAACCCAATCCAAAAATGGGCAGAAGCCCTAAATAGACATTTCTCCAAAGAAGATATACAGATTGCCAACAAACACATGAAAGGATGCTCAACATCACTAATCATTAGAGAAATGCAAATCAAAACTACAATGAGGTATCACCTCACACCTGTTAGAATGGCCATCGTCAAAAAATCTACAAACAACAAATGCTGGAGACGGTGTAGAGAAAAGGGAACCCTCTTGCACTGTTGGTGTGAATGTAAATTGATAAGGCCACTATGGAGAACAGGTTGCAGTTTCCTTAAAAAACTAAAAATAGAACTACCATATGACCCAGCAATCCCACTACTGGTCATATACCCTAAGAAAACCATGATCAAAAAGAGTTATGTACCACAATGTTCATTGCAACTCTATTTACAATAGCCAGGACATGGAAGCAACCTAAGTGTCCATCAGCAGATGAATGGCTAAGGAAGATGTGGCACATATATAAAATGGAATATTCCTCAGCCATTAAAAGGAACAAAACTGAGTTATTTGTAGTGAGGTGGATGGACCTAGAGTGTGTCATACAGAGTGAAGTTAGAAGGAGAAAAACAAATACTGTATGCTAACACATATATATGGAATCTTAAAAAAAAAAAAAAATGGTTCTGAAGAACCTAGGGGCAGGACAGCAATAAAGACACATATGTAGAGAATGGACTTGAGGACATGAGGAGTGGGAAGGGTAAGCTGTGACAAAGTGAGAGAGTGGCATGGACATATATATACTACCAAATGTAAAATAGATAGCTAGTGGGAAGCAGCCACATAGCACAGGGAGATCAGCTCAGTGCTTTGTGACCACCTAGAGAGGTGGGATAGGGAGGGTGGGAGGGAGATGCAAGAGGGAGGAGATATGGGAACATATGTATATGTATAGCTGATTCACTTTGTTATACAGCAGAAACTAGCACACCACTGTAAAGCAATTATACTCCAATAAAGATGTTAAAAAAAAAAGTCCATTCAAAACAAACAAAAAAGTTAGCATTATTTGAAATTAAAATATAATAAGGTAACCTTTTCTGGGTAGCATTCTATCCTACTAAAAGTGAAATCATGTACACATTTTAGAACAGGTGAATAAAGAACGTTTATTCCACACACACACACATACATGCACACACAACACACCGCCACACACACACACACACACACACTCTCACATATGCACACACGTGCACTCACACACACACACATGCACAGAACCTGCTCCCACTGCAGACACAGAATGTTGGTTATCTCACTGTGACTTTTGTGGAGTAGGATTCAGAACACTTGTTAGTCAGCTACCTATGTGTCTCATGTGCTCAAGCTATTTCAGCTGTCACGTCCTGGTGGACAGCTCTGGGCCTGCTCTCTCTGTGTCCATTCTGCACGTCCAGTTCCCCACAGGACAGACTTTCTCTCTGGACTTTGAAACTAAACAGAAAATGGGTGCATTCTGGGGGTGTTTCCTCATAACACACCCCCTCCCAGCTTCATAGGACTGATGAGAACACCCCAGGCTGCTGGAAGCAGGCTAGTGAGGGATGTTCAGAGAGTCTTAGCCTTCCACGTTTCGGGGCCCCACATCCTGCAGTTCTTCCTTATTGGTGTCACATCAGTCTCTTCCATCCATTTCACCCTACTTACTACAGTCCTCTCAACTGTCCTTTGAATAAATGAGATTATTGCAACTTCCTGCATTTGGTCTTTTTGCATCCCCACAACCTTTCCCAAACAGCACTTTCACTCCATCACTTGTAGTAGTGTGGCCGGCTCTTCCTTCCCTAAAGCAGCAGTTCTCAAATTTGCATCCAAATGACCTGCGGGAATTATTAAGATGCAGATTTCTAGACTCACCCGGAGTGTCTTCCGTTCTGGAGATCTGGAGCAGAGGCCTGCGAATTTGCTATGACTTTCCCAGGTGATGCTGATGCTGCTGGTCAGGGGACCACACTTTGAGAATCACTGCTCTAAAGTATCTACTGCAAACCCTCTAGTCTAGATGTTAGTATTTCTCTCAACCCTCCTTAATTCCACTGCACAGTCTCCCAGGCACCAGCCATGCCTCCAGTTTTTCAGTTCACACACCTTGCTTGCACACTCCCATTCTGCTCCATTTCCTTATGTTGGTTTTTCCCTCTCCACCAATCCCTGTTTTCCACCCTTTGAAAACCAATTTGGGACTCATCTGTTGCAGGCTCTTTCTCAGATAAACTTATCTGACCCTTTGGAGTTTCACAGTATACCCTCCCCCCATAGCACACATACAACCAAACAAACAGGCAAACTCACCTTGAACCACAGTTGATTATGTGCAGAACTCTGCACATGGTTCTGTCCGCTCCACCCTAAAATCCAGACCTAGTGAATCAGCATCTCCAGAGGTAGTGCCCAAAAGACTGGATATTTTCAAAGTGCCCAGGCCTGCTGCTGTTTGAGAGGTTCTGGTCTACACCTATACCCTTTACTTTCTCAACATCTGATCACTTCTTAAATCCTGGAAATTGGCTTCTACATACCTCAGTACTCTACTGAAATAGTTTTCTTAAAAGTTATCAGTGATTTTCTCATGAATAAATCCAATGGTTTTTCTTGTTGATTACAGATTCCTCCTTGTTACTTTCTCCACTCTTGGCTTTCCTGTCACAGGCTCATTTTGGTTCTCTTAGGGGTCTGCTATTCTGATTCTTCTCAATTCTCTCATCCTATAGTGTATACATTGACCAAGACCCTAATTTTAGCCCTTTGCTTTTCACCCTATATATGCTTCTCTTTGGAAGTTTCACCACCTTGCATTCCCTCAACGCCCACCTCTATGCAAGTGATTTCTTGAGCCATGCCACAAGCTCAGACTCCCTTAAGTTTGCCCCCTCCATTTCTATCTGCTCACTGGATGTGTCCAACTTAGTCAACATTTCTAGAACCTTCCTTATCGCCCTCACATAAAATACTTTTCTTCTTCCTATGTTTTTTTATTTATATTAAGGCTGCCACCACTCTCAAAGAAATCTAGTCACCTGGTCTTTGATCCATGACATCAATCAGCTTTGACTTTTTGGTCTGCCCCACACCACACATCTAAGATGTACGGAATCTCACTAATACTGATGTTTCCAAGGACTCACACTGTTCCCCCATCCACTTGTGTTGTTATGACTCCAGCTCAGACCTCATTACACACTGGTATTGCCTCACTGGTGTACTGGACTCAAACACATGCTTATCCAATCCTTCCCATATACTATATTCTGTTGTATGTATATGCACATGTAGATGTAAAATGAGACATCTCTACCTCATTTTAGCCAGAGGATTTGTGGCACTGTTCATGAATACATGCCATAAAAGAGAAAATGTAAGGGATAAAAGTCAGAATCATGGAAAATAGACATGAGAATGGAAGACCAAGATCTAGGAGAAATTCATTGCAGCAATACAGGCCATGTGTTTAACCTAGTAAAAATCAAATGGCAGATTTGCACTGTGTGTCCTGGGAACCAAATAGAAAAGGAAAACAGTCAGATGATTCCATTCTCTATAAAGACAAAACTGAAGAGTTTCTCGGAAGCAACAATGTGTCTGGCATTTCATATGAGAATAAAATTTTCCAAATGAAAGTTCCTTAAGGGGAACAACTTTTTCTAAACCATAGCTCCAATCATAATATTTTTCTGTTTAAAACTTTTAAAACTATCCTCCCATAAATTGAAAAACAAATTCCAAACTTCTCAGACTGTGACCTGAGCTTGGGGGAATGATTAAATACTGTGTTATCTTTCCATCTTCCCTCTCATCCCTCCCTTGTATGTTCCTGCATTCCAGGCAAACAGAAATATTTCCAGTATCTGGTGTCTGCACCCACCCCAGGCTTGTCAGGAATGCCTCTCCCCCAGCCACCTTGCCGTCTCCTTGGACCTTTCTCTACTTCCTTCTTCTAGTTTTCTCTCCTTTCTAATTCTTCATGACTGTCTGTGGTCCTCTGGCTGGTTTTGGTGTCCTTCTACTTCATGCAATGAATCATGTCTCTCCTAGTGAACCTTCAGCTCTTCCAAAGTAGAGGCTGAGACTGCTGAACCTTCCTCAGCAAAGACCATTCTGTTGAAGACCCATTTGCTAAACACTTAAGCTCAGACTTTGAAATGTGAGGAAACAAATGGAATTCTCGAAGGGTCTGTTCAATATGAAAGTGTAAATTTCCCAGGGACAATGAAAAAAAGTATTTATTCATTCCATTATATTCCAAACAACATAGGAAGCATTAAATTGATCATTGTTAGTTTATTCTCCTAGGAGGAGAGTCAAGAGTCTTCATTTTGGACATCTGCCTTAGGGCCCACAAGTTAAAGCCATCTCACTCCTCAGGAGCTCACCTAGGTGCTCAAAGAGTAGTTTCCAATGAGTGAATGGTTCTTTGTAAGCTCCAGATTTTCTCAGGTATGCCATTTGCAAAGTCATGTGAGAATAAAACTATTTAACTACTTCTTTCTTATATTTCTTTCCATCATTTGTAACAGTACGGTAACATGGAATAATCTAGGATATGGGGAAAAAAATACTTTCCTTCTCTCTTTACTAGAAATGTTTATAGCTGATTAACATATGATATTAACTTACTGAAGCCACTCTTCACCATCACAATTTGTTTCACAATCTCAAATGATGACAATTTGATAAAATAGCTTTCTGTCTCAGACCCTCCAAAACCTTTCCTTCTTCCTTCCCTCCATCCCTCTCCTTTCTTTTAGCAATCAGAGTTTGAGCAATGCATTCTCAGAATCCACATCCATTCCATAGACCACTGAACTTCACTTTTTGTAAGTTTTGTATGTGTTTTCTTAACTCATTTCATTCTTGTCACAACCCTGTAAAAGCAGTCCTACTGTGATCCCATTTTATAAGGAGACCACACACAGAAAGGCAAAGTTACTTGCTTTCTATCACAGCAAGTTGGTGAACACAGGCTGCCTGGTCCTAGAGTCCATGCTCTTAACCTTGACACTCTACAGCCTAAACTATACCTAAATACATTATGTGGTGCCCAACTCTACCCTGCTGATCATTGTTTCCACCCTAATTACCTCATTCAATCCTCACAGCAGCTCCCTGTGGCCTGCAGAATGGATGTTACTATTAACCCATTTTGCAGATGATAAAACTGAGTCCAAGAGAGGGAAAGTGATTGTCTTAAGGTTTCAGGTTAGATTGATGGTTGAGCTGAAACTCAATCTAAGAAGTTCCTTGTGCCTGGTATTTTTCCAATATATATATATTTTCCAGTAAATACATTATTTCATATATATATGAAACATCTATGTATAAATAGCTTTAGTGAGGCATAATTTACATACCGTGAATTCACCTATTTAAAGTGTACAATTCAATGGCTTTTAGTATTTTCATAGAATTGTGCAACCATCATCACTATCTAATTTTATAACTTTTCATCACTCCAAAAATGAACCTAGTACCCATCAGCAGTCTTTCCTCATTTGCCTCAATACTGCCTTCCTGTCTCTTAAGGAATCTCTAATATACTTTCTGATTCTATAGATTTACCTATTACGGACATTTTATATGAATGGAATCACACAATATGTGATCTTTTGCGTCTGTCTTGTTTCACTTATAATGTTTTCAAGGTTCATTCATATACCATTTATCAGTACTTCATTCCTTTTTATTGCCAAATAATGTTTCACTATATACATATACCCAATTTTGTTTACGCATTCATCAACTGGTAGACATTTGGGTTGTTTCCTTTCCATGTTTTGGCTATGATGAATAATCTTGCTATGAACATTCGTATACAAGTTTTTGTGTGAACATATATTTTCACTTGTCTTGAGTGATAAGTGGAGTGGAAATGCTGAGTCAAATGGTAACTCTTCTAATGCTTAAGTTTTTTAGGAACTGCCAAATTGTTTTCCAAAGTAGCTGTACCACTTAACATTCCTGCCAGTGATCTAGACAATTCCACTTACATTACATCCTCACTGTCACTAATTATTATCTGTCTTTTTTATTTTAGCCATATTAGTGGTATGAAGTGGTATCTCATTGTGTTTCTGATTTAATTTCCCCAATGACTAATGATATTGAACATCTTTTCTTGTGTGTATTGATAATTTGTACATCTTCTTTGTAGAAATATCCATTCAAGTCATTTTTCTATTTTTAAATTGGATTATTTACCATTTTTGAGTTGTGAGTTCTTTATATATTCTGGACACAAGTCCCTTGTACCTAGATTTGCAAATATTTTCTCCCATCTGTGAGTTGTCTTTTCAATTTCTTTATGCTATCATTCACAGCACAAAAGTTTTTAATTTTCAATTAAGTTCTATTTATCTGTTTTTATGTTGTTGTAATATCTAAGAATCTATTACTTAACACAAATTCATTAGATTAGCTTTGATGTTTCCTTGTAAAAGTTTTATAGTTTTAGTTATTACATTAGGTGTTTAATATATGGTCCCTTTTTGATTTATGTTTTGTGTATGGTGTATGTCCATTGTTATGTCTTACTACGGTTATATAGTAAGTTCTGGATTTGGGAAATGTGAGTCTCTCAACTTTGTTCCTTTTGAAGATTGTTTTTGGCTATTCTGGGTCCCTTACATCTCCATAAAAATTTTGAAATCAGCCTGCCAATTTCTTTTTTAAAAAATCAGTTGGTATTTTGATAAGGATTACATTGAATCAGTAGATCAATTGGGGGGAGTATTCCCATTTTAAAAATATTAAGTCTTCTGATCCATGAACCTGTGTGTCTTCTCATTTATTTAGCTCTCTTTATTTCTTTCAATAATTTTTTTATTTTGGTGTACAAGTTCTGTTGTTAAATTTATTCCTAAGCATTTTATTTTTAGTGCTATTCTAAGTGGAAATATTTTCTTAATTTCATCTTTTATTTTCAGAATGTGCATTGGTACTGGAGAGAAATACAATTGATTTTTTTACATTGATCTTGTATCTTGCAACCACAATGAAACCATTACTTATAATATTATTTTTGTGGATTCTTTAGGATTTTATATATTAAAGATTATGTCGTCTGTCAATAGAAATAGGTTTACTTCTTCTTTTCCAATCCAGATGGCTTTTTATTTTTTTAAACATCTTTATTGGAGTATACATGTTTATATTAACTTGTTAATGTGACGTTTGGTAAAGGTCCTGTAAATCTTTGGTTAAGGTTAACTTTAAGCAACCTAAGTGTCCACTGACAGATGAATGGATAAAGAAGATGTGGCACATATATACAATGGAATATTACTCAGCCATAAAAAGAAACAAAATTGGGTTATTTGTAGGGAGGTGGATGGACCTAGTGTCTGTCATACAGAGTGAAGTAAGTCAGAAGGAGAAAAACAAATACCATGTGTTAACACATTAAAAAAAAGAAAAAAAAAAAGGTCATGAAGAACCTAGGGGCAAGATGGGAATAAAGACACAGACCCACTAGAGGAAAAAAAAAAAATGCCATCTGGGTAATACAGATGGCACTTTTTTTTTTCCCTGCCTAATTGCCTTGGCTAGAACCTCCAGTACAATGTTGACTACAAGTGGCAAGAACAGATATTCTTGCCTTGTTTCTGATCTTAGAAGAAAGCATTCAGACCATAAACATTAAATATGATATTAAGTCTGCATTTTTCATGGGTAGCCTTTTCAGTTTGAGGAAGTTCTCTTTTATTCCTAGTTTGTTGAGTGTTTTGTCATGAAAACCTGCTGTAATTTATCGAATGCTTGTCCCTCATCTATGTAGATGATCATGTGGTTTTTGTTCTTTATTCTATTGATAAAACTGATTTTTCAGATGTTAAACAAACCTTGCATTCTGGGCTAAATCTTATTTAGTCATGATGTATAATCCTTTTAACATGTTCATGGATTCAGTTTGCTATTTTTTGAGGATTTTGGCATCAATATTCATAAGGAATATTGATTTATAGTTTTCTTTTCTTGTGATGTCTTTGTCTAACCTTGGTATCAGGTTAATACTGGCCTTACAGAAGGAATTTCTGATTTTAAGATTCTCTTTTACTTTTGGCAGTATGATTACGATGTGTGTAGGTAGAAATATCTTTGTGTTTATCTTACTTGGGGTTTTGAGCATCTTGCAAATCATTCTTTTTCATCAAATTTGAGAAATTTTTGATTCTATTTCTTCAGATATTCTATCTGTTTTTCCCTTTTTCTCCTTTTCTTCTGGGACTCCCGTTATGCATATGTTTGTGTACTCAATGGTGTCTTACAGGTTTCTGAGGTTCTGTCATTTTTTTCCCATTCTTTTTCTTTTCTATTCATTAGACTGGATAATCTCAATGGACCTGTCTTCAAGTTCTCTGATCTTGTTTCTTACAGTTTACCTTTGCTGTTGAGTTTCTTTAAGGCATTTTTCATTTCTGTTATTTTATTTTCAAAACAAGAATTTCTCTTTGGTACTTTTTAATGTAATTTCTATGTCTTTGTTGATATTTTCTATTTTGTGAGACACTGTTGTCATAATTCCTTGAACTCTTTACACATGGTTTCTTTTAGTTCTTTGAACACATTTATAATAGCTGATTAAAGTCTTTGTCTAGTAAGTCAAGTATCTGGGTCTCCTTAAATGCACATCCTGTGGACTGTTTTCCTATGCTTCCCCTCACCCCATATGGACAATACTTTTCTGCTTCTTTGCATATCTTATAACTTTGCTGAAAACTGAACATTTTAAGTAATATAATGTGGCAATTCTGGAAATCAGATTACCCCTATTCCAACCCACTCTTTGTTATTGCTCTGTTGTTATAGCTGCTGCTTACTCACTTAGTGACTTCCCTGGACTAATCCTGTAAAATTTGTATTCCTTGTAGTTTGCAGTCACTGAAGCCTTTGCTCAGTTAGTTTAGTGGTTGGATAATGATTGGTTAGAGATTTCCTTGGAGACCTTTAACCAATAAGTCTTCCATTCTTTGCAAAGTGTGTGTGTTGGGATATACACTTGATGTCCCAACATTTTACAGCTCTGCCTTAGCGTTTACTTCCGGCTTTTGTACAGCTGCAAGGCTCAGCCAGAGGTGAGAATGTGGGGCTCTTTCAGGTCTTTCCTGGTCATAAGCACAACCCTACATGCACAGCTCTACATACTTATAGCCTTGTAGATTCCCAGGAATATCTCAGAGCTTTTCAAAGCCCCCTGTGGATATCTCATTCCCCAGTTCTTCTTTTTACGTTTTGGCAAACGTTCTGTTTGCCCTAACTGATATACCAGCCTCAAGTAACTGCAGTGGTAAACAACTGCCTCTGATTGTTTTCAACAAATGCACTGGGGATAGGGTGCTTTTGGTGATGTGAGCTCTAGGTCAGGTTAAATGAAGACACAGCTCTGCAAATGGGGTTTTCCATGGAGCTGCAAGACAAGTCAAATAGTGACTGTGCTTTAGGGATGGAACTTCAAATCTGGACTTCCCTTCTCATGACTGCCACCATGGTTGTGAGGCTACTGGTTTTCAAGGCTACTGTGGAGCTGGGGAGAAGGGAATGAGAGTAGGTCAAATTAAAAATAATGCAAATTCTGCTGTTCTTAGTAATGTTCATCAGTTTTTTTTTAAATCAGTTTTTCTTGAATAAACCTTCTTTAGATTCTTGCAGGCCTTTGGTTAATTTCCAGAGTTATTAAAATGTTGATTTTGACAACTTTTATCAGTGTTTCTGTTCATTTTATGGAGAAGTGAGCTTACAGATGTTCTCACCACCATTCTGTAAATCCCACTATCCACTGAACTTCTGAAAGTTAGTTGATCTTTCACATCTTAAATGGGATTAGATGAGCCAGAGACAAATATCTGTAATAACCAACCAGTTCCCTAGCACTGGCATTCTCCTTTTCTGATTATTTCCATAAACAGAGTTGTCCAATAGTGCTAGATTGTTCACTTTGTTGTTATATAACAAAATTGGAAATAACTGCAAGAGAGATCATCTTCAGTCCACTTATCACAGTGAACTAAAATGAACAGATATCTATGCTAAACCCTTGAAAACGATAGCATTACTTTGGAGCCACTTGGGTACTCATTAAGCAGTCTTGAAGGTTAACACATCTCTACTTCCTTCAGTTGAAAACTAGTTAGATAGTAGAACTAATTAAATTCAGGTAATAGGGTAAAGAATAAATTTAGCATACTAAAACCTGTCCAATAGAGTAGTGCTTTGTCAGGGTGTGTGTTTTACTTTATGTACCAGTCATAGATGATACGTAAAAGATATCCAAGATATTCTCCTCCTAATCCCCAGAACCTGTGATTATTTACCTTACATGGCAAAAGGGACTTTGTAGATGTGATTAAGGATTTTGAGATGGGGAGAGTAGTCTGGATTATCCATGTGGGTTCAATATAATCACAATGGTCTTAATAAGTGAAAGAGGAAGGAGGAGGGGGATAGTCTGAAAAGGAGTTCAAAATGATCCAGTTGCTGGTTTTGAATATAGAAGGGGGCTTTGAGCCAAGGAATGTCTGCAGTCTCTAGAAGCTGAAAAGGGAAGGAAATAGAATCTCCCCCAGACCCCCCATATGAAATCTTATTTTTTAGCTCCACGAGAGTCATTTCAGATTTCTGATTCCAGAACCATATAATAACTTTGTGCTGTTTTAAGCCATTAACTTTATGATAATTTGTTGTAGCAGCAATAGAAGACAAATTGCATACATTTATGGACATTTGCTTTATGCAGGAAATTCTAAATTTACCTGCTATACAATAGTTATAGTCCCATATGCTGCTGATAAAATAACTGTAGGGGAAAGCAAGCATGGAAGGGAAGAGTGGAGAGTTGAATGGCTTATAAATGCAGCTAGGATGCAAGCATATTGTACAGTTTAAATGCATTTTTTTTCTGGCAGAGTAATGTTTTCAATAACCATTTTTTGTTCAAGGTGTATATAGAACCTAGCGTGAATTTTGAGTCTAAGACAGTTTATAAAATTTGCAGAGGTACTTCATTTACATCTCCATTTCTTATGCCTATATATAAGAATTCTTCTCAGGGATTTCTGCACTTGCTTGCTAACTCTGAGAAGCAAGGCTGATTTGGGTCACTGCTTTCTGTTTCATCAGGCCTCATACCCACCACTGCCATCTTGCTTGCCTCTAGCATCATCCCACAATTTATGCAGAATATTGAAACAGATTTTTTCCAACAATTTTTCCATTGCAAATACTGTGTGGAATTTGCCTATTGGCAAAGGTAGAAATTTGCCAGAGTTTTTGTTAACATTGTGTGTGGAGTAGTGGGGGATGGGAGACTATGCAAACTATTCCTGCAACATCTCAGAGACAACGGAGTTGCACATTATTAGTGAGACTAATAATTACCCCAACTCATTGCAAGAAGGTGAATTCCCTTTCTAAAGAAATCACTGTTTGCAGCTTTTAAGAATTTAGGCCTTAAAGACCACATATGTGGGCCATTCTTCATGTGCCACACTCCGTCTACAGTCTATCATTGGACCATTTTTTTTGTTTGTTTTTGTTTTCTCTCCTGTGCCTATTTGGGGTATTAGTCACTAATGATAGCACACAATTAAGGGGAAGGTAACTTGAAGTACAAAAGCCTAAGAGTATATATCAGGGGATGAATAAGAAGAAGGAAGGGGAGATAATACGGAAAACGGCTTTTGCAGGAGGAGACTCTGTTCTTTAAAAGCATGTACACTTTTTCAACCTTCGAAGCTAAGAATTATAAAAACATCTTTCTGTTACACAAGTAACCTGATACTTATACTTATCCTCATTCTCAACTTTTTTTTCTTTTGCCATCCTTCTCTCTGCAAACAGACCTCCAGTGAAACACACATATAAATACATAGTCACCCCACATTTATACCTCTGCCAATTCTTCCCTCACATGTAAACTTTAGGAAGTTCCATTCTAAATAGTTTTCAAATCCAAGCTGCCACTTTGATTTCATCAAATCAAGCCCTTGTTGAGATCAAACCTTTGAAATGAGAAAAGATTTTTAATCCATTTACACCAGATGGGGTCCAACTCTCGAAGTCTTGAGAGCTACAGGATTAGAATTTCTCAAACTATTTCCATACTCTTACTTCCCACATACCCAGCATATTTTACAGCTACTTTAATCAAATTGTATCAGCACTTGCATTTGAACAAAATCAGGGAAAGAATGTTCTCCATAAACTAGCCTTGCTGTAACTATTGGAGTACTTTAGTGACAAAACGCTGCCTTTCTCTACAGGGATCAGCAAATACAAATGAAAACAGGACTTATTGAAAATAAGCTTGAAGCTAAGCTTTTCAGTAAGGGGTAACAAAAAATTTTTTTTAATGGCAGATTAGAAGAGAGGTATTTTTGTAATAAGCTTGAAACATTTATGTGAGAATAAATGAATGAAATCAGCAAGTTTCTTCAACTATAGCTAGTGAAATTATGAATTTATAAAAGCATTGTCTAAAATTATTTTGTGTTCATTTTCATCAAGACAGAAATATCATTTGTCATGGAATCTGCCTTTGACTTAATTATCTTACGAATGGCACCTTGAAGAATTGTTAAATTTCTCGTAGCTTCCACTTACTCTGCAAAGTCATTTCCCTTTTTTTCTGCTGGTATTTGCCAGAGAACAAAAGTGGTACTTTATGTGCCCTGATTCAAATGACAACATAAGGTAATTTGTGAAGTTATGTGCTACACAAACAATGCTGGATAATCTAGGCTTGGCAACAAAACCCATGGCCTGAGGAGTCTGGGTGTTGTAGTGGGCAGACAGCATAGCAGTCCCTCAGAATCTATGTGACAAGCACAGATGCCTCTCCAGAGCCTACTTTGTGACTTCTGAGATGTGATCAAAGCACTACCTGTGAGAAGGAGCCCTAAGGGTGGTAAAGGCTATTTGTCATTTGTGGCACATACAGTCGAATCTCTTCCAACATCATCTCAAGCTTAAGCAAATAGACGCTAGATTTTTTTTGTGTGTGTGTGTACGCGGGCCTCTCACTGTTGTGGCCTCTCCCGTTGCGGAGCACAGGCTCCGGACGTGCAGGCTCAGCGGCCATGGCTCACGGGCTCAGCCGCTCCGCGGCATGTGGGATCTTCCCGGACCGGGGCACGAACCCGTGTCCTCTGCATCGACAAGCGGATTCTTAACCACTGCGCCACCAGGGAAGCCCTAGACGCTAGATTTAAAACGTTTAGTGTTTCAAGATGAACAGGTAATTGGGACCTTACATGTAACAGGTAATGTATGAAAAATATTATGCCTTAGAAATGTAGAACCTTGTCACTTGCTGGCTAAGAGCACAGAGGGAAGGGAAGAGTTAAGTAGTAAATAAGTGGGGAAAGCAAAGAGCGGTAACCACAACCAACATCGAGCACTTGACTGCTTAGGTTTTCATTATGAAAAGAGCCCTGAGGAATTTTATCCCAATGAGCTTCAGTCCCCCAAAGTCACTTCTGTCTCTTGGAAGGTCAAGGTGCGGAGGAGACGGCAGCCGACTTGATCAGTCCACCGAGTGTCCCCTCAGGCCTCTCTGTGTCGAAGCACTTCAGACTGGCTCCCAGGGCAGCACTAGGGCCTCTGCTGGGGAATGCTGGAACCCACTTTACCTGCAACACTAAGCCTGTTGCCCCTTAACCACGACACAGAAATGTGGGGCATAAGTACCACAGTCCCTTTGTCCCTCAGTTGGGATCATTCTGCAGTAGGTGTTTTATACCATTTCTAGAGCCTTCTGGTGAGATTATGAATCCGTTGCCTTTGGTATTAGCAGGCTTAATAATGCACCCCTTTGTGAGTGCCTTCCCTTCCGTGTGTCACCTCTCCGTGCCTGTGGCACCTCCTTAGGTCTCAAAAATACAAAACCAAAACGCTATGCTCATAAACCATGTCTCAGGTTCTGCTTCAACCCTTTTAGAATCATTGAGAAGGAGGCACTTGGTTCCCTGGTCCTCAAGTGGTTACTAGAAGTAGGGTAGAAAGAAAGTTGAAGAGCGAAGAAGGTTAGAAACAAATTGAGGACTGGAGGACTGGGTTATACCATGTAGAAATAGTGGAGAGAACCTTTCCTGAGCTAAAACCCCACTTGCATCCCTTACCAGGCAGGCACGGTGGGCAAAGTGCTCTTGTTACTGAGCCTCATTTCTAAAGTGTAGAGAGTGCCTGCCCTTGGGAGCCCTCGGAAAAGATTTATTTACAGGGAGGGCGGTTCCCAGCAGGTGCGCCATACTTGATGCCCCTTCTCAAGCTCAGTCGGCTCGCTTTGCACAACTTCGCGGTTGCCCTGGGCTCCCCTGAGTCCGCGGTACCTCACTTGGAGAATGCACAGAAAAGCAGGGGGACTAACATGTGTGAGACACCTTTGACCAGTGGGAAAGATGGAGCGCCTGGATCAATGCCCCCGTCTTCAAGCAGAAGCACTCGGGACGCTTCTCAGGAAGTCTAGGTGGAGTTGAACTACATTGCCCACAGCGGCCACCTTGACAATCCATTTTTATGTTGGCCCTTCTTTTGGGGATCACACCCCAAATTACCTGCTTGTGGCCATGTCCTTCTTTCAGGGCCTCCTCTTGGGGGAATCCACACTAAGGCATGTGAGTTGGAATTTTTTAAGGTAACATCATATTTGAGATAGTGCTATGCAATCAATAGACATCAATAAAATCCTGGGAGACCACATTCATTCAAATAAGGGCACCACTGTGGTGGTCACCTGGGAAGCTCCACACCTCTGTCTGTGCTCCTGGGTAATTCACACCATTTTTGGATTTGATTCTCTCTTTGGAAAGTCTTCAGACCTGCTTCAGAGCTGCCTGAGGACCTTAGAGGCTAGTTCTTTGGGGAAAGGAGAAGGAAGTTAGGGCTTGTGCAGCCTCCTGCCTTCTTGTGACTTAGATAAAGGGCCGCGGGACCTGGTCCACACACACACACGTGCTCATGTCTCTACCCACAGGGCTGAGCTTCAGGGAACTCTCCAATGTCAGGGTACCCACTGTCCCCGAAGAAATAAGGAGTCACCTTGCAATAGCACCTTCATGTAGGCTCCTAATCAGTGACAATTGTTTCACATTTGGTTCATAAACTAAGAAAATTAAAACGTCGCTCTAGTTTTAGATGTTCCCTCAAAAGCACCTAATTTAAAAATAATAATAACATAAAATGTGACGGCTTTAAATATTAAATACCGTCACAGCTGAGTCTCTACAAAACTCTGTTGTTTTTCATTGTACAGTTATCACTGCTTCCATGTCAACAATTGCTTTCAACTTCATGAGGTGGCTTTATTTAATTCATAGCCCTTTAGCAGGAAAGTGTTTCCTCAGGTGTGACCTAGGTGGTGAGGAGAGCAGCCAGGGAGCAGGGTGGTGTGTGGGCAGAGGGGGCCCATGGAGGAGGGGGCCCCTTAACCCATAGAAAGTGCTCTCCAGACCCTCCCCAAACTGACAGCTCATTCCTCCCTTTCACTTCACTGGAGAAACACTGGAGAAGGGTTTAGTTTCTCACATTGTAAACATTTCTCCCACCTCCTGGGGAGATGCTGTGAATATGCAAACAGAAAAATGTGGGTTTCTTTATTTAGATTGCCTTCAAAACTGTTTTAAGTAGAGGGGCCTATATGGACATGAAGCTAAGGTGTAATTTTGTCTCTCTGGATGTGAATATGTACTATGTGTTGAGGAGCCATGAGCGCTCTTAAGAGGTCATATATGTATGTGCCCTGTTTACACATCAGGGAGTGTGGGATGGAGAGGTGATGCTCATAGTTTGCTCCAACACTCTTTATATCCCCTCTCCCTGAAAGAGAAAAGAGCAGCAGCCACAGCCAGGGCAGTGTTTAACTTTGGAAGGAAACTAAGGCTTGACTGCTGCTCTTGACCTCGGAGGGTCATCTCCAAGCAGACGGGCTGTCCAGAGAAAGGGGGTGAATTAGGACCAGGAGGTGGAAGGGAAGGGGCGTTTGTCCATTTAGAGAGGGGTGCTGCTTGCGTTCTGGGCTGCTGCAACAAATTGCGGGGGGCGTTCAACTCAGATGGTAGGCAGGAGGGAAAAGAGGAGGAGGAGGAAGAGGAAAAATGGGGGGAAGGAAGCAAAAAATGTGGGAGTGGGGTGGAGAACAAAAGGCACTATTTTGATAGCTCTTCTCTGAAAGGCCCATCATCTCCATTTACTGTGGCTCAATAGCGGGGCTCAGAGCACAGCCCCGTGGGCCAACTTGTGCCTCTCTGGGGAGGGATGTGCACTTCCCAGGAGGACCGTGAAAGAGCAAAGAGGAAGGAGTAGGAGAGGCCAGCGGGAGGGAGGAGAGGGAGAGAGAGGGGAGAGAGAGAGAGGGAGTGGGGAGAGAGAGGGAGAGGGAGAGAGAGAGGGAGAGGAGTAGGGAGAGGGAAAGGGGTGGGAAGGAATAGAGAAAAAAAGAGAAAGGGGTGGGGGAGGGGAGAGAAAAGAAAGGGGAAAACCCCCTTGCTGACACGGGGCATAACTTAATTTTCACGGTGCTGGGACAGCTGTATCGTGTAATCTGCCATGGCATGCCGTTAAAGCTTCAATGACTTTACTGACCCAGAAGGGAAACTCAGACCGTGGAGAGGCTTTTGAAAAGAAGTGGTGATCTTTCACGATTTATGAGCTTGTCTTAAAGAAACAGACTCCACTCACTTTAAATTAATCACCCTTTCCAGGGTGCATAGAAATCGGGGTCTCCGTGCTGCGCCTTGCAGTGGCCTTGAGAGCTGGGTCCGCCTCGACCCCGCGGGGCGGCCGAGACGTGCAGGTGGTGGCGGGGATGGCAGAGGTGGAAGGTGGAGATGATGGAGGCTGCGGAGGTGAAGGCGGTGGAAGAGAGGTTTTTCTCGGTGGTCGCCTTCCCCAGACGAGACGGGCGCCCCCGCGGAGGCCCGGCAAGCGCGAAGGGGTGGCAGGGCTGCAGGAACTGTAACTTGCAAAAGGAGGAGCTCAGTGTCCTCGAGAGGCCGGGAGGTCAGAGCAGGGGTAGCTGGCAGGGGGTGGGAGGAGGGCATGTGTGTGGTGGGGAGAGGCCTTATTCGCGTTCTTGGACTTGCATTCATTGTGCAAGAAGAAAAAAGAAATCGGGAGAAATATAAGGCATTTCACACCCTGATGAAATGCGAGACCTCCCGTGTGATTAAACCGCTGAAAGGAAAAGTGGGGTATTACCAAACCCACTTTATCCTCTATCATTTTACGTATTTCCGAGAGCAAAAGGTAAAAACCTATCCTAATGTGCATATACTTGTTTAAATTTTTGGCAAAATGTATTTCCCCAAAAGGGACCTTTTGGAGACCTGACAATCCTAAAATAATTAGCTGTAATATCCAAGTAAAGAATCCCAAGACAAGAGGTATTCTTTAACCAAGCAAAATATTGCATTTATCTTCAAAACACCTTTGCAAACCTTCGAGCTTTCTCTGGGCAACTGAATAACCTCTGCAGAGGGCAAACGACTCTACAGAAAGGAGTACCCTGCATAAGGCTTTCCCTTGATTCCATTTGGCGGTTGCCTTTTTACCTATTCTGTATGTCACGGGGTGCTGTGTTTTAACACATTTTGGAGCCTTTTGCTTTTCTTTCGTTTCACCAACAGGCTGCCGTCAAACAGCTTCTGATGTAGGGAAGGCTACTCAGCTCCTAAATGTTCTGTCCCTCAATAAAACTTTTTTTCTGGTGGTAGAAATGGGATCCAGCCTAAGAAAATTGTGAGGACAGCAGATAGAGTCAATCTGTTCTTCCTATTTTTGATAAAATGTTGTATCTGGTCTCTGGACTGTGATTGGAACAAGCTCCCTTTTTTTTTTTTTTTTTTTTTTTTTTTTTTTGTGGTACGCGGGCCTCTCACCGTTGTGGCCTCTCCCATTGCGGAGCACAGGCTCCGGACGCGCAGGCTCAGTGGCCATGGCTCACGGGCCCAGCCTCTCCGCGGCACGTGGGATCTTCCCGGACCCGGGCACGAACCCGTGTTCCCTGCATCGGCAGGCGGATTCTCAACCACTGCGCCACCAGGGAAGCCCCAAGCTCCCTTCTTAAAAGATGGTGTTGGTCCATATTTTAAAGTCTGGTAGCTGTCAACAGACTTCCAAGGACTCATATACTGAGATGATGGAAGAGAACAAAAACAGTGACAGTAGTTCTTGGTCTTGTGGGATGCTCAAGCGTGGTGCCACCGAGGTAACCCTGCACTCTCGGACATGCCCTAATCCTTCTGAGCTGTCAGCAAGGAGGTGCATCTCCCAATGAGGACTGTCATTGGCGTGCACTTCTGCCCATCACCAGTCAGGGTTCAATGATTTGAATTTTGCATTTACAAGCTGCAGTACCATCACAGCATTTTATACAGAGTTTATGCATTTTGTACAGATTTTATAGTTATTCTGTTCGCCTTCCAAATTAAGCAGGCAGGGTGAGGGAACTCTCTGACGACAGGTTTCTGCTCCTGATGGAACATCAGACTCACCTGGAAAAGTTTATAAATACAGAGCCTTGCCTGACCCAGATACACTGGGTCAGGGCTTTTAGGGTTGGGCCAAGGCAGCATCATTAAAAAAAAATTTTTTTTAATGTATTGAGATGAAATTCTCATAACAAAATTAACCATTTTAAAGGGAACGGTTTATTTAGTATACTCACAGTGTTGTGTAACTACCACCTGTATCCAGTTCCAACATCTTCCATCCCTCCAAAATAAAACCCTGGTCCCACTAAGCACTTCCTCTCCTTTTCCCCCTCCCTCCAGGCCCTGGAAACCACCAGTCTGCATTCTGTCTCTGTGGATTTATCTATTTTGAATATTTCATGTAAATGGAATCATACTATATGTGATGTTTTGTGTCTGGCTCAGGCATGCGTGCTTTGAAGGGGTGTGTTCCAGTTGGAGGACTCAAAATAGTCCCTCTCAAGACAGATACAGCTTTTTCTTTGAAAAGTTTTCAATGTTAATTATTATCAAACAATTTTACACATCAACCACAAAAAATTAAATAATTCCATTTACTTCACAATCCATCTTGCAGCAGCAATTTAAATTTCTTTATGGTCTCTGGATTTTTATGCACCTATGTGGATTTAACTTATTGTAATGATAGAATAAATTTAAAATTTTGCTCTACTTGCAGTTATTATTATTTTCTATGTACTTCTCTGTGTGGCTAATAGTTATATTTGTTTACCTCTTTAGGCTGTAAAATATATCATTTTAATAATATACTATAATTTTCCAAACACATTTCTATTTTTTTCTACTTTTCAATATTACCATCCCAAATATCTTAGTTTTTGAAATTGCTAGGATGTTTCGTATTACTGGTATTTTCTTAGCATAGATTTCCAGAAATAGCGTTATCGAATACAAAGCACAGATTAAAAAAACATCTTTTCCTCATTAATGAAGTAGTTCATGTTTGTTCCAATCACAGCTCTCAATCAAAGAGCATTTAACACTTACAGTGAAATAAAAGACCTCAGCCTTTTTGTGTGGGCTTTGTCGTGTCACACATTCAGAACAGAACAGTTTCTCATATCAAAATGCATAACACACCAAGGCAGAGATGGCTTGTCAATGCAATGTGGTCCATCATGGGGACTGGTCAGTCTGTGCTTGCCAAGATCTTACAACAATCCCCTGGGATCAGATTCAGGAAAGAAGAGAGGAGACTGTGTGAGAGAATGAACTGCCTCAGGAGAGCCTGTGGTTCATTGCTCCTTAGAAAGGAGCCTAGACATAGGACACTGCCATCAGGAGCTGTGAATAAAAATGCTTCCCCCGTCTGAGTGTGGGAGGCCATTTTATAACATCATTAAATGGTCAACGAAGAGCGCAGAGTTGCTGTTGCTGGAAGTCTTAACCTGAGAGTTCAATGATAATAGCCTCATTACAGGGAAAAAAAGTTATTCTTTCATATCCACAGAAGGGAAGGTGAGGCCCCAAAGCTACTTGTGAAGGAGCAGATCAACCATGAGGAATGTATTCCATTCAAGGAGATACTGTTAAACAATCAGGTGTGAAACATTCCTAGATGTTCTCTGAGATGCTTATTCTTAGAAGGAGGGAAATAATAAAGTCACCTTTAACCTGAATCTATTTATTGCATTGGGGTATTTGAAAGCACAAAATGTACAATCTGCTTAGGGACAAGTGGGGGAGATGAATCATTACAATTCCAAATTGGTCAGAGCTAAATTTGTATCAAGGCGGATTTTGTGTAGACTAGAAATGGACCACAAGGTATTTATTCAAAAACACTTGGTCAGTTATTGCAATTAATCTTCTTCTCTCTGGAGGTGTTGGCTGCACTATAACAGGCCTTGTCTGTTGAGGAGATAGTAATCAAAAGCATTGAAAGTTGATTCCTTCCTGTGCAGATTTTCTGGAATTTTCTCATGCTACATGGAGACCTTAGACTTAAGGTGTGGAGCTGTATTTTACAGATTTTCTGGGTCAAGAGGCAGAGCATTGACTCAATATCAGGAGACCTGGAGTCTCTAAATTGTCCTCCCCTCTGGGCCTCCTCCTTTTGCCTCTCTTCAATAGGGCTCCCTTGGCACCTCTTGAGTTCTTTTCTCCATGACCTTGGCTTGCCTCTAGCTGTGGTTTCCAATGGCAATGACTATGTCCCCACTTCCATGAGACCTTATAGGTTCAATGTCCAACAACATCCTGACTATAACTTTGGACTCTTTATTTTTTATTTATTTATTTTTTTTAATTTTTTTTTTTCTTTTGGTGGTATGCGGACCTCTCACTGTTGTGGCCTCTCCCGTTGCAGAGCACAGGCTCCGGACGCACAGGCTCAGCGGCCATGGCTCACGGGCCCAGCCACTCCACGGCATGTGGGATCCTCCCGGACCGGGGCACGAACCCGCGTCCCCCGCATCAGCAGGCGGACTCTCAACCACTGCGCCACCAGGGAAGCCCTGGACTCTTTTAATTCAAACTTTTGATATAAAGATTTGATGCCTGGTTCCATACAGCCACGCATTACTGTGGTCTAATCAGATATGGCCAAGAACCAAATTCACCAGGCATAAACATGGCCACTTAAGCCATCTCTTTAGCCACTTCCCCAAAAGTGGCTTGGGCAGGCATCTCACTTCAGCATTCAAGTTTTTTTTTTTTTTTTTTTTTTTTTGCCTTCAACTCATTCACTTGTTTATTCATTCATTCATTCACTCACCCAAAATTTAGTGAGTATTTGCTTTCTGCTAGGTGCTAGCTGGGCTCATCACTGTAGTTATAAAATATACAAGACACTGTCCCTACCACCCAGGAGTGCTCCATCTAGCAGACGTGCACTTAACTGGTCTTGGAGAGGAGGGGAAGGTGAGGAAGTTGAGCTTGGAGTAGGACTCAGGTGAAATGTGGTGGAGAGATGACATTTCACACATGCGCAAAGGCTGATGGGTATCAAACATCAAGGTATGTTCTGGGGACTGTCAGCAGCCTATTTGGGGAGCAAATGCACTTGTGGCTGGAGGAGAGCTTGGCAAGGACCAGAGCATGAGGGTTTCATATGCCTCGTTAAGTAGCCCATTTTCTAACAGGTGGATCGCAGACCCCTCCAGGGAATCAGGAAGGTGTTCCTGGAGATCAAGTCATTAAAGGTGTTGTGGGATATATTTAAAGTTTTGTTAAAAACAATCAACAAATGAGCTATTGTTTTTATTCCCTTAAAAAGAGGACAGTGAGTGTGACTGACAGTTAGTGGATGCCAATGACCCTGATGAAAATTATCACTTGGTTTTAAAATTGTTTTGGTTTTTAGTCATACAAAGTTTATGGATCGTTGGTTTGAGGATGAATCATAAGGAACAAAGGTGTCAAAACACAACAGACTAGTGAGGAGCATAAAAGTGAAAATCATCCTCAAAAATTGCCTCCAGATGACCATCACCATATCAGTATATTTACTGATTGCCCTGATAAAAAAAAGTCCTTCAAAACTCCTGTGGAAAGAAGATACTGGCACTTATAACCAGTGTGGCTTTACACTTACTACCGATAAAGATCCCTGATATTTATAATGTTTCATTTGTATAATGATTGTAGACAGTGACCTGAAACCTTTTCTTTCCTCATCTTTTAAAAACCAAACAGAAAAATTATTAAAAAAATAAACACCATAATTTTTAAGTGCAAATTCAATAGTTCCAAATATCAGGCCATAAAGAGACTTTTATGTCAATTGTGAAGCTGCAACAAGTTAGTTCAGTTTCAATCTGCAATGTAAGATATATTTTTACCCAAACCAAATATAATACATCACTTAGTAATATATTCATCAACAAATAATCTTTTTCCTTACACACAATGAATTTATAGTCTCCTGAGGACTTGGGGCTTATTAACTGGGAAAAAGTCAAAACTTATCTTTATGTACTACTGATGTTATTGATTATTGATTTTTTATGTTAGAAATGAATTTTACAACCTGTGCAAATATACTTACACATAAAATAAATATTTTACTTGAGGTAACTTTTATCACATTCCATAAAAAGTCAAGAAATGATTAAAAACGTTCTTAAGGGGCTTTGTTAGATTACACATTAGACTGAAAAGTGTTTTGGCAACTGACAAAAGTTGGAGCTGCTGATGAGGTTAAGGGGAAGCTAACAGAAATTTTAAACAGGAGAAGGATTTGACCCAAGAAGGGCACCTCGGTCCCCTCCTGGTGCTAGTGCCCTCAGCTCTGTTCAAAGGCAGGTTTCAGAGCATATTGTACAACATTTACCAGAGGACAGTTTGATATTAGAAAATGTCCCTAACCCCCTGCTTTGAGATGGATTGAAATTACACAATTATGTGCCCTAAGTTTCCAACTGACTTTTGTCTTACTCTCTGAGTCAAAAAAGTGGCCATTGAAGAGAGTGTTTGGAATTCATTCTGTGTACATACACCACTAGGGTTAACTTCCCACAAAGGATGTCTTTTGTAGGGGGGAAATTGCAACAGTGCCACAAAAAAGGAAGTCATCACATTATCTGGGCCTAGGAAATATGAGCACATCTGGAAGCTGGTGTTTTAAAATGTGGGTTTTGCTGTTATTCAGGAATGGTGAGGTCAACAGATCAGAAAATGAATATCAATGGACAAAGAGTTACTCACGGTTCCCAAGAGGAGGGGCCATGCCACACTACCGAGGGCCACATGGGGAAGCACCAGGGTCAGGCAGGCTCCATAGGGAGCAGGAGGAAAGGGTGGACAGAACCTTCATTGTGGTTTCTGCAGGAAGGAATGGGTGAGGCAGTACAAGCAGGTTTAGGATTGGCTTGTTTGAGTAATTTCAGTAGACACTGGGGTGTAGGGAGTGTCTCTAATTGTCCAGAATCTGGCTCTGGTGTGATTAGGGAAGGGAAATAGTGGCCTGGAGTGTGAGAATCCAGTAAAGGAGGAGGGGTGGATATGGGCTCTGTATTGGTTGGTTTTCATTTGAAAGACATTCTCATTGGTTTACCCTTTACTGTCTCTACTCTACTGCCCCTCAGAGGGGCAGTCCTTCCAGTGTCAGCAAGGCCCATGATGATAAAGCCTCAGAAATACAGAAAATAAAAGGTCACAATTAACACAACTGGTCACTTTAAAGACACTGAATAAATGCCAAACCTGGTGACTTGAATTGACTCTGATGGTGCATGGAGGGGAAGGGGAAGGCAGATCATGAAATGTGGTGCATCTCAGCTCCTCAGAGTAATCCACCAATTGCTTCACCTTTGTCACAAATGCATGTTAATCTGCATGACTGTGTCAGTCATGTGCATGACTCTGTCCAGTTTCTCTAACAGCACAGAACCCAGAATTCCTTTGTCAGACCGGGGGAGAGATTGTGCTGGTCAGAAAAGAAATCTGGGCCACACAAGCCAATCCTGGTTCTTCTCTCCAGGATTCACATTTCCATTCATGTTTTTGGCTGAAAACTTCTGCTACTGCTCTGTTAGCTTCAAGGAGTGGCTGCTCTTCATTTAACCCATGTGTGTTCCTCCCTTATAATTGGCTGCACAGCTGTAATATTCAAAAAGACTTCTTGAGGCAAGGAGAGAACAAAGGAGAAAAAAATGTAGACAATATCTTATCAATTTCTGGCTTATAAAATGGAAATCACTCATCTTTAGCCTTTGATGCCTCCCAGGGGTCCCCTTCTGCCCAGATCCCAGGTTGTGCCCAATGATGGAGACCATTTCTAACCAACACTACCCAGGAGTGAACTCCTCGACATTCAAGTTTCTCAAAGTAAAAGCCAAGAAAAGGAGCCTACTTTGTCTCTTCCATCTACCTCAGTCCCAGTCTCCCAATTCTTGTTTCCTGTCTAGGGAATCCAGTCTTTACCTGGGTGGATGACCTCACCATTAGGACGATTCTTTTCCCATAGATATTTCACCTTACCCATGCAGGTCTCGGCAGAACAAATGTGTCTCAGTAACACATAAAATTCAGAATTCTAAGCTGATCCCCAAGATTCAAGCTCCCTGGGACTTGTGATTATGATGAAATAGTCACCCCATGACTGGGCTATGTTATATGGATGGCACAATTGTCATGAAGAAATGGAAACTATCCTCTGTGGGCCTGATCTAATCAGGTGAGCCCTCAAAAGGGATTAGGCTCTTCCTGGTGAAACAAATTTGAAGTATGGCAGGGATTTAACATAAGAATGAGTCTCCATTGCTGGCTTTGAAGACAGAAGGGGTCATATGGCAAGGATTGTGAGCAGCCTACAGGAGCTGAGAGCAGTTCTTAGCTGATTGACAGCAATGAAACTGGGAACCCAGCCCTACAACTGCAAGGAAATGGATGTGAACTTGGAGGAGGGCACCAGGCTCCACTTGAGAAAGTAGCCTGGTGGACACCTTGATTTTAACTTTGTGGGACCCTGAGCAGAACACCTTGTCACTGTGCCTGGGTGTATGACCTAAGAACCGAGAAATAATAAATGGGTGCTGTTTTAAGCCATTACATTATGTTTGTGGTCACTGGTTATGTAGCAACAGAAACTAACACAAAGTCCAATCTCCTTGAGCAACGTGCAGACATCTAAGCAGGTCATGATGTTCACACAGTCTGTTGCAAAAGAAGAATTGACATTAGTGGGTTCTGTTGTAAAATTATTCAATGTGCTCTTGGATCTGCCAGGCAAATGACAGCTGGAGTCTCTTATTTACAATACAGAACCCACTGCCTCTTACCACAGAGTTGTTTAGGTGGGTTTAAGAACAGGTAAATCACCTGAATGGATATCATCACGCAGCCTGATTTCCAAGGAAAAGGACAATAAAGAGTACAAGGAACATCTTGAAGTGGATTGTTGATGGAGACTACGTACCAGAATGGCTGGATTTCTCTCCTTTCTAGATGGTAAACAAAAACAGTCTGTCTTGTCAAATTACTTAACAGTTGATGCCTTCAATCTACTTCTTTTCAAACAATGATGAAGTTAACAAAGTCTTCTGGGTGCTGCTGTCTGTTTTTAATCCGTGCCCCAATTCACTAAGAGATCTGCCCAAGAACCTAAGAGTTGGGTTCTTGACACTACAATTGAGGTCAAAAGGCCCCATGTCGTAAAAGACTAAATGGAACCATGTGGCATCACCATATTACCAGAGACAAGGAGGGCGGGGGTCTTCCCAGGTGGACTTGACAATAGAGAAATGGTTTTCAGTCTTTCCGAGCCAACATATATTGACATGGTGATGTTCGCATGTGTAACCTAGGCATACCCAGATGTTCTATGCCCTGTGAGCAAGGATGAGATATTCTGTGAGTTGTGTGCAGTTCCCAGTGTTAGCTAAAGCCCCAGCCCATTGAAAGTATTACTTTAGAGAGGCTTATGGCATTGATTTTCAGCTATATTTCCTGAGGATAAACAAAATAAAGGAAGCACACATTTTTTTTCTGACTAACAAAACTGCTGATGAGGAGTCACCTGATGTATTCACATTTACAGTTTCCAAGAAGAGTTCTCAGGGCTGGTGAAGAGATATTTAGTTACAAAGGGAAGGATATCATGTGTGTCCTCTGTTTGAGTTCAGTTATGCTGCATGATTTACAACAGCACTAAATTATCTCTGGTGCAATTCCACAGAGAAAGCTGTGACCTTCTTAAAGTTTCCTGATCTCTTTGGGCCTTTCTTTGTAGTCTAGAAAATAAAGATAATTCCTGTCTCATAGGATTGTTGTGAGAACTTAATGAAACAATGTGAGTAAAGCAATTTGCGCAATTATCGGCACATATTAAAAAATAAGTGAGAGCTATCTTCACAACCACCACCATTATCACCATCAGCATCATCACCATCACCATCATAAGCACCATTATCACCACTACCATCACTTTCATCATCACCCATCATCACAATAATCATCATTATCATCACCCATCGTCACAGACATCACCATCACAAGCTTCATCATCAGCATCACTACCATCATCATTACCATTACCACCATTATTATCAACATCATTATTCAAACAAAGTGAAAGCTTGCTACTGTTTAGTAGCAAGCTTTACCTTATTTCATCTAGCTTTAAGATTACCTTAAATATATCGTTATTTACATACTAGAAAAATGTCAAACCACCAAGAAAAAAGGTGTAGTCAGTATAAAAAAGCCCTCATAGATGTTGTTAATCCTTGTCTAGCTTTCCACTCCAAGGTCATTGCTATCATCTGAAAAATTTATATGTTGAAATCCTAACCCCCAGTGTGGTGGTATTAAGAAGTGAGGCCTTTGGGAGGTGATAAGGTCATGAGGGCAGAGCGCTGACAAATGGGACTAATAACCTTATAAAAGAGGTTTGAGAGAGCTCCCTAGCCCCTTCAGCCATGTGAAGTTACAGTGAAAAGACAGTGTCTATGAACCAGGAAGTAGAACCTCACCAGATACCAAATCTGCCTGTAATCTTTGAACTTCCAGTCTCCAAAACTCTGAGAAACAAATTTCTGTTGTTTATAAGCTTCCAAGTCTACGAGATATTTGTTATAGCAGCCAGAATGAACTAAGACAGTCATACAATACTCTGCCTCTCCGCTAATAATAAGTAAATAAATCTTTCCCAGGGCAAGCATGTCCCCAGTATCTTTATATAAAGTCACTAATTTTAGAGAAATCATCTTTATTTGGCAGTTCCTTCCTCATCATTCTTGAGAATATCTGTTCTGTGGGCGTGGCTTTAGTCGCCTGCAGCCATAACCACCTCCACCCCTGCCTCTGTGTAAGCATTCAATACAAAATTAGAGGGGAAGAAAAGCTGTGTCCAGGGAGACAAGACAGTATTTCTTCCTTCACTATAAAATCTTTTCCAAAAGTCCAGCATATTCAGATTGACTTCTGTATAGCTTTCTCTTAATTCTGAAAATCTCTCTTTTCTTGTTCTGTTTTACAGTTTGGGGGGAATATTTTTATTTGTTTTTTTTACATTGCATGTTTCAAGTTAATCCCATTGGGGGAAAACTAGACAAAAAAGAGCTGAGGAATGGGAGTAAAGGAGATAGGAGAAGCAGAAAGTAGAATAGAAACGGAGGTTTTGCAATGTATGCATCTCACCTTTTGATTCCTATGTGTAAAATGGCATTGATGTCATCTTTATTTAGTATGCTTTCTTGTTTTGTTTTGCACATGATACACAATTCCAAAAGGTACGAGAGTGCACAGTGGAAATCAAGACCTGCTCTCCTGGCTATGCCACCTACTCCTTCCCACCACACAGACTGAGGCAGCTGCCGTTAGCAGTTACATTGTACATCTTTCCAGAGCCTGGCATGGCACATGTCAGCCACACTGTTCTGCCCTATGCTTTCTTCACTTTGACAGCACACATAGAAAATGTCCTTATTCTTTTTAAAGGTTGCATAGTATCCCAATGTGTTGATAGATCATAATTGAATTAATGGATCCTCTTCTGATGAATATTTATATTGTTTCCAATGTTTTACTCGTATAAACAATGCTACTATAAATATTATTTAGCCCATTTCAGTGGGATATTTTTAATTTTTAAGAAACGTGAAGATTATTTATGACTCACTGGATCTCTGGCAAATTCAGTGTCCCAAAATTATTATTTTTTTGTCATAAGGTATTAAATTTCTCAAGCAGGGATTCTCATTTAAAGTTGTCTTTTTATATTAAAATATTGGGAAACCACTGTCAAAATGCTTTTCTGTGAGAAGAAAGAATATTTCCCTCTCCATGCCATCTTACACATGACTGTTATATTCTACAATGCACTATTACCCTCCCAACACTGCATCCCATAGTTGTTGCCTAACCAAATCTCCTACCTCCCAGACTTCCCAATATTTTAACTCTTCACTAGCTGTCCTCCTGGGATTTTGCCCACTTTTGTGTGTGTTACACAAGTATTCCTAGACAAAGAAAAAAAGTAAAAAATGTTAAGAATATTACTTGCTTTAAGAACTAACATTACATATAAGCAATTGGAATTTTCTTCATGATCTATAAATGGAATATATAAATTATGATCATCCAAATCATTTGTGAGCTCTCTGCTTGATGAGGATCTCACAGTAACTGTTACATGTGTGCATGCATACATGAGTGAAGACAGGTAAATGAGCATTCGCCCACCGGACTGTGGTCTAAAAGACAGTCATTGGAAAGCATGATGCCACGTCAGTCATGGATTATTTTAACTATCTGTCAGTGAGTGTTCATAGAACCTCTTTGTGTTTACTGCTCCTTTTCCCATATCTCATTGCTTACTCTTGGCTACTTTAGAGATATATAAAGTTTTGTGAGACTACTTTGCCTTTTGGGAATGTTCTGCAGAGTGGCAGATAATTCTGATATTTGAACCAAAATTCCCATACATTTTCTCATGGAACAAAATAGATTGGTGGTGAATTGGACCAGCCTGCCTTAGCATGACTTGTACAGTTGTAGGACTCTGGGGCTTAAGGGATCTTCAGATGATCCTGTTCAAGCTTTTATCTTCCTACTGAGAAAACTAATCTATGGAACAGATTGTTACGTTCCCAGGATAAGGCAGCAAAGCTAAAATGGAAATTCTGACTTCCTGAACCCCAATTCAGTATTCTATCTTTTTTAAAATCTAATTGACCATGTTGTTACTGTGGCTATTTTTTACTCTCCTGGGGATAGTCAGTCTCTGAATGCTTTCCAATAATGTGTGTACAGTATATGTATTTGCATAAAAGTTGAGAAATATTTGATCCCTGAATGTACTTTATTTATTTCTTTTTAAATATTTATTTATTTGGGCTGCACCAGGTCTTAGTTGTGGCGCTCGGGCTCTTTGTTGTGGCATGCAGAGTTCTTAGTTGCGACATGCGTGCGGATCTAGTTCCCTGACCAGGGATCAAACCAGGGTCCCCCGCATTGGGAGGGTGGAGTCTTACCCACTGGACCACCAGGGAAGTCCTCCCTGAATGTACTTTAAAATCACCTGGCTCATAATGTTGTGGTGGTTGTTTTAATTTTTTACTCCTGTAATTATCGGTGCTATTCTATTTCTTGTGGCCATTCTGTTCCCTCAGTGACCTCCAAAAAAAATAGAATTATGACAGGTAAATTACTGAGCTATTAGTGTGTGTGTCCTCCCATCTTGGTATCATTTCCTTTCTGTTCCTAGAAGGCCCCTTGACGTCCCTTGCCACAGGAGAGTATGGAGAAGCATAGTCAAGAAGATGGAGGGTAAAGGTTCCCCCCAAAGAGAAAGAGATGGAGGTGATGGGGGTTTCTTGGTCCATGAGCCTGTGGTGAGGGTGAGGCAGGCAGTGAAAGGATGTCTATGGGTGGTCCTTTGGGATAGACAAGTACCTCCAACTCATTTTCTACCCAATGTGGAAGCAAAGATGCTAGACTTCAGGATCCGTTATTGGCTTGGCCAATACCAAACCTCCTTCCTCCCAACATTAGCTCTGATTGTGGTGCCTGGGAAGTTTGCACAACACTGTAGGATGTCTGGGGAAGGCCTCAGATTAATTATCTATTGCTATGGGACAAACCACCCCAGGACTTAGTGGCTTAACATAACAAAAATCATTTACTTTGCACATGAATCTGCAATTTCTGTTGGTCTCTGTTCCACCTAGGGCCTGAGGGAGCAGCTTGATTTAGGGCTGGAGAATCTACTTTCAAGAGAGTTTACTCACCTGGCTGAGGATTTGGTTCTGGCTGTTGGCTGGGAGCCCGAGTGTCGGGGGCTAAGGATCTCAGATCCTCAGATTTTCTCTGCACAGTGTCTCCAAAGGCTATTTCGGCTTCCTCTCATGGCATGGCAGCTGCTAGCTAAGAGCAGGTGTCCTAAGAGACCCAGAGAAACTTAACTTCAGAAGTCACAGGGTGTCTCTCCTGCCTCTTCAGGTTCAGTGGGAGGGACATCAACCTCATCTCTCAATGGGACAATTGTCAGAACCACACTAAGTGGATGGCATGAGGCATCTTGGGCAGGTTTTGGAAAATACAGTGTACCACACCCCCAAACCACTCAGATCGAATTTGTACCAGCTCAGCACAGTGTCAAACTAAACTTGGTCAAAGTCATATCATTTTTTACACTTCCCAGTGTGTATAGAAAGATTCATATCATCTCAATTTATGCTAATATCATACTTTATTCTAATTGTTTGCCAATAGATTGTATTTATGCATAATGATGTATAGAAAATATTTCAAAGGTACTTTCTTTTCATTTTATATTTATTTCCAATTGACTCTTCTGCCCCACAGATTTTTCATCGAAGTGTTTCTTTTATCAGATAAATCATAGGCTCATATTATTTAACCATCATTTTACAGTGTAGTCCTTCCCCAGTTTAACTTGTAGTTTGCATTTTAACATTGCTTTTCTAAAGGTCGGCACATCTGTAGGTCGATTTTAAGATGGCTGGAGAGTTCATTGATTATAAATCTCCCTCTGGCAAACAATCTCTGGCATATTTCTGAAGACAAAAATTCTTTAATTTATTTACAGTTGAGTCATCTCAGCTAAAACTCATAAAAGTCAATGTGTAATCGTCCTTTGCTTTGTTTAGCTGGTCTAATGGATTTGGAACAAACCCTTAACTCAGAGATCCTGTGAGGAAAATCATTTGAAATGATCACTAAAAATCAAAACAAACCAACAGATAAGACTTCCCTAAAATGCCTCGCACGTGGTCTCTCCCTTCTTTTCCTGAGAGTCTTCCTTTCAAATGCAGATAGTACAGGGGATTTGGGAGAGGTCTATTCAGTGAGGTTCCTAACACCTTACTGGGGATGCTGCTGGAAGAGAAACATAATAACAGGACTGGTGTGTGGTGTGGTGTTCAGAGATGGTGCAGAAAGACAAACTCCGTAGCTGGCCTCTTTGCAGACTCCCAGTGGCTTACTGCTTTCTCCAAATGGCCTTTGTCTCTAAAGACAACATGTGGTTCATCACTGTTGTTGATATGTCTTGGATTTAGATAAAGATATATGCACACCTTGTAAAAAAAATTCTTTTATAACGAACCAGCAGCTTACAACCATACCTTCTTTCTCTGACCTGAATGGAAACAGAAAATGTTTGCTAGGCTTTGGGAAGAATGCTGCTTTAATTTCACCCTTGGGGTCTATTTCACAGGATGAATAATTTGAGTGCCATTTACCCTCAGAGGCTGGTTCATCAACAACAAAACTCCCCCCCACCCCGCCCGAAGCATCTTATAGGTGTGAACAACACCTTGCGAGGTCTAACGTCTAAAGTGACATATGATGGCAGTTTTTCAGGATAAGAGCTCTGGGCAGAAAAGAATTCTAGAGGAGGGGCCTCTCTGAGTACCTGCCTGGCCCATGGCCTCACCTAAGGAAAAATGGCTTGGGTCCTGGGTATCTATGAATCCGCCTACAGCGGAATAGATTAGCCAGTGAGAGAACTTCTCCCAAGTAACTCTTCTGAGGGCTGGCCAGCTGGCCCAAGGTGGCCTGCCCGACTGGGCTAAGTGACCCTCTTTACAAGCTCACTTGAAGCTAGAGGGGTGATGATGGGAGGCCCTAAACCTGCAAAGAGTTAGAAATTCATAGGCAGGGAAAGCAGAAGACAACAAGTTAGCAGAAGATTCTGAACATTCAGGGAGTCAGAAGTTACGGGAAGAGAAAAACCTAGACCTGTGATTCTTCAGACTTTAATGTGCCAACATGTCTTCTGGGCATCTTGCCCAAATGCTGATTTTGACTTGATAGAGCTGGGATGAAGCCTGAGAATCTACATTTCTAACAAGCTGCCCGATGATGCCAGATGCTGCTAGCTCAAAGGCCACCCTTGATAGCAAGCGTCCAGACAAGCAATAATTCTCAGCCTTGGCCGTGCACTAGAAGCACCTGAGAACTTCATAAAAAATGCAGTCTCTGGGGATGGGAGGTGGGCATCAGTCTCTTAAAGCCTCAGGTGATTCCAACGTGTGTCCAAGGTTGAAAAGCACTGTCCGAGAGGGATATTAGTTGATGGTTAAGGAGCAGCAGACACTGAACCAACCCTATCCCTGAGGGCCCACAAAGGAGAAGGAGGTATCCGTTTCCAAGGACGTGACTACTACACTTCCATATGTTCTGGTTCCGTGAGGTATGCACTTCTGTTTTCACCACCACCAGCCCAGGAAGCCCAACATACCTCTGTTCCTAGAACTGCGGGAGCATTTAGTGAGAATGACAATGGTAATCTTCCCTTTCCTTCATCTATGAAATGTATAGCTGGGGCTGCAGGGGTCTACATGAGCAATCCAAAGTCTCATGGGTAACTGTGTCACTTCCCCACAGTCCTCCTCATACCACCACACATTCCCATTCTATGCACTGATGTTTTTACAAAAACATCCTTTCCCTTCTTTTAAAGCTAATGGATAGATGTTTCAAGCCATAAATTTACATACGTCTAAGATCGTGCCTAGCATGCAACTTCATCATGTCTATTCTCTGACCCTTCTCAGCAGAAGAGAGCATCTCTAACATCCCAAGGAGGCAGAGCCCATTAGCGTAGCTGTGAAAGCAGTTTGAGAACTCAAGACAAAATTCACTGATCTCTTGAAGCAGGAGCAAGTTTCTCCAAAATAACTAAGTATTTCTGTTGATCTGAGAGTCAAGGGAAATGGAGGGAAGTGTAAGGTAATGCACCGGTCTCTCAGGAGCGAATATTCTGACTATACAGGATCAAAGGTGCTTAAGTGGCTCATTTAGATAGAGAAATAATGTAGCTTGGAATGAGGCACAGAGTTCAAGTGGTGAGAAATAATGAGTCTTGATTTTCGGCACCTTAAATCCCAAGATGGACAAGTACTTAATAAGAACACAGTCTGGGACATCATATCAGACAGCAAACCCTGGGGCTTCCACTTCCTACCTTTATAAATTTGGGTCATATCAGTTTCCTCCTCTGTAACTGAGGCAGTGAGTCTTTTTGTCTGGGGTGGGGGATAGATGAACTAAGTGCCTAGCACAGGGGAAGTGGTCAGTCAATGGGAGCCTTTGGTACCCATTGTTGGAGAATGGAAAATTATTGAAAGCAGGGGAGTGATGTGAACAATACCAGGAAACATGGTATTTTTTTAACATCTTTATTGGAATAAAATTGCTTTACAATGTTTTGTTAGTTTTTGCTGTACAACAAAGTGAATCAGCTATATGTATACATATATCCCCATATCCCCTCCCTTTTGCGTCTCCCTTCCACCCTCCCTATCCCACCCCTCTAGGTGGTCACAAAGCACGGAGTTGATCTCCCTGTGCTATGCAGCTGCTTCCCACTAGCTATCTATTTTACATTTGGTAGGGTATATATGTCAATGCTACTGTCTCACTTCATCCCAGCTTATCCTTCCCCCTCCCCATGTCCTACATCTGCGTCTTTATTCCTGTCCTGCCCCTAGGTTCTTCAGAACTAATTTTTTTTTTTACATTCCATATATATGTGTTAGCATATGGTGTTTGTTTTTCTCTTTCTGACTTACTTCACTCTGTATGACAGACTCTAGGTCCATCCACCTCACTACAAATAACTCAATTTTGTTCCTTTTTATGGCTGAGTAATATTCCATTGTATATATGTGCCACATCTTCTTTAGCCATTCATCTGTCGATGGACACTTAGGTTGCTTCCATGTCCTGGCTAATGAACAAATTGACACAGCCACTATGAAGAAACATGTTTTAAAAGATGAGTGTGGCAACAGCGTAAATCCTTTGGAGGAAGCTGTACTTGGGGAGGAGGTGGTAAATGAAGTGGCAGATTCAGAAGTCCAGAAGTAGAGTGTTGAAGGCAGAATTGATAAAGCCTGGGGAGTTTGTTGAGGTTCAGACAGATGGGACAATAAATCCTCCCAGGAAGGTGGAGAAGTCAAGGATGATGTTGGGGTGCGTGTTCTGGGTGACCACGAGGATGGGTTGTAAGGCTTGCAAGGAGCTGGAACACACTCCACTTACCTCTGCAGGGCCCCATCCCTACCCCCGTAACATATACAAGCTGGAAGATGTCGGAGAAATGTCTATATGCAGGCTGTTCCTTGGGTCACATCCACGACATGTATGCTGCATCATTTAATCATAAAACACTGCCAGCGAAAAGGTTTTAGATTACAGATCACACACCTCCAAACATTAGATAAAACTTGAATAGTATGAGCTTTTCTCTTGCTCTTCTTCAGTAGAAAAAAGAATTTTAAGATGTAAGAAACAAATAAACAAAACAAAACCAGAGTTCAAAATAACCTATTGAGGTGCCTAGAGAGATAAATAAGCTTCAGAAAATAAAAATTTTACCCATTTATTAGTCCTCATGCAGAGTGACCAACAAGTACCAATTTTGAACCCTTTCCCCACACCTGAACTTCCTCAAGATTGTGGAATTTCCAAGACTGTGCGTCTTTGGGGCTTGCTGGCTAAACGGGGAAGTCAAGGAAGGCACGTCCTTATGTTTCTTCTTCCAACACAGCAACGTATTTTTTCGAAAGTTCAGTGGTTTCTATTTCAAGGTAAATATGTCTTATTATCAGTAGTTTCCCTTCATATTTGTTTTTTCCTAAAGTATTTTGAGATCCCCAATACAAAGCATAAGACATAAAGGTTGTAAATTCCTGCTACTATTGTTCATAAACTTGATATGATGACACGGTTCTGGATTTTTCCACCTTTTGTTACAAAAAAACAAGTTACCAACTTCTCTATAACTTTTCCTGACTATCATTTTTTCATTTAATCAAAATATTTACATCATTTGTGTTTTTCATTAATTCCCAGATATTTACTGATTTGTTGGTTGCTTTTCCAGACAACAAAGTGGCAACAACTATTTTCCGAGTGGAATCAAGTGAACATTATTGTAACTCACTCTGGGTATATACATAAAAGGAGCAGGGGACTACGGAAGGAAAATTGATTTTCTATTTCTTATATTAATAAGTTACGGAAGTACAAATAGGAGAACAATTACCAGTGTTACTAATATTAATTTACTAGGTGTAGAATATACAAAAAGTAGATGAAGAACAAAGCAATGAGGAACCGCAATGGCAGGAATTTCTCAATATCTATAACATTACTAATTCATATTTCCCTTGAGTGAACAATTCCCCTCTAGGGATATATCCTATGGATATACTTATAAGTGCTCAGGATGCATTAGCAAGTAACTAGAGAGTTTCCAACTCTGTGCTGGGTAATGTGCTGGCTAGACAAGAAGAAAAGGATATACTAGTGTCTGTTGAGTGAGACAAGGTGGGGAGGTGGTTTGACGTTGTGACCCAGGATGCTAAGAGAAAAGTAGAGGGAGGAAGATAGTTGACTTCGAGAGGTGGAGAACCATCACAGTTACGGGAATTAATTAATTCCCAGGTTTATGCTGCTTAGCACGGAGGTCTGAACCAGGACCTCTGGGTAGAAGAGAGGAAGGCCATTATAGCTCATCCCTCATAGTAACTACTCCTTCCATTTTCTGTATTTGATGCCTTGACATCTGGGGCAGTGCAGGGACTGCCCCTCCCAGGGCTAACTAATTCCTGGAGAGAGCAAATGATTTGCCTGTGAGTGTGCCTTTCATATGCAAACCAGCCAATCCAGAGCCCACACGGCAATGCACCTCCTCTATAGGGCTGTCATACTCTTGGCCACTATCCACCTACTCTAATCACCCCAAGGCCAGGTACCAGCTCCTTTGTCCCAGAGCCCACTGAAATTATTCAAACTAGCCAATCATAAATCTACCTACCCTTCCTCACCAGTTACTTCCCATGGAAACTGAAATAAAGGCTCTTGTCCACGTTTCCCTCTCCTTCTGCCTCCTGATCAACCCTGGTGCTTCCCCGTGTGGTCCTCTGGGGTGTGCCATGCCCAATGTTTCTAAGAATATGTGGGTATAAAACGTTCTTTTATGACAGTCATTTCTATAACTGTGTGTCTCACCATACCTAATTAAAACAAATCTTGGGTGCATTTTAAAACATCCCTGAAAAGAACTTTCAGATAACTAGATCTCTTTGGAAATGAAGTGGGCCTCCATGGATATAGCAGTTCCCTGTCCTGAAGCAGAGTAATCAGAAGCCAGCAGTCCAGAAAATGAAGTTTAACAGATTGCATGTGTGTGTATTGGGGACGGAAGTTAGTGTCTTACGTAACTTTTAAGTTTCCTCTTATGTGTATTATTCTGTATAATCAGATACATGCAGTATAAAAGTCCTAGGTCATGTTACTTATTTCTGTGCCTATGCACTTATATTCATTTGTATGCTATGTTCTGGAGAGTGCCTGGCACACTGCTAGTACTTATAAAAGATTAAGCCTAATGAAATCTGATATCATGCTCTTCTGTCATGAGTAGCTATATAGTGTGTCATTTTGTAAGTGTTCCTAACCTGTCTTTGTCTGGCATGGTTGCCTCAAAATATTGGTGGTGCAGGTGAGATGGAGAGCTTGGCGGAGAAGGGAGGTCAGCATTAACTAAGCAGGTAAACAATTAGCATTAACTCTCATTGGGGTTGGGCTCCTCTCTCATCTGGAACTCTTGTGAGGAGCTTCTCACTGGTAGTTACAAAATCACCTCCAAGATACAGGATACAAAGCCAGTTAGAAAAGCCAGAATACATACAGGAGAAAAATATGACTGGAGTTTGGGAGCCAGAAGTAGGATTTGGTGGAAGTGTCAGAGCTAAGCCTTCAGAACCTAACAAGGGGGACTTCAGAGCAAAAATAGGTTAAAAGCCAGTAAACACATCCCTGTGCAACTTATAAAACAACCTTGGGGTTCCCTTGGCTGATGGATAAACGTGTGATTCCCAAGGGTGTCAGGTTGGCCCAAAGGGTCAAACCTTTGGGGAGTGTTCTTGGGATCAAGGTTTCTAAGGAGGTGAGGGAAGAAAGATGGGGTAGAGGGAGAAAGCTAACTGTGGTGTGATTGCAACCAACCTCAGGTGATCCTACAGGTAATTCTGGAACTGGGGTGGCTGTTTAGAGTTGCCCTCAATCGAGACAAAGAAGCTGGGCTTCTGTACCTTCTTGTTGGGTTTGGGCTACTTTGGGGAAGACAAAGGCGGTTCATGGAGATGCAGCTATGAACATCAACAGCCAACACTCAGGACAACTGGAGGAGTGAGAACTTCAGTTCCGGAATGCGATCTGGGTGACATATCCACTCAGCATCCCATGAACTAGAAAACTGGCACATAATATTTTCAGAATTGTGGATTTTAAAGCCAGTCTTTCCTACCTTTGTCTCAAAGCAGCATCAAAAATATTAAGCTCTGCTGGACCAGGAAATGGGATGGTCCAAATCTGTCAATGATGGGCTCTTGTAGCTCTTAGGAAGGTCTGAACCATCCACATATTATGGGCACTCATAGCCCAAGAAGGTTATTACTCTAACGGGTAACTGCTGACTCGGCTAAGCTGGGCAGCAGTGCCACAGTAGACGACACTGGTGTCTGGCTGGGAATGGGTTCAGTTAATAGCAAAATGAAAGACCCGTGGTGGTCACCTGAAATGTGCTCATCGGATACACTTTATCCTTCCTGGGAATCCCTTGCACCATTTCCCAGATTCCTCTGACTCAAAAGCATGATGATTTAAATCAAGACCCGTGGAAGCAATGCAAAATAATCAATTGGAATTTCTCTGCTGCTCCTTTGCTTGCCTCCTGCCCCATCCTCCCTGGCACACATGCAGACAGACACGCACAAGTACAGTACTGTTCTACCATATTCTTAATTTTACAGATCTCCTGCTGAAGTTTCTGACTAATGGTAAGTTATTTGTTCAGAAAGATTTTATGGCTCTCATAAAACGTCAATTACAGTTTTAAAATAACTTGTAGTTTTTCTGTAACATGATGCTGCCATCTTGGTTCCCAGAGGGTGTATTAAATTCAAGTAGCAATAACAAATCATTTAAGCAATAAATAAATAACCTGAGACAGAGTGTTGTTAAGAGTTAATAGTCTCCCATACACTCAATAGAGGGTGAGGCTTCACTCAATTAAAGTGACCCCGGGAGGAGGGGGGGCAGGGGCCAAACTGCACCCAGTCGTTTTGTTGAAGGTATTCAACCCGCACACATTCATTTCCTTCTTTATGTTGTCTCTTTTCAGCAGGGAAGGCTCTCTGCAGTCCCTGGGTCCAGAGAACAATTACGGTACAGTCTCAGAGAACAGAAAGAAAACTGGGGTCATAAATATGTTAAATGGGTGCGTGGGTTTAAGTGGCTTTGTAAACGGAACACGGAGGGAATCTCAGACTAATTAATGAATATGAAGCAGTGGGAAAGCTGGGGGGTTTAGGGGAACAGTCTTGTTGTGGGGTGAGGATACGACATCTGTATAATTATTTTCCCCCAGGAAGGTGCACTTATTTATTTTAGAAATTTTTTTTTTTCAAGATGTCAGTGTCTCGATGGAGAATACCAGATGTGGGTGAAAAAAGGGAAATCCTGTTTATACTGTATTTTCTCCGATCAAATTATAACCTTGGCCTGAAAGGATGATTTTACAGAATTTTAAAAAGTGTTGTCCTTGTATTTTGAGAAAGAAACATCAGAAAAAGGAGGAATTACATACTTTCTATATAAGATTGCAGCCCATTCAAATATACAGACTCCTTTCCTAGTAAATGGCCTTTGCTAAATAAATTCCATTTGGATCAAAGCAAAGATTAAGATTTTATGATGTGGCATTTCCATATGTTCTAAACTATTTCAGATTTTCTGTTTGGAGGGTTTCCTATTTTTCCTTTTGTTCTTTCTTCATCTTTTTTTCATTTTATTAGCACAAATACCTTTATTTTGGAAAGTTAAAGCCTGCCTGTACGTCTCATATAGCCCATTTTGAATTCACAAATGACTTCTTGAGCTTGGGCTATGTGAGGCAAGCCAGTGCTGGCACTCTGAAAATGTCCCTGAACTTGGAGGGTGCTCACAGTGTAAGGCCAGCCAGAGACCAAGCACCAAACAGTGGCCACAGAAGAGATACAAATGGACAAAGGGTAGGAGAGAGAAAAGAGAGAGGGAGAGAGACTGAGACACAGAGACAGAGACTGAGAGAGTCAAGGGGAGATGGGCAAAGTAGACAGGCACAAAGCCACAGAGGGACACCAAGGTAGCATGAGAAAGAAAACAAAAACCAAAAAATTCAGAAGCAAAAGAAAAGTGGCTGGCACAGACTTCCTTGTTTAATTGATTAAATGGCTGAGTTGTGAACAATGGACTAAATTGAACCATTGATCTAATTCAGTTGTTAAGATACTAAAATGACCAGACTAACTGCTTGTTTGGGGGCTGTTTCAGTGATCTCAGCTGCAATATTGAAAAAAAAAAAGCCTTGCTAAAGCCTTTCTATATTGACAAAAGAAACTCATTTTATTTTTATTGCATTCAAAGCTACAGAATCACTGAATTATAATCTGTAAATGTATTTCACAAGTGACATTTATTCTTCAATAAGTTTTGTTAAGCACCTACTAAAGGAATGGCAGGATAAAGGTTTTGTGCAAAGAATACAAAAATGCTTGAGAAACTATAATTGTCCCTCAATATTAAGGAAATGATATTCTGGGTGACATGATAAACACATGTCAAACTAAATTTATAAAGACAAGAGCTGAACAGCACAAGAAAGTACAGAAGTGATGTCACAGGAGAAAACACAATCAATTATCCTAATGAGCGGTACAGATTACAAATGTTTTGAGGTCTGAAAAGAGAGGACTTACCAGGAGTTAGCATAATCTGATGGTTCTATGAAGACGGATGACTGCCTATAAGTTTTCAAGGACCTCTGATTCCCCGCTAGGTATAGAGGAGAAGAGGAGGCCTTGGAGACATTTGATTTGTATATTATCCATTTTTATTGTTTTATTTATAAGGAACAATGAAAAACATAAATATAGTCATATAAAGTAATTCGTATTTTTTACTAAAATTTTGACTTATTATATCACAAGTTCAAAGAAAAGTTGCCTAGTCAATCTTAAGGCCACTAATAACATTACTCCATGGAAGAATCTAATGTTGCAAATAGCTGTTAAAAAACGATCATACCCCCAGAATACCTCGCTCTTTTGTCACCATCTATAAAAACTGTCAAAATCTGACCTTCTTATGAAGTGGCCATTCCTCTATCAGACTGGGACAATGTCCTTCTTCTCTCAATATCTTGTGGCTCTCAAGGTATAATCTGAAAGCTCAAATGTGTCTTGGGTAGAGAAGGGAAGCAAGCCAGTGGTTGCCTGGGGCTGAGGGTGGGTGCAGAGAAAGGCTAAATGGGCACAAGGTAACTTTGAGGGTGGTGACAATGCTCTAAAAGTTTTGATTGTGATGATGGTTGAACATATCAAAAGTTTACTAAAATTATTAACTTGTACAATTACTACAGGTGAATTTTGTATTTGTAAATTATATCTCAATATACTGTTCTTTTTAAAAATGTGTCTACCAGACCAGACTGGTAATGTATAGTAGGCACAGGTTATATTTGCTGGGATATAGACACACTCTTTCTTCATGGTAAATGTTTAAGAATGTCCTTCAACCTGCAAAGAGATAACTGTCTCCCACATTTCATGAAACACAAGGTTTTCTTTTTCTATTTTTCACTTCCTAATTTTGATAGAGATGAGTATAGAGAAATATTTCTTAAACTAGAGGAAGCAACATTATGATCACCAAACAAATGATAATCGATGATTCCCTGCTGTGGGGCCATATTAGGGAGTGGTGTGGCCTGTGGTGGATTAGAGAGGCATCCCCCATCTCAAGGGACCAGCCACCATGCAGCTCCATTTGTTGCTACCATGGAAGAACGTCGGCCCAGTGTTGCCAGATTTTCTATTTGTCCAAGAGAATTTTATAGTAATATCTTTAGATTTTTAAAATATCAGTTCAGACTTTTAAAACAAAACACCATGTGGTCCAAACAAAATGAAATCAATTCAGCAGATAGGCTGAGACTTTGCAAACTTGGCTTTATAGTCAGAACCTTAAAATTCAGCACTTAATTGCAGATTTCCCAGTTTTGTTCACTGTGGTTTTTCAGGGGACTAATTTTGACTCCCCAACTCTTTTTAGTTCCTAGAGCTGGGGGTTAGGATAAGGAGTTGTGGCCTCTGTGTGTATGTGTGTATGTGTGTATATACTGGCCTCCACATAGTTCCTATCTTTGTGCTTAATATATATTACAAATGTACAGTCAATATCATTGATTTTGTCAATATAATCAAATGTTATTTAAAAAAATGTTTCTCTGAAGACTAGTTCAAATATGCATACTATCTCAGCCATCTAGTAAAGTAGAGCCTGGGACTCAAACCCAAGTCTAACTAGTGATAAACTTTAAGTGATAAACAATGACTCATCAGATTTTCCTTGGTGAGATCTATTCTGTCGGAAGTAAAAATACCATTTTTCCTTAAAATGGACCATTATATTATTCCTAAAATATGTCAGAGACTGGATAGGCTGTTACCAAATATTGTTCTTTCTTTCTAAAGACTCTATTTCCCAGTCACCTTTGCAGTTAGTTTGAGGTCATTTGACTGCATTCTAGGCAATGTAATGCAAGCAGATGTTATGCACACTGTTTCCAGGACTGCCTATAGAAATCCCCTGCACAAACCTCTAAACTCCCTTTACTCCCATGCTACAACATTTGCAGAAGCTACATGTTGAGGATGGAGTAAACATGAAACGGAAGAAGGCTGGATCCTGGAGTTACAGCTTGGAGGAAAGTCACGCATGAGAGCCATCTGACCTGCATCAAACTGGAACACAAGTGGGAAATAAACATATTGCGTTAAACCACTGGGATTTGAGGGTTATTTGTTACAGCAACCAACACTACTTGACCTGACTAATACATAACTACTTGTCTTTTCAGAAATAGTCTAGGAAAAATTTGATTCCACATATAGGTGGTTCAGATCTTTCTGATGTAATTAGTAACAACAGACTACTAAATAAGCATATACTTTCTGTAGTTAACAAAGCTCCTTCACACATTATTTTATTTAATGCTTATAACGTAACCTGTGAAGGTACAGAATAGGGCTTATTACCATTGGTAGAGATTAGAAAACAGAGGCGCAGAAAGGTAAATGGAAGGAACTGCTTTTGAATCCTCATTTAGTCCTCCCTTCAGCTACCACTGTTTATGTTTAGCAGAGACTCCTTAAAGAGATTGAAAGGATGCTGAACTTTGTTATCTGATTATTTTCTAATATTCATATTTCAACTTAATATTTACCCTCACTATTTGTGCCAAGCCTTCACCATGGCCGAGGTTCTTGTGCTCATGGTAATTCTAATTCCTTCAGTTAGACTTTTATAAAAAAGAGAAGGGGGCTGTGCAACTTCATCTACTCCATATTATGATTAATGACATCTAGAAACTTGGATTTTTACACTGCAATTATCACCTGGGAAAGTATAGAATTGCTCAGAATTTTTCATCTGTGAGTAAAATACATATACATACATAATAAGTACAGTTAGCCAAGTTTTGCTATGACTTTTATTCCACTTCATATTGTACAAACTGATAACATTTTTCTTGCATTAAAGCAAAATTTAAAATATTCTATGAATAGAATGTACTTTTAAAAAGTCAAAACACCTTCAAAACCATGTTTTGTCAAAGCGAGCAAATGACATAGCGGAAATGAATGAGCTCAGGGAATTTCCAAACTGTTATCCTCTAAGGGCTAACTCCAATTTCACCTATTTGGTCAGGCTTTCCTTGCCCCTCTCAATCAGAAGACACATTTCAAATCCTTTATGACTGTCTTGCTTCACTGAGGCCCTAAGCATAGCCTACTGTGTGCTCCACCTCATTGGTTCCAATCAGGGGTAATGCTCCCCACCTCCCCTGCCCCGCCACTGCCCCAACACTTTGCAGTGTCTGCTGACAAGACCTACAGACTGACTGTACAGCTTATGCATGCTCACAGGACCACGAGTTCAGAGGACCCCAGGGCTGGTTTAATGCTCCGCTGTCACCCTTTATAATTCTTAATCATTCTATCTTTGAACTTGTATTTCTCATGTGGGATCTGATGGGACAATGGAGCATGCGTGTGAACAGAGGAGATGCATGCCTTGTGTGTGGCTCTGCCTTTCCTCACCATCCCATTCGCATTCAGCATTCACGATGCCCCATGGGCACAGAATTTTGGTGGGCCTGCCCTGAGAGGGAGTCCAACAGGACTCACCGGTGGTGCACGTTAAGTGTGTTTCACCTGTGACTGAGCAAGCAGGGTCATGTGTAGCCCCAATAAACCACACCTGCTGTGTGAACCAGAATTTTCTTTGAGTGCAGAAAGAAGACAGTGGCATTATGAGAAACACAAAAGACTGAGGAACCCTATCATGTCCTTTCTTATTCACATTGCTTCCCTGTGTTAGCCCACCACTTATCCTGCAAATGATGCCATAGAAAGAAAGGGAAAGATACAACAATATAGTTTCTTTTCTTTTCAGACTTTCCTAACTCAGCAGTGACCCAAAGGCAGACAGCATGGGTAGAATGTGCACATTCACTGTTCTAGGTGGAGTGAAATATGAGTTGTGTTATTTCGGTGATTCTGCATATGATGTAAGGGCTTTTATTTGCGTTAAAACTGGTATTCTGCAATATAAACAGTGAAATTCATGCTAACAATTTAAAGTTTTAATTTTTCTTGTTAGAATGACATTAAATAGCAAATTTCTAAAAACACCATGGCAAGTAGAGAGAGAGAGAGAGAATGTGTAAGAAAGAGAAAAGCTGTATATTTAAGTACATTTAGTGTCACATTTTCCCTGCTTTTTGAACCACATTTTGCACTGGGTAGTTGGCCCGGTTGGACACATTTTTGATTGTCACAACTGGACTGGGGAGGTGCTACTGGCATCTAGTGGGTAGAGGCCAGGGATGCTGCAAAACACCCTGCAATGCCCAGAGAATTATCTGACCGAAAATGACAGTGGTGCCCAGAGTGAGAAACTCCACAGCATTTGGGTCCACTGATAACTTTTCCAAGTAGACATCAAATCCCTTTAGTTCGTGGGCCATCTCTTCTTTAATTCATATAGTATACTTCCTGGCACAACTGATAGAATTTAATTAAAAGTGATCAATAAATATTTGTTCTGTTAAAAAGGAAAGAAAATAATCTTTCAATGTTCTTTGTTGGTTGCTATCATGATCCTCATGATACCCTTATTAAGCAACTTGTCCAGCTTGCAAACAGCTTGCAGGGATCAAGTCCATGACAAAACTCGAAATAGTAGTCTAGTCTCTGACCTTTATTACACCATAGATTTAATTACTTCTTTCAGAATTGATGTGTAGCTGGAAAGACATCATTTCGAAAAGATCTTGCCACTACACTTAGGCGGCAAGAATTAGAGGCACTGGTGTTGGGCACATTACATTTAATCATTTGTTGTAAATGGTTATCATTTGTACCATTTAACTGGTGAGCAATTTGAGGCTCAGTGAGATTATGGAACTTCCTCAAGTTCATGTATCTAAAGAATGTCACTGAAACAGGAGTTTAGGATTAACATATACATACTACTGTATTTAAAATATATAACCAACAAGGACCTACTGCTTAGCACAAAGAACTGTACTCAGTACCACGTAATAAATAACCTGTAAGGGAAAAGAATCTGAAAAAAAATAGATACATTTTTTATGTGTAACTTTGCTGTACACCTGAAACTAACACAACATTGTAAATCAGCTATACTTCAATTAAAAAAAAAAAACTGGTAAAATCCAAATAAAGACTAGTTAGGTTAACAGTATTGTCAGGAAAAAAAAAAAAAAAGGATGTCAACTGACTCCAAAACTCAGGTCTGTATGATCCTGAAACATGTGACACAGGACTGGTCCTCCCTGCGGCCGCATTTCACACTTAAGGGTTAGAATGTGAACCCAAAGCCAAGTTCCGTTCCCATCCCACCTCTGGGAAGTGTCCCTTGCTAGGAGGACCACATATCCGGTCGGAACCAGGACACCTTTGGCAGGGAAAGAGGGGCTACTGATCAGTATGCGGGATGACAGGTGTGGACCAGGACTGCTCCTCAGACACCATCCCAGCACCCTATTCCTGAAGGAACCCCAGCGGAGGGCCCACAGCTGCAGAAGGGAGGTGAACTGGTCAGCACCTTCTTCCCTACAGTGACTGCCGACATGTCCGCTGCATTTATTCACCAGGAGGAAGTATTGATAAAAATGGAAAGTGGAAAGGGACGTTAAAAGCATGGGAAGCATTTTATAATTCATCATAAAATGAGTCCTGCACCACATTTTTTGGCTTCAAATGTATTTGTAAAAAAAAAAAAAAATCAGCAAAAGTCCTAGTATCCTAGAATGCACATCACAGCCATCTCAAATGCAATCATTTCTCGTTCCCAGAAAAGCTCCTGGTTTCAGGCCTGGGCCAGAGTCCCCTCCTCTCCTAGTGTCTCCTTTGCTGTGTACCAGTGCCTGCAATTGAAGTGAATGTGAAAAAAAGGATTCTGATTTGAACAACCTCTGGAAGATGTGAAGCTGATATTCTAGGTTTATGCCGTATACATGGTGTGGTGGCTAATTAATAAGCTAACATCAAAAGGACCATAGCTCTTTCTCTCAAACGACTTTATTTCTACTCTTCTTCTTCCTCCACCTCCTCCTTCTTCTCTTTTTCAGCTCCTACTAATAAAATACAGGCAAATTAGACATGCACTACTGGAAGACCCTGGACAGGGAGCTACCTAACTTGAGTGGGACTGAAGGTCCAAATCAGGGCAGGAATCCAACCCCACATTTGCATCCCCCCTGCTGCTGACATGCTTTTCACCCTCATCCCCTCAAATTTCTCCTGGGCACCAGCTAGAATCCAGAGGTATGAGTCTAAATTTGATGGTGAGCACACACATTTGTTCCCATTCATAGGGAGCCATGACCACAAAGACCAGGAAGTTAGGATGTAGACCACAGCCCTTAATTTGGACTATGTTCATACACCAGGTCAGTCCAGCTTAGGTGGCTGGATTTGCGATTTCATGAGTGAGAGACTCCTCGTTCATGGTTGTGTCCCCTTCCGGGACCAAGGAAGGCAATGGGTCAGAGACCTGTGCTTTCTTCTAAGATCACACGGACTCTTGGCAACAGACCCTTCGGTTCAAGCTTGCTCACTTTTGGAATCCTGCCAAGCCTCACACTAAGGAAATGATGGCATTTGATTGGGGTAAGGGGGAGACACCTCACTTTACATGAGAGATTCAAAGGGTGAATGAGAAAAATTCATTCATTGCTATGTAATAGGTGTAAAACACTTGAAATATGTAGAGGCTGGCATTTAGTTAAGATAAATAAATTAATTAAAAGCCGGCTTCTCCTTAGAAAGCCATGTAGTTATCTTGAAGGCTTGTGCGGCCCTGGTAGCAGCCAAAGGCAACATGGAAGCAAGAAATCCATTGTAATAAACCTTTGAGCTTTGCCCTATTAAAAACGTCAGACTAATAAATCACACTTTTAATGACGGATGGAGGGGAGATCAATAAGTTTGGGAAAGCCATCTATAGACGTATCATATGGTGCTACTTAATGTAAGATCACTAAGGTGGTAAATATTTCACAGCAATCAAAATTTCAATGTTAAGATCCAAATTAGAATATTAAGATTACATTAATTCTCAGGCCAGAAATCTTGGCTTAAATCCTCCTTTTTTTTAGGCATTATTTGGTCTTTCAAATTGTACATGTGTTTAAAAATAAATAGTTGTATGTCTTGCAAATTTCTTTCTATTTTCAGAATCTTCAAAATGTAAAAAAAAAAAAAAAAAGGCTGTTCTGTAAACCAGAGTTTTAAAAAAGCATTCCTAAATTTGGCAATTATTTAGTATACTGAAACAACAACAGGAAGTCAGATTAAACAAAAGGGCAGAATTTACTGTTGAGGCCATGAATGTAAGGGTATACCCAATGGGCCTGCAGGCTTCAGTGCCAGCAAAGATCAAACTGTCAAATGCAAAGAAAAATAGATCCTGTAAAAGAAATAGTCCCAGGCTTATAATTATTTTTAGTGGCTTTTTCTTCTCTCTTCCTTATACCTCCCTACACTGAGCTATACATGTATTCACAGACATTCTCATTGGGAACAAAAAAAAGCTAATCCCACATCTTTTATAAGTTATTCATTTTGGTAAAAGTTTCAGAATTGCCTTATTTAATGAGTTTCTCTTCACAAGTACAAAAGATATAAATAAGGTGCAGTGATGGGCAGTAAAGGAAGCTCTTTTGAGGTCTTGGGGAAACTGTTTAGCAGGGATTGAAGACCACTTCTGATGCTCACTCTAAAAGAAATATTTTAAGCAAACCATAAAAGTGGGGTTGACCCTTCCATGGGCCCATCATAAATCAATTGTTAAAGCAAGGGTGAAAACTGGGAGGAGGTCAGAGGTGGGAGAGAGGTCACAGAGAAAGGACAGTGTGAGAACCCACAGCAAAAACTAGGGGGGAAATGGGGCAATCTTTTGGCTGAGTAGCATCATTAATTCAGAAATCCTGGTTATGTTGCTTATTAACTACACTAATGAAATTGTAAGCCATATGAAAAATTCCCACAGCAGAACTTAAGACTTACGGTTGTGTTAGTTATAAATTCCCTATTCTGCAAAAGGTAGATTGAACCTTCATTAAAAGTAAATATCAATCCACCCAGTCTTCAAATCCTTAGGAAATTTCCTCCAAATATGCACCAATATCTGTTTTCTATTTATCATTAAAGACTAGATTTTAAAATGCACAAATGGTAATCAGACATCAATACTTCATGATTTCTCCAAGTATGTAATTTTTGCCATATTCTGAGAAAGAGAATACTTTTTGCCAAATTGATCTTATACTCACAAGGAAAGCTTTGTGATACCCCCTTCACTAATAGAGAATATTGAAAGATGAGTTAGTTTGTCGACTAATTTTAAAAAAAAATTTGCTTTTGTAGAAAATTTTGTACCAAATGTAGAGTTTGAATGATCTATATATCTAATCATTTGTTTCCATGGGGTGGAATCAAGTTTGAAGCCCAGACAATTAAAGTGATTCACATTTAAATGAAAGGTGGCTTGATTGATTTGTAATGACACAATTTATTTGGTAATAATGACATTCCTTGAGTTTGGCCAGGAAAACAAAGGTTGATTTATTTCCTAATAACAAAGACAAATGGCCTTCTGCTGCAGCCTCTTCCTCATTCTCAGCAGCTCAGGGCCAGGTTAAAAGCGGACTCTGCTCTGTTCTCCTTCCAGCTAGAGGAGAATTCCAGACAAAATCTTTCAGGAACGTGCACCACCATGGTACCAATAATGGAAACTAGACAGCTGTACACCTGAAAATTTTAAGGAACACACGCTATTTTTTCTACTTGCAGTTTCATAATTTGGCATGTAAAACAGAGTCATGCCAGAAAAATTATACCTCATGCAAAGCACCTTAACATTGACATTTGTAAAGATATAGTTCTGGTTAGTGTACATTTTGGATACAGATAAATATTGGGGTAAATATTATGATGGCATCATTATTATAATGACATTGCCCATATATTAAAGAATATTATCCTTAAAAATTGATTCAATGTTTTATACCACTGATTCATTTTAAATAAGATTTTTAAAACACAAATATAAGTTGAATATAAGTAGGAAGTATCTACCTAAGGTTAATAAGGAATAACAAAAGTAACATAAGGGCAAACAGATTAATAAGACAATCAATTTTTAGCATATATGTGGTTTCTATTTTATGTGATAAAAATGAGTGTTATTTTTAAATTCCTATTTTATTTAATTTTTAAAATTGAGGTATAATTGACAAATAATATATTAGGTTCAGGTGTACAAGATAATGATTCAATATCTGTTTATATTGTGAAATGATCACCACAAAAAGATTAGGTAACATCTGTCACCACACATAGTTACAAATTTTTTTCTTGTGTTAAGAATTTTAAAACCTACTCTCTGAGCAACTTTCAAATAGACAATACAGTATTATTAACTGTAGTCACCATGCTGTACAGTTCATCTCTATGACTTATTTATTTTACAACTGGAAGTTCATACTTTTTGACCCCTTTCACCCATTTCATTCAGCCCACAAACTATTTTATTTTAATATGTTTTTAAATGTCCAGAGAAAAACAGAGGTACTTGGAACTTTTAAGAAACAGAGTCCTGAAGGACCTTCAAGATGGCAGAGGAGTCAGATGTGGAGATCACCTTCCTCCCCACAAATACATCTATATATGGAATAACTCTTACTGAACACTTACCGAATGCTGGCAGAGGACCTCAGACTTCCCAAAAGCCGTGAGGCTGATGGGGCCTTGGTGTTCTGGCTGGGTGTCAGGCCTATGCCTCTGAGGTGGCAGAGCTGAGTTCAGGACATTGGTCCACCAGAGAACTCCCAGCTCCACATAATATCAAATGGGAAAAGCTCTCCTAGAGATCTCCATCCCAACCTTAAGACCTAGCTCCACTCAACAACCAGCAAGCTACTGTAGTGGACACCCTATGCTACACAACTAGCAGGACAGGAACACAACCCCACCCATTAGCAGAGAGGGTGCCTAAAATCATAATAAAGTCACAGGCACCCTCAAACACACCACAAGACACGGTCCTGCCCACCAAAAGACAAGATCTAGCCTCATCCACCAGAACACAGGTACCAGTCCCCTCCACCAGGAAGCCTACACAACACACTGAACCAACCTTAGACACTGGGGGCAGGCTCCAAAAACAACAGAAACTACAAACCTACAAAAAGGAGACCCCAAACACAGTAAGTTAAGCAAAATGAGAAGACACAGAAATACACAACAGATGAAGGAGCAAGGTAAAAACCTACCAGACCAAACAAATGAAGAGGAAATAGGCAGTCTACCTGAAAAGGAATTCAGAGTAATGACAGTAAAGATGATCCAAAATCTTGGAAATAGAATGGAGAAAATACAAGAAACGTTTAACAAGGACCTAGAAGAAATAAAGAGAAAACAAACAATGATGAACAACACAATAAGTGAAATTAACAATTCTCTAGAAGGAATCAGTAGCAGAATAACTGAGGCAGAAGAACGGATAACTGACCTGGAAAATAAAAGAGTGGAAATAACTGCCTCAGAGCAGAATAGAGAAAAAAGAATGAAAAGAATTGAGGACAGTTTCAGAGACCTCTGGGACAACATTAAATGCACCAACATACGAATTATAGGGGACTCAGAAGAAGAGAAAAAGAAAGTGACTGAGAAAATATTTGAAGAGATTATAGCTGAAAACTTCCCTAAAGTGGGAAAGGAAATAGTCATTCAAGTCCAGGAAGCACAAAGAGTCCCATACAGGATAAATCCAAGGAGAAGCATGCCAAGACACATATTAATCAAACTATGAGAAATTAAGTACAAAGAACAAATATTAAAAGCAGCAAGGGAAAAACAATAAGTAACATACAAGGGAATCCCCATAAGGTTAGCAACTGATCTTTCAGCAGAAACTCTGCAAACCAGAAGGGAGTGGCAGGACATTTTTAAAGTGATGAAAGGGAAAAAACTACAACCAAGATTACTCTACCCAGCAAGGGTCTCATTCAGATTCTATGGAGAAATTAAAAACTTCACAGACAAGCAAAACCTAAGAGAATTCAGCACCACCAAACCAGCTTTACAACAAATGCTAAAGGAATTTCTCTAGGCAGGAAACACAAGAGAAGGAAAAGACCTACAGTAACAAACCCAAAACAATTAAGAAAATGGTTATAGGAACCTACATATCAATAATTACCTTAAATGTAAATGGATTAAATGCCTCAACCAAAAGACATAGACTGGATGAATGGATACAAAAACAAGCCCCATATATATGCTGTCTACAAGAGACCCACTTCAGACCTAGGGACACATAAAGACAAAATGAAGGAATGGAAAAAGATATTACATGCAAATGGAAATCAAAAGAAAGCTGGAGTAGCAATTCTCATATCATACAAAATAGACTTTAAAACAAAGACTATTACAAGAGACAAAGAAGGACACTATATAATGATCAAGGGATCGATCCAAGAAGAAGATATAACAATTGTAAATATTTATGCACCTAACATAGGACCACCTCAATACATAAGGCAAATGCTACCAGCCAGAAAAGGGGAAATCAATGGCAACACAAACATAGTAGAGGACTTTAACAACCCACTTTCACCAATGGACAGATGATCCAAAAGGAACCTAAATAAGGAAACACAAGCTTTAAATAATACATTAAGCAGGATGGACTTAATTGATATTTATAGGACATCTTATCCAAAAACTACAGAATAAATTTCTTCTCAAGTGCTCATGGAACATTCTCCAGGATAGATCATATCTTGGGTCACAAATCAAGCCTTGGTAAATTTAAGAAAATTGAAATTTTATCAAGCATCTTTTCCGACCACAACACTATGAGACTAGATATCAATTACAGGGAAAAATCTGTAAAAAATACAAACACATGGAGGCTAAACAATACACTACTAAATAACCAAGAGATCACTGAAGAAATCAAACAGGAAATCAAAAGATACTTAGAAACAAATGACAATGAAAACAGGACAGCCCAAAACCTATGGGATGCAGCAAAAGCAGTTCTAAGAGGGAAGTTTATAGCAATACAATCCTACCTCAAGAAACATGAAACATCTCAAATAAACAACCTAACCTTACACCTAAAGCAATTAGAGAAAGAAAAACAACAACAACAAAAAATTATCAGAAGGAAAGAAATCATAAACATCAGATCAAAAATAAATGAAAAAGAAATGAAGAAAATGATAGCAAAGCTCAATAAAACTAAAAACTGGTTCTTTGAGAAGATAAACAAAATTGGTAAACCATTAGCCAGACTTATCAAGAAAAAAAGGGAGAAGACTCACATCAATAGAATTAGAAATGAAAAAGGAGAAGTAACAACTGAAGCTGCAGAAATACAAAGGATCATGAGAGATTACTAAAAGCAACTATATGCCAATAAAATGGAAAACTTGGAAGAAATGGACAACTTCTTAGAAAAGCCCAACCTTCCAAGATGGAACACGGAAGAAATAAAAAATATAAACAGACCAATCACAAGCACTAAAATTGAGACTGTGATTAAAAATCTTCCAACAAACAAAAGCCCAGGACCAGATGGCTTCAGAGGCAAATTCTACCAAACATTTAGAGAAGCGCTAACACCTATTTTTCTCAAACTCCTCCAAAATATAGCAGAGGGAGGACCACTCCCAAACTCATTCTATGAGTCCACTATCACCCTGATAAGAAAACCAGACAAAGATGTCACAAAACAAGAAAACTACAGGCCAATATCACTGATGAACATAGATGCAAAAATCCTCAACAAAATACTAGCAAACATAATCCAACAGCACATTAAAAGGATCATACACCAGGATCAAGTGGGGTTTACCCAGGAATGCAATGATTCTTCAATATACACAAATTAATCAATGTGATACACCATATTAACAAATTGAAGGAGAAAAACCATATGATCATCTCAATAGATACAGAAAAACTTTTGACAAAATTCAACACCCATTTATGATAAAAACTCTCCAGAAAGCGGGCACAGAGAGAACCTACCTCAACATAATAAAGGCCATATATGACAAACGCACAGCCAACATCATTCACAATGGTGAAAAAGTGAAACCATTTCCTCTAAGATCAGGAACAAGACAAGGTTGCCCACTCTCACCACTATTATTCAACATAGTTTTGGAAGTTTTAGCCACAGCAGTCAGAGACAAAAAAGAAATAAAAGGAATCCAAATCGGAAAAAAAGTAAAACTGTCACTGTTTGCTCATGACATGATACTATACATAGAGAATCCTAAAGATGCCACCAGAAAACTACCAGAGCTAATCAATGAATTTGATAAAGAGCAGGATACAAAATTAATGCACAGAAATCTCTTGCATTCCTATACACTAATGATGAAAAATCTGAAAGAAAAATGAAGGAAACACTCCCATTTACCACTGCAACCAAAAGAACAAAATACCTAAGAATAAACCTACCTAAGGAGACAAAAGACCTGTATGCAGAAAACTATAAGACACTGATCAAAGAAATTAAAGATGATACAAACAGATGGAGAGATATACCAAGTTCTTGGATTGGAAGAATCAACATTGTGAAAATGACTATACAACAAAAAGCAATCTACAGATTCAATGCAATCCCTAGCAAACTACCAATGGCATGTTTCACTGAACTAGAACAAAAAATTTCACAATTTGTATGGAAACACAAAAGACTCCAAATAGCCAAAACAATCTTGAGAAAGAAAATGGAGTTGGAGGAATCAGGCTCCCTGAGTTTATGCTATACTACAAAGCTACAGTAACCAAGACAGTATGGTACTGACACAAAAACAGAAATATATATCAATGTAACAGGATAGAAAGCCCAGAGATAAACCCACACACATATGGTCACCTTATCTTTGATAAAGGAGGCAAGAATATACAATGCAGAAAAGACAGCCTCTTCAATAAGTAGTGCTGGGAAAACTAGACAGCTACATGTAAAAGAATGAAATTAGAGCACTCCCTAACACTATACACCAAAATAAACTCAAAATGGATTAAAGACCTAAATGTAAGGCCAGACAATATAAAACTCTTAGAGGAAAACATAGGCAGAACACTCTATGTCATATATCACAGAAGATCCTTTTTAACTCACCTCGTAGAGAAATGGAAATAAAAACAAAACTAAACAAATGGGACCTAATGAAACTTTAAATCTTTTGCACAGCAAAGGAAAACATAAACAAAATGAAAAGACAACACTCAGAATGGGAGAAAATATTCGCAAATGAAGCAACCGATAAAGGTTTGATCTCCAAAATTTACAAGCAGTTCATGCAGATCAGTATCAAAAAAACAAACAACCCAATCCAAAAATGGGCAGAAGCCCTAAATAGACATTTCTCCAAAGAAGATATACAGTTTGCCAACAAACATATGAAAGGATGTTCAACATCACTAATCATCAGAGAAATGCAAATCAAAAGTATAATGAGGTATCACCTCACACCTGTCAGAATGGCTACCATCAAAAAATCTACAAATAATAAATGCTGGAGATGGTGTGGAGAAAAGGGAACTCTGTTGAACTGTTGGTGGGAATGTAAATTGATAACAGCCACTATGGAGAACAATATGGAGGTTCCTTAAAAAACTAAAAATAGGACGACCATATGACCCAGCTATCCCCCTACTGGGTATATACCCTGAGAAAACCATAATTCAAAAAAAGTCATGTACCACAATGTTCACTGCAGCTCTATTTACAATAGCCAGGACATGGAAGCAACCTAAGTGTCCATCGACAGATGAATGGATAAACAAGATGTGGCACATATATACAATGGAATATTCCTCAGCCATAAAAGAAACGAAACTGAGTTATTTGTAGTGAGGTGGTTGGACCTAGAGTCTGTCCTACAGAGTGAAGTCAGAAAGAGAAAAAAACAAATACCATATGCTAACACATATATATGGAATCTAAAAAAAAAAAAAATGGTTGTGAAGAACCTAGGTGCAGGACAGAAATAAAGATGCATACATAGAGAATGGACTTGAGGACACGGGGAGTGGGAAGGGTAAGCTGAGACTAAGTGAGAGAGTGGCATGGACATATATACACTACCAAATGTAAAATAGATAGCTAGTGGGAAGCAGCTGCATAGCACAGGGAGATCAGCTCAGTGCTTTGTGACTACCTAGAGGGGTGGTATATGGAGGGTGGTAGGGAGACACAAGAGGGAGGAGATATTGGGATATATGTATAAGTATAGCTGATTCACGTTTTTATACAGCAGAAACTAACACACCATTGTAAAGCAATTATAATCCAATAAAGATATTTTAAAAAACACAAAACACAAAGAAACAGAGTCCTTCATGGAAGCAACCGAAGTATCCATCAGCCGATGAATGGATAAAGATGATGTGGTATGTATATACAAGGGAATATTACTCAGCCATGAAAAGAGTGAAATACAGCCTTTTGCAGCAACGTGGATGGACCTAACTATGATCATATTAAGAGAAGGAAGGTAGACAAAGACAAGTACTGTGTGATAACACTTATATGTAGAATCTAAAAAATATTACAAATGAATCTATTTACAAAACAGAAACAGACTCAGAGACATAGAAAACAAACTTATGGTTACCAAAGGAGAAAGAGAGGGGGGAGGGATCAATTAGGAATGTGGGATTATCAAGTATACACTACTATGTATAAAATAGGTAAGCAATAAGAATTTGCTGTATAGCACAGGGAACTATACTTAATATATTGTAATAACCTATAATGGAAAATAATCTGAAATACAATATACATGTATTCGTGAAAGGAAGGCAAAAAGCATCTGGTTGATGTAAAGACTCTAAGGCAGGAAGATCCATTGACATCTTCGTCCAAAGAAAAACCATTTTCTGGTGGCTGACCCAAGAAATGCAGGAGAAATTAACTAGTTTCTCTGGACCATTTGTTACTTTACATGGAACAGGAAGTTGTACATAAAATATTACACTTATAGAATCATATGAGTGTTTAATGTTAGAGTGTGAAGAAACCAGTGATCCTTTAGACCATGTAACTCATTTTACAAAAGAAGAGACTAAAGTCCATGGAACTTAATGGCAACAAAATCACCCAGTGTTTGTCAGTATGGTTCTCATGTGCTGTGTACTACCAGGAGCCTGAAGGAAGCTTTAAGGAGCCCCCAGGATGAAATCACAGCAGACATGACTGTGATAGCAAATGCTGCTGAAAACAGGTGGAGACCTTGAGACAAAATTCATGAAAGCTGTAGGGGGCCTGGTGCCCCTACCTGAGACAGCTGTTTTCTGTGTCCCCCATTTTCCCAACCAACTTCACCCTTGAAAGACAGAAGCAATTCTCTGTTCTAACTGTGATTCTCTCTGGAATGCTCTCAGAGAATTTTTGCTCATTTTCCTTAATTACCATTCTGCTATTTAAAATTAATTGACTCAAATGACAAGTGCTCAGGCCAGAAGCCACTATTTGGGTGATTATGCGCCAAGTCTTTATTTGCATATGATTATAATGTAATAAGACTGTTCACTTAATGAAATGTGAAAGTTACCATGCAGTTTTTGAAAATATGCTAGAGATTTTTTTCAAATATTATCTCATGGTATTGACACTAGGAACTAGGTGTTACCATCTCCACTTAACAGATGGGGAAGCTGAGGCTCAGGAAGGCAAGTCACTTTCCTAAGGATACAGGGAGAGAGGGCAGAGGCAAAACTCCCATCCAGGTCCAGCAGACTCTAATCCTACGCTTGCCATCTTGCGTGATGCGAATGGTCAACTCGATTTACATTGACTCTGGGCTCACTTGGGGAGTTGCAGTACCCTGATGACTTGGAGTTCTGTAAGACTGGGATTCCAAAGAAATATAAGGTGGAATTACCTAGAATTTAGATCAGGTTGTTGTGTGGCCATGTGTCCTAGTGTCGCCTAGCCTCCTGGGCTTCACCATTTCACCACGTCTTTGGAGGATGTTGACAGTGCTTCATTTTGCTTCCACTTAACTTCTGTAAGAAATTCTGCTTACATCAAGCATTTTTATGTTCCTGGTGATTAAAGAGGTGCAGCGTCGTGTACAAGAATAAAAAAAAATAGCTTGAAAAAATAACGGTAGTGAGATAGTGATATAGGTATCTTCTACCCCATATCCTTCATTCACTTGGTCCCTGCCCTCCAGGATCTTTTCATTCCTTTAGTCTATGAAGCTCACCCTTGCCCCAATAGGATCTTTACATTTACAGTTCCTTCTGCCTTAAAATCTGGTGTACTAGTTTTTTTCATGGCTGCCTCTTTCCCTTTAGGTCTTGAGTCGAATACTAGCATCTCAGAGAAACCGGCTCTAATCCCTTATCTAACACAGCTTCACAGTTATGCTCTATCAAATCCATTAGTTTGATTCTTTCATACCTTTTGTCTCAATCTGAAATTAACCTGTTGATTTATTTTCTTGAGTTGAGAGATTCTTTTTGGTCTTTATTGAATCTCCATCACCCAGAATAGATCCTAGAAAATGGTGGTAGTTCAGTAAAAATGTATTAAATTACTCATTGAGTGAATGAGCAATCGCCTAATAGAAACAAAGAAAATGACTTGAAAACCCTTTTCAGCTACATTTCCCAGAAAGAGATTTAGAAGTGAAAATGGGGGCAGATCATACTTTTATTCGGTTCCAAAGCCTGGTCAATAAATGCTGACTTCAGAGGCCAAAGAAATCTGAGACTTGACTGTCTCTGGGTTTCGCATCCCAGCTCAGAGAACCCCTCTTGTAAGTATAACGGCCTATTCGGACCCTCTTTCCTCTGCTCCTTTGGCATGTGTTCTGGGCCCTGCAAATGTTGCTATTTACTGGGTTTTGTCAAGCCAACACAAAGTAAATATTTTCAGTTTCTGAATGCTGGCAAGAGCAGGGGAGAGATCAAGTGACAGTGCCTGGGAATCAACTCAGCCTGTGCACCAGAGGCTGGGTTCTGTGCACGCTGGGAGGCCACGACTTCCTACACACATGGTCAGGGCAAAGTCCCTCCAGCAGCTCTGTGAACGCGGGAGTTTATGCATCTCTAAGGAAGAAATCAACAACAATAACAAATCAAGTGTCAAGTGCTGTCAAGCCCAGCATTCTCCAAGGCTTGTAAATACCCCCATACAGACAGAGATGCCAGTATTCACAGAAGTATGGAACTGGAGAATGGGTGGGGAAAGATGCCCAGTAAATCAGGAAGAGGAGCAAAAATAGCCCTGCTGGATGATCATTAAAACAAAACCTTGGTAGTTCTGAGCTCAAATGTTTAAAAATCACACTTACGGCAAATAAAAATCTCCCAAAGTTGTGCCTGTTGCTTGTTTTCTCCCTGAAGAGAGCAAGAGTCTGGCATCGGATAGAATACTTGACGAACCATCTGAAATGAAGTCACACTGAGGCTCAGAGAGTCACATCTCTGTTCTCGAGCAGGGTGGGTGGCAACTAAGCCCTCCCAGATGCTCTTTTCCTCTTGGCCAACAGGAGAGAGAATTAGGGCTTGCCCAAACAGGCCCCAACAAGGCACTTTTATTTAGTTTCTAGCATGATTAATCTAATTTGTTTTAGGTTCTGGGAAACTGGCTATACTACAAGGTAGCTTCCTGGAAACTTTTGAAAATTTACATCCAAAAATTCTTGAGCACATTAGACATTAAGGGACCAATTGTATGTGTTTCAAATCAACAAGCTGCAACATAGGTGAAACTGATCTATCTAGAAAAGGTTTATAATTTAGGAAAAATTGGGTTTTGAAAAAACAGCCTATGTTCTTTTCAAGCTTTCTTTCTTAGGCTCACTTTCAAAAGATTGTTAGAATCCCGCAATAAGAAAGATACTAAATCTATCATCAGAAAGGTATCTGGTGGGAACCTGCTGTACAGAACAGGGAGCTCAGCTCGGTGCTCTGTGGTGACCTAGATGGGTGCGATGGGGTGGGGTGGGGTGGGAGGGAGGTCCAAGAGGGAGGGGATATATGTATACATATAGCTGATTCACTTCATTGTACAGCAGAAACTAACAACACAACGTTGTGAAGCAACTAAACCCCTATTTAAAAAATTATATCAGATAGCACTCCCATCTGCTGCTGTTTTAACATTTTAAAAGGATTCACTAGGAGTGGAGAAGCTTCTCTCTTAGAGGTTGGCAGACCTCTCTTTGTGCCAAGTACAGGCAGCTGGGATCATCCTAAGAGCTGAGGCACTGCCCTGGAATGGGAGCAGCCAGTTCTGCCTGTGTGGAAGAGAAGAACTGAAAGGGAACAGAGCTCATCTCTAAATGAGAAAATGGACTCCTAGATAAGTTAAATAATTTTCCTAAGGAAACATAGCCAATGAGCTAATGAGAAAGTCAATGAGCTAATGAGAAAGCCAGTTCAAGAAGCTCCATCTCTTGGTTTCCTGTCCACAGCCATCTGTATTCTGTTGCCCCTGCAGTTTAGATGTTCCCAGGGGGTGCAATTCTAGAAGCCACCTCTGGAGGCACTTTTCCATATTGAAATGGTCCAGCAGGGCAGTTTTAGGACATGGGGTTTTCAATCCAGGGCTTCATACTACATCCCTGCCTTCCCATATCCAGAAACTGTTTTTTTAAAATATTTATTCATACCTTTCAAGAGTAGCTTGCAAATCCAAACCAAACCTCTAAAAAAAGCCACAGACCAAAGCCCTTTCTACTTTCCCTAGACCTTTAGCTGTATGTGGAAATCATCTAGGCTTTTCAGATGCTTCAAAACTATGTCATGTTTGGAAGGAAATGGCCTAGCAGAAGATATTTTAGCAGGTGCCTATTAGGTTCAATTTCAAGGTTGTCCTCTCAAACAGATTTTATTTTCTAAGAGTCAAATTTATGTCATAGTCTTACTAGGAATATAGTAGATGTACCTCTCCTTTTCTCCAAACAGCTTCTTCTAATTCATAAAGAACAAAAACTTGACCTTTCTTTTTTTGTCTATGAAATAATTTAAAGTAAAATTCTCTTGACAATGGAGCTTTGTTTTTAAAGTAAGAAAAATCTTATCACCTACTCATGTTACAAATGGGAGAGATTCTTTAAAAATACTTGACAGGGGGACTTCCCTGGTGGCTCAGCGGTTAAGAATCTGCCTGCCAACGCAGGGGACATGGGTTCAAGCCCTGGTCCAGGAAGATCCCACATGCCGCAGAGCAACTAAGCCCAAGCGCCACAACTACTGAGCCTGCACTCTAGAGCCCACGAGCCATAACTACTGAGCCTGCGTGCCACAACTACTGAAGCCTGCACGCCTAGAGCCTGTGCTCCGCCACAAGAGAAGCCCCTGCTATGAGAAGCCTGCGCACCGCAACAAAGAGTAGCCCCTGCTCCCCTCAAATAGAGAAAGCCTGTGTGCAGCAACGAAGACCCAAAGCAGCCAAAAAATAATTAATTAATTAAAAATAAATAAATAAATATAAAAATTTTTAAAAATACTTGACAGTATTGAATGTGGAATTTAGTGCTTACCAGAATTATACCCTATCTTTGTTCATGCGTGTGTTCTGAGAGACAGACAGCATTTGTCATGAACAAAGCATTGTAGCAGATTTCATTCAGAGGATCTGGCGTTAACTATAGTCGCTTATCCTCAGGATCCATTAGTTTATTCACATAAATTAATGCATGTGGTCCAGTTTCTGGTCAATCTTTTGGAAAACTACCAAATTATATGGAAAAATCATTTGAGTAGTAAATCAAATATTATTGGTCAATTTGTGATACCTGATTTAAAGACATGGAAGCTTTAAAGTAAAAAAAAAAAAGAAAAGCTACCATGAGAAGTCTGTGCTTAGCACAACCATGGAACATGAGATTCAAGTGAATGAATAGTGAAGAACATTTCTTCGTTGGGACTATTATGTCCATTAAGAACTGCAGTTTTTCAAAACTATCCTGTTCTGTAGCCCTCACGTGGTATAAACTCAATCTAGCCATAGACTATTGGGCAGAACTTGTTTCTAAAACGCAGTCCATCTCAACCACCTTCAAGATTAAGTGAGGTGATCACATCAGGTTCAATTCATCTGCAAAATCTCTGTTCTAAAATTTTACAGTGCACTTCAGTTGCAAAGTTTGTCAACTTGCAGTAAAATTAGCTCATTCAGCTAAGAATACAGGGGAGTATGAACTGCCTCTGTAAGGACCTTGACCACAATAAGCCTTGTATTGTGCTCACAGACCTACTGACTGTAGACAAATTTCATAGAACAGTTGTTAACATATACTTGCTAGTTTTCCTTTCATATTATGCACATCGTGACTCTCTGGAAACTAAACACCTATCTGAAGTACTAATCAAGATCCTAGAATTTAGCATCTGAGAAGAAACTCTGATCTATAAATTTATCTGAAGAACTTGTTTGAAATGAGGAATTTATAATAATCCTGTTCTAAAGAATTTATTTGTGAGAAAATATTTATGAGTGTGTGTGTGTTGATGGAGTTTTAATTTACTTTCCCTCACTAGAGTGCAAGCTACATGAGGGCAAAAATCTTTGTCTTGTTTTTTGGTTTCTTTCCCCCGCCCACTGCTCTTTTCTTGGAACCTAGATCAGTGCCTGACATGTAAAAGGCCCTCAATAAACACCTGGGTGAATGAATGAATGAATACTCAAGCATGGGGTTTCTACTTTGTGTGGTTGACTGGGAGATTTCACTCCCACCATTGAAACACACTACTGGGGAATTCAGCCAGACTGGGAGATTTTCATCTTGAAATCTTGGTGGGTAGAGTACAATAGAAAGTGTGTATTCCTTTGGCTGCCATTTTAATTTCTGAGATGTTTTTCTAGAAGATTTGCAAGCTACTTCCTTTCTTTATTCATAAACAGAGGCAGTTTATGAACAATTTCTGGTGTTTGTTTTCAAGGAAAGGGAGAAGTGCGTCCTTGAATTTTCCAGGGCCACCTACATTAGACAGAGTAGCCAGGCAACCAATACATTTTAGTTCATTTGATTTAGGAAAATATTCTCAGCAAATATTCTCTGTGGCTAGTGAGTCCACAGATTTTTTTTAAAATTTTTTCTCTGCTCAATCCCTGAATGGAAAGAAGCAAGGGTAGAATGCCACATAATTGGCTTTTCTGGGTCTGTCATGATTTGGTCAGGATGGGTAGTTTCTTGCATTCTCCATCTCCAGAACCCAGGAGGAGTACCTTGTGAATGGACTTGCCTGACCAATGCTGGCCTCTCCTGGCATAGAGACAGAGGAAATCAAGAGGCCATTGGCAGATGTCCACTTCAATCCCACCAAGATGGCAGGCTGAGGCAGAAAGGGGCCCCACCATACATTTACCTAAGGGTGCCTTGGCTCACAACACCACACAAAGGAAGGTGCACCTTTTATCACCTCTTATTATAGATATGCACGCACTCAGGTAGAGAGCCAAAACTGATTTACTGCATTTTTCCACTAAATTACTGAGGAAGATGGGAACAGACCAAGGACTATGTGACTTTGGATCCCACTCCTATAGTACAGAGCCTGACATATTAATAGATGCTGGCCAATGTTTTTGAATGCTAGACTGACCAACTTGGCCTGGTTTGCCAACACTTTCTTGATTTTAGCAGTGAAATTCCAATGTCAAGGACAAATCAGATGGTTGGGCACTGTTCAGAATGCCACAGAGTTGCTCACCGACTTGCAGAATTCTGAGTTAAGGTGAGTTTACCTCTTGCAAATTTGTGTGTCTCATCAATCTGGGGGCACATCATTTGCAGAAAGTCAACAAAAAGTTTTCTATTTTAGGGCTTCCATGGTGGCGCAGTGTTTGGGAGTCCGCTTGCCGACGCAGGGGACACGGGTTCGTGCCCCGGTCCAGGAAGATCCCACATGCCACAGAGCGGCTGGGCCCGTGAGCGATGGCTGCTGAGCCTGCGCTCCGCAACGGGAGAGGCCACAACAGTGAGAGGTCCGCATACCACAAAAAAAAAAAAAAAAAAAAAAAAAGTTTTCTATTATAAAACATTAATATATGTCTTGGATTGTTGGAAAGTTGTTTGTTTCATTTTTCAAACACCTGTCAGAATAATCAGTTAGCATGAAAAACTAAAAGGTTGTAAGTAGAGAAGAACAAACTCAAATAAGAAGCATGACAAATGATTTCAGTTACAGGGCTTATATATTGCTCCCCTTCCTCCAAATTATTTGTCAAGTGACTTATTGCATACGTACTGGTCAGTACAAAGGGATCAGGTAGTAGGTTGGATATTTTGGTATGAAAAAATAATTTTAAAAAAATAAATGCCAGGAAAAAAGCAGATCACCAAAAATTTTCTCATATAAAAACAAGGATAAAATAGAGATTTGACAAAAGGAACATCCCTCCATTTAGTAATTCTGTTTTAAATACATCTTGCATTTTTAGAATTTCCCCAAATGAAATGCCACAGAGAAGAATGCACATTTTACAGTCCTAAACATATTTAATATACTGTTTTTACAACAGCTGTTGCTTTCACAGAACTTTAACCCTGCTGTGTAAATGCATCACCAGGAAAATACTTAGGTTGTCATGGAGACAACCTTAGCCAAGGCCCTTTGCTCTGTTGAACTGGTGTCAGCTTTCAGCCTCCCTGCATTCCAGTCTGGCATCAACCCCAGGCTACAGCTCAGACTTCATTAGAGGCCCTGATGAAGGACAGCACAGGAATCTGAGGCAATTACTAGAACTGTATGACTGCTTTCCATCAACACACCTGATGGGAGAACTGAAAATTAATTCCAGAGGGAACGATGGTATTAATCAAGACTTTTCTGGCATCTTCCTTGAAGAATGCGTGATCGACTCAGCTGTCTTTTTCTAGTTAATTTTAGGCCCATCCATTGTCTTAGCAGAGAGAGAAAACATTACAGCTGACATTTGGAAGATTATTTAAAGTATCATGTGACAAGTGCCACAAGTGTAAGGCCAAATTTTCAGTGTTCCTCAAAGAGTTGGTGCAATTTCTATAACCCCATGAAGAAAATATAGAACCACAGTTGCACTGAATTCTGCATGCTATAACCCATGAGAACATCTTCTTAAAAATGTTGAATACTGGGCTTCCCTGGTGGCGCAGTGGTTGAGAATCCGCCTGCCGATGCAGGGGACACGGGTTCGTGCCCCGGTCCGGGAAGATCCCACATGCCGCGGAGCAACTAAGCCCGTGAGCCATGGCCGCTGGGCCTGCGCGTTCGGAGCCTGTGCTCCGCAACGGGAGAGGCCACAACAGTGAGAGGCCCGCATACCGCAAAAAAAAAAAAAAAAAAAAAAAAAAAAAATGTTGAATACTGTATTCGACTTTAAACAAAATTGAGCTCAAAGGGGCCATGCAAAAAATATTGAATTAAAAAGCAAAATTGATGGTCACATGGTCCTTCTTGCAAAACGTTGCAAAAGAGAAGAAACTGAAGTTCTAGCTTGGCTAACTACTTCAGAGAGCAAATTAAAACAAAAATTTTTCTAAAACATCTGGGTTTTACAGTCTTGCAGGCATGCATACATGCACGCACGCACACATTACATTTCCGTTATCCCTGAAAAGTCCCAAATGGGTTTACTTTATAAAACTTTTACATATATGCAATTTAACCAAACAAAGCACTTCATTGGCCACAAAAGACACTTACCGAAATTGTTGTCGATGAATTGACCCAGAATTGAAACACAAAATGAATTCAGTATTTTAATCAGTCCATCATCAAATGGCCTTGTATGGTGGCGATTCCAACAGACTAAGAGACAACTAGCAGACACATGCAAAGCTAAGTTCATGCGGAATAATCCTTAGAAATATGAATGAATCAGGCTTGTACTTAGGTCACAAACACATGTGCATAAATAAGCCAGAAATGTATGACAATTGCCATGTTTAGTAAACTGATGACAGGGTGAGGGAAAGATGGAGTCGACTTTAATTTGTTTCCTTATCCCTTCCTTGAAAGATCAGCTGGAATCCATGCTCTCGTAAGAAACTTCCACTGGAGTCAAGCAGGAAGTGTCCTTCCCCTGCTGTTCACTTCCACGGGTCCTTATGATTTTTTCACTCGACAGCAGTTCACAGAGCACATTCTCTGTGCTGGCCACTCTGCAGGGTGTGTAACAGTAAGCCAGTAGGTGTGATATTGCCCTCATGGAGCTTATGCTTTTCTGAGTTGTTCCTTTGTCACTGTAGTATTTGCTTATATTGTGGTACATTTGCTTCTATGTTGCCATATTTACAAATGTCCCCAAAGGGCAGGAAGTATGCAACTAAAATAAGTTGTTTTTTTAATACAGTTTTTAAAAATCAAATTGTTATCCGAAAGAATTTACAGAGCGTTCAAGAAATATCAGTATGACTTATTCTATTTTTGATTCATTTTTTGAGGAGTAACTTTATGTTCCATCATGGTCACTTTCTTTTTTCACTAAATTTGGCCTAGAGGGTCAGCGTTAGGAAAAAGAAATCAATGTCAAGGAAGAAAGGTGTGTCACAATTAAGGTTAGTTTAGGTAATGGGCCGTGTTACTCCAAACAAGACGTTTCAAAAATCAGTGGCAGCATGATAACTGTGAAATAATATTAAGCAATGTGTTATTTGTTCTCTGTTCAAATAGCTCAGTTGTGGCTGTATGCTTATTGCCTCTATGGAGAAATGTGACAGGGTTGAGGCAGAGAAAAAAAAAAGCTGTTTCCCTGGCTTTAGCTTCCAAAATCCTCATCCCTGCAGGAAGTAGAGAGGGCTCCAGTGGAGAGAAAATGCTTGGGGAAAACACAACTATGAGCAGAGCTTCCTGCCACACCTGGGACTTTTAAGATTTCCCCAGGTTAGAGGAGGGGGACGGCACATGGGATGAGATGAAGGGGGAGGTAATGAGAGCAGAGGGGTGGGTGGGGCTGGGAGAGAACAGCTAGATTTAATGGGGACTGAGTGGAGAGGAGCAAGGACCATCTCAACAAAAGGCCTCCATGAGAGGCTTGGTTAAGTGTCCAGGCACTGGATGGGACTCAGAGACCTAGAAACCAGACTACTACCAAGGCAACACTTTGCAGGAGGAGCACCTCTCTGAACATCCAAATTTTCTTTTTCCCTGTCCAGCATACTAGTTGGCACCGCCTTAGTTCTGCTGCCCAAACCTTACGGGAGCTTTACATCTGGGTCATAGTGCTTGTCTGTTGTTCTGGGTACTCGACCCATCACCACCTTGGTCCTTTCTGTGAGAATCCAGCGCCACACTGCCTGGGCCCAGGGCAAAGGGAAATGGATTGTGACAAGGCTCCAAAGGACTTGTAAAACGTCTCTCCTGATGTGATGCTTGTAACTTTTGCTCACATTTCTTTGGCCAACGCAAATCACGTGCTAAGCCTGATTTCAATTGCGTACTCAGGCAAAGGAAGTGGATGGCAAGGATTACTCAGACGGTCTGCCACATGCACTCTGCGTAGCAAGCAAGCCCTCGGTGGTGTAATGAAAGAGAGAGTGTGGTGGGCCTGGGACAGCTGGCAGGTACACCTGCGTGGATGTGCTTGTGTGAGGGGGTGGGATGGTAGTGGGTGCGCCTGGGTCTGCAGGTGAACAGAACCAGCCTGAGATACAACCAGGGCCAGATCACTTACTCCTGGTACCAACATGCAATGGTGGCCTCATTAAGAACAGATATGTGTCCTGTAGCAAAAACACATTTTATTTGCGTTTTTGTTCTCCAGTTCACTCGATTGAATTGGCTATAATAAATCAGAAAAAATATAATTAGCGTTCTTTGACAGAAGTCAATGTTTCCTGAAGTTATCAAAATTGAAACATTGCTTGGGACTAAGTATTATCCTTCACAATGCCTGGCTCTTTATTAATGGAGCGTTAGGTTTGGGAAACATCTAAGCAAGCTTATTATTCTCAGTCATCAAGCATTTTCTTCTTATGCCAATGTTTTATTTTTGTTTTTTGACTTAGCAAGATTGAGAAATACAAACGTAATCAATGTAACTTTTGGGATAATGACTCCTGTTGCAAACACTCAACGATATTGTTTTGAGCATTGACTATGTTGGTTTTAGCATTTGTATTTTTTTTTTTTTTTTTTAAATTTTGCAGTACGCGGGCCTCTCACTGTTGTGGCCTCTCCCTTTGCGGAGCACAGGCTCCAGACGCGCAGGCTCAGCGGCCATGGCTCACGGACCCAGCCGCTCCGCGGCATGTGGAATTCTCCCGGACCGGGGCACGAACCCGCATCCCCTGCATCGGTAGGCGGACTCTCAACCACTGCGCCACCAGGGAAGCCCCTAGCATTTGTATTTTTAGGAAAGAATAATAAAAGCCAAAAGATAATTATTTTCCAGTTGTTTAAATTTGAGGTTTACCAGTTGAACTTAAAAGTCACCTTCAGTAGCTCACCTAGCCTTACTATTTCTGTTACCCAGCCCTGTTGATTAGTTTTCTGAAACATCCATCATCCCAGTCCTTTTATATTTTTCTTATTGATTTGTAGGAACTCTTACTATATTAAAATATTGGACTCATCATTCATGAGGCAAGTAACAGGAGTCAGGAGTCGGGGAACACAATGTATTCCTGTTGCAAACAGTGATTGCTGAAAGAAAATATGATGCTTAAATCTTAAGATGGTCTAAGATTGCTGACTGCTTCAGATCGTCCTGTTTTGCATCATCCCTGGCCATCTGCTTGAGGCATATTCTATCCTCGCCCAAAAGTTTACCCTACAAACAACTCATGCTTTTCAAGCAAACTGTCTCTCTTCTAGAAAGCATTTTCCAACCATACTCTCCACACTTTTGGCTGCCCTCTGTTTCTGTAGCACTGCCAGCCTGTAGCCCTCTATCGTGGCATTTGGACTCAGACCCCCTTGCCTGATTATTCAGGTGTTTTATGTATTTGTGTCTCCACTCCAGGGACAGGGTCTCATGCTTACTACCTGTCTTCCACAAATGTCACCACTCTCGGTAGCTACAGACGTATGTTCCCAAAGAGACAATAAACTCCTTGAGGACCAAGTTATGGGTTTCCTTTCTCGCCTCCACATTTGCCACTCACGGTGCTGGGCCCAAAGATAGTGCTCAGTACTTGTCAGTGGATTGGGCAGAGGTTGTGAGAAATGGCAAGGGCCAGACCAACACACAGTGACTTCAATTTGTCACCAAAGGGAAGGAATGAGAACACTTTACATCCTGCTCACATTCTGTGCAGTAGACTAGCATTGAGAAGCTCAATAGGATCCCTCAGAAAAGTTAAATATCATGATGATAATAGCAGAGAGCTGGAACAATCTTTATTGAGCTTCTGTTACTTGCAACCAAGGGTTTTGAGTAGTACTGTGAGTTTTTAGTAATTACCTAATAAAGGCAGAGTAGAGGTGCCACATAATTTAAAAAATCAGGATTGATCATCCTGTACCTATCATTCCATAACATTTTTCTTCTCTTAATAAAATGTGATGAAAAGATTTTCATGACCCTTAAGCATTTTTCTATGAGATTTTATTAGCTGTAATATTAATTACTTTTATTCAATTATGATTACTGAACATTCAAGTTGTTTCCAAATTTCCAACATTTTAAACAATACTATAATGAACAATTTTATTTATATACCTCTGAGCAGCATCCCTGATAATTTGATAGGTGCAAATTCTCAAAAGTGAAGTTTGGGATTGAAACGCATTCTTCTTGTCATGTATTGATAAATTGCCTTCTAGAGAGATAAATCACTTTACAGTCCCCTTCTACCACTCGAAAACGCTTTGGGGCTCATTTTCCCACACCCTAATCGGCACTACTTTCTTATAAGGGTCTCTGGAGCTAGACTGCAGTGTTTTGGTTCTGGATCCTCTACTGGTCAGGGATGTGACCCAGTCATGAGACCTCAGACACATCATTCAAACTTGGCAGCCCCCAATTCCCTCATCAGTGAAGTGGGGTGGAAGTACTCCTATCACATCCTCCCCTTCACTATGTATCCAGCCTTCAGGCGCTTTTCCTAACCTACCTGCTCTCCCCATCAGAAAATAATGTAGTGTGAGACGTGCCTTCTGCCTTTGGTCCATGATGCATCCGACAGCTACTTACACAGTGTTACTTGAGAGCATTTGCAGAACAACTGTCCAAAAACCTCTCCTGCTGAAATTTCATGCAACTTAAAATTCTAAGGTTACAAATGATGAAGAACATGGTCCTTTGTTGAAACACACTGCACAATAATCCAAGGTTTAAAAAGAGCTCCAGGAGTAGAATTTTCATAGGAAAAGTTTAAAACAAAACCAATTAAAAATTTTGTAATCAAGTATTGGAAATAGGATAGCTGTGAAACAGCAATTCTGCCATGGTAAACTGAGTAGATCAAATTCAGGTTGATAATTTTTAAAAAATTTGAAGTATTCAAGTTATTATGCTTTTCTAGACACACAGAGTGGTCCAAAAGCTGAATATATTCCACCATTCTGAGGCTTAAATAAGACAAACTGTGAACATTTGGATGGAGAGACACACTGAAAAACAGAAAGTACCTCTTAGCGGGTGTTTTATCTGCAATAAAATAAAAGAAAACTTTTAAAGTATGCTTAAAACTGTTGAGGATTGAGATCTTGAGAATATTCTGTCTTTGTTTTATTTTAGTGAACATAAGAATATTATAAAACTTTGCATATGTTTATTCATAGCTTTAGTATTCATAAGCTTATTTTCCCCTATAATGTCTTGAGATTTTGATTATAAAATTCTCCTATTCTAGAGATTTCAAAAAACATGATCTTCCCAGTTGTCAAGACAATGCTGTGATAAACGTTAGTGTACATACAAACACCCTGGTGCTTCTGAGATATATTCATAAGTGTTAAATATGGTGATCTTGAATAAGTTACTGTACCTCTCTGTGCCTGAGTTTTTCCATCTATAAAATGGAAGGTTGTTTTCACGAACACTATCTTAGAGTGTTCCTGTGAGAAAAAATAAGTATACTATATCCCATTTTCCCGACTCTAAGACACACCATTTTCCATTTTTTTGCATATCTGAAATCCTCACCACTAATGGAATCTCAGTTTACGGTTGGTGAGACATCATTCTGTTATTCTTACACCTGGAAAAACATCAAAATTCCAGCAACAACAGCAAAAACGTTCCAGCAACCACATTTGCAGGATGGATATCAGCACATGGAAGAAAATCCTGGCGTCGACAGTGGAGCATTCTTAGTTTCTAGGAACCAGATGGCTGTGGAGAGGAGGTAGGTGAGGGGTGGAGCCAAGTATGTCTTGTAGTGTTCTGGAAGCCGGAACCAAAAGTGGACGAGTCCTGCATAATTTGCAAAGCCAGCTTCAGCATCCAGGACAAGGGACTTTTAGTTCCTGTACGGACTCTCTCTAAAATGACTGTGTCCCCGACATTCTTGTTGTCACAGGAGAAATTGCATGGAAACAAAACAAATGTTGATGACTCTGAATGTGAAAAAGTTTAGCAATACCTCAATCATTTCGTTTTGCTCATTTCCCTTTCTACATATGAACAGTAATTCACAGTGCACCTCCATGCCTAAATAAATCTGAAAGAACTTTTTTAAAACTAAGTATTGAAGAGAAATTCCAAGTGACAGGGAATCATCGTGTCAGTGTTTTTGTTTGTTTGTTTTTGCGGTACTCGGGCCTCTCACTGTTGTGGCCCCTCCCGTTGCGGAGCACAGGCTCCGGACGCGCAGGCTCAGCGGCCATGGCTCACGGGCCCAGCTGCTCCGCGGCAGGTGGGATCTTCCTGGACCGGGGCACGAACCTGTGTCCCCTGCATCGGCAGGCGGACTCTCAACCACTGAGCCACCAGGGAAGCCCTGTATCAGTGTTTAACTGACAGTACCTTTTTCCTTCTCTTGCTGTTCCATAGAGGAGAGTTGCATCTTACACTCATTGGTGATTTAGTTTTGATGAAATACGAGATATGTAGCAGTTCAAATGGTATCTGGTACAGTAAGTGCAATATAAGATTGCTCTTATTTTTCCTGGGGGATAGGATTATGGATATTTAATGATTTTTCCTGGATCTTTTCTTTGTTTTCTAAATCGTCTACCTTGGACACTTCTTTGTTAGTTAAAAAGTTGTTAGAAACACAGATGCTCCTGAGAGGGGAACACATGCAGTCACTGACTCCTTGAAGTAAATGATCAGACAAGGGCACCGCATGAAAGGAGCACGGAGAAGGGTGTGGCCTGGCCTTCACAGTCCTGACTTCTGGTAGACCCGCCTGAGCAGTACAGGTGGTCCACCCGAACAATCTTCACAGGCAGGAGGAAGTCAGCAGAGATGGCCAATGTTGTCTCTTCCAGCTCTGACATCCAGCCTGAAGTTGGGTCTGACAGCCCCACAGCTAGTAGAGCTGTTCTCCTTTCCCACCAGCTGCTCCCCCTAGCCCAACCCCATCTCTCTGGGGCAGCATAGCCTGACAGAGATACAGTGAGGACCTCACCTATGATTATTATTATTTTTTTTTTTTTTTTTTTTTTTGCGGTATGCGGGCCTCTCACTGTTGTGGCCTCTCCCGTTGCGGAGCACAGGCTCCGGACGCACAGGCCCAGCGGCCATGGCTCACGGGCTCAGTCGCTCCGCGGCATGTGGGATCTTCCCGGACCAGGGCACGAACCCGTGTCTCCTGCATCGGCAGGCAGATTCTCAACCACTGCGCCACCAGGGAAGCCCCTCACCTATGATTATAAATGTTCTACTAACTACATTCAAAAACTAAAGAGATAGAGTGAAATTATTTTAAATAATATATCTTATTAACCCAATATATCCAAAATATTATTATTTATAATAATATTAAATATTATAAATAATATTAAAATAAATAATAAAATAATAATTAAAATAAATAATATTATTATTTATTATTTATAACAGCTATTTATGTGCCTCGACTGTGCCAAGCCCTGTGCTAGGCACTGGGGGAAAAGGATGAATAGACAGCTACAGCTCTTCCTGTCCCAAACAAGATTAGTTTGTCAGAATCTGCAGTTAGCACGCATTTCTTCTAAATTGACAGATGAGAAAGGCTGAACAGATCACATTTCTTTTAGACCTGATTTATAATTCTCATTGTTACCCTGATTTCTTTCAGCCCATAATTGACTTTGAAAGCTATTATAAGCTGCTCAGGGCCACATTTAATACCCACTCAGCATTAAATAAATACATATGCACACATGCAAGGCTGTAAGGAAGCTTCCAGCTTTCATCTCTAATACTTTTACGGGGATTAGTATGTACACTTCATTTCCCAGAGGCAACCCAAGGAAGGAAGAAGGCATCTTTGTAACATTATTTGGAGGACACTTGCACAAAAATATGTCTTCCTCCACCCACAGCCTGTCTGAAATTTCCTCGATTGGAAGTTTTCTTTAGGTTGAGAATTATCTTTATCATTACTTATTTTTTAAGCACCTACTTTTTGCTAGGTACTATAGAATATACCAAGAAAATGCCCTCTACTCTCCTGCTGTGGGTTCAGTGGCCTGATATACCTGCAGCCCCTATTCTAGGTAACTTGGATCTCCATCCCAATGGGGGGGCTGCTATCTTTCCCACAACCACTTGGATCACAGAGGAAAACTGAAAGTGGCATGAGAATATATAACCCCGATACAAAGCTTCAGAGGCTCTGGGGAAAGGGCCAGTGAGAGAAGCATCGTTACTACAAGTGGGAGGCCTTCAGTCTACACAACGAAAAGACTAAGGGACCTGGAACAGAACTGAGACGCAGAATAGGGCAGCATAGACTATCACACAGACAACCATGACACAGGTAAATAGTGTACTGGTGGTGGAGGGCTCCTGTGGGTTTTGGGGGAAAGAAATAGGATGGAGGAGGGAATATGGAGGGGCAATAACATAGTCAACAAAATAACGGATTCTGATGCAATCTTGATCTTATGCAGCTTCTGCTCTGATGGGCTGGCCTGGTGATGTAGGATGTTGTTTGTAAGCCACGCTGGATCACCTAGTTCATTAGGGATGTTCAAACACTTGGCTCTATCGTCTGGGAAGGAACCAGCTGTGATGCAAGGCAGTGAGTACAGTGAATAGAAGCAGAAAAAGTGTGTCAAGAAAGGAATTAATAAACCTCAAGAGTTTTTTTTTTTTTTTGATACCTCCATGTTCATTTTGAAAATCCCCTAGGAGCCAGAGCATTAAGCAACTTTTAGCATCATTACTCACAAATAACAGGTAAAGGGAACCCCATCGGTGACTTGGTAGAGCTCAGTGTCCAGGAGGAGCATATCTTTTAGCACAAGGAGGTCTTGATGAAGAAGAGTGGCTCAGAAGTGGTTTAAGTCACTTGGAACCGGGCAGGCTACTAAAAGTGCCCACATGGACAGATGAGTGAAGGCATGAACGCCTAGGAGGTGTCTGCCAGAACACATGACTTTGAAGACCAGAGCTCTGCTACTACCTTCCTAGATGCCTCAGCAGTATTGGGCCCTTGGGATTTAGCACAACCTCAGAGGAATTTATGGGGGAACTTTAGATTAATATAAAGTTTCCATAACACTGGTGGAAAGAGTGCTCCAAATGAGAATTAATTTGAATTTTAGAGAAGGAAGTCATAATCCTTCTACACCTAAAGTTATGGACTAAGCTTCTTACCTATTTTATATATGTTTAATCTGGTGAAAAGGGGACTTGGATGAGAGATGGTGCTGGGGCCAGGCTGGGGGTTGGTGAATAAGAGGCACAGTTACAAGAATCTTCAAGTATCTGAAAAGACCTCACATAGAAGATGGATTCAACATGTTCTGCAGGTGCTGAATTTAGAACAATGGCTGGAAATGCTGGTTTTTACACTCAGAATACAGAAATCTTTTCTGGTTGTTGGGAAGGTCTCATAATTGAATTGTAATGAGTGAACTTCCTGGCATTTTGCTGAATTTGATCATTTAAAAGGAGATTGGCAAATTTTTTGGATTAGAGACCCAGCTATCTAGGATGCTGAGGAAGAAAGTTTTACCTAGGATGGAGTCTGGGGCAATATGCATTTTAGGGATGGGGGTGGAGGTGGGCACTAACGTGTGTTGAGCACCTACTATGTGCCCATTGTGGACATTCTTAGTTGTTTTGGCCACCCATCACCTGAATCCTTTTTCTGACTTTAGGGAATGTCCTACCTTGTGCATCTTAATGTCACCTCACAGTGTACAATTTGGAAATGCAAGAAAATCACTCTCCCAGCCTCACTTTCTGGCAGTGTAAGCTCCAGTATCCAGGGCATCGTGACAATGACAGCAGGGTCCCTGTCAAAACGTGCTCTTCTGTGTGACGTAGAGTCTCCTTTGTTGAGACAAGTCTGAGAATTGTTCTCCAGCCCTCGTAGAGAATGACTTCTGCTTTGCCTTAATGATTTTTGGGGTTTTTTTTTTTGGTGGTATGCGGGCCTCTCACTGTTGTGGCCTCTCCCGTTGCAGAGCACAGGCTCCGGACGCGCAGGCTCAGCGGCCGTGGCTCACGGGCCCAGCCGCTCCGCGGCATGTGGGATCTTCCCGGACCGGGGCACAAACCCATGTCCCCTGCATCCTCAGGCAGATTCTCAACCACTGCACCACCAGGGAAGCCCCTTAATGTTTTATTATAGAGAATTTTAAGTGCACACACACACACACACACACGACACATGAGAAAAGCAAAATAAATCCCTCATGTATTCACAGCAATAACTAACATTTTGCCAATTCTGCTTCCTCCCTACCTCATGACTTCTTTCCCTGGAAAATTTTTGATGCAAATCTCAGATATTATTTTATTTCCCTTGTAAATACCTTAGTATATTAGCCTCTCTTTAAGGCCCCTGTAAGAATCATAACCTTCATGACAATATCACACTAACAAAATTCACTGGAACTCCCTCATGTCAAATATCCAGCCATAGTACAATTTCCCTAATTTTCTTTTTAAGGTAGGTTTGCTTGAATCAGGATCCAAACAAAGCCCACCAGTTGCCTTTGATTGTTAGGTTTCTTATGTCTTCTCTTTTATTCAACAACAGCATTCTTACATTTTTTTCATACCATTGACTTGTTGGTAAAGCACTTCATTTCTCCTATAGAACCTAATATCCTTAATGCAATGCTTCTCTGTTTCATTCAGCCAGAGTGGACTTCGGTTGATTGCAACTAAGAATTGTGGCTGAAACACAAGCCCTGTAGGGATCCCAGTTTTACAGAGGAGGAAACTGAGGCTCATCTGGTTTAAGTAATGTGCTAAGTGTTTAAAGCTAGTGAGTGTCACAGTGGGAATTGGAATTCAAAGCTTCCTGAGTCAGCATCCATAGGTGATCATCATGCTTTCACACAGCTCCCTTCCACTCTAGCATTCTACCTAATCTATCAGCTCCCTTCCTCAATCCCATGTTTATGTCAGCCAGCAGCACACGCCAGGAACCCAGAACACCTGGGTTCTTACCACCAGCAATGATCTCGGTTCAGCTCAACAAGTTTTGGCTTTATTATAATCTATTACACTTCCTGCCTAAGACAGGTGCAGAAGTGAGTAAATATAAATGTATTTTATGCATTGATATATATCGGTTCTGAATGCACTAGGCTTGTGGTTCTCAAAGTGCGGTCCCAGGACCAGCAGCAGCTACAGTGTCTAGGATCTTGTTAGAAGACTCCCACCTCACCCCCCGTAGGTCTACTGAATCAGAAACTCTGGAGTGAGGGCCCAGCCATCTGTGTTTTAACAAGCCTTCTAGGTGATTCTGACACCTGTTCAAGTTTGAGACCCACTACATCAAGCCTTCCCACCGGTGTAGGAAATGAAAAAGTCATGTTAACATAAATAACATCATGTTAATATGAAAAAGTCCAAAACTGCTGCCTGGTAGCACCTCTAATACTGGACATAGAATGCCCTCTCTTCGGTGGTTATGCACTTTTTATCTACCACTAAGTTTGCCAGTGGGCTTCTTGGTATTTAGGAAAATGTTACTATTTATTTTATTTTATTTTTTTTTTGCAGTACACGGGCCTCTCACTGCTGTGGCCTCTCCCATTGCGGAGCACAGGCTCCGGACGCGCAGGCTCAGCGGCCATGGCTCAGGGGCCCAGCCGCTCCGTGGCACGTGGGATCTTCCCGGACCAGGGCACGAACCCGCGTCCCCTGCATCGGCAGGCGGACTCTCAACCACTGCACCACCAGGGAAGCCCAACTATTTTTAAAATGTCATAATTTAATCTCTCGTTCCCATGAATGAAATCACTGTCCTCTGTGGTAAGCCCCACCACGTGCCTTGTCTTGTTCTATCCCTATTTCCTTACACTTAATCATTCAGCTAAAATTCTTATCATTGGATTCTTGCCACCTCACTCATGATGGATAGATAAGAGCAGGCTTTTGGCTTGCCATCCCCGCTGACTTCTGATCAGCATTCCTGGGGGAGCAGCATCTGATCCCCAGTCTACCCCCCCCCAACTCCCACCCCCTGGCTTCACTTGGCATCAGCTTCCAGGGCTTCTGACATGCTGGGGTCATCAGCTGTCACTGGCCTGTCCTCAGGAGTGTGCTTGGTCCCTGCTCAGCCTGAGCTCTACGTTCACATTTTAATCCCTATTGGGAGACAAAGAAGAAGTGCAGGACCAATCTTTGCAAGACACCATCTGTTTTTTCTCTCCTGTACCAGCTTTTTTTCCCTCTCCTAATCTACATTCTTTCTAAGAGTGATGCTTCAAGAATTATTTAGCACTTTCTTTCTCAACCTTCTCATAGATTTCCCCTCACACTCTCTGCAACTTTCTGAGCCATACTAAATTTCCCACCAGTGAGAAATAGGCTGATTTTACCAGATTATGTCAAATTACAGCTGTGCAGTACACAAAACACACACACACACACACACACACATACACACACACACACAGGTTTGCCTCTCCATTCCATAGTGTTCTCCCTTCAGAAAGTTAATGAAATATCCCCACAGCAACTCAAACCACCGACCCTGATTTTTACATAGTAACAAATTGGAAATTTCTGGAAAGAATTTGCCCTATAATGTTTGGACTTCAAATTTGTAGTTTGTGTCAGGTCATGTCTTACCCAAGACATCACTCCCCTTCATGAAGTGAAAAGTAAATACATCTCTAGTGTTACCAAAACAAGCTGCTATTTACCCAGAGCCAGTTATCTGAACCCAATCCCTCTTTCTTGGAGCCTGAAGAGGGGGACTGGCCTGAGACCACAGTCTTTACAGGGTGAACAGGCAGCGATTCACAGGCCAAGGTGCCTGGCCTAAGAGAGCAAAGAAAACTCCTTTATCCCCCACCTTCCCTGGGTTTCCCTAGTTCTTTTAGGGCTGTCATGGGCTCTTAACATGATATAAGAAGGTGCCCAAGGATCGCTTACTTCTTTTGGCAGGGGAACATTTCAGGGGTTTATGCCCCCCCATCAATCTCTCCTTGCTCTTAGCTCTTTCTCACCAGGCTCCAGAGTGAAAAATGAGAAGGGTCCAATCTCGCATATAAAACCATAACTAATTATTATTAGATCAGTTTTCACTTTTTCCCAACCCAAATGTCAAAGGCAAAGGTTTTAATTTACTGGCTCCAGTAGGCCTGAAGCGAGGGAAAAAGGAGAGTGAGAGGTTCCAGGGATGCACCAGCTTCATCTGCCTTAAAAGCTTTGTAAGTAAAAAAGCTTTTAGGCCATTGAAAGTAATGGATTTTAGTCTTCTCACGGGAATCGCCCCTCAAACGCTGCAAACGTTGTTGCTGTTCTCTGAACGGAGGAAAAATGCCTGTGGGGAAGCCAGAGTCACTCTAAATTCAGATATGAGGCCACATAAAAGCCAGACACTGAGAGGGTGGAGCCAGCAAATTTCACATCTGGAAGAGTCCCCTGGGGTAAACCTATGATTGCCACAAACTCTTCAAATCCTGGGTGAGGAAACTCAGTTTGTAAGGATGCAAGGCTCCACACCTCCAGAGCCAGCCTCCTTTCCTTTGGCTGTCTGGTGATCACCATTTTGTCATCACAGAGCAGGAAAAGGGACAGTGTAAGGGTAAGATCCCAAGATCCTGAGTTCCACTTCCGTGTTTGGGTGCTAAGAAAAAATTCCAGCTGACCCAAATCAAGTATATTAAGTTCTTCCAGGAGGCATGTTAAGTCTCAGAATCAGAGCAGATGCACACGCCCTGAGGGTTTAGAGCCTGAAGTTTGAGGTGGGACCTGCTAGGACTGAGTTCCCATTCTGTGTTCACAAATGTTCACCTTGGAAGTTGCCCAAGGGTTACTAATCCCTGTCTCTAAGGGCTGTTTCCTCATTGGAGAAACAGAGATCATAACACCTTACTTGTGGAATTTCTATGAGAATTGAAAGTGTTTAAAGCAGTTATTAGCACATCATAAGCCCTCATAAATCATAGATAATGTTATTATTATTACATCGAAGTTAACAGTAGTTGTGTATTGGAGTAATCATTCAGGGGTATTGGATTCCAAATTAAAATCCTATAAAACTGTTAGGTGCTTAGAAACATGAAATTAAAAGAAAAGAAATAACTCTAATTATTATGGGACCCTAACTTTTGAGACTTACCTCATTCGAAGGAAATGTTAAAACTGTATTTACTAGTTATTTACTAGCGCAGTGACTTACTCTCTCCCTTCTCCCTTCCTTCATAAAAGGTCTTTGAGTGAAAAATACATCCTGCGTTCACCTTGCCCCCATTAGCTTAGTTTCCCTTGTGGTTTCAGATCCACCAACAGGTCTCCCCTGTACTGTGTGTAAGGCAGTAGGAACCTAATGCACCACCCCTGTGTCTTCTTGCCATCCTGTAAAATGGGGTTGTCTGAATTTCAGCTCCTGTTGGTTTGTTATAGCCAGTGTTTCTGTGACTACCTGTAACACAGCTCTAGGACTGGAATGTACCATAAAGAGAGGGTGGAGATTTCTCTGCAGGTATAAAAGGTGAAGAAATGGAGGAGGAGAGGGGAATGGGCAGCGGTAAAAAAAAAAAATGAGAGATGAAAAAGAAAATAGAATTTCCCTCTTTGCCAAATCAGAGAGAGATCTGCGTGTGATCTTACAAGTTTTGAAGGGTTTTGTTTGTTAATTTTGGGGAAGAGCAAACAAGGTCACTTGCATAAGAGTTAGGAAGGCAGCTATTAGTGTGTAGACTACAGATTCTGGAAAGGCAAAGACAGAGACCATTTGAGGTGGGAGCATGAGAAAAGAGTACTGGGGGTGAGAAATGCCAAGAGTAAAAGTCACCTTGATTTTCAGTGACCCCAAGTGAAGTGACAGCTCTCACCAGGCAAGAGACATGAGGGATGAAGAAAGGAAGGCGAGTTACTAGCTTCAAAGGGAAGCCTTTAAATTAACGTTACATTTTGCACTTTTGAGATAAAGTCTGTACCACTGGTACTTGTAAGATATATGGATGGGCTAAGAACAGAGCCCTGTTGTGAGAAGTAGCTATTTTCTAGAGCTAGCCGATCTTAGAGAAGTTAGGATAGAAGACACAGAGCTTGCACATCTGTTCAAATCAAGTGTATGTAGGCATATTATATGTGTATACATGCATGTCTTATTTTATCCTTGAAAGATAGTCAAATTATGGTTTAGGGGAATGGAATCCTTCTGGTCATGTAACTGCACTGTCCTCTTCACTCTTATCCCCAAACTGTGAGTGTGAATTTTTCTTGAATAAATAGCAAGTCCCATGTTCCTCGAGTGTGGCAGTGTCCGTGTGAGGAAAGAGAGATTCCAGATCTCCGAAATTGAGATTCCCGGTCCTGACTGCTCATCCTGAAATTCATGACCCCAAAAATGGACCATCGGGCTATGCTGCTGTGCAGACAACATAAACTCTTCATCAACAAAAGTGTATTTCTTCATATAAACGATATCATATGATACTTGTCTTTCTCTGTCTGACTTAGCTCACCTAGTATGATAATCTCTAGGTCCATCCACACAGGGAACTATATTCAATATCCTATAATAAACTATAATGGAAAATAATCCAGAAAAGAATATATATATATGTGTGTATGTGTATAACTGAATCACTTCTCTGTACACCTGAAAACAACACAACATTGTAAATCAACTATATTTCAATAAAATTTTTTTTGAAAAGTGTCTTTCTTGCTCACTCAGGTCCACTGCAGGTCTTTATAAACAACCCCAGCAGCTGTTTTCCATGTGAGCTTCTGGTGTTACCCCTCCACCCCCCACCCAGTCAGGAAAAGAGAGACACAGAATTAACTGCTTTCCCTGGAAGACACAATGACATTTCACTGGCTTAAGCAAGTCACATGACCACACCTCAGCTCAAGGAAGTGAGGACCTAAAATTTCCTGAAGGAGAGAAGAACAACAGTAATCCTACCACAATGTCACTCTGTAATTCTGAAAACAAAAAAGCAAGCAGTACCACTGTCCTACCTAAATGGTCTCATAGTTCAGAGGCATTAGCCATTTTTCATGGTCAGTCCACCCTACCCCTCGGCTTCTGTAACCAGGCCTCTTATTCTGTGACGCACCATGCCTTAATTATCCTGACAACGCTGGCTCTTTCCTTAGGCAATCAAACAATACACCTCAATTAAAGTCCAATTTTACCCTTTTCTGCTAGATTTTTGACATAGCTTAATTAGAAACTTAGAATTTTATAAACATGGAAATTAGTCAAATGGCCCCAGAATTCTAACGCCATGTCCACACACGCAACCTCTCTGTCATTAATTATATGAGGGTTGCCATTGCTTCACTGACTTGCATTTACAAGAGTAATACTTCTGATATTATTCATTTTCTCCTAAGAATTTTACCTAAAATTTTATTAAGTTACAAATGTTGGACAGTGCTTTCTGAGTTATGACTTCAAAGTTCCTATTTTTTTCCACTTTATTATAATTATTTTTTGATCTCATCCACCTCCAAGTCTTTGAAGGGCAATGCAGCACATTAAGAATGTAGTTTACAATGAAGCTCCCAAACAACAGTGATGTTCCATTAAAACATGTTGCCACATGTAAAGCAGCAAAAGAGTGTAAGGTACCTAGGAGAGAATTTAACAAAAGATGTGCAAGTCTTAAAAGGAGGAAATTATACAATGATGCTGAAAGGCATCAAACAAAATCCCAATAAATTAAATATTTTTAACAGCAAAAATCTGGAAGTAACCCAAATATTCAATGCAAAGAGAATGAATGAGATAGATCATACACATGGATAAGCAGACTCAATATCATAAATGTACCAGTTCTCAAATTCATCTATCAATCCAGCACAAATTCATGTATATATGACAAATATGTAAGGTGGTACAGTTCCTTTAGAATATAATGTGTCGTTATCTGGTAAATATGGAGATGCACATGCCTGATGACCCAGCACCTCCACCCCAACGTGGTGCCCAGCTGCACCACAGATCTGGCTGAGAAGCCCATAGATTAATTGTTTTTAATAACAAAAATCTAAAAATGGGGCTTCCCTGGTGGCGCAGTGGTTGAGAATCCGCCTGCCAATGCAGGAGACACGGGTTCGTGCCCTGGTCCGGGAAGATCCCACATGCCGCGGAGCAGCTAAGCCCGTGAGCCATGGCCACTGAGCCTGCGCGTCCGGAGCCTGTGCCCCGCAACGGGAGAGGCCACAACAGTGAGAGGCCCGCATACCGCAAAAAAAAAAAAAAAAAAAAAAAAAAAAAAAAAATCTAAAAATGGTCACTTGGGAATGACTGAATGAACCAATCAATCAACCAATCAATGATAAAGTCATACAATGGAATATCTCTACAATAAAATAACTGAACTCCAGCTATATGTATCCATCTTAATAAACTTTAAAGCTATAACGTTGAGATATATATGTAATATATATGAAATATCTATCTATCTAGAAAGAACATGTACAATGTTATTCCTTTTATATGACATTTCAGAGTAGACAAGACTAATGACATCTTTTTTTTTTCTTTTTTTTGTGGTACGCGGGTCTCTCACTGTTGTGGCCTCTCCCGTTGCGGAGCGCAGGCTCCGGACGCGCAGGCCCAGCGGCCATGGCTCACGGGCGCAGCCGCTCTGCAGCATGTGGGATCTTCCCGGACCGGGGCACGAACCTGCGTCCCCTGCATCAGCAGGCGGACTCTCAACCACTGCGCCCCCAGGGAAGCCCTGTTCTATTAATTTTTAAAAATGCACATTCCCTAGTATGGCACTCGGAAGTCACTCAATAAATATTTGTCGAGCAAGTGAGCAAATGGATGAAAATAAGCAAATTCTTCCATGTTTTAGAGTTATTTGTGTATACATTGTTTGTTTCCACCCAGCCCAGGTCAACCCATAGGTCTGCTATAAAATCCTGCTACCCATGTGCTGAATCTTACCCAGGTCCTGAGTCAATGGAAGCCCGGATAGTTGGGTGGAATGGAAAATTTCCTCTCCACTGATGACTCAGTGTCTAGCTAACATCTGATGTCTTGATCTGCGTCCGGTGTGCCTGGGGTGAACTTAGCTTCAGGACACAGCACCAGACATGCCCATCATTTCCACCTGTAGAACACATTGCCTTTGTGGAGACCCAGGGTTGCCCAGAGATGTGGAAGGGGTAGACTTACGGATTACAGGACCTCTGGGGTCAGGGTGTTGGGCCCCTGACACAACTGGGCATGGTTGTGGGGCACTGTGGGATTCTGGCCTAGCAGAGGATGTGGGCTGGGGGGTTGGGCTTCCATTTTAAGTCAGCCATGATGGACCATGTATATAATAAAATGAAATAGTCCTATGCAGAGAGAAGAGTGAACAAACAGAAGAAGAAGAGTTAAAAATCTGGAGGGAGAAGTTTTATAATGACCTCTTACCTCATGTGAAGCTAGGTGATTCAATAAGCCCTGAAATAACAAAAACATAAACAAATCATAATAAAAAAAGAAAATTAATGCTAGCAGCAATACTCACATAGTGTTCACCCTGTGCCAGCACTTTAAACATAATGCATTAATTCTTGCTTGTGAGTTAGATATCCCCATTCTACAGGCAAGAAAACTGAGGCATAGAAATTTTAGCTAACTTGCTGAAGCCAAGGGTGGAACAATAACTTGAATCCAGGCAGTATGACTCCAGAGGTCATGCTCCTAATCTTGGTATTCTTCTATCTCCCAAAGGGTCTTCAGGTAGGTTTGGTTACTTGCAGACATTCCCTAACTAAACAAGTAAAACGAAATTTTTTGAGAAAGCCATACTGTTGCCCTGCTCTGTAAGTTCCATCCATCATGAGCAGGTGGACAAGCCTCTGCCTGGACCCTGGGTCTGAGACCCCTTCTGGCTGTCTGAGGACTTGAACTTTTAAGACCTACAGCCCAGTTCCCCAGATACTTGACCCCTCTGCCTAATGCCAGTTCACCCCCACCTTCATTGCTCTAGTGTCCACTCTTCTGAGGAAATGACCTTGAAACTCAAAGTTCTGAAGTTTTCCCAAACTCATGTTATTCAGAATACAAGTTCTGAAAGAAATAGAAATAGTAACAGAAATAGACTCACTGACACAGAAGACACATTTATGGTTACCAAAGGGGAAAGGTGGTGGAGGGATAAATTGGAAGTTGGAGATTAACATACAGACTACTTTAAATAAAATAGATAATCAACAAGGGCCTACTAGATAGCACAGGGAACTATAGTCAATATCCTGTAATGGAAAAGAATCTGAAAAACAATAGATTTATATAATTATGTACAACTGAATCATTTTGCTGTACACCTGAAACTAACACAACATTGTCAATCAACTATAATAAAAAATGAAGACAAAAGAACCAAGTTCTGAAAGATGTTAAGTGTTCTGCTGAACAAACAAAAAATGGTTTTTTTTAAAGTGAGCAAAATATCATGCTGATCAACTTGTCTATCTACATGCAGCATCTAGACCAGGGGCTGGCAAACTGCAGCCCCCTAACTTGCTGGTACAGTGACTGCATTTCCACCATTAGGTGCTTACACATGTGGCTTTCTTTCCTAGTGATGCCACGTTAATATGCAATTTTGCCCCCAGAATGCTTCATCATGAGCTAACCTACCCTAGATGCATCGTTCCCTTTATGAAAACCAATACAATAAATGGAAAATACGTGCCCTGCTATCCTTTGAACTAGTGTGCATTACCTTTATTTTATTATCAGAATGATTTTTTTCTGCAACAGTTATTCAGATTCCTTTCTGGTTGCTAGAATTCACTTCATTTAATAGAAATTAAGTGGGCTTCCCTGGTGGCGCAGTGGTTGAGAGTCCGCCTAACAATTCAGGGGACATGGGTTCATGCCCCGGTCCCATGTCGCGGAGCGGCTGGGCCTGTGAGCCATGGCCGCTGAGCCTGCGCGTCCGGAGCCTGTGCTCCGCAACGGGAGAGGCCACAACAGTGAGAGGCCCGTGTACAGAAAAAAAAAAAAAAAAAAAAAAAAAAAAAATTAGGTGAACCTGGCCAAAAACAGAAAGAGAAAAGAAATCATATTTAATACTTCAAGAGGCAGATATTATTACTCATTTTTCAGCAGAGGAATCTAAAGCTCTGAGAGGTTAAGTAAAATGCCTTAACATCATAGAGGCAGAAATGACAGCCAACGCAGCATATTGCACAGAGAGTCCAGGAGTAAAGAAACCTGGTTATGCTTTTTCAACTCATTATTCCCCAAACAGATTTTTGTTTTTTAAGATGATTCCTTATAAGGTCCTAGGAGTTGGTGCCCTGAGAAAATGCACTTGGGAGGATGCTTCTCGATAGCGGGGAGGTCATCAGTGCTCAGAACCAAACCATGCCCATGGCTGTGACCTTGTGACCTTGTGGAGCTCTTGAGGTTCAGTAGGAAGAGCCCAGATGTTGGTATCACCATGTTGGAGATCAGGTATCAGCCCACCACCAGGGAAGTATTTTAAACAACCCAGGGTTGAGCTCCCACCTCTGTAAACCCCATGGGGTTATGGAGACAGTTACATGAGATCATGCATTTCCATCTGAGTTGGATGACATATAATAGGCACTCAGAAAAGGGGACTTGATATTACATTTTGTGGATGCAGGTAGAAAAAGGAGGGAGTAAAAGTGAAACAGAAGCTCTACTGAAAGAAGTGTAAGCCTTCTGTGCCTGATTTCTCCATCTCATCTGCCCTTCCCCACTCGACCTAAGCCCATCACTCCACTTACAGCAGACAAGAGCTGCCATAGGTGGAAATGGGGTACAGGAACAGCAGAACATTATATCAAATAACTCTGCGTTAAAAAGCAAACAAACCCAGAGCATTACATTGTTCCCTTCACCACGTGTCTCCTCGGCCTCTAAGCTGGGATGTTTCACCCTTCCTAATTCTAAGGACGCCCATCTGTTGGGTTGGAGGAGGTGGAGGAGGGGAAGAAGAAATACCACCCTTTCTTTTTGGCAAAGGTCTTATAAGGACCCACCTCCAGCGCCGTCCCCCCACCCCCAGGGAGGGAGCTGCCTGCCAGCTTGGAGGCAGGACCCCAGTCTCCTCCAATCAAAAAGATTTGAAGGCTTTAAAGGACTAGCCTTTTACTGCAGTCCAATTTCTAAGCCTCTTTGACTAGGCTTACAAACCAGATCCCTGCGGGTTTTGCCTTTGTCCCGGAGTCTGCTAGGATTCTGGAAAGACAGCTCTTGTGGGATGGAATAAGCCCTTGATGGGGGACAGGGGTCGGCAAACATTTTCTGTAAAGGGCCAGAGAGTAAATAGTTCAGGCTTTGCGGGCCATATGGTCTCTGTCATTAACTACTCAACTCTGCCCTGTAGCAAGAAAGCAGCCATAGATAGTATGTAAACGTGGTTGTGTTCCAAGAAAACTTCATTCGTGTATGCTGAAATTTGCATTTTATGTAATTTCCTTGTGTTACAAAAGCTGCTCCTGGGACTTCCCTGGTGGCGCAGTGGTTAAGAATCCACCTGCCAGTGCAGGGGACACGGGTTCGATCCCTGGTCCGGGAAGATCCCATATGCCACGGAGCAACTAAGCCCGCGTGCCACAGCTACTGAAGCCTGTGTGCCTAGAGCCTGTGCTCCGCAACAAGAGAAGCTCGCCGCAACTAGAGAAAGCCCGCGTGCAGCGACGAAGACCCAATGCAGCCAAAAATAAATAAATAAATTCTTTTTTTAAAAAAAAGCAGCTTCTTTTTTTCCTAACCACTGAAAACTGTAAAATTCATTCATATCTTGTATACAAAATCTTGTTAGGATTTGTTCCATGGCTGACAATTGCTGAGCCCTGATCTAGGAGATCCCCGGATGAGGGACTTCAGACAGGCCTTACCTTCTGAGAATGTAAGTCAGAGAACCTACCAACCAGCAATGGGATAAAATGAGATAATGTCTGTGACATTGCCCTGATAACTATAAGGTGTTTTTATAAATTAACATTAATATTACTGAGGTAAGTCTTCAAGCAGAAGAGTTGGTTCCAAAGTACAAAGATGTGTAAATTTTCCAGGGATCCTTTTTAAAAGGAGAATTTCAACCTCTGTGAGAAAAATATAGTTCAAATGGTCTTTTCCAAGTGTTTTGTATTTAGTAGGGAATGAAAAACCACAACCAAAATGTGACTTGTGGTTTTGGATGTTGGAGGGTTTTTGCCACCACTTATATTATTTTAAAAGTCATAAAAATCAACCACAAGATATCTAATTTCTCAAATTATTATTTATTACCATTTAATTAATCATGCTGTTGGTTGAAGCTTTTCTTCCACAAAATGTCCCCCTTTTCTGTGGTTTTTCCTTTACACTAACAACACCTGAAACAGAGCATTAGCCCCTGATGTCAGGGAAAACAGAAGCAAATGCAGCACTTTGAGGACATGAATTATCTCCCAGCCTCACTCAGGCTGACAGATGTCCTGGGGACCCCAGGGTAGGAGAAACTCAATAGAAAAGGGGGTCTCAAGTGGGACCCTTCATGCCTTGTATTCCCCAGAACTTTCTTCCTGGGGGGTGGGAGAGTCACACGCACACTGGCTGCAAGGGAAATCTGCAGGGCCGGAGAACAGACGCACGAGTCTCTTTCCAAAGGCAGGTTTCCAGTGAGCACTCAGGGCCCCTTGGCTTCACAAGGACATTAACAACCCTGATAAAATGGAGGCCAAGTGTGGGCAGTACGTGTTGCCAGGCAGAGAAACCAGGAAGCCCGGAAGGAGGGAAGGCGAGGCTAAGCAAATGTGGGTGCACTTTGTCTTATTTTATTTTTTAAATAAAAAAATATATATAGTTTTTTTTTTTTACTTTCTACTTTTTACTTTTTTTTTTTTTTTTTTTTTTTCGGTATGCGGGCCTCTCACTGCTGTGGCCTCTCCCGTTGCGGAGCGCAGGCTCCTGACGCGCAGGCTCAGCGGCCATGGCTCACGGACCCAGCCGCTCCGCGGCATGTGGGATCTTCCCGGGCCGGGGCACGAACCCGTGTCCCCTGCATCGGCAGCCGGACTCTCAACCACTGCGCCACCAGGGAAGCCCTACTTTTTATTTTAGTCATTAATTTCAATTTCATTGTATAAAATGAGAAATGTAGAAGTTGACATCAAGGATGACTGGGGAGAAGATCTAATCTAGAGGAACTACCTGGCTTTCATCATGAATTCAACAACTCAAAATCAACCATAGATGCAAGAGAAAAGGTGGAGGGGCAGGGCAAGGAGGAAGAATGAGGAAAGAAGAGGGGAGAGGAAGGAAGTAGAGAAGGAGATGGAGGGAAAGAGAAAATCACTGAAAGAGAGCAGACCTCCTTCTGCCCTGCCATTTTGCCCATTAAGAGAGCTCTGGGGTGAGGGATGTGTCTTCTGCACCCTCCGTGAGGCTTGCTCCTTCCCTAAGTGTGGGCATCTCCCATCTAGCATTTACAGATGCACATTTTCCATTTCACAGATGCAAGTCAACTTAGCCATGAAAGGACTAAAATAGGCAAGATAGAGGCCCCATTTCCCCCTTGCCCTCTACACTTATCCTCCATTTTTCCTTTCCTTCATTTTCTTCCATGTCCCCTCCCCACGAACCTTGACTAGCTGAGAAACTCGAGGTTTGCACAGTTTTCACAAATTATTGGAATTGCACCAATGACCCCAAGCAAGAGGCGCAAAAACAAGAATCAACTAATCACCAACCACAAGGGTTCGCTAAAAACGAAAATTGCCACTCGAGCCAAAAAGTGCAAGGACCACAAAGACCGCAAAGGACTCTGAAAACCGTGGCCCTGCTTAACTAGGGGGTCTGTAGATTATCCTCAGTGTGCATCAGTTGAACAGAGTCTTGAACCTCCATTTGAGTTCCTCCTATCATTCTCTTGTGACTATACTCAACAAAAGACCAATCTTGACCAAACCTAGGTTGTTGGGTGCTGATATGTTGCCCTCCTGAAGGATTTTAAAAAGCTCCCCCTTTGCACTTAGATTTTCGTGCCCGTGGCTGTTTTGAGGGTGGCTTTCCCGCACAGGACCTGGAAAGATCCCACGTGAGCCCCCCCACACCTTTTACTTCTGAGCTTACAAAGTGAAAGGTAGGATGACTGTATATCCACATCTACATTCTTGGTAGGAGCAACCCTTCTGGTTGCTATAACTGCTCAATTCCAAATACATTTTCACGGATCAACAGGAGAACGGACTGCAATTTCCCAGACAAATGTTCCTCCCAGGCAGTGATGCCACTACGAAGAATGGGCAAAATGGTGTAGGTATGCAATTCAAGGAGATGAATGAATCAGGCTAGGCTAGGTGTATGCTGCTGTAAGAAACAACCCTCAAATTGCAGTGACTTCATATATAGTGTTTCTTCCTCATTCATGTGAAGTCCACTGTAGATCTGCTGACTCTCAAGGATAATCACCTTGATTGGAGACAGAGTGATCAGTCTTCTTTAATTCCGTATCGCTTGACTCAGCTCCTGGCTCCGTGATCCCCTCACAAGGGGAAGAGATGGCTGAGAAGTCACATGGTACCTTCATGACCTCACCTTGGCGCTTGCACTCACACTCCACTGGCCAGAACAGAACACGTGGCCCCACCTAGCTGCATGTGGGCTGCGTCCTGAGAATTCTTGGATCATAGGCTCAAGTCCACCCTTCTATACAATCAAATTTTTCCTTTTGGGATCAAATTCTGTGCCTGACACAAAGCCTCCAAAACTTCTTCCGGGATTTCCCCTCGAACACATAGAAGTAAATAAGCCAAATGTTGCTAAATTTCAATAACCTTTACCTTCACTTTACATTGATATTTCTCCTTCAATATAATGGCGCCCATTGTTTTAGAGATCAGAAGTGGGTCCTGCCCAGTATGACTATTGCTCAAGACTTAACCCCAGTTGGTTAAATGCTCACCTTGTTCTTGGCTCACCTCAGTTTTTTAGTTGTAAAAATACAAAACATTCTACAGTCTTTTTTTCTTGTTTTGTTTGTTTCTCCACAAGGGCATGTTGATGTATCCTTTCCCCTAAATTTGCAAACTTAACTCCTTTTATTTCTACTCACCAAAACTGATGTTTTTTTTCTCCCCCTATTAACTCCTTCCCCATCCCTTCCTGAAATTCTTTGTCTGCCCACTCCACAGGGGATCACTTAGGCTGTTGTCACTTCACCAATTTGGACCTCAGTTTCTTCATCTGTAAAATGAGAGGTTAGAATGAGCTGTGCCTTCCAGTTTCGATGGTCTAATAATGCGTACAGAACCTTTTCTGTTGTTGTCTCTTGGCATCCGCCTCAAGATTTTACCCTTTTAAATCATGGGGTGTGTTCATGAGGCAATTAAAACCTGACATGTTTTAAAACAGAAAATAAATAAGCCTTATGAATTAAACCTTGGATCTGAAATCTCTCCTTTACTTTAGAAATTTCACGTTTCTTTAATATTCTCAAACAGTTCTTCATAAATTGGATCATTTGGAATCATTCTTTAGTTTACACAACTCATTATAGAGTTTACTTGAATTTAAGCACTGCTGTGAATCATAAAGAGTGAAAATATAAAATTCTTCAGAAAAGAATAATGGAATTGATTCTTAGGTATTTTCCTTCCATGGTGTTCCCAAAGACTCAGTTACTTGAAACCAGAACTAAATAGAATTATTGAGTTAATTTTGAAGTTAATGGCTACCTACGTTAATGAGATGCTTATATAGAAACTTAATCCTTCACTTGTAAATAGGTGATTTTCTTGTTTGTTTTAATTGCATAAAACTATCACAATAATATAAGTGAACTTTTTCAGAAAATGGGATCAATCCTAACTCTGTCTCCTTAAGAGAATTTTTGTGTTTGCCATTTCTTTTCAAGATTAAACATTGAAGGAAAACATAGATTTTTCCTCAGTTGCTATGGTTATTTATTAAGCAGTATCAACTTTTAAAACCATTTAGCCATATGTAATGTTTAGGTCATGGCAATGAATGCAGTGACTTTCCTGCCAACGCTGAGAACATATCCATGGACTCTTATTAGCAAATGGTTGCTGGTCCAATTATGCCCCTATCCAGGAGCACACAAGAATTCTTTGTGAGCTTTAGTTACAATGAAGACCATTAGCAATGAATTCTACAGTGGTCTGGGCTTTTCAAAGATGGTGTAAGGAGAGAGGATGGCAGGTAGACTTGAAAAGTATAGATACATGGAACACGTTTTGCCCAACTGCTTTCCTCTCTTAACTTTGTTGTTTTTCTGTTCTTGCTGCTAATGCTGAAATGTAGAGAAAGTACCTCAGCTGCTGGAGAGAGCTTTCTGTTACCCATTCCATATTATCTGCATCATTGAATACCAATTAGTGCATGATTTCCACTTTGATGCTGACTAAAGTTTTGGAGTATTTTAAAACTGAATTCTGGGATTTCAGCTGTGGGAGTTTACTCTAACCCTGTGCTTTCACTGTAGAATACCCCTCTGGCTCTAGGAGACAGATCTGTGGGGGGTAAGAGCCCTGAACTTGGAGTCTTAGCCCAGGAATTGGCTTCTGACTGCCATTTCCCAGTTTGTGACCTGGGATGAATCATTTATCATTACGATTTTATGAGAAAATGGATGGGTGGAAATGCTACTGTCACTTGCAAAAGGCATCTGTAAACAATAAAAATGTTATGATTTATGATAACACTATTATAATCCAGGCAGCCTAGTGTTGGCACAGAGACAGATAAATATATCAATGGAACAGAGAAGAGGATCCAAAGATAGGCCCATACAAACGTGCCAAGGCAGTTCAATGTTGAGAAGACTGTGCTTTGTGTTTTTAGCAAATGGCAATAGAACTACTGGACATTCAAGTGCAAAAAAAAACACCTCAACCATACTTTGCATCATATATAAATATTAACTCAAAATTGATCACAGACCTACATGTAAAACCTAATGCTATAAGACTTATAGAAGTAAATGTAGAGAAATATTCTTGCAAACTTACTGCAGAGAAGGAAAAATAGACATAAATGAATAAGTATAGTAGAACTTTATCAAATATAAAAATCTCTATTCTTAAAAGGCCCTGTTAAGAAAATAAAAAGGCAAGCCACAAGGTGAAAGAAAATATTCACAACACATTTATCTGATAAAGGACTTGAATTCAGAATGTATAAGCTTTGCTTATGACTCAAAAATAAGACGACAATCCCATATTTTTAAAAAGTAGGTTCAAATAATTGGGACACACAAATCACAAAAGAAAATATACGAATGGTCAATAAGCACATGAAAATGTGTACAGCATCATTAGTTTTTAGGGAAATGCAAATTTTAAAACCACAACGAGTTAATTGCTATATATCACTAAGAATGGTTAAAATTAAAATACTACATGTTGGCAAGGATATGGAGAATATAAAACCCTCATACACCGCTGGTGGGAATATAAAATGGGACACTTTGGAAAACAGTGTGGCAGTTTCCTATAAAGAAAAAGTGTATGTTAAACATATACTTACCATATGTTCCAGAAATCCCACTCCTAGATATTTATCCTAGAGAAATGAAAACTTATGCCCATACAAAGACTTGTCCTGAAAGTTCATTGCAGCTTTATTCAGAATAGCCAGAAACTGAAAACAACCCAAATGTTCATCAACAGGTAAATGTATAAACAAATGATGGTATATCCATACATTGGAATACTATTCAGCAATAAAAAGATATGAACCACTTACACAGAACAATGTGGATGAATTTCACAAACATTATGCTGAGCAAAAGGAGACAGATACAGTATATATATATATATATATATATATATATATATATATATATATATATGCAGTATGATTGCATTTATATAAAATTCTAGAAAATACTAAACTCATTTATAGTGACAGAAAACAGTGGTTGCCTGGGAACTGACTACAAAGTAGCATAAGGGAACTTTCTGGAGTGATGGAAATATTCCACATCTTGAGTATGGTGGTGGTTACACATTTATAAAAACTCATTAAACTTATAATAAATAAGATTGATTTTACAAATAGCTTAAAATGCTATACAAATGTAAATTGCCAGGAGAAGAGGTGTAATGTAAATAATTGCATATGTGTGATATTTGAATTTATATGTTATACCCATAAAAAATGTAGGTGCTGGAATTCAGATCCCAGTTTTGCCTCTGATCATTCCCAGCCATATGACCTTGGGCAAGTTATTCAATCTCCCAGAGACTCAATTTTCAAATCTGTAAAATGGAGACTATCATAGTATCTATATCACAGAGCTTTTAAGAACTATTAGATGTCAAGTGTTAGAACAGTGTTTGTAAATATCAGGTATGATAATTATTAATGGACTCTAAATTAGTCTTTTCTTTCCTTCTTCTGTTAACTAGGTTATATCCAATCTCCAGTGAGTAGGAACAATGGGGAAGAACCTCACAAACTGTCTCCACTGTCTTTATCCCCTTTCTTACCCTTAATCCACTAAGACTTCCCCTTTCCCAGGAGCTTGAAGAACCAAGATTTAAGGCAGATCCTTTCCAGATCAGCATTCAAACCAAATCAGGAATCCTCTAATAGTTTTCAAGTGCAGATGAGGGACTTTCTTATTTCCCACCAGAAACTGCACTTACAATGTGACAGCATTAATAGCTCTGTTTGTCACACGAATTTTTCAATTTTTCTTTTCCTTAAGCTACTGAATAAAAACCAGACAGCCCCTCATTGGCACCTCATTGCTCTCGGCACAGTCTGTCTTCTCACACCCCTGGTGGCAATTCTTTATCGCCAGTGGGGAGGAGGAGTGAGGGACAAGCCTGGAGGTTTTCTTGCTCCTTCAAAATAATTTTCAACCTCATTAAGTGGAGCTCTTTCCAGCACATTGTGCCACCTAAGAAACCAGGAAAATAGGCGGGTGTCTCTACTCTCAGCCCATCCTTCCTGTCCTCCTAAGCTAAACTTTAACTCTGACAAGGACCCTTCAGCCAGGCCCAGCCCTTGATCTGTTCCTGGCAGGGGTGCTTTGGGTCAAGGGGTTGAGCCTGAGCCAGGCCCGCAATCTCTCTCTCCTGGCACCTGCTTTTTGGGGATCATTTCACCTGGCACTCCAGTGCCTTGCTGGGGTGAGAGTCCTGTCCCAAGCACCAGCTGGTTGGGCATGGTCCTGGCACCCTGCAGTCTCCTCCTCCTGAGGGTTGGATTCTGTTTCCTGTATCCCTGTCCATTGACAACGAGTATTAGACTCTATGATCTCACGAAAGACACAGGTCTTAGGGTTACTCAGCCCTAATTCTGAGTCTGATCATGCCTCTTTTTAGCAGTGTGGTTTGGATGAGTTTTTAGCTTCTCTGAACCTCGGTATACCCTTCTATAAAATGATATAATAATGTGCACCTTTGAGGTTGTTGTGAGGAATGAATTATATCGTGTGTACTCTTTTTTTTTTTTTTTTTTTTTTTTTTTGTGGTACGCGGGCCTCTCACTGTTGTGGCCTCTCCCGTTGCGGAGCACAGGCTCCGCACGCGCAGGCTCAGTGGCCATGGCTCACGGGCCCAGCTGCTCCGCGGCACGTGGGATCTTCCCGGATCGGGGCACGAACCCGCGTCCCCTGCATCGACAGGCGGATTCTCAACCACTGCGCCACCAGGGAAGCCCTCAAGTGTGTACTCTTAACACCATGTCTGACCCACACAAGTAGGCCTTCAATGAAGGGGGGATATTAATACCATATTTTGTCCATGTGAAATGAACGTCTCCTTTCACATTTTAATATCTCTGAAATCAGAATGTGTGTTGCAACAGACAGCATCTCCATCACCGCAGGCAGGAGACTGGTGCGACATGGCTGCTGTTGCCTGCCCGCATATCGTTGTTCCTGGAAACTTGGTTATTCCTGATGGAGGGACAAGACCATAGTCTGAATGCCTCCCATTGACACCTCTGGGGGTATGAGGAAAGCAAGCATCAAATCTTGCTGAGGGGTGTCAAAGACTAGAAAGAAAGTCCTGAAGACAATAGCGGAGCCATCTTTATGAAGCGCTGCATCACCAGCGCTCTCCTCTTGATGGCCCAGAGGATGATCCTGTGTGCAGAAAAGCATGTACATTGACAGATTTGAGCTGAGAAAACTGTTCAGATGAGCACATGCTATATGAGAAGAAGGTTTAAGAAGTCAAATAATTTGTTTCTATTCCTCTTCTTAGGTGAGTACAAGAATGATATAAGATGGTAATCTCTGAATCCAAAAGAGCTCTTTCAATAAGTATTAAATAAGTCCAAGTGATCTGAAAGTGTGGTGGTACATTTGAATAGGGACCATATTTTCTTTCTTTCTTAATGGCATATAAACTATGGTGCATCTTACCACTGACAAAATAAAATGGCACAAACAAGATGGCCCAGAACATGATTATTTTCTCCCTCTTGACTTGGGAAATTCCATTTTTCCAGGAATTCTTTTGTGATTGAGTCCCTGGGGATGGCAACAAATTTCTTATCATTGCTCTTGCGTTCTGGCCCCTGGAGGACTTGGGTAGGAGCAATGCTACTTCCTCAGCCCCCAGCTCTGCTCACTCTTGGCATGGTACTCTTTCCTTCAGGCATCCCTCTGAGGTCCCACATGGGCAAATCATGGGCATGTTAATTTTTTCATGTCTATGACTGAACCTGTCCTAGTTATGACACCTACAGCATGAAGATTTAAGCTAGTCATTTGCTCTTCCTGATGAGAAAGATAGAACTAATTTTTTTTTCCTGGTGATCCAGTGGTTAAGAATCCATCTTGCAATGCAAGGGATACCAGTTCGATCCCTGGTCAGGGAACTAAGATCCCACATGCCGTGGGGCAACTAAGCCTGTGTGCCACAACTAGAGAGAAGCCCTCGCACTGCAACGAAGAGCCTGCGTGCCTCAACAAAAGATCCTGTGTGTCACACCTAAGACGCGATGCAGCCAAAAAATAAATAAATAAATATTAAAAAGAAAAGAAGCCTATGATCAGTTATTTTTTAAAAAGACAACCAGGGATTCCCTGGTGGCGCACTGGTTGAGAGTCCGCCTGCCGATGCAAGGGACACGGGTTCGTGCCCCGGTCCGGGAAGATCCCACATGCCACGGAGCGGCTAGGCCCATGAGCCATGGCTGCTGAGCCTGCGCGTCCGGAGCCTGTGCTCTGCAACGGGAGAGGCCACAACAGTGAGAGGCCCGCGTACTGAAAAAAAAAAAAAAAAAAAAAAAAAAAAAAAGACAACCAATAGTGTTACACCTTAGTACATATCGTCTCTAGACAGTGGTTTTAACTCTGCATATTAGAATCACAAGACGATTTTTTTTTGGTTTTTTTAATGCGGATACCTGGGCTCTCTCCTGGATCAATTAAATCAGGGAATCTCCTAGAAATGGGGGCTTCATGGATTCTGCAACACCCCAGGTAATTTGGATTGAAGTGAGAGTTACAAAATATTGGCCATGCCGTGTGGCATGCAGGATCTTAGTTCCCCGACAGAGATCGAACCCGTGCCCCCAGCAATGGAAGCGCAGTGTCCTAACCACTAGACTGCCAGGGAATTCCCCATAAAACACTAATTTAGACTTTCAGTAATGCTGACTTAAAGTGGGCTAGAATCGTGCCCTCTTCCTGTCTCCTATGCTAAGGCCCAATTTCAGGATGTCTTAGGAAGCACACGAGGGGATTTGTGGCTGGCCTACAACAAGACACATGACATTTTAATTATTTTCATTCCTGTTTAATTGTTTAACAAAGGTACTGGAAGAGTGCAGAGACACTTTCCATCTCTCAGGTTAAAGCCATAGAATTTGAACAGCTACCAGTAACCTCAAATCTCACAGTTAAGCTCTGACACCTCCTTTTATATTGAAACTAAGTGAATTTTCTGGGATTTTTTTATTCTGGTAAAATATATACAATATGGAATTTATCATTTAGACCATTTTTAAGCATACAGTGGCATTAAGGACATTCATTCACGTTGTTGCGCAACCGTGACTGCCATCCATCTCAAGAACTTTTTCATCTTCCCCAACTGAAACTCCATACCCGTTAAGCACTAACTCTCCATTTTTCTCTCCTCCCAGCCCCTGACAATGACCAGCCTACATTCTGTCTCTATGATTTTGACTACTCTAAGAGAGAAGGGGAGGTATCAAGAAAAAGATGGGTTAACAAGAAAACCTACATTACTTAGTTGAATTTCCTTTGTTGATGATTAAAACTTGGTTTGAGGTGATGGACTCCACTTTTACGCTTTCTTTGCCAGCTGTAAACATAAATTGACCTAGACAATCTTTAACCAAACCAAGGTAGGAAATGTGGGGAGAAATGTTGGGAAGGAGAGTTTAAAGAAAATGGGTTCAGGATGTTGTACATGATGTAAACAAGTGTGATGGATTAGATTATTTCCTGAGGTACAACACTGAGAGCATGATTTTATGAGAGATGGTTGAGAGGGTAGGGAAATCGAAAGTAGAAAAGTAGTTGCAATGTGACTTTGACCCTAAACCATAGGAAACTTCACTTGGTCTAAAAGTTCCTATGAAATGAAGGGGCACTTAGAGAATATCTTGTACTTTGGTTGTTATTGTGTGCAGAGATACACAAAGAAACCCCTCAAACTGATCCTACTGTGTAAACCTCCCTGCTTTGCTCTAGCATATGGTGTTGTCCCCCTTCTTTTCTTTCCCAACTCCCTTTACCATAGCCCTTAGCGAGTGCGCTCCATCAGACAGTGGACTCCAGCATGGGGAGAGAGTGCTTTGTGATTGGATACTGGGCAATTATACATGGAAGCTATAGACAATCAGACCCACATGGGACAAGAAATGTAAGCCCCGAAGTTCTTGCCTTGGTTGTTAACCTGATTTTCTATTTTGTGCCACAAACACTGTGTGTTTTGGTCACTGTTTGTTGAATAAATAAGCAACTATAGGACATGAGTTTGAAGTTTGCAGTGGAAAAAAAAAAGCTGCCAATATAAGTGAATACAAAGACCCTTTTAAAAACTGAAAAATCAGTTTTAGAGGCAAATAAGTAAGAAGTGTGTGTGTGTGTGTGTGTGTGTGTGTGTGTGTGTGTTGACGAGAACAAATATTGAAAATATGAAAGACTTCCAGTTGATGGTAGCCAGCCTCCAAGATGGGAGGAGCCTCCAGCCTTCCTGACTCTTGACATTCATACCCCGTGGAGCCCCTTCCACATCAGGGCTGATGTGTGCAGTCAGTGGAATGCAGCGAAAGGGATGGGAGGCCACTTCTGAGAGTTGGTTACAAAAGAGTGCGGCTTCCACTTGGGATCTCTCCCTTGGTACACTGACTTTAAGGAAAACCAGATGCCACATTTTGAAGACACTCAGGCAACTTATGAAGAGACCCATGTGGTAAGGAACTGACATCTCTGGCCAACAGCTGGAGGGACAGAGCCCTGCCAACAACCGCAAGAGTGGGCTTGGAAGCATCTCAGCTCCTAGCTGAGTAACCTATAGCCTCCCTAAGCCAGAGCCATCCAGTGATGCTGCCCTCAGCAACTGTGACATTATACACATTTCTTGTTTAAGCTGCTGAGTTTGGGGTAGTTTGTTACACAGCAATAGATAACTAGCACACTGTTTTGAAAAATTATTTCCTCACCTAATTCTAGAAGTTAGGTGCTGGCTTTGCTAGAGAGAAGATGTATAGAATGCAAAGAAAAGTGACTAAAACACCAAGATGGAAAATGTATGTGATTTAGCCATCATACCTTGCCATCCTCTCTGGACGCTCTCTGTGTGTCCCGAAAGAGGCAGCCATTCTTCAGAAGAAGTTTCATTTCCACCAGGAGTCTGTCTAAGGAAAAATAAAGAAATAAAATAAGAAACTATTTGCAGAATTTTCTAAAAGGACAAAGTGGTGAAATGTTCAAGCTGAATACGAGCTACAAATATTCATGCAAGTAACTACAACCACACACCTATATTCAAGATGAAAATCCCAAACCTCCCACTCCATCCCTCCACCAACCCCCTCCCCCTTGGCAATCACCAGCCTGTTCTCTATGTCAGTGATTCTGTTTTAGCAGATGTAAGTTTTCATATTATATATAGAATGGATAAACAACAAGGTCCTACTGTATAGCATAGAGAACAATATTCAGTATCCTATGGTGAACCAAAATGGAAAAGAATATAAAAACTGAACATATAACACAACATTGTAAGTCACCTATACTTCAAGTAAAAAAGAAAAAAATAATAATTTAAAGCAGAAAACACACACGCGCACACACACACAAAGATGAAAATCCCCGAGGGTGATGTTTGCAGAGAAATTTAGATGAGAATCTAAGAGATACTTTACGTCAGAGAACTGCTTTCCAGTAGTCACTTAAAAAAATAAAAATAAAAACAAGCTGCATGTGTAATTGCATTTAAAGTTTTCTCAACAACTAGGGGAAACAACGATGACAGCTGCTCTGAGGGTCCAGCAGTGTGCCAAGGACTTTCCAGGTGTAACATGGGGCTCACAGACTTTGGTTCAGTTCAACCATGGCTTCATCCAGTGTGAGTGTCTCCATTTAGACACCACCTCCTGGTAGGAAGACAGCAGAGCAAAATCTGCAAGCCTGGCTGGGTATCTTTGTCCACTGGTGAGTCAGTTCAGGTGGCATAGGTTTGCCAGCAGCGAAGATGAAATCATCACTTGGGGAATGTTCTGGAGGAAGGGATGCATGGAGGCTCAGGGGTCTGGTGGTAAGAATGCCCATCAAGGCCCTCCCTGTGATCCTTCTCTTGATGCCCTCGCCCAGCACCCACACTCCCCCATTGACAACTCCCCAGGATGCCATCCTAAGCATCAGAACCCCATCATCCTTTTCCCCACTATCCCACTCCATCCCCCATCCCCTAAGGTTCCCATCCCTGCACTCTCTTGATCCTCAATCCCAGGTCTGGGTTCACTATTCACAATAGATCTTATAACTTGTTAAAGCCAAATCCCAAGTCATTAGCTGCAGAAAAACTGGTTCACTGTTTCTCAAGAGAAATGGGAGAGGTGATGACCCACTTCTTCTGAAGCAGCCAAGAAAGGGAAGATGCAAACCCCACCCCCCAATACTTGACACTGTTAACACTAAACTTTTACATCCTTCTACTGATACATTATCTCATTTTATCTTTCAAAACAGCCCAAGGAGGCAGATACTATGCTTTATTTTTTTTCACGTGGTAAATGCAAGGCTGAGAGAAGGGGAGTGACTTGCCCAATGTGACACAGCCAATCGGCCGGCGGCCAGGATTGAAAGCTGAGGCTGTCGGTCTCGAAAGGCTGAGCAGACTCTTCACTCCTAGTCTATCTGCCCCCATCTTATTCTCATCCAAGTTCTTGCATGATAAAGTCGTTTTAAACACTGTTAAAGAGAAATATTCCAGGTACCTAGGTTTAGAAAAACATTATTTGTTTGCTGATCAATGTTTCCTGGCAACTGTCCTGAGAGACCAGACGTGTTTTGTTGGATAGCAGAGTGCTATTATTGCAAAAAGAAGAGAGACTCAGGCACAGCTGGGGATCTGCTGTCTGCACCGTGTCCTTGCGTGGCCTCCTGGGACAACAAACTCCCCTTTGCTGCTTTAGATGCTGCGAATGCGTCAGAAAAGCACACTCAAGGTTTCCCTTTGCTGATGACACTTTTCCCACTCCCTTTTTAAGCAGCAATAAATCTCCTTCAGACATTCCCAAGCCTCCCTCCTATTTTGAATGTTGGGGCAGTGACCAGTTTCAGCTGGGTATGAAAGTCATGTGAGTTTTAGACTTTTACACTCAAATATCTAGTGTTCCTTATCAAGACAATGTGCCGTGAGGGAGGGAAAGACGATTTCAACAGAAATGGCCTGGGCAAGACATCAGAAAATGTCAATCACAAACTGGAAAATGACAATAACAATAGTAATAAAATAGCTAATATTCACTCAATATTTATTATATGTTAACTATTCTAAGCTTTTTATGTGTTATATTATGTATTAACTTATCTGTTCTCCAAACAGAGCTATGAGTTAAATACTAATAATTATGATTTCATTTTTCAGAAGAGGAAACTAGGATGCAAGAAAGTTAAGTAACTTGCCCAAGTTCACAAAACTATTGAGAGTTAGTCCAAGATTTAAAATCAGGTAAGCTGGATCCATTGAGCTCTTAAATATTGGGATACTCTGAAATGATTATAGCTTGAAACTGTAATTATTTAATTTGAGGGGAAGAGTCATAGTTATTATTGGAGGAAATACCCAAACATAACTAATATATTGGTTATTAAAAGATAATGCATAGCTAGGGGAGAAGAGCAATTGCTTATAATAGAATGGCTATTTAGAGATGAGAAATGCCACCTGCACATCCTGGCTGATGAGAATCCTGGAGAAAGGGAGTGATGCTGCCTGAGGCAGCTGACCTCAGATTCTTCAGCTTAGGCAGAGCCCAAGGTGAGCAGAAAGTTCATTGGGTCTCTGGGCTGGCATTCAGGAACATTCTCATGAGAGGCAGGTGTTCTCCAATAACCTTGAAATCTGGTGAAAACTCCATATAAGTCTGATTTAACTTGTGTTTTTAGAAGCCTCATTCCCAGACTGAAATTCCTGCAGGGTCCCTGCAGAAATAGGTGTCTTGCTCCACTCTGTGCCAGCCCAGAATGCCTAGCAGAAGTCTGGGAAAAGAAAGATAACAGTCCTTTGGGGAGGGAAAAAAAAATAAGTAGTTCAGGCATGCAAAGGGACTGGTGTGCCAGTTTGCAAAATCCTTCCGTGAGATGACCACCCCCCCTTCCCAGCGCTCCGACCTTCCTGTTCGGGATGTGTAGTTTCAGAAGTATCTCGCTAATGCTTGTAAATCTTCCAGTCTTTTTGAATGTCAAGTTTAAAAATATTTTTAAGCGTCCCGGTCCTGTCCTGTGACTCTGGAGCGTTGAATGCTACAGCAGAGATAATGCAGGCAGCTCGGAACTACTGCTCCAGAGAGCTGAACTGTGGCTTCGTAAACTTACCATGTGAATCCATGATGTCATCTGTTCCCTCAGAGTATGGGCTCCAGAGCCCCAGACCACCCACGCAGGCGGCTATTCTCTCTGCGCGTCTTTGGGAGGGACCTGCCTTTATAAATGATTCAAGGTCTAAACGGAGGACAGACGTAGCTTGAATTGTTATACAAAAGTGCTGCCTGCGACAGTGATAAGCATTTGGACATGTCGATGTGGTAATTTTTTTCTTATTTGAACATTTGAAATTCTCTTTAACACACAGTGGAAAGGCTGAGAGAGTGAGGCCAGAGAGGTTTCAGAAACAGGTTGGAAAATCTGTGATAGGAAAGTATGCAAGAGGGAAAATATGTAAGATGGGAACTCTGGAAATATTGGGGCAATAAGTGATTAGATCACCAGAGATGTGAGATTCACACATGACTCCCCCCTCCCCAGTTATAAGAGGGAAATTGAAGGGGGGGGGAAATGCCACATTGCTGAGATGTAAAGAAATGAATTTTTCCAAATAATTTGAAGAAAACCAAGACATTTGGCTATTTCTGAGTAATCCTTAGTTGGGAAGGAGGAAGAGCTCATTTGGGACCACAGAGTGAAGGCACATGTCTTCTGGACCAATCTGCCTTTATAACAAGCAGCCCTTGACCACTGGGGCCCTGGTAATGTGGCAAGTGATGGGAGGGAAGGGATCCTGTCTGCTATTTTCCTTGGGGATAGTTTGAGGGTAAAGTGTAGGGACAGTGAAGGAGAATAATCAGATCCTAAATTTATAGCACTGGACACATTGATATTGCTAGATAGAAAGAAAAATTAACTTAGAAACTGAAACACCAGTTCTGCTTTGTCCCTAGAGAAACAAGTCCTCCTAAGGCTGGGGGTCTTGATCTTTTCTGGGCCATAGATCTCTTTAGCAGTTTGGTGAAGCCTATGGATAAATAATCTTTTTAGAATTAAGCAAAACACATAAGATTATAAAGACAATTAATGATATTAAAATTTATTTATCAAAATATTTCAAAAAGTCGAGGGGGGAAGGAGTCAAGATGGTGGAGTAGGAGGATCCAGAGTTCGCATCTCCTCACAACTGGGGTACCTACCAGATGCTGGTGAGGGACCTCAACACCCAAGGGGATGGGAGGAACCCCTGAGTGACTGGGTAGGATGTTGGGGGGAACGAGGGGGGAGGAAAAGTGGAGGCCGGATGGGACTGGCACCCCTGAGGGGTGGGTGGGGGAAGGGAGGGATTCCCATGCTTGAAGAGGCCCACTCACTGAGAGGGAATCAACGGGACAAGGGGAGAACCTCAGGGGTTTGGAGGATGGGGGTAACATGGCTAGTTTTTACCCCGCCACTCAGGCCCTGGGGAGCCTGCTGGGGTCCCAGGCCTCCTGGTCTTCCACCCTCCGAGACCTCCTCTGGCTGCATGGGTACTGGGGCCATGGAAGGGATGGGGGGAAGAAGAGTAGCAGTGAGTGGGGAGGGACCCTTGTGAGAGGAGGATGGGGAGGGAACTTGGTTAACATTTCCCCCCCCCCCCCCCACTCAGGCCCTGCAGAGGCTGCTGAGGTCCTGAGCCTGGCCTTCCACCCTCCAGGGCTGGAGGCACCCTGGGACCCCCCTCTGGCTGTGCTGAGCCTAAGCCCTACTCTCCACCCCCCACAAGGGCCTTCTCTGGCCATAGGTCCTGAACATAGGCCCCACCCCCGCCTAAACTCTGCTCAACCTAAGCACTGCCCCTCATAGCCAAGACCTTTTTTGGCTTTAGTTTTTTGCTACTGTATTTCTGTTTTAACCTCTGGTTGTTGTTTCATTTATATTTTTATTTTTTCTAATATATCTGTTAGTTTTGTAATTTTATTTTATTTTTTATTCTTTGTTATTGTTCTGCTCCTTTTTATTTTTTTGCCACAATGCACAACTTGTGGGATCTTGGATCATGGGCCAGGGGTCAGGCCTGAGCTCCTGTGGTGGCAGCACTGAGTCTGAACTGCTGGACTAACAGAGAACCTCAGACCCCAGGAAATATTCATCAGAGTGAAGTCACCCACCCAGAGGTTCTCATATCAGCACCAAGACACAGCTCTACCCAACTGCCTGCAAACTCCAGTGATGGAAGTCTCAGGTCAAACAACCAGTTAAGACAGGAACATAGTCCCACCCATCAAAAAAAATAAGATGACAGAAAAAATGTTACAGATGAAGGAGCAAGGTAAAAACCTACAAGACCAAATAAATGAAGAGGAAATAGCAATCTACCTGAAAAAGAATTCACAGTAATGATAGTAAAAATGATTCAAATTCTCAGAAATAGAATGGAGGAACAGATCAAGAAAATAAAAGAAATGTTTAGAAAGGACCTAGAAGAACTAAAGAACAAAACAAACAGAGATGAACAACACAAGAACTGATATGCAAAATACACTAGAAGGAATCAATAGCAGAATAACTGAGGCAGAAGAATGAATAAGTGAGCTGGAAGATAGAAAGGTAGAAATAACTGCCAAGTAGAAGAATAAAGCAAAAAGAATGAAAAGAATTGAGGACAGTCTCAGAGACCTCTGCAACAACACTAAATGAAGCAACATTCAAATTATAGTGGTCCCAGAAGAAGAGAAAAAGGATCTGAGAAAATATTCAAAGAGATTATAGTTGAAAACTTCCCTAACATGAGAAAGGAAATAGCCACCGAAGTCCAGGAAGTACAGAGAGCCCCATATAGGATAAATCCTAGGAGAAACCCACAAAGACACATATTAATCAAACTAATGAAAATTAAATTCAAAGAAAAAATATTAAAAGCAGCAAACGAAAAGCAAAAAATATAAAAGTGAATCCCCATAAGGTATCAGCTTATTTTTAAGCAGAAACTCTGCAGGCCATAAAGGAGTGGCAGGATATATTTAAAGTGATGAAAGGGATAAAACTACAACCAAGATTACTCTACCCAGCAAGGATCTCATTCAGATTCGACAGAGAAATCAAAAGCTTTTCAGACAAGCAAAAGCTAAGAGAATTCAGCACCACCAAACCAGCCTTACAACAAATGCTAAAAGAATTTCTCTAGGCAGGAAACACAAGAAGAGAAAAAGACCTACAAGAACAAACTCCAAACAATTAAGAAAATGGTAATAGGAATATACATATCAACAATTACCTTAAATGTAATTAGATTAAATGCTCCAACCATAAGACACAGACTAGCTGAATGGATACAAAAATAAGACCTGTATATATACTGCCTATAAGAGATCCACTTCAGACCTAGGGACACATACAGACTGAAAGTGAGAGGATGGAAACAGATATTCCATGCAAATGGAAATCAAAAGAAAACCAGAGTGGCAACACTCATACCAGATAAAATAGACTTTAAAATAAAGACTGTTACAAAAAATAAGGAAGAATACTACATAATGATCAAGGGATCAATCCAAGAAGAAGATATAACAATTATAAATATATATGCACCCAAAATAGGAGCACCTCAATACATAAGGCAAATGCTAACAGACATAAAAGGGGAAATCGACTGTAACACAATAATAGTGGGGGACTTTAACACCTCACTTACACCAATGGACAGATCATTCAGACAGAAAATTAAAAAGGAAACACAAGCTTTAAATGACACAATAGAGCAGATAGATTTAAGTGATATTGATAGGACATTCCATCCAAAAGTGGCAGAATACATTTTCTTTACAAATGCACATGGAACATTCTCCAGGATAGGTCACATCCTGGGTTACAAATCAAGGCTTGGTAAATTTAAGGAAATTGAAATCATATCAAGCATCTTTTCCGACCACAACACCATGAGATTAGAAATCAATTACAGAAAAAAAAAAAACTATAAAAAATACAAACACATGGAGGATTTAGCCTTTAGGTTATTTAGCAGCACACTATGAACACTGCACTGCTAAATAACCAAGAGATCACTGAAGAAATCAAAGAGGAAGTTTTTAAAAATACATAGAAATAAATGACAATGAAAACACAATGACCCAAAACCTATGGGCTGCAGCAAAAGCAGTTCTAAGAGGGAAGTTTATAGCAATTCAATCTCACCTCAAGAAACAAGAAAAATCTCAAATAAACAATTGAACTTTATACCTAAAGCAACCAGAGATGGAAGAGCAAAGAAAACCCAAAGTCAGTAGAAGGAAAGAAATCATAAAGATCAGAGCAGAAATAAATAAAATAGAAATGAAGAAAACAATAGCAAAGATCAATAAAACTTAAAGGTGGTTCTGTGAGAAGATAAACCAAATTGATAAACCTTTAGCCAGACTCATCAAGAAAAAAAGGGAGAGGACTCAAATCAATACAATTAGAAATGAAAAAGGAGAAATTACCTCTGACACTACAGAAATACAAAGGATTGTAAGAGACTACTATAAACAACTATATGCCAATAAAATGTACAACCTGGAAGAAATGGACAAATTCTTGGAAAGGTACAACTTTCCAAGACTGAACCAGGAAGAATTAGAAAATATAAACAGACCAATCGCAAGTAATGAAATTGAAACTGTAATTTAAAATCTTCCAGGAAACAAAAGTCCAGGACCAAATGGCTTCACAGGCGAATTCTATCAAACTTTTAGAGAAGAGCTAACACATCCTGCTCAATCTCTTCCAACAAACTGCAGAGGGAGGAACACTCCCAAATTCGTTCTAAAAGGCCACCATCACCCTGATACTAAAACCAGACAAAGATATCACAAAAAAAAAAAAATTACAGACCAATATCACTGATGAACTTACATGCAAAAATCCCCAACAGGGCTTCCCTGGTGGTGCAGTGGTTGAGAGTCCACCTGCCGATGCAGGGGACACGGGTTCATGCCCCAATCTGGGAAGATCCCACATGCCGCGGAGTGGCTGGGCCCACGAGCCATGGCCACTGAGCCTGCGTGTCCAGAGCCTGTGCTCAGCAATGCGAGAGGCCACAGCAGTGAGAGGTCCGTGTACAGCAATAAATAAATAAATAAACAAATAAATAAATAAATAAATAAATAAATAAAATCCTCAACAAAATACTAGCAAACAAAATCCAGCAACACATTAAAAGAATCATACACCATGATCAAGTGGGGTTTATCCCAGGAATGCCAGGATTCTTCGATATGTGCAAATCAATCAATGTGATACACCATATTAACAAATTAAAGAATAAAAACTATCTGATCATCTCAATAGATGCAGAAAAAGCTTTTGACAAAATTCAACACCCATTTATGTTAAAAACTCTCCAGAAGTGGGCATAGTGGAAACCTACCTCAACATAAGAAAGTCCATATATGACAAACTCACTGCAAACTTTCTCTATGGTGAAAGATCAGGAACAAGACAAGGATGGCCACTCTTGCCACTCTTCTTCAATAAGCGGTGCTGGAAAACTGGACAGCTACATGTAAAAGGATAAAATTAGAACACTTTCTAACACCATACACAAAAATAAACTCAAAATGGATTAAAGACTGGACATTATAAAACTCTTAGAGGAAAACATAGGAGAAACACTCTGACATAAACAAGATCTTTTTTGACCCACCTCCTAGAGTAATGAAAATAAAAACAAAAATAAACAAATGGGACCTAATAAAACTTAAAGGCTTTTGCACAGCAAAGGAAACCATAAACAAGCCAAAAAGACAACCCTCAGAATGGGAGAAAACATTTGCAAATGAAGCTACAAAGGATTAATCTCCAAAATATAAAAACATTTCATGCAGCTCAATATAAAAAAAACCAAACAACACAATCAAAAAATGGGCAGAAGACCTAAATAGACATTTCTCCAAAGAAGACACACAGATGGCCAAGAGGCACATGAAAAGATGCTCAACATCACTAATTATTACAGAAATGCAAATCAAAACTACAATGAGGTGTCACACCAGTCAGAATAGCCATCATCAAAAAATCTACAAACAATAAATGCTGGAGAAGGTGTGGAGAAAAGGGAACCTTCTTGTACTGTTGGTGGGAATGTAATTGATAGAGCCACTATGGAGAACAGGTTGGAGGTTCCTTAAAAAATTAAAAATAGAATTACCATATGACACAGCAATCCCACTACTGGGCACATACCCTGAGAAAACCATAATTTCAAAAGCACACATGTACCCCAACGTTCATTGCAGCACTATTTTCAATAGTCAGGACATGGAAACAACCTAAATATCCAATGACAGATGAATGGATAAAGAAGATGTGGTACATATATACAATGGAATATTACTCAGCCTTAAAAAGAAACAAAATTGAGTTATTTGTAGAGATGTGGATGGACCTAGAGTCTGTCATACAGAGTGAAATAAGTCAGAAAGAGAACAAATATCATATATTAACATGTCTATGTGGAATCTAGAAAAATGGTATAGATGAACCTACTTCCAGGACAGGAATAGAGACACAGATGTGATGTAGAGAATGGACATGTAGACACAGTGGGGGTGGGGAGGGGAGGGTGGGATAACTTGGGAGGTTAGGATTGACATATATACACTACCATGTGTAATATAGATAGCTAGTGGGACCTGCTATAAAGCACAGGAAGCGCAGCTCTGTGCTCTGTGGTGACCTAGATGGGTGGGAATGAGGGGTGGGGTGGGAATGAGGGGTGGGGTGGGAGGGAGGTCCAAGAGAGAGGGGATATATGTATACATATAGCTGATTCACTTCATTGTATAGAAGAAACTAACACAACATTGTAAAGCAATTATACTCCAATAAAATAAATATTTCAAAGTCATTTACATATGTGCTTTTTTTTTTTTTTTTTTTTTTTGGTGGTACGCGGGCCTCTCACTGTTGTGACCTCTCCCGTTGCGGAGCACAGACTCTGGACTCGCAGGCCCAGTGGCCATGGCTCACGGGCCCAGCCGCTCCACAGCATGTGGGATCTTCCCGGACTGGGACATGAACCCACGTCCCCTGCATCGGCAGGCGGATTCTCAACCACTGCGCCACCAGGGAAGCCCTGTGCTTCTTTATTGACTCTTTAAATAACAAGATCCAGGCGTGAGTTTAGTAACTACTATGATTCCCAATTCCTGGTGAACATAAAGAGCAGTCCTGGATAGCTTCAGTTATTGTGTATGATATGTAGGATTCTGAGGTTTCCATTGGTGGCAAAGTCGCAAGCAGTGCCCTTACAATTTGTGGTCAGTTGCTTACATTTATAATTGAAGGGAATGCTGAATTTCAGCTAGATGTTAAAAATAGAGATTATCTTTTCCCCTTCAAGTTCATGGACACTCCTGTTAAGAGCCCTTATCCTAAGGAAGGCATTTTCAGGCAGCCAAATGACCTCAGCATTGGAGAGGAAAATCAGTTCCAACTAGTGAGGTGTCTGACCTCAGATTGTTCCTCAAATCATTTCATAAAGAAAATACTGAAAGAATCATTTTCCTAAGAGTTCCTTGTGACACTGGGGCACAAGGAACTATGCTTCCAGACCTCTCTAAAAACTGTGAAATCAATGCAGACTCTCTTCTTTGGAGGCGAATGCCCTGATGGGGATGGTGGTGATGTCAGATGGAGGATGATGGGCTTGTCATCTCTGATCTACATGTTAACAGTGCTTGGCCAATAAGACAGTGTCCAGTGGAGATGGAATAGGCAGAAGAAAAGAAGGAAATGGGGGGAAAAATCCCTCAGATATCTTCATTGGGCCGATTAGACTGGTTTGTGAACCCATATGAGCATTCTTCTGCAGAAGCTTGGAAATCTATGGGGTGGGGAAGGCGTCACTGGTTGGGTCCTGTATATAGGAGACTGTCAGGCAGCACTGAAAACAGGCTTTATTGGTTGCCTAATCTGGCATCCAACTTCACCCTTCCTTTTCCTAACAGTATCTAGAACCTCATACTGCCTCCGACTCCTCCTGCCACCCCATGTGATCTCTGTTTGGGGGGAATCTTCAGGAGTAGGGCATGACCAGCTTAAGCCCATCATTGTGCTTTCTTCTTCTGGCCATAGTCATTGATTCAGGGGTGGGCATGCCACCTAAACTGATGCAATCCAGGTGACTTTCAGGACTCTTGCTGGGAAGCCTGGGACAGAAGCATTCTCTTTTCACCTGAATTGGCAGAAGGGAGATATGAAGCCTGAATCTGCAACGGTCATTTTGCTACCAAAAAGGAAGGTCAGTATGGGGATAAAGCCAACACAGAGAGCAAGTCATAATTAATGGAACCTCAGAGAAATGAACCAGGGCCCCAGATGAAACAAATCCCAAATCTCAGCCTACAGTTGAATTTCCAGTTAGGAGAATCAATGAATAACCTTCTTGTTTAAGCCAGTGTGCATTAGGCTTCCTGTTTTTTGCAACCCAAAGAATCCTAAATGATAAAGCAGGCTTCCTGGAATAATTAGGCAGACATAAAGCACCAAATTCTTTAAGGAATCCCTAGCACTTCCCAAAGTTTTACCCAAACATCTACAATTCTGTATATTCTTCCATGTTGCATCTTCCAGGGGCTGTAGTAGGATGTGTGTCTCAGAGTCCAAACTCCCAAAGTGAATTCTCAACTCCATCATTAACTTATCTCATGACCAAGAGCAAGACACTTTGCCTCTCTGAACCTTAATGTCCTCATCTGTAAAATTAAACCACAGATGTAAATGGTTGGAGTAATTGATCCCAAAAGTTTCTTCTACTTAAAATAGATCCAAGTATATCACAAAGAGGTGGACTAGTGCTAATAGTCACCCCAGTTTGACTGATGGCTTGGAAAAGTGGTTACCTCTCTAGGATACATTCATAGCTGTGTTCATATTATAGAACTGAGGGTTTTATGTGACCATGAATATTAATAACCCAGGGAATATAAGACTTTATGTTTAGAGATTTTCAGTCATTCATTCATTCAGTTCTATATACCAGGAATTGTAGCAGGCAGCAAAGATATGGAAATAAAAGATAGGCACAGTCTTTGTCTTTAAGTGGCTCCCAATGTAGCAAGGAAGACAGCTGTACTGCCATGTACAGTTATGCAGGTTTTATGCTGAACAACTCTGGGGTTGCCTTTCACGCCAATGTCTATGTGAGAGCTCAGGGAGACAAACAAGTAAAAGCAATAATTATATAAAGTGCAATATGCTGGACAGTATATTCGCTATGATCCCATCTGTGTAAGAAAAGGATGGTGAGACATGTATCTATAGCTATACTTTCAGATGATCTCTGTAAAGACACATGAAACTGTTAACTGAAGTTAACTCTGGAAAGTGGCACTGGAGGGAAGTTGGAATGGGGAAGAGGGAAACTTTATACTTGATATCCTTTTGTTCTCTTTTATTTGTTTCCTAGGAGGCAAATTTATCATATATCAAGATATAACTTTCAAACTTCAGTAATTATAGCCTAGTTGGATAAGTGTTCAACGGAGATACCCCTGATCTGCAACATCATGGAGGTAGGTCCAAGTCTGCCTGGTGTGATGGTTAATTTTACATGTCAACTTGACTGAACTAAGGGATGCTCAGATAGCTGGTAAAACAAGATTTCTGGGTGTGTTTGTAAGGGTGCTTCTGGAAGAGATTAGCATTTGAATCTGTAACCTGAGTAAAGAAGATTTCCCTCATCAATGCATGTAAGCATCACCCAATCTGCTGAGGGTCTGAATAGAACCAAAAGGCAGAGAAAAGGGGAATTTGATCTCTGCCTGAGTAGGGACATCCATCTTCTCCGGCCCTCAGACATCAGTGCCCCTGGTTCAGGCCTTCAGACTCAGAGTGGGACTTATCGCATCCGCTCCCTTAGTTCTCAGGCCTTTGGACTCAGAATGAGTTATACCACCAGCTTTCCTGTTTCTCCAGCGTGCATAATCTCAACATCCATGATCATTTGAGACAATTTCTATAAAGTATAAATAAATATCCTGTTGGTTCTATTTCTCTGGAAAACCCTGACAAATACATCTGGGACGACAGGAGCCATTCAAGTGACAGAGGAAGAGAAGAGCATTTCAGACCAAGGGAACTGCATGGACAAGGTACAGAGGCAAGGAAGGTGGTTGCTTCTTCAAAAAAATTGAGAACTTGCATAGTTCTCATGGAGGATATATGGGAAAGTGACAAGAGCCGAGACTGCAAAGATTATGCAGGGTTCAGGATTTAACCATCTCAAGGCAGGTGGTATGGATCCACTGCAGGACTTCAAATAGGGGAGTGACATGTTTATATTTGAGTTCTCATTCATTCTCAGGGTAAAAAGAAGGTTAAAATGGAGACCATACATGTGGCATCCATACACACACACACATATACACACGTACGCACACATATAAAACCTATATCAGAAATGTTAGCAAACACTTTATCTAGCCTTCCCTATTTTTTCTTCCTTTGCTTTACTTTCTTTTTAGTATTCAAATCTTCAGTCTACTTAGAATTTATGTTTGTGGTGGTAAGTAGCTTTGCTTTTCTTCCAAATGTTTAACCAATTGTCACGATACCATTGATTGAATAGTTTATTCTTTTTTTCACTTATCTGAAATGCCATTTTTGTCTTGTATTAAATTCCTGTAGCCATCAGAGACAGCTTCTGAACACTTCCTTTTCAAGTAAGTCATCTATTTTGTGTCATGTTTTACAAAACACTATAGTTTTATATTTGTTAATATCTGATAATTCAAATATTCCCTTATTATCTTCTTTCCCAAAATTGTCTTAACTATTTTCATAAAAGTATTCTCCCAGATGAATTTTACAATCAGTTTGCCAAGTTAAAAAGAAAGAAAATCTCTGGGATTGTTTTGGAATTGCACTCAATATATAAACTAATTTGGGCATAATTTAGCACTTTTACCACTATAAATTCTTAAATTCATTAAATCTGAGGTAGTAAATTAGTCTATCCCTCACTTTTTAAAAGAAAATAATAGTTTTTAAAAGTGTGTTAAGAAAAGAGCACAGAACTTACATATTTGGTCTTCTCCCGACCCTGCACAACCAAAATTTGAAATGATCTTTTATCATGGAGGTTCAGCGTGAAAAATTCCAGTACTTTATGAAATAACAAGGACAGAGCAATGATAATTCCATTACCACCATGACACATGACACATTTCCTCATAAATCCTTCCAGAAGTCAACAAGACACGTCCTGAAATAGCCTCATATACTTTTGTGGTAAACAGGTCCCCTGCCAAACAAAGCCACCCTACTAAACTTTCAGGTGAGAGTCTTTCTTTTTTTCTTGTTTTTTTACTTTTCAAGGGCAGCCCCTCCACAGAACTCCAAAATAATGTCTCCTATGAACTGAGAAGTCTTAGCAGCCTGGGGACATAAACACCCCATATTTTAAGGAACCTCATTACAGTTTTGTTTCATGCTAGCGACTCTCGACTAGATGCTAAGACAACTTCATTCCCTGTAGCAAGTCCTAGGGAGAGAAACGGTTCTCTTTAGGACTTTGAATGTAATGACATCTGCCAAACTAATGTTAGGAAAAACACACTGAGGGTCCGTGGCCAAATTCCATGGCAACAGCTGGTGAATCACAGGTGTTGTCAGGAAAGCCTCCAGCCTCGCTTAAATGTTCCGGAGAGTTCTTTATTATTTTAAACACCACATTTGGAGAGTGCTTAATTTGCTCGAATTCAAAACATTCTTCATGGGCAAAGTGCAATATAAACAATGCTCCAGGAGAAAGTCAAGTCAACCTAATTTGTTATTTGCAAACAGGGTCGTGAAAAACAAAGTGCTTAAGCATTTTCTGACGGTGATGTTTGCCACTTAGGCATTTAGGAAGGTTATGCAGGAAAAACGTTCTCCTAGATCACCCGATCATAATGTGAGATTTTTGACATTAGTTGGGGGACATGGAGATTTCTAGACAAATTCAGTGCATCTGCCTTTTCAGGGGGGACGAGATACCCAGCTAGAGGTTTTAGGATGGCGTGCAACCTTCGGGGTGCCAGAGCAGTTTGAACGCACTCAGATCTGCCTCATGAGCTCTAGTCTTAATCTCCAGTACGGCCTATGGTTTAGAAAGTGAAAAAAATCACCCAGAAGCACAGAGCCCATGTGTACTAAATCCCACTTCACACAAGAACATACCTGAGACCATGTGTGCTGTCATTGAGCCCGAGCATGGCTTTCCTTTCTGATTTAATATGGCCCCTACTGTCACATATGATTTCATTCATTCATTCCTTCATTTTTCAAATATTTATTAAAGAGCTGTTGAATTCCAGGCCCTGTGCTAAAGCAAAGACACACAATGGGTACAGATATCATCCTCATCCTTGAGGCGTTGTGGGTGAGGGAAGGACAGACAAGAAATAACAGTTACAGCAGAGGAGTGAGTGCTCCCAGAAGACAGAACAAAGGAGGATGGTTCAGGTCACAGATTTCTCCATTTGTCAGGGGCAGTGCCCCAGTGCTCCTCCAGGAAGAGCTCTAGCCTCACGACCTCAGCAATCAACCCATGTCAACCTTCTGACCGGAGCGACTGGTCTGGGAATAAACCTGTTATCCAAGCTGGTAAGGAAGACTGTCTTTTTTCTCTGCTCACCACCCAGGCCATCAAAGCCACCATGACAGGAAAGAACAGTGCCAAGTCCCTGAGAAGAGCAAAGATGAGGCAGAGACACAGCCTCCTGAGAGCATCGAGACACAGGGCCATCTCCACCCAGACCTCTCTGTGGTTTGACTATTTGATTCAATAAACCCCCTCTTCCTTTTATTTCCTTTTCTTGAGAGAATTTGAACTGGGACTCTGTCCCTTGTTGCCAAGAGAGTGCCATTTATTCCATGTACCAAAAGATGGGTATAGGCAGGAGTTTGGAGAGCATGAGGGTGGATGGATGCACCGGACCCAGGCTGGGGACCAGAGGGAGGCTTCCTGGTGGAAGTGGTACCTAAACAGATAGAGCTAACAACAACAAGACTCCGAGCTGCTCAGCTCCATTGTTTTGTTCCCCTTTATAAAATGAACAAACAACTCATTTTCTTTCCCTTTCTCCTCTGAGAAGAAGTGTACTATACACGCACATACACACGTACGCGCACACACTCGATGGGCCTCTCTAAGGGTGGGTGGCGGGATCCTGGGATGAGCGCCCAATATTGTTCCCTGGAGATGGAAGCGAGCTGATTAGGGATCAGAAGTGCAGAAGGAAGATACCTTCCTTCTGCAAAGATACATCACCAAGGTGATGTAGCTTTGCGCTGTCAGGACGCCATTGGCATAGCCATGGACGGCTGGGGCATCTGTTGGCCTGAGCTTCTGTCACTTAAGCAGATCGGGGGGTGACCCCTCCCCATCCCACAGTGGTCACTAGCTGAGCCAAATCCTTCCCTCTCAAGGACCATGCTTCCTGTGCTTGCTCCTACTTCCTCACTACCCAACTCCATCACCCCCTGGGGAAGAAGGGGAGCACCTCCTGAATGTTCAGGGGGCTCAGCAGCTAGATAAGGCAGGGAGGGGCATTTCACCAGAGGGAACAAGAGACGCCCAGGCACGAGAGCACAAAATGGCGCATTGTGTCCAGAGTGGTGCCAAGTGGTGCCACCGTGAGGCTGGACTGTATGTCACCAGCAATGCATATGTACATGACCTTGAAAGGCTGTATCAGGGGAAAGTGTTTTGTGGTTGTAAAGTGCTCAACAGAGGCTATTTTCTATTATGATACATATCGAAGCGTTGTTTCGAGACCGAAATGAGATCACACTCCCATAAAGTGGCTCTGAAGGCCAGGAAAGCATAGCACACATGATAATTAACAGAGTTTGGTGTACAGCTGGGTTACAGTTCAGACCACAAAAGTATAGTAAAAATTGAACTAAAAATTTCCCCCAAATCCACAGTATTAAATGTGTTTGTTGTAAACGGAGTATTTTAATTAAAATACTTCCTATCACCTCTTTACAGATAAATGAATGATTTCATTGTCTATTAAAAATAGTTTCCTGCTAACAATTAATTAGACCACCAAGCTTCACGCTTTGAGCCTTAGAGTTGTTTTATTGATTTACCATATCACCAAACCCACTCAATATGGCATCTAAAATATATACATATGTAGGAATGTGTGTGTGTGTATGTGTGTGCACATATTTTTTATTTTCAAATCAAAACAAAACAAATCATTACCTTAGGACATCTTTACCTCACTCTCAAAATGCTAGAAATGTGTCTCAGTTGTTCATTCTGTCTGCTCACAAATCCTTCATTCCCAACAGCTGCTCAGAAACTTAACAGCATTTAAGTTTTTTGTACAGCACTGGATTTGGGTGTAATGTGGCTTATTTCATTATGAAAAGACATAAGATAGAAACTAGAAGTATAATTACAAGGAATGAAAAGGAAAATTATTATCTATTCAAGGTGCTATGATTATTTACCTAGATACCCAAGAGAATTAGTTAAAACATCACTGGCACTAATAAGAAAATTTGGTAACATTGATGGCTATCCAATAAATACCAAAAGGACCATGGTTTCTCCACCTACCTACAAAACCATTTGGAACATATTATGGAAAACAGAAGCCTTTGGGCGTATCATAGAGTTGCTGAGTGTTGTCCCTTTGAGCTCCAAAGAATTCTGATCGTGCCCATGGCTTCACCAAGTCTCCAATGGAAACAGTTCCTCAGTTCCTAGTCTCTCTTCTCCAAACATGGAGGCCCTGACCCAGCTCCAGGGTCAAGGTGAGACAATGACATCTTACTCATTGTGATACTTCTCGAAAAGCAACCTAAAAATAAAGGTAGCTTACAGAGATGCTTCCCTGCCTCCTTCATAGAAATACCTTTTTCTTTCTCACTCATGAAGCAGTGTGAGCATCTTAGAACAACATCTTCACAGCATGTGCAGACCCTGGTTCTACACACATCTACCCAGTGTTCCCTCAGTGTGGTTTTTCCTGGATAAAAGGACAGTCTACCCTCAAGAAGCATTTGTCTCCATCTCCTGCAATAACAACATCTGCAATTTTTAACAAAAGATTGCTTTCAGTTTCTACCTACCAAGTTCACAAAAATTTAAAGTACCTGTATCCCCCAATGTTATGGGAGGGGCTTCCTCAAAGTTCAAGGCCCCACTTTGTCTGCACTGACCTGGCTTGAAGCTCGCTTAAGCTGAAACCTTGAAGGCAAGCAGAAGTTCACCCAAGAGGAGGAGAGGAGGGGATGGGGAGTGGTCTTGGCAGAGAAAACAGGAGAACTCACTAGCAGGGCCGTGTAGCTGAGACACTGAGACTGGAACCTGCAGATTGAAAGTGACAAGGGATAGATTAAAGATATAAGTAGGTGGTCCAGATCACAGAGATTAAGAAGACACTAGTCACTTCCCCTCATCAGACTTGCTTCCTGTACTGTATGTTGTAGATTCATAGGAAGATGTCAATGAGTAAAAGCTCTTTTGCTTCTAATTTGCATGATGTCTGTCTTGCCTATGTTATTCCCCCACAAAGGGAACATAGGTAATGATGGCGACAGCTACTAAGAAACCAAGAAAAATCCCATCCACCACAAACCCCATTCTTCAAATCCTAGAATTCATGGCTCCTGCCATTAGAGCAAAACTGGAAAAAGGGCCAGTGTCAGAAAGGTTGGCATAGATTAGTGAGTTCTCAACCCTTCCAGGGAATTGGGTGAGGTTTTGTGGCTCCCACTACAGAGTCAAAGAGCTTGTCCAAGAGTTTGTCCGCATGGAAGCCAATCAACTATGGCCATTGGTAGAGCTAGACTGCCCAGGTTCCATATTGGCATTATGCACCAATGGACATTCCACACATTAATCAATAATGTTAAATAGAAATTTTAATACAAGGGTATTCATTGCAAGAATATACAAACATTTTTTAAAAGGAAGCCATGTAAATGTCAGACGACAGGCAGGTTTTTTTTTTTTTTTTTTTTTAATCTGTCTTTCTAGGGAAGCCACAAAATAAAAAACTAAAAATCTTGTGCTTGAATAATATTTAACAGTATGGGGCAGTTCTCAAAATACACCAAGTTAAAATCTGATTATCAAACAGTATACTAATTATGATTTCCATGTCATGACACGTGTACGAAGAAGATACAAAACTCAGAAGGCAATACTCTAAAATATTAGCATTCATTTTCCCTGAAAAGTATGGCTTTGGGTGGTTTGCTTTTCTTGTCATTCTTTTCTGTTTTTTTCCAAGTGTTAAAAAATGTAATATTGTTATAGTCAGAAAAGAAGACAAAAAAAAATATTCAGAAGATCCTGTTTTACATGGCAGCGCGTTTTCCTGACTGGTTGTGCATCTGAATCACATGGCAGTCTTTGTGCAAATAAACAAAGGTGGGATTTTCCAGAAGGTTCCAGAAAAATGAAACATTTCTGAGAATTATCTGTCCATGTCTGTACTGGAGCAAGAAAACACAGACACAAATACACATGCCTTTTCTGTTGTGTTAACCTGGAATATTTGGGAGCTTGGCTCCAAGTCCAGAATTCCAGTTGCCTCCTCCAAATCTGGGAGCCTCTTGCATCTGTGAAATGCAAGCTGTAGCTCCCGTGGGAGAAGACACTCCTCAGCTTCCTGCCTCATCGCAAAGAAAACTGCCCTTGTGTGCACAGGCCTCACCACCAGGGCAGAAAATGAGAACCGCTTGGAAAAACAGCAAGATGCCTGCAATAGTTTGTTTGGTGTCTCACAAAATAAAATCCATCTTTCTTCACCAGATGAGAGTCATCGCTTGCAGATGATTTGGAGGGGGAATCATTCCCTGCTCTGAAACTGGAAAGCTGGCAAGTTTTCCAGAACTATGTTTTCATGGACAGGATGGAGAACCTTATGAGAAAATGAGAAATAAGATTTCAGGGGCCTTGATTTCTATAGGATTTTTGCCTCCTATAGATTCTTCCAGATGTTTATGAGATCTATTCAGTCAGAATCTCCAGGGATGGGGCTCTGGCATCTACATTTTAATAAGATTTACAGACGACTGTGGTGGAGAGCAAAGTTTGAGAATGACTGTTATGGCAGTACACCAAAGGGGAACTCGAGTCGAAAAACAGCAGCAGTTAAAGCACATGCAGCATTTGCAGTCATGATATTTAAATTCAGCCTTAAAATTATTTTTTTAAAAGACTGTCTCCTTTGCTAGAAAGGGCTACATGCCATTATTTCACTTCATTCACAGAATCCTCTCACAGTCTGAATAGGAACAATAAAGCAACCCCAAAGCACACCCAGTCACAGGCCTAGGATGCCACATAAATCAGCTTTGGGCAAACTGGACCAAGCGGGGTGAGAGCTGCCGAGGCAAAACAGGCCGTCTGGTGACCAAACACTTTTTGCCTATGAAGTGCATGTGTTGACTTTGTGTGTGGAAATAGAGAGTCCAGTTACCACAAGCCCAAGGGTCAACAGCCACTTGGCGGCCTCTTTGCACTGAACAAGAGCTGAATTAAATACAGCCAGGATTTGAACAGCTCAGCATCCTGCTAGAAGTTACTTTTCAACGTTGCATGAACACATGTCCTTATTTGTAAAGGGGATTTAAACCCATTCCCCAGGTGTAATTATTAATAGCACCTCTTTCACTCTCAGATTCATCCCAGTTTGTGGATAAATCATATGGTCACCTAACTTCAAGGTCAAGGTGATTGCACGTTGGCTAAGCGAGTGTTGGGAAGGAGGATGATTAGTAACTCCCCCAAACAGTCGTGAAGCAATAACCAGCCAGCGCCCTTCACTTGGCGAGCAGCAAAAACAACTGTTAAGGAAGCTTCCCTCCATCCCTTCTCCCCACCCCTTTCCATTCACTGTATATATTTTTAACTCTTTCAGTTTCTTTAATATCCATCATCATCTGAGCAGCACAGGGCAGTAACTGTATGTCAATTTTCACTTTGCAGCATGCATGCTTTATTCCCAAATTACCCCAGTAACCCAAATAAGAAAGGAGAAAACACACAAAGAATTACTGTGGCCATCTGGAATGCATAATGTGGAAAGATCTGCAATACATTACATGGTCTGGAAAGTGGCTGGTCGAGTTCCAGAGAGCTAAGACAGACTTCAAAGTCTGGCTGTACATCAGTGAAACTGCTGATCGGCTCCGATATTTAAAGTGGGTGTAGATGAATGAATTTATTACCGTTTTTATCTTCTAGGCTCAGATGGGGAAATGGGACCATAGTCAGGTTCTCCTTTAATTTCATGCTGAATTTTTTTTCTTAGATTTTCTTTTTCTCCTCCTTAATGCTGTACTATGTTTTGATTTTTCTTTTGAGACTGAAACATTCCATCCTTATCTCTGCTATTAACCTGAAAACTGACTCATTTGTGTGAATAACTTAACTCCAAAGACTGGTGACCTGATCATGAGATGCTGTGAACAAAACAGTCTCAATTAAAAATATATATATATATAACTTCATAGTCTTTCTTCTTCCGCCAATGGAGCAAGTCAATAGTTGAGATGTGAACTCAGCTGCATGGAAATTATTTCTAAAATTGAATTTGGGTGATATCTAGTTGTATTTCCTGATTAGAAATACTTTATGAGTAAAACCTGGACTCAATAAATATTTGGAAACACTTGATTTGAGGACTGCTGTCAGAAACTCCCTTTAGGAAGGGATGAAAGAGTAGTTCTTTGGTCAACAGCCTGAAAATCCCCTGGAGAAACAAGCATTTTCTCATCTCTGCCAAGTGAGTTGCTTTTATCTCCATACAAATTTATCTTGACCCTTAAAAGAACCCCAACAAATAGAACCCTAAGCCAACTCCCTAGCAAATGCCTCCATGTCTCCATCCTCAAGAGCTCTTAGGGTTACTTGTCTAAACTCTAAACACAACTCATTAGCTAGGAAGAAGCATTGCTTTGGATCTCTTCAGGGAATTAGAAAAAAATAATTATTTTTTTCACACACACACAAAGGAAAGAAGCACACCAAGAAGGGAAGGGTAATAATAGTCTTATGATGACCTGCAATGACTGTGTTCCTTCTTTACTACTTTCCAAATATGCATTGGAAATTTCTCGGATTTCTACAGTAATTAGATTATTAAAACATAGCTGAAGTTCCTCAAAAACATTTAGGAATAGCTCAGGAAAATATGGTAAAGTAAGGTAGAGTTTCAGTTCCAGGTTCCCTCTCAAGTTCCTGGCTCATTTTTCACTTTCAAGGGCTCTTTCTCTACCTCCCTCCCCCAGGAAGCACAGAACAAGATATTAATTCTTTAAGGAGTGGCCCCTCTCAAGAATCTTTTGCATTTTAAAAGGGAGTTGGCACACAGACTATATTTAACCCAAGGGGAAGAATTTCTCATGGTAGGACATGAAGAAAGAAAATAGTGGGGGGCAAAGGGGGCCTCTGACACCCTTCAAACTATATGACAGTGCTTTCCTATACTCAAAGGATGATGTTAGCTAGAGTTCTGGAGATCAGTGAGCTATTTGGATGCTTTTAGAATAAAAACACAATTGAATATGCTTTCTCTCCATGTGCTATATTCCCAACTCAGTTATAAGACTTTTTCAAAAAAATAGCTGACAGGTGCTCTTTATTGGTTTCCTAAGACTGTCATAACAAAACGTCACAAACTGCATGGCTTAAAGCAACTTGAATTAGTTACCTCACAGTTCTGGAGGCTAGATTAATTCAAGGTGTGGGCAGGGCCATGTTTCCTCCAGAGCCTTATAGGGTAGGAGTCTTCCTTGCCTTTTCCAGCCTTGGGCTCTCCTTGGCTCATGGTAGCATAATTCCAATCTCTGCCTCTGTCATCACATGGCTGCCTTCATGCCACCAATCTCTGCATCATCTTCTCTGGGTGTGTGTGTCTCTGTATCCAAGTTTCCCCTTTCCATAAGGACACCAGTAATTGTCATTTAGGGCACATTTTCATGATCATGTCTGAACTTGAGTATACAGTAATCCTTTGGTATCTGTGGGGGATTGGTTCCAGGACCCCCGCAGATACCAAAATCCAAGGATGCTCAATTCCCCTACAGTCAGTCTCCCCTATCTGCGGATCCGCATCTGGATCAACCAACAGTACCCGGCGTAGTATTTTCATTCACAGTTGGTTGGATGGGTGGAACCTGCAGAGGAAGGCTGGCTGTGTTCACAAAGATCCTATTGACTAAATGAAGTCACATTCACAGTCGCGAAGGGTTAGGACTTCAATATATCTTTTGACAGGGACACAATTCAACACGTAACATGCTCCTAGACCAGAACAATTGAAGAAGAACGAAGACTGGGATCATCTCCTACAGGACAGCCCTTAGCTCCTCCTTATTGGAAAGATGTAATTCAATCTTGAAAAGCCGAGGACAAATGCCATGACAATTCTAGAGACTCCAGATAGTTCTAGAGTAGTGAGAAGACAGATAGCTTCATGTCTTCCGTATCTTGCTGCCTAAGTCTTCACATGTGCAAATCAGGGACTGTAAAACTTACCTGTCCTGCTTCCACAGAAGAAAGAGAACTGTTTAATATCCTGCATAACCAGCATATCCCATGGGCAACCATCTGGCTGTTCCCCACGTGAAACTTCCCCAGTCACTTTCACCTTGTCCTTCAACTGTTCTCTTAAGAAAAGAGAAAGAGACCTTGAAGAATATGTATTTGGACTCTGTGGGGAATGAAAAGGAATCCAAAATTAAGAAAGAATATCTGTTTCTCCGCTGACCCACAGAGACATGTTGATTCCCCATCTAACTCAACACTTCCTCCTGTCTAAATTCACAAAGTACTTTTCCCTCTGCTCTGTAATTGACAAATCTCACTTCATCATATCCTGTATTTTTTCCACTCTTTGTATGTCCTAGAAATTATTTAGCATAGCAGATACCTAATATAATATAAGTTTAGGGCTAAATCCTGAAATACGCACCCAGTTTCCACCCTAAAAAATCCTCCCTACTGTACTGACCCTTAGACCTGAAAGTGCTCTGGAAGAGAATCCATCCCGCTCAGCTTAGCTACTCATTGTGGTTCCCTGTGGCACACAAAACAGAGTTTTAGCTTGATACTCATGGCCTTCAATTACCTAACCCCTACCTGACCTTACTGCCACTGTCTTTCTTTACATTGTCTCTTATCCTCTACCTGCTGGTAATGCAGATTACTCATCTTTCCTATTCCACACACATTTGCCCCCTTCTTTTAATAAATGTTATTCAAGTTGTTCTGTTTTGCCTGGAATAGCTTTAACCATGCACATATTTAAATTCTGCATATTTAAACCCTAAGTAACCTTTAAGTTACTCTCAAGTTACCCTTCCCACCCTCCCAGTTGGAATTCATTTGTCCAAACAATCACTCACAGCATTTGGATCTACATTAACATGTTCTATCTTGCTGGAGTAATTTATACTTATCTACCACCACCACCCCTTACCACTCTGAAATCCTATGAAATGGGAACCTCAATTTATCCTTTTCAGCTTCCCCTCCCCCTATAAACCATAGCTCAAGGCTTGCACAGAGCATATGCTCATAAATACTTTAGTCCAGTTCTGAATAAGGCTCAGCTCAGGCTTTGATCTCTGTTCCTAACACAAACTAGGCCAAGTTATTGACATTTTATTAGTCATTTATACTTTAGTGTAAATGTGGTTCCAACATTTTCATGAGACTGTTGTAAATATTACAGAACATGTGTGCGTGATGACAAGGGTCAGAAGGCAGAATTGAGATGATAAAGGGTTCCACTGATAAAAAATTCCCCTCCATTCTCTTAGGAGACATGAACTTCACTGAGGTGTGTCGCTCACTGCTGCCTGTGAACTTGTGACCAAGGTGGATTCAGAAGTAAAAGCTCGCAGAAGAAATCATTTTTTAAGTAACTACATTTCAGTATCTCCCATTAGACCCCTGAATCCCCCTCCTTCTCTTTGGCAAATTCTTACCCAAAGAGCTCTCACCCAGCAAGTGGTTTCTTCCTTTTTAAGTTCTTCATTTCATTCTCACATGGTTCTTGATTTCAGCACATTTACCATCTTGTGGCTAAAGCCTTGCTAATAGAAAGGGAACCTTCCTGTGTATTTGCATTCAATCTTTAGGATAAGTCTCATTATGATATCATGTCCTATAGGAACTTAAAAAAAATAGCGATTTGGAGCTCTCCCTATGGTTCTAATTGTCTGGTGTCATAATTCACATGCATTTGCTTTCAAACCCACCACCTTCTGGGCCCAAGGGAGGGTCACATGACCACACTGAGTGACCTGGTGGGAACACCAAGGACGTCCAGAATGACAGTGCCATGTGATGACAGAACACTAAATTTGCCTTCCACCCGGGCAGCTTTGAGAGAAGTGCTACAAAGGGGGCTGGCCAGCTGATGAAACTTTCAAAGCCTTAGATCCCTGCAATTTTATCTCATCCCAAGTAAATTCCTTTCTGAGCTGAGCATGTTCATGTAGAGACATGGAAAAGAGTTAGAGTGATCAGCAGGTCCAAATCCATGCCATCAGATGATCTCCCAAATATCTAGAATTAATAGTTCAGTGGGAAAGGAATAGTACTTGGAGCCAGTCACAGTTTTAAGGCCTGTGAGCCTCAGTGGTCTCATAGGTGGGATGGAGATAGCTGGAGACTCCATAGAGCTGTGAAAAGAAGAACCAGGTGAGTCGGTTGCCTAGCACAGAGTCAAGCTCATAGGACATGCTCAAAATATATTCTTCCCCCGTCATCCTGCCGTTCCCTTTCTCATTGACTCTACCTATAAGTAGGGATTCCATAGCCTCATTCAGTCATCCATCCCAGAATTTCACTCTCCTGATAAAGGTGGAGAGAGCAAACACTCCTCATCCAGGGCCCCTCACACCTAGTGCTGTTTCCCTCCAACCCATGAGCCCTCCATACAAACACCAAACTCCACTGTCATTAATTTTCTCCCCCACTCCTCAGGCTTCTCACCACAGCATAGAGAGGAAAAAATAAAAACTGAACAAATGATTTCCAATGTAAAAATCTGGCAAGGGATCTGGCAGTGCTGTTCAACAGAACTTTCTACAGTGATGGCAATGTTCTGTATCTGCACTGCCCAATGCAGTAGCCACTAGCCAGATGTGGCTAGGGTGAATGAAGAACTGCACATTTAGATTGATTAAATTTTTAAATTACTATTTTCAAATTTAATTTTAATGAAATTAAATAGGCAGGTGGCTACCATATTGGACGGCACAGATGTAGACCAATGTTTCTCAAGCTTCAATGTACATATCCTCATGGGGATCCTGTCAAAATGCAGGTTGTGATGTGGTAGGTCTGGAGTGGGACCTGAGATTCTGCATATCTAATATATAATGCTGATGCTGCTGGACCAGAGACCATACTTTGAGTAGCAAGGATCTAACCTATATTATGCAAAGAACTGGTTTTCGGAAAGAGACAGCAACCTGAAAAACAACAGAGAAAGGATATGAATAGATAGTTTACAAAAGAGGAAATCCAGAGGGCTATTATGCATATGAAGATGTCCAAATTCATTAGTGATCAGTGAAGGCAAAATAAAACAACACTATTTTATCACTTAACAGCTGTAAGACTGGCAACGATTAGAAGGCTGGATGTCACCAAGTGTTAGTGGAGATGTGAGAGTACAGGAGTGCCATATCCTGCTGAAAGATGAGTGAGCTGGTGCAGCCATCCTGGAAAGCAATCTAGCTCAATTGACTTAAATGATGTAGTTGCATACTCATGACCCAGCCATTCATTTCCTGAGTATGTATCTCAAAGAAGTTTTCACACAGGTCATGTAAGAAGGTTGTGACAAGTAAGCAGAGCCAAGTTAGGCATCCAGCACTGGGGCAGTGGATGGTAAAATGTGGTGGGTGCACAGCATAGGATACTATCCAGCATTTGGAAGCGATATTTGCAATGGGCCTGTAGCAATACTGATGGGTCCTAAGATGGTATCACTGAGCGAAAGAAATATGAATCAGAATGAGACATACAATACCATGTTCAGAAATTAAAGTACCTGCTACAAAATCACCAGTCCTGTTTTGTAAAAATACATTTTAGATGTATCTATTGTATACAGTTGGAGTGAGGGGGCAGAATGGGAGTATGGAATGGGGATAAAAAGGAAGAAATGGGGCTTCCCTGGTGGCTCAGTGGTTGGGAGTCCACCTGCCGATGCAGGGGATGCGGGTTCGTGCCCCGGTCCGGGAAGATCCTACATGCCGCGGAGCGGCTGGGCCCGTGAGCCATGGCTGCTGAGCCTGCGCGTCCAGACCTGTGCTCCGCAACGGGAGAGGCCACAGCAGTGAGAGGCCCGCGTACTGAAAAAAAAAAAAAAAAAAAAAAAAAAGAAATGAAGCAAGATAGGACCTTGCATGGACTGTGAAGATGTGGCATGTAGCAAAGGAGAAGTCTGGAATTCAGTACCCTCAACAAGCTGGCCCGCATGGCCTGACCAGCCTCATCTCCTACTGTGTCCCCCATGTTAACCCTCCCTAGAATGCCGGCAAACTGATTCTACTGCTGTCCTCCAGACATGCATGGGCCATTCCTTCACCGACTCCTTTTCCAAGAGTGGAATGTTTCTAATCCCCTTATGCATGTGAACCCTGGGCTATTTCCTTTGGGAAATCTCTCCAATCATCAAAACGAAAACGAACACCTCTTTCTCTGACCTCTGCCATGCCTACATTCTGCACCTCTCTTTTGGCACTGATCATACTGATTTGCATCCTTGGCTGCTATTTTTGTAATGACATAAAACTAAGCAAAAGAACAACCAGGGCATCAACAACAACAATACCAGTCCCCGGAGCCTGTAAGCTTCTGGAACACAGGGTCAGTGTCTCGCTTCTCTTCCCGAGCCTCATCAGGGTCTATCACTATATATTTCAAAGACCTGCTTTACAAGAGCTGACTGATTAGGTTAACCCTCATCTTAAAAACTATTTCTTTATGCAAAAAAAGTGCAGTATTTAGTCCTCAAATTGAATAAGTCAGGAGTGTGTGGAAAAATAGAGTTTGCAGACCAGTGTCACTAGTGATCCCTATAAATATTTTTATATCCATTAAACTAAAGCAATAAAGATAAGACACTCTGTAAAGATAATGTCAACAGGACTTTATATATCCGAAAATAATCATGATGAACACTGTTCAGTTAATCACAATTTACCATTGCTTATTGTCTAGAATCTTTTCAGGATATCTTTCTTCAGCAGTTTTAATGTGGTGCTTGTAAATTTGACATTCTTTGTTTATAAACACTGGGCATGATAATAACTGCCATTTGTTGAGTATCTACTCTATTTCCAGCTGTACAGACTTTAGCTCATTTTTCTCCTCACAACACTGTAGGTTATACTGTCAAATCCCCATTTTATAGCTGAGGAAACAGAGGGTCAAAAGCATTGAAGTAACTCCCTCAAGGCCATCAGCTAGTGATCAACCAAGCAAACCTGGTTTCAAACCAGGTTCGTTTGGCTCCCAAATCCAAACCCTTTCTACAATCCACTCCTGCCAAGGATTTTTCTAGTGTGTCTGATTCTCCAAGCCAATGTCTATTTGATATTATGACTCTGAACATCTAAGTCATAAAAAGTGGCCTGTGATTTATATAAATCAATGGTTCTCAAATGCATATGCACTTCTAGGACTATGATTACAGCTGAACTGGTCTGGGGATACAGTTTTAAAAGCTTCCAGGTGATTCTAATGTGCAGCCAGAGTTGAGAACCACTGACACAGACTCAGAACAGGTGCCCAGATATAAGTCTACATACATTGGAATGGGAAGGGACTTGTATAATAAAGTTGCCCTCTTGTACAATATAGGGAATATAGCCAATACTTTATAATAACTATATACAGAGTATAACCTTTAAAAATTGTGAATGTATTGTACACCTGTACAATATTGTACACCTGTAACATATAATATTGTACTTCAACTATACTTCATATTAAAAGTTTAAAGAAAAAGAGATAAAGCTTTGATAGGTTTTTCACAAAATTTAAATAACGACACAATACAATAAATATAGTATTCTAAAGCTGAAAAAATAAAGTTGCCCTCAGCCCTTTTTCTAAATTAAATCTCTGTAAGGACAAGTTTGCCATCATTTGTTCTAATACGTGACTAATTTTCTCTCATCTTTCTCCAGCTTCTTCTTGCCTTTTTGGAACACAAATATCAAAACAGGAAATAAATATTCTGTTAAGAGTCTGATAAATGCAGAGCATCAGAGCAATGATAGTTTCAGGACTCCCTTGGTCAGGGTAGGCTAGCTGCTGTAACCAACCAACCCACGTCTCAGTGGCTTAAAAGATAGAAATTTGTTTCTCATGCTCATAAAGGTTCAGCAGGCTGCCTTCCACAAAGTGACTTAGGGACCGAGGCTGTCCACATCTTTGCCATCTTCTACAGCCTCTGACCCCTCTGTTGGATCCTTTCTATCTGGCTGGCAGATGGGGAAGAGAAGTACATCTTATGAGGGAGGATTTTACAGACCAGGCCTGGAGAGTTGCATGTCCTTTCTGCCAACATTGCTGTTTAACTCAATTCAAGGTTGCTTATGACCTTCAGATGTTTCCCTGTAACTTTTATCCAAGTTGTCTTACCTATTTTAGAAAGGAATTCACATATTTCTTGAGAATCCACTTTGTTGCAGGTTCTAGCTAGTTATGTTTCATATGTTATCTTATTACGTTATCAGAATAATCTTGTGAGGGATGTGCTGTGTCATTATTCCCATTTTACAGAGGGTATTGAAGCTAATGGAATTTAAGTGGCCCAACCACACTTAGATATCAGATGCTAGAGCTCAGGTCTTCTACTACTTTCCATTGGAGTGTTTGGCTTTGATTTTTAAGAGCATTATATCGAAAGCTGCTCAAGATGTCAGATTACAAAACAATAATTTACAGAGGTAGACAGACTCACTTTCCCACCTTGCCTCCCGAAACTGTGCAGAGTTCCCTGGGTCTCTCCACTGTGTGCATGGTCACCTCAGTTAGAATGGCATCAAAACATCTCACTCTTAGTTATTCTTTAATATTTGTTTGAAAATAAAATCAAAGGCTTTTGATATCAAAATCTAGTTCATTCATTATTAATGATTAATTTTAATTTAATACAAATCCTACAGACAGGTGTAGGATTAAGGTGGATTGTCTCAGAGTCTTTCAACCTCTAATAAATCTGTGTGAATATTTTGGCCCCATTGACAAGACGTTGCTTCATTCCCAGAGTGAAGATTTTCTGTATTTTAACCGCCAGAAAGAAAGCTCTAGCCTGGGAACATTTCCCCCCATACCCAGCCAAGTCTCTCACTTCAAATCTCTTCCCACTCAATTCTTACATATCCAGACATTGAATCCAGCCTATCGATCCTCCCAGTTCTGCTTCTGTACTTCCTAAAAGAGATGCGGTTAGACCTCTCATTCACTCATTCAACACATTTTAGTCACATGCTCACCTGGAGCCAGGTGTAGAACTAGATGCTGGGAGGGACACAGTGATGGAGAAGGCCCCAAAATTGCTTCAATGAGCTCACAATTTATTGTGGAGGAGAAATACGCAACCAGCCATGACATCCCCTGATATTCACTCAAGGATAGAGGTGGGCTAAGAGTTATGGGGACAAAGAGGAGAGAGAAACTAATTCTGCTGGAGAAGGGAGAAATGAAGTGGCATTGGGAGTGACATTTGAAGTGAGCGTTAAGGGAGGGTGGGAGATTTTAAAACAGAGAATGAGAGGAAAGGCATTCCAGGTCAAAGGAATGGCATGACCAAAGGCTCAGAAGCACATGGCCTGGAATGGCCAGTAACTGGGTGAAGCTCAGACATGGTGCTCAGAGATGAGAGCAGGAAGAGAATTTGCTAGTGGAAGCAACTGGAGTCATTACAGTTTACTGTTGCTGTTATTATTTTCTTGTTGCTATTTGTTTTTGATATTTTATTTCAGAGAATAAATAGAAAAAGAGCATCTGCAGCTAGGAAGACCAATGAGGAGACTGCTGCAACAATTCTGAAGAGGAAATGATGAAGGTCTGAATGAGATCTTTGGGGCAAGGGAGGAATAACAAGATAGAAGAGTCATTTCAGAGATGGAATTGGGAAAACTTGGTATCTCCAAGGGATGGAGGAAAGGGAGCAGCAAGCAGTGCCTGCCTCCCCCATCTTGGGACTGGGCACTGGCAATGTGGGGGCACACTTAACCCACAGAGCCAATGTTGGGGAGGTCAAGCAGGAAAAGGACTGTGATCAGTGAAGACAGGACTGGGGCTGTAACAGAAGACAGTGTCTGAAGCAGCCACCCTGAGTTTCTGGTGGAGACCAGTGGATAAGAACCCCATTGCAATAGATACCTGAATGTTGACTGTGTCCTTTGCTGATGACATAATGATGAGACAGGCAGTAACATTTGGTTTTAAGACCAGGAATCTGATGACTGGCCCCAACTCTGATCTGCCACTAGCTGTACAACCATAAGGGTCTAGTCACTTAATTTCTGTGTTTCAGAATATTCATCTTTAAACTAAATCTTGTAGTAGATAACCTCCAAGGCAGGGTTCTAAACTCCTTTTCTGAGGACTGGACCTAGCTCATAATGAAAGATCCACAGAGAAATAGGGAAAATCAGCCTAGTATCATATAAATATTTAGGGAGACATACAATAACTAAATAACTAGAAGGTTGGATGGATGGATGGAGAAAGAGGAAAAAAAAAGAACTACAAGGTTGAAACTACATTTTCTGCAAAGGAGTTTCTTTTATTCCAAGGATATATTTTTACTTCATTTTTGGTGTTAAAATTGTTCTTTCTTTTGTTAAACAGTGGTAGGAGTTGATAGCATTTTTTTAAACGTTTAGTTTATAAACTTTAAGGTTTTTAAACTCAAACTTTCCAGATTCTGTAGTTCTCAGGGATTTTTTTTTTTTTTTTTTCATTAAAAAATTTTCGTATTCTGTATAATTGAACAGCCTGGGAGCCAATTTCCTAGCATTTCTCCCAACTGTAGAGGCAGGGGCCAGGCTACAACAGCAGAATATTGTTTTCTTTTTAGAGCACCTGCCCCTGCCCCTCACCCTCACCCTACCCGCTTGAGCAGCTGTTATCCAGCGAGCACCAATGGCCCACTGATGAGTGGAATGTGATCCCATCCCAACCCAGAAATTAGGGGATTTGCTTCTGGGGACCTTCAAAGAGAATCCACATTTTTTTGGTCTTTTCTCCTTTATTCCTTTTATTCTCTCTCCTGCACCAAAAACAAAAAATAAAAGAAAAAGAAAGGCAAGCAAATCAGTGGGAGGACAGAAAATTTGTTCTCCAGATGATATTTCTGTTCATCCTGGGATCCTTTAAACGTCCAACATCCCAAACCAACCTCCCCCCACCTACCGCTGGAGCTGAACCAAGGTGTCCTGTTACATGGCCATAGAACTGTCGGCCAGGACACATTTTTTTCCTTCCAAAGAGTGGTTTGCAGTTGGAAGGTATAGAGATTGGTTATGCTAAAGCTTCAGTACATGATCAGATAACACAGATTAAGTTGATGTATGACAGGATCTCACCGTATAGGGCAATTGTAGGATACCCCAACTGAAACCTCAGAAGATACAACCATTTTCCTCCTTCATGGAAACTAAAGACGGTATCACAAAGTTATACACTCTCCCTAACCCTACAGTGTACCGACTAATCATAATAGACATACTAAATAATAGCTATTATTTTTCTGGCATTTACTATGGACAAAATACTCTTAACACCAATCTCTAAAGTAGAAATTATTTCTCTCTTAATTAGATAGCTGAGACTCAGGGAAATTAGTTCCTTGCCAAAATTATATAATTAGTCAGTAATGGAGATGGGATCTGAATCCAGATTTGTCCAGTCACAAACCCTAATTATGGCACAATCCAGAGAGCCCCTCCCCCATTGTCCCAAGGTATGAAACCATTGCCAAAGCATAGCAAGACAATGGCGTGAAGAGATGGTCCCTCTTGCAATCTGACAGAGGAGCTAGACCTGTAAACAACGAGTTAGACTACAGGGCACATTCAGAGGAGGGTTATGATGCTGTGGCAAACAAGATGCATTGTTATCTCAGAGAAGCCTTCCATCAGGATCGACATTTGAGGATCAGATGCTTGGGCTCTGGAGCGACTCAAAGTTCCTTCAAATAAAAACACCAAGATTATTATTTCACAAGAAAGATAGTCAAAGTCATGTTCAAAGGCAGAATTTAGCTTTCTTTTTATGAAACCAGGCTATTAGTTTTTAGTAGAAAATTATCACCTTTTTCCAGATGAGCTTGTTTCTGAGGTAGCTAGTGAGGAAACCACCCTCAGCTCTCAGTATAGGTGACCGAACTGCCTCTGGGCACTGCCATAAACATCAGTAATAAATTTAGGGCCTACCCTGCAGCTTCAAAGATGGCAAAGCACAATCAAAGATGGATTTCCTTTGAAAGGACGAAGTGGCTTGAAGAGGGGCAGGGTGAGAGAATCAGTGAGGAAAGGGATACCCATGGTTTCTGACTAGTACAAGCAGCAGGACTGAGGTGCAGCATTAAGACAAAGGACCAGGTAACCTGGGGGAGAAAACCCAGTGTGGTTCAGAAAGTCTTGTGAAGACAAATATAAAGTTCCAGGTGGAGGTGAATGAGGTTAAAGGAGGATCTCTTAGTCAAAGATGAGAGATATGAGTGTGTTTCAGTGCTGCTAAAAGCAGAGAGGGAAATGTTGAAGACACAGGTGAGAGGAGAGACAGCTGATGATATGGGGCTACTAAGGTGATGGAAGGATGGCTCAGGGGCACCGGTGGAGGGATGAACCATGGCACAAGGGGAGATGGGTGGGCATTATGGACACAGGGCAGATGAATTTAATGTGCTGCTAGAAATTAAGGGCTGCTTGCCTAGTGTCTTTTATTTTCTCTGAAAAGAAAGAATTGAGACCATCTGCTGAGGTGTAAGACTTGAAGGGTGTACAGAAAGTTTAAAATAACCACTACAGAGATGTGAAAGCACTACAACATTAGTAATATGGTGATATTCTGAGCAGTGCTAGGGGCCAGACTGAGTCTAGGTTGGAGACAGTATGGCCCACAGCTGTGCAGCTTCATGTCATCCGCCATCCCTCCACCATGGGGGCCAGGAGCCCAGGAACAGAAGTTGGGGGTCCCACCAGATAGGTGGGTACAATAATCAAGCCAAGAGATTAGGGAATTAAGGAGGGAAGTGAAGTGAGAGGACATTCCATGCTGCAAGAATATAGTCCTGCACTCTCTCATGAATTATGTTAGAACACTGGACTCAGTCATAGGGGCCCAGGGCCTTCAGGTGGCTTCAGAGACACTACTAGACCCTGAACTAGACTCTCCTCCAGTCTTTCCCTGTGCCCTTGTTTGTTTGTCCCTGATTGAATCCACAGTATTTCCAACCTTCCCCCATCCCCAGGAATAGCCATTGGGACAGTGTTACCTTGGCCTTTATTTGGGGGTCTTGGGAGTGAAAAATACAGATGTCCATGATCTGGGAAGAACTGGTTTGATTTAAATTCCTGGAATTTAAATTGGTTCAAGATGGTGGAGTAGAAGGACGTGTGCTCACTCCCTCTTGCGAGAGCACCAGAATCACAACTAACTGCTGAACAATCATTGACAGGAAGGCACTAGAACTCACCAAAAAAGATTCCCCACATCCAAAGACAAAGGAGAAGCCACAATGAGATGGTAGGAGGGGCACAATCACAATAAAATCAAATCCCATAACTGCTGGGTGGGTGACTCACAAACTGGAGAACAATTATACCACAGAAGTCCACCCACTGGAGTGAAGGTTCTGAGCCCCATGTCAGGCTTCCCAACCTGGGGGTCTGGAAAAGGGAGGAGGAATTCCCAGTGAATCACACTTTGAAGGCTAGCAGGATTTGATGGCAGGACTTCGACAGGACTAGGGAAAACAGAGACTCCACTCTTACAGGGCACACACAAAGTAGTGTGCATATCAGGACCCAGGGGGAAAGAGCAGTGACCCCAGGGAAGACTGAACCAGACCTACCTGCTAGTGTTGGAGGGTCTCCTGCAGAGGCAGGGGGCAGCTGTGGCTCACTGCAGGGACAAGCGCACTGGTAGCAGAGGTTCTGGGAAGTACTCCTTGATGTGAGCTCTCCTGGACTCTGCCATTAGCCCCAACAAAGAGCTTGTAGTATCCAGTGCTGGGTCACCTCAGGCCAAACAACCAACAGGGAGGGAACTCAGCCCCACCAATCAGCCGACAAGTAGTTTAAAGTTTTACAGAGCTTTGCCCAACAGAGAAACACCCAGCACTATCCACCACCAGTCCCTCCCATCAGGAAGCTTCCACAAGCCTCTTAGACAGCTTCATCCACCAGAGTACAGACAGCAGAAGCAGGAAGAACTACAATCCTACAGCCTGTGGAATGAAAACCACATTCACAGAAAGATAGGCAAAATGAAAAGGCAGAGGATTATATACCAGATGAAGAAACAAGATAAAACCCCAGAAAAACAACTACATAAAGTGGAGATAGGCAACCTTCCAGAAAAAGAATTCAGAATAAAAATAGTCAAGATGATCCAGGACCTCAGAAAAAGAATGGAGGCAAAGATTGAGAAGATGCAAGAAATGTTTAACATAGACCTAGAAGAATTAAAGAACAAACAAACAGAGATGGACAATTCAATAACTGAAATAAAAAATACACTAGAAGGAATCAGTAACAGAATAACTGAGGCAGAAGAATGGATGAGTGACCTGGAAGAGAGAATGGTGGAATTCACAGCAGTGGAACAGGATAAAGAAAGCAGAATAAAAAGAAATGAAGACAGCCTAAGAGACCTCTGGAACAAAATTAAATGCACCAACATTTGATTTATACAGGTCTCAGAAGGAGAAGAGAGAGAAAAGGGACTCAATAAAATATTTGAAGAGATTATAGTTGAAAACTTCCCTAACATGGGAAAGGAAATAGCCACCCAAGCCCAGGAAACACAGAGAGTCCCAGGCAGGATAAACCCAAAGAAAACAGACCAAGACACATAGTAATCAAATTGACAAAAATTAAAGACAAAGAAAAATTATTGAAAGCAACAAGGGAAAAATGACAAGTAACATACAAGGGAACTCCCATAAGGTTAAGAGCTGATTTCTCAGGAGAAACTCTAAAAGCCAGAAGACAGTGGCACTATATATTTAAAGTGATGAAAGGGAAGAACCTACAACCAAGATTACTCCACCCTCAAGGATCTCATTCAGATTCAAAGGAGAAATCAAAAGCTTTGCAGATAAGCAAAAGTAAAGAGAATTCAACACCACCAAACCAGCTCTACAACAAATGCTAAAGGAACATATCTAAGTGGGACACACAAGAGAAGAAAAACACCTACAAAAACAAACCCAAAACAATTAAGAAAATGGTAATAGAAACATACATATTGATAATTACCTTAAACGTGAATGGATTAAATGCTCCAATGAAAAGGCACAGCCTCGCTGAATGGATACAAAAACAAGACCCATCTATATGCTGTCTACAAGAGACCCACTTCAGACCTAGGGACACATACAGACTGAAAGTGAGGGGATGGAAAAAGATATTCCATGCAAATGAAAATCAAAAGAAAGCTGGAGTAGCAATACTCATATCAGAAAAAAATAGACTTTAAAATAAAGAATGTTACAAGAGACAAGGAAGGACACTACATAATGATCAAGAGAGCAATCCAAGAAGAAGATATAACAATTATAAATATATATGCACTCAACATAGGAGTACATCAATACAAAAGGCAACTGCTAACAACTATGAAAGAGGAAACTGACAGTAACACAATAATAGTGGGAGACTCTAACACCTCACTTACACCAATGGACAGATCATCCAAACAGAAAAATAAAAAGGAAACACAAGCTTTAAATGACACAATAGACCAGATAGATTTAATTGATATTTATAGGACATTCCATCCAAAAACAGCAGATTACACTTTCTTCTCAAGAGCACACGGAACATTCTCCAGGATGGATCAAATCTTGGGTCACAAATCAATCTTCAGTAAATTTAAGAAAACTGGAATCATATCAAGTGTCTTTTCTGACCACAATGCTATGAGATTAGAAATCAATTACAGGGAAAAAAACGTAAAAAACACATACGCATGGAGGCTAAACAATACGTTACTAAATAACCAAGAGATCACTGAAGAAATCAAAGAAGAAATCAAAAAATATCTACAGACAAATTACAATGAAAACACGACAATCCAAAATCTATGGGATGCAGCAAAACCAGTTCTAAGAGGGAAATTTATAGAAATACAAGCTTACCTCAAGAAACAAGAAAAATCTCAAATAAACAATCTAAACTTACACCTAAAGTAAATAGAGAAAGAAGAACAAACAAAACACAAAGTTAGCAGAAGGAAAGAAATCATAAAGATCAGAGTAGAAATAAATGAAATAGAAACAAAGAAAACAAAGCAAAGATCAATAAAACTAAAAGCTGATTCTTTGAGAAGATAAACAAAATTGATAAACCACTAGCTAGACTCAAGAAAAACAGGGAGAGGACTCAAATCAATAAAATTAGAAATGAAAAAGACAAGTTACAACAGACACCACAGAAATACAAAGCATCCTAAGAGACTATTACAAGCAATCCTATGCCAATAAAATGGACAACCTAAAGAAATGGACAAATTCTTAGAAAAGTATAACCTTCCAAGACTGAACCAGAAAGAAATAGAAAATATGAACAGACCAATTAGAAGTAATGAAATTGAGACTGTGATTAAAAATCTTCCAACAAACAAAAGTCCAGGCCCAGATGGCTTTATAGGTAAATTCTGTCAAACATTTAGAGAAGAGCTAACAACCATCCTTCTCAAACTTCCAAAAATTTGCAGAGGAAGTAACACTCCCAAACTCATTCTATGAAGCCACCATTACCCTGATACCAAAAGCAGACAAAGATACTACAAAAAAAAAGAAAATTACAGACCAATATCACTGATGAATATTGACAGAATAATCCTCACAAAATACTAGCAAATAGAATCCAACAACACATTAAAATGATCATACACCATGATCAAGTAGGCATTATCACAGGGATGCAAGGATTCTTCAATATACACAAATCAATCAATGTGATACACCATATTAACAAATTGAAGGAGAAAAACCAGATGATCTTCTCAATAGATGCAGAAAAATCTTTTGACAAAATGCAACACGCATTTATGAGAAAAACCCTCCAGAAACTAGGCATAGAGGGAACTTACCTCAACGTATTAAAGGCCATGTATTACAAACCCACAGCCAACATCGTTCTCAATGTTGAAAAACTGAAACCATTTCCACTAAGATCAGGAAAAAGAGAAGGTTGCCCACTCTCACCACTATTATTCACCAAAGTTTTGGAAGTCCTAGCCACAGCAATCAGAGAAGAAAAAGAAATAAAAGGAATACAAACTGGAAAAGAAGAAGTAAAACTGTCACTGTTTGCAGATGACATGATACTATACATAGAGAATCCTAAAGATGCCATCAGAAAACTACTAGAGCTAATCAATGAATTTGGTAATGTTGAAAGATACAAAATTAATGCACAGAAATCTTTTGCATTCTTATACACTAATGATGAAAAATCTGAAAGAGAAAAAGGAAATACTCCCATTTACCATTTCAACAAAAAGAATAAAATACCTAGGAATAAACCTACTTAGGGAGATAAAAGACCTGTATGCAGAAAATTATAAGACACTGATGAAAGAAATTAAAGATGATACCAACAGATGGAGAGATATACCATATTCTTGGATTGGAAGAATCAACACTGTGGAAATGACTATACTATCCAAAGCAATCTACAGATTCAATGCAATCCCTATCAAATTACCAATGGCATTTTCTACAGAACTAGAACAAAAAATCTTAATATTTGTATGGAGACACAAAAGACCCCAAATAGCCAAAACAGTCTTGAGGGAAAAAAACGGAGCTGGAGGAATCAGACTCCCTGACTTCAGACTATACTACAAATCTACGGTAATCAGGACAATATGGTAGTGGCACAAAAACAGAAATATAGACCAATGGAGCAAGATAGAAAGCCCAGAGATAAACCCATGCACCTATGGTCAACTAATCTATGACAAAGGAGAAATATACAATGGAGAAAAGACAGTATCTTCAATAAGTGGTGCTGGGAAAACTGGACAGCTAGATGTAAAATAATGAAATTAGAACACTCCCTAGCACCATACACAAAAATAACCTCAAAATGGATTAGAGGCCTGAATGTGAGACTGAAGGCTATAAAACTCTTAGAGGAAAACATAGGAAGAACACTCTTTGACATAAATCACAGCAAGACGTTTTTTGATCTACCTCCTAGAGTAATGGAAATAAAAACAAAAATAAACTAATGGGACATAATGAAACTTAAAAGCCTTTCCAAAGCAAAGGAAACTACAAACAAGACAAAAAGACAACCCTCAGATTAGGAGAAAATATTTACAAACTAATCAACGGACAAAGGATTAATCTCCAAAATATATAAATGGCTCATGCACCCCAATATTAAAGAAACAAACAACCCAATCAAAAAATTGGCAGAAGACCTAAATAGACATTTCCCCAAAGACATACAGATGGCCAAGAAGCACATGAAAAGCTGCTCAACATCACTAATTATTAGAGAAATGTAAATCAAAACTACAATGAGGTATCACCTCACACCAGTTAAAATGGGTATCATCAGAAAATCTACAAACAACAAATGCTGGAGAGGGTGTGGAGTAAGGGAACCCTCTTGCACTGTTGGTGGGAATGTAAATTGATACATCACTATGGAGAACAGTATGGAGGGTCCTTAAAAAACTAAAAATAGAATTACCATATGACACAGCAATCTCACTACTGGGCATATACCCAGAGAAAACCATAATTCAAAAAGACACATGCACCCCAATGTTCATTGCAGCACTATTTACAATATCCAGGTCATGGAAGTAACCTAAATGCCCATCAACAGACGAATGGATAAAGATGATGTGGTACATATATACAATGGAATATTACTCAGCCATAAAAGGAATGAAAATGGGTCATTTAAGGACTGTCAGACAGAGTGAAGTATGTCAGAAAGAGAAAAACAAATATCGTTTATTAACACATATATATATGGACTTTAGAAAAATGGCACAGATGAACCAGTTTGCCAGGCAAAAAGAGAGACATAGATGTAGAGAACAAACACACGGACATCAAGGGGGGAAATGGGGGGGTGGGTGGTGGGATGAATTGGGAGATTGCATTTAACATATATACACTAATACATATAAAATAGATAACTAATAAGAAAGTGCTGTATAAAAAAATAATAAAATTCCATAAATAAATAATAAATAAATTCCTGGAATTCCCTAGAGAGAGTCTGACAACCTTGGTGTGGTGAGCATTGCCCTCTGAGGAAGGCGCCATTAAGACCCTCATAAGCCTCAGGGCCCGATTGTACTCTCCTTGGTATGCATCCTGGACTTTATGGTATGAACGTAAAAAAGGAGATGGCCTTTAGCCAAATCGCTCCAGGGACCTGCTCAGTTACTGGGAGTCCCTGGTTCTCCCCTAAAGCTAGGAAAAGCAACCCTGGAGGGGAAATTGGTGCCTTTGAGGGAGAAGCCGAGAAGCCAATCAACCAGCTGATGCCGATAAGGCGTGACTAAGCCGAGAAGCCAATTAACCAGCTGATGCCGATAAGATGGTGACTAAGCAAATTCCCTGCTTTAGGGGGATATAGATGGCTATGCTTTATTATTAAACTTGCCTTGCAACCATCAGTTGCTTGTGCCCTTCTGATTCCATACCTTGGTGCGTTCAGTTCCCTACCCCCTCTCGTCGATTGTTGCTACACTTTGAGGACCCGCTGCGGCTGGCAGCAAGTGGCGCCTGAACAGGGACCTGACAAGAGGGACATCTGAATCTCGGTAGGTGAATCCCCGGAGTGAAGGGTGAAAGTGTGGCCACATAGTAAAGTTGATATTAACTCGGGGCAATAGTCAGAAGTAAAAAAATATGGGACAAAAAGTATCCAAGAACCAACCTGAGATCACTGATCAAGAGAAGGAGTTGTCCACCAGTGCTTTCCAGGCTTTCATAGCTGGAAATTATGATGTCTGTCTGCAACATCTTGCCTGCCTACAAGATATAAACAAAGACGATTATAAAATAATTTTGAACACGGCAGTAGCTGAGTTTTTCAAAAGTAACCAGATAACAACAGATAGTTTAAGACAGACACTTAACCAACTGAAGAATCAGGTGCACTCGGCTGTTGAAGAAATGGATGGACTACATGATCTTGAAAACAGTATGTTGTATTACAATCAAGCAGTCATCCTGTATCATGTCCGACAGTATACAGAAGCCATATCCGTTGGTGAAAAACTTTATCAGTTCATAGAACCTTTTGAAGAAAAATTTGCCCAAGCAGTGTGTTTTTTGCTCGTAGACCTGTATATATTAACCTATCAAGCTGAGAAAGCTTTACATCTTCTTGCTGTTCTAGAAAAAATGATTTCACAGGGCAACAATAACAAAAATGGAAAGAATGAGACTGGTAATTACAGCAACAAAGATGGGTCTAATCATAAAGCTGAAAGTGGAGCTCTAATAGAAGCTGCAAAGTCAAAGATGCTATTTTTGTGTTGAAGTATATGTAGGAGGACAAGGGACTTCACTGGCCGGCCATAGTTTAAAGGTAGTTAAAGCTGTTACAAGCTTGAAGTTTCCCTCCTTTTTTCCTTCTGATTTTCCCCAATCTGATTTTGAATTCTCAAATCTGGTGCACCTTAAATTATAATAATGGTACCATTCTAATTTCTTCAGTTTCTGTTACTGATAATAGTTTGGTTTTTTATAAACATTGGGATTTGGGGAAGTTTGCATTGTCTTATTCTTATCAACCGGTTATTACTTGTGTTACACCCTCATATGCCTTGCTAATAGGAGATTTACAGATTGAGTTTATTTCTGGTTCCTTAGGATATAATATAACTTGTCAGAATTGTATTTTTAGTACTTGCATTCTGCCTATGAAAGGAACTTTTTCTGTTATGATGTTAAAACAACCTTCCTATGTAATGCTGCCTGTAAATATTTCTGAACCATGGTATCATAGTACTAGCATGCAAGCTTGGCTAGAATTATCTGAAGCTTTAAAAAGACCTAAACGATTCATTGGAATCATATTAGCCTTAGCCCCTTTAACAGCCACAGCCGCTACCGCCGGTTTAGCATTAAGTAAAACTGTACAACAAGCACATTATGTTAATCAATTGTCTAAAAATACCAGTATTGCATTAGCATTACAAAGTCATATTGATACTCAACTAAAAATTGAGGTTGATGAGTTAAAAAATGCTCTCATAGGTTTAGGAGACCAAATTATGGCTTTAAAATTGAAAATGCATTTGATTTGCCATGCTAAATATACTTGGATTTGTGTGACTCAACACGCTTATAATGAAACTGACTGGGATTGGAACAAAGTAAAAATGCACTTTGTAAGTGTATGGACTGATGGACACATTAGTTTGGACATACAAAAACTTAATGCAGAAATACAAGCAATTCAAGAAGCTCATCTACAAGAAGACGGGCCCCAACAATTAATTCAAGGACTCTTGGATCAGCTTCAATGGTTAAACCCAATGCATTGGTTTCAAAATGGACTCACAGGATTGATTACCGTGGGGTCATGTGTATTGTTGATGTTAATAGCCTTACCTTGTTTTTTACGCTTTATTGTTGGCCGTCTCGCTGCTCTTCGTCAGGAGGTGTATGGGTTGAAATTGCATTATCAAGCTTTAAAAAAATAAAAGAGAGGGAAATGTGGCGAGCATTGCCCTCTGAGGAAGGCGCCATTAAGACCCTCATAAGCCTCAGGGCCCGATTGTACTCTCCTTGGTATGCATCCTGGACTTTATGGTATGAACGTAAAAAAGGAGATGGCCTTTAGCCAAATCGCTCCAGGGACCTGCTCAGTTACTGGGAGTCCCTGGTTCTTCCCTAAAGCTAGGAAAAGCAACCCTGGAGGGGAAATTGGTGCCTTTGAGGGAGAAGCCGAGAAGCCAATCAACCAGCTGATGCCGATAAGGCGTGACTAAGCCGAGAAGCCAATTAACCAGCTGATGCCGATAAGATGGTGACTAAGCAAATTCCCTGCTTTAGGGGGACATAGATGGCTATGCTTTGTTATTAAACTTGCCTTGCAACCATCAGTTGCTTGTGCCCTTCTGATCCCATACCTTGGTGCATTCAGTTCCCTACCCCCTCTCGTCGATTGTTGCTACACTTTGAGGACCCGCCGCGGCTGGCGGCACCTTGGAAGATGTGTGAATTGCTATTGTTGTTGTTCCCTGTTTTCTTAGAAGGAAGGTGGATTTGCATTTTAATTTTTAAATTATGATGTAATATGTCAACACATGCTTCACATACATTTTATAAAATTAGAGATGTATATAGAGGTCAAAAACAGTAAAAGTACTCCTTTACCCACAGCCTGCACCCATTTCTCTCTTGCCAGTAGGTAACTACAAGTAACAACTTGGTGATTCATCACTCCTACCTTATTCTGTGCCTTTACAACTTTAGATATACACTTACATATGAATATACATATCTATATTCATGTTTTTCATAAATCGTATCAAGCAATACATATTTTTCTGTGATCAGTTTTTCCATGCCATATAAATTCCTTTTTCTTTTTAAAATTTTATTTTGGAATATTTAAAAACAGAAAATAGAAGATTGAGTATAACAATAACCTATGTACTTGCCACCTAGATTTATGTAACTATTCATGTTTTCTATATTTCACCAGATTTTCTGAAGAAATGAAGCTTTGCAGATAGAGTTTACTTGCCCTTCTTAGCCCACCCCAGTCCTATTCCCTTCCTTAGTTTCCCAGAAGAAGCCACAATCTGGAGAAATTGTTGGGTATACTTAAACATTTTTTTTTTTTTAAACAACACATGTATGCTTCCATAATCTAATTATGGCATTGTTCTGAGAGTTTTAAAAATGCAGAAATGGTCTCATACTGTACATGGCTTTCTGTGACTTAATTTTCTTATTAATTTTCTAGATGTATCTATATTAATACATGAGTGCTAATTAACTTTTTTTAATTGTTGGATTTCTTTGAATTTATGACAACTGCTTTATCCATTCTTCTTTTGGTAGATATTTAAGTTGTTTCCAATTTTTGTTGTAACAAACTCTGCTGCTGTGAACATAGTCCATGGCCCCTTGAGCAGATGTGTGACACATGCCTGTCCTTTGCAGGACTCTTCAGAACTTTTATTAACAATGAATATTAGTCCACTGTTAATTTTACTGAAAAAGTGACATGTTCAGTCGAAGAATACAAAGTATCTCTGCAAACAGGTTATGTTGCTTTCTTTGCAAGTGTTGCAGGTTTTAATGAGTTCCCAATTTCCAAGAAATTGGAAGTGAGGAAATAACATCATCTGCTGAGATTAAAAACTCCCATCCACCCACAATGGATCACAACAAGGATGTTCACAGTCCCTTGAGTGAATGACTCCCAAGCCAGGCAAGATTTAACTGTAACCTGAATGAAACATTCATGTTCTGAAGAACACAGCAATCAGAAACGGCCCTGTCTTCTGGGGAAACAGAAAATGGGAAGCTCTGGGGCAAAATTCAACAGTGCTAGTCCAGCTGTTATACAAATATAAGGGGAAGCCTGAATACAAATTTCTAAACCAACTCTGCAGAGAGATGATGGGTACATAGTGTTATTCCTTATTCAATCCTGATATTCCCTATTTTCACCCCGATTATCAACCAAAGATTACACTGGGCATTAGGACTTTGAGTGTTTCTAGTTACATGCCTTACTTTAAAAATGTAAAGTAATGAATTGGCATTTTGATACTATAACATTTTCATGCATATTGTTCTTTTAAGTCCCACTATGAACAGGGTCCCTTCTCAGAATCTGATAACCTCAGGTATGGAACTGAGACCCTGAGCTCCAGAACTGACTGGTGGTAAAATATAGGTAATGAATGCACCTGGATGGGTGCTTGGTCACATCACTCTGGCTCTCTTTTCCTGGGTCTACAACATACATGGATTCTATTGTGACCCCATGCACATGGTTTCTAGTTTATATCTTCTGCGTTCCAGAAACCCTGAAGAACATCATGTATCTTTTGTCTGGCAAACACAAGTCATGGTGGCTCCAAATCCCAGCAATTATGAGGAGGCAAAATATCAGCTAAGTGGGTGAGCCTAGTGCGTATGCCTCAGCTTAAAAGAAGTTACTGCACCTCTGGGAAATTAAAGTGACTTAACCTTTTCATTGTATTGTATTTTTTCTTTATACCTTTATGCAGTTTTTCCTGTTATACATTTATACCATCTTGATGAAAAATGGTTATGAGAAATAACATAAGCTAGATATTGAGGGTTATTTGTATGTGGCTTAACTGGTGTTCAAAACATCAGGAAGAACACTTCAAGGGATGTAAGGAAAAGCCACATTTTTGGTTTGTGAAGTGAGAGCATTAAATGACCCATCTTGCAGAATGCTGGGTGAAATAGGATGGTGATTAGAGCAAAGAAAAAGGAACTGTGGTTATATTCTACCCTATGACCACTTTCCCACCAAATAATAATAGTTGTGATAATTACTAGTTTGTTCAGATAAGAATTTGCGTCTTTAAATGTGTGTAAATCACCAGCAATCCCTGCTGTTTTTTCTGATGTTTTGGCATCACATTAAAAAGTTCCAGATTTTTAATGAAGGTCAGATTCCTTCATAACAGGAAAACATCTGTCATAAACACTATACAAATATTTACAGGGCTAGGCTGGGTAGTATGCAGTCTCCCCTTCCTAAATGGAACTGTGTCCCCAAGGGCAAACACAACAAGCAAACAGCAAACAAAGCAGGTCACAGGGCACTGATATGAGGGGCACTGACATGCCATCAACATGGAAATTCTCCATGTTGGACAAAGAAAGCACATTGTAGGTAGTTCCCAGTTTTTTGAGGTTCTTTGATAGACTCTTGCTATATGTTATTCAATGAGGGTCTCTCTTCCTTTGTTCTTTTCATTGCAGATGTTCTCTTTTCTCCATGAGGGATACCTGAGCCCCAGATGTGTTATTTTTCCTTGATAAACTCCACACCTCTATTTTGTCTGATTTAATTCAGTATAGCATTTTCATTTTACCCCACATTGAGATAACATTTATCTCTAACCAGGAATATCTACATCAGTAATGCCAAAAAAGAAAGGGACTGGAAAGATTTGATCAGCTTCTCAGTAAAAAAGACAATAGAAACAACAGAGCCTTAATGAAAAGAAACACCATCTGTCTTCCAACCTCTGTTCCTCAGTCCCGTGGTCACCACCATCACACAAAGTGGCTCTCCACATGTAGATCACTATTCTCTACCCGTTCTCTATAAGTCAGTGGATGAAAGGTAGAATTTTGCTTTTGATGCTGTAGTCAACCACAGTGACTTACATGAACTCTAAATTAATGATCATTTCCATCAGCTTTAAGGTTTGTGAATCCATAAAAAGGTCAGAGTCTAGGTGTCACAATGCTTTACTTAGCAATCAGTATCAGCCTACTCTAGGAAGGCACGAATCCTTGATTTGCATACTCTCCCATTATTCTGATTTGCTACCTTTCACCCCAAATGTGGGAAGAAGATATAGTGTGAGTTTGGAGACTGGCAGACAAAGGGTCTAATTCCAAATCTGTCACTTCTTGCGTAACCTGAGCTCATTAATAAATTTCTTTGCCATCAGTTTTCCATACCTTAGAAATGGAGTTTTTGCAGTTGTAAATGCAGTTGTAAATGTTGTAAAAACACTTAGCCCATGTTTTAAGCCCAAAAAGGACTCAATAAAGAATATTTCTTTTTTCTGCAATTCTATTCCCTCTCCTTCCATTTGCCTATACATTTTAATCCAAACTTGTAAATAACTCATGGGTCAAAGATAAAATTAAAAGTGAAGTTAGAAAATATTTTAACCGAATGAAATGAAAATACAGCATATCAAATGTGAAGGACACTGCTAAAGCAGTACACACATAGAGAGGAATGTATGGCACTCAAATGCATTTATTAGAAAAAAATGAAAGTTCTCAAATAAATGGCCTGATTTTCCAACTTAACTCTCTAGAGAAAGAAGAGTATATTAACTCAAAATAAGCAGAAGAAAAGAAATAATGAAAGACAAAGTCCAAATCAATGAAATAGAAAACAGTGAAATAATCAAGAAAATCAAGAAAATTGAAACCTGATTCTTTGAAAAGATTAACAAAGTTGATAAATCTCCAGCCAACCTGATCAGGAAAAATGAGAAAAGACACAAATTACCAACATCAAGAATGAGGGAGGTGACAGATACTACAGATACTAAAATAATAGTAATGGAATATTTTGAACAGGTTTATGCTAATAAATTCAAGAACTTATGTGAAATGGACAAATTTATTGAAAGACACAACTACCAAAGTTCATTCCAGATGAAATAGACAACTTGAAAACCATATGCCTATTTTAAAATTGAATTTTTAGGGCTTCCCTGGTGGCGCAGTGGTTGCGAGTCCACCTGCCGATGCAGGGGACACGGGTTCGTGCCCCGGTCCGGGAAGATCCCACATGCTGCGGAGCGGCTGGGCCCATGAGCCATGGCCGCTGAGCCTGCGCGTCCGGAGCCTGTGCTCCGCAACGGGAGAGGCCACAACAGTGAGAGGCCCGCATACCACCAAAAAAAAAAATTGAATTTTTAGTTAAAACATTTCAACAAGCAAAATTACTTTCCAGCAAATTCTATCAAACATTTTAAAAAGAAAGAATATCAATTTAAGACAAATTGAAGAGAAGGGAACACTTCACAACTCATTCTATGACATCAAAATGAAAAAGATACCCAAGCCAAACAAATACATTACAAGGAAAAAAAACTGTAGATCAATGTCCCTCATGAATATAGATGCAAATATTCTTAAATTTTAACAAACTGAACCCAACAATATGCAAAAAAGGATAATACATCATGACAGGAATAGGAATGCAAGAATGGTTTAACATTAGAAAATCAATCAATGCACCATACAATCATCTCAATCAATGCAGCAAAAGTATTTGACAAAATCCATCATCAAAATCTGATAAAAGCTCACAACAAACTAGGAATATAAAAAAACATTTTTAATCTGACTAAAGAGATCTACAGAGACCTATATCTAACATCGTAGTTAATGGTAAAAGATCCTATGCTTTCCCCCTAAGGCCAGGAACAAGGTAAAGATGTCCACTCTTGCTATTTCTATGTCATGAAGGTTCTAGCCAATGCAACAAGGCAAGAAAGTGGAAAAAGATGTCCACACTGGAAAGAAAGAAGTGAAATTATCTTTATGCACACATAACATAAAGTCTATATAGAAAATTTTATGGAATCTACAAAAAATTGCTAAAATTAATGAGTAAGTTTACCAAGATTATATAAGATCAATGTATAAAAATCAATTGTATTTCTAAATACTAACAATGAACAGTTGGAATTAAAAATTTTTTAATACCATGTATAATAACAAAATATATGAGATAAGTCTGACAAAAGAAATGAAAGACCTGTAGACTGAAAACCACAAAGTATTGCTGAGAGAAATTAAAGAAGCCCTAAGCAAATGGAGAGATACACCTTGTTCATGGATGAGAAGACTCAATACTTTAAAATGTTAGTTCTCCTCAAATTGATCCCAATCAATATCCTAGCAGGCTTTTTATAGAAATTGACAGTCTGAGTCTAAAATTCATACGGAGATGCAAGGGACCTCAAAGAACCAAAACAATTTTGGAAAAAAAGAAAAAAATTGGAGTATTCACACTGCCTGACTTCAAGACTTATTATAAGGTCGTAGTAATCAAGACAAATGTGGTATTTGTTTTAAAACAGACAAATATACTAATGGAACAAAATGGAGAGTCCAGAAATATACCCAAACATATATGATCAACTGATCTTGACACAGGTACAAAGGCAATTCAGTGGAGAAAGGATAGTCTTTTTAACACATGATGCTGGAACAATTAGATAGCCACATGCAAGAAAAAAAAGAAAAACAAAAAAAGGAGCCTTGTACCAAATCTCACACCACATGCAAAAAATTAACTTAAAATAGATCATGGGCCTAAATGTAAAACTTAAAACTATAAAAATTCTAGAAAGAAAAACAGGAGAAAATCTTTGTGACATTGAGTTAGGTAAAAATTACTTAGATACAACACTGAAAGTACAATCTATAAAAGAAAAATTTGATATATTGAGCTTCATCAGAATGAAGAACTTCTGCTCTTTGAAAGACATTTATTAAGAGAATGAAACAAGCCACAGATTGGAAGGAAATATTTGCAAATCATACATCTGATAAAGGAATTTTACACAGAATATTTTTAAAAACACCAAAAACAATAATAAAAATCTAAGTGTTTAAAAATAAGTGAAAGGTTTGAGCACATACTTCACCAAAGAAGACATAGGAATTGTAAGCAAGCACACAAAAAGATGGCCAATACCATTAGTCACTATGGAAATGTAAAGTAAAATCACAGTGAGATACCATAATATATCTATTTAAATGTCTAAAATTAAAAAGACTGACCAGGGGCCTCCCGGGGCTTCCCTGGTGGCGCACTGGTTAAGAGTCCGTCTGCCTATGCAGGGGACACGGGTTCGTGCCCCGGTCCGGGAAGATCCCACATGCCGAGGAGCGGCTGGGCCGGTGAGCCATGGCCGCTGAGCCTGCGCGTCCGGAGCCTGTGCTCCGCAACGGGAGAGGCCGCAACAGTGAGAGGCCCGCGTATCGCAAAAAAAAAAAAAAAAAGACTGACCATTTAGGATGGGTAACAACAAGAACACGAACAAATACAGCGAGGCTGGGAATGCAAAATGGTATGACCACTTTAGAAAATAGTTTGTCAGTTTCTCGAAACATTAAATATACACCTAACAAAATATCCAGCCATTCCACTCCTAGGTATTTACCATGAGCAAAGAAAACACAAAGATTTACACACATATGTTCATTCCAGCTTTATCTGTAATAATAAAAACAAAACAAAACAAAAAACTAGAAACAATCCCAATGATCATCAAAGTGGATAAACAAATACCATATGTTTATATAATGGAATACTGTTCAACAATAAAAAGAAGTGAGCTACTGATACACACAATGACAAAACGAATCTCAAAATATAATGCTGACTGAAAGAAGCCAGATTAAAAAGAGTAAATGTTTTATGATTCCACTCACATAAAATTTTAGAAAATGCAAACTTATCTACAGTGACAAAACACTTCAGTGGTTGCCTGGGGACATGCAGTGAAGGGGAGAGGTGGAGGGAATTACAAAGGGGCACAAGAAAACTTTTAGGAGTGATGGATATGTTCACTATGTTGATTTTGGTGATGGTTTCACAATATAAACCTTACCAAATTATACATTTCAAATACTCCAGTTTTTTGTAAGTCAATCATAGCTCAATAAAGTTGTTAAAATTAATTAATTAAAAAACATTATCCAAATATCAGTTAAACATGAATATCCTAAATGAGGTGCACATGCCCTGATGAGTTGGTCAGTGGAGACTGACTTCATCCTGGCCTCCCAGTTTGGGGCTCACTTTTGTTTTTTCTTGTGTAGCAGTTGTTGATACTGTTACTCTATTCCTCTACCAGCTGTGTCTCTGGTTGGGGAGGTGGGTAAAGGATCTCATGTGATCCCACAGATTCTTCATACCCTCAAAACAATTTTGAGGTTCCATCACCCATCCTCCCATAACCACTTTTCAAATGAATAATGATCATTTTAATTTTTTTCCAAAGTATTATTACTGCTCTTTTTATTAAGCTGGTTGTGGGTACATGGGCATGTGTTTCAATATTATTATTTTTTTAAAGCTGTATCACTCTACTGTATACATTATTTTATGTGTATTATTTTATTTTAAAATTTTTATACAATTTTTAGAGGTTACTTTCCATTTACAGTTACTACAAAATATTGGCTGTATTCCCCGTGTTGTACATTCTTGAGCCCACCTAGCCCCCAGTAGTTTGTACCTCCCACATCCCCACCCCTATTTTGCCCCTCCCTCCCACTGGTAACCCCTAGTTGGAGTACATTATGCTAAGTGAAATAAGTCAGACAGAGAAAGGTAAATACTGTATGATATCGCTCATATGTGGGATTTTTAAAATATAGCAAACTAGTGAATATAACAAAAAAGAAACAGACTCACAGATATATAGAATAATGATTGTTTTAAATGCTGCCTCTTATTAAACATCTACTATGTGCCAGGTAGTTGACATGTATTAGTGCAAATGCTCACAACAATCCTATGATATATATAATTTTCTCATTTTTCAGATGCATTAACTTGACTAAAACTAGTATTGATAGTAAACAGTGGGGATAGGATCAGGACCTAGACTTGCTCACTAAAACATAACTCGCCAGATAAATTCCTCGTGGTGGCAGATAAATCAGTGCTCTGGTGGCAGCACAACTGTCATCCTTGATCAAGAAAAGAGACAAACCAGATAGGAGTGGAGCACTTGGACTTGCCCCCCTCTGGGTGTTTTCCCCTTCAGGCTTCAGAACTGGCCTTTGAAAAACGTTTAGCCAAGTCCTGAATGTGTTTTACCAAACACTTCTTCCCTTGATTTTTAAACCCATGTGTTATTTCAGGAATAATAGAAACCATATGTCTCTGACATATTTACACTTAAATCATCAAGATGTTTTGTCAGAACTTTTTGATGTCTTCTGAGATTTTTTTTTTTTAATGAGACCCTCCTAGAAGCAGCAAGTCCCCATCACAAATAAACAAATTAAAACAAGAAGAAGACTGACTCAAGGCTGGCCGTGTGAGACAGACTTGAGACTGGGCAAACTGCATCACCCTTCCCTTGTCTCAGGAGGAGATGAGAATAGAATTTGGTTTCTGGTGGTCATTTCAGAGTTTAATCCTGTTTCTAGCTTCAGCTGAAACCATGAAAACTTGCATTCAGTGAGAAACTCTACAGATCAGGTGACATTGCAAAACCTGTTCTTAGAATATTGGAAAACCAAATGCAAAAGATAGAAGGCAAATCAATGTACCAGTTTATGAGATTTGATGAAGCTTAAAGCCTAGATTGAAAGACCCCTGAGAAAATGACCCCTTTGCAGAAGATGCGATCACAGTTGTTCAGACAAGCTGGCCCGTGTTATCTCTAACAGGTGTCCCAGCACACCAATAGCCTAGAACCTTCCTTTTGTTGGGGATACTGTGCTGAGCTCACCCACAGATCACACAGCCTGCTCCCCTAGAATTTCTCTGAAGACAAAGATATGTTAGTGTTTCCAAAAGTCCTTTTCATAGGGTCAAGTACACTGGAGAGAAGCCAAGTGAATTTTGAGAGTCAAGGCATTGTTCTCAGAGCATCTCATGGCATCACCAGGATTGTGCTGGTGATAACTGGACAGAAACAGGTGCTGGTTTCAGATCCCAGCCCTGCTACTTAACCAGCTGCGTGACCTTGGCCACGTCTTTAACTCTGCAGCTCCTTCATCACTAGAAGGATGTAAGAATGGGTTGGTATGTGGATTCGTAATACTGACACGCACATAAGAGGCTTGTAAATAAATTGAAGTTTTTATTCTAACACCTGAAAGAGTGGAGAGAAAAATCTTTAAATGTTGATTCAGAGGAGCAGCACTTTGTGCTTCAAGATCTTGCTAATGCACTTCATAAAACACATTATAAAAATATATACAACCATTAAATTTAAGAGATGACATCATGGTCCAGTGTCATGCCTTCCCTGCTCAGAATCCTCATATGCACTACTTAGTTTTCAGTCCACTAACAAGTATCTGTTTATCACATAAGGCACTGTTTTCCATATCCATAGAGTATGGATTATCCATGTCTGTGTATTTTGATATTTTCTGTGTTCTTAAGAATTTTAGAGCTGGAATGTTGCCCAGTTTTGTAAATGAGGAGGAAACTGAAGTCAGCAATGTCGAGGGACTTGTTCAAGGTCACAGTGTTATTTATTAACGTTTGTGGATGATCTTCCAGGCCAGTGTTCTTGCCACATCATGCCAGTTTCCAATCTGCAGTACCCTTTTTGTTTGTTCTTCTTTTCTTTCCTTTAAGCACATTACTGTATTTAAAACATAACCCAGAATCAATGTGCTCTATTAAAAAAATACCCTTGTCAACTCCACGGTTGTACCTGGCCCTCTCAGCCTAGGCTTGTTTCCAGAGCGTGAGGAAAGCTCCGTCCTGGGGGAACTACTCAAAGCACGGGGCGAGTGGACTGTTAGGAACACTGCAGTCGGCTGACACATGGGGCCGCCTGCTTGTGATTTCTAGAAAGCTCGAGGGAACTGATGGGTTCGGGAAACATTTCTGTAGAATTTTGCTAACAGAAAAAAGAAAAGGAATCTGGTCTATGTTAATTGACAGATTACTCCAGAAGAATGTCCAAAAATATATAAATTGGCCAATTCAAGAATGTCTGGAACAGGGAACTTTGCTGAGATGCCCATGTGTGTTGAGGAAAAGTGATGACGTTTGCATTCAAGCCAAACTCCAGAGTCACGGTTTCCACTTTTTATCCATTCCCACTGCATTCTCATATGCTTTTCTGACTTGGGTTTCCTAAACTGGGTTGGGGGTAGGGCTGGGGCTGGGGTCCACACGATCTTGATTCCTGTTAGCCTTGGTTAAATTTACCCTTCTCTACTTCACCAGGCCCATGTGGCCAGTGGCTCCCAGAGGCCCCCCACCTCTGTGCAGCAAGAGAACTCGGAGCAAAATAAGAAAAGGCTGAGCTAGCTTAGGGCCAGGACTCACAGATGTTTCCAAGGGAGGAATTGGTCTCCAACAGGCTCAGCAAAGGGGAGAAGTGGTCTCCGGTTGCATGAAGGGGAAAAGATGAAAGCACATGCTTGGAGGAATATTGCTGCTTGAGGGAGGGCTCGTGTGAGCGTAGGACAGCTGGGAGGACCCCTGCCTGCCTCCCAGGCCATGCCATGGTTTTTCGGACAGCTTAGCCGGGGACGCAGCCCAGCTGTTCCCAGCTGGGAACCAGGTACCGAGTGGGGAAATGTGGGAGGCCCATGAGGACATCAGCTACCTACCCCCAATGTCAGCTGTTTGCTCCCCTCAAGGAAATGCCTGTAAACTTGTCCCTTTTCTTCTCTGTCTCTTGGTCAATAGTTATAGGTACCTAGATTTTAGGATCTGTGGCTACATAACCTTTATTTTACCACTTAGACATCATGGATGCCTTGGTGCCCCACCTATAACCCATTGGCACTCACAGGTCTATGGCTTAGTTTCTCACTGCAGCCACCGAGGACCCTGCAGAGGGACTGCTCCACCACATGAACACGCTCTGCTATGTGTCAGGGAATTTACAGATCCAGGGGGCTGCCCACACCCAGTGACATATGGACACATAAACCAGATGGAACAATTCTGGGCAGTGTCCTATAAAGAGTACCAGCAGGAATGAGCAACAACCGCCCTCAGGGGTAAATAATTCTCTAGCCCACGCTGTACTGGCAGCCCCCCAATCTTCCATCTTTCTTCGCTACACTCACCAATGCTTCTGGGGATCATTGTCCAAGTAAATGACTCATTTAAGAATACTTGGTTTAGGGTCTGCTTCTGTGGGAACTTAACATAAAATATTAAGTTTCTGTCATTCAATAAATACTTCTTGAACACAAAGGATTGTGATACACAAAGGATTGTGCTAGACACCAGGGGTGCAGAGAAGGAAGAAGTAACAGGAGACTGAACAAGACACACTAACTCAGTTCCTGTACTCCGCACTTGTGTAAAGGGGATAAAGGCAGATGTTGTTTGTGCATCATCTGCCTTTATCCCCTTTACAGAAGTGCGTACAACGTATGTCAAGTAGCAGAAATTGTAAAGTTCCATAAAAGAAGAGAAAAAATTACTATGGAAATTCAGGGAGGAAACATGGATGTGGCTGGGGGCTTAGAAGGGGAATTGGGAAGGCTTAGCGGGAAGGCAGAGTAGAGCTCCACCTGATGGCAGGGCAGTCACTTGGACAGGTAGACACAGGTGATGAATGTCTTCTCCGAGAAGAGCTGACCACGTGAGGGCACCACTCTGGCACTGCTGGCAGATCCTGGTGAGGCTCGAATCCCTAGGCTGACCAGTCAGCTTGGGTGAGGGGGCTGTCAGGGAGCTCAGCTCAGAAGCAAACAGGCTTTACTGGACAATTCAGCCTCCCATAGGGAGTCTCTTGAAAGTAAGTCATTTTATGGTACAGACAGTTCTCAGGCAGGGAGGGAGCCCAGAGACTGTAGTAACCATACCTTTACTTCTGCATTCTGATGGTTTGACATCTGGAGCCTTGCTGATTTTGAAGGGACTGCCCCTCCTCCAGTTAACCAGTTCCTAGAGATAGAAAACAATTTGCCCACAAGCATACTTTACAAATATAAATCTACACTGCAACCACCTCCTTTATGGGGCTTTCACTCTCTGGGTCACTATCTGCCTGTCCTACCACCCCAGGACCAGGTACCAGAAAACGCCCCTGTGCCCCAGAGCCTGCTGAAATTATTCAAACCAGCCAATCCTAGTTTACCCTGCTTCACACTTTCCTTCTCATGGAAACCACAGCAAAGGCTCTTGCCCACATTTCTTTCCTCTCGCTCCACCTCTTGACCAGCCTGGTGCTTCCCCGTGTGGCCCTTCATGGTATGGCCTGCCCCCTCCTCTTGGGCTCTGTGAGTAACAAATCATCTCTTCAGCGGCACTTATCTCCTGGTCTGTTGGCCTTACCATACCTCCAATTTTCTATTAATACCCTACATTTTAAAACAGAGATTCACAGAGCAAAGGCAGTAAGAAGATTTTAATACCTACGTGACCAGAATAACTTGTACCCAGAATATATAAATAATGCCTACAAATCAATAGGGAAGACAGGCTATCCAATTTTTAAAACATACTAAAGAATTGAGTAGACACATTATAAAAGAGAAAGTCAAAGTGGTAAATAAGTGTATGAAAGGGTGTGTGATACATCATAATACCAACAGTTGGCAAGGATGGAGAGGAACTGGAACTCAGACTGCTGCAACCACTCTGGAAAATTCTTTGTCAACATCAACTAAAGCTGAACATACACATCTATTGTAACCCAGCAAATCCACACCCGGGTATAACCCGCAAATTGGTCAGATTAAAATGTCAGTAAATTAAAACTTTGCAGAAATCTTCAAAATCTTTTAAACAAATGTATATATATATTCACCAAAACACATGTACAATATTAGAATGTACAGAGCAAACTTCTTTGTAATAGGTTCAAAGGAAAATACAAATGTTCATCAACAATAGAATGGATACAATAACAGAATGTTCCTACTGAGGAATATTATACGATAAGAACAAATTATACCCACATGCAGCAAGAAGGGATCTCACAAACACTATGCTGAGAAATACAGATGACACTACAGAGTTCATATGAATGATTCTATTTATATAAAGTTCAAAATATACATATAAAGACAGAGCTGGCCTGTGGTGACAGAAGACAGAACAGTGGTTACTTTGGGGAAGGAAATTGTCTGGGATGAGGAACAAGAAACTTTTCTGGAAGGCTGGTAATGTTTTATGTGCTGGTCTGCATATAAGTTACATTGTCCCATACACTCATGACTTATATACTTGTATGTATCTTATACTTCACTGTAGAGAGTTACTAGAATAATCCCTGATCTGCCTTCCTATCAATTTATTATGGAGATCCCTCTACATCTCTCTCAACAATTAGTCATTCACTTTGTTTCTGCTTAAACTCCTCTCAAGTAACAGACAGGCAAGTAGAGAATTCTTTCATAACAGAATTCAGAAGACGAGGCAGAGAGAATTCTAAGAAGCAAATCACCAAATGACTAATTTGCTGAATATCTAAATTCACCTATAATCTTGTAAATATATTCATGAATATATTCTTGAACGTAATAACAACACACTTCTGGATGCATTCATGAATTAACCAGGCTTCCATGCTTCACCTTTGAGGATATCCTTCTTCCATTTGGTAGTTTTTTTCATGTATCTTTGAACATCATTTTTATTGTTCCCAATTTGTTCTTTTTTTCCCCATCCTTTCACCAAGGCCTTTTCTTAAATTTGTTTTTCTAATAGTAACATTACTATTTTAGTAGCGTTACTATTTTATTTCTAAGAAAATAGTAAATTTTAACATTTTAAATTCTAATGAAACATCATATCCTCCTTCAAGGATTTCTATTTATGGTGAATGGTGTATTAATCTTACATGGAAACATACACTTTTCTGAACAATAAATATGTTCATAAGAAGCACAAATCCTACTGTATTCCTTAATAATTACTTAAATTGCTACTCTGAAAAGAATCAAAAATCAAAAAAATGTAATTTTGTAGATATCTCCAAAAGTGATAAAAACTATATCATCCAATATACATTTCTTTAAATTATATAAATAATTAAAATTTGTAACAAATAAACATAAATTATTGGAGAAGTTAGTCAAAGAATTCTACAATTGCTAGAATTTTTGGTGAATGGAAAAATGGCTTTTAAAAGATTTCAGAACTCACAATAAACTGAAAAATTCACACAGGAATAACTGAACTGAAAGTAATTCAAAAAATGTTATAAGAAAGATCATTATAAATACTGAGAGTATGAAAGGGAACCTCTTCACCTTGGGAAGGCCTGAACACAGAAACATAACCACTGCCATCTTCCTTCCTCACTGTCTTAACATGCTAATGGGTCTTCACCACATTTCACTTCAGCTTGTGCTTGACAGTAGAAATGAACCCCCAATTTGTGGAGAGAAAGGGACAAAAAGAAGAGGAAGAGAAGGAAAATGTATTCAAGGGACATTTATTATGATTTTCTCCCACCTTTATTGAGATATAATTGAGATGTAACATTGTATAAATTTAAGATATTGATTTGATACACTTACCTGTTGCAAAATAATTACCACCAGTAGCCTTAGGTAACAGCTCCATCCTGTCACATAATTACCATTTCATTTTTGTGGTGAGAAGGGATATTTATTGAACACTTGCTCTATGAAAGACACTATAAAATTGTTCAAAGATAGTTAAAGCTTTCAAGGTACTAATAACAAATTATTATTATTATTACGTATGCACTCACTTGGCTCTGTCTTCAGCCCAACATTTATCGCTTTAATCCTCACAACAGCCTTATGAGGTGGGTACTAGTATCATCATGACCATTTTATGGATGCAGTAACTGAGGTACTGGGGGTTGAAGTAACTTGTCCAATGTCACGCAGCTTGAAAGTGACAAAGCTAGGTTTGAACCTTTGTAGTTTATGCTGCAGAATCTTTGTGCTCTGTGTAGACAGTGATCAAGCTTAGGGCATGTGACCACTTAGTAGTAGCTCCATCAAAGGGTCAGCTGAGAAATAAAAGGAGACAAAAAATCATTTAGCTACTTGACAAGAAAATTACATAAAAGTAAGCCTTCAGATGAGCTTTGCGCTCTGCCTTTCCATGGTCAGCCTACCCCTATTATCTTTTATCGGTGCCCTCATTACCATGTCAAATTAAGAGATGACATCAGCTCTCTTCTGCTGTCACTTTGCCACTTTGCCCCAAGCCCTGCTCTCATTCAGCCAGGTTAAAGCATCTTCCTTAATTACCAGTAGGAGCTCAGTCTTGTGCAAGGAGCTCTCGGATGATAAATTAAAACAAGGGACCTCTGTTTAGTGCATGAACTTGGCCATCACAGTCACCTTCATTATGCTATGATGTCACCCAGGACCAGGGGGAAGTTCTAAGGGCTTAATCCCTGGGAGGCCTGGGAGGCCTGGGAGGAATGTGGAGTGGGCATCATGGCCTCGGTGCACCTCCTCTCCTGGGGAGAGCCAGCAACACGTGGGCGAAGGGACAGGGAGTGTCTCCAGTTGTGCCTTCTTTCCACTAGGGAAGCAGCACAGTGCAGTAGACCAGAGCATGGCCTTTTGGACCAGACAGGTCTGTGTTGAATCCTGGCTTGGGCATGACCTTGCTGTGTGGCCTTGGAGAAGTCTCCTCAGTTATTCCAGTCCATGGGGTAATGATATCTAGGTTTTAGGGTTGTGGGGAGCAAATGACATAGTGTGTTTTAGTGACTGTTACAGTTCCCAGGTGAAATAAGCACTTGGGGTTTCTGTCATGAGAAGAGAAACCCTGTTGTCATTAAGAGTATCTCCAAACTCCCCAGGAAAAGCAGGACCAGGACCTCCTGTGACTGCCCAAGCATGTCACCAAAGACCTGGTCTTTGAGCCTACTCTATGATCTTGAACAAGCTGCTTCACCTTTCTGAGCCTCAGTTTCCCCTTTTGCGAGATGGACCTCAGATCTGTGAGCCTTGACCCAGATAATGGATGTACGAGAACCCTGCCCAGTGCCATCATTTATTTCTAAATTGGGCTGGGAAACAAAGGTTTGGGAAGCACAGAAAAGGAGACTCATGATTTCTTCCCAACCATGTGAAAGCTTTATTATAACCAGCTTCCAGACAAAGTCTCTCAAACTACTCTGCTGAGCTCATGTTCTGTCACAGAAAAGTGTTGTTTTCTGACCCATTCTCTCTCCTCTTGCATCAGCTGCTGGGACTGAGTATTCACATTGGCTTCTAAACTCTCCACTTCCGGTTGATCCACATGGGCTACAAGCAAGAGACAGGAGTCCAAAGGTGAGCCTTGCCTGCATCCTTCCTCAGTAACCTCCACTGCTATCCACACACCACTGTTTCCACTGTGCTCCTGGTCACCCACCAGGTAAATCCTCAATCTGCAGTCTCCCTGGCATCCTCTCTGCCACGGCTCCAAGTTTTCAGTCTCTCCTCTGCTTGGGGGATGAGTGAGAACTCCCACAGCATGCACTTGAGAGTCAGACAGGCCCTGAGATTTTAGAACTTTGCATTCGTTGAGACTTTTGGAGCACACACACGTGCACACGTTTAAACACTCTCACACAAATACATTCATGTGCAAACATATACATACACACACCCTCCACCATCCACAGAGGAGACAGGATTTCACGGGAGTGGCATAGGATCAGTGGATGAGAGCCCCCAGCCTCTCGTGGCAGTTTTTGCAGATGATTATAGATGGGTTTTGAACAGTGAGGGGGAAAGCTTGGCACAAAGGCAGCTGTGAGCCATGTCACAGTGATGACTTAGAAGCTTCATTAGATCCAGAGTCAGCCCCAGTGGTGTGTGCTTATGGGAAATATCTCTGCCACAAAGACAAGACCACCCATACAAGCTGTTGCCTTCTTGCTTATCCACATCCTATTTATAGCAGTCGTTCTGTGAAACAAATGTTTCAACCATACATCTGCAAGCTTTTCTGGCTCTAAGCTCATTCCTTCTTGCTCTCAAGATGCACCACTAGGGTATTTCTAAGGGTAACAGGGGGATGGATGCACAGTCACCTCCAACAGAAACTCTGCTGAACCAGCCGCAGAATCCATGCTGTTGGAAAGTCAAGCCATATATGGTTCTCAAAGAAAGGGCATGGCTCCTGTCCCCTCCCAGGCCACGAGAAGACCCCTTCAGACATGCCGGCTGATGGAGACTTGTTTCCCCTGGAGTTGGAGTGGATGGGATAAGACAGAACATGCCCATGGCTGTGCCAGTTCTTCTTACTCAAGAGCCACGTGCTTTATCATGTCAAATGATGAAAATATTTTGTTTTCTACCTTGCTTGGGGGCTTCCCATTTTGGCAGGGATTACATGGATGCCAAAGCAAACCGTCTCCTAGGAATGTGAGCAAACTGGCTGTGAACAGAGCCCTCAAGATCCAACAAGCTGCTGCATTTTGAATCCAAGGAGTCACTGCTCACATTCTCTTTTTCTGGGGACTTTGCAGGGCTGTAATCTCCCCACTTGTGAATTTGATACTGAAGGTCGATTTTATAAGAGCTCTGACTCTGACATGAATTTGCTCAATCTTCTTAGAAAACATCTCTAAATTACCTGTGAATTTGTTTCTCCAGCTAAAAAGATCAGGATGATGCTTCACCTCTCACCCCACCCTCACCACTAAATACAACACAGGCCCCAGCCAAGCTCACCCAGCCCTGCCCCTTTGCCCTCGGGCCTTTGCTCATGCTGCTTTTCCCCTGCTCCCCCTAGAGCAGCCTCCTTTCCTTTCCCACTTCCCTTTAAGGTGCAAGACAAGGGCCACCATTCTACTGAAGCTTCCCTCAACCATCCCAGAAAAAATAAATTATCCCCCTCATGGTTTCCCCTGGCTGCCTTAACAAATACCACACACTGGATGGCTTAAACGATAGAAAGTTATTTTCTCACAGTTCCAGAAGCCAGAAGTCTGAAATCAAGGTGTGGCCTGGGCCAGGCTCCCTACAGAGCCTTTGTGGGAGAATCTGTTTCTTGCCTCTTGCAACTTCTGGTGGCTCCAGGCATCCTCGGCTGGTGACTCCCATCAAACCTGCCTGCCTCCCTCTTCACATTACCTTCTCTGTGTGGCTCAGATCTTTCTCTGCCTGTTCTTATAAGGACACATGCCATTGGATGTAGAGCCCACCTGGGTCATCCTGGGCGATGCCATCTCCACATCCTTAATTACATCGGCAAAGACCCTTTTTCTAAATAAGGCCCTACCACCCTGAATGTGCCCGATCTCATCAAATAAGGTCACTTTCAGAGGTTCCAGGGATTTGGACACACACAGATCATTTTGTTGACCAACTTTCAACCCACTATTACCCCCTAACCAAAAACCCACCACCCCACCCCACCACATACTATAGCCCCCCCAAATATATCTATCACTAAGCGATAGCACTGAGCACACTGAACCATAAATGCCTCCCCTTGCCACCACGATCAAGTCTTTGTGCTGCATAAACTCTGCTGGCTTTTGCTTTCAGATTACAAAGTCATTATATGCTTGTTACAGTAAACAAGCAGTAAAAGTAAAGCCAGAGTCTCCCGTGCTCACAGCCTAATCCAGTTGCAGGGTCTTGCCTCTGATCCTCAAGTGGCCAGACTTAGCACTTTGGTTTGTGTTCTCCCCACAACGTTAACACTTATACAAACATGCAAAATATATATTTATATACACCCACCCATACACATACCCAGGGCCTTTAAAAGAATTCTGTCAGCCTCTTTTGCTACTTAAGATTATATCATGGATGTCCCCCTCAGTGAGATAACTGAACCTTTTTAGTAGTTGCATAATACTCCACTGCATGGAGGCACCACGGTTTAATCAGTCAGTCCCATGTAGATAGATATCAGATTGTTTATCTGTCCTTTACCACTAAAAATATGGCCATGGAGCTTTCTCTTATGAATATGACTGGTACGTTTCTGATGATGATGATGAAGTTGGGGTTTTTTTGTTTTTGTTTTTGTTTTTTACATTTAAGGCTTTAGTACATCTAAACCAGTGGTTCTCAACTGGGGGCAATTTTATCCCCCCCCCCATGATGATATCTGGACACATTTTTGTTTGTCACAACTGGGGAGAGGAGGAGGCTACTGGCATCTAGTAGGTAGAGGGCAAAGATGCTGCCAAACATCTTACAGTGCATAGGTTGGCCCCCACAACAGAGAGTCACCCAAGCCCAAATGATAACAGTGCCAAGGTGGAGAATTCTGCCTAAAGTACAGTTTTGTAAGTAGGGTGAGGCAAAGGTCTATCTTTGTTTCATTTATAGGGATTGTTAATTATGTCCATATCCATTATTTATTAATCATTCTTTTCTCACTGAAATAAAATGTTATTTAATCCCATATTTTCTTCACATATATCTTTATTTCTGAACTCTGTTTTCAGAGCCTCTGATCTTTCCACTGATCTGTTTTTCTATTCTTGTGCCACTGCTATCCAATTTTGTTTAGCTTGTTATTTTTTATTACAAAATGCAGACATATACTAGGTATAAACTCCTTGTTTTTATAGCCTTACAACTATCAAACGAAATCTGCTTTACAAACTAAATGGAAATAAAAATCACAAAACCAGGGACTTCCCTGATGGCTCAGTGGTTAGGAATCCACCTGCCCATACAGGGGACATGGGTTTGATCCCTGGTCCAGAAAGATCCCACATGTTGTGGAGCAACTAAGCCTGTACACCACAACCACTGAGCCTGTGCTCTAGAGCCCATGAGCCACAACTACTGAAGCCTGCATGCCTAGAGCCCGTGCTCCACAGCAAGAGAAGCCACCACAATGAGAAGCCCACTCACCGCAATGAAGAGTATAGACCCTGCTCGCCGCAACTAGAGAAAGCCCGCGTGCAGCAATAAGGACCCAATGCAGCCAAATAAATTAATAAATTTATTTTTTAAAAATCACAAAACCAGTACACTTCAAATTAACACAAATTAAAAATGTGTTGCCATAACACAATTCCCGATCAGAATTGAACAAGGTACTGAGTCCTACAGGGTAGGTCCCTTCTAGCTGGGGATGCCAAGAATATTTGTCATGTGAAGACCTTATGCTATCTTGTTGTTTGACCTGATGTCAACTTTTGTTGTCACTAAGCCACAATGGTTTTTGGCATTCAACACAAACACATTGTCAGTGTTTTATATCTACCTCATTCTTATTAGCACAGGACTATTAAATCAGTGTTACTTATCACCAGTACAATAATAAATACATTGTAACCGTAAAAGCAAATATAACAAGGAGATTTTGTGGCAGTCCTTAGTTATCAGTGGCCATCAGATGACCCAGAATAGGATTATGTTTACTTTTTGCCATTATAATTTCAAATAAAAAACATTTTATGTTTGCAGAGAGAATTGTCAGATCCAAACAAATATCCACAGGCACCAATTTGAAAACCCCTCCATATGTCTTTCTCCTGTCATTTAAGTTTTCCTCCAGAGCTACCCACTGCCAGGAGCATGAGGGCTCACATGGTATTTTCCTGTCCTAGTTTCAGTGCCATACTATTTTGATTCCAGAAGTTTTATATCTGGCTCAGCAAGTCCTCTCTGCCATTCCTCAGTATTTTCCTTTTTCAAATTTTTATTAGAAAATCTTACACATTTATACTTTCATATATATTGCAAATAAAGAGGTACAATTCCTAATGCCCAATAAAAAAAAAAAAAAAAAAAAGAAGAATTCTGATGGGAAATGCCTTTCATGTAGCCAGTGATTTCATGAGGGTCCAGACTTGAGATGTGAAATTTTCCCTCCAAGAACATGGTATATTTCTCTGTTTGTTTCTACCTTGTTTTAAGTCCTTCAATACAGTTTATAGCATTTTTTGTTCTTATTAAATTTATTCCTGATTATTTTATAATGTTCATATGTATTGTAAATAGGATTTTCCCTTTCCCTTTTCTAACTAATTATTGCTATATCAGAACAAAAGGATTATTCACTGATTTTGTATATTTATATGTATATTCAACACATATACTTTATTAAAATCTCATGAATTCTAAATTTTTTTAATAATCTTTCAAGTTTTTAAAGAATAATTAGTATTTTCTGAAAGCAAAGATTATGTGGGGGATTTTTCATTCTAACATATACTCTTCTGATTGAACTTTCTAAAACCTTTGAACAATGTTGAACAATATCGGTGGTCATGGGCACTCTCTTATCTTTGAATTGTTGAAAACATTTTACCCCTTCATGTTTTGTTTATAGTCTTTAGCATATTTACTTAGTTTACTTCTGTCTAAACTGAGTTAGAAGAAGATGAAGAACATTCTTTAAACGTCATCACATGCTTCTTTAGAATCTATTAATACCATTATTTGTTTGTTCTCCTTTAATTGAATTAAGAATTATATTTCTAGATTTCTTGATGCTGAACAACTTTTTCAACAATAAACCCTACTGTGTTATGCTATAATATTCATTTTTTAAGCATTTTCCTGAACTTCCTTTGGTAATTTCTTATTCAGAATTTGTCATCTTATTCATATGTTGATTGTTCTATAATTTTTGTTTCAGTGCCATCTTTCTCAAATTTTGATACTAAGGTTATGACAGTTTGAAATGAACTGGGGAAACTGCCATCATTTTCTATATACCAAAAAATTTTAATAACATAGAGATTGTCTATTCTTTGACTATAAAATGAATGTTAGCTGTGAAAAGCAACAGAGCTTGGTAGATTTTTGGTATGTTTATGTTTTCTACCATTGGGCCTACTTTGTTGCTTTATATTTTGTTAGAAAATCATCAATTTCCAGTATTTTTCAAATGTATTGTAGAGTTGCATAAAACAGGGGTGCCCCCCGCCCCCCGGGCCTCACAGCAGGAGGTGAGTGGCAGGCAAGCCAGTGAGCAAAGCTTCACCTGTATTTACAGCTGCTCCCCATTATTCACATTACCACCTGAGCTCCACCTCCTGTCAGATCAGGGGTGGCTTTAGATTCTCATAGGAGCTCGAACCCTACTGTGAACTCCACATGCGAGGGATCTAGGTTGCGCGCTCCTTACGGGAATCTAAAGCCTGATGATCTGAGGTGGAGCTGAGACGGTGATGTAGCTCTGGGAAGCGGCTGCAAATACAGATCATCATTAGCAGAGAGGTTTGACTGCACAGAGACCATAATAAATCAATTGCTTGCAGACTCTTATCAAAACCCTATCAGTGAGTGGCAAGTGACATTTAAGCTGCATCTGGTGGCAGGCTTTATAGTGGCCAATTAAGCTGCATCTGGTGGCAGGCTTTATAGTGGCAAGTGAGTTGATGTACTTCAATTGTACAGCTGCATCTGGTGGCAGGCTTTAAGTCAGAATCCGACACTTATTTTAGTCCGTGCATGGCCCACCCATTATTTTATTTGCCACTGCTGTCCACGCCTCTTTCCTTCACCGCGCACTTGTCTCAGTCACAGTTTTGTTAAGCCCACAAGCTAACCCCTAGCCATGAGTAAAATCAAACATTGCTGGAGAGCTTCTTTGAAAAGGGGGAAAGAACCAGTGATGAGCCAGCAGAAGACTCTAAGACTGACAACAAAAAGCTGCATTTAAAAGAAAATACCAAGAGTCCTACTTAAATTACGGGTTCATTGACACAGGCAATTCACATTCTCCAAGCCCGCTGTGTGTAATATGTGGCAACTGGCTATCCAACGAAGCCATGAAACCTTCAAAACTGCTTCGCCACATAGAGACCAAGCACCCTGCATTGAAAGACAAGCCTTTGGAGTTTTTCAAAAGAAAAAAATGTGAACACAAAGAACAGAAGCAATTATTGAAGGCCACCACTTGATCAAATGTGCCTGCACTGAAAGCAACATTCTTAGTGACTAACCATATTGCTAAAGCTAAGGAGCCCTTTACTAATGGTGAAGAGTTGATCCTGCCTGCTGCTAAGGACATTTGTTGTGAACTTTTAGGAGAGGCTGCAGTTCAAAAGGTGGCACGTGTTGTTCTTTCGGCTAGCACCATAACTAGATGAATTGATGAAATAGCAGAGGATATTGAGGCACAATTGTTAGAGAGGATTAATGAGTCACTGTGGTATGCAATCCAGGTTGACAAGTCTACCAGTGCTGACAACAAGGGAACAATGCTTGCTTTTGTGCCATATATTTTTCAGGAGGATGTGCATGAAGATATGTTATGTGCACTTTTGTTGCCAACCAACACCACAGCTACAGAACTATTCAAGACTTTGAAAGATTACATATCAGGAAAACGGAATTTGTCATTTTCTGTCAGTATATGCACAGATGGAGCAGTTGCCATGACTGGATGACTTTCTGCTTTCACTATTCAGGTCAAAGAGGTTGTTTCTAAATGTGAGTCTATGCACTGTGTCATCCATAGCGAGATGCTGGCCAGCTGAAAAATGTCACCTGAACTTAACAACGTTTTACAGGATTGATTACAATTATCGACCACATTAAAGTACATGCCCTTAACTCACATCTGTTTGTGCAGCTCTGTGAGGAGAGGGATGCAGAGCACACACATCTTCTCTTATACACAGAAGTGAGATGGCTTTCTAAAGGTAGATCACTGGCCAGAGTTTTTGAGTTAGGAGAGCCGCTCCAGAGATTTCTTTTAGAAAAACAATCACCACTGGCAGCACATTTCAGTGACACGGAACGGGTCACAAAACTTGCTTACTTGTATGACATATTCAACCTGCTCAAAGAACTCAATCTGTCACTTCAGGGGAGAACAACAACTGTGTTCAAGATGGTAGATGAAGTGGCTGCATTCAAAGCCAAACTGGAATTATGGGAGCAATGAGTGAACATTGGGATTTTTGACGTGTTTTAAACATTAGCACAGATTTTGAAAGAGACTGAGCTGGGGCCTTCTTTCTCCCAGCTGGTGCATGATCACTTGTCTCAGCTTTCAAAAGAGTGTGAGCATTACTTTCCAACCACAAAACACTCCCAAACTGGGAAGGAATGGATCTGCGACCCATTTGTGAATAAGCCAGGTGAATCGACTTTGTCCGCGCTAGAAAAGGATCAACTGTTTGAGATCCCAAATGACGGTGACCTTAAAAGTATGTTTGAGACAACTTCAAATCTCCATACGTTCTGGATTAAAGTCAAGGCGGAATATCCTGAGATTGCCACAAAAGCACTGAGAGGCCCGCTTCCAGTTACAACATACTATCTTTGTGAAGCAGGGGTTTTCTGCAGTGACAGCAACCGAAACAAGATCACGGAGTAGACCGGACGTAAGCAACACGCTTCGGGTGTCACTGTCTCCCATCACCCCCAGATGGGACCATCTAGTTGCAGGAAAACAAGCTTAGGGCTCCCACTGATTCTGCATTATGGTGAGTTATATACTTATTTCATTATATATTACAATGTAATAATAATAGAAATAAAGTGCACAATAAATGTAATGTGCTTGAATCATCTCAAAACCACCCCCCACCCTGGTCTGTGGAAAACTTGTCTTCCACAAAACCGGTCCCTTGTGCCAAAATGTTGGGTACCGCTGGCATATAATATACCCCCTGTAGTTTTTTTTAGTATCTATCATTATACTTTTTTATTCTTCATGTTGAATTTTTGGTTTCTATCTGTTTTTCATTCCATTCTATGGTTTTATGTATTTTATCTTTTAAAAAACTAGTTTTTTATTTTATTTTTAAAATTTCATTAACTTCAAGTTTTATTTTATTAATCCTTTTCTCCTAACTCCTTTCATTTACTATATTCTTCTTTAGTTAATTTTCTTAATATAATAAAGGCTATGTATTATAAATATACCTCCCAGCATAGCTTTGGTTGTATTCCCTAAGTTTTCATTTTAATTTTTCTATATGATTTCTAATTCCAATCTTTACTCTTTCATATAGAGAGTTATTTAGATAAATGTTTCTAAAGTTTTAACTAATTAAGATTTGGGGTAACAACTTTTTTTTTTTTCTTTTTTTGCGGTACGCGGGCCTCTCACTGTTGTGGCCTCTCCCGTTGCGGAGCACAGGCTCCGGACGCGCAGGCTCAGCGGCCATGGCTCACCGGCCCAGCCGCTCCGCAGCACACGGGATCCCCCCGGACCGGGGCACGAACCCACGTCCCCTGCATCGGCAGGTGGACTCTCAACCACTACGCCACCAGGGAGGGAAGCCCTGGGTAACATCTTTTTGTTAGAGCTCTTCTAGGTTTGAGGGTTTGGGGATAAAGGATATTTACAAAAGCTCCCTTATTTGAAATTTCCTAGGTCTTCATTCTAATCAAAGACAAAATCAATCTTTGTCCCTACTCCATGAATTATACAAGAAGATGGTATATTCTCGGTGTGCAGAGATAATACAGTTTTACAATTGTCAGATTATTAGATTTTCCTAATTTTTTTTTTGGTTGAAGAAATTTTATTTAATATTTAAATCAGTTTCTAGTCACATCTCATCCTTTCTATAAGATTCATTAACACACCCAAACTTCTTGACAATGGTATCTTTCCTGCATGTGAATCTTTGCTCTGCTTTCATTTGTGTGTATTTCAGAACATTTTGAGTCTTTTTTCAGATAAAGGTGTTGCATTTTCTGAATAGTTACATATATAATCTCCAATTATTTGTCCTTAGATTAGAAGACATCCTGGCAAAATAGAGGATTTTTAATCATATTTTCTTTTAATAGTTTGTAAATGTGCTTCTATTTTCTTTTAACTTCTAGAATTGCAGATGAGAAGTCCAATACTAATCCGATTCTCTATACTTTGAAGGTAAGCATTTGTGTTTGTCTGGAAGTTTATAAGCTTTTACATTCATGTTTACATTTCAGAAATTTCATCAGGAAATGTCTAGATCTGAGCTGTCCTGTGTGATAATGACCTGCCACGTATGACTGTTTCAATATAAATGTTAGTTAAAATTAAATACCATTTAAAAGTCAGTTCCTCAGTCATACTAATGACATTTCACACACTCAGTAGCCCCATGTGGATCATAGCTACCGTTCTGAATGGCACAGAACATTGCGTAATTGCAGGAAATACTATTGGCCAGCTCTAGTCTGGTCTGTATTATTATCATTATTAATAATACTACTATTAATCCTACATGACACTTGCTGAACCCTTTCTTTTTCAAAATTGAAGTTCTTTAATTCAAAATGATTTCTTTTATTATTTATCTATAACTTCTCTATACCCTTTTTCCTATTGAAATTCCTCAATATGATCTTCTTAATTCTCCAGGTCACTTATAATTTCACTCATTGCTCTTTCTTCCTTCCTTCTTTCCATCCTTCCCTTCACATTTTTCCTTTATGAAATATCTAATTTAGTCATCAGCAGTGATTATTCTCTTTATCAGTTCTTCTGTTAAATATTTTAATTAGCAAAACATTTTAGTTAAAAATTCTTTGGGGAGGGTGTTCTGTAAATGTATCTCCCTGAGAGTTTACTTTTTTTTTTTTTTTTAAGTTAAGCATTCCTTTATCTGTTCTACTCTGGTTGACCCATCACATTGGTTTTCCTCCCTCAGTTGCTTTCATTCTCAAACACAGCATACTTTTGTACTTTTTCTTGCTGCCTGTAACTGTGGCTCTCAGGCAGTCTTGGAAACTGTATTAGTTTCTCCTGTTCCATAGGACCCCTAGCTGGCACCCAGACATCACAGACAACTGAAGACCCACACCAGGTTCCCTTTAGAGACTCAGATTTCCATTGTTTAATTTGCCCTCCCAAGTAGTTAGAAAGACCAGCAATTAGAATGAGGCTACCAGATGCCATCATCTGGATTCTAGGCTTTTAAATCCTCAGATTTTCTCTTATCTGTCATTGAAGGAGAGCCCCAGGAGGGTTCTGGGTGGAACTATTATCAAAGTTGACTCAAATTGTTGGCCCCAAACCACTGAGAATTTTTTTTTCCCAGAAACCACTGGCTAGAGTGAGAAAGGTGGTTTTCACAAGGGAGTACAAATTAGTACAAGCATTCTGGAAGACAATTTGGCAATATGATTCAAAATTCCTAAAACACAAATTCTCTTTAACCAATCAATTGTATATTTAGGTGTTTATTCTGAGGAAACAAGTAAGGATATGTACAAAGATTTAACTCTTAGAATATGATTTAATAGTATTTATGGTAGTAAAACATAAATAGATGATAGATAGATAGATAGAAAATAGCTTAAATATCCAATAATAGCAAATCAGCTGCAATAACTGTAATATATTCATTAATACAAAACTATGCAGGCATTTATAATGAGATGTAGATGTTCATGATGTTCATGATACAAGATTAACTAAAAAACAATGCAAATGAGTATGTGCACTGATTCTACTTCATACTACATCTAAATCTACAAATATCTCTCTATATATAAAATATGTAAGGACATACCAAAGTGTTAAGAGTGGTGAACTGAGTGATGTTTGATCATCTAAATTTTTATTTTCTTATTTTTCCACATTGAGCATATTTTGCTTATGTGATTTTTTTTAAATAGCAAACTTATATTTAAACACTTATACCAAAACTCCAAATGAACTTTTCAAAATGTTCAAGTGTTCCAGCAAGCTACATGGTTACATGATCCCACCTCACTATTCTTGTCGCTTCCAGAGTTAGCCTCGCCCCAGCTGAGCCTGCCTCTCCCACATCACCTTCCAATACTCCATCCCCATTAGATGAGCTGATGCATGACATCATCATCACGGTCTTAAGGAAATCATACTTAAGGAGAGGGAGCAATGCTTCCTTCCCCATTCCCCTTCCTGCTCTTTCTCCAGGTTCTTGTCTCACCAACAAAATCTAAGAGGGAGCAGGGATGGGGGAGTCAAAGCATCGCACGAGCTGGAGCTGAGGGTCAGGGAAGAGCAGCTGAGGCTGTGCAGAGACGCCTGTCATCCTGCCCCAGCTTCGAGACAGTGAGGGCTGCAGGGCTGGGTCCATCACCAGGGCAGTGTCAATAAAGAGGGTACCAAGTCAGACCAGGGCCAGCTACAAGGCTCATTGATGACAATTTACCTGCTGGTCTGGGCCCCTTCAATGTTCCCTAATGAACAATGACATTAGTCTCAGAGTCTGGGATGGAAAGACAGAAATTTTAAATCTGTTACTGCCTGTTCAACCCTGTTCCAGGCACCACTTGGAGAAGAAGGAGCATACCATCTTCTCTCCACCGGGCTCTTAAAAGAAAGCGCCAGTGCTGAACAACGTAGAGCTCCTCAGGCCACTTAGTGACTGTCTTGAGGCTGACATTTTGTTATACCCAAGTTTTACCTTCTGACAAAATAAATGAGAAAAAAATGGACAAACACTTGTTGAGCAGGATAATAAATCAAGCTGGCACTTAACCCGCTTGGCAAGTTAAGTTCTCTTTAATGTACTGACAGCCTTGGAAGCTATCTCTTGGCACAAGTCAGGATACTACACAATGGAGCCTTCCCACCAAGACAAGGCTCCCTCCTCCCTGGAGACGTGTGGCCTTCCCAACCTTGGCTCTACGGATCAGTCTGTCACTGGTGGCATCTTAGGCCTGGTGGCGGGGTTGAGGGGGGGGGGGTCCCATGACTTTTCCCACCCATCCCTCTCCATCCAGCATCAGCCCATGAGAGTGGGAGCCCCTCAAGGGCAGAAATCCTTTCTACCTGGAGCCAGAGAGCCAGCAGGGCTTTGGTTACATGCTAAAGAGGTGAGTGAGAGGCCCAAGACTCAGATATGGTGAGGGGCTGCCCCTGGACCTGGGTCCTTTTAGTCCTGTCAGCTTACTAGTGGATGAGGCAGGAAGGGACACATTTGAGTCTTTAGCATAGAGTTTGGTAGGGGGGCTGGGGAGGGGAGGTCAAAGTGATAATTCCCCAACTGTTGACAGGGGGCCAGAGGCCGGTTTCTCTTCAAGTGAAGTGACATCCTCATGGGCTCCCAAGGGCCCTTCATCTTCTAAAATAAAATCTCCATCATTCCCTGTCTCTAGACCAGTACAACTCAAATTGCCGTGTGCACACAAATCACCTGGGGTTTGTTTTGTTGTGTTTTTTGCGGTACGCGGGCCTCTTACTCTTGCGGCCTCTCCCGTTACGGAGCACAGGCTCTGAATGCGCAGGCTCAGCGGCCATGGCTCACGGGCCTAGCCGCTGCGCGGCATGTGGGATCTTCCCGGACCAGGGCACGAACCCGCGTCCCCTGCATTGGCAGGCGGACTCTCAACCACTGAGCCACCAGGGAAGCCCGCCAAGGAAGCCCACCTTTGGGTTTTGATAAAAGGCAGATTCTCATAGGTCTGGGATGGAGAGCTGAGATCCTGTGCTCTAACGAGCTCCCTGGTGATGCTGCAGCTAGCTGCTGGCCCACAACTCAGTTTCTGAGTAGGGAGGCTTGAAGCGACACACATCATACAGAAGCCTGCTCTTTCTACACTTCGGGTGGCCTTCATCAGCCCCCCCGGCTGGATTTCCCTCCTCTAGTGGCCTGGGGAAAAGACAGAAAGATGCTGAGATGAGAGGATGGCCTTGTTTACCAACAGTTCCAACAGATGCATCACCTCTTTCAAGCTTACCAGCTTTCTGCAAAGATACTCTTTATATTCTTCACATCTGAGATCATTCTGGGCATTTAAGGGGTTAAAGGGGCCAAAGACAGAGAGAGAAAGCTCCCTTTTCATGGCATTTCTAACAAGCTGAACCAGATCCAAACCTTGTTTAATGAGCACGTATTTTATACAAATAAGCTCACAGGCACATACTCATCTCTAATTAAACCAGAAAGGACTCATTTGTTCTAATTGGACTGCATAACTCAAGAATTAATTGTGAGATTGTTTAGAATTGCAAGCTTGTGACCCATTCACCAACAGAGGGAAAAAACCCTACTTTAGGAATTTCACTGTATGTAATTTTTCTGGACTTTTGTTTTTTCTTTTTAATTCCTGGAACCCTTAATGCAAGTTGAACTGATGATTTACAAACAAAAGCAAAAACTTCTAAGGACAGCTTACTGTTCAGTGTTACAAAAGCCTTGGCAAAGGTGAAGATAGCAACTCAATTGATCATAATATTCTAATGCGCCCCTGAGAAAGTGCCCTCATAATTAAGGATTTGCACAATTTCTATGGTGGGAATCATGTGTCACATCATTTATCAATATCAAAAGAGTCACTTTTGTATTCGGCAGTCCGGAGTGCCTAGAAACAACAGACTCTCTCACCCAATGCTATTCTCAAGCCACATTCAGCCAAAGGTGCAAGAGGTTTTTATTGGTACATCTGGTGCCCTTGGGTGGTACTGATTACCATTGAGTTTGCAAAGGCTTACTTGACAGGGCTTGACATCATAAGTTCATGAGCTGTCCTTCTCTGCTTGGGCTCTCTCTTTTGCATCGTGTTGGTACAGCTTGCTGAGAAACGCTGGTTGTCTGCCTGAAGCCTTTTCAGCTCATCTAGCTGCAGCTCATGCTAGCCCTTTGGTCTACAAAAGTTCTTTTTGTTTGTTTGTTTGTTTTAAAGAATATAGCTATGTCATCCTGACTGCACTCCGTGAACCCATCGGGATAGGGGCTGGTGTCTTTAGAGGACTGAGCAGGCTGGGACCCCTGTGCTCTTTCACACCTGGGCAGGGGTGGGAGGGGTCCACTGGTATAGCTTGCTCACCTAGCTGTGCTTTGGTTACTAATACTCTGCCAGGGGCAAAAGGAAACCCAGTTCACTGCCAAGAGCTAGCTGGAGCTTGTGATGCTGACGCTTGGAAAAGTCTTGCTTTGACTTGTACACGGAAAGAGTACGTTTCAAGTTGAATGTCAACGATGGAGAAAAGGGGGATGTTTGGGATGGTCTTCCCATGAAATGCTGCATTTCATGTTAATGACACTTTAAGAGAGCATATTGATGAGCAGGTCAGATTTCGGCTGGGTGTTTTTCCAGCTCACAGCCTTTACCCCCACAAAGGTACAAGTCTACACAGTTGCTTGTTATCAACTACAAACCCTGGACGTCCTTAAGTTTTAGGGATGGAAAATGGAGATGACTTTGCCAGAATTACATAGTGTGAAGCAATCCAAAGCAGACTGTAGTCATCCAGGTTGGGAAAGTGGATCCGAACTAAAACCAGGAGAACCATTTTATTTTTGGAATGGATTTTAATAAAGATCAAGAGAGACCCACTGACTGATAAGTGTACCCAGCAGAGACCCGTATCAACTATCTATGAAACAAGTCCCACACATTATGCCAGGACCTGTGAAAGACAAATGGGGAGCGAAATTCTTCCCCACAAGGAGGGAACAAACTTAAAACTCTGAAACCCTGGGCAGACTGTAAGTGAACTTCTCACTAGACTGTGAGGTCTTTAAGGACTGGTTTAGATCTCTGAGTTCCTGTCATCTAGCATGGGGCCCTGTCTCAGGCTTGGCAAATATTTTTGGAACGAATGGATGAACAACATGAGACAGAATATAACTAAGGTAAAGCACAGATAACCACTGCTCTAGCAGCTCAGAAGGGGACAGACCACAGTGAGATGGAATAAATGAGGCAGGACCCTGGAGGATGAATTAAGTCTCGATTCAGAAAGTGATCCTAAATATCCCACGGCCTCTAAATCTCCTGATTCTTATTCCAGACTTTTTCCCACTCTTCTAAGCTTCCTTGGGCCGTAAACTGTTTGAGGTTTTATTCCCTGCAGAGGAAACTTGATTTACAGACTCCTAACCCCACTCTGCCCATATTAGGTCACAATCTTAGCATCATGAGCTTAAGCATGCAAAATACTTGCAAAAATAAAGAGATGATAATTTTTGTTTCATTGTGTTTGTTGCACAGGAAGAATTTTATTAGCCAAAACCTTTTAATTGTATATATTTTTACATATACAATAATATGCATACATAAGAGAATTTTAAATATTTTGAGATTTAATTGTTTACAAAAATTTACTTTAAGTATATATTGTGTTGGTTAGGCCAGGTTAAGCTATGCAGTGGTAATAAGTGAGCTCTGAAATCTCAATGGCTTTGCACACCAGAAGTTCATTTCTAACTCTGCTATATGTTCAGGCCACCACTCCGGTTCCTATGAAGATACAGCTGAGAAGGCTCACACTCCAACTCTTCTACACTTTAGCCCAGAAATGACACAAACCACGTCCATCCATGGCCCATTGGTCAGAACTAGGCACGTGACTTGCTTTAACTACACAAGAACTGGAACTTATGGTCAGAACTAGTCACGTGACTTGCTTAACTACATGGGAACTGGAACTTATGGAGAGTGGAGGGAATATGTAGGGAACACCATCATCATCCTTTCCAGAATCACTCTCTGCAAGAAAATTCCAGGACCACCATGGTGGTAAATGCATTGCTCTAATGAGGTGTAGTCCTCAAAGAGAAGATGCTCTTCCTTTCTTCTTAAGAGATCCTGCAGTGGTGGGTAGCAGGACATGGGTAACAGATTACCTGAGATGGGGCTCCAACTGGCATCCCTGCTCCCCTAGCAAATATGAAGTCCAAAAACAAAGAGGAAATGGCAGTCACCAGGGGCTAAAAACTTACCAGGGAAGTCATCAACCTCTAACAGTAAAACTTGAACTCCCAGCTAAGAGGCCTCTTTGATCTTCAAGGTCACTGATGTACCTCTCGGTTGGTGATACCAAAGTACCCATAAAGAGTCTAGAGCAGGAGCCACAGCCTACAGGGCAGGGCAGATTGCAGCCTGCAGGGAGATGCTGAGGATGGAGTACCTGCTGAGCCCAGTCTCCACATTCACAATGTCCCCAATGCTGTCTTTGCTGTCATTTCTAATGAGGGACATCATACAATTCTGGAAATAAACCATGTAGACTGAATGTTTAAAATATATCATAAGTGTTTTTTAAGACCTATTTGGTGTTTCTTGCTTTTTTAAATACTGGGGACTTCAAAAATTGCATATTCAAAACCTCAAAAGTCCCTGAAGCTCTGAGAGGACTTACCAGGGATACATAATCCAGTGAGTGAGTTGACAAAATCAGTTGCAAATGTATGTGGTGTTAGCTCTCTGGAGACCAGCAGTTCTAGCCTGAGACCACCACCGGGTCATGACCAAACTCCACTGCAGCAGGGTGACAGGCCATACTGACAAAGGCAAGAAGACCCACCTGCACAGCTTTTCCACCCACCACCCACCAGGTGGTGTGTAGCTGGCCTCTAATGTCTCTGAGGGATGTCACTTGAGCTGCCAGAACCTCAAGGTGTAATTGACGGAAGTTGGTCAGATTTTTCAGGTTAAGAGGATACAGCATTAAGCCAGTGTGGAGATTATTGCCTTTCAGGGCTGGAAGGCTGGTCCTTGGGGATGGGGGTCTGATCCGAGACCCACTCAAGCCCCATCACCTGAACAAATATCTCCCTGTCACACCAATGTCACTGGAGAGAACAGCTGAGGTTCAGCCAAGCATCTGCTGAGGAACCGTCTCTGCAGCGTCAACTCTTCTGCTGGGGGCCCATCCTGCACTCTGACTGTGTTCCTTGAGTTCTCCTTAAGTGAACAAAAGGAAACCCAGGATGGCATTTATCCAGGCCCACTGACTAAGCCAGCACAGTTGGCTCTACCATCCTAAAGACACCTCACTCATCACCAGCTCCAAATAATCTCAGAACTGGGCTCTGTAAATCCTCCTCTGGGAGACAGATTCAAACCAGGAGCCACGATGTCCTCTGGACCCCAAAACACCACTCCCTGTTGAGGGAAGATGGGAAGATGGGTGGTCCTCCAGAGGCTCCAGACTGGGTGACAAAGCAGAGGAAGGCCTGGCCTTGGGACAGGGCAGGAGAAGCTTGCCTGGAAATGTGGTGTTTGTTCTCGATGCCTGGGAACTGAAAGAGGAGCAGGAGCCCAGGCTGCAGGTGTGCAGCATCTGTGTAGACGCTGAACCTGGGCCAACTTCAGCAAAGGAGAAGATGAAATTGGGTTGTGGGACAATTATTTTGCTTTCCTCTGCCAGCGGCAACTTGTGTTTGAAACTGCACTTTGTATTAAAATATGGAAAATGTGGTTGAGTTTCTTGTACAAGGCAGCAGACAGGGCCAGATTTAGGTCATCTATTTTCTGAGCTAAGAAAACACTTATTTGGGCTTTCAAAAAGTTTTTTTCCTACTTTTAAAAGTGTTTCAGTGAAAAGTATTTAATAAGTGCCTGATAATGCATGGCCACAGGCACCTTTCATAAAAGAAAGGCTTCACAGACACAGGCAAGTGGGACTTTATTATCTGGCACAGGGGAAATGGACATGAGTGTATCCTGCAAATTTGAAAAGTTCAAGAAAATCTTAGATGGTGAATTTGGGATGGATGGTCCCTCCCACCTTGGAGAGCTTTCATGGTGATGTACTGGCCATCTCCGTTACAGACGCTGCTCTCCAATTCTTTTCTTCCTTTCAGTTTCACAAATAGTCACATGCCCAGGAAATTCTTCAAGGAATGTTCAGGCTGTGCTCCTATTATCAGGAGTACACTGGAGAACTCTGCTTTTAGAAACCCAGGGATTTTGTTTTATTAAAATGATGGCCATTTGAACAACTCTTGTATTTGGACCTCTCTGGCTCACATCAACTCCGGAAGGACTAATCTGAAATATATGTAATGAAGCAAATAATGTCCCGTTTGGAATTTATCCAAGCAGATGACCAGGTCAGAAAGGAGTCAGACTCTTCTGCAACCACCGCCCACCCCCCGCTGCCTCCATGGCATCACCCTCTGGGCTATGGACCAACCACGTGACCTAAGTTACTTATTGCTGACCAGCAAATGGACTCTTCTCTGTGGATTCTTTAAACTCTTCTTCCTCCTGCAGCAATGTTCCATTCTGATTTATTTATACGGATCACATCTATGAGAATAAAGTGTTGGGGTCATTCATTAAAGACATGAGGCTCAGAGTGTAGGAAAGAATGATTCTAACTTATCTGCTCGAATTGAGATTCTCCAAAGCAATGAGGGTAGAGAAGGTCTTAAGAATGGATGGATATTTTTTAAAGACATGGAAATGTGTCTATGGGCCTTTGCAGGGTACTAAGTACCTGCATGCTTTCTAAAGTAAAGTAAATAAGCCAAAAGCCTACCTCTAGCCCAACAAGCCCTTAAATTACTGTATTTAAAATGAAAAGAAAGCAGAATTCCAAGTAAAAAGAAAAAGAATAATTTTGTCTATAAAGATCTAATTAGAGAAGAAAAGCTTCTGGTTGAGGAGGTATGAGAATCCAACCTATAATAATAAAGTGCCGGAGATACACAATGATTTCAGATTTTTATTTAACAAGTATGCTATGGGAAGCAAAGCAGATTTGGCAGACTTGGAGTACTTACAGTGTAGTGTCAATAAATGGGTTTGAGCAAAATGACATATTAATAAAAGAATTACAAATTGCAATAAGTGCTATGAAAAGAACAAACAAATGGATGACTTAGAGAAGAGCAAGTCATAAGAAAAAAGCCATCAGAGGATGTTATATTTAAGCTGAAGCCTAGAGTGTGAAGAGGAGAGGGAAGCATGCTTCCAAACAGAAGGCTCGCATAGCTGGAGAGGCAGGGAATAGTTGTGCACGTTTCAGAAACTGAAAGAAGCTCATGTGGTGTGGCTCAACCTGAGAGACCAAGGGTAAGAGTGAGATGAAGTGCAGTGAGAGGTAAGCAGTGGCCAGATCATGAGGGTTTCCCAACCACAGTGAGGATTTTGGATTTTACTCGATGTGCAATGGGAAGGTGTCAAGACCAGTAATTATGATTTGATCTGGCTTACACAATCAAAAGATTATTCTGGATCACATATATACAATGGAATATTACTCAGCCATAAAAAGAAATGAAATTGAGTTATTTGTAGTGAGGTGGATGGACATAGAGCCTGTCATACAGAGTGAGTAAGTCAGAAAGGGGAAAACAAATACCATATGCTAACGCATATATATGAAATCTAAAAAAAAAAAAAAAAAATGGTACTGTTAAACCTAGTTGCAGGGCAGCAATAAAGAGGTAGACATAGAGAATGGACTTGAGGACGCAGGGTGGGAGGGTGAAGCTGGGGTGAAGTGAGAGTAGCATCCACATATATATACTACCGAATGTAAGTTAGCTACTGAGAGCAGCAGCATAGCACAGGGAGATCAGCTCGGAGCTTTGTGATGACCTAGAGGGGTGGGATAGAGAGGATGAGAGGGAGGCTCAAGAGGGAGGGGATATGGGGACATGTGTATGCATATGGCTGATTCACTTTGTTGTACAACAGAACAAACACAGTATTGTGAAGCAATTATACTCCAATAAAGATCTATTTTTTAAAAAAAGGAAAGAAAATGATTTAGGAACTGTTAAAATCATCTACAGGAACTGTTGGAATAGTCTACATAAGTGATACTAGTGGCCTGAGTGAGGGCAGTGACATGCAGGCAGAGAGTGGTAGACCAGTTGGACTTTAAAAGTTTTGTCTTGGACATGTCAACTTAGATATATATACAAAACATCCAAGGAGAGATAGTGAGCAGGCAATTAGATACATGAATCTGGAGTTTATAAATATAAATTTGGAGAGGCACAAAGCAGTATTTACATATCTGGGAATGAGTGAGTGTGAGAACACAGAGTGAGAAGAGGGATAAGAACTGAGCATTAGGAGCTGCCAGAATGTCCATATTAAGTAGTTGATGTGTAGTCAGTAGAGGAAATAGCTTTAAGTCTTTTAGCGCTAGCTCTGTTACCAAGAGTCTGTGTCCTTGAGGAAAGAGACTGGATTATGTGGACCCAAAGTCTCTTAGTGTTTACTGCTCTATGATTTTATCAAAAGGCATTTTCCCAACCCTGCAATCAAAGGAATGTTGGGTGAATTCAAGACTTTCATTAAAGATGTCAGCTAAGATGACACCCACATCATCTTCCCCATGTTTCTGCAGACAAAATGCTGGGCCTGATCTTCCTGTGGATAGAGCCCTCAGATCTTAGCAAAGAAAACTTTAAATGATAAGAAGGACCAGTGATGGATATTTGTCAACCTAGAGTTTAAATTTAAGTGTGCTTTGGGGGTGAGAAAATAACCAGATAAAGATTAGAAGAGCCAGGAAATTCTCTTTCTAACCAGAGAGATTTGAGCACACCATCAGCTCTTCAGTGAATGAAAGTGGACATTTCTTATTCTGCTTTTGTGAAAATAGAAGCAAGGTGGACTATCTCATCCTTTGGATCACCTAAAGAAAACACTTCTCAAGGCAGTGGGAGGGAACCTCTCTCAGTGGCATTCCTTTATAAAGAGCTTCCACAAAATGAATGTTTTTTTGTAGAGGACATTGAACTACATATGGGTTCTTCTAGGTCCCGAGTTACTCTCTTCTGAAGGTTATATAGTTTGGGACGCTATAGTCAGGAAACAAATAGGGGGCTGTTATTAATAGAATTTTTTAAGGAGTTGTATGTATGGTTGGTGTACCAGTTTGTACTTGCTGTGTAACAAGCTGCCTCAAAACTTAGTGGCTTAATGTATCAACCTTTATAATTTCTTACAATTCCGTGGGTTGGCTGAGCAGTTCTGGTTTGGGCTGGCTTGGATGATCTCTGCCATCAGCTGGATGGGTTTCATATCACCCTGCCAACTAGTGCAGGATCTTTTTTTGCTATAGGGATTGTGGGGCTCCAAGAGAGCAAACCTCTATGTATGTATACTTTTCAAGCCTCTGCTTGATCCACATTTGCTCCTTGGCCAAAGCAAGTCATACTAGCAAGAGCTGATTAATCTGGGAGGGGACCAGCCAAGGGTATGGATACAATGAGACATGAATAATTGGGGGTCATTACTGCCACCATCTACCACAGATAGGAGCTATCTGATGCTATGGAAGAATCTGGGGTTAAAAAAGAATAATTTAGGTACCTACCATGAGAACATCAGCCCCTGAAAATATTTTATAGTTATCTGAAGAATATTTATAATTTCAATTGGCTAAAAGCACTCTTAAAGTTAAAAGGCAAATATAAACTGAAGAAAAAAAAATTCCAACATAGAAGACACACAAAGGACCAATATCCCAATGTATGAAAAGCTGGTACAAAACAATGAGGAGAATATAGGCCCCATAGTGGACATTTGCCATTTTCTAGACCGGGCAGTTTGAGAGCACAGTGACTGTTGAGAGCAGGTGAGTGATGGGAGGAAACATGTCCATTCGTGGCAGCTTAATCCACCCCAACCTTCCCCCACAACCTTGGCTGTGTTTTCTGTACCCAATCCTGCCTTTGCTCTTAGTCATTTTCTGAACCTCATTTTTACCCTTCCCATCAATTCCAAGAGTCACTCCATACCCTAAAAAATCAATTTCCCATCTGCTTAAATTGGTTTCTATTGATTGCAGCTCAGAATTTCATCTGATACACACCCTAAAAGAAAAATTGGCAAAGATTATGAAGAGAAAATTCATAGAAGGCAAAATACAATAAATCAATGAGAAGAATATCAATCGTATTGTAGTCAGAGACCAGCACATAAGCATAACGCTGATGTTCTTTATACATAGCACAACAGAAATAAAAAATGATTAACAATCTCCACAGCACAGAGAATGCAGAAAACCTGCACTTTCCAGTATGTTTCTGGATATGTACACTGTGTAATGTTTGGAGAAGGCAATTTGACATTGTGTATCAAAACATAAAATTTCATGTTCAGCAATTCTACTTCTTGGACTTCTATGAAATTATGTGAATGGATATATATGTATCTGGAGGACCACTGTACAAATGAGAAAAACTTTATGTTAATAAATAATATTATATTATATAATATATATTATATATATTTATAATATAAATAATAATATTAATGTAATATACTTTATATTACATTTATATTATGTTAGTATATGATGTAATTTATATTATATATGACTTAAAATATAAACATATAATTAAAATATATTTTTATGGTATTTAAATTGTTGTTCAAAGTGTCATGAAAAGCCACTAGATTTCCTAAGAAGGATGAAATAGGACCTGATTTATGTTGTTAAATAATGTCCTATGCTACTATGTAAGGCAGAAAGAGAGGAAACAGTGGCTGGAAGCAGGTGCACCAAACAAGAGGCTCAGTCCAGGTGAGAGAAAGTGGTGTCTGGGACAAGGTCAGTAGCTGTGAAGATAAAAAGACATGGACACATTCAGGATATACACTTTGGAGCTAGACTTGAAAGGACTCAGTGATGGATTGGATGTGGAAGGTAAGGTAAAGAGAGGAATCACAGAGGAGTCCCAGATTGGATCCCCTCAGTTGGGTAAGACAGTGGTGTCATTTATGGAGATTCAGCAAAGGGAGAGGGTGAGCAAATCCATAGCTCCTTATGGGCATGCTATTTTCAGTGACTTTTAGAGTAGAAGTGTTAGTGAAGCATCTGGATAAATGAGTCCTCTGGGTTCCAAGTCAGGAATAGAGATGTAAACATGAGAAATATCAGCATACAAATGGTATTTGAAGCATGGGACCAGGGGGGGATCACCTAGAGCCCCAGAGAGAAGGGGTTCCAGGATGTAGCTCTAGGGATACCCCAAAGTTGAGACATGGAGATGGAAGAAAGATTCAGCAGGAAATTGAGGATCTCCCAATGAGATAGAAATAAAACCAGGCAAATATGAAAGCATAAATGACCAGAGAACCCTGAGATGAGCAAGTGTTTATCTGCAAGGGTCTCTGTCCTCTTGGAGGAATGACCAGCTCTGTTCTGTGCCAGAGGCAGTGAAACGCTGGCAACACCTTAGTGCTGCTGGGAAAAGACTTTGAGGATGGTTGCATTTCAGGTTGAGGGAGGGCTTCTAAATAGCAGATCTATTTACAACAGACCAGAAGCTGGCTCATGGATAGGCCACTGAAAACTGCTGACTGTGGAGAGGTTTGATAATCAGGTGTATCTGTCAGGATAGGCCAGGCTATGATGCAGTAACAGATAAGCCCTGGAATCTCAGTAGCATAATACAATGAAACCTTCTTTCTTGATCATATCGAAGTCTGAGGGGATTTGGTTGCCATCCTCTGCCTTGTAGCCCTCTGGACCATGTGATCTCCAAGATCGCCAAGGTAGGGGAGGGAGGAATGGAGGAAATATACAGCCTCTTGGCCAGGAAGGAATAGAGAATACCCTGACATCAACTGATTAGAACAAGTCACATGACCCAATCTAATTGCAAGGGAGTCTGGAAATTGCAGAGGGGTGAGTGGACTGTTCAGTGAGCGGTCCACTTTCTGCCACAGTGGACCATATGCAAAATTCAAGGAAGGAAATCCACTTTGGACCCTTCCAACCTGGCAACCTGTGCCTCTTTCCTTTCCACCTTTTTTCTGCTAACTCAAGCTCCTACCCTGTCTCCTTTCCTCAGGACTTGGCTCTGCACCACTCAAGAACTAATAGCACCTGAAGGAGACAGTGCTTCCATGGGAATCTGCTTTTACTCATTAAAATGCAAAGCAAGTCTGTGTAATGATAGCATTTCTGTCCAGTAGCAAGAAGAGAGAGATGCCAACATGCCAATTATGCATTTATCTAATTTGTGTAATAATAATGACTTCCTTTTATTGGGTGGTTACTACCTATTGCTGCTATTATTTTTACTGTTATTACTATTATTTTGAAAAGCAGCGTAGTCAAATCCCAAGTCTGAGACTTAGCGACCCTGAGGAAGTTACTTAATCTCTCAATTCCTCCACATACTGAGACATTTAACATGAAGTAGTGGTGCCGCCTCCTTGGAGCCCTGTAGAGGATGGGAAATGTCAGATGTAACATTCAAGTTGTTAGAAACAGAAGAAGGGCTAAGAATTGGGTTTCTGAGGAGCCAGGATGGCAGCCCCAGCTGGTCCATGGGACATTTTTTCCTGAGAGGAAGAGAGAAGCTGGTAGAGGAGAAAAAGGAAGTGAGGTCATTCTGATGGAGGCCTTTGAAGCAAGGCTTGAAGCCCTTATTCTTGGTCTGGGGTGCAGCTGTGGATGGATCCTGGGACCGTCACACCGCAGTGCCTGCAACCACATAGCAACCAAAGCCCCACACCACGTGGCCCCCCAAACTTGGAAAAATTCCACGTGACCTCTCAAAGCCAGTTTCCCTCCCAGGAGTCCCAGTTACCCTCTGAATCCTTGCATGGAGACTGGCCTGTTTCTATCTAAGGGAAGAGGCTGGCAGCGTGCTAAGAGTATTGACACAGCAGAGGTCTAATTAAATCCTCACGGGAAAAACATAGCTACGAGTTGGGGCCTTCCCTGACGCCTTTCTCTGAGCTCCTGCCATCCTCTGCTACCAACACTGGAGCTAATAGCGTCACTCTTGCCATGATGGCACTCTCAAAGGTGCTGAAATGTTATTTGAAACCAGACACCTTCTGTGGAGAGACCCCTCGGGTAGTAATTCTGGGTGTGACCCAGGCCAAGCAGAGACCTGGATGAACTGATCCACAGCGTGGTGAGACGTGAGTGCAGCTAGAATGGGGACACTGGTGACAGATGGGCCCCACGAGATGGGAACTCACATTCCTGGCCCCTCGATTCACCCACAGGCTGGTCTCAGGTCTTTCCTGCATTAAGCCATCTCTCAGTCACTTGAACTGAGAACTCCGCCACCCTAGATGAGACAGCCACGGGAGGCATGGGAGGAAAACTAGCAGACAAGATCATCAGAACTTTATTTGATACAAACCTCCAAAGTTTCCATTTCCTCCTTCCTCAAACCAGGGCTAAGTATATTTCCCAAGTCCTGTTGTTTTTAATAATAATAATAATTGACATTTATTAAGTATTTAAAATATACTAGACCTGCCTTGTCCAATGTGGTGGCTACCAGCCACGCAGGGCTCTTCAGCACTTACCATGTGACAGGTCGGATTGAGACGTGCTGTAAGTATAAAACACACACCACATTCTGAAGACTGTGCTTAAAAAAATTTTAAATGCCTCTTAATCATTTTATATTGATTATGTGGTAAATGACGATATTTTGGACATGCAAAGTTAAATAAAATGCTATTCAAATTTATTTCACTTTTTTATTGTTTTTTAAAATTGTTTATTGAAGTATAGTCGATTTACAATGCTGTGCTAGTTTCAGGCATACAACAAAGTGATTCAGATATATAAATACATATACACATATATGTGTGTATATATATGCTTTTTCAGATTCTTTTCCATTATAGGTTACTTCAAGATACTGAATATAGTTCCTTGTGCTATACAGTAGTTCCTTGTTGTTTATCTATTTTATACATAATTTCACCTTACTTTAAACATTTTTTAATGTCATTACTAGAAAATTTAAAATCTCATCTGTGCCTTGCGTGATATTTCCCTTGGACAGGACCAGGTTATATGGTGTACTGTGTGCTTTTCATATTGTCATTTCATTTAACATGTTTTTCATGTCAGAGCTAAAGATGTTTTAAGTTTTTTCCCTTTATCAAGACATCATCACAACCAGGAGTTTATAAATCATCTGTAGGTATCTTGCTACACTCAATGTAGTACAAAGTAGATTAGATAATCTTTCTTCTCTAGCATTTATTATAAAACGTAGCTAGACTTATTGCAGTGGAGCTAATATTTAACAGATAGCTACAGTATTTGCCTGTTGTTGGTGTTTTTCTTTTTACTGTTAAAAAGGTCATTTAATCTTCAAACGATGTCCCTGAGGTCACTTGGATTTTACAGGTGGGACCTGCCCAGGGTCATATGTGCCCATCTCCTCTCTGACTCACCTCCTACCTCAAACCCCTTTACTCACTCTCTCCACACCAGCCACTCAGCTTCCACCAAGTTCTCTGTACACGGCAGGCACACTCTGCCAGCTCTTCTCTCTACCTGGACTGCTCTTCCCTCACACAGCTACTTGACAGATCTTTGGCATTACCCAAATGAGATTATATTTCAGCAGAATTTTAATTACTGATCCTCAGCTTCCTTTAAATTTTGCTCAGTGATATCTTGATGAAATATATCTTGCCCATCCAATCTTTGTACCCTCATTCTCTTCCAGTTCTACTTCCTCATTTTTACTAACATCTTCTAACTATTATGCAGTTTACTTGATTGTTATGTTAAAATGTAAGCACCCCAAGGGCAGGGACGTTAGTCTGCTTTGTTTCCTGCTATGACCCAACCCTTTAGGATGGTACCTGGCACGGAGTAGGGTGCAGTAGCTTGGAAGATAATAATGGGAGGCTGGAATAAAAGTGATTGACTTTTGATTAGGAGGTGGTTCATCAAATGACATGAGAGCAGTTTCAGGGGGACCCAAATGCAGAGGTCAGAACACAGAAAGCAGAAAAACAAATGGGAATCAAGAAAACATAGAATTCAGCCAGTTCCAGCAAGAGGCGGGGCAGCGTTGGGAAGAATAAAACTGAGCAGCTTGAGGAGAAGGCAGGGTCAAGGCTTTGTCTTACGATGTTACAGACTTGCTTACGTTTGTAGACCGAGCGTAAGAAGTTTGTGATCAGGAGAAGATTGATTAGAGAGAGAAAGAATAATTAACAGAGTGAGGTCTGGGAAAAAGAAACCAAAAGCACGCCATCAGTGGACGTAAAAGTACACTTCAGTGTACTACACAGCAGATGTAAAAGGACATGGTATACATAAAAGATGTAAAAGTAGTCTCATGCTTCAAAGACTGCGTCAGGAGATAATTTGGTTGCGGCAAAAGCATCATCTCCACTCAACCAAAACAGAAGCAGTTTCAAGAAGTTATGAAGCCTTTTCAGAAGCCCTTGGGGCACTCCCTCTCATGTCTCATTGGCTAGAACTGGTCTCGTGCCCTCTTGTAAGTCAATATAAGCGTATTGGAATTATCATGATTTTTTAGAGCAATCTGGATTTACCCCTGAGCTGGGCATAGGGTCACCTTCTCTGATGGGCGATTACCTAAAAAAGTTGGGGTTCACCTGCCAAGCAGCAGCAGCAGCTACAGGGAAAACTCTTTTCATGTAGGATTCAGTGTTATTTAACACATCTGAACTCGACTTGAAATCATCTTGAGTATCACAGTGGGGTGCATCCCACGCTTAGGGGAATTAGCGGATAATCCATTAAACCCAGCTTTGGTTGTCTTTAAAAGTAGGATCTGTGATCATAAATCATATGGAGATAGAAGTGGGGCTGAGGCTGCATCAGGGGATGAATGAGGGAAGAGGTAATGTAGAGTCATAACACCTTTACCAGAAGATGGTTTCCTAGCCAGCCAGCAACTCAAGACCTTTTAGCCACCTCCCCTCATCAAAAAGCCCTTTCTATGTACCTTCTTCACACAGGAAACCATCTTCAGGATGGTCAGAACTTGAAAAACTTGTTGCCAGTAAGTTATCAACAGCCAAAGGAGCCTAACATAAAATTTTTCTTTGGGGATTTACATTTATGTGGGAGAAAATACCTCTACACAAAGAAATATTTGCGTTAGTAGGGAAATTAGGAACATAGAACATAGCAGGTATAAGGAATATTCAAGATAGGGGACCTCCCTCTTTAACTGATATTTTCTCAAATTGTACCTCACAGGTACACCTACTAACTGACAGGAATGCCTGCCACACGTGTGTAACATATATGCAATGTATACAAGTAACTGTAAAGTAATGAGATTAAGAGTCATTTGGGACTTATAGAATTCAGCTCACTGCATTTTAGTTAGGGTCTCAGAAGCTCCATTTTGCCCAGAATTGTGCCAGTTTTCCTGTGCACCAGTATATTTATTAATAACAAACACCCCCTTTGCTCTCAAAATTAGTTATCCTAATTATATTAATCCACGTGTGGACACTTTTAGATATATATTTACTCACAAACCATGTATGTACGTGAGAAAGAGACACTTTACACATCAAAAAGAGGTGGTGTTCTAAAAGCTAAGCAAGTGTGTTGTTCGGACTTGGAACCCGTCATCCACTAGGAACAATGGTGGTTGGGTTCCAGAGACCTTTTATGAGCGGGGATCCCCACTCTGCTCTCTTCCACCCTATTCTGCCCCAAAAGGCTGGTCTGAGTGGCCTGTACTCCCTTGTATGACTCCCCTTGTTCTTTGGCTTCTGGATGGGTTCACCCAATGGGGAGAGGGAGTTGGAGGTAGAGATGTTGACTCCCCTGGCTCCCTGCCGACTTAACACAAGCCTGCTGTGTTTCTCTAGCAAAGGGACCTGGCTGGTGGCCCTCCCCACAAGGTCTCTGACTCCAAGTTATGGCAAGTTCTTCTCCCATTGTCTCTTCAGGACTAGACGTGGCACCTAATGTTCCCTGTTGCCATAGTATCCCCTGTGATCTCTCTACATCCTGCCCACATCTTTGTAAACAATGCCCTTAAACTCTCCTAAGTTACCTAATTTGAGTGCCATGTGTTTCCTCCCTGACTCATACAAGATTCCTTTGTGGGCGGCTCCAAGAAACCAAGTACCCTGTAACACAGTGACCCATGGGAAACTCATTCCACAGAGCAAGGCAGATTGCTGGGAGATCACCCACTTCCAGTGGTGTCCCAGCAGCAAGGGGGACTCTCACCCTCCTGTGTTGAGTAGATGTGAGTCAACAGCCTCACCCTCCAGTCCCAAGATTCCAGCAGATCCATGGAATCCGAGGGGAGGGCAGCAAGGTGTCCAGCACTGCAGGCAGCAATCATGCATGGACAAGGGAAGCAGCTCGACCGCTTCAGCTATCAGTTATGAGTTCAACTGAGGGTTTATAAGTCAGAGGTGGCTTAGGTATATACGTGCCTATGTGCATAGAAATAGTAACTGACTCACCACGTATTTATTGAGCAACTCCTATGCACCAGGCATTGTGCTTGGAGGACTTTACATCTGTATCTCTTTAATCTTCAAGACATTCAAGAATTACAGATAGATAGATGGATAGATAGATAGATATTGATAGATATACACTCTTCTTGATATATGTAATATATACATATCATATCAGAAAATCCACAATTAAAATTTGAACTTAAAGGTACAATTGAGACAAAGATCAACTCCTTCCAGAAACTGAGATCTAGAGAAGTGAAATGGCTTACCTGTGAAGGCACGTTGGAAAATCATGGTGGAAATCAGTGGATTTCATTCCAGTCTCTCAGGATATCTATCTGAATAGTTGGCAATCCCTCTTCAATACATAAGCCATTTGATATTTTCTGGTTGACAATAAATACAGCTGCAAGAGCACTCATCGGTATATGTATGCCCATGAAGAAAAAATCTTCCCCTTCAAGCAATGAACTCATTCCATCCGTGATTAACACGAATATGTTATACAAGGCACAGTACCCAGGGGATTCTGTCCTGCCCACTATGGGAATAGTCACACTGACAAAGGTAAATTTAGAGTCCCTGTGATAAAGAATGCTATTTCTGGCAGGCTGGGGACAGCAGACCAAGATGTCCAGGAGGACAACAGACATATTTATGAAGGAGAAAAATGAACGAAGAAAATGTGCTGTCACAGTCGGTTCAACTTCAGCTCAGTCTGTAGGGAAATCCTGTAGTTCATTTGCTCAGGGGGTTGTCACAGACCTTCAGGACTTAGAAGGTGCGCGGGTGATGAACACACCTCAGGGACTGGCCCCAGTCTCTTCCTTCCTTGGCTCCCTTGTCTCTTTCATATCCCCAGTCAACACTGAGGAGACCTGGGAGGATTCCTATTTCCCCCCAGTCCTGACCCTGCACCTCTCTCCTGAACTGCTATAAGCTCTGGGCCCAACCGGACATCCTTATAGAAGCAGGAAGGGAGAAACCACACGTGCCATCCTGTCTTCTCACCCCCAACTCATTCAACACCAAACACTGATCAACACAGCATTCTCCCAAGCGCTGATGCTCTGCACATACCAGAAAGAATGAAGCCATGAAACACTACCCCTCCTGTGCTCTCCTGCCCTGGTCTCATGGTTTGTGCCGTTTGGGCAGAACACACAGCACCAAGATGGCTGCCAGAACGCTCATAAATCCTCTTAGTGTTCCCTGGAGTCTCCCTGTGTTTAAGCCAAAAAATGACTCATGGATGATCAGTTTCATGGTGCTAAACCCCAATCCCATGATAGCGTCATACTTCATTGGCTTTGACATGCTCCTTTGTAACTGAATCTTTAAGAGAATTAGGTTCCTCTTACAATCATTCTCATGAAGTAATATTGACTACACTGGGTAATTTGCCAATCAAAGCCATTAATTTATAATCTAGATATTGCTGAAACCAAGAGACAACATAGCATTATGGATCATCACAAGCTGTAGTTAGAAATTTTAGGAAGGTTTCATTGGGGATTCATTTGTTTTTACCATATTGGATTCCTTTTATAAGCAGGAAAATGTCTGAATACTTCCCATCAGTCCCTCATAGATGTTATCCATGTTTGTATTCATTTTAAAGATCCAAAGCAAAATTAAATCAGTATTTGAGGAGGAAATTTATGGTGAACTCTGCAGCTCCTTCTACAATTCTTTACTTTCAAGTTAATGCTAGCCCAACAATATTAACTTTAAGAAAAGACTAATAATGATAATAAATTATCATTGTAAAAAGTGCTTAGTATTTAGCACTTCATAGTTAAATGTTCCTGTTCCAAGTACTGTACATCTACTTTCGCATTTAAACCTCACAACAGTCTTATAAAATAGGACTACCATTATCCCCATTTTATTCATGAGGAAACTAGTAGAACTTTAAGAGGTCAAGGTAAATGTCCATGGTCACATTGCTAAGTGTGGCAAAGTGAGGATTCCAGTGAAGGCTCTCTGACACCAGATGCCTGTACTCAAAACAAAGTTGGAGGGGAGGGAAATGAGATTTGATTTAGTCTTATTCTATATTTTTTGCCGTATGTTTGTTTTCCCATTTTCACCTTTCTGCAATGTTTGGAAGGTAGAAAAGAACAACTGAAATCTCAAAGCAATTTACCATTTGTTGAGTCAGACACAATTGACCTCAAAACAATCAAACAACCGGGCACGTTTTTATTTGAAGCTTTATGTGTTAAATCATAGTTTATCTCTGCACAGAAAGAGGATGATGTCAAAAAGAAAAAAAGATAACACCTCATACTCAGCCCAAGATAAGCAATGTTGAAATCTCTGGAATTACATAAGGGCATCTCACATTAGTTATTTATTTATGCTTCAGAAAAGGTGGTGGTGCTGGTGGTGTGGGTGGGTATGGGTGTGGTATAGGTGGGTATGGGTGTGTAACAAAGAGATAGGGAGAGAAAGAGAGAGGTTTGTTGTCTGTATTTTTGAGAGTCAAGTCTATAGAATAAGACTTCCTGTTCCAGGCAAGTTCGCAGTGAGATAAATTAGAGCTAGTACTTAAATGATGTGTGTGTGTGTGTGTGTGTGTGTGTGTGTGTGTGTTTGGGGGATGGGGTGGGGTCAGAACGAAGTGGAGTATCATTCCATTATGAGGAGGTTAGTCTAAATCTCTCAAATTTCCCCTAGTTTAAAACCTTCAGAAGGGCTGTTAGTCTCCCATTGCCAAGTGGAAAATGAACTTGTTCATGCATTTGTTCATTAATATCTGAGTTCATTCGGTTGCTCTTCCATCAAATTCTTACTTACATTATTCACGTTTAAGAGAGTCTGAAATTACAAACCATTTAAGTTACAACACAGTATATGTAATTTTCCCAATTTTGTAGGAAAAAAATAGTAATATAATGCAATATAATATTTTCTAATAAGTTACACATTGAATCACATTATATACCATGCCTATTATATACATGTAGTATTTATTTTAATCTTACACACAAGTAATAGCAGAATTATGGGTGATTTAAATTTTGTCTTTGTATTTTTTTGGTTCTTCCAAATTTTCCACAATAAAAATATATTACTTATATGCTTAGAAAACAGAATGATAATTTTTTTCAGGACACAGTCTATAAGTAAATCACCCTACTCCTTTATTTCTCAAATAGAAAAAACCCGGTTTCCAAATCCTATAGCATCAGCTATGCCAAAGAGACATTCAGCCTATGTGAACTTGTTAATGACCTCTTTCTCATCAAAATTCTTTTACTCCACTTACCAAGTACTTTCAGAGTAGGGGGAGGAATGGACTCCGAGCTCACCTACACACACACACACACACACACACACACACACACATACACACACACAGGAGAATGTGGAAAATGCAAGGATCCCTGAGTGACTTGGTTTGACAGCTATGACTACCCGAAGCCCACTATGGAAATATGACCTCTGGGGGCCAGAGGAGTCCTGATCTGCCCACTCCCACCTGATCACCTGTGTTCCCTTTCATATAAATGAAATGAGCAGCAGAGCCCAGTCTGCCTTGCTGAAACGCTGAGGATATGTCAGTCTAACTCAAAACATAATCTAGCTCATAAACACATAGAAAAAGCAGTTCTACTTGAAATCCTAAATGCAAGGCAATTGGTGCTGGTTTGCATCTAGAGGATTTAGGCCATTGGATGTAGCTGAAATGAAAGAAAGAGTGAGGAGAATTTTACTAATGGGGCAGTGTATTTTCTGAGGGGAAATACTGGACAAATCTCTCCACATGATCAAGAATGGCACAGAGGCAGGGCAGCCAGGTGTCTGTGGAGGAGTCCGCTGGCTTCTCCCCGAATGAGCACCAAGACACCTGCCATCCTAAATTCAGGGCAGGGGCGGGGCCACTGTACCAGCTGCTGGGACTAGCAGGGTGTCCCTCAGCTGTGCTACTAGGTTGGCTCTTCTTAAAATATTCAGAGGCCTTCCCTGGTGGCGCGGTGGTTGAGGGTCCGCCTGCCGATGCAGCGGACGTGGGTTCGTGCCCCGGTCTGGGAGGATCCCACATGCTGCAGAGCGGCTGGGCCCGTGAGCCATGGCCGCTGAGCCTGCGCGCCCGGAGCCTGTGCTCCGCAACGGGAGAGGCCACAACAGTGAGAGGCCCGCGTACCGCAAAAAAAAAAAAAAAAAAAAATCAGAAAATTTAAGAATCCTTTAAGAATCTTTAATAAGCTTTCAACATGCTACAAGCATCAAAAGCAACACATGTCCTCTAAGGCAACTACTCTCAGCCTAGAACCAAGGAATACGCGACTATAAGAAGTGAACTCGGCCTCTCCAAGAACTTAGCAGGAGAAGTAAGACTGAAGAACACGAAATAAATAAAAAGTACCAGCAAATATTATATATAAATATACATGAAATGACTATGAATTTTCCCCACACACTTGAGTACAAGGGATGTACCACTTTCATATTCTTCCAGAGCAGAAAGATCTGGTTCCAGGTTCCTACCTATGTGACTAACAGAACATCTGATGTCACTCTTTGTGGGCCCCCTTCCCTCCTCCATCACATTAGAGAAGAATCCCTGGTTATCCCAGACCTTAGTCTGGGAGAGAACGGCTCCTCTCACCCGTTCTGCTTCTCAGCCTGCTGTCCGGCCCCCCTTCATCGTGAGGCAGTCACCAGCACATGCGAGACAGACATGGAGCTCAGGCCCAGGGTGGGCAATAAAGGTACTCTCCCTTCCCCGCTCCCTCCAAGGTCCTGCTCCCTGGGGTTATGAGGTGCTGGTATGGGTCTTTGATGTGCCCAGTCAAAGTGAAACAAGGCATAAAATTATATGTGAAAACAAGGCAAAAGTTAATGCCTCAATAGCTTGTCCCCAGAGATTTATGTATATGTGGTACAGAATAACAGTACCTTGCAAAGCAGGGTCTTAGTTAAGAAGACAAAAGATTTCCCTACACAATGCTAGACTGAACTGAATGAAATTAACTAATAGCTTTTCCCAAAGTCACCCTAAACTATCCTGGTCATATCATGTGCTTGGCTGGAAAGCCCTAAATGGCCTGGGCAACACACAGAGAGTGCCTGGAATTTCCCTTTGGCTAATGGAAAATGCCTCTTGGTCACCAAGACCTTGCTGAAGGCTGGACTATATATCTTCAATTTGCAGCAATTTCCCTCTTCTCTCTTTCCTCTTCTCTCTTTTCCCATCTTCTTCTTCAACTTCCTCTTCCTCTTTTGCTCTTTCTTCCCCCTCCCCCTCCTCCTTCTTCTTCTTCCCCTCCTCCCCCTCCCCCACTCTCTCTCTATACCCCTTTACTTTAACACTCCTTTGATAAGGATGGAGTAACATTGTGCTTCTAGGCTACCTCAAAAATTTCCTCCAACACTTAACTCTCTGAGATTTTTTTTTCTTCCAAATCCTTCGTTTCTTTTATTCCTTTATCCAAGGCATGATCTGACAGGTCTTTTTTGTACATCCTCCTGGGAGATAGGGCAGTGGTGGCAGGTCTTGGTTTCATATAGACCTAGAACTAAATGTTTAAATGCCACTTTCAGTTCTTACTAGCTGTGAGACATTGAACAATTTCTTAACCTCTCAGAAACCAATTCCTCAGCTAAGCAATGCTAATTTTCCCCTCTGAATGTAGTTGTGAGGGTTGAATGAGGTGCTGGTGAATTCACCGTGCATTTCCCCTTTCCCCACTGTGCAAAGGGATGAATTGCTCCTTGTGTTTAAGTGGAGATGCAAGACCAGGGAATTCACTTCATCTTGCTCATTCTTTTTACAAACTGGCAGGGTAGAGAAAAGACTATATTTGGGGGAACTGTACAACTTTATATGGATGGTAGGATCTTTTCTCTGCCACTCTGCATTCCTCTCAGGCAAGAATGTTGTTAAAATGATGTTGTATGAATCCTGGAGCTCTGGTCTAAAGAGAGCTTATAGCTTCTACTCTTGCCATCTTGGGCTACCTTGAGGCTGCCATGTAAGGAAGATGGTCTAGCCTCCTGGAGGATGAGATGCCATATGGAGGAGAACCCAGGTACCCAAGCCAATAGCCAGCATCACCTGCCAGTCATGTGAGTGAAGTCATTTTGGATTCTGGCCTAGCTGATCCCCTAGATGAATGTAGCTAAGTGAGTGGACCTAGGGAAAACCAGCAGAGGAACTGCCTTGTCAACCACAGTATCCTGAAAAATAATATTTCATTGTCATTTTAAACCACTAAGTTTGGAGGTGTCTTGTTCCACAGAAAAGGCTAACAGAAACAATGTTTAAAAGGAGCATTTTTCCATAGGAATCTAATTCCTCAACGTTGATCTCCATGTATTAAGAATAAAGGCAAAGAAAGTCTCAGGCAAATGTAGATTAGGCCTCCACCACAGGATGGGACTGGGGTCAGAAATGAAGCCTGCCCCTAATTAATGTGGCTACCCTGGCTTCATTCCTTAAATGCTCATTTTCAAATCTTCTATGTTCAGTATTGTGTTTCTCCAGAAAGCTCCTGTTGAAATGCAAATATGTCAACAGAGTAACATATCAATACTAATTTGTTAAAGGTAATTTATACCTTAGTTAAAATAGTTTTTTATTTAAGTAACAAGTTTTTGAGTACTGGGTTAACAAAGGATACAAAGATTATAATAATAACAACAACAATAATAACATTCTAACAACAATGGCAGTGTGCAGTCTATGAGGTACATAAATGGTTTGGAATGATTCTGTAGAAGATATTTGCTCTTCTTCCTCATTTATTTGTTTACTCAATCATTTATTTATATCAGTATGGACACATGCGTATTTATTTTATGCTTTGGATTATAACCCTATAGTATTTTGTTTATTTTGTTGCTTAAATTTTTCCAGCTTTGGCCATTGGGAGCTCCTTTAGTTGGCTCCCATGTTCCTTTGACAGACTCCTATTATTTTGTTGTTTTGTTTTGCCTTGTTTGAGCACTTCCTTACTTTCTGACATTACAAGATGCCCCAGGCTAATCTTATATATTTCCTGCACCAGTCCTACAGTCTACCATTTATCCAAAGAGTCCGTGCTTCTTTTTACTGGAGAATGATATTAGAATCCGAAATCCAGGCATTAGGTGCACTTGTTGCTACTGGGGCCATATTTACTTTTCACTTAAAAAAAAAACCCTAAGTATGTAGCGTACCTTGAGATACTAGCTAGTAATAGTAGTAGATGTATATAATCTATAAATACATAAATATAAATATGTTAGGAATACATGTCCCACTTTTTTTTAACCCCTGCGTAATGAAAAATTGCTCAGTGACTACTGCTCTAGAGCACTGTCATTAAAGAGACTCAGCTCTCACAAATCCTAGTCTCTGTGATTCTCCAGTCTGATTTCATTCTTCTAAGAGAGACTCTATTGCTCCAGAGCTGGGTGTCCACTTCTCAGCCAAGGATGGTAAGACATGGCTTCCTCAGGAACCCCTCTGAGTCAGGAGGGGTCCCAAGAAGGAGCTGGCACTGTGAACTGGGCAGCTTCCCCAGGAGATGCCCACTGACGAGGGACACGAGGGCAAGGTGGCCAGAGAAGGATAGCACAGTGGTAGGAGCTGAGCTAACTCTGACCTGCAGCAGAGCAGACTCTCATATTCCTCCCAGGCCAACATCATCCTGGGCAGTCATCTCCTGGCTATGTGCCCCCTTTCACCATGAACACCAAGGGAGAGACTTGGGACTGGCCAGTGCCCCTGTGGCAAAAGAACAAGAAAGAAACTCTTCACATCCAAGTCTACACACCCATTCTCTATCCTGGGAAGAGTAGCTTGTATACATACATGTAAACACAGGAACACAGAACACGTCAGAAACATCAGGAGGACTCAACGCCCTCACTCCCCAGGTCTCTTGAGGGGCTTTGTGCATCACCTCATTTGTCTTCTAAGCAGTCAGTTGGAGAAAGGGAAATGTTGGACCTCCATTTCTCCTTTTAAAAAAATACTCTGAAAAACAAAGTGCATTACTCTCATGGAGAACGTTCTCAGAAACCCCATTACTCCTACTGGCTGCAAATATGGCAAACTACAGTTGCTGACTAATGCAGGAGTTTGACCTTGGTTTTCAAGGTCAAACTGTAAATTCGTTGGGATGTTGGCAGAGGCCATGCTAACTAATGGACTGGGTGGGAGAGATCCAGAAGATTTTGTTCTGGATAAGACAGGATTGGGTTACCCTAAAAAGCAGCCTTATTGCTGGAAGCTGGCCTAGACGTTTTCAACTTTCCTATTAGAGAGAAGGAACAACATTACTTATTACCTCTGGGAAATGTAGGGTGTCACAACCTGAGACGTCACCTCAGGTCTGCGAAGAGGCGCTCAGGATACTTGCCCATCAAGGTGGGAGCTGAGACCTGCCTTCCCCCTTTCCCCTCACTTCCACTGGCCTTACTACGAAGCCTTTGGGTCTGCAAGACTCACTTCTTAGCAGCTGGAATTCCAGCTGAGAAGACTCCCTGTGGCAGCCGCTCCAGCCCCTAGCCTCTCCTGCTCTCCTCTGCTGCTGTCCTCATGAAACACTCACTCCCCACAGCCTGGCCAGGGAAACAAATGCATTTCTGTCCATGAATCCACAAGACTTCAGTTTGGGGTTAAAAGCATAGAAAATCATAGTATCAGTTATCAGTGTCGTAGCTCTAATGTTACCCTCGTCAAATCACTGCTGATTAAAACCAGCCCTGTTAATAAACCACAGGCTTTATTTCCCCTCAAATGTCTATAACCACTTTCTGAAACCCCTATTAAAAGGCAAAACCCAAAGAAAAACACAGCTTTGGAGCCCGAGTGCTGCTTATTCCCCAGAGAAGAAGTGAACAAGAAAGAAACGGTTCTTTTTATCTCACCTTTCCCCCAATTAATGGAGTCAAAATTTTGTCATAACTAAAGGGAGAAATCAATAAGAAGCAGGCGGGCATATCAGTGGTCTGCAACATTAGATCAGCTGAGAACAGCCCTCCTCTGCCTCCTAAAAAATACATTTGCCAGCAATTCCCTGTGTCTGACTCACATCCTTATTACCTCCTTCTCCTCTTGCTTTCCCCTTAAGGGACTGATTTTTCCTCCCATCTAAGCCAAAAAGAATTTCTCTGGATTAAGGAGACTGATGAAAGCATTTTTAATATTTGAGTTCAGGTTTGCAAGCTCCATAAAACCGACGTTTCCCCTGCTTTGTCTTCTCCACCCCAACTCCCTTGTCAATAGTTTTTCTCCTTCATTTGCGCTACAGAAACCAGCCAAGGACCTTCTCCAGATGGGATCTCTGGCTCCCTGGCCGCTTCCCCTGCAGAACTCCCTGCTCCCTGCAGCCTCCACTCTGTGGGCCCCGGATGCAGGATGTGACATCTTTCAAAAATCTTTCAGAAACTGGGGGTGGGGGCCCGGGGGCAGGGTGGGGGGCTACTTAAAATATGACATCTTTCACGTTGATGCCATATGTCTTTCAAGTAAAGACTGGTTTGACGTGCTGAGCCACTTGGAAGGGAACAAGTTTCAAGCCTAAAGGGGAAAGTTTTGACAATTCATTCCAAGGAAAACTGGAACCTTCCCCACCCACCCTGCCTTTGACTAATAGGAGGTGAAAAGGAGGGGAGCAGAGCCTTCCCAGAGCAGGAAGATAATGGTCTCTGTTCTTTGTTCTTCCCACATTTGCATCACTGTTACAAAGTTACTTTCCCTAGCTCCTCAAATTAATGGAAGCTTTGTCAAATTTACCTTAAATTCCAGAAACCTTGAAATTATCATGTGTAAATAAGACTGCTTGAGTAACCTCACCAGGAACAGCTCAAATCCAATTCAATTAAATGGTTCTTGGGAGGCAAGGGGCATAGTTTATTTTTTTTCATTCCTGTTTTTTGTTTTTGTTTTTTTTTAAGTTGTACTGATTGGGCCACCCTGAGACTGTTCTGAGCTTGGGGACTGAAATCTGATGGCTCCATTGGGTAGCTACACCCCCCACCCCCCCACAACTGCTTGGCCTTACCATTGTACCAAAAGTTCCCCTGGCTTCTGGGCAAAGCATCATTTTGAAACAGTAAAAACCATCTGCCATCAAATGCCTCACTCCGACATTTTCCATCCCTTTTCATATCCAATCGCATCACCATCCACAGGACGATTGTTTTCAGATGATGGCAATGTAACAAATGACACACTAAATGACAGATTGGAGTGTGTGTGTGTGTGTGTGTGTGTGTGTGTGTGTGTGTGTACATTTTATGGTTGGCTCTATACCATTCTTTGTAAGAGGGCATGATAAATGTTATCTCAAGGTACAGCACCCTGAAGAGAATGGCTGACTCATGAACAGTGCAATGAATAATGCAAGAAAATTGTCTCCTTAATGGAGGAGAGATGAACCCTTTCGTCTAGATTGAGTAGATTTTAAAGTGTGAGTCCTGGCCACTCGGAAACAGAGCGCGCAGAAGTGGCTGCCGTATGGTGGCTTGAGGACAGGAAGATGAGGACCAAAGAGGGTCTGCCGTGTGGCTGACAGGGCCTTCGTGCTCTGGCCAGCTGTCAAGCCTGAGCCTCTGAGGTGGGAGAGCCGACTTCAGGACACTGGTCCACCAGAGACCTCCTGGCCCCACTTAATATCAATCAGCGAGAACTCTCCCAGAGATCTCCGTCTCAATGCTAAGACCAGTTCCAGCCAACGGCCAGCAAAATCCAATGCTGGATGCCCCATGCCAAACAACTATCAAGACAGCAATACAACCCCACCCATTAGCAGAGAGGCTACCTAAAATCACACTAATTTCACAGACACCCCAAAACACACCGCAACACGGCCAGGACACGGCCCTGTCCACCAGAAAGACAAGGTACAGCCCCATCCACCAGAACACAGGCACTAGTCTCCTCCACCAGGAAGCCTACACAACCCACGGAACAAACCTTACCCACTGGGGGCAGACACCAAAAACAACAGGAACTACGAACCTGCAGCCTGCAGATTCTTATTTTTATGTTTTAACATTTTTATTGGAGTATAACTGCTTTATATTGTTGTGTTAGCTGCTGCTGTATAACAAAGTGAATCAGCTATACATATACATATATCCCCATATCCCCTCCCTCTTGAGCCTCCCTCCCACCCTCCCTATCCCACCCCTCTAGGTGGTCACAAAGCACGGAGTTGATCTCCCTGTGCTATGCTGCTGCTTCCCACTAGCTATCTAGTTTACATTTGGTAGGGTATATATGTCAATGCTACTCTCTCACTTCATCCCAGCTTATCCTTCCCCCTCCCCATGTCCTACATCTGCGTCTTTATTCCTGTCCTGCCCCTAGGTTCTTCAGAACCAATTTTTTTTTTTACATTCCATATATATGTGTTAGCATATGGTGTTTGTTTTTCTCTTTCTGACTTACTTCACTCTGTATGACAGACTCTAGGTCCATCCACCTCATGACAAATAACTCAATTTTGTTTATTTTTATGACTGAGTAATATTCCATTGTATATATGTGCCACATCTTCTTTATCCATTCATCTGTCAATGGACACCTAGGTTGTTTCCAAGTCTTGGGTATTGTAAATAGTGCTGTGGGATTGCTGGGTCGTATGGTAGTTCTATTTTTAGTTTTTTAAGGGACCTCCATACTGTTCTCCATAGTGACTGTACCAATTTACATTCCCACCAAGAGTGTAGTAAGAGGGTTCTCTTTTCTCCACACCCTCTGCAGCATTTATTGTTTGTAGATTTTTTATGATGGCCATTTTGACTGGTGTGAGGTGATACCTCATTGTGGTTTTGATTTGCATTTCTCTAAAGATTAGTGTTGTTGAGCAACCTTTCATGTGTTTGTTGGCAATCTGTATATCTTCTTTGGAGAAATGTCTATTTATGTCTTCTGCCCATTTTTGGATTGGGTTGTTAGTTTTTTAGATATGGACCTGCACAAGCTCCTTGTATATTTTGGAAGATTAATCCTTTCTCAGTTGCTTCGTTTGCAAATATTTTCTCCCATTTTGAGTGTTGTTTTTTCATGTTGTTTATGGTTTCCTTTGCTGTGCAAAAGCTTTTAAATTTCATTAGGACACATTTGTTTCTTTTTGTTTTTATTTCCATTTCTCTAGGAGGTGGGTCAAAAAGGATATTGCTGTGATTTATGTTATAGAGTGTTCTGCCTATGTTTTCCTCTAAGAGTTTGATAGTGCCTGGCCTTACATTTAGGTCTTTAATCCATTTTGAGTTTATTTTTGTGTATGGTGTTAGGGAGTGTTCTAATTTCATTCTTTTACATGTAGCTGTCCAGTTTTCAAAGGACCACTTATTGAAGAGGCTGTCTTTTCTCCATTGTATATTCTTGCCTACTTTATCAAAGTTAAGGTGACCATATGTGCATGGGTTTATCTTGGGCTTTCTATCCTGTCCCATTGATATATATTTCTGTTTTTGTGCCAGTATCATACTGTCTGATTACTGTAGCTTTGTAGCATAGTCTGAAGTCTGGGAGCCTGGTTCCTCCAGCTCCATTTTACTTTCTCAAAATTGCTTTGGCTGTTTCAGGTCTTTTGTGTTTCCATGCAAATTGTGCAATTTTTTGTTCTAGTTCTGTGAAAAATGCCATTGGTAGTTTGCTAGGGATTGCATTGTATCTGTAGATTGCTGTTGGTTGTATAGTCATTTTCACAATGTTGATCCTTCCAATCCAGGAACATGGTATATCTATCCATCTGTTTGTATCATCTTTAATTTCTTTCATCAACGTCTTATAGTTTTCTGCATACTGGTCTTTTGTCTCCTTAGGTAGGTTTATTCCTAGATGTTTTATTTTTTGTTGTTCTTGCAATGATAAATGGGAGTGTTTCCTTAATTTCTCTTTCAGATTTTTCATCATTAGTGTATAGGAATGCAAGAGATTTCTGTACGTTAATTTTGTATCCTGCTACTTTACCAAATTCATTGATTACCTCTAGTAGTTTTCTAGTAGCATCTTTAGGATCCTCTATGTATAGTATCATGTCATCTGCAAACAGTGACAGTTTTACTTCTTTTCCGATTTGGATTCCTTTTATTTCTTTTTCTTCTCTGATTGCTATGTCTAAAACTCCCAAAACTATGTTGAATAATAGTGGTGAGAGTGAGCAACTTTGTCCTGTTCCTGATCTTTTAAGAAATGGTTTCAGTTTTTCACCACTGAGAATGATGTTGGCTGTGGATTTGTCATATACGGCCTTCATTATGTTGAGGTAAGTTCCCTCTATGCCTTCTTGCTGGAGGGTTTTTATCATAAATGGGTGTTGAATTTTGTTGGAAGATTTTTCTGCATCTATTGAGATGAGGTTTTTATCCTTCAATTTGTTAATATGGTTTATCACATTGATTGATTTGCATATATTGAAGAATCCTTGCATTCCTGGGATAAACCCCACTTGATCATGGTGTATGATCCTTTAATGTGCTGTTGGATTCTGTTTGCTAGTATTTTGTTGAGGATTTTTGCATCTATGTTCATCAGTGATATTGGCCTGTAGTTTTCTTTCTTTGTGACATTTTTTCTGGCTTTGGTATCACGGTGATAGTGGCCTCATAGAATGAGTTTGGGAATGTTCCTCCCTCTGTTATATTTTGGAAGATTTTGAGAAGGATAGGTGTTAGCTCTTTGCTAAATGTTTGATAGAATTCACCTGTGAAGCCATCTGGTTCTGGGCTTTTGTTTGTTGGAAGAGTTTTAATCACAGTCTCAATTTCAGTGCTTGTGATTGGCCTCTTTATATTTTCTATTTCTTCCTGATTCAGTCTCAGAATGTTGTGCTTTTCTAAGAATTTTTCCATGTTTTCCAGGTTTTCCTTTTTACTGGCATATAGTTTCTTGTAGTAATCTCTCATGATCCTTTGTATTTCTGCAGTGTCAGTTATTACTTCTCCTTTTTCATTTCTAATTCTACTGACTTGAGTCTTCTCCTTTTTTTTCTTGATGAGTCTGGCTAATGGTTTGTCAATTTTGTTTATCTTCTCAAAGAATCAGCTTTTAGTTTTATTGATCTTTTCTATCATTTCCTTCATTTCTTTTTCATTTATTTCTGATCTAATCTTTATGATTTCTTTCCTTCTGCTAACTTTGGAGGTTTTTTGTTCCCTTTCTCTAATTGCTTTAGGGTAATGTCAGCTTGTTTATTTGAGATGTTTCTTGATTCTTGAGGTAGGATTGTATTGCTATAAACTTCCCTCTTAGAACTGCTTTTGCTGCATCCCATAAGTGTTGGGTCATCGTATTTTCATTGTTTTTTGTTTCTAGGGTTTTTTTAATTTCCTCTTTGATTTCTTCAGTGATCTCTTGGTCATTAAGTAGTGTGTTATTTAGCCTCCATGTGTCTGTATTTTTTACAATTTTTTTCCTGTAAATGATATCTAGTCTCATAGTGTCATGGTCGGAAAAGATATTTGATACAATTTCAATTTTCTTAAATTTACCAAGGCTTGATTTGTGACCCAAGATATGATCTCTCCTGGAAAATGTTCCATGAGCCCCTGAGAAGAAAGTGTATTCTGTTGTTTTTAGATGGAATGTCCTATAAATATCAATTAAGTCCATCTTGCTTAATGTATCATTTAAAGCTTGTGTTTCCTTATTTATTTTCATTTTGGATGATCTGTCCATTGGTGAATGTGGGGTCTTAAAGTCCTCTACTATGATTGTGTTACTGTCCTTTTCCCCTTTTATGGCTGTTAGCATTTACCTTATGTATTGAGGTGTTCCTATGTTGGGTGCATAAATATTTATAGTTGTTACATCTTCTTCTTGGATTCATCCCTTGATCATTATGTAGTGTCCTTCTTTGTCCTTTGTAATAGTCTTTATTTTAATGTTTATTTTGTCTCATATGAGAATTGCTACTCCAGCTTTCTTTTGATTTTCATTTGCATGGAATATCTTTTTCCATTCCCTCACTTTCAGTCTGGATGTGTCCCTGGGTCTGAAGTGGGTCTGTCATAGACAGCGTATATATGAGTCTTGTTTTTGTATCCATTCAGCAAGGCTGTATCTTTTGGTTGGAGCATTTAATCCATTTACGTTTAAGGTAATTATCGATATGCATTGTTCCTATTACCATTTTCTTAATTGTATTGAGTTTGTTATTGTAGGTCTTTTCCTTCTCTTGTTTTCCTGCCTAGAGAAGTTCCTTTAGAATTTGTTTTAAAGCTGGTTTGGTGGTGCTGAATTCTCTTAGCTTTTGCTTGTCTGTAAAGGTTTTAATTTCTCTTTCAAACCTGAATGAGATCCTTGCTGGGTAGACTAATCTTGGCTATAGGTTTTTCCCTTTCATCACTTTAAATATGTCCTGTCACTCCCTTCTTGCTTGCAGAGTTTCTGCTGAAATATCAGCTGTTAACCTTATGGGGATTCCCTTATGTTTTATTTGTTGTTTTTCCCTTGCTGCTTTTAAGATTTTTTCTTTGTATTTAATATCTGATAGTTTGATTAATATTTGTCTTGGTGTGTTTCTCCCTGGATTTATCCTCTGTGGGACTCTCTGCACTTCCTGCACTTGATTGACTGTTTCCTTTCCCATATTAGGGAAGTTTTCAACTGTAATCTCTTCAAATAATTTCTCAGTCCCTTTTTTTTCTCTTCTTCTTCTGAGACACTTAAAATTCATATGTTGGTGTGTCTAATGTTGTCCCAGAGGCCTCTTAGTCTGTCCTCAACTCTTTTCATTCTTTTTTCTTTACTCTGCTCTGCAGTACTTATTCCCACTATTTTATCTTCCAGGTCACCTATCTGTTCTTCTGCCTCAGTTATTCTTCTATTGATTCCTTCTAGAGAATTTTTAATTTCATTTATTGTGCTGTTCATCTTTGTTTGTTTGTTCTTTAGCTCTTTTATGCCCTTGTTAAAAGTTTCTTGTATTTTCTCCATTCTATTTCCAAGATTTTGGATCATCTTTACTATCATTACTCTGAATTCTTTTTCAGGTAGACTGCCTATTTCCTCTTCATTTGTTTGGTCTGGTGGGTTTTTATCTTGCTCCTTCATCTGCTGTGTGTTTTTCTGTCTTCTCATTTTGCTTAACTTACTGTGTTTGGGGTCTCCTTTTTGCAGGCTGCAGGTTTGTAGTTCTCGTTGTTTTTGGTGTCTGCCCCCAGTAGCTAAGGTTGGTTCAGTGGGTTGTGTAGGCTTCCTGGTGGAGGGGACTAGTGCCTGTGTTCTGGTGGATGAGGCTGGATCTTGTCTTTCTTGTGGGCAAGACCCCATCCAGTGTTGTGTTTTGGGATGTCTATGACCTTATTATGATTTTAGGCAGTCTCTCTGCTAATCGGTGGGGTTGTATTCCTGTCTTACTAGCTGTTTGCCATATGGTGTCCAGCACTGGAGCTTGCTTGTCATTGAGTGGAACTGGGTCTTAGCATTGAGATGTAGATCTCTGAGAGTGCTTTTACCACTTGCTATTACATGGACCCAGGAGGTCTCTGGTCGACCAATGTCCTGAGCTCAGCTCTCTCACCTCAGGGCCTCAGGCCTGACACCCGGACGGAGCACCAAGACCCTGTCAGCCACACGGCTCAGAAGAAAAGAGAGAGAAAAGAAAGAGAGGAAGGAAGGAAGGAAGGAAGGAAGGAAGGAAGGAAGGAAGGAAGGAAGGAAGGAAGGAAGGAAGGAAAGAAAAGAAAGTTATTAAAATAAAAAATAATTATTAAAAATTAATTTTAAATAATACAAAAACACCAAAAAATCATAGACAGACAGAACCCTAGGAAAAATGGTGAAAGCAAAGCTATACAGACAAAATCACACAAAGAATTATACATATACCACTCACAAGAAGAGAAAAAGAAAAAAAAAAAAATATATATATATATATATATATATACACATATCATTGCTCCCAAAGTCCACTGCCTCGATTTTGGGATGATTCATTGCCTGTTAAGGCATTCCAGAGATGCAGGTACATCAAGTTGATTGTGGGGATTTAATCCACTGCTCCCGAGGCTGCTAGGAGAGATTTCCCTTTCTCTTTGTTAGCACAGCTCCTGGGGTTCAGCTTTGGATTTGGCTCCACCTCTGCATGTAGGTCACCTGAGGGTGTCTGTTCCCGTCCAGACAGGACGGGGTTAAAGGAGCAGCTGATTCGGGGGCTCTGGCTCACTCAGGCCATGGGGAGGGAGGGGTAAGGATGCAGGGCGAGCCTGCGGTGGCAGAGGCCAGCATGACGTTGCACCAGCCTGAAGCGTGCCGTGTGTTCTCCCCTGGAATTTGTCCCTGTGTCATGGGACCCTGGCAGTGGCGGGCTGCACAGGCTCCCGGGAGGGGAGGTGTGGATAGTGACCTGTGCTCACACACAGGCTTCTTGGTGGCGGCAGCAGCGGCCTTAGCATCTCATGCCCGCCTCTGGGGTCTGTGCTGATAGCCGCAGCTCGCGCCCATCTCTGGAGGTCATTTAGGGGGTGCTCTGAATCCCCTCTCCTCACGCACTAGGAAACAATGGTCTCTTGCCTCTTTAGCAGCTCCAGACTTCTCCCAGACTCCCTCCCAGCTAGCTGTGGCGCACTAGCCCCCTTCAGGCTGTGTTCATGCCGCCAACCCCAGTCCTCTCCCTGCGATCCAACCGAAGCCCAGGCCTCAGCTCCCAGCCCCCGCCCACCCCGGCGGGTGAGCAGACAAGCCTCTCGGGCTGGTGAGTGCTGGTTGGCACCCATCCTCTGTGCAGGAATCTCTCCTCTTTGCCCTCTGCACCCCTGTTGCTGCGCTCTCCTCCATGGCCCCAAAGCTTCCCCCCCGCAACCCCCCATCTCTGCCAGTGAAGGGGCTTCCTAGTGTGTGGAAACCTTTCCTCCTTCACGGCTCCCTCCCAGTGGTGCAGGTCCCTTCCCTATTCTTTTGTCTCTGTTTTTTCTTTTTTCTTTTGCCCTACCCAGGTACGTGAGGAGTTTCTTGCCTTTTGGGAGGTCTGAGGTCTTCTGCCAGTGTTCAGTAGGTGTTCTGTAGGAGTTGTTCCACATGTAGATGTGGAACATCTGATATATCTGTGGGAGGAAGGTGATCTCCACGTCTTACTCTTCCTCCATCTTGAAGGTCTCCTCTCAGTGTTGGCTTCTTGAGTTGGAGCTACAACCTTCCAAAATCTCCAAACAATGAAATTGAAAGTCTTATTCGACATGTACTGTGATGTCATGGCAAGACATTTTGTACAGGGCTGACACTACTTGACTGAGTGGCTTGGGAAATGACCACTGAAATCCCTCAAAGCCATTCTTGATTAGTAGAAAATTTCCCCCACCTGAAATAAATGACGCCAGCACATCTCTCAAACTCCCACTGAAGAAATTTAGGGATATCCAGACCTTCCCACGCTCACGACTGAGTGTCTCAGTGTTACCTTTGCTCCTCTGTGGCTTGGCAGAGCCCTTGATGAAAACACCAAAATAGCCTGAGAAGTGCACGTGCTGCCAGTGAATTTGCTACCACAGACACAGAATCCAATATGTCACAGCTGGAAAGTTCAAAGGGCCTGGACAAGTTCGCAAATTCTATCAGGATTTCTGAGTGATCCAAACTCATTCTTCCTGTCACTGCTTTTCCAGTGCTTAGAAGTTCTCACACATAAGATTAAAAATGTGGAGGTTTTCCATTATTATAGAATTGTAAATAAAATATCCCTTAAGAGAAGGTATCCTGATGAATAAACACATGACTTTCATTTGCCTGGCTCTGCAAAAGTGCTTTTAAAATAATCCCTGCAAAATCTCCATGGACCACGACTCACAGGCTGCCTGCTCCCCAACCCTAGCATGAGGATAACACACACCATGGTTTTATCCTTCCTCTTTTTAATCAAATGCATTACAGCATGCTATTACTCCTGGGGCTACAGTTCTACAGATGGTTTTCCAGCAGCACTGTGGACTCCATTCAGAAGGAAATGGAACAGTATTTCCCAGCTTAGTACCTTAAATCAGTTTGTTTTCCCCAGGTCTCCATGCATGCTGACTTCACTTTTTAACTGAACTCCAAGAGGACTGAGTCTGTATCACAGCAGACTGGATCATGTGTGTCTGGTATTATATACTGGTGCCAAAATAAAAGTAGCTTTCTGTCCTCCTTGGGAGAAAGAGGGAGGGGTGTGGGGTTGAATAACCTAAGGCCAAAACAATACCTTGAACTTCTTTCATGCTAGATTCATAAAAGCCATTCATTAGGTTAACTCAAATCCATAAATTAGATTCCATATAATATTTTTTACTGATTCTGTCCAGTTTGTGTTCATCTTGGTTTGAAAGTCCTTTGGTGGCACAACAAAAATAGGAGCCTGTTCATTTTCCATGCATATCCTCCCCAGCAGCAGCTCCAAGCTAGTGCCCATCAAAGCTCACATCAGTCTTTTCTCCAGGATGACCACTGGTCCCTTAGTGGAAGTCTCCCTTCAACAGCTGATGCTAACAGTGGGATTTGCACCCACTCCTGTAAATCTGTTACTTTAAGCCAAAAACACAAAAGAAACCCTTCCTTCTGATCACATACCCAGTCCCAGGTATCTCCTGAAGACAATTCCTGTCTACATGGATATTATGCTGATAGACAATATTAACAGGTAATCCCATTTATTTGTTAAGATGTTCCAGGCACTCTTCTATATAACTCATCTCGTTTACCCCTCATAACAATCTATAAAGTGCATCTTATTAACCCCTTTGAACTGAAAACTAACTTGACAGTGGTTATATGTGTCCACGGTCACTTAGTTAAAAGAAATAGAGTATGAGGCTCTGGGAACCTAAATCTGAACAAGGCAAAAGCAAGGAACAAAAGGATGGACAGTGAAAATTTCAACACCATGTGATAAATCCCAAAACAGAGTCATGCAGAAACCATGGCGTTCCAGAAGAGGGCATGATTAACTGGGTAGGGTACATGTATGAGAAGACTGAGGGAACTGCTCAGAAGCGAGGAAACTTGAGCTGGACCTTGAATGATGAGTATATACTGACAGGGTTGATATGGAAAAAGAGCAGCAAGAGCCTGGAGGGGTATCCAAGGAGATGGTACATCATGTCACAGGGGTCCGAAGAGCATGGCGTGGTCCAGAGCCCCACATAGTTTGGTGTAACAGGAGCAGAGAATATCTGAGGAAGAGAGAATGGAGGACAAGGACAGTCAGGTGGTCTGAGATCAGATTGCAAGGGCTTTTTATGCCCTCTTTAGGACTCTGCATTTTACACTGTAGGTGACAGCATGCCCTCAAGGGCAGTCATTATAAATTTATATTTTGGAAACATCTCTCTGAGAACAGAATGAGCTAAAGGCTGGGTGACCAGTTGTCTGTTCTAGATAATCTGTAACAGAGATTGAGAGGAAAGGGAAATGCATAACAGATTTAGAAGGAGATGCAGTAGGATGTATGAGCATGGAGGGAAAGCAAGTAGTGGTGGAAAGAAAGTTGGATTCTAGGGTAGCAGTAGTGTTTTGGGGTGGATGGTAGTGACCTAAAGAATGCAAGGAAAAACTATTTTTTGTCTGGGGGAATGCAGAGTTAAGATTGTATTACATTATGTTTTCCATGAAACACTGATGTCTTCCATGTGGACATATTGGAGGCCCCTCAGAGAGAATCTGGAAGGTGCTGGCCAAGGTGTAACTATCAGTATGATTCTGAAAACCCTCAGGAGTAAAGTTGACATCCAAACTTTTCACAACCCTAGAGATCTTGGTAGAAAGAATCCACACAAAACCTGCATCATCCTATGGAGGATCAGGAACAGAGGCCTCCTCCCTCATTCAAGCAGCCATCTTCACCTTTTGGCACCTGTCTAAGCCTCTTAGCCAGACCCCAAGGTGAGGGATGCTCAATGAAGGGTCTCATTGAAGAATAACACCCAGGTAGGTTCCACAGCCCCTCTGCCTGTTCTTGAAAGTAGAGAAGCAGTAGGAAGGTCTGCAGCTCAATTGAAGCAACATTTATGTGGCATTTGCTATGTACTGTGCAGAGCATTGGTCCTCAGAGCTAAGATCATGATGCTTGACCTAAAGGAGGTCACAGTCTATGCAGGATTAAGAGGATAAGAGTGGGAGTGACTGAGAAAGATGGAGATGGAGAAAAACACAGATCCAGAGGAGCAGCAGGGAATGGAGTCCTCCTTGTCCAAGACCAACCTGACTGCATCCTACTCATGATCAATAAAGACAAACCCAGGTCCGGAGCACAGCACACAATCAGGAAAGCTTCCATCTTTATACTGAGGTGGCCAAAATATTTACTGCTGCATGTTTCTTTTTCATAACACTCATAATATTAATTACAAGTAAAATCAGTGACTTACTTGGTAATCATTTTCTTCATGTTTGTCTATGTTTATCTGGCTTAGCATAGTTCCAGGTACATGATTGGTGCTTAAGAAAATATTTGCTAAAGGGAAAGCTTTTAAGGGAACTGGAGGAGGAAAGAAACCACATCTCAGGCAAATAAAATCATGTGCCCCAGAGAAGCCACCCCGCCCCCTCCCCCAGTATGCAGATGCCAAGGATGTAGCATTTCACAAACCGGACTTACTCCGCAAATCCTTTCTTCAAGTCTAAAATTTCTCACGAAGATTACCACTATAAGCAGTAAAACATAGGAATCTGTCTCGAAACAAGCATACTCTAGTAAATATTATTCATCTTCCCGGGATGCATTCCCCATTTATTTATCCTCTTGGATTTTCATTCCTGAGACTTTATCCTCTGAATTCTTTCTATCCATAAATAACCTGTGTGTTCATTTCAAAGGTTCCAGCAATCCATGACCACTTGAGAATTATAATAAAACCCAGCCCTTGACTCTGGCATCTCCAACTTCTGCATGCCCTCCTTTTGATGCAGTTAATTGAGAACAACATGGAGCTTCTCTGGATTAGGTAGTGAGTCTGGATTGCATGGGAGTGAGCTAGTGTGCAAATGGACTTTTAGGAAGTCAAAGGACCTGAAATAAAGCATATGCCCAGTTTTGAAAATTCAGGATAAGCTAACACATGAAATTTTATTTTGGTTGCAGATGTATTCTTTGAAGGCAAGGCATGTAAATTACCCATCTTGGTTGAGACAGTGCCTTACCCAGCAGTTGGCATGGAGTAGGTCCTCAGCAAATGTTTGATGAACTGAGCTGAGCATTTATCACCACTACAAAGATTCTAGAGACATCTGTCTACTGGACCAACATGGCATTCATTTAAGAGCAAACGAAAATTTTTGCCCCCAAAGAGCTTACACTGTGCTATAAGGCCACATTCAAATGGTGGAGCTGAAAACATTAATAAGCTTACTAACAAATCTCTTTTGGTTCCAAAGAGTGTAGGGTGTGTGCACACACACATACTCAAATATGTACATGCACACACACGCATGGAAGTGTGCATGGGAGTTCCTGATAAATGAAGTATATTCAAGAAAAGGTAAGGAAACATTAAAAAGTGAGTCCTGCTGATTAGAAAAACTAAAGAGAGCTGAGGACAGTCAGCCTCTGACTTGTGGCCTCCTTTTCTGAACTCACATTTCTGCATGACCAGCCCAAACCTAGCTTCCTTCACAAAGATTCTCTTGACCATTCTCATCCTTGGGTATTGCTCCTTTCTTAGAACCACAGCAAATGTTTTGTCTGGTTAAGGGCCAAACGAGTGGGCTCTAGAATGAAGCCAGTTGGTGAACCTATCAGAAAGAAGCTACATGTTGCATACCTTTCAGAGCCTGCTAGTTGTAAGTGATTCTTGTCACTTACACTCTATCACCCCCACACCCCTGTTCCCTCTCTATCACTCCATCTTGATAACAGATCAAGCTTATAGTTCCCTAGAATTATGTTATTTGTCTATTTACTCATTTATTCTCTGGGTGTTTTCTCAGAACCCTTGGCTATTCTGTTAACCTCTGTAACTCCAGCCCTTAGAAGAGTGTATGGCGCATGGTGGACACTCAGTGAAGATCTGTTGAATGAAGGATTAATTTAAGAACAGATATTTATATGATGATACTGACAAACTTCTTTGGATGAGTAAATATTTTATGTAAAATACGATGTAGTATATGTAAACATATGATATGTAAAATACTCGAAAAGATGCCTGGCATATTGAAACCACTCAACATGTTATATTTTATTAGTAGTAGTAGTAGTGCTATAATCACTACTAGTTTTTATTGTCCCAGTCTCCTCTTTCTGCACCTGTTTTTTAAGTTCTTACTAGTTTTCATCTCTTTCTCAGGCACCCAGTTACAGCTTTTCTCTATCCTCCTTGCTATCAGCCCTAATATCCAATCCTTCCCTCTATACATGTGAATATATATGTGAAAGGGGATCATTCTTTAAAAGTAATAACCTCCCAGAGATATTTGCCTTTCAGCAATCATCAAAAAAACACTCACCAAAGAGGTCACACTGAATGAAGAATTTCAGATACTAACTGATGGGCTGAAATGTATATCTAGGATCACTACTTTTTTTCAGTGTCCCTAATATTACACTGTGATATTATCACATCTTACAGATCAGATCTTTCCTTAAAGGTCAGTGCTGAAGACCCAACTTTTGACAAAAGTCTGAAAATAATCTGTATCTCCTATATTAGCTTAAACTAAGCTATATGCAGCAAAGCAAAATAAGTAACATTTGTCTTTCTCCAGCCCAGCCCAAGCCTTGCTCTTTCTTGCACTCCCTCCACTCTCTCGGCTAGCTTGTGCCCTCTTTACATGACTGTCCCTAGCTGTCCTGTTGAAACTCACTATTTGAGAACAAATTTTTTTCTATCAGTCAATTATTCATAAGTAAGAACTTTAGTCAAGGTGCTACACGTGTAGAAGTACTTATCTCTCCTATTTCATTTTTTAATTGTAAAATGAGAGGAAATCATTGGGAAAGAAATTTCAAGAATCTGTGAACTGACAGGGCAGAAAATATTTGGGAGGAGCAGGGTGGAAAATCCTGGTTTCTAAACCACTTGTCATTGACCCATCCAACAGATTAGAAAAGCCAATCTTGGTTCACACTTTCTTTTCTGTCCATAGGTTCTAAATATATCTCTCAGAGACAATGTATTTGGATAGAATTTTTATAAGGAAGAGTTGAATTTGCTAATGAAAATCATATTTGGTGTACTCATCAGATTGAAAGGTATCCCATTATTTATAGCTCTTTTATCTATGTAAAGAAGGAATGACTATGAATTAAAAATATCCTAAGATATTTTCAGCTTGTTCCAAACAGAATGCATTTTCTCCCTGTTTATATCCAGAGATAATAATATTTAACAAGCCTATTTGGGGGCAGTTTTTCTCTTTCTCTTAGCTGTGAGCCCATCTGTTCTTCATATAAATTTGGCCTCAAACTCCACATCATTAAATTGTGCAACAATGCTATATATGACTTCACTTGAGCATGAGAGAGGTTTCACTGTGAAATTCTGTTAGGTGGAGCACTTGGTTTCAACTCCATAGCATTCTATGACTGTAGGCTGAATATGGAACCTAGGATTTAGACAAGTTGCCTATAATCTTGATTTACTCAACAAACACACATAAACTCCCTCTCCTCTCCCTATATGTTTTATCAGGATGGGTGAAAACCCTTGTTGAACAGGTCTTAGCCCTCCCTGGTGTTTGATCACTCCCAAATAGGGGTCATTCTCCTATTTCCATGATGCTGATCCATGGGGTAGGTAAATTGGAGAATGAAAATTATTTACATTCACTAGTCAGTTTCCCTGTCCTTTAAATTACAGGAGGTGAAGCCTATTTAGGGGCAGTTTTTCATAGAGAATATCATAAGATCTTATAATGGGAGCTTGGAGGGCATCTAAACTAAACTTCCTTCTTCATCACAGATGCTAGTCACTCAGTCACTTGTCCACAGTCATCTGCTTGGTAAGTGGCAGACCTGGACTTAGAGCCAAGTTTCTGATTCCTTGAGCTCAGGGTCCTTTAAAAGCCAAACATTCTTAGGCTCTTTACTGCAGACAATATATCTAGATAGATAGATAGATAGATAGATAGATAAACTATCTATATATAGCAAACTATATATCTATAGTTTGCTAATGCCAAATCTCTGGAGCATTAAGTGAAATGAAAGTTAGATCACTCTCTAGAATATTCAAACAATTCAGGCAAGACTAGAGGATTATTTTCCCTTTAACTGATCAAGAAAATTCAACTCATCTGAACTCAAACTACAAAAGTATAATGCTGGTGTCTTTTATGTTATTCATCTCATTACTTATAAGAAAGTAATTACATTTCAGGATTAGATATATTACATATATATTACAATTGCTCTGCCCAGATCCCTCCCCATTTATGGGGGCATCTGACTCCCTCTCACTTTTTGAGTTTTAGATGAAATGTCACCTCCATTTCCTCACCCCCCCAATATAAAGTAAGTTTCCTCAGTTATTCTTACTCATAGAATTTTTAAAATTCCTTCTAAGCACAAATCACAATTTTAAATTTTATATATATGTATATATATATATATACACACACATACAATTTTTGAAATTGTATAATTAACTTACACATGAAATACATATAACATATATATTCATGTATTTCAAAGAGCCTTAAAGATGCAGCTCTTTGGAACAGACCAGACATCAAGATACTGGGAAACGCAGACATGTATAAATATAGATAGATCAGTGGCTTTCCTTCTCTTTCTCTTTCTTAAATAAAAGCACCCTTCAACTAGGAAGGCTCTCCTCAAAGGTTCTTAATCTGGGAGTCTGTGGAATGAAGGTTCAAAAGGATCATCGGAGAATCTACGAACACCCTATAATTACATGAAAAAAATGTTTCTATGTGTGTATGTTCATTTTTCTGGGGATTAGGGGTCAAATTTTTCATTAGATTCTCAAAGTGGTTCACTGGTTTGTGTGAAAACCTAATGCTTAAATAAAAGAAAAAGATGCTGTTCCTCATGTAGGGACTTTGACCCTTATCACTTCCCTCAGGAACTCCCCTTTCCTCCATGGGATCCCCAAGGAGGCTCCATGAAACGCCCTGGGCTCTGCAGAGCACATTTTTAAAACTCTTGCTACAGGAATCACTTAAATAAAAATCTAAACTCAAGAGTTTTGAGCTATATGTTGCCCATAGACACTCCCTTCAACATCTGTGGATGGCATGGGGTCCAGGCCTGCCAAAATGAGGAACTTATAAAGAAATTAGGAGAAGATGAATATATGCTAATAACTTTGGGACTTTTGCTGCAATGCTATGTCTAGAAGCAGTCTTGTTCCATTCAAGAAAACAGGTTAAATATTCTCCAGACACATCTCTTAGAGTTAACTACAATAGCAGAAATTAGAGTATCTTCAGAGTTAATAATATCCAGACATTCTAACCTTTCCTAGAATTAAATAAAAAATAAACTCTTACAGGCAAATAAAAAATGTACTTTAGCCCTAAATCTACAGAAGGTAAAACATGAGGATAGAAGGAAAACATGAGATAATGTTGGTCAAGCTGATACTACCCAAGTGATAAGAAAGATCATCATTGGTAATTTTGATCATTCAGTATATACTCATCTAAAAATATTTCGAGGTGCAAGTCATATGCAAAATATTTACACTAGTCTGGGTTCTTGGTGGCAAGCAACAGAAATGGACATTGATTAACTTAAGCAGAAAAGGAACTCATTGAATGGGTGCAGGTAACTCAGGGAATCTATGAGAAGGCTGGAGAACAACATGTGGAGGGACTCTGGGAAGACAAAGAGAAACCAAGATCCAGCCACAGGAACTGTCTCTTTAGGACATGCCCAGTGGTACCAGAGACAACAGGCACTCGTTGTCACCACCCTCCATCAATAGACTCTCCAGTCCACTGTGCTGGACACCAGCCTCTGCAGCAGGAGCCATGAATAATCTCTAACTAACCCTGGTCTTTGTATCAGTCCCTGAAGACCCTCTGGAAATTCTGTTCTGTATTTTAAAAAGATAATTTGTGGTGGTGTGGAGAGTGCACAGACTCAGTAAGAGATTAGAGAGAGGTTGACCAGTTGTAAGGTTTTTATAATAATATAAGCAAGAATTGTCAAAAGTTCTGTGCTTGGTGTACTCAGGGCAGGAGTACATCTACCCAGGAAAGGGCTGAAGACTGTGGTTCTCAAACTTCAGAGGGTGTGAGGACCACCTGGAGGACTTGTTGAAATACAGATCACTGGGCACCACCCCCAGGGTTTCTGATTCAGGAAGTCTAAGGTCAGACCTGAGAATTTACTTTTTTAACAAGTTCTCAGGTGGTGCTAATCTGGCTGGTCTGGAGCCACATTTACACCCTCAATTTAAGAAACAAGGAGCTGTGGGGTTAGCTGTGTGGTGAGACCAAACAGTCATCTTAAGAGTGGTGGTGGGATCTTGAGTTTTGGCATGAGCATGTGAGAACAACACAGAGATTGCTTATCCTGACAGTTCTCCCTGAGAATTTTGGGCTGGGGGCAGGAGGAGGGGGTTTCATAGAGACAGAAAGAATAGAACACAGCAGACTTTCCTAACTCCACCAGTAGTACAGAGCCCAACAATGTGGTAGGAGAACTTAATGACTACAATAAGTCCCCTACATATGAACGATTTCCATTCCGAGAGCACATTCGTAAGTCCAATTTGTTCATAAGTCCAACAAAGTTAGCCTAAGTACCCAACTAACACAACTGGCAATAAAGTACTGTACTATAATAGGTTTATAATACTTTTCACACAAATAATACATAAAAAACAAACACAAAAAATAAAACATTTTTAATCTTACAGTACAGTACCTTGAAAAGTACAGTAGTACAGTATGAGAGCTGGCACACAGGGGCTGGCATTGAGTGAATAGGCAAGAAGAGTTACTGACTGGAGGAGGGAGAGGAGGTGGGAGATGGTAGAGCTGAAGGATCGTCAGCAACAGGAGATGGAGGGCAAGCTGCAATTTCACTCACACCTGACGTTGATGGCACAGGTTCTGGTTCCTTGCTGGATTCATTTCTATGTACCCTCTTAAAATAATGATCCAGTGATGTCTGGGTAGTAGCTCTTTTTTTTCTCATCCAGTAGCACTGGATTACATTCTGTATTCAGGTTCTGTGCCTCAAAAACTAACAGTGCCTCCTCAGGTAAAGAAAATCCCCTTGCCATTTCCTGCATCATGAATCTTTTCATTTCTTCAGTTATTTCTGTCTCTTGTCTCTCTTTATTCTTTCTCTGGGCCTCCAATTCAAGCAGGTCTTCATTAGTAACGCATGTTCCCATCTATGAAAGTTCTCAACTTGAAGGTTCATATGTAGGGGACTTACTGTATTGATTTTCATCAAATGCACGTAAACTCCCCCCCACTGGAGATAGAACCATCTTTTATTCATAGTTTTTATTCCCAAAGTACCTGGCACACCGGAAATGCTAGTACATTCTTAATTGATTTTGTTAGTTCTAAACTAAGCTACTTATGATCAATGGTCAACTTATCTTCTTCTTACTCCATCATCTCCCTGCAGAAGATCATATCCATTAATATCATTGGTGGGATTTCTTTCTTGTAAATATTGTAAATCAAACCTCAGAAGACCAATGTGGATAGGTAAGAGATCAGCAGCCATATTTTCCAATAAATGTGTCCAAGAATTAAGCAATAAAACACCTGACAAAAAAAAAAAAGATCATGGAATATTATCTAGCTTTTAAAAAGAAGGAAATCCTGCCACATTTGTGACAATATGGATGAAACTAAAGTTATGCTAAGTGAAATAAACCATAGGACTTAAATGATGAGTTAAAGTTAGACACTATTAGATTCTATCAAGCAGATTCCTACAAGCCGATGGGAATTAGGCTGTTGGCCAAAGGGAATTATACCGTTTGGGATGTTTTGTGGTTATTCCCAACCATGAGAAGGCTAGATGCAATTAAATTTGTAGAGACAGAACTCAATTCTCTCCTTCCTCATCATCAGAACAAACGAACTCAGAATTTACCACCAACATATTTCTGTTGATTTAAAGAATAATTTTTTAGGGAACCATCTCTGAGTCTTCTGTTTTTCAGGAAATTATTACAAATGTGGACCATCTTGAAGAAGGAAACCATCAAAGAATTATTAAACATGCTACAAAGAAAATGAATTTGCTGAAGCAATGAAAGTTTGAAGATGTTAGAAAGATAGAATTAGTAGTAGACTGTTAAGACTCGAAGATAATAGTATTGTGTTGGCATGATCTTAACAGGGTCCTTTGGCAACGTGGTTAAAAGACCAAATCATAAACGTCAAAACTGGATCTGTTCAGGAGTTCCCCATAATGGAGACCCTAAATAAACTCTGGTTTCATCAAAATATTTCATGAATTACTAACAAAAAATTCCAGAAACTGTGTTACCAACTTTTCTGGGACAATCTGATGTTTCAGATTTTTATTGGAGTCTGCCCTCAACCAGTTATTTCATGTCTCTGAGACCCTATTTGTTCATCTATAAAATGAAGTGTTAACTAAATTCTTTAGATATACCATTCCTCTTTTAATACTCAATGAGGTCTATAACTCTTCTTTCAGACATATTGCCTTTATTTTTTTAAAGCAAAAAATTACACAGGTAATACATGAAAATATTTCTTTATAAAAGAAATAAAACATTATAAATTAAAGTCGACTTTATCATTCCCTATCCCAATACCCCCACCCATCTCTTCTAATCACCATGATTACCTGCAAATTTTTTAAATGCTTTTGCTTACATATATTTGCTCATGGAAAATACAGAACCCTGTTTTATTTGTGTGTTTTCACATGAAGTGTATTCTGTTAAATATGTCATTCTGTAATTTTATTCTTGTTTGTTCCACAACATTCATAAAGATCTTCCCACATCAGTACATTTAGATCCACCTAATTTCATACTATGCATGTACCATCATGCTCCCAGTCATACCCATCTTAATGAACACTTGTTTTACTGAACATCTTTAAAAATGCCTTCTTTTGTGTACATGGAAATGCTAGAGTCAGTAGTGCAAAATGAATTTTCTGAGTCACGGATTTGAATCCTTTAAATTTTACTATCAACTAAATTATCCTCCAAAGTAACTATACCGTTTGATACCAGCAGTTCATGAGACTTCACTCTTCTCATGAAGAAGACTCCTCTTGCTCACGTCAAACTTTAAAACATATATACAATAGAATATTACTCAGCCATAAAAAGAAATTAAATTGAGTTATTTGTAGTGAGGTGGATGGACCTAGAGTCTGTCATACAGAGTGAAGTAAGTCAGAAAGAGAAAAACAAATACCGATGCTAACACATATATATGGAATCCAAAACAAACAAACAAACAAAAAGGTTCTGATGAACGTAGGGGCAGGACAGGAATAAAGATGCAGACATAAAGAATGGAGTTGAGGGGAGAGGGTAATTTGGGACAAAGTGAGTGAGTAGAATTGACATATATACACTATCAAATGTAAAATAGATAGCTAGTGGGAAGCAGCTGCATAGCACAGGGAGATCAGCTCGGTGCTTTGTGACCACCTAGAGGGGTGGGATAGGGAGGGTGGGAGGGAGATGCAGGAGGGAGGGGATATGGGGATATATGTATACATATAGCTGATTCACTTTTTTATACAGCAGAAACTAACACAACACTGTAAAGCAATTATACGCCAATAAAGCGTTAAAAAAAAAAAACTTGCCACCAGGCTGGATGGAAAGAAACATCTCGTTGTGTGACCCTGATTATAGGTGACATTGAGCACTTTTTCACATTATCTCTTTTACATTTCCAGTTTACATATGGTGCCCACTCAAAGCTTACTGGACATGGTCTCAATGGTCTGAGTTCAAATCCTGTCTCTGGTATCTCTTGGCTGTATCAAATCACTGAATCTCTCTGCCCAGTTTCCTCAGCTATAAAAGGAGAATAACAAGGCCTGTTCTATTTGGCTCAGTAACAAAAACTGATTGAATACTTTCTAGGCATTGTTGAGAGCTATGCGACTATATTAGGCAAAGGTGATAAAAGGAACAGAATCACTAGGAGTGATATAAAATAAGGGATTTATTACAAGAATATGACCTTTCACAGTGATGGGGAAGGATTAACGCTGTTGTTAGGACTGGCACTGGCTCTAAATTCAGCAGGGCATGCGGTTGGGAAAGAAGTTGAAAGATAGAGATGGAGTTGAAGTGGAGAGAGTAAGTACACAGTGGGACCCCTGACAATGAGCTGGAACCCACAAGGACAGAGAGAAATCCACACTGGTCTCTTCAAAAATTCAAATTAAATGATGTGACTCTGGCGCGTTTCATCACTGAGAGAAATACACACTTGGCCCAGAAGTTGAAGAAGCTGAAGGTTAATCCAGTGGACCTGGGGAAGGTACCATCAAGATACAGGAGTAGGCACATGTGAGAGCTGCAACAGCACCAGAGCTTGGCCTCATGCTTCTGGGGTTAATGAGAACACTGCTACATGTCACTTCTGCCTCCAACATCTTGTGGCTCTTGTCAACCTGGAACACCGCAGGCAGAGATTTCTAGGAAATGTAGTTCCACCTCAGCTAAGCATGCACACACAACATTATAAATCCACAACAGCAACTCCAGGAAATAATAACAAACATCAACTGTGCTAGTTGCAAACCCATTATCAAAATGTTTGATGTGTGCCCATCATGCTCATTTCATTCTACAGGCTGTATCTTTCTACACTGGTCCATGAAGAGTAACATCAAGGGAGAGAAGTAGTCAATTTTCTCTGCTTTCACAAGTCAAAAGGAAAACAAAATTTTATAAGAGAAGAGACAGATAACAGTGGCTGAAATAAAATCTGTGTATCTGTATGCTGCTTTCAGGGAAGACAGAAGAAAGCTGAACTTAATTCCCTTCTTTGTAGATCCCAGCCATGCATAAGTGCTCGGAGAACCCAACCTCATGGGTTTTCCCTATTGCCAAGTGAAGTGCATCTTTGTCTCTTGGAACAGTCCTGTTTTACAGGAAAAGAATTAAAAAGCGAGGACCATATAAGGACTACACTAATTACGAGCTGGAATGTGTCAGCCAGAAATGAGTTACAAGCTGGCCAGGGCCTGCAAACTATAGTTAGATATTTAATAAAGTTCAGGCATGCAGCTGCAAGCACTCCTGGATGCTTGCCACCTTTTATTATGGTGGCGCCTGGCAACATGCTTGTAGTTAAGGGTCTGTCAGCCTTTCCATTAGACACTCCATCTTTTCAGGACTCTCTAAATCTCTTTTTTTTTTAACCACACAAATTAGAAACTTGTATGTAGCTTGTCCAAAATGAGGCTGTTTTGTGGTTGTTGTTATTGTTTTTCAGATTTGGAGAAGCTCAATCTGGTTTTGCCATTTACGGTACCAAAAAAAAAAAAAAAGAAGAAGAAGGAAGAGGAGGAGGAGAAGCAGGAGGGGAAGGGGAAGAGAAAGGGAGAAAGAGAAGGGAAAGAGGAGGGGGAAGAGGAGAGGAAGAAAAGGAGGAAGCCATCCAAAAAAGACAAAGTTAGTAGATAGATTGTCAGTTTGGTCCCAAGTTTTCCTACAGAAGTGACATGCTCTTTCTGGGACCACACTGAAAAAGGACCACACTTCAGCAAAGTGTTTTACCTAAAATATAAAATCTGTTTTTAGATAAGTCCAAAGATAGCTAAAGATGTGGGAAATAAAGCTTTCTCTTTCTTCGCTTGGTATGAGATTGTTAGCTTGATAACAAAAAAGAAATCAGGGAACACTTTTATGCTTCACCATATATTCTTCTCCACCCCTTCACCTCTGGTAACCACTAATTTTAAAAAGCAGTCTTCCATTAGGAAAATTTTATACACAACTCAAGAATGCTGGGTTAAACAGGATAACCTGTAGTAATTCCTCAGTTCTAAGGAAGGAAGGAAGGAAGGGAGGAAGGGGGGGGAGGGAGGCAGGAAAGAAGGAAGGAAGATATCACCTCTGTAAATGTGCTCACTGGTGTTAAGATGCATCCCAAATTCAGAAAAAAATTTAATAAATAAATTTATACATATATGAGGGAAAGAGAAAGTGTCTTAGAATAAGAAAATAGGGCATATAACTAATTATCATTTACAAAGAAATTTTAACCAAATTTTGCCAAATCTTTCTTCTCTGCCCTCGATGAAATACCAGGCAGATTCCAATTATTTTTCTATCTATTATTCAGGTTTCAAAAAGCCAGTTAAGTGTAGAATCAAACTTTCAAGATCTTATTGAATTTAAAGTTTCTCCCCTACCTCAGCTTGAGCCTAAACCTGCTTGGAAGTCTGAAGGAGTGGAAGGGATGTGCTGAACCTGTCTGTGATTTCTTTTACCTTGCCACTATCTCTTCTCCTCCTCCCCTCATTCTGCTGCCTCTGGCTTCTCCAACTTTGTAGTGAGGTGAGAATTTGGTCTTAGTCAAACTGACCTCATAGCCAGTACACCCAAGACAGTCCTGACTTACCTTGGGGGCTCCCAATCATACCTGTTGTCTAAGATATTTCTATAAAGTGTTTGTAACCAAAAGTTACATGAATTTCACTAGGAGGAGTCTGGTAAACCTACACTCCCTACCTCCAGCTCCTATGGTAGTTTTGTCTTGTAGCATGGCAGAAAGCGGAAGAAGACAGACTTTCCATTAACATGCGGTTAAATCTTAGTGATGACCACAGTGATAGCCTCCTCCCTATACCTGATTTTTTTCAGATACAAAGGGACATTTCCTTTATCAGGACAGAATGCAGGGCATAGCTATTGGCATCTTGGTATACCAGGCAGTTGTGCTAAGATTTAGACTACACGACAGCCTTCAACATGCTGAAAGCAATGAGGCTACCAAGTGGGAGGATCCGTGGGAAAGATGAGAAATTTTAGGCTGCTTGCATGTGAAATATGTGTGAGAAACAGAGGCCGAGAAATCCCACCATGTAGAGAGTAATATGAAAGCTTTTACTACAAAGGTTTTTGGTGTGTTATTTAATGTAAATCTGCAATTATTTATTTTATACTTTGATAAGTAAATATATTGTAGATAACAAGAGCCAGATTTATCATTATTGTAGAAAGAATTAAAGCTAAGGAAAGGGAGAGACTAGAATGAACTTATGTGTTGGATTGGAACCAAAGGTATGAACTCATGAATTCAATGTGAACTCATATATATGCAGATAGATAAATATAGAAATATAAATGTATTTGTGTGTACATATGTTTCCTAGTTCAGACTGCTGAGGTAGCCTAGGAGCAAGGACAATCTCATAGCAATTTGAGCACACCCAGCACCCAGATCTTGGTTTCTAAATACCAGTTTCCAAATAAAAGAATCAGAGCCCCTTGGGAGAGAGGTTGATTCCACCGTTGGGCCAGGAAAAGTACAAGATGAGCCCAGAAGGTCTTGTGATGCCAGAAAATAAGGAAGTGTTTGAGAAAAGATAAAGGCATGCCAAAGAACAGCAACCCAATCTAGAGGGGCTCCCCATGTCAAAGCTGCAACAGTTTGATCAAAAAATAATTATAGTACTTACTATAACCCATAGAATAAAATAATTATTAATGAATGCATAATGGCATAAATGAATAATTGGATTGATAAGTAAATTGTGGAGGGGGGGAGACAGCTCTTCTTTAAGGAAGAATCTCAATTAATTAATGTAGAAGGAATGAGGGAAATTTAAAAATCACTATTAGGCAAATACCACAGTAATAATTGTTGCAGGCAAGATGTACCAAAGCATGCTAAAGTCATTGGGAAAAATTTGAGGAAAAACAAGATATTAGCATAGTTGCAATGTATCTCACCTAAGATATTTATCAATTATATAGGGGAAAATAGTAACATTACAGTGAAGAAACCCAACAGATACTTTAATCAAGTGATTAAGATTAATATCATAAGCAATAAAATATTTACCATCATGAACATCCTGATATGATGCACTAAGAAGGACACAACATCGCTTCTGTGGTATTTTTGCCAAAAATGCACAATCTCAATATAGTCATGAGAAAACACATATTGAGAGACATTCTACAAAAAAAGTGACCAGTACTCCACAAAAGTGTGAAGGTCATGAAAGACAAGGAAAAAATGCCAAACTGTCACGACTCGGAGAGGCTAAGGTGACACAGCAACTGAATGCAGTGGGAGTGGGCCCAGGAATAGGAAAGGAGCATTAGAGTAAAATTTGGTTAAATTTGAATAAAGTCTGTAGTTCACTTAACAATATTGCACAAATGTTCATCTCCTGTTTTGATAACAGTACTCTGGTTATAAGAGCTTTCAACATTAGGGAAACTGAGTAAAGAGAATATGTGAACCCTCTGAACAATATTTTCAACTTTTCTATAAGTCTAAGATTGTTGTAAAATAAAATGTTTACCAAAAATGTCCTATAAAGGAGAAAAGTATTTTGTGTTTGTAAATTTTTTATTTATTTATTGTATTGAAGCATAGTTGATTTACAATATTATATTAGTTTTCAGGTGTACAACATAGTGATTCAATTATTTTTATAGATTATACTCCATGGAAAGTTATTACAAAATAATGGATATATTTCTCTGTGATGTACTATATATCCTTGTTGCTCATTTATTTTATACATAATAATTTGTAACTTTTAATCTCCTACACCTATTTTGCCCCTCGCCCCTTCCCTCTCCCCACTGGGGGTCACTAGTTTGTTCTCTATATCTGTGAGTCTATTTATCTTGTGTTATATTCATCCATTTTATTTTTAGATTCCACACATAAGTGATAACATACAGTATTTGTCTTTGTCTGACTTATTTCACTAAGCAAAATACCCTCTAGGTCCATCCATGTTGTTGCAAATGGCAGAATTTCATTCTTCTTTATGGCTGAGTAATAGTCCATTGTAAACAATACCACATCTTCTTTATCTATTCATCTGTTGGTGCACACTTAGGTTGCTTCCATATCCTGGCTATCATAAATAATAATGCTATGAATTTTGGGTGCATGTATTTTTTTTTTTTTTTTTTGCGGTACGCAGACCTCTCACTGCTGTGGCTTCTCCCCTTGTGGAGCACAGGCTCCGGACGCGCAGGCTCAGCGGCCATGGCTCACAGGCCCAGCCGCTCTGCGGCACGTGGGATCCTCCCAGACTGGGGCACGAACCCGCGTCCCCTGCATCGGCAGGCGGACTTTCAACCACTGCACCACCAGGGAAGCCCCATGTATCTTTTTGAATTAATGTTTTTGTTTTCTTCAAATATATAGGAGTGAAATTGCTTGATCATATAGTAGTTCTATTTTTAGTTTTTTGAGGAACCGTCATACAGTTTTCCATAGTGGCTGTACCAATTTACTTTCCCACCAACAGTGTAGGAGAGTTCCTTTTTCTCCACACCCTCTCCAGCATTTATTATTTGTAGACTTTTTTGATGATAGCCATCCTGACAGGTGTGAGGTGATATCTCATTGTGGTTTTGATTTGCATTTCCCTGATGCTTAGCAATGTTGAGCCTCTTTTCATGTACCTGCTGGCCATCTGTATGTCTTCTTTGGAAAAATGTTTATTTTTTTGGATCTTCTGTCCATTTTTTAACAGGTTTTTTTTTTTTGGATACTGAGTTGTATAAGCTGTTTATATATTTTGGATATTAACCCCTTATTGGTCATATCATTCGCAAATATTTTCTCTCATTCAGTAGATTGTTTTTTTGTCAATGGTTTTCTTGGCTGTGCAAAGGCTTTTAAGTTTAATCAGGTCACATTTGTTTATTTTATTTTGTTTCATTTGCCTTAGGAGACAGATCCCCAAGTTTATTGCTATGATTTATGTTAAAAACTGTTCTGCCTATTTTTTTCTAGGAGTCTTATGGTTTCTTGTCTTACAATTAGTCACGTCTTTAATCCATTTTGAGTTTTATTTTTGTATATGTTGTGAGGAAATGTTTTTTATTCTTTTACATGTAACCGTCCAGTTTTCTTGGCACCACTTAGTGAAAAACTGATTTTCTCTATTGTATAATCTTGTCTCCTTTGTTGTAGATTAATTGACCATAGATGCATGGGTTTATTTCTGGGCTCTACGTTCTGTTCCACTGATCTATCTGTCTGTTTTTGTGCCAGTACCATGCTGTTTTGATTACTGTAGCTTTGTAGTATAGCCTGAATTTAGGGAGGGTGATACTTCCAGCTTTTTTTTTTTTCCTCAAATTGCTTTGGCAAATTGGGGTCTTTTGTGGTTCCATATGAATATTAAGAGTATTTGTTCTAGATCCATGAAAGAAAGTCATGAATATTTTGATAGGGATTGCATTAAATCTAGAGAATGCTTTGGATAGTATGGTCATTTTAACAATATTAATTCTTGCAGTCCATGAACACAGGATATCTTCCCATTTCACTGTATCATTTTCAGTTTCTTTCATCAGTGTTTTATAGTTTTCAGAGTATAACTCTTTCACCTCCTTGGTTAAGTTTATTTCCAGATATTTCATTCATTTTGATGTGATTTTAAATGGGATTGTCTTCTGTTTTTCTCTTTCTGATAGTTCATTATTAGTGTTTAGAAAAGCAACAGATTTCTGTATATTAATCTTGTATCAGTGCAACTTCACTGAATTCGTTCATTAGTTCTAATAGTTTTTTGATGGAGACTTTAGGATTTTCTATATATAGTATCATGTCATCTGCAAAGAATAACAGTTAACTCTTCCTTTTTGTTTCTTTTTCTTGTCTGACTGCTGTAGCTAGGACTTCCAATACTATATTAAATAAAAGTGGTGAGAATGGGCATCGTTGTCTTGTTTCTGATTTTAGAGGAAAAGCTTTTCACCATTGAGTATGATGTTAGCTGTGGGTTTGTCATCAATGGACTTTGTTATGTTGAGATATGTTTCCTCTATACCAACTTTAATGGCAGTTTTTATCATGAACAGATGGTCATTTTTTTCAAGTATTTTTCTTTATCTACTGAGATTATCTTGTGATTTTTATCCTTCCTTTTGTTAATGTGGTGTATCACATTAATTAATTTACAGCTATTGAACCATTCTTGCATCTCTGGAATAAAGCCTATTAATCATGGTGTATGTTCCTTTTTATATACTATTGAAATCAGTTTGCTAATATTTTGTTGAGGATTTTTGCCTCATATTCATCAGAGATATTGGCAGATTGTTACAATTATACAGATTGTTAAATAATCATATAGATTTAATAACAGTTTGAGCTCAAGAGAGTAATAAAAACTGTGACTATCAACCAAGTTGGCACTTTACAAATGATCTTCAATTCACACAATAATCTGGGCTGGGGAGGGGGGCGGAGAGATGTCATTTGAACTTTAAAAATGAAGAAACCCTAGCTCAGGCATGTAAAGTTCCAGTGTCAAAACCAGTGAAAGGTAGAATTAGAATCAGTAAAACTGAGTGTGACTGACTCTAAACCCCAAGTTCTTCTTCAGTGCACAACTCCACTGTAGAGAAGCCAGTTCTGTATGGAGCAGGCCATGTTTTGTGGATGTCAGTATAATTAAGAGCCTTACAGCTCAGGCTCTAGAATCAAATGATCAAATTCCCAGCTCTGCCATAGCTCTCCCAGCTATGGAACTTTGGATTCTGAACCTTATTTTTCTCATCCGCAAAATGAGGATAATGGTGCCTACCTCACAAGTTCATTATAAGAATTTAAAAGATCTTAATACTCAGCATAGTTCCTAGCACATAGAAAGCTCTCAAGAAATGGTAGCTTTGTATAATCAACATCCCTAAAAATATCTGAATAAAAGAACCTCTGTAAATATTGCTGAAGATCTAGTATCTAAGTGCTCTTTAGAAACTTCAGTTAGCATGCTGCTGTTCATAGGAGACTTTATCAAAGGTTGGGAGTGGGGCAAACTGTACTTGGATTCAACATAACTTAAAACAGCTTACAGCATTTTTTCACCATCTTCCCTTACTATACATACTAAGCATTTGATCTTCAATTCTGATACATGCAAAGAAAATTTGATATTGCTTGTATTAGTTTTCTATTGCTGCTGTAACAAATAACCATAAACTTGGTGGGTTAAAACAACAAAAATTTATTTATCTTACAGTTTTGCAGGTTAGAAGTCCAACATGGTCTCACCGGGCAAAACTTAGAGCTGTGTTCACTTCTGAAAGCTCTAGAGGAGAATCAGTTTCCTTACCTTTTCCAGTTTCTAGACACTGCCCATATTCCTTGGATCATGGAACCTTCTTCCTTCAGAGTCAACAAAAGTGGGACTCCTTCTCATATCACATCACTCTGACCTTTCCATTGTCACATCTTCATCTCTGACTGTTTTCTGCTGCTTTCTTCTTCCATTTACAGAGAAGGAAACTGGGGCTCAGCAAAACTAAATAATCTGCCCAGCTGGTGTATAGTAGAGCCAGGATTGAAACACAGTTTTACATTGCTCCAAAACCTCTACTCTTAACCACTATGACAGAAGATAAATCTAAGGTATGAAAAACAGTTCAGGGGTAATTCATTCTCTTATTTAAAAAATAAAATAAAAAAGACTAAAGCCTTGAAATGAATGTGTCCCCGTGTGACACAATTATTGGCAACACATTGCTTCCACCCACCACCTTGCTAGGGAGAACTTGGTTTGGAAGCCACTTTTAGGGTTCTGCACCAAAAAAGGTAATGTGATACTTGAGTTTATGTCTGCTTCTGAAAGGGCTGTAGGCTGAGACTTCACAGTTTCCATCCCAAGGATTTCTTGACTCAATCACACTTGCCTCTCCCTTGTAGTTTTCACCCAAAACAGACACGTGGTTTCTATTCTAGACTGAGTCTGCACTGAACACTCCTGAGGAAAGCCTGCCATGTTGTTTTCCAGCATATTCTTTTCAGACAAGAAACAAGACAAAAATTGTTTCTGTTCTTTCACTTAAAAAGAAATTATGAAGCTTTCCCTGTGTGTGCAATGTCTTTATAGTGTCTCTAGTAAATTATTTTCACATGTTGTCTACCAGACCCACTGACTCTGCTGAAAACCCTTATCCTCATGCCTGGGATGACCTCTCACCCAAGGGGCCGGTACCCAAAAGGCAGCATGGGCCAACTGTGCTGTATGCTTCATTACCCAGGTAATTGCTGAGGCAAATGAGTTCTAGCTAATTACTAATGTGGTCTTAATCCCAGCAACAAATGAAAGCAAGAACTCTCACTAACATTTCACTTTATACTATAATGAATACAACTTGCAGTTTTAGTTGATGCCCAAACATTCACTATTATGAACAGAATCTGAAATCCCAAGGGAATTAGATAGATGAGAGTTTAAATGTATGGGATTTTTCTTTCCCTACTTTTAATTTGCTGCCAGGTATTTTTTAGTGCAACTCGATTTCCTCTTTACCCTAGGCAACAGCATGAGCCTTCTACTATAATTTCCAATTACTATTAAGAATCACCTGACTCTAGAACCTGCTGATAATACCATATATCAGAATTTAAGACATTGTTTGTAAGGATAAAAATGAAAAAATAGATTTTAAAGTTCTTTTCAAAGATGAAAGCACAATACAATCATAAGTCATCATTATTATCCCCTTATAACTATGATCTATAATGCCACATATAAAATATAATTTGTTAATTATTACATGTGGTGTCAGTGATAATCAGTATATACCTGGATAATTGTAAAATGTAGCCTTTTTGGAACAAGTAAACCAAAAGTATTTTCTCTCATTCCCCAAATGCATATTTGAATTGCTCTGATTTGGGGATGCTTCCAATTTCTTAAGAAGAGTTAGCTTTGAGACTGATAGCACAGGTGGAGATAGGAGCATAGTACATTATTTAGCAGCCAAGCCAAGACTAAAATTCAGGTCTTCTGATGAGTAACTAAGGGCCCCTGGGAAAAGTATGTAATCATTTTGGGTTATAGCTTTCATATCCTTTAAAATAGGGCTGATAACTTACATCTAAGAATGTTGCAAAGATAAAGTGAAACAAAAAGGAAAAAGCACTTCGGAACGTTAAATGTATATGAAATCAAGGCTTATATGAACAGTAGAATGCACTATTCATTACAACATTAGTAGTTTCATCATGAAATGAGGACATTTAGCTTATTTTCTTGTCAAAACTGCTTTAACACCATGTTTCTGCACTTAAGCATTTTGGCAAGGGTGAAAGTTTTGTCTGAGCTACAAAACCAAATGGGAGAAAGGAGACTGTCACCAGTTCTTCTCTGATTTGAGCCCCAAGAAAAGATGGTTTAAGGATTTGTACATCTCCCAATTGTGTTGAATTTGGTTTGTTCCCAGAAATGCCTCACTTTATCTAGAAATCTCTCTGCATTCTCAAATGAGCACTGTTCTCTAGGGAAACGATGTCCTCAGTCAAACAGGGAACTTCCAAGAAGAATCCCTCCATCTTAATCTTTTTCTAAAGGAGGTTTGGACTATAGTCCAGGGCCTCAGGGCTTAGATGAATTTAGAGAAGAGATGGGGATTGTAAATGCAATTGCTAACCCACCCCACTACCATTTCCTATCTTGCCAGAACACAGATATTGATGGGCTCTCCTTTTCCTAGAGTACATAAATAAAAGCAAAGCTGGGTGCAGGCAAATTTACCAAGTATGCACGCACTCAGCCAACTAGTATTTATGGAGTGTCTGTGTGTACAGAGCACGCTGTAGGTTCAGGAGACTCAGCAGTGAATAAGACAGATATTTATCTTTTACTCTAGCAGAACAAGAACCACAGGAAACAAATCAATAAACAAGAACATGTCAGTTATTACAAAGCCTTTCTAAATCATTAGAATAAGGCTACATGATAGAAGTAAGTGGGTGATCAGAAAGTTCTTTCTGAGATGACATTATAAACTGAAATATCAAGGACAGGAAGGCTCGGGAAGACTAATGCCCCATCTTAGTGTGACCTCCCCACCTTTACTCTGCTCCTTTTCCCTTCTTTGCTTCTCCTACTGTAGATCTGGGGCACCTACATTTAAGTAGCCACTTGGGCATCTTCTTAGCTTCTTGATTCATTCATTCAAGACTCAAAAAAGGTTTTAGCCTTTGTTCACCACCTCTATCCTAAGTGTTGGATCACCTCAGACCATCCTGCAATGTTGGTATTATTAAATCTATGTTACTGATGGAGCTCAGAAATAATAACCACCACAGCAACCAAAATTTATTAGGTGTTTACCATGTATCCAAAATCTGATAGATCGGGCTTCCCTGGTGGCGCAGTGGTTGAGAATCCGCCTGCCAATGCAGGGAACACGGGTTCGTGCCCCAGTCCGGGAAGATCCCACATGCCACGGAGCTGCTGGGCCCGTGAGCCATGGCCACTGAGCCTGTGCATCCGGAGTCTGTGCTCCGCAACGGGAGAAGACACAACAGTGAGAGGCCCGCGTACCACAAAAAAAAAAAAAAAAAAAAAAAAAAAATCTGATAGATCAAAGCAAAAGATCAATGGCCACAGCAATCACCAGAGACTCAGGACCAAGGGTCTTCATTTTCCCGGGCTATAAAAACTTGCAGGGAAACTATGCACCAAGGGAAAGTGACAAAATACCAAAAGCAACTGATAAATTCTTTACCTCAACTGTGGCAGTGAGGGATTGAGCCAGATTCATTTTCATTTAAAATATATATATATATAATATTTAATGTGTACATAGTTTACATAGAATAAATAAATATATTTATATACATGACATCTTACTAGCCCTTGAGAACTTTGAATCAGGTCAGTGTGATCATGTCACTCCTTCAATAAACTTTCAATGATTTCCCACTTCCCACACTGGGAACTGCAAACAGGTGACTTACAGGTGACCTACAGGCCTGCCACTATCTTAGCAGGGAGTTCAAGAGAACACACACAATGTTGTAAAGAACAGAAAATTTCCCATTAAAACTCCCAGGTTCCCCAGAATCCTTTGAAAAAACAGAAGTTTTGGCATATTTGGGCCCCATTTCCACATGGCATAACCAACTGGAATTGAACGTCAACTATCTACAAGTTTCCATAAAAAGCAATTTCATTAAATGTCAGTTTCACAAAATTTTCTAACTTCCATTTTGGTTTCTTTGATTCCTGAGAGATTTAGTAGTGTATTTCTAAATTTCTCAACCTATACTGTTCCTAAAATTATCTTTCTGTTATCGATTTCTAACTTAATTGTATTCTTTTACATAATGAGGTCTAAATGACATTCTCAGTTTTTGTTGAGAATTGCCTTATGTGTAAAAACAAAGTTAGTTTTCATAAATCTTCTGTATGTTCTCTACTGGTTGGGAGAAGTGTTCCATATCTGTCTATTAGATCTGTTTAATCTATACACTTACTGAGTGCTTATCTGCCTTGCCTAGAAATATCTGAGGGTATAGTCTGAAAACCTCCCACTATGATGGTTGGTTGGTTTGTCTATTACTGTAATTTTGTCAAATTTTGAAACTCTTTCAGTAAGTGTGATATTCTCCAGACATTTTCAAAAATTTCTTTTGCCTTAAAATAAGTTTTATCTAGTATTAATCTGGCTATACCAGTTGTCCTGAGTTCCTATTTGTCTGGTACAATTTTTTCCATCCATTTACTTTCCACCTTCTGTATATTTTCATGTGGACTTGTGCATATCTGAATTTGCTACACTGATGTTTATTTGTTGGTTTGTTCACCCAGTCAGAAAGTATTTGTCTTTTAACTATAAATTTTAGTCTCCCAATATTTGTTTTGATTAATGATATATTTGGATTAATTTTTACCATCTTGTTTTGTATTTTCTCTTTGTCCAACTTTTGAATTTTTGCTCCTTGTCTCACCTTCTTTTGGCTTGATAGTGTTGTTTTTCCCCCTCATTTCACTTTTTTCCTCTTCTGATATGAAAATCTTATTTTGTACATCTATTCTGTTATTGGTATCCTAGAAATGATCACTATGCATATTTAACTTTTAAAAATAAAGGTTAATCAATATTTTAATCTTCATTTTCAAAAACATATGAATCTTAGAGCACTTAAATATTGATCATGCTTTCCGACTTACATGCTATGTATTTGAGGATTTTGTTTCTATATTGATTTTATATGCCATTAATTAGATTTTTAATTGTTTTATGTAGTCATTGTTTACATTTACCCCCATGTATACCATATTATTTATTCACCATTCCTTCTTGCATCTCAGGTGCTCCTCTGGGCTCATTTTTCTTCCTTCCAAAATACATTGTTTAGACTTTTACTAATGAAGAATTAATGGTAGTAAACGCCTTCAGGGTTTTGGTTTGGCGGGGGGGTTTGCTTGTTTGTTTTGTCTTAAAATGTCTTCATTTTGGCCTCATTTAAAAAAAATATTTTCACTGGATATTCAATTTTATATTTAATTGTCTATATCAACAATTATTTTCTCTTTGGTACATTGAAGAATATTATATTTTCTTCTGGGTTCCACTTCTGCTATTGAGAAGTTAGCTGTCAATCTAGTTAATGTGCCTTTGTAGATATCTTTCTTTCTCTCTGGTTGCTTTTTCTTTTTTTTTTTTTTTTTTTTTTTTTTTTTTATGTGGTACGCGGGCCTCTCACTGTTGTGGCCTCTCCCGTTGCAGAGCACAGGCTCCAGACGCGCAGGCCCAGCGGCCATGGCTCACGGGCCCAGCAGCTCCGTGGCATGTGGGATCTTCCCGGACCGGGGCACAAACCCGTGTCCCCTGCATCGGCAGGCGGATTCTCAACCACTGCGCCACCAGGGAAGCCCTGGTTGCGTTTTCTTTTACTGATTGCTTTCAAGATCATCTCTTTGTCTTTGCTGGTCTGCAGTTTCACTACGATGGTTTCAGATGGGTTTTTATTTTAATTCCAGTTGAGATCCCTTGAACATCCTTAATCTAAGGATTGTAGTTATTCATCAATTGAGAAAACTTCTCAGCTGTTATCTCTTTGACTGTTATGTCTCCTCAATTTTCTCTGTTTTATCTTTCTGAGTTTTCAGTTAGACACTTGTTGGACTTTCCTACTATATCTTCCATGTCTCCTAACTTGTGTTTCATATTTTCTATATTTTTATCTCTGTATTCTACTTTCTGGGTAATTTATTCATATCTGTCTTCCAGCTCATTAATTTTCCTGTTGGCTGCTTTCAATTTGCTATTTACATACTCAGTTTTTTAATTTTAATTATTATATTGTTTATTTATGGAAATTTTATTTGGTTTTGCTATACAAATCTGCTTCATCAATCTTGACAGTTTCTTGTTCTTTTACCATCTTTTCAATATCCTCATTTATTTATTTAAATGTATGAAATATATTTATTTTATAGTCTATATCTGATGTTTATGCAGTTCTGGCAAATCTGATTCTGCTTTGTTTTTTTGCTGACCCTTTCTCATGGTATCCAATATCCTTGTATATTAAAAAAAAAGTTTTTATTATGAATTCATGTTCCTCTGACTTTTATCTGTGGACATTCTCTGAAATCTGTGTTTAAATCATATTCCTCAAAAAATCCTCTGTTTGCTTCCATCAGTTGCCTGTAGGTGCTTATCAACACAGGCCACTTTGACCAAATTTTTGCCTGAGAATACTTTTAGACTACTCAGGTAGGGTGAATTATGGCCTCTAAAGAAAAGTGAACTCAGATTTATCGTTAGAAATTCTCACATGAGGTTTTTGGATTTTTTTTTCTTTTCTTTCTTTCTTTTTTTTTTTAAAAATAGCATTCAGAGCAAAGTCCAAGATAGTCAAGACCCGTTTGTGGGGTTGGACTTTCTAGTTTGCCCATTGTGAGTTTCATCCTTTAGGGTCCTGTTTTTTTTTTTTTTTTTTTTTTTGTGGTATGCGGGCCTCTCACTGTTGTGGCCTCTCCCGTTGCGGAGCACAGGCTCCGGATGCACAGGCCCAGCAGCCATGGCTCACGGGCCCAGCCGCTCCGCGGCACGTGGGATCCTCCCGGACCGGGGCACGAACCCGCGTCCCCTGCATCGGCAGGCGGACTCTCAACCACTGCGCCACCAGGGAAGCCCTAGGATCCTGTTTTTAAACAGGGTTTGCCAATCAGACTTCTTGCCCTCACTGGGCTTTAGGATACATCTTTTGACTTCCATGCTGTAAACCATTGAAACTAAGTTTGTACACAAGGATACACTGACAGATGCACACAAGGGGAGAAAAGGCATTTTCTCATCACTTTTTGCCTTGGGTTATTTTCTTTACTGTCCACTCATTTGGGCTTTTTCAATATTTTATTTTAAAATATATTATCCAGCATTTTAAGCGTTCTACACCTAGAGAAGAGAGAGAGAGAGAGACAGTCTGTGGCATTTTTGGCTAACATTCTTCTTTCCCTCATCAGATTGTAAATACTGTAAATAAAGCTACTGTGCTCTGTTTAACTAGATGTTCCTGGTACACATTTAGCATTTAATAAAATAAATCTGTTCTCTATTAGTTGGATAAAATTCTGAAAAGACTTACAGAAAGAACATAATTTCCCTCTCTTGACTTCCCTCTTTTACTCTTTTTCTCACTCATGGTAATATTTCTTTTTGATTAGCAGATAGTCTTTATTCATAACATGTTAATTCACAATAACCCTCTGAATCAAGTAACCACATTTTTTACTGGAAAACTCAATTATCAGGAACGAGCCCAACATCAGCTGTTTGAAATGAGATGATTATATAAAGTGTAGGAAGGCTTGACTTGGCAGTGCAATTTATATATATTTAAGCTTGTTGTAGAATTCATCACCCAATGGTATCAAACTTTTATACCTAAGTGACCCTTTCATCAGAGATGAGTGAGTACATAAATGGGGCCCGAAGCTACAGTTTTTTTAATCTTAAAAAACTCATTAAAATATTGATTTTAATCATTTAACTTGATGCTTCCTTTTAGCAGAAATATTTTAAATTATTTACCAGTAAATTATATATCACCATAATCACCACCAATTTCAGAGCCAGGTGTCCATCAGAAAGGTGTACTGCATTTGCATTGTGGCTTTGCCTACTTCCAGGATATGGATGTGTACCCTATTTTTGAAAGCACCACATTACCAAGTTAAAAAGGAGAGATATGTGACAACTCAAAAAAAAAAAGACTACTCTGAATAGAGAGCTCTTTCACAGCTCAGATTTTTCAACTCTAACCTTACCATACAGCTCTAATTCAGGAGTAGTGAGCTTAATCACCTAAGAGGTACTTCTTGGAACATCACTGAGCATAAAGGGCAAGGTAGGGACCATGGCAAAGCAAGAGGACAGGACCTGTCCAAAGGGGTGGGGTTGCCACTCAGCCAAGTGTTTCCATGTGGGAGTACAGGTCAGTGCTGCAGATCTCCTGAACCAAGAATCCAGGTTTTATGTGCATTCTCCTAATTTTAAAAGTTTGTCTCAGTCAGGTGGAGTGGGTAATTTTGTGTGATTAAAAAGTTATAAAACAGAATAGAAGAGATGATTTTCATAATTTTAGAGTGGAGAAAAAACTTTCTAAGTGTGACAGAAAACTCAGAAGATAAGAATATATATATACTGAATACATAACTGGGCTACATATTTTTTTAAATTCTGCATAACAAAACACCATAAACAAAGCAAATTCACATGCAAAAGCTAACAAATATTTGCAGACAAAATGCTAATTTTCTTAATATATAAAGTGTTATTGGAAGTGATATAAAAATATATATATATATTCCAATAGAAAAATATTGGCAACACTAAGAAGAGATGGATAGAGACTGGTTCAAGATGGAGGAGTAGAAGGACATGCACTCACTCCCTCTTGAGAGAGCACCAGAATCACAACTAACTGCTGAATAATCATTGACAGGAAGGCACTGGAACTCACCAAAAAAGATACCCCACATCCAAAGACAAAGGAGAAGCTACAATGAGATTGTAGGAGGGGTGCAATCATAATAAAATCAAATCCCATAACTTCTGGGTGGGTGACTAACAAACTGGAGAACAATTATACCTCAGAAGTCCACTCACTGAAGTGAAGGTTCTCAGCCCCATGTCAGGCTTCCCAACCTGGGGGTCCAACAACTGAAGGAGGATCAGAGAATCAGACTTTGAAGGCTAGCAGGACATTGACAGGACTGGGGAAAACAGAGACTGCACTCTTGGAGGTCACACCCAAAGTAGTGTGTGCATCAGGACACAGGGGGAAGGAGCAGAGACCCCATAGGAGACTGAACCCAGACCTACTGACTACAGATTCAGGGTGTCCTGCAGAGGCAGGGGGTGGCTGTGGCTCACGATGGGGACAAGGACACTGGAGGCAGAAGTTTTGGGAAACACTCCTTGGCATGAGCCCTCCTGGAGTCTGCTATTAGCACCACCAAAGATCCTGTAGCCTCCAGTGCTGAGTCACCTCAGGCCAAACAACCAACAGGGAGGGAACTCAGTCCCACCCATCAGCATACAAGTGGATTAAAGTTTTACTGAGCTCTGCCCACCAGAGCAACACCCAGCTCTACCCACCACCAGTCCCTCCCATCAGGAAACTTGCACAAAACTCTTAGATAGCCTCATCCAAAGGACGGCAGACAGCAGAAGCAAGAAGAACTACAATCCTGCAGTTTGTGGAACAGAAACCATGTTCACAGAAAGATAAGCAAAATGAAAAGGCAGAGGACGATGTACCAGATGAAGGAACAAGATAAAACCCCAGAAAAAAAAATGAAATGCAGTGGACGTAGGCAACATTCCAGAAAAAGAATTCAGAATAATGAAAGTGAAGATGATCTAGGACCTCAAAAAAAGAATGGAGGCAAAGATCGAGAAGATGCAAGAAATATTTAACAAACACCTAGAAGAATTAAAGAACAAACAGAGATGGGCAATACAGTAACTGAAATGAAAAATACACTAGAAGGAATCAATAACAGAATAATAACTGAGGTAGAAGATCGGATAAGTGACCGGGAAAACAGAATGGTGGGATTCATTGCCACGGAACAGAATGAAGATGAAAGAATGAAAACAAATGAAGACAGCCTATGAGACCTCTAGGACAACATTAAACACACCAACATTCACATTATAGGGGGTCCCAGAAGGAGAGGAGAGAAAGAAAGGACCTGAGAAAATATTTGAAGAGATTATAGTAGAAAACTTCCCTAACATGGGAAAGGAAATAGCCACCCAAGTCCAGGAGGAGCAGAGAGTCCCAGGCAGGATAAACCCAAAGAGAAACACACCAAGACACATAGTAATCAAATTGACAAAAGTTAAAGATAAAGAAAAATTATTAAAAGCAACAAGGGAAAAATGACAAATAACATACAAGGGAACTCCCTTAACGTTAACAGCTGATTTGTCAGCAGAAACTCTAAAAGCCAGAAGAGAGTGGCACTATATATTTAAAGTGATGAAAGGGAAGAACCTACAACCAAGATTACTGATTGGATTCAGATTCAATGAATCTCATTCAGATTCAATGAATAAATCAAAAGCTTTGCAGACAAGCAAAAGTTAAACCAGCTCTACAACAAATGTTAAAGGAACTTCTCTAAGTGGGAAACACAAGAGAAGAAAAGGACTTAAAAAACAAACACAAAACAATTAAGAAAACGGTAACAGAAACAAATATCGATAATTACGTTAAATGTGAATGGATTAAATGCTCCAAGCGAAAGACACAGGGTAACTGAATGGATACAAAAACAAGACCCATATATATGTTGGCTACAAGAGACCCACTTCAGACCTAGGGACACATACAGAATGAAAGTGAGGGGATGGAAAAATATATTCCATACAAATGGAAATCAAAAGAAAGCTGGAGTAGCAATACTCATATCAGATAAAATAGACTTTAAAATAAAGAATGTTACAAGAAACAAGGAAGGACATTGCATAATGATCAAGGGATCAAAATGAGAAGAAGATATAACAATTATAAATATATATGCACCCAACATAGGAGCACATCAATACATAAGGCAAATGCTAACACCTATAAAAGAGGAAATTGAAAGTAACACAATAATAGTTGAGGACGTTAACACCTCACTTACACCAATGGACAGAACATCCAGACAGAAAATTAATAAGGAAACACAAGCTTTAAATGACACAACAGACCAGATAGATTTAATTGATATTTATAGGACATTCCATCTGAAAGCAACAGATTACACTTTCTTCTCAAGTGCACACAGAACATTCTCCAGGATAGATCACATCGTGGATCACAAATCAAGCCTCGGTAAACTTAAGAAACCTGAATTCCAATCAAGCATCTCTTCTGGTCAGAACACTATGAGATTAGAAATAAATTCGGGGAAAAAATGTAAAAAACACAAACACATGGAGGCTAAATAATATGTTACTAAATAACCATGCATTCACTAAAGAAGTCAAGGAGGAAATTAAAAAAAAAAACCTAGAGACAAATGACAACAAAAACACAACAATCCAATACCTATGGACTGCAGCAAAAGCAGTTCTAAGAGGGAAGTTTGTAGTGATACAATCCTACCTCAAGAAACAAGAAACATCTCAAAAAAACAATATAAACTTACACTCAAAGGAACTAGAGAAAGAAGAACAAACAAAACCCAAAGTTAGTTGAAGGAAAGAAATCATAAAGATGAGAGCAGAAATAAATAAAATAGAAATAAAGAAAACAATAGCAAAGATCAATAAAACTAAAAGCTGATTCTTCGAGAAGGTAAACAAAATTAATAAACATTTAACCAGACTCATCAAGAAAAAGAGGGAGAAGACTCAAATCAATAAAATTAAAAATGAAAAAGTTACAGTGGACACCACAGAAATACAAAGCATCATAAAAGACTACTACAAGCAACTCTATGCCAATAAATGGACAACCTGGAAGAAATGGACAAGTTCCAAGATTGAACCAGGAAGAAATAGAAAATATGAACAGACCAATCACAAGTAATGACATTGAATCTGTGATTAAAAATCTTCCAACAAACAAAAGTCCATGACCAGATGGCTTCAGGGTGAATTCTATCAAAGTTTAGAGAAGAGTTAACACCTATCCTTCTCAAACTCTTCAAAAAAATTGCCGAGGAAGGAACACTCCCAAACTAATTCTACAAGGCCACCATCACCCTGATATCAAAACCAGACAAAGATACTACAAAAAAAGAAAATTACAGACCATTATCACTGATGAATATAGATGCAAAAATCCTCAACAAAATACTAGCAAACAGAATCTAACAACACATTAAAAGGATCATACAATATGATCAAGTGAGATTTATCTCTGGGATGCAAGGATTCTTCAATATATGCAAATCAACCAACGTGATACACCATATTAACAAATTAAAGAATAAAAACCATATGATCATCTCAATAGATGTAGAAAAGCTTTTGACAAAATTCAACACTTATTTATGATAAAAACTCTCCAGAAAGTGGGCATAGAGGGAAACTACCTCAACGTAATAAAGGCCATATATGACAAACCCACAGCAAACATCATTCTCAATGGTGAAAAACTGAAAGCATTTCCTCTAAAATTAGGAACAAGGATGTCCACTCTCACCACTCTTATTCAACATGGTTTTGGAAGACCTAGCCACAGCAATCAGAAGAGAAAAAGAAATAAAAGGAATCCAAATCAGAAAAGAAGAAGTAAAACTGTCACTGTTTGCAGATGACATGATACTATACATAGAGAATCCTAAAGATGCCACTAGAAAGCTACTAGAGCTAATCAATGAATTTGGTAAAGTTGCAGGATACAAAATTAATGTACAAAAATCTCTTGCATTCCTATACACTAACAACAAAAGATCAGAAAGAGAAATTAAGGAAGCAATCACATTCACCATTGCAACAAAAAGTATAAAGTACCTAGGAATAAACCTACCTAAGGAGGTTAAAGACCTGTACTCAGAAAACTATAAGACACTGATGAAAGAAATCAAAGATGACACAAACAGATGGAGAGATATACCATGTTCTTGGATTGGAAAAATCAATATTGTGAAAATAACTATACTCCCAAAGCAATGTACAGATTCAATGCAATCCCTATCAAATTACCAATGGCATTTTTTAAAGAACTAGAACAAAAAATCTTAATATTTGTATGGAGACACAAAAGACTCCAAATATCCAAAGCAATCTTGAGAGAAAAAAAATGGAGCTGGAGGAATCAGACTCCCTGACTTCAGACTATCCTACAAAGCTACAGTAATCACGACAATATGGTACTGGCACAAAAACTGAAATATAGATCAGTAAATGGGATAGAAAGCCCAGAGATAAACCCATGCACCTATGGTGAAATAATCTATGACAAAGGAGGCAAGGATCTAGAATGAAGAAAAGACAGTATCTTCAATAAGTGGTGCTGGGAAAACTGGACAGCTACATGTAAAAGAATGAAATTAGAACACTCCCTAACACCATACACAAAAATAAACTCAAAATGGATTAGAGACCTAAATGTAAGACCGGACACTATAAAACTCATAGAGGAAAACATAGGAAGAACACTCTTTGACATAAATCACAGCAAGATCTTCTTTGACCCACCTCCTAGAGTAATGGAAATAAAAACAAAAATAAACAATTGGGATCTAATGAAACTCAAAAGCTTTTGCACAGCAAAAGAAACCATAACAAGATGAAAGGACAACCCTCAGAATGGAGAAAATATTTGCAAACAAATCAATGGACAAAGGATTAATCTCCAAAATATATAAACAGTTCCTGCAGCTCAACATTAAAAAAGCAAACAACCCAATCCAAAAATGGGCAGAAGACCTAAATAGACATTTCTCCAAAGAAGATATACAGATTGCCAGCAAACACATGAAAGGATCCCCAACATCACTAATCATTAGAGAAATGCAAATCAAAACAACAATGAGGTATCACCTCACACTGGTCAGAATGGCCATCATAAAAAATATGCAAACAATGAATGCTAGAGAGGGTGTGGAGAAAAGAGAAGCCTCTTGCACTGTTTGTGGGAATGTAAATTGATACAACCACTATGGAGAATAGTATGTAGGGTCCTTAAAAATCTAAAAATAGAATTATCGTATGACCCAGCAATCCCACTATTGGGCATATACCCAGAGAAAACCATAATTCAAAAAGACACATGCACCCCAATGTTCACTGCAGCACTATTTAAAATAGCCAGGACATGGAAGCAACCTAAATGCCCATCAACGGATGAATGGTTGGAGAAGATGTAGTACATATATAAAATGGAATATTACTCAGCCATAAAAAGGAACTAAACTGGGTCATTTGTAGAGATGTGGATGGACCTAAAGACTGTCATACAGAGTGAAGTATGTCAGAAAGAGTAAAACATATACCACATATTAATGCATATATGTGGGATCTAGAAAAACTGGTGCAGATGGACCAGTTTGCAAGGCAGAAATAGAGACACAGATGTAGAGAACAAACAGCAAACAACAGGGGGGAAGGCAAGGGGTGGGAGGGTGTTGGGATCAATTGGGAGTTTGGGATTGACATATATACACTTATATGCATAAAATAGATAACTAATGAGAACTTGCTGTATAAAAATAAAATAAAATTCAAAAAACAAAAAAAGAAGAGATGGATGGTTCACAGAAAAGGAAATGAGTGAACAGCATCACCCATGATAAGAGAAATGCTAATTAAATTACTGTGATATGCCATATTTCACTGGCTTTTTTGGCAAAGATCAAAGAGGTTTAAATTGCAGTGTTGGCAAAGAGATGGAAAACAAACCTCTCATACACTGATGAAAGATTATACACTGACAAGAGTCTACAGAATGGTATTTGGCAGAATTTATCAAATTTGTAAATATATACTTATCTTTTAACCCAATGGGTCATTTTGTACTCAATAGGTAAAATGAGTGAACAACACATTTACAAGGATATGTACTACAGTACTCTCTGTGCACACTTTTTGTCTTACGCACAAAGAAGAGGCTTTAAAACAACTGCTAAATCTTGTTCATACAAGAATATGTAGGCCCAGATTTGATGTTTCTGTGTGATCAGCAAGAAAATATAGTGGTAAAGAGCCCAGGAATCAGATTCCTCATTGTTTAAATAAGATATACCACTCATCAGTTGTGTACTGTTTGGGTTGGTTACTTAGCACCATGGGATACAGTTTGGTCATCTGCAAAATGGCAGTGTTAATAGCCACTATTTCATAATGGGGTTGTTGAAAGGCTCAAATGAATGCAATTCATGGAAAGGATTTTAAATATGTCCTACTGTGGCAAATCATATTTTCCAAAGATGGCTCCCATCTCATGTACTCTTCTGCAATGTGAATTTGCCCTCCTCCATCAGCAGATGGAGTGCATTTCTCCACTCCCTTGAGTCCAGGCAGACCCTGGATCTGTTTTGACCAAGAGGATATGAAAAAAGTGATGTTGTACCTGTCTGGTCATAGCCCTTAAGTGGCCTGGTAATATTCACTTCTGCCTCATAGAAGTTAGCTACCAAGTAAGAAGAACAATACTATGAAACCACCATGCTGAGAGAAGCCCAACTCACCTGGAAAGGCCCTGAAGGATGAAATGCCATGTGGAGAGAGAGAATTCAAGGAGCACTTGAAGTCTCAGATATGTGAGTCAAGAAGCCATCTTGGAAGTGGGACGCACAGCCTCAGCTGCCCCAGCTGGCACCATGTGGAACAGACACAAACCACCCAGCCAAGACTTTCCCAGAGTCCGGACCCCCAAAACCATAAGCAAAACAAATTATTATTTTAAACTAGTAACTTTCGGTGTAGTTTTTTACACAGTAATAGACAACCAAAATACCTTTTATAAAATGCTCAAAAAATAATACCTACTATTATTTTATACTAGAAGTGCATGAACTCCCTCAAAAAAACATTACAATAAATAGTCATAATCATTTCATTGGTAAAAAAATTTTTTTAATTATTTTTAAAGTAATATTTTAACTGGTGCCACAAAAGGGAGGTCTTCAGTAATTCCCCAGAGAATATATATATATACATATATATATATATAGTATATATATACACATATATATGTATATATATACTATATATATATATATATATATGAAGGGATGAATAAATTTAATCTAAACCATATAATATTGTTGGGAAATACTAGACTTGTGCAGAGCAAGCTTCATTTTTAGAGTACAAAGATAAACCAAATGCTCTCATATTTCACATTTTTTTAGAGCCAATAAATATCCTTGAGAATGAACATGGAGGAAAAGACTAGAGATGAATCTTTCCTGCATGTATGCTTACCTCTTCACTTATTCCTGTCCTCTAAAGTGATTCATAGGATGGAGGCTGAGTCATGACTCCTCAGACATGTGAAATCTCTATATTGTAAAATGCATGGATAGGCAACCAATCAGGTGTCATTTTTTCACCCACAATTTGGCTGGTATATACACTCAAGCTACATTAGTAAAATACACTTAAGCTGATTTACGTCAACAGACACAGCACAGTAGCATCTTCTCAATAATATTGTATTCAGATAGAACCACAGACTTTACTGAAATCTTTAACCAGTCTCTGCAGCACAGTAACACCTCCCAGATTCAGCTGCCTTCCACTTACTTTAGGTTAACTCCCCTCTTCTCACATTGAAATTGTTTTGTAAAAAAGGGGCAATGTCTTCACTCTTCCAGAATTCCCTTAATACCGCTCTCTCCCCACTCCCATAGAGCTTTGCCTATGGTAGATGCTGAGTAATTATCAGTTAAATTAAACTTAAAAAACTGAGTAAGACCCAGCCTTGTCCTAAGAGAGATTTCAACCTAACAGAAATAGGTCAGAAAACAGCCATTGACCTGGTCTACAGACAGCCTTATCAGTAACCTAAACACTTTGTTCTAAAGAGTAATAAATTATTTCATGGATCTAATCCCTTTACCCTTGAGTGCTATTTCTACTGTGGCTTATGACTGGAAACAGGATGGAGCACTAGATTATGAGTCATGGGTTCTGAGAGCACAGCTTTTGACGGGAAAACGTTGTATAAAGGGAATTGACACAGAGAACAATAACTAAAGTAATAATCACCAGTCTTTGCATGCTCACAGTGTGCCAAGCGTGGTATAGAGCACTTTCTATATATTATTTCACTAATCTTTACCACAGGGCAAAATGAGTAAAATTATCAGGATTTTATAGTTTGTTTGGGAAACTTAGGTTTAGAGAAAATTTCATATCCATCTCCCTCCACCCATCCATCCCATATCCACCATCACCACCAAAAACATTAAAGGTGGGCGTGAGACATTCCTACCCAGTCAGTGTGATTCTGGAGGGATTTCAACGACAAGACCCTCCCTCTTGACCACGTGAGTGGCCCATTAGGTTCGCTTTCCCAGATCCCTGAATGTCATGCCAAGTCATAGGGGAGACAGTAATTGGGGTGAGTCACCTAACAGCAGCATCTTCAAAAGAGTTCTGTGCCCTCAAATCCACACAACTAGGGCTTCCCTGGTGGCGCAGTGGTTGAGAATCCGCCTGCCGATGCAGGGGACACGGGTTCGTGCCCTGGTCTGGGAAGATCCCACATGCTGCGGAGCGGCTGGGCCCGTGAGCCGTGGCCGCTGAGCCTGCGCGTTCGGAGCCTGTGCTCCGCAATGGGAGAGGCCACAACAGTGAGAGGCCCGCGTACCACCAAAAAAAAAAAAAAAAAAAAATCCACACAACTTCACTGGCTCCTTCTCGAGGCCTGATAAGGCAGCTCTTTATTCCTTCCAACAATGTAATTTTCCAGCCAGCATCCTTCCAGGTGCCTCTTTCTTTATCAGACTGAATTTCTACTGTGTTCAAGCAGCAACAACAACGGACAACTTAGTACCAAAGAACATGATGAAAGAAGCATGTTTATCACACTGAGATGGGTACAAGGAGGTGAGGCCCCCATCTGTGTTGGGGCAGGGCTGGGAATCAGCTCAGACAAGCACTCATGAACCTGATCAAACCAGTGCCTATGATCACCCAGATAAGACACCTACAGCAGGTGAAGCCTCAGGAACTGGGAAGTCGCTGCCCCAGGGGAGGAATGCCAAGACCACGGGCTTACAAGTTTGCTTCCGAATGCTCAGGATGAATTAAAGCTACAAAACACATGCTCAAACCTAGAATTCCCACCTCCAGGAATGGAAGAAAACACATGGCTTTTCTGTGTATGGTAAAAGTGCTTCTTATCATCGTAGAGTGAACTGATGGAAAAGCAAACCCAAAAGATTGATACTGTTGTTTGCTGAATCCAAATACCAGTGAAATCCACAACCTTGCAAAGTCTCTTATTTGAACACTTGGGCCTTGATCAGGAAAGAGTAGAATTCTTCCAACTGGAACAGTGACATCTAGAGGGAGTGGAGATTTAAATAAATAAATACATAAAACAGAGGGAGTGGAGAATCTCAGGAAGTCCATTTCATTCTCACAAGAAAACAATGAAGCAGATGGCATTTTATAGACAAGACAAACTTATAGGTTTCACACTGTAAGGGGCAGAGCCAGAACTCAAACCAAGAAAGTCTGTTCCGAAGCCCACGCTCTAAACCACGGTTCAGCAAACTTCCGGTGAAGGGCTTTGCAGGTCAAACAGCAGCCATCTGCCCAAGGATTCAGCTCTGCAGATGGAGGCAAAAGCAACTATGTATAATACAGAACAAATAAACGTGTCTGTGATCCAATAAAACTTTATTTATGGACACTGAAATGTGAATTTTATATAATTTTCAGAGATCACTAAATACTATTCTCCTTTTGATTTCTTAAAATAATTTTAAAATGTTGAAAACCATTCTTAGCTCATGAGCCAAGCAAGCACTGCTGAAGTCTGCCAACTCCTACTCGTAACCATGTGATATTGTGTCAGAAGAACTGAAACTGATCTTTTAAAATGGGTCCATGAGTCCTTGAAAATGTACCCTTGAAAGGCTCTTCCTAGGTAAATACAGCATGCGTTTACTCTCTGGCTTATGAGCAGTAGGTCATCATGCTGTCAGTGATGGCAGAGCACGTTTTGAAAATGTCCATGTAGGCCCCATATGTAGCTGTACAGAGGACAGAGAATCGGGTATCCATTTCAAAAAAATGAAATAAAAGATCCACGAGGAGGAGGATCATGAGTGTTTGGGGAAAACACCCATGCTGACATGAGGCCAGCTGAATTAGAGCTCTCTGCTAAGGAACTTAAATACAAAGAGACAGGCATGTTTACTTTGCTTCCTATAAATGATTTATGAGAACTTTAATATGGCTACTGAGTATGCTTTAGGTTTGTTAGACATTTTTTTTTTTTTTTTTTTTTTTTTTTCGGTACGCAGGCCTCTCACTGTTGTGGCCTCTCCCGTTGCGGAGCACAGGCTCCAAACGTGCAGGCTCAGTGGCCATGGCTCACGGGCCCAGCCCGCGGCATGTGGGATCTTCCCAGACCGGGGCACGAACCCGTGTCCCCTGCATCGGCAGGTGGACTCTCAACCACTGCGCCACCAGGGAAAAATTTGTAAATTGAAGACCTCGATGTGTGAGCTTAGGTTCCAGAGTCAAAGATATGTTAGAGCTCTTTGGAAGAAGCTTCTCTCTGACCATTCCGCTCCCGGCTGCCATTTTGACCAATGTATGTTTCTCTGTGATCTCTAAAACTCAGACATTAATAATATGTAAAAGGGGCTTCCCTGGTGGCGCAGTGGTTGAGAATCCGCCTGCCGATGCAGGAGACACGGGTTCGTGCCCTGGTCCGGGAAGATCCCACATGCCGCGGAGCAACTAAGCCCGTGAGCCATGGCCGCTAGGCCTGCGCGTCCGGAGCCTGTGCTCCGCAACGGGAGAGGCCACAACAGTGAGAGGCCCGCATACTGCAAAAAAATAATAATAATAATAATAATAATATGTAAAAGACACAGTGTCTACTACAAATTCTACATTTGCTTTCAAGAAAAGCAGGGAAGGCAGGAATGGGGTGGAGATGGGGGTCGGAGCAACTTTAGACTTGGCCACAGAGGTAAGATACAGTCAACCCAAGCACAGGCAGAATCTTATTTCCATCTTCATGTAAGTGGCCAAGAGCATTGAAATTTGTAGAAAGCCTGCACAAAACCACTACATTTAGATTTATCACAGGATACCACGTGAAAAAGGTGTGTATCCTCTATCCCCAGGGAGGGGGGCCTTTTGATTTAAAAAGTAAAACTGTGTCCAGAGAGATAAATATGTCTTCCCTTAAATCTATCCTGTTTTTGTTTGATTTCCAAGATAGTTCACTTTTGGCAAACATTTTTTGAAGTCTTATTCTGGTTGTTTTCTATTTGCTGGTTTATATGGGGAGTAGCAGAAAGGAGTCAAAATGGGTAGAATGAGGATAAAGGGAGTTGGTTGAGAAAGTCAGAGGTGATAGAAATTCTTGAGAGCAAAGCATTTCAAAAGGTTTGACTACTGAATTTGTATGAGGCATTCCATGGATGATGCGGAGGCAATAAAATAGAGTTTTAAAGCCCTTATTTGCAGGGAACTAGTCAAATGGGAGGAAAGTAGAATAAAATACATACAGTAAATGATGATACTTTAATTGAAGATTAGGAAGGAAATACTCTTTTAGCACTGTAAGAAGAAAGAGAGTCTTGTTTTCGGTTTTATTTTTACATTTCAGATGTTTACTTGAAGGTCAGAATAACTTGAGGATCTTTCTGTCTTCCCTCCTCTGGCCTCAGAATCTGAAGATCCATATCCCTACGCCACCCTTAAAGGGGATAGAAAGTCACTAGCAACGTCATCAAGAGCTACTTACAAAAGTAAGTGAAGTTTGAGGGAGGGCAGGGGTCGGTTCCTATGATCTTTAGGCCAGAAGGGTCTGCTTCCTGTTTTTGTATGGCACACAAGCTGAGAACAGTTTTCACATTTTTGAATGGTTGGGGAAAAAAATAAAAGAATGAAATTCTAATTTCAGTGTCCATAAATCAGCTTAACTGGGACTCAGACAGGCCCTTTTGTTTATATACTACCTATGGCTGCTTTCCCGTTGACTAGTTCCACTGAGTCTGTATGACCCACAAAGCCTAATATTTACTGTCTGGCCCTTCACAGAAAGGTTTGCCTATGCCTGGGTGAGAGGGGTAAGGAGTCAAAGGACTGAGGAGGAGAGGAGAGAGTCCAGGTGGCACTGCCACCTCCATCTGTGAGAATATGAATGTGGGGACACTGGGAGAGCCTAGAATGAATGCCTTGTGCCCTCCAAGAGATCAGGACAAGATGGAGAGGCTAGGAGATCCACTCATGAACGCACCTATAGGTGGCATCACATTGTTTAAATCCAAATTAAAGGATGGACTGAACATTCTTTGGAATTCTACTGGAATGTGCTAGAGCAGCAGACAGAAGCCTACTTGAATATAGATTAAACCTTCCAGAAAAAGTCCAGTATGTCTGTGTGTTTAAGAGGAAGGGCTGAGTATGTAGAGAGATGCATATTACAAATATATTTTCAAAGGTTTGTAGCAATGAGTGGGACAGATGCAGAAGCCTGACACTTCACTCTTTTTTTAAATTGAAGTATAGTTGATTTGTAACAATTGTGTTAGTTTCTGGTGTACAGCAAAGTGATACAGTAGGTCCCTATGGTTTATCTATTTTATATATAGTAGTGTGTACCTGTTAATCTGAGGCTTCACTTTTGACTGTGTATACCTCAACAGTATTGCAGTAAGTATTGCAATAAGCGTTTTTAGTAATTTAACAGAGCAATGAAAACGGAAGATAAAAAAGGAAGGAAAAATATGTACCACTAAAGAATTGTAATAGCGAGTTTTGTGGATTCAAAGATGGTAGAAATCACATTTGACGCTGCAAGAAAAAGGAAGTAGAAGCAGCAAATCAAGAAATTCTTTAGGAGGATGTGACATTTGCAATAACCCTTCGAGCATCTATAGGATTTGACAGGGTGAATAAGGCATCGTCTGCCAAAGAAATGAACAAAGGCACAAGGGTGGGAGTGCTCTGGTTATGGTGAAGAAAGAGTCTGCCCAGATGGTCTCCAGGTTTATTGATTTGGGAGCTGTGTTTACAAGACTGATTTAGTTGTATGGACACAGATAACTTCACAGAACAATCGGCTATAAAGGAATGTTTAGCTACTTATCAGCAGAGATTGCAGCTATGAGAAAATTACAAGAAAAAAGAAAGCAGAACATGTCTTTTACACTAATATAAATGCAGATGATACTGGGCCATCTTGAAGAAGCCCAGCCACACTTAATGCAGAATAACCAAAAGTGGATCAATCCAGTGACCTCAGTTTTCAAATTAATTAGCAACCATACCTTTTCCTGATGCAAATGAACTTGGCAAGCCAGGTCCCAGGTTTAAGGATGGTTACTTTGCCTTCCTAGCAGTATAGTCTAAAAGTGATTCTCACCTGCATAATAAAATGTCGATTCTTGGACCCCGGTCCAAAACTACTGAATCAATATCTCTGCAGGTGGCAACTGAAAGTCTATTTTTATCAGGCTACCAGGTGATATTTATGGACGAAAGTCTGAGACCCTCAATTCTAGTATGTGCACGGCATAGTTTCATGGTGACTACTATGAACGATCCTACTACGGACAAGTTAGAGCATTTGGAGACATTGCTTCTAACTTGACTGTTCTGATTCAGTCACTGCAAATTAAGGAATATAGGGTCACTTTGTTTCTGGCTCATCTGAGCTCCGTTAGGGACTACTTGGACTTAGAATCAATGTTTCTCATCTTCCCCAAACCTTCCTACAGTTTCTAAAGGAGGGAAGTGAAGTAACTCACAGAAAGCACAGGGCTTGATAATTAGATGATATCAATAAATGCTGGTTGCCTCCCTCCGTTTGATTCATCTCTTAACTCTCTTAGGTAGTTTGTCTTAAGGATTCCCAGAAGAAAAGTGACAAATGATCCCAGGTCCTTCAAGAGCAGCCACAGTGACTCCAAGGCTCCCAGCCTTGTGAGTACTTTTCCTCCAGATCAATGGCTGCAGGCCACGCACTCTTGGTGGCACTGACTTGTAGTGGCTCCTTGCCCATTTCCAGGCAGTCAGGCTCCAGCTACTCTCTTGAGCAAGGGTTCTCAAGTTTTGCTCAACTGTGGAACCCTCGATTCCAGTGGGATCTCTTGCTGAGGGCAGCACCCGAGGGATGCCCAGTCACTGTACTTGAAGCAGGGTGTGAGGGCCTGCAGCCTGCCTTCCTCAGCCCCACCTCGTCCTCTCAGACCAACTCCCCTGCTCGGGGGCACAGTTGGAAAATCACCCTCTAAAGTCTTAGAGATTTTTGGAGCCTAAGAGATGGAAGAAATGTGGTGTGAATGCTGAAAAAGTGACAAGAATAGACTCTTGATCACTGGAAAGAGAACAAAGCCCTGCAAGGAAGTCAAAAACAACTTTGAAACATTGCTTTCATTATAAAATGAGTAGGTGAAGTAAAACTGACCTACCCACATTAGTGACAGCTTTGAGAAATGTTCTCACTAACCCTACTGCCCTGATAACACCACCCTGAACTACTTGGCATATTTGGACAAGTGGTAAATGGAAAGAGAACAGGTGTAAAAGTCATATAATGTTGAATAAAGGTCCTGAGCGTAAGAACATATTAAAGCGACACTATAGGAAAGAGGATTGTCTTCGAGGGGCTTGGCTGGAGAATGTCAACAGCCTGGGGCATTCACCCAAACCACAGGACCTGGGGGTCTGACACTTCCCCTCCAGGTGTGGTGGGGGCCTGGGGAAGGATAGAGGGGTAGGAAAAGCTGAGGGATAGAGAGAAAAGGAAGGGAGAGGGACACAGAGAGCCCAGAGGAAGAAGGAAACTTTGGAATGTCCATCAGAAGCGGACTCTGCGTGGGTGACCAGCCTGCACTCAGTGCCTATTTGTCATCACCTAATTGCAAGTTTGCTGTCAAGTGAAGAATTGTCCTTTATACCCTCCGACACCTCCAAGGAGCAACAGAATCAGCTTCACGACCTTTCAGCAGCTTCCAAGTGTCTTAGGGTAAAGACCAGATTGTGGAAAGTGGCCACTGAGGCCCCTCTCCAGACACAGCCCCTGCCCCCTTCTTCAATAATTCATCCAGCCAGCATTTATTGAGCACCTACTATGTGTCATGTAAATATACGATGTGAGAAATACCAAGGAGTCACCGTGTCCACCCTGGAAGAGCCCCCTCTGTCTCCCTTCACTCCTGCTGTCACACTCTGCCCCCTGCCCGGACAGCTGCTTTCTCCCCATGTGACCAGCTCCGCTCTTCCTTCAGATGGGTGCTTCCAGAGGCTTTCTTCCGCCATCATCCCAACCCTGACCCTCCCCTGTGCTCCCACAGCTCACACTCCACTCTCCCAGACGTTCTCACACCCTGTGCTCTTGCCGGGCTAACTGCCTGCCTTCTTGGCTAGTCCGGCGCCAGCGAGAGAACAGCAGTTATGTCTGAGGTCAGCCTTGGTCAGTGGATGTTCCCTGAGGGATTTAAGCCCTACAGAAAACAGGTGACTATCCTCTCAATCCTCCCAAGGGTGGCACGTTGCCTAGGGACCGGGGGTTAGATTCACTGTGTCCTCAGGAACTTTTCAATCAGCTCTGTATCAACAATATCACCTGCCCAGCTTATAGGAACAGAACTGGCAGGGAAAATCAGGGCTAGCTTTCAGATGCTGGGGAGACTGAATGATCTGGGATTCTTTCAGCACCAAAGGGGTACTGAGCCTGCAGGTCCCTAGACTTAGAACGACTTCTCACCTTGCCTTCCTCCCTGGCAGCATTTACTCGCTGGGCGCTTTTATGACTTTCCCTTGCAGATACCTCTGTTTTTCATTAGAGCTGGGGGCCTGACCCCCTGAGAGCTGATAACAATTTCACCCCTAGACAAACCTTATTGGCTAACTGGAAAAGGCAGGTTAATGGTGTCTGCACGGAAGGTATATTATTAGAAGTAAGTCTGTGAAGCAAACTCCCAATGACTCTAATCTTCAGAATGCTGACTCCAGAGGTCAGTAATTGGGTACCGCAGAATTCACCAGAGCAGCAGGCCTAAGCCTGTCTTCAGACCTCTTTGAAATGCAGTTCCTGAGGTCAGGGAAATAATTGCTTCATTTGAAGGGGGTGGAGAGAGCTGAGGGGAGAAGAAACAACCTTCATTATTTCTCCAGTTTATCAATGCACCATGTTCTCCATATCCCGATCTAATTAAAATAACACAGGCTGTTTGAGAAACTCAATCATTTCCACAGTGATTTTTGTCAGTTTGCGCCTCCTGCCAGCTGAGAGATGCCTAATGGCCAATAAGCCCAGGCTGTGGGACCCCTTCACTCAGTCATTAATTCAGCAACCAGGGTGCCGTGATGCTCGTTAACGTTCTTTACCCCTGTTCTGTGAAAACCCTTTATTAACAGGGAGGATATTTTGATGTCAGTGCTTTGCAACTTTCCGAAGAAAAATGCCGATGTAATCAACTTGAACTCTTGACAACCACTCCTAACACGAATCTTCTTCTCCTCAACCAGCTGGGCTACCTCTGGGCTCACATTCCAGATACACAGGCCATGATAGGCTGGGAGCTTGCTATCGACTCTCCAAGAAGTGCTGGGACATGGAATCGTTCACAGGATCCCTCTGAAATTCTGCCGTTGTATTGGGATTCTGGTCATCTGAGAAAAGTGCTAGTCATGATCCATTTTTTATGTTCCTGGAAAAGGTAAGAAGGACAAAGAGGAAAAGGGGGTACTGCTCTTTTTTTTTTTTTTGCCTAATTCTGCATAACTCTTGTGGCCAGACTTAATTCAGCAGCACAAAGAAAAGGAAAAAGTGAGCGAAAAAAGATGTGAAATAAATAAACCAAAATTCACATACTAAGCAAGAAAGAAGTAGGGGGAAAAAAAGACATGATTCCCCCCCATGGCAACGTCGGTATCAAGTTTTCTGGCCTCGTGAGACACACGCATTGCAAGAGTCTCTGGTGCGTATACAGCTCAGTCTGGTGTCCATCATGGGGGAACCACTGCAGACACAAGGGGGCAACTGCTGCCTGGTTGCCTTAGAGACCTGAGGCATGAAACTTTCATCCCCACAGCCTTGGGGCTTTGGAGTCTGGCCCTTCGACAGCCACACAAGCCCCTACGTCTGACTTGGCACTTGGCTCAAGACTCTTCCTGTTCCACTTGCCAGGGCGTCATTCTCAGAACCAGAGCTGAGAGCCTCCTGGGACTCAGGGCCCTTCCAGCATCTGACCTAGAATCTGCCAGTTTGGCCCACTGAAATGGCACTTTGACCTGCCTTGTTGGTGAACAAGGCCCACGTTAGCACATATAATCTCTATGGCTTGTAGAAGCAGTCAGCATGCTTAAGAGCTAGGGAAATAATTTAAAGATAATATGAAAGTCAGGGTAGTGGATATAGACCAACTCCATGTGAAGTAAGAAAACATTTCAAAACAAATTACCACTTCTCTTGGTGTACCCTAAGACACCAACTTTATAAATGTTATTAAAATAATTTTAAGCATCACTTTAAATTTTCCTCTTCTGTTAATCTTAATTGCAAGGGAGATGCGAGTGTTCAGGCCACAGCAGAAAAGTATTAGAAAGAAATATATCAAAGCCCAGAGTCTGGAATTTTAAAAATGAGATTCAGATGTGTCTATAAATCTGACAGAGAGATGCAAGGAGGCCCTTCAAGCCCGGGTAGGCAAAACATGCCTGGAATTTGGTCTGTGACCTCACCTGGCCACTTGCTTCATTAAATCTGCTGCTTTGGGGCACACACGGGTCTGGGGTCGGCTGGGATGTTTTCATCCCACTTACACCAGCAATATTGTTTGCTCGCCTTGGGGGCTGCCCAGCGATCTACCTCCTGCTCAAGTGTCATGACTCAGCCAAACTCAAGAGGCAGGAAACTGAGCTGGATGGATCACAGGTTTGATCTCAAGTGACAGATCCCTTGTTGTGACTTCTTTCAGCGTCAGGAGATTGTTGACGGGGCTGGGGAAGCTGGGGGAGGCAGAATCAGAAAAAGGGCAAGAGACTGTTCACCAAGATGGCACCCCAATCCCACATGCTACCTACAGGTCTACACATCTGTCCTGCTCCTGATGAAACCGTGCTCATAGGGTTAACAGAAACTAGTGACTAACAGAAATTCTTGAGCTTATTTTAAAGTTTGTTAAAAATCCCTCTGCTTCACATGGGGAGGGGGAAGGGTAAGCTGGGACAAAGTGAGAGAGTAGCATGGACATATATACACTACCAAACGTAGAATAGACAGCTAGTGGGAAGCAGCCGCATAGCACAGGGAGATCAGCTCGGTGCTTTGTGACTACCCAGAGGGGTGGGATAGGGAGGGTGGGAGGGAGGGAGATGCAAGAGGGAAGAGATATGGGAACATATGTATATGTATAACTGATTCACTTTGTTATAAAGCAGAAACTAACACACCACTGTAAAGCAGTTATACTCCAATAAAGATGTTAAAAAAAAAAAAAATCTCTCTGCTTGTATCCTGCCTTCACTGAGCAAGCTCCCGGTTAATTACTCACGTTAATTACTTTGTTACAAATTGCACACCCTCCAAGCTTCACGTAGCCTAAACAATAAGATGTTTGCCTGAGTTGTTTTCCAGGAACTTAGGGTCGGCTGTGTCTAGTTCCAGCCTGAGCTGACTAAGACTGGTTGAGACCCTAAAACTGGGCCTGCTCAGGTATCCAGAGAATGACCTTCTGATGTCAGAGGGCCCAAAACTCCACCCTCAGATCACGCTAAGCGCCTCCATTTTTTAACCTACATCCCATGAAGAAGCCTGTAACTCAGATAGGGCTGCACAGAACACCGATTAACTTCACCTTTTCCTTACCCCCATCACCTTTCCCCACCACTAAGACCACCCTGCTTCTTTATCCCATAAATGTCTCAAGCCCCTCACCTTTGGGGAAGCAGATCTGAGACTTGTTCTCTCATGTCCTTGCTTGGCTGCCTTGTGAATAAACCCTCTCTTTATTGCAAACCTCAGTATCTCAGATGTTTGGTTTGCTGTGCATCGGGTAAACGAACCTGGTTCGGTAACACTGATGCCGCCTGCACATCTGTATATCTATCCAGAGAACGTGGAAAAGTGCCCAGAAGTCTAGCACGGGGAGGGGTCATGAAAGAAACAGCAGGAATTCTGGAGCCAGGTAATTCTAGGTTCAATGCCTGGGTTGTTTTTCATTCCCTAGGTGAGGCTAGGCAAGCAACTTAGCCTTTCTGTGCCTTAGTTTTCACCTCTGTAAAATGGAGTTAATAACACTCATGTGGCACAATTGCCAAGAAGAACAAATACAATAACACATGCAAAGTGCCTGGCACAGACAGTAGGTCCTTTATTAAGATGCATCAGATCCTATTGCTTTCCTTTTCCATATTATCTACAACAGAATTGTCCACTTATTGGGGCAAGTAAAGGAAGACCCGGGAGACATAATTCTGTTCTCTTAACAAGGGGGGCAATGTAGACACGCTAAAAGATGACAAAAATCAAGACTCTTTAACCTGAGAGTCACTGGCAGCAAGAGGAGAGATTTATGGTGAGAAAGGAGATTCAAGTGGCATAGGACCTTTTACTTTGAAAAACATTCAATACTTTTCCACAACCCGATCACCCAGCTGAGTGACTGAGATTATCACTATCTGCTGGATTCATTTTCCAAAAGCCTGACTAGTCATGGAAATACTTTATGGGAAGTACTTTATCATGACCTTGTTTAATAGTTAAATTTGCTTAATAATCGAGCCCACAAGTTCATCCTACTCGGTCCCCTTTCCTGTATCCTGGCTTGCCACCGTGTCACAAAATCCAGCCCTCCTCACTTCTTTCTGGAGTGCAGACTTTTACCACAAGGTCCCTGAGAAAAAGGAAGACAGAGACAGAGACAGAGAGAAGCTGAGAGACGCCTCCTTCTATAGCCCAGATCTCCATCCCAAGACAAAGAGCACTTTCTCTCAGGAGGTTTGACAGTGAGGGTCTCCATTGCCTTACTGCTCCCTCCAGGCCCAAGGACACCTAGTGATTGCTAATAATCCAAGTCTAACTTCAGTGTGTTAGGGGTTGGTCATTTTTACATATGCCCAAATGTAGACCAGCTTGTTAGTATAGATTTTTCCCCACAAAGTGAAGGACATACTCCATAAACTTCCCAAAGTCCTCACCATCTCAGGTCTGAGTCTTCCAGAAACACAGTCACTCCACAAAGAACACACACAATTTCATAGAACAGACAGCCGTTTGCAGTGCACACACACACACACACACACACACACACACACAAATTCTCCCAAAGAAACCCAGCTAAAGCATGCAGTATGTGTTGCCAAAAACAAACCTAACAAATAAAAATAAAACCTCATTCTGTTTACTCCCCAGTTTTTCCCAGTAGTGGTTGGGTGGGTATTTGCTTACTGAGTCATTACACATTCATTCATTCATTCAACAAATAGTCATTTGTCGCAGGTACTGTTCTAGGAACCAGGAACACTGCCTGTCTTCATGGAGTTTAAAATTAATAACCCATTATAATCCTTTCCCAGAATTAAATACGTACATGCATGTATACATACATTTTTTTAAAAAAAGAAAGCCTGTAATGGCCTATATGGGAAAAGACTCTAAAAAAAGAGTGGATATATGTTTACATAGAACTCATTCACTTTGCTGTACACCTGAAACTAACACAGCATTGTAAATCAACTACACGCCAAAAAAAAAAAATTAAAAAATAAAAAAGCATGCTGGTCTCAAAGGCTTGAATTCAAGTCTCCCCGTCTGGTAAAATAAAACATTTCTAACCTTTGAAGTAATCATTTTTCCATTCTGCCCATTTTGGCTTTAAAAAAAAAACCATGAGGGACTGCATCCCGGATACACGTGACCTTAACCAGATTCCCGTAACGCTGCTTCCTCTTCTAGATGCTCACAGCCCATCCGTTAATGATCCATTGCAATCTTGCCCAGGATGTACTTTTTCAGGATCTACCTTTTAGTTTGAAAGTACAAACATTCTCCACTTCTAATCTTCCAGCCCATCTCTTAGTCTTCACAGAATTTGTCTGTGTCTGTATATTAAAACGTTCACGAGATCAATTATCGTTGCTGCTACGTATAATGTGTTCTGGTACCCCAGGTTTTCAGTCTCCTTTACCAGCGAATGTTCCTAAGGATGTAGGCACTGACACTTTGTTGAGCCTTTATTTAGTGCAGTCACTGTGCTGAGACCTTCACACTCACCGTCCTCTTTCCTTCCCACAGCAGCCCCGTGAAGTCATTTCTTCACGAATGAAGATGCTGAGGCTCGCTAAGTAACTCTGCAGCCACCTGGTCACGGGCAGAGCCAGAAGCTGGCCTCAGTAGGGCAGGCGGAGAGAAAGGCCCAGGAGAGAGGCTGTCCTTGACCAAGGGGCAGGTGCAAAGCAGGAATACAGACTGGATTTTGAGGTTCATGCCTCACTTTTACTCTGCCTCCCCCCCCCCCATCCTCCAGCTTGGTGTGTGGGCACGGATTTACTCAGCCAAGTATTACTCAAACATTGACTTCTCAAGTTCTGTTGACTGAAATGGAATTGGCAGTTGGGCTGTTTTCCTTTCCTTTCCTTTTGTTTCAGTTACATAGAAAATAGAAGGCCTTTTCCATGTAGCACTCCATAGGTATAGGACACAAGCGGGATGCAGTAGGTGGGGGACAAGCCCTGATAACCTGCTTCAAACGTCTCCCCAAACTACTTTATTTCCCATTTGAAGGAGAAAAGTGATGGGGAAAAAAATGTCTTCACTGAATCTAAATTATCCTTCTTTGTAAATTTTATAAGTGGAGGTGAATCAAACTTAAGAGATTTAAGGCACAAAAGCCCAAAAAAGGAAGTGTCTAGAAGTGCTTTCCTGCCCCTTAATGTGTCCTATGTTCTGGAGATACTGAATTGCATCCAGGAACTGCCACCTCCTCCAAGAAGCCGGCCCTGCCTGCTGTCTCCCACAGATGGAGTCTGTCTCCTATACGGGACCAGGAATGATGCCATATGTCAGGGAGCCAGGTCAAAGTTCAGCAAAAACCACAAATGGATTTAGGCTCTTCAAGTCTGGACCATCAACCTTCCACCCGCATCTCGTGTGCAGACCTTTACACGGCAACCATGTCTAGATTTTTAGAGGCTTTTTCAAGACGCATAAGGATTTGGGGAGGGTTTCCTTTTCAGATAAATGCTCCAGTGTTGACTCCTCTGTGTCTGAGCTGGCTCAACTAAAAGCATATTAACTTCTGTGGGAATGTTGGAGCATGGGTGGAGGAGGTTCCTTCCACCCACAGCTGGCTCTCATCTCAGAAGTGCAAATCTCCAAAGCTGATAGATCATTATTCAAAGTGGTAGATCTGACAGTAGGACATAATCTCTCTCATGATGGCTGGGATTTGGTGCCATCACAAACAACCTTTTAGATGAAAACAAAATGTTCAAAAGTGGGTTCAAAAGAGAAATTGCCCTTACTGCCTCTCCTTTCTACCATGGTTCAGGGGTAGAACTTTGAAGCTTCCTTGCCTGAAACAGTTCTCATGGTGACCTTTAAGCAAAGTCATCCAGTCCGTGCTCAAAACAAACTCTGCAAAGACCTTGCGTGCTCACCTAAATATTCAAATATGAATTATTTGGAAGCCACAACGGATTAAAGATGCATAACAGTATCTTGATTGACTAGCATATGATGTTTGGTAATGGGATACACCCCTGTTTCTGGAAATAAAAACCCTCTCAGAAATACTAATTTTTCTCCACCACTTTTTCCTGTCTAAAACAGCTGAGGGGTAAGATACACTCTCTCAGTCAAGCAGCTGACTCTGGGTGAGGTTTGGGGTTGAGAGAGAATAGGGTACCCCTTAAAGGGATGACAGGCTCTACAATATTACAATCTGTCAGGGAGAGAATGAAGTTTAGAAAGCCCCACAGATGATTGGGATGTGCTCACCCAACACCCCCATCTCTCCCTCTGTCTTTGAGGAAGAATAAAAAGTGAAAATATTCATTCCCCCACAAAACAACCAAACACCAAGAAGTTACTGAGGCACATATAACTTAGAACAGATGCTTCAAGTGATCATTTATCCAGCAAGGCTCTGTTTACTGAGAAGGGCTACAGAAAGCCCATAACATTACTCCACTGAAGAATGTAAAATAACAGATACATCCTAGTGCTTTGGGGCAGTAATTATTATGGTCCTACATGTGCTACCAAGCAAAAATAAACTTACTATTTGCCATTTAGTGATTATAGCTTATATTTATAAAGATAGTTCAGCAGTTTTTAGTAAGAATATATACATTTTTTTCTCTTTTTCACTAGCACTTTTTAATGTTTTCCCTTACATGCATTCTCTATCATTTAACAAAATTTGCTTATAGAACTGTTAGGACAGAGTGAAATATTTCACTCACACTATTTTCTTAGACTATTCCTAAGTAAAATAAACATAAATGGCTTGGATTTTTTTTAAATACTCAAGAGGCTGAATGTAAAATAAATCATCAATTGCTTAATAACTTTCACTGGAAGAACTTGCAAATAGATTTATTCTGCCTCAACCCTGTCCTCATTCCCATATGGGAAAAATAAAAGCAAAGTATTTTTGTTTGAATTAAAATCCTGACCTTCACTGCATTCATGGCTGCTGAGAGTACAGCACACAGTCAGCAGAACCCCCTGTGATGTGAACCATTGAGGAAGTAATCAAGTCTACATAAGTTTTCCTAAATAAGAAGCTTGACTTAGAACTTTCTTTTCTGAAGAGCCTTACTTCCTCTCTTCATCTTCATTTTTTGTGTGTGTGTGTGGTACGTGGGCCTCTCACTACTGTGGCCTCTCGCGTTGCTGAGCACAGGCTCCGGACACGCAGGCTCAGCGGCCATGGCTCGCGGGCCCCGCCGCTCCGCGGCATGTGGAATCTTCCCAGACTGGGACATGAACCCGTGTCCCCTGCATCGGCAGGTGGACTCTCAACCACTGCACCACCAGGGAAGCCCCTTCATCTTCATTCTTAAGCCATCACCAGAAGAAAAGTTGGAGGAGTCTGCAGGAGAATTTCCATTCTAGGCCAAGCAGCAGGGCTTTGGGCTTGCATCATTGCCTGTGTACTTGGAGCTGCACAACCAGGAAGGATTTATGGGAGCCACTCATGTGTGGGTCACTGAGAGGAAAACTGGTTCTATATGCATACACACACACACACACACACACACACACACGCAATCTCACACCTCATTTTGTATCCAGCCTTTTGACAAGCAACATCACATAGTGATGTCAAGGAAACAGGGAAAGAAAAAGTCCAATCTGTTATTGCTTAAACCTACTTACAAGAGAAAATGCATTCAGATGACCTTTTCAAAAGGTTTTAACTTTATTCCGAGTGGCCAGTAGAAGAATGTGCATAAAATGAACCAGTTTTCTACCTCTTTAAAGAATATGAACTATTAATATTTTTAGTTATAGGATTCATTTTGGTCAAGTGTCCACATCAGTCTCCAAGGAGTTTCCCCCTTTTTCCTAGGTTTAAAAAAATAATAATTTGTCAAGAACGGTAAAAGAATCAAGTTAAAAATCACTGTTGTGAGGTGGAGTGTCTTGTGGACACAAGTCCTATTGGCTTTCAAAGCTAGATGTTTTGGGGACCCATCTATCAGATGGAAGTCTTGAAAGCTGGGGTGCTAGATGTGGGATTCAAGCCCTTTGCTCCTCAGGAAAAAGCTGGGAGTGAGGGGTTCCCGCTGGTGTCACAGCACCGAGGGTGGGGTTTGTGGTGAGGTTGTAACTCAGTCTCTCCCACCCATTGTGAGGTGGGTTTTTTCTTGTTCTCCTGATGTGTAGACATAGCTCAGTTGGTTCTGCATTTCTTTCAGAGGGGAATTGTTCTTTTGTAGCTGTAGATTCCGTGTGTTCCTCGGAGGTGAGTTCAGGAGCCTCCTACTTTTCCACCTTGAACCAGAACCTGAAATCACTATTGACATTCAGGAATGAGAGAAAATGGGTGATGAGGAGATGAAAATGCCATTAGAACAGAAAAGGAAAGGAATTCTGGTATAAGTAGTCAAAGTCACTTAGCAATTTGGGATAAGGGTTCTTAAACACACACACACAAACCCACATACACCTTTCCTTCAGCAAAACTGCCACAGGATTTCTCCCCGGCATTCTCATTTCCACAGCTCTAAGGCTGGGCCACATTATATTAATTAGTCAGTTTCATCTACCTCAAACCTATGTAGTTCACAAAGATTTTGCCAATGTCCCCGTGAGAATCATGAGTCACTTACCCTACAATGGCTCAACAGCCCAGAGCCCTGGGCCCAGTGTCCTCTTGGTGGACACTGAGAGCCTCTGCCTTCAATCCAACCCAAAGCACCCCAGCCCCATTGTCAATAAACATGTGTTCCCACAGTGTCAGCACTGAGTTACTGGGGAGATCTGGGGATGCCTCATTGCTCAGTGTCACTATACAGTGGTCCTGAATTGATTTCTCCAGGCTGTCACTTTTTCCAAGTTTACTTATGATCAAGAGAAGTACACAGTGTTAAAAAGATCCAGGCTGCACACACACTGAGGTCACTCTCATATCCCAAATGGCCTGTGGCAGAGTCAGCAATAGGCCAAAACATGTGCAAGAATAAAGATGTTTTTCTTTCCCACATTTCCCTTTTCTGTTATGAAGTTGGAAGCACAGTTGCTGGCTTGGTCAGGGGAGGCAGCTGTCCACCTGTGTCCTAAATCTGCTACCCTAGAGGTGACCCCATTACATCTCCATGGATGCAATTTCCCATCTCTCCAATTTCTCTCTGCCAGTAGATCATCTGTGGATGAAGGCTGAAATCTGGAACCAGCCTCTGACTTCAGGGACGAAACATTCTCTTTCAAACTGTTTCCAGAACAAGGGAGCAATGCCAGCTATTAATCTCAGAACATGGATTTAACAATACTTTCCAAAAAGACAAAATAATTTTCAGTCCAGCAAGAATACACACCCTAAGTTAAACTGATTCATGAAGTGCATTACTATTATACACAGCATAAACATTATTTGTAAAGAAGAAGGAAATGGAGCCACCTGCTAGCAGCTTATTTTCAGTCACCTGCAAAATAATATTGCCACTCATTCACATTACAAAGCTAGTATTAATTTTTTAATTAGCATATTATTGCCAATAATTTAAATCATGTCTGAGAGGCTCTTCAAAGGCATGGTATTATGATTCATGATTCATCTCGCTACTGTCTCCACCTATGGACTTACTAAATCCTAAATACTAAGATGGCAATGGTAAAATTAAAGCATCCTAACCAGAAGAAACAAAATAAATGTGCCACGTGGCCATGTACCCATTTTGATTCTTTGTATATGTAAATATAATTTAATTTTGGATGTCTGGTTTTAATGGTATATTTTCCTTTCCAAGTTTTTAATTAATTAATATCTACTGACAGCTCTAGAGTCTCAGCTCTAGATTGATTTGATAACCTTAAAGGGGAGCTGGGGACCTTAGACTCCCCTGGGTCTAGGTTGGGAGGCAGCATGGCAAAGGCATTGAGGGGCAGCTGGGATGGTACATCGCTCGCTGTGTGACTTTAGACCGTTACGAAACTTCTCTGTTACTCTGTTTCCCAATCAATACAGTGGGAAAAATAATAGTGTCTCTCTCATAAAATCTTTATGAGGATTTAACAAATTAATACGTATAAAGTTCTTCAAACAGGAAATACTTAGTAAGCACAAAGTAAATACTAGTTGCTTTTGTTTTTAATGGCATTTTCAACCACTTACTGGACTTTTCCAACTTGACAGTGCCTCAGAATCAGCACATCTAGAAAAGGTATTGCTTTTCTCTTCAGAGCAGCTCCCCCTCCCAACTTCCTTGGAAATAAAACTCCAGGGCAGCGGTGCCACAATTCAATAACCACCGAAGTGTCGCCAACATATCTGATTCCTCCTTTGCCCACCACCCTGTCCTGCCATCCAACCTGCCACCAAAGTCTCTTGATTCTTCTTTCAAAACCGGTCACCTTGTCACATCCTCTCCATTCCAGCTGTAATACTGTGGTACAATAAGAAATGTGTGTTTGGTCGTTGTCCCAGGTTCCTGGTACAGAGCTTTTAAAACCCTTGGAATTTCCTGAATGATAAAGGTGAGAAGAGCGTCTTTTGTTATTCATAATAAGCCCCTTTCAACCTTACCTGAATTTATGCAAAACCCCACTTGGATAATGGTGTCTGGTGCCAGAGGAACCAACCATGAGATGAGAGGGTTGGAACTTTCAGCCCCACCATCCCCAACCACTGGGGAGGGGATAAGTGCAGGGAATTGAGTTAGTAACCAACGGCCAATGATTTAATTAATTATGCCCACGTAATGGACCCTCCATAAAATCCCTAAATGCAGGGACTTGGAGATCTTCAAGGGGTGAACACATCTGCAGGCTGGGAGGGTGGAGCATCTGGGGACAGAAGCTCCTGTGCTAAGGAGGTGTCCAAACCTCACCCTGTGTACCTCTTCATCTGCCTGTTCATTTGTATCCTTTATAATATCCTTCTTAATAAACTGGAAACATCGAGTTAAGTATTTTCCTGAATTCTGTGAACCATTTTAGTAAATTATCAAACCTAAGGAGGGGTCATGGGAACACTGATTTGTTGCCAAGTCAGAGGTGTGGGTAACCTGGGAACCCAGTACTTTGGATTGGTACCTAAAGTGGGGACAGTCTCATGGAACTAAGCCCTTAAACTGTAGGGTCTGTGCTAACTCTGGGTAGTTAGTGTCAGAATTGAATTAAATTGTAGGACACCCAGTTCGTGCCCACAGAAAAGTGGAAAATTGCTTAGTGGGGAAAACCTCCACATTTGGTATCAGAAGTGCTGTGAATAGAGAAACAGATTTCCTGTACAGCCTCCACATTCCAGTGGAGACCCTTGTTACTTCAAACCTCAGTCTCACCACAGCCCCTGGTTAGCAGACCTCCCTCCCCCAGCCTCTGAGTCGCTGAGTCTGATCACCCCTCTGAGTCAATCTTCATGGAATGGGCTGCTCATTGACGCATGTGCTGTGTGGCACTTCAGCTGCAAGAAGCAGAGCCTTACTCAAGGTTGCCACTGTTGATGCTTATGGGGAATGCACCATGTGTCTTTGCCTCATGCCTAGCATTGCCAGAGAAAATTGGGGACACACTTATACTAAAAATCATTTGTTGCTTATCTGAAATTCAAATTTAACCAGGTGCCCAGTTTTAGTTGGTTTTGCTGGCGTTGTCATTGTTATTGGGTTGTTTGGTGTGTTTGCTAAATCTGGCAACCTTACCTCACTTACAACCAGGAGGACATCTAGGGTCTTCAGCTTACAATGGCAGCTGTAGTGTCTAAACAAAACAGATCTCACCCGTCCACTGCCTCTAGGGGCTGGTGGGTAATGAAAGTGTGTGCAGTAGGGCTTGTGTAAGATGATGTATGGCAGCTAACACTGGTCTCACATGTTGGGAGAACACCCCAGGGAGCTGTGGAAGGTGTTATAAACTGGTGGACCCTGTTCATACTCCATCAAAAGCAAGCTGCTGCTATTCACCTGCACCCATTGTTGACATCAAGGATGTGGCATAAATATTCAAGAAATTCCCAATTATTTGAGAGTTTTCTACTTGAAAGCTTTTGATATTTTAATGTTCACAAGTAATTTAATAATAAAACGTTGTTCTAGCAAGCCTGTGTGGACAGACAGAAAAAAAGGTGTGCTGGCCACACCACCTGCCCTGCAGTTCACCATCTGTTGTCTCTGCTCTATAGAAACTCTGGAGATCAGTCCTCAACTGGAAAGTAGCATCCCTTGCCCCAGACGTGGCGGGCCATTACAGTGACTCAGCAGTAACACTGCTCTTGACCAATGGACTCTCTTCGTACAACTTGATTTGAACTCTAGCCAGTCACCTTGCGTACAATATTCTACTTGATCATTGGCCGGCCTAGAGAAGTGTACACTCTAGTCCAATCAGCTGTACCCTGGGAGGAGCATTACAAGGTCCAGACCCCCTCATAACTCTCTTGCTCTGTCAACACCAGTCACACCGGGTTTCGTTCAGTTCCTCTTTCTTCCATATTCTGTCCCACCACAGAGCTCTCTTGCATCTCTTCTCTGAGGTAATGTCTCTTCTCCCTTATCACCAAATTAACACCTTCACATACTTCAGCTTTCAGCATGTCACTTCCTCAGAGAATCCTTCCCTGACCTCTGAATGGGTCAAAAACCACCACTGTATGATCCCACTGTCACTGTGTACCCAATGATGGTATTCAGAACATCTACTGGTACTGTGCCATCACTGGCCAACAGAACATGGGCCTTATCAGAATGGACTCTGGGACGACTGTGGAGGCTTCCTTCTGTGCCAGGAACTGACTAGTGCTAACTCATGGGGGAGCTGTACTGGGAGTGCTGGAGACAGGACTTGTGGGGCATCTGCCACAGGGGAGGGGGCACTCAAGGGGCCCAAGGTAGCAGGTACACTGGTGTTTTAATTATCTACTGCTGTGTAACAAGCCACCCTAAAACTTAATAACTTAAAGCAATAATTTATTATTTCTCATAGTTTTGCAACCTGGACTGGTTTCACCTGGGTGGCTTTTCTGCTCCAAGTGTTGGGATAGGAAAGTCTGAGATGACTTCTTCACTTACAGGTCTGGTGTCTTAGCTGGGATGCCTGAAGATCCGGGACCTGGCTGAACATCACTCTCTCCGTGTGGCCTCTCCCCATGGCTAGGTTTCCTCACAGCACTATGGTCTCAGGATAGTGGGTCTATGGTAGATGGATTCCAAAAGAGTAAATTTAAGCAAAAACCATCAGTCCTCTCAAGGCCTTGGCTCAGAAGTCTCATGGCATCCCTTCAAAGCCTTCTCCTGGCCAAGGCAAGTCCCGAGGTCAGCCTAATTTAAGGATGAGGAAAGACTTCACCTCTTGGTGGGTTGAGCAGCACTTGTGTACAGAGGGAAGGAAAGGATGGTGGCCATCTGAGGAAAATACCTACCACAAACAATGTGGATGCACTTAAGCACCCTAACACTGATACAGCAGTTCAAGTGCATAGTGGCTGGATATCAGCCAAGTATGTGCCTCTCCTTTAGCTGATTGCTGCAGTTTTACATTTGTTCGTGATTTATTTGACCAGAGTCTCCAGGATGGCAGGAACAGTGACTGTGTTTGCACTAGTGTCAGGTGTACTGTCTGTCACATTGCAGCATTTGATAAGTATCTGTCGAATGAATATTCCCTTTAAAAGACTGCAGCCACAATTATCACTGAACTGCTTCAAGTGACTAAAATGCTTCAACCTTTTTGTGGTGAAAATTTGATAAAGGGTTTTTAGAGGGGGAAAAACAAAGTTTAGTGTCAGAGTCCTGTTCTGGCAGAAGAACTACTTTTGCTTCAAGGCACTAGAATGCGTATTTTGGCACCAGTACCAGGTGTCCGTGGGAGGCAGAGGGGAGAAAACTGAGAAAGACGTTAACACATCAGGTTTATCAGTCCCTCCCTTGTCTTATAGATGCTCTTAGTGCCCAGCACGGATTCTCTTACTGATAAAATCATCAGTAAGAAGAGCCACCCACCATGAGCCACCTCCCAGGAAGGTTCTCCTTCGCAAGAATGAATGCTTTCTTCCAGCATGGAATGCTCAGCGTGAGGCAAAGATTTTATTTGGGAAGCAGCCTGGGGTAAAGAAAAGAACTGGAGTCAGAAAAACTGGGTTCCCTTCCAGCTTTGCCACACTGTAAGTAATAACCCCAAGTAAGTTACTTTTTGCACTAAATTGCCCTCCAACATCTGCAGGGGGCCCAGCTAGCTTCAGGTCTCAACCCCTCCTGACCAGGTTAACTAAGTCACCTTGTGCCCTGTTACACCATGTGTCAATCCCACTCTTCCAACATGTTTGTGCCCACCAGTGATGCCCATCTTCCTGCTGATCCAGCTGTAACTGAGTCCAAGCTCATACTGCGCGTTGCACAGCAAGTCAATCAATTGAGAGATGAGGTGTTGGGGCGAGGAATAGCGACTTTATTCGGAAAGCCAGCAGACCAAGAAGATGGTGGACTAATGTCCTAAAGAACCATCTTCCCTGAGTTAGAATTCAGGCTTCTTTTATACTAAAAGGGAGAGGGTAAAGTCCTGGTTCCAGTCAGACTCCAGAGGGGATGCGTTAATTTCTTCTCTCCTGCAGCCACTCCTAGGTGGGCCTGGTCAGGAGGTTTTCTGTGAGCTAAACAAAGGCATTTTAGCTTAGTGCTCATTACATGGGAGGCAGATTTCCCAGAGGTGGGCCATTATTTGTGTTTGTGTGTGAATTAGTTATACATATACATATCTATTCTTTTTTAGATTCTTTATCCATATAGGTTATTATAGAGTATTGAGTAGGGTTCCCTGTGCTATACAGTAGGTCCTCGTTGATCATCTATTTTAGGTATAGTAGTGTGTATATGTCAACCCCAACCTCCTAATTTATCCACCCCACCTTTCCCCATTATGTATAATTTAAGTTTATAGACAACATCCCTTTAGAGATTAACTTGTAGCAAAGGTAATGGAATACAAAGGTTAAAGTAAAAGAAATGGATCCAATATGGAATTGGATTTTTTCTTCCCTGTTACTCAGTCTTGACAATCTGAGATGTGTCACTGATGGATCTCATCTGCCACATCTGCTAGCTCCCCAGACATTGTAGTATTTGCCTCTGGAGTCTGCTGCCTCCCATCTCTATTCCACACACCCATTGCTACTCCCAAGTCTAGGTCCTCCTGGAACTCTGCTCTGGCTTGGTTCCTACATCCCTTGGTTCCTACAGATTCCAGGCTCTGCTCACTTCACTGCCCCTAAAGATTTCTGACTCTCATGCATCAGGAGAGCAGACCCTGGTGGTTGTCTACCCAGGGGCCCTGAGGTAGACTTACCATTACCATGAAGCCACTGAAGCTGAAATTCCCAGGCCACTCACTGGGCTGGGCTCCCTTCCAAAGCCCGGGAAAAAGCAAGCATCTCACTTTCAAAGTTACATATGTGTGTAAGATATTTTCACCACAATTGGGTGTGACCACTGTCATTTTCCACCCCAGTTTCCCTCCCTTACACTTTCCCCCCTGTTGAATGGTGGCAGGGTGTCTGTGGGTAGTTTATGGTATACTGATAAGGGGAAGTGAAGTTGGGGATACATTCAGTCTGGTTTTAGTAGACTATGTTTATGTGGTTCACTGCAAGGTAAACCCACATTGGCTTAAAGCAAATAGTGAGGTTTAGGAACCATTCGGATTACATCCAGAGAGGTTTTTTTTAAGCCATAATACATTAAAAAGAAAATATAAATTGTGAATAAAAGTTACCAGTAGACTTTTGGATTAGTTGATGATTTGATTAATAATTCAAATCATGGGAACACGTGGGAAACGATTTTAATTTCTTAATCATTTGGCACAAAATACTGACACCAACAAATTCAGCACAAAGTTCACAACATACATTAGAGTGAGGACATTGGCAACTAAGTGCTTTATGAATGTCATGAATAAAAGATTAGTCAACACACTAGGCACAGGACAACACATCAGAGAACTTGAAATACCCTGAGACCTTAAATCTCATTTATGAAAGAAATGGGTGGCAGTGTCTTCAATTTTAACAACAATCCTAAATTTTTAGTGGCATTACTAATAGCAAGTTGTCAAGCTGAAAGGCATTTTTTAAAACTACCAATTTTAAAAATATTTTGATCTACCACATTGAGAAAAGGCTGAATTATCTTTCTATCATCACTGTAAAAATGATATAAAATCAATGTCAGGTGAAGAGGGTTTTAAAGAAAATGTTTCATAGGGATGTGCCAAGCAGTTATTTAAAATGTTATTATTTTATGGGCTTCCCTGGTGGCGCAGTGGTTGAGAGTCTTCCTGCCGATGCAGGAGACGCGGGTTCGTGCCCCGGTCCGGGAAGATCCCACATGCCGCTGAGCTGGGCTCCGCAACGGGAGAGGTCACAACAATGAGAGGCCCGCGTACCGCAAAAAAAATAAAAAAATAAATTTTAAAAAAATGTTATTATTTTATTTATTTATTTTTGTTCCTAATTTTGTATTCATAACTTTATATACCTTTTCTTAAAGAGGGAGCCCAGAGCATATAAACATCCAGCAACATAAAACTGGATCTGCCTTGCCAGTAGTCAATACCCCTTCCTCTCTCCTAAGAGAATTCAAATTTTTTTCAGGGACCCACTTTCCTCTATTTAACCCTCAGTTTCAAGGAAGATGGTTCCAGCCCCTGTCTCAAGGGGTTGCATTCCTTCTGCCAGCAATTGCCTTAAGCATACACATGTGATACAATTCTGACCAACAGAAAGGACAAAGGTCTAAGGCGGATTTAGGAAAAGGTTTATATCTTTGATTAAAGGAAAAAAAATCCATTCAGAGTGGGATGCCTTATCTTTGTCAGCTAGACATTGTTGTGTTTGGATGTGATGTGTGGAACTGGAGCAGCTATCTTGTGACCATGAGGAGAGCTAGTCTCAGGACAAGCCGTCAGAGAATGACGTAGGGAAAAGTGCCAACCCAGGCTTTACATGCAGACTTCTGTGTGAAGTCATAATATATTTTTCTCTCCGTTTAAGCCATGTAAGTCAAGTTTTCCATTATTTTGCAGCTCAAAGCATCTTAGCTGATACACTTACTGGCATGGCTTTCCAGTGCCTCCAACAAGTCTCTTGAGGGTGATTTTCTAGTTCTCTGTAGTCTTGCCCTACCCTACCTATCCTACCATATTCCCAGGTCTCCCAACCACACACACCCTCTAATCTTAATGGGACAACACGGTACACATGCTACACACTCCTTCCCACACTACTATGAGTGAGAAATTAGTCATATGCCCTGTCTAGTTTTCCCTCCCCTCTATCCTCAGGGTACCATATCCAACTCAAGCTGTAAGGTCCACATGAAGACTTCTCTGATTAATTCAGCTTACTCATCTCTCTCCTATATATTTCTATATCTATAGTTCTTTATCATATAAAAATAAAGAACTATAGATATAGAATTAATTAATTAATTCTCTAATTCAGCTTACTCATCTCTCTCCTATATATTTCTATATCTATAGTTCTTTATCATATAATATGGCATATAATATTGAATTATACAAAAGAGTCAAATATATCTCATCCCTTTTAGTCTCCTCTCATTAATTATAGCTCCATAAAGGTATCCTTTCTATCGCTAAAGATATAGTAAGAATTCTATAAACACTTATCTAAATTCCATCATCTTAGAAATACTTGGTAATTAAAATTACTTACAGTACCAACAATATTTTTCCAACAACTTACCTGTCAGTTATGTGCACAGTATGGCTTGAAAAAAGTTTCCAAACATGTTTAAAGTTCAGCCCACCTCAAGAGCTAAAGATGCCTCATGCTACAACCCAAGCACAAACACTGAAGACTTCTAAAATGAATAAGAACTAAGAGGAATGTTAGGTCTGAAATTAAATTCTTTCCATTTATGTATAAATGTGAATGAGTTTTTCCATAATGAATAACTCAATAGTTCCCTTATAAGCTACTTAAAATGATTTTTAAATAATCAATTACATCTCATTACTGTGTGTTGAGTGACTGGCTAAATTAGCACTGACATCTTTGAAAATGAAGACAGATACATATGTATTCTATATAGGCCAAGGCTAAAACAAGACAGGTAGCTGCATTTTAGCTGGCATCTAGGCTTGAGTTGTGGCCAATATATAATGCATATATTTTATTTTTTTGTCACTGAAACATACTTTTGTATTTGACTTTATGGTGGTATATTTGCAAACATCTCTCCTGTCCATGGATTTTAAGTGTACAGGTTTCTCTCTTCTGAGTTTTGAGTTTTGAGTTTTGAGTCAAGAAATCTGCTTGCTGGGGATTGTGAACCACACCAGGATCTCCTGCCATCCTCCACCCCCGCGTTCCCCACCTCTCCCCTCCACGCCCTTTGGCATAGAGAGCTGCTCCATACGCATTGAAACACTCAAGAAATGCCCATTGATACACATCTACATATATTCATTCATTTATTCTTATTTATTTAGGGATTCAGTGATAAATTGATTTGATCCCTGTCATCATGGATTTTACAGTCTAGTTTAGTGAGTAAGTATTATTAAATAATTACAAAAGTAAATAGGTGTAGCTATAACACTGGATTTTAACCAAATTTAAAATGTGCCTTACCACTTTATATGGCTTCTCAGCTCTTGTGCACAATTGCCACTGCATCTAATCCTTATGTTATGCAATGAATATCCATGATATTCAAGACTCTGGGAGTACAGTGGAGTCTTATGGAGAGAAGAGCAGGTCCCAAGGTAGAGACTCAATCTTCAGGAAACCCAGTCACCAGCTTTGAGAAGTCCTTTGTTTTTTTCCTAAATAGGCTGTAATCTAAGTATGCCATCTCTTTACACTACATTGAGTTGTCCTCTCTCTAGGTTTAGAAGAAGTGCACTAATTAGAACAGGTTACATTATACTGTGGTAACAAACACTCCTAAAATATCAGAAGCTGAATACAAGAAAAGCTGATTTCTCACTTATGTTACACATCCTTCACATGGAACACGCTCTCCTTTTTATCATCCCCACTCAAGAGCCCAACCTGAGGGAGATTTCATGTCTGAGGAAAGAAGGAAGGTTGGAGGTGAGCCCCAAGAATGAACATGCAACACATCACTTCATTCACAACTCTTTGGCCAGAGCAGGTCAGATGGGTCCACCCAACCACAGAGAGAGACAGGAAACTTAGCCTTCCGTGTGGCTGGAAGGAAAGAAGTGGTTATTAGTGTGTAGTGCTAATGACTACCTCAGTGTGATTCACAGGAGCAAAGTCACCTGAAAGAAAGGCTTATGTCAGCCCAGGAGCAACCAGATCGCTTGGTATCACTGGTTTAATCTCTGGATGGCATCTTCAGTCAGATTAACATCTTAACTTTCTTTATATCACTCTGTGGTAAGATGCTTCTCAGGGAAGTTGACACTCATTTAAAAACTTAAATCAAATTTTAGGAGAAAGTTTGTTCTAAACAGGAGACATCCATGAGAATTATATGATCAGTGTATATTTTCTTGACGATTCTTGAGGGCTAGGGCCATTGAGAACATCCATACATGAAGTAATAGAGGAAACCAGTGCCCACATCCCAGCCTGTAAGAGATGCACACAGGACTCAGTTCCCATCTGTATGAGTGGGATGGTGTGGGATCTCGGCTCTGGCCCTTTCAGGTACTGCAGGATGCAACTACACTGACTACATAACACAGAGAGGGCAGCTGCTGGCTGGTTCATTTTTTAAAGATAGTCTATCACAAGCCTAATTTCAGCCCCACTTGCCACATTTTGCTCAGCAACGATGCCTTGGGAAACTCTAGAGCTGCGCTGTCCAATATAGCAGCCACTAACCTCATGTAGCCCTTTAAAATGTTATTTTATTTTATTCAAATGGTATTTAAATTTTAAATTGTATTTTAATTATAATTAAATACAATTCTTAAATTAGTTCCTTAGTTGCACTAGCCACATTTCAAGGGCTCAGTAGCCACATGTGGCTAGTAGCTCCCATAATTCAACAACACAAATACAGAATACTCCCATCATCACACAAAGTTCTGTGGGACAGTGGTATTTTAAAAGACCCAGATTTGACAGCAGAACACCACCTAGGACATAATCTTGTCAAAGAATAGAACTTGAATCTGATCGAGTCTCTGTGATTTATAGGAAATGCAAGAAATAGAAGAACATGTTCAGCTACACCACAGAGATACAACTGGCAAAATGTAGAATGTGGAAAATTCAGTGAGACTAATGATCCAGTTTCTTAAAAAGAAAAATTTCAAGGAAAAAGGAAGACAGACAGGGAAACCTATAAATACTTGTAAGATATATCAAATAATGTGTAGATCTTATTGGATCAATTCAAATATAAAACTATAAAAGTATGAGACGATTGAAATTTTAACATTACATCATTGGTGACATATTTTTTCATTTATTTATTTTTTGGCTGCACTGGGTCTTCGTTGCTGCACACGGGCTTTCTCTCTTTGCAGCGAGCACAGACTCCTCCTGTGGTGGCTTCTTTTGTTGTACAGCACGGGTGTGCGGGCTTCAGTAGTCGTGGCATGCAGGCTCTAGAGAGGAGGCTCAGTAGTTGTAGTGCACAGGCTTAGTTGCCCCACAGCACGTGGAATCTTCTCAGACCAGGGCTCGAACCCGTGTCCCTTGCATTGGCGGGTGGATTCTTAACCACTGCACCAACAGGGAAGTCCTGATGACATTTTAAGGATTGATATTTTTTTTTAATAATTTACTTCAGGTATGGTAGGTACTGTGGTTATGGCACAGTAAGGTTTATCTTTAAGGAATACATATGAAATATTTGAAGACAAAATGATAGAATATCTGTGCCTTGTCTCAGAATAATTCAGGAATGGGTGGATGGGCATGTCGATTGAATGAGATTGGCCACAGGTTGATGATTGTTGACCGTGAGTGACAGATGTACAGATGTATAATAATTATTATGTTATTATAATATATTATAAAATAATAATAATTTTCTTAGTCTGACTAGTTTTGCAATTGTTAAAAATTCTCCATAATGAAAAGTTAAAAAAAATAAGGCAGGACCATGGTGAAGAAGGCCGTAGAGATTAAGGACAGTCTCTGAATTTTCTCTCTGGGTATTTAACAGGGACATTGACCTTGGCCTGGACCCTTCCAGTAAGTCAGTGGAGAGGATCTGCTTCATGCACAGCCCTGAATAAAGGCATCTGGAAGCCAGAGCACAGCAAGGGATGGGAAATAAAGCCTGGTCATGTGCTTTATTAATAAACCCAGACCACTCTCAGCGTGTGAACATGAATGTTTCAAACTCCATAGTTATGGGAAGTAGAGAAAGAGGAGACAGAATTTGGATAAGTCACCTGGATGCATGTGTACAGACACCTACTGAAGGGAGAAAGAACTATACATGACACACCAGCATATGGACCCTGGGGGAACAGATAAGTTGGTGCTATGGACCAACTTGGTGCTTTGTTTTCCCCCCAAGTTCATATGTTGAAGCTCTACCCCCCAGTGTAATGGTGTTTGGAGAAGAGGCCTTTGGGAGGTGATTAGGGTTCCTTAAGCCATGCAGCCTGTGGTGTTGTGTTACAGCAGCCCAAGCTGGCTAAGACAGTCAGGGAAGAGGCTATTTCACCATGTCGGCCTTAATGTCACAATGAATTTCACTCCACAGATCATTTGTGAGGCTTCTGAGGGAGGAAAGGATGTGACAAAAGTAGGGAACTAATATTCATTAAGTGCTTACTAAGATTGCTGCTTTATGAATGTGGCTGGATATAAGATATAACATTATATGTCTTTCCTCTTTCATTTTTCCTTTCCTTTCTGTGTTCATTGCCTCAGGAGAGGGGGAATGGAGGCAGCCTAAAAATCTTTATGACCATCATCTCCCAGGAATTAAGCCACAAGAAGACCTTAGGAGAGTCAAGAACACAGACAGGAACTTTGCCAGAAGCAGTGGCTATAGCAGGGCTCCTCTGAGCCCCAGATGAGACTAAGGATCCCCTACCTTAGGAAATGGGAAGAAACAGAGAAGACCTACGGGCCTGTCCTGGCATGCCACAGGGAAGGCGGCAGGACCCAAAGAGGAATGGCCATGTGTCCATCAGGGCAGAGCAGACCCTGGGAGCCTCCTAGGGTCCCTTATCTGAGTGGGACCTGGAAATACTAAAGACACCCAGTTGGCTACTTAGCCATGACTCTCAGCTCTTGGCAGTAACCAGAATGTCCCCACCATACCTAACTTTAGCACAACACTGATCCCCGGGGAAGGATCCAGAAGAGGAAGGCTAAGGTTAGCATGTCTGTTCATCCAGGTGAGGGGAATCATAAACTTGAAAACTATAGAAAATGACAAATTATAGAAAGGAAGAGAGTTCTTGTTCTCAAATACCTGAGTGGGAGACTGGTTCACACAAGAGACAGGTTATCCCATGCATTTTAACCCTCCATCAACCCCATGAGGTCAAAGTCTCTGTTGTATGTTCTTTATCCTTTCTTTGATTCATTCTACCCACAGGTGCTGACCCCTTTGGGGTTCCAGGCATTCTTTTAGGTATTGGTGAGGGTAGGGAACAAAATTGGTAAAGTCTCTGCCCTCTTACATCTTACATCCCAGTGAAAACAACAAGACATAAACCATCATGCAAATAAAGAAACAAGGTCAGTACAAACTCTGACAAGCATTGCTCAGATAACAAACTGGATGATGTGATAAAGAATGAACAGAATCCTCCTGGGCATACATCTGAAAAAAATGAAAACACTAATTTGAAAAGATACATGCATCCCAATGTTCATAGCAACACTATTTACAATAGCCAAGATATGGAAGCAACCTAAGTGTCCATCAACAGATGAATAGATAAAGAAGATGTGGGGAGTGTGTGTGTGTGTGTATACATGCACTGGAATGAAATTAGCAGGTACATGGATGGACTTGGAGGGCATTATGCTAGTGAAATAAGTCAGACAGAGAAAGATAAATACTGTATGATATCACTTATATGTGGAATCTAAAATTACAACAAACTAGTGAATATAACATAAAAGAAGCAGACTCACAGATATAGGGAACAAACTAGTGGGTATGGGAGGGAGAGACAGTATAGGGGCGTGGGGGTGGGAGGTACAAACTATTGGGTGTAAGATAGGCTCAAAGACATATTGTACAACAAGGGGAATATAAATCTCCAAAATATACAAGCAGCTCATGAAGCTCAATATCAAAAAACAAACAACCCAATCCAAAAATGGGCAGAAGACCTAAATAGACATTTCTCCAAAGAAGATATACAGATTGCCAGCAAACAAATGAAAGGATGCTCAACATCACTAATGATTAGAGAAATGCAAATCAAAACTACAATGAGGTATCACCTCACACCAGTCAGAATGGCCATCATCAAAAACTCTAGAAACAATAAATTCTGGAGAGGGTGTGGAGAAAAGGGAAACTTCTTGCACTGTTGGTGGGAATGTAAGTTGATACAGCCACTATTGGAGAACAGTATGGAGATTCCTTAAAAAACTAAAAATCGAATTACCATATGATCCAGCAATCCCACTACTGGGCATATACCCAGAGGAAACCATAATTCAAAAAGAGACATGCACCCCAGTGTTCATTGGAACACTATTTACAATAGCCAGGGCATGGAAGCAATCTAAGTGTCCACTGAGAGGTGAATGTGACACATATATACCATGAAATATTACTCAGCCATAAAAAGAAATGAAATTGAGATATTTGTAGTGAGGTGGATGGACCTAGAGTTGGTCACACAGAGTGAAGTAAATCAGAAAGAGAAAAACAAATACCATATGCTAACACACATATATGCAATCTAAAAAAAAAAAAAAGGCTCTGATGAACCTAGGGACAGAATAGGAATTATGACACAGATATAGAGAATGGACTTGAGGACACGGTGGGGGGGGAGGGTAAGCTGGGATGAAGTGAGAGAGTAGCACTGACATATATACACTACCAAATGTAAAATGGATAGCTAGTGGAAAGCAACTTCATAGCACAGGGAGATTAGCTCGGTACTCTGTTACCACCTAGAGGGGTGGGATAGGGAGGGTGGGAAGGAGGCACAAGAGAGACGGGATATGGGGATATGTGTATCCATATAGCTGATTCACTTTGTTATACAGCAGAAACTAACACAAAATGTAAAGCAATTATATTCCAATAAAGATGTTTAAAAAAATAAAATAATAATGGTACAAAAGGACAAAAAGGTGACTATGGGAGGTAACATATGTTAATTAGTTTGATTATGGTAATCATTTCACAGTGTACACATATATCCAAATATCATGTTGTATATCGCAAATGTATACATTGTTATTCATCAAAAATAAAATTTTTTAAAATCTAAAAAATAAATGGTAAACTTTATGTAATGTATATTTTACCACGATAAAAAAAAAATGAAGCTGGAAATTTGCTTCTATCATTGACTAGAAGTTAGTGTAACGTACTTTTACTGTGTTTACCTCATAGGGAGCTAGGCAATGACTCAGTGTCATTTGTCATCCCCACACACTTTGGATGTGGGAAGGACTGATTTGAACTTGGATAGGGAGGGTGCTGGAACTGAGAAATAAGCTATAAATAAAACCAGACAAGTGTCTTTTTTAAACCTTGAATTAGAGTGTAGATTTCAAATTGCATCTTATTTTATCTGAACAGGATCACTTTCTGTAAGCAAGCATCTGTCTGCATTAGTTTATGATCCCCTCAAGGCCAAGATATGCCTTTGCCTGTCTTTTCAGTACACTCTCAGTACCTCTCATGTGAAAATACTAATACATTATTGGGAGAACTGATGAGAGAAGTCTAATGTAACTAAAGTGCCCACCATCCAAAACCTTTATGGAACCACTGGAAGTTAAAATACTAAAGACTCTACTCAAATGGAGGTCAGATTCAATTAAATGGAGTCTTCTGAACTTTCAAAGCCAGTCAGTTTTCTTCTGCTTCAGAGAGCTTTCTTTTTGTTTCTTTTTTTTAAATTTTCTAAAAGTTTTAACTATGGTAAAATACACAAATAAAAATTATCATCTAATTATTTTTAAGCATATAGCTCAGCAGTGTTAAGTATATACACATTGTTGTGTAACCAGTCTCCAGAATTTTTCTTCTTGCAAAACTGAAACTCTATACCCATTAAATAACTCCCCATCCCCTCTTCCCTCAGTCCCTGGTAGCCATCATTCTATTTTCTGTCTCTAAATTTAACAACTCTGGATACTTCCTATAGGTGGAATCCTACAGTATTTGTCTTTTTGTGACAGGCTTATTTCACTTAGCATAATGCCCTCAAGGTTCATCCATGTTGTAGCATGTATTAGAATTTCCACCCTCTTTAAGGCTAAATAATATTCCATTGTATATATATGCCACATTTTGTATATCTACTCATCCACTGAGGGACACTTGGGTTATTTCCACTGCTTAGCTACCGTGGCTGCCAATATCTCTTGGAGACTTTGCTTTCAATTCTTTTGGGTACATACCCAGAAGTGGAATTGCTGGATCATATGATCATTCTATTCTTAATTTTTTAAGGAACCACCACAATGTTTTCCATAGTGACCTCACCATTTTATATTCCCACCACCAGTGCATGGGGGTTTCAATTTCTCCACATTCTTGTCAACACTTGTTATTTCTAATTTGTCAATAGTAGCCATCTTAATGGGTATGAGGTGGTATCTCACTGTGGATTTTTTTTTAACTTAATAGACTTTATCTTTTAAGACAGTTTTAGGTTCACAGAAAAATTGAACAGAAGTACAGAGAGTTCCCATATGTTTACTTCCTCCACACATGCACAACCTCCCATAGTGTTAACATTCTGAACCCAAGTGGTGTGTTTGTTACAACTGATAAACCTATGTTGACACATCATAATCACCCAGAGTCTATAGCTTACCTTAATGTACACTGTTGGTGTTGTACATTCTATGGATTTTAACAAATGTACAATGATGTTTGTCCACCATTATAGTATCATACAGAATAGTTTCACTGCCCTAAAATTCCTCTGTACTCTGCCTATTCATCCCTCATTTTCCGCTAACCCCAGCAACCATTGTCCATAGTTTTGCTTTTTCAAAGATGTCATATAGTTGGAATGGTACAATGTATAGCCTTTTTCAGATTGGCTTCTTTCACTTATTAATATGCATTTAAAGTTCCAGAGAGCTTTCATTTTGACTACCTTATTCTCACTTAAGTTTGCTTCTCACTTTGTCTATGATCTCTAATGAAAACATCACTAAAAGAAGAAAACTTCCCAGGCTCCACAAAAGCATGGTTGTCAGTGGCCTATCAGCCATTGCTGGAAGTCTGGACCAAAGAGATCCAAGACACCTCCCTAGGAAAAAAGGAAATCCAAGGCCAAATTTTGCCTTGATCAGATTCCCCTTTAGCCTAATATCATAGCATAGCCTCCCATATCCAAGAAATCTGCCACTGTTGGTCAATTGTGGCTATGTTATCTTAGCAATGTTAGATAACATGAGACTTTTTAATGGAAGAATTTTAGAACCCTGTACAAACTCTTTTAATCTTCAAACACTTGAAAACTAAATGATACACATCTTTTTTAAAAAATCCATGAATCAAACAGGATGCCTCAAAGGAAATAAAATAAGACATAGAACATAGAAAATTTCAATGAAATGGAAGCTGGTTTTTCAAAAAGAAAAATCAACAAAATTGATCAACCTCTAGCAAGACTGACAAAAAAAGAGAAAGAGAGAGAGAAGGCACAAATTACCAATATCAGGAATGAAACAGAGGATATTACTACAAAACCTACAGACATCAAAAAGATAATAAGGGAATACTACCAACAACTGTATTCACATAGATATGACAACTTAGAGGGTATGAACCAGTTTCCCAAAAAGCACAAATAATCACAAGTCATGAAATATGAAATAGATAATTAGAAATCTTGAATAGCCCTACAACTATTAAGAAATTGGATTGGTAAAACTCCCCAAAAGAGATCTCCAGGTCTAGATGTTTTCATTGGAAAATTTTCCCAAATGTTTAAAGAATTAACACTGATTCTACACAATATCTTCCAGAAACCAGAAGAGAAGTGTACACTTCTCAATACTTTTAATGAAGTTAATGTTACCCTGATACCAAAACCAGACAGACAGTAAGATAAGGCAAAAAAGTAAGTAAAAGGCCTACAGATGGGAAAGGAAGAAATAAAATTGCCTCAATTTTAAGATTATTTGATTGTCTACAAAGAAAATTTCAAGAAATCCACCCCCAAAACATCCTAGAACTAATTAGTGAATTCAGCAAGATCATGGGATACAAGATCAACATACAAAAATCAGTTGTATGCCTATATATTAATAGTGAACACATGGTAACTGAAATTAAAAATACAATTTATAATAACTCAAAAAAATGAAATACTTAGGGATAAATCTAACAAAACATGTACAGGACTCAATGGCTGAAAACATCAGAACACTGGTGAAAGAAATCAAATATATGGTACGTCTCATATGGAGGTGGGTTGGAACCCTCCACCTAGTAAAGATAAAAGTTGATTAAAAAATTTAATTTGATTTCTATCAAAATACTAGCAAGAGTTTTTATATTTAAGACAAGATTATTCTTAAGTTTATATGGAAATGTAAAAGGAACTAGACTAGCTTAATAATATTGAAAATGAAGATTGAAACAGAAACAGTGACCCAATTTCAAGACATTATATAGCTACATGAATCAAGTCTATGTGGTATTGGTGGAAAGACAGACTCATTGGAACAGAAGAGAGAACCCAGAAACAGACATACAAATATACTCGACTTTCTGACAAAAGTGAAAAGGAATTCAGTGGAGGAAGGATAGTTCTCTCGACAAATGGTGCTGGAACAAGTGGAAATCCATAGGCCATAAAAATGAGCCTCAATCTAAGTTTATACCTTATGCAAAATTTAACTCAAAATGCATCATGGACTTAAACATAAAATGTAAAACTATAAAACTTTTAAAAGAAAACTTAGGAAGAAATCTTCAGGATCTAGGGCTAGGCAAGGCTTGACTCCAAAAGTATGGTTCATTAAAGAAAAAATTGGAAAATTGGACTTCTTCAAAATTAAAAACTTTTGCTCTGTGAAAGAATCTGTTAAGAGAATGAAGAGACAAGCTACAGACTGGGAGAAAATAGTTGCAAACCACATATCAAACAAAGGACTACCATCTAGAACATATAATGAATTCTAGAACTCATTAAGAATAAAACAATCCGAATAGAAAATGGTCAAACATCATGTACAGATATTGCACCAAAGAGGATGTACAGGGGGCAAATAAGCACATTAAAAGAAGTTCAGCATCATTAGCGACTAGGGAAAGGCAAATTAAAACCACAATGAGATATCACTACACACATAATCTGAATGGTTAGAATAAAATATAGCAAGAAAGACAAATGCTGGGGAAGATGCCAAGAAACCGGATGACGGATACATTGCTGGTGGGAATGTAAGATGGTACAGCCACTCTGGAAAAGAATTTGGCAATTTTGAAAAAAACTAAACATAAACTGTCGTATAGCCCACCACTTATGCTCCTGGGCATTTTTTCCAGAAAAATGAAAACGTATGGTCATACAAAAACTGTACATGAATGTTCATAGCAGCTTTATTCCTAATAGCAAAAAACTGGAAACAACCCAAATGTCCTTCAATACATAAATGATTAAACAAACTGCAGTGTATTGATATCATACAATATTACTTAGCAGGAAAGGAATTAATAATTGATACATCAACAACTTACATGAGTCTCCAGAGAAATGTGTTAAGGAGTAGTCAATTATGGTAGGATACATACATATGATTCCACTTATCTAACATTCTTTTTTAAATTTATTTTTTCCAGCTTTATTGAGGTATAATTTATATACAGCACTGTATAAGTTTAAGATGTACAGTATAATGATTTGACTTGGATGCATCATAAGGTGATTACCATGATAAGTTTTGTGAACATCTGTATGAATTAGTGTTTTCATTTTTTCCAGATATAGACTGAGGAGTGGAATTCTTGGATCATATGGTAGTTTTATTTTTAATATTTTGAGGAATCTCCATACTGTTTTCCATAGTGGCTGTACCAATTTACATTCCTACCAACAGTGCACAAGAATTACCTCTTCTCCACTTCCTCCCCAACATTTGTTATTTGTTGTCTTTTTGATAATGGCCATTCTGACAGGTGTGAGGTGATATCTCACTGTGGTTTTGATTTGCATTTCCCTGATGATTAGTGATGTTTTCATGTGCCTGTTGGCCATCTGTATGCCTTTTTTGGAAGAATGTCTATTCAGATCCTCTGCTCATTTTTTATTGGGTTGCTTTTTTTTTTAAATGTTGAGTCATATGAGTTCTTTGTATATGTTGGATATTGACCATTTATCAGATACATCATTTGCAAATAGCTTCTCCCATTCAGTAAGTGGCCTTATCATTTTGTTGATAGTTTCCTTCTCTGTGCAAAAGTTTTTAGTTTAGTATAGTCTCATCTGTTTATTTTTGCTTTTGTTTCTCTTGGTTGAGGAGACATATCCAAAAAAATATTACTAAGACCAGTGTCAAAGAGCATATTGTCTTGTGTTCTTCTAGAAATTTTATGGTTTCAGGTTTTATACTTAAGTTTTTAATGCATTTTGAATTTATTTTTGTGCATGGTGTGTGACAGTAGTCCAGTTTGATTCTTTTGCATGCACCTGTCCATTTTTCCCAACACTGTTTACTGAAGAAGCTGTATTTTCTCTATTGTATATTCTTGCCTTCTTTGTCTTAGATTAATTACCCATGTAAGTGTGGGTTCATTTCTGGACTCTCTATTCTGTGCCTGTTTTTGTGCCAGTACCATACTATTTTATTGACTATAGCTTTGTAGTATAGTTTGCAATCAGGGAGCATGATACCTCCAGCTTTGTTCTTCTTTCTCAAGATTGTTTTGGCTATTCAGGGTCTTTTGTGTTTCCATATAAAAAAATTATTTGTTCTAGTTCTGTGAAAAATGCCCTTGGTGTTTTGATAGAAATGGCACTGAATCTGTAGATTGCCTTGGGTAGTATGATCATTTTAACAATATTAATTCTTCCAGTCTAAGAACATGGTATATCTTTCCATCTGTTTGTATTGTCTTCAATTTCTTTCATCAGCATCTTATTGTTTTCCAAATACAGGTCTTTTACCTTTTTAGGTAGGTTTATTCCCAGATATTTTATTCTTCTATGAGTTTGTAAATGGGATTGTTTCTTTAATTTCTGCTTCTGACCATTCGTTGTTAGAGTATAGAAATGAAACCGATTTCTGTATATTAATTTATTATCCTGAAAATTTACCAAATTCATTGATGAGCTCTAGTAGTTTTTTGGTGGCATCTGTACGATTTTCTATTTATAGTATCATGTCATCTGCAAACAGTGACACTTTTACTTCTTCCTTTCCAATTTGGATTCCTTTTATTTCTTTTTTTTTTCCTCTGACTGCTGTTGCTAGGACTTTTAACACTATTTTGAATAAAAGTGGTGAGCGTGAGCATCCTTTCCTTGTTCCTGGTCTTAGAGAAATGCTTTCAGCTTTCCATCACTGAGTATGATGTTAGCTGTGGGCTTATCATATATAGTTTTTATTATGGTGAGGTATATCCCCTCTATACCCACTTTGCTGAGAGTTTTTATGTAAATGGATGATGAATTTTGTCAAAAGATGTTTTCACATCTATTGAGATAACTGTATGATTTTTATTCTTCAATTGGTTAATGTGGTGTTTCACATTGATTGATTTTCAGATATTGAACCATCCTTGCATGTCTAGGATAAAACCCACTTGATCATGGTGTATGAGCCTTTTAATGTATTGTTGAATTCGGTTTGCTAATTTTGGCGAGGGTTTTTGCATCTATGTCCATCAGTGATATTGGTCTATAATTTTCTTTTTTTTGTCGTATCTTTTTCTGGTTTTGGTATTAGGGTGATGTTAGCCTCATAGAATGAGAAGCATTCCTTCAGAAGCATTCCTTTCTTTGGGGGATAGTTTGAGAAAGACAGATGTTAACTCTTCTCTAAATGTTTGGTAGAATTCACCTGTGAAGCCATCTGGTCCTGCACTTTCATTTTGGGGAAGTTGTTTTATTACTGATTCAATTTCATTACTGGTGATTGGTCTGTTCATATTTTCTATTTTTTCCTGGTTCAGTTTTGGATATAACATTCTTGAAATGACAAAATTATTGAAATGGAGAATAGATTAGTGATTGCCAGTGGCTTATGGTCAGGGAAGGAGGTGCAGGTGGGAATTAGGAGTGTCTGTAAAAGGGCAAAATGAGGAATTCTCATGGTGATGGACATGTTCTGTATTTTGACTGCATTAATGTCAATATCCTAGTTGTCATATTGTAGTGTAGTTTTGCAAGATGTCACCATTGGGAGGAACTGGGCAAAGGGTACAAGGAATATCTCTGTATCATTTAGTACAACTATATGTGAATCTATAATTATCTCAAAATAAAAAGTTTAATTTAAAAATGTTTTGTACATTGATTTGTTCAAACATTTATTGAATGTCTACTACAAGCCTCTCATTGTATTAAAACCAAATGAGTCTCCAGAGTTTATAGCTGCCACTTCAACAGTTGGATTATAAAACAAGATCCAGGAGCTTTCCCATGGGCTGGAGGAAGGATTTTCTTGGGGGGTAAATTCAAATTGTGAGGCAGAAAACACTTCAATCAGCTCTCCAACAAATGAGAGAGAGTGTATTGGCAAGTCTCTCTAGATGCATCCAGATGTTCAAAAACAATGGATGGGTTGAGTAGTAAGTTCTCAGAAGATCATTTTCCCCATCTGAGGCCAATTGGACCCTGCATCTTCAGCTTTGTTCTCTCAGGAGAGAATGACCCTTCAGAGCCCTGTGTGATGCTGGCAGCCAGGATTTGGGGGCTCCCAAGGGAACTTGCCAAATTAGCCTCAGCCCAGAGCATGCTGGGAGTGGGAGAAGGTATCACAGGGGTTAAGAGTACCAGCTTTGGACCTGCAAGTATCTGCGTTCTTGTTCTTTCCCTGCCATCTCTTGGTTGTGTAATCTTGGCCAAGTTACCTATACTTCTGAACCTTACCTTTTCATCTACAAAGTGAAGTATTTACTTCCTGGGGTTGTTCTTTCATTTGTTTAATACATTTTAATGGAGCACCTACAAGGGCAGGCACTGTTGAAACCACTAGAGAAACTGCAGTAAACACCACAAATTAGGGAGCGAGGGAGGGAGGGAAGAAGAAGGGAAGAAAGAAATTCCTGTCTTTATGGAATTTACATACTATTAGGAGTATTCAGATGACAAATGAAATACATAGTACATTCAATAGTCATAAACACTTTTTGGAAAGAAAAAGGTGGGGCAGAAAGGAGGACAGAATGTGCTAAGGAATGGGGTGGGACTTTGATTTGGGAAGAGGTGGTTAGGTAAGTCCTCATGAGAAAGGTGACATTTTGAGCAAAGGTTATTAGGAACTGAGCGAGGAGGCCTCACACCTGTTTGGAAGTTTGGATGAGAAAAAGAGAGTAGTCAAGGGATGACGTGTGTAATGTGCTCCACACAATACCGGGGACATTGTAGGTGTTGAAGTGAGAGAGAGACAGAAAAAGCACTTAGCAAGGTGTTAGCAAACTTAGCAGAATAAATTCTACCCACAATATTAGAAATGCAGGTGGTTTGGGGTGTAATAAAAAAAAAAAAAAGTCACTGCCTGAGTGCTCTGCGATCCAAGGCTTTGTCTCAAAGTGTGGCCTACAATTCAGCAGCATCAGCCTCACCAGGAGCCTGTTAGGAATGCAGATCCTCAGGCCCCATCTGGGACCTGCTGCATCAGAATTTCTGGGGCTGGGGCACACTCACCAGCTCTTTCGGGTACTCGGGTGATATTCGAATTTTGAGAACCACAGGTCTAGAGGGAACATAAGAACACTTACCATGTGACTTTGAGGATGACACTCAAAGCAGCTCTAGCACATTATCTCAATCCTTACCCCAAGGTAAATTCTCAGAGAATTCAGGCAGACCTGCAACTCACACCCAACTCCATTATCCCCAAACCTCATGTTTTTTCCACTGCTCTTACACCTTCACTTGACATCAACACAAACACACAGCAAAGAGGAGGTGTGCCCTTTACCCTGAGGCTCCCTGCACCCTGTTAGTTGTTTAGGGTCTCCAGGGTGTTGGCACGTTCCGGTATCCCCATGGAGACCACGGACTCTGCAATCCCTTCTTGGAGATTACTGGACACAATTAAAAACAGAAAAGGCAGTATCTTGCTCACTTAAAGGTCAACTTTTTGCTTATAATAATTTTTTTTTAAACCAAAGAGAAAACAACTTAAAAAAAATCAGTCCTCCAACTGAGCCTTCACAGGTCTATGGATTCTCTGCGGACTCTGGCATCTGCAAGTCTATTAGTGACATTGGATGATGGCCCATGTGCTTCCAGGATCCTCCTGCACCGGAGGCGGCCCTTGGTCCTGCAGGCCTATTCAGTTTGTGCAGTGGAGGGGACACAGTTCCAAGGGTTAAGAGCTGGCAGCGGGGCACACAGAAGCCCAGCTACTGCCGCCGCGGACCGTCATTCAGAGCCCCATGTAGGTCTCTTTTGTGCGGTGGGTGAGCTTTCCCACCATGGGTTCCGGTGACTTGGAATGCCAAGGGCCTAAACTTAATTAACTTCTCCGGGCCAGGACTCCTCCATCTCAGCCTGCATCCTGCTTCATGGGGCGGCAGGACGAAAGTGCTTTCTGCACAAACAGAGGCCAAGGACCTTAGTGGGAGCGTTGGCAAATACAACAGGGACAGTGGCATCCTCATTAAACTCTGATTAGCAAGTGGACTTGATCCAGGACAAATCAGAGCTGAATGAGATTTCTTTCTTTCTTCTTCTTTTTTTGCTGCCAGTTGATCAGATGTAGGCAATTAAGAACCCTCACACCTCCAGCCCTTGTATTTTTTTGAAGCAGGGAGCTCATACCAGTCAAGCCATAAAGACACTATTGTCCTAAGAACAATATTCCCCACTAATCTCACTTCTGGCAATTTACTTTTTCTTCCCAAGCAGATTTAGAAACTTAAAAAAAAAAAAAATCCTTGAAAGAGTACGGGGGAGGAATACTCCATGGTATCTAATCCCATCGCAAAGTGGGAGTTTTCTTGTTCCATTCAGCTTTTCTTTGAATGAGCACTGGATAAATAAACTTCTACTGCATCGCCACATTGATGCAGAGACCGTGAGGACCCAATTATGCATATGGGGCGTGTGCATTCTAGTTTGCAAATCAAACACAAAGAAGGCAGCACAAGCGTTCCCTTGTAATCAGTTCTCACTACAAATTTACAAACCTGCGAGGTGAGATTGGCCTTTGTTAAGTATTTAAAAGCAATTATTACTTTTCTTTAATTTTCTGGTGGTAATTAGACTCCTGAATACGGTCCAACCTGATCTGTGCCTGGAAGTATTCTTGTGGCTCTCTGTGGTCCGGGGGAGGGGTGAGGTGAAGGGGACCTTGAAGCCAGCCTTGCAGGGGTTCCTGAGAACTCCACAACTTTTCCAGCCTGAGGCCAAGAAGTCTGACAGGCAGACACTGAGAAGCTATGTCCTTTTCGCCTATAAAGAGAGAAGATGAAAGACAACGGGAGAAGTGAGACATGCAGAGGGCAATAGGAAAGACAGAAGCTCAGGGTGGCAGGGAAATAAGGCAACAGAAACTTGAGGCAGAAAAAAAGACAGTGAGGATTATCTAAAACGGGGTAGAAAGGAGGGTCACCTCACCGTTGTTACTGTGTTCACATTTTTATCCTCACTCACAAGATTCCTGTTAATGAGCCCGGCACCTCTGGGAACCCGGGCCTCAATGTCTTTGGGCTCTTACAATGAATGAAGACGCTAAGAGTCTCTCTGAAAAGCAAAATCAAAGGGGAAAGAAAGGAAGAGAACCCAAAAGCCCTGAAAAATAGCTAACCCTTTCAGCAGGCCCCAAAGGTCATCTAAGTTGGCAGGCAAGAGGGACCCAGGAAAGAATTGCGAACAGCTCCAGCCTGCCCAGACCCTAGGTGGAGGCTGGTCAGGAATTCCACACCTTGTGACAGTGCAGAGCCTGGCACGTCTCCTAATGGTTGGATCATCTCCTAGAGTCTGAGGTTGACATATCCTCTGGATCTCTTATAAGGACAAACTATCTTTCAACTGTTGAGCTACTGAGGATTAGGATGGCTGTGCCCATGTCGGGGTACGGAGGGGGTCCATTGTGTCTGGAGCTGGTGAGGGAACTAGACCAGAAGTCAGAGGTTAGTACGGAGGGAGCAAGGGTAGAAAGGACATGGGGGTTGCAATCTCGCTGATGTCCAGGGAAACTCAAGGCAGAGTTCCTGGGCTACGAACCAACAAGAGGTGGGAGTTGCCATCCGCTCTATGGATGCAAATTGTATCCTTTCTCATCAAGTGCATCATTCTCTCCCAAGATGGAGGTAAGGAATCTCTCCCTTTTATAATGTAGTGTTTTGAGTCATTTAGACCTGGTTTCAGGTACTGGCTTGATACTTACCAGATGTGTGATGCTGGTAAAATTCCTTAACCTCTATGAGCCTTAGTTTGTCTGTTTGTTTTCCTATAAAGTAAAGAGAATCTCTCCTCAAGAGGATTAATTAAAATAAAGTATGTAACTTAACACTTGCCTGTGACAGACAATAAATAAGTAAAACATGGCAAAATTGTTCTAATAGATCATTCAGGTCTGTTGATTCTGTTTAGGAGCCCAGGTTAAAAAGAGAAGCAAGTACTGTTTCCAAGAAAAATAGCAATGTAACTGATGGAGAAAATAGATAGCTTTAATACACATAGAGAGAGAGATGAATGCATTGCTATAATTCACAGTCAAATTCACACTTGTACTATATTAGGTACTGAGTGACCATAACACAGCTTCTCCAAAGTCTCCACTGAGAATCTACTATTTGATAGGAGGTATAAATATGAACAAGCACCTTACCCCAAAAACCTACCTTTGGGGTGACTTAAGCAATATAGCTCCCCTATGAGGAAGAATGTAATAAGAGGCAAAGGAGCTGAACAAAGAAACGCAGGGGCGCTTTGAGGAAGGAGAGATTAGTTCCAGATAGGAGGATTAGGAGAGGCTTTAGGTTGGAGCTGGCATTAAACCAAGACTTGGAGATAGGTAGAAATAAGAAGAAAGGGGATTCTGAGAGTCAGGAAGCAGGAAATGCAAGGTACGCCTGAGAAATGATGAGTGAGAACGAGCCTGTGTCAATGGGTTAGGTGACAGGAGATCTCATTTGTCTTGATGGGTTGGACCTTTATTTTGTCTGTGGTGGGTAGAATGGAATCATTTGACTAATGTCACTGGAGGAGTATATGTGTGGATTGGAGGTGGGGAGACACCAAAAGCCAGTGGCCAGCAGAGTCCTTTACAGCAAGAGAACGGACAGTGGCCTGAAGCAGGATAGTGGATACAGGTACATAGGGAAATTGTCCTCAAGAGGACTGTCAATGTGCTGAATGTGAGGGGCGAGGTAGAGGAAACCATTGCAGAGAACATTGAAATCTGAGCCCGAGCACCACAGACACTGAAAGAGGAAGAGAATTGGGACGGTCAACATATTGAACTTACTTCCCCTATGTAGGAGATGACAGCATTTCAGCCAATCATTTGTTAGGTCCTGCCTTTGCATTTATGGCTTCGAATCTCAAAACGGAAATTAAGCCTAGGAACTTACCTTGAGAGCTGGGTTAATCAGGGTCAAGTATAGAAAACAGAAACGTGTCCAGGTCTCCTACACAAAGGGAATGTAATGCAGGGAATTAACACAGAGATGATGGAAGCACTGAGAAGCCAAACAGGACATGTGAAGGCAACCCAGAAATTAGAACAGCAGGAAGCTGATACCTCCCCTGAGGCTGAAGGGACAGTAAGTGAAGGAGGGGTCACCAGCACCCATAAGCTTGAGCCATCTCACAGGAGCTTCTGGGGAGCTGGACATGGAACAGGAGGCTGTTCAGCAGAGAATGAGGCTTCCTAGAGACCGTGTGCATGACAAAGAAGGTTCCCGCATTCTTTTTGCCTGACAAGGAGTGGGCTGCTGAGGGAGGATGGGTATCTTGGGGTGGAGGAAAGAGCAAGTGTGATGGTGTCTTGAGAAGAGATGGGAAAAGAGCAAGTACTACAGGCAGTAGCATCCCAGGGCTGGGGGAAATGAGAAAGGGGGCAGATGGCAGGGCAGGGAGAGAAAAGGTGCCTACAGGCCCACCTCCTACTTCAGGCCTCCACTAAGCAGTGCCCAGCAGCCTCCAGGGCGCAAAAGCTGGGTGGATGGCCCCACTGCATGAGCTCTCTGCCTTCCTCGGGCCCTGACACAATAGGGTGGCCTTGTCCTAATTTCGCCACTGTACCATTTATTACGGAGGGAATCTGCCCCCTGATGTCACTGTTACCTCATTCAGTGAGATCGTCAGTGATCTACATATAGCACATCAATGATTTTGAAATATTTGTGTGTGGCCTTTTTCTCACACTTCTCTCTTTTTCTTGTTTGAAAAGTCTACTGATCATCCGTGCTCTTATTAAAGCTTTTCCAGAGATATTCATTGAAGGAAGCTAAGGAGCTTCCGGAAAAATAAAGATTGTAAAGTGTCATCCAGGGGGACATCAAAGGTTATCTAATACAGTGTTTTCCAAACAGTTCAGGTCTTAAGTATCACCCAGGCCTTTGCTAGAGTAATAGAAGAAAATCAATAAAATGTACCTAAACCATTGTAAAAAAGGCATAGCTTCTCAGGCCTTAATTTATATCTACTGAATCAGAACCTCAAGGTGATTTGTAAGATAAGATCCTGCAAGTGTAGGGAACACTGGTTTAATCCAACATTTTATTTAATCAACATTTCAAAGATGAGGCCCAGAGAGGTGAGGCGCTTCCCACGAGTTCACAGAAAATAGGATGAGACCCCAGGGGCCCACACTCCCAGCCCAGCCCACCTTCTGATACCGCGTCCCGGGAGAAGATAGGGCTGTAGGTGAGTAAACCAATGTTTTGGAGGAACAAGAGTTTTGGTGTTGATTTTTCCAGTACATCTCTGTGCATACTTCAGAGAACGGTTGACATATATACGTGTATGTATATGTGTATATATATATATATATATATATATATATACATATATGTATATACACAGGGCCTAGAACTATCAGGTAATGAGACAATATCTGGTGAATGAGTGAGTGGTGTTATCCCAGGAAGTGGACAGGCAGCTTGTTTTCTCATCAGGGAAGTTATCACCATAGAGATTTTCTGCCCAGAAGCAAGGCCTTCCCTCTGCAGAGCCTGTCACAACGTAAGAGTGCCGATTTGCTGTGCTTTCCAATCCTGCCATGTTGAGGGAAGGATCTCTTTTGTAAAAACCTGTAAATGGTTCTTTTACCGGCATTTCCCCGGGAGTGAGGAAGTGTGAGGAGAGATCCGCAGACTTAATTAACTACCCCACCTCCCTCCCTCCTGTTTGCCCAGCTCATTCAAACACATAAATGCCACTACAAACAACCACTAAATCTACAGAGGCTTGTTCTGGCTGTCAAACACAGCCGTAAAAATAATATGCCCTCCAGCAGGAGAGGGGAAAGGGAGGATGGCAAAGCACTCACTAATTTTCAACAATCCCTCCTTAGAGACATAATCTTCAAATAAATATTTAACTTGCTCTGTCTTTGGTCTTAGATTATTTACAAATCAGGCTTAAAAGGCGATTTAAAATGATCCTTCCCTGAGCTATTTACACACCTAGAGTTGCCCCCGGGGTGGGAACGAGCCTTCCCGGAGGCCGGAGGCTGGCCTGTGTGGCCATACCAGGCCTGCCAGCTGGTGGAGCAGGAGGGCTGGCCGGCGGTGGGCAGCCTGCGCTCCCTCTGTCAGGTCTCGGTGCCCTCCTGCCCTTGTGAGGCAAGGGCACCGGCAGGCCTGCCCTTAGAGAAAAGTGGGACAGAATTTCCATCCCACAGTCAGAGCACCAGGATTAAGAGGAAAATGAAGCAAACCCTAACTCCTGGGCCTAAGGATTTAGAAAAGAAACTCTGTGAAAGAAGTTGGGTTGCTGGCTCCTGAGCAGCTAGAAATGGATCTGAGTTTGGCACTGGAGGTAGAGATGAAGGGTGTATGGAGGCCTTCTGACCCTTGGATGACATTTTCCAAGAATACTTAAAACTCTCAAGAGGTTAATAGGTGGCCCAAGGAAAACAGAGATTTGTGGTCACATAAGTGTGAACCCACGTGTTCTCTTGTTGGAGACACCCGAGCAGGGGTTGGCACATTTTCATCTCTAAGTGGCCAATAGTAAATATTTTCTGCTTTGTGGGCCTTCTGGCCTTTGTCTTAGCTACCCGTCTGTGCCGTTTCAGGGTAAAGTAGCCATGGAGAATATGTGAATGAATGGGCGTGGCCCTATTCCAATAAAACTTTATTTACAAAAGCAGGTGACAGGTCAGATTTGTCCTATGGACTGAAGTTTGCTGACCCCTCTACCAGAATGCTAAAAGCTCTGCCTAGTCCTGAATTAAAGAAATACTGATTTTCATCCAATCCGACCTTTTCCCCAAGCATCTTTGACCAAAAAACCCGTTTTTATCCCCACGTATCTACTGACATTTTTGTGCAAAACTAGCAATCCATGGAACAATTTGGGACGTAATATCCTGGGGAATGTGCTGGGAAGGAAAAACCTCTCTGTAAAAAATTATAACACCCTGGTAACCTAAATATCTAATGCTGGAGCAAAAGCTCTGGTCACCTGAGGAAAATATCATTCTCCACTTCTAGCTGGGCAGAAAGTAAAGCAGCGGCAGGAACCAAACAGTCATCAGAGACCAAGGGAAGCTTCAGTGACAGAACCAGATATTGGCCCTAAGGAGGCCCATGGCACAAGCTGGGACACCAAGGAAAGAAGGGCTCAAACGGGCAGGTCCAAAATCACAGGCTCAACGGACATGACTCTGATTGTCTCTCAAGGTCCTGAAGGTTCTCAAGCCTGCTCAGAGAACAGTGGAAAGTGTAATAATCTGATAGGCTAACTGTTTCAATAAATAATGCCAAACACAACAGAAGTTTTTTTCTCATTCCTATAAAGTTTCAACAGGTGTTCCTGGTCAGTGGGCAGCTCTCCTCGACACAGTAAGTCAGGGGCCCATGCCCTTCCTTTTTTGTGGCTCTGCCATTTCCGAAGGCCTCAGAGTCCTCTGCTGGATCCTCTGCATCTGACCAGCAGTCAGGGAAGAGAGAGGGCTTGGAGAAGGGAGCAGAGGCCTCTGTGGACCAAGCAGCCCTGCGAACACCTTGGACCCTACATAGTACAATATAGCAGGAAGTCCAAGGTGAGGCTCCTGGTGCCTCCCTGGAGAACCAAAGACACTTCCAAGCGAAATATACCGACGCTGTAAGTCTGCACATTGAGTCTTTCTTTTTTATGTAAATAGTCATCTTTATTATAATTCATGAATATATTAGAAACTGACATAGATCTCTTTAATAAGACACCTAGGTTCTCATGGGCATCTGCTTTCCACTCATTGTTAGAAAAATCCACAGCTGACTTGAGAATGTTTTTAAAAACAGGCCGGGCTTCCCTGGTGGCGCAGTGATTGAGAATCCGCCTGCCGATGCAGGGGACACGGGTTCGTGCCCCGGTCCGGGAAGATCCCACATGTCGCAGAGCGGCTGGGCCCGTGAGCCATGGCCGCTGAGCTTGCACGTCCGGAGCCTGTGTTCCGCAACGGGAGAGGCCACAACAGTGAGAGGCCCGCGTACCACACACACACACAAAAAAAAAAAATTAAAAAAAAAAAAAGGCCAAGTAATATCTTAGTGTCATTATGAGAAGTTTTCACCTCGTGGGAAACCTGAGAGGCTCTCTGTGCCTCCCAGGTGAAGAGGCTAAACTATCTTAACAAACCTGCCCACATTCAAGTGTCTTCTGGAATTCCTTATAAATTTCAATGGGCACCCAGCCAATAGAACATTTTATTACTCTGCTGGTTTTTAAGGTACAGTTCCAGGATTAAACACTGTGCCCAAACTTAACCTTTTCAAACTGTCCAGGCTTATCTTCAAAAAAGAGTGTATTACGCACTTTACCAACTCTCCCTGCCAAATAAAGGACCCCAAAACATTAAGTGTAAACTGCAAAGAAGTTAGGTGAGGTCCTCTTCTCTCCCCAGGTCAAGCTGTCTGGAATCCCGAGCAAATGCAAGCGCCACAAACGCAGGGCAATAGTGTTTACCAAAAAGTGCATGTTGAGTCTTAACTTGATCTTAATTCTCCCTCCCATTCACTACCAGTTCTCTTCCCATTTATTCACTTTATTCTCTTTTAATGTCTCAGTCAGCTACCACAGTTCTTTTTTAGGCATGGGAGGAAATTATTAAATCAGATGTAATATTAAGCCATATTCAAGTGGGGAAAGGCAAAGAAAGAGATGCCCATTGAGGTGGATATTATTAAAAACAAACAAAACAACAACCACAAAGCAAAGTAGAGCTTACAGAAACTCCTGTGAGCTTTTTCTTTTTTTTGAGACACCCGTCCAGCTTGGATGGCTCTCTCCAGGTTGGGCTGCCCAGTGACCCTCCATCACCAGGAAGTCCACATCAACTCTGCATCCTTTCCAGAAGTCTCACTGCAGGCACTGACCTCATTCACAAACAGCCATGTCCTCCTTCCACTGAGTCTGGGTGGATGCTGAAGCACAGTCAAGGCTGGACAGAGGCCATGTTAAGGTGAGTCCTACCAGCCCCTCCCCAGCATGGGCGCCACCTGGTGGTTTCTGACCCCCAGCTGCTCACAGGCCACCCAAGCCCCGCAGACAAGCACAGCCTGCACGACCCGGCCAGTAAAAGTTAAATTCTAACTAGGAAAAGAGGCAGGCATGGAGAGGAGAAATAAACTGAATTTAGAAAAAATAAGTACTTCTTCGGATAGTTCTGGAATACTAGCTGCTGTCTTTCTAAGGGGTGAGAAGCAGAGGAGGATGACAGGACAGGCCTCTGGAAGCGCACCAGAGGCATACGCTTAAGTGCATATTTTGATATTTCTAACCAACTGTTAAGTACAGTTTTTTCATCAGGGAAACATGTCATCTTTTAAATACTAGATGTCAATGAATGTGATTTTTGGAAAAACACTAGGGACAATTCACAGGCCACACATTTTCCACCCTCTGAGTCCTCACATCATACATTTACTGCACCCTCCTCCTCCCCCTGACGTTGGATCTTTCTGGAATTTAAATCATAAACTCAAATTTTTCTCCCCTATCTTAGTCTTTCATTAATGTAAGAATAATTCATACACACATTATATTCATACATTAATTATTTGTGCATGTAAGCATCCATACATATATACATATGCACATACACAAATATATTACACAGTTCCCGAATTACAAATACATTTAATCTTCACAACAACCCTGTGAGACAGGCATGGCAGAGATATCTCTCCTTTCACAGATGAGGAAAGTGAAATCAGCTGGGCGAATGATGTCCTGGGAAGCTAGCGAGCTGCAAAGCAGGGCCTGGACACAGAACAGCAGAATCGAGTCCCCTCCTCAGAGGCTCTGAAACAAGAGTGGAGGGTGAGGGCCTGAAGTTGCCTCCTCTGTCCCCCTCGTGCCTTGTATCTATCCACACACATCCACATCCACACTGCAAGTGGAAGCTATTCTTATCTCCTCCTTCTCACTGCCTTAGGAGAGGAGGGAGAAAGAGGCCAGAACCCAGAGGTGGTGAGCCACAGGTCGGCAGGGATGTCAGGCCTCAAGCTAAAAGTGCAGGAGGCCCACCAGAGCAGAGCGTGGCCATCTGCTGCCCTCTGTGTGTCTCTAGCTGTATCTCCTAACATCAGATCTAACCACCCACAACTGTGAAGTCGAAGAGCCGAGGCTGTATCTTGAAATAAAAATCAAACACATATACACAAAAACACAGATGTGTTTTGAAAACTAAGAGAGGCAATGCTTTCCTTATTCTGAGCAAACACTGTTGGCTTCAAGAGGATCTGGATAGCCTCAGAGGATACAGCATCTTACCCTGAACCCATTAAGACCGCCAGCCACTCCTTTTGTCAGGAAAGTGTCTGGCGGCTGGATGCAGAGGGCCTTGGGTGTCCGAAGCATGGTTCTGGTCAACCCTGCCACTGCAGTGGCCTGGAGACTGAGGTTTGCATCCATTTATGACAAAGCAGCCTGATCTCCATGCTCCTGTCACTGTCAGTGTCAGGTGAGCTAGTTCATCCTGGTAAAAAACTGCACCCTAAGACTCGCAAAGTGTAAAGATGAGTGTTCCTGACAGAAATCCAGAGGCATCTGTACTATCCGAGGCATCTAACCCATCCAGGAGCTATTGTTTTCTCTAAAAGTATTGCGGCTTCTCCTTTTCTTCTACAAACAGTTGTCTTCTTTGGAGAAAACTTATTTCACTCTCTGTACCTTGAGCACAGATGTCCAGTCATGACATCTGACCGGTGATGGCCGAGATGTGAAAGCTAACATATAAGATTCCACTCCAGCTATAATCCTAAATTGCCCTTGTGGACAGAACTTCTCTGGCCTTTGTAACTACTGTTTTTCTTGGAGGTGTATGAATTGTACAGTAAATACAGAGGGAAATGATCGTGCTGATGATGACAAGGAAAGAACATTATAAAAAAATGTTACATGACTCAAAGCAAACTTATATGAAGTGAATTCCTGAGGGAAAGAAAAAAAGGATGTACAAAATACAGAGAAATTAGGATTGGAAGTTAGGATTTCTCTCTGGAGCATCCCAGCAAGTTTTAAGGACCACCACATCTTATAGAGTCTCATGCTAGATCTCCACCAGATATTTCTGCCATCAGTAGCTAACACTGAGAGCCAACACCATCCCCCTTATGGAATTTGGGTAGCCTCAAATGTTCTATGACTGAGAAACAAGTTCATCTCCAGGGCAAAAGAATGACAATGAAATAAGGCTGGAGATACAGAGTGACTGCTTATACGTTGAGTCAGTGACTGCAAGGAAGAAACAGAAGGACAGGCCGGGATCTCCTTCCCATGGTCTTGATGGCCCTTGTCACATTCTGTTATGTGCTGAACTGTGTTCCCCCAAATCCATATGTTGAAGCCCTAACCTCTAATACTTCACAATGTGACTGTCTTGGAGACAGGACCTTTAAAGAGGTGATTAAGCAAAAATGGGGCCATAATGGTGAACCCTAATCCATTCTGACTGCTGTGCTTACATGAAAAGGAAATTGCACACACTGATACTACGGATGTGCACACACAGAGGAAAGACCATGAGAGGACACAGAAAGAAGGTCCCCATCAGCAAGCCAAGGAGAGAAGCCTCAGGAGAAACCAACCCTGCCGACACCTGGACCTTGGGCTCCCAGCCTCCAGAACTGTGAGAAATAAAATGTCTTGTTTAAGACACCCTTCCTGTAGTATTTTGTTTTGGCAGCCCCAGCAGACTCATATACACCCCAGGAGGCTTAGATAGGACCAGGGAAAGCGTGGCCTTGGAATGAGGAGGCTTGAGGTTCAGGTGGGGCTTTGCCGTTAGGCTTTGTCACTGTGAGTTCCGTTCTCAAAAAAGCTCAGAATTTCTGAGCACCACTTTCTTCCCATGCAAAATGTGAGGGTTGATTGGCATGGACTCTGAGGTCCCTTCTACACCACACGTTATGGCTGTACCACCTTCCATTACAAGGATACCTCACTCAGATCTCAACTGCACCACCTCCCACAGCAGCAGCCCCAGAAGCTACAATCACACTGTTGCCTGGGACCTGAGATACAGAAAACGAACTCTGCATTCTCCAGCAGCAGGAATTGGTGAGTTGGGAAACAGTAATGTGGGTTTTGTCATTCTCTCTAATTGGTTCTTTTGAAAGCACGGGTGCCTTTGCCTGCAGACCTTTGCGATCCAGACTGCTCGGGGATTCAGCCTGCCCCTCACACCTTCTTCTCACACACACCTCTCCCTCAGGGCTCTTTCTGGCTTGGATTGCCTGCCAAACTCCCAATTAAATATACCATGCAAGGTCTGTGCCTGAAGGAGGAAGCCCTTATTTGCTAAGGGGCTTAAATCACTTGACATGTGTGTGCCAATTTTCCCCTCCAGATCATTTTTACTGATCAGCCCTTTCTTTTTCCTTTTTTAAGAAAATGACTGCAACTTACTACTTTTAAAGAAGTCTTGATGGGATTTGGCTCAGGTGCAAAACAATATTTCAACCAACAGCAAAGGACACAGATGATTCCAAAGAATAGAAGGCAAAGGCACCTAAGACCACCTAAGTAAAGGTTAACTGATAATGTTCAGTGTGTCCGATCTGACACCACCACGCGTGTCCTAGCTCATCTCCAGCAATCTTAGCAAGTGGGGCACATGAATCCAAACTACCATGACTGTCAGAGGAGCTGCTGCCTTCCTCTTTCTTTTTCATTTCTTTTCTTGTTTGCTAATTAACCTCAGCAACCTAAGTGAGTCTTGTATGTAGAGAGAGAAAAAAATCAAGAGTGACATGCAAAGTGGATATGTTGTACCATCACATCACTTTAAACTTCATTTTTTCAACCAAAATGCCCTTGAATTATAGGAGAGTTAATTATAAAAAATGACCTGAGGTAAAAAAAGAGTTTTTGAATAATGAGAAAATTTCTAAGAGTATTTAGTTTACACTATTCCTGTTCAAGCTGACACTAGGTAATTGAGTTTCATCCTCTCCCAGGGCTTTTTTAAGGTCATATCTAAGCAGAAAACATTCTCATTTGGAGGAGTGGCTCAAAAATGAATAAACAGAATTGCATAAATTCATACAGTAACAAATAAGGAGAGAAATAGCTAGACTAGATGTTAGTTACATAATAGTGGGTCCTAAAAGCAGAAAATCTCAGTGTTTTGAAACACTAAACTTTGTGCAATTTGAGGCAGAGACTGATAACTCCAATATTATCGAGAGCTCTGATGTCAGTTATATATGTGGCTCAAATGGTGAGGTCCAGAAAATGCATGGCAGAGGCATACAGAATCAGAACACAGATGACAGGATTATGGCCAGACTCAAGACAGACATGATGTTGGCCACTCCTGGGGGAGATGTCACTGTCCTGGAGTGAGCACCAGCCAGGAGACACACACGTATATGACGAGCAATTCCTCCCTAGTTTTGAGCTTTAGCCCACTTCAGTGGGTCATGCTGGAGCTTCCTGGGCATCTCTGATGTGATCCACACTAGCTGAGAGTAATGTGTAAAAGTGGCAAGCAGACTTCATCCTAGTGCTTTATAAACATGTTAATAAAGGCAAGACTTAAGATTATTCTATTTTATTATTTTTGATACTATTGTTAATGGGATTGTTTTATTAATTTCCTTTTCATATAGTTTTCTGTTAGTGCACAGAAACACAGCTGATTTTTGTATGTTGAGTTTGTATCCTGTAACTTTGTTGAATTCTTTTACTAGCTCTAAGAGGTTTTTGGTGGAGTCTTTAGGGTTTTCTAAATATAAGATCGTGTCATCAAAAAACAGAGACAATTTTACTTCTTCCTTTCTGATTTGAATGTCTTTTATTTCTTTTTCTTGTCTAACTGCTCTAGCTAGGACTTCCAGTACTATGTTGAACAGGAGTGGTGACACAAGAAAGATGGTGGTTAAAGAATTGTTGCATTTTCTACACATATAGGCAGCTCATGGGGTGGGGAAAGGGCCAGCTATTCTGCTAATCATATTCTGTGGCTATTTGTCTTTCCTGGAAATATATGGAACTCTTAGATACTGCTCTAGAAATGAGTCAGCCTCTTGATGTTATCATATTATGAATGAATGTTAGTCTACCAGCTCGGATAAACCATCACATGCCAATTTCTTTTAAATCAATTAAATTAGCCTAAAGGGGGATTCAATTTCAGTCTTTATTGGGGTGCCCTTCCCCTTCTCCGGGGCACAATGGTCCAAAGGGTTCATGTAATACCTGGTAAAAAGGGAGGGGGATTTTTCTAGTCATCTATTGCTACATAACAAACTATCCTAAAACATAACGATGTAAGACACAGAAGACTCATATGATTCCATTTATATGAAATTTCTAGAAAAGGAGGAACTTCAGAGTCAGAAAACCAATCTGAAGTTGCCTGGGGTTGGAATTAGGAGTGAAAATTGACTACAAGAAGCACAATGGAACTTTCTGGGTGATGGACTTGTCCTAAAATTGACTGTGGTGACAACTTTTTATATTTACTAAAACCCACTGAATTGTTTCTTTAGATGGGTGATTTTATGGTATATAAATTATACCTCAATAAAGCTATTTTTTAAATTGGTGGCATAAAATAACACTTAGTGACATGAAAAAACAACCACTTTGTTATGCTTATGAATTCTGTCGATGGAAAGTCAATCGGGGCTGAGAGCGTGGCATGTCTCTGCCCCACAATGATCGTGGATTCCGATGGGAAGACTTGTATGGCTGAGGGCTGGAATCCTCTGGAGGCTTCTTCACCTGCAAGTCTGGCATCTGGGCTAGATTCTGCGACAGAGCTTCCCTGCAAGGAGTGTCTAGAGAACCAGCTTTCCAAAAGACCAGAACAGAAGATGCAAGATTTCTTCAGGTTACACGCAAATCTCTAGGCCAAGTTACATTCAAGAAGAGAGAAATAAGACACGTCCCTTTAATGGGGGTGACAGGGCCACATTGGAGAAGAGGAGGTGGGATGGGAGATATTGTCCAAACCATCTTCAGAAAATAGAATCTTTTGCAGGACACTGGTTTTCAGAACGTCCTGGACCCTTGGTCCTTGCCAGTCTTCTCGCTGTTCTGATCCCTGAGGCCTCCCTATGGGTGGGTAGACTTTACCTTTCCAAGGGGTAACAGAGATCATTTACAAACAGAGATTCTGCAGCTAGGGTCCTTGCCCTCCCCAATGGTTTCTCAAAGGCTTTTGCCATCTGAGGTCTTGCTGGGACATTTCACCGTGTAGACCCAGGTACAATCACTTAAGAAAGCCGCTGGCCTCTGACCATGTTTCTGATTTAGAAACTGTCCTTTGTTGTTGCTCCTGCTGTACTGCTTCCAAGGCACTTCCTCTCCTGCCTCCCTCTTTGAGACACTTCAGAAAGCATCTTCAATGAGCCTTACTTCTCATAAAACACAAAAAGAGATTGCTCACAAGCAGTTGCATTTATTTAGGGTTCTGTAAAATCTCTAAAACTGAGGAGAGAGAGAGAAAGCCCACCATTTTCTTTAAATTGGGGAAGGCAAAACACAGAACAAAGCACATCAATTTTTCAATAAGTCATCCTGCCACAATTGCCAAATGTACACCTGCACACAAGAGTGTGTACACACGCATAAGAGATGGGGATGGGGAGGAAGGCGTGGGAAGAAAGAGAGGTCTGTCAAAGCCTCTGCAGTAACTTGCATACATTTCTCAAACAACAGAAACAGAGTCCTGCTTAAGAGCAGAAGGTAATAAATAAAGAAAAGAGGAGCAGCTGACTTCATGTAAAGAAGAAAATTTTAATTTTTTTGTCTTTTTTGTGGAGATACTTAATGCCAGCTATATCTCATATTTGTGAGAGATAAAACCCTAATTTTTAAAATTCACAAGCTCTCTTAACATAACCCATCAGTGACAGGCTAGAGATCACTTTTCAAACAAATTCACTGGCTTATTTCTTTATCTATCAAAGAGTTCTTTAAAAGACCAGAAGAAAATTTACTCTAGGTGAAGTTCAGGGGAAGGTAGAGAAATAAAATTTTATTGCTGATAAATTAAGTTTTACCTGTTGTTCAGCAGGTACTGTGCAAGGAGCTTTCCGTTTGTTATATAGTTGAATTGTCCCAAATATGTGAGGGAGCTGTTCATATCTAATCCTATTTTACAAATTAGGAAACAGGGACTAGAGGAGGTAAATAACAAGCAAGTCTGTAACTGGGGAGGCTTTAAGTCAAGGCAGAGCTGTGTGTGGCTTCACCTGGGGCTTCATGAAACACCAGGAGTTGGATTCCAAGGCTCAGAAATGCCTTGGGGTCTCCTAAAGTGATAAATTGAGACCCATCTGATGCAGTCACTCTAATAGGCCATCAACATCTTTCCCTCTAGCTCCAGTTCACCCCTCTGGGCCCCACTGAAAATGTAGCTCATTTAGGAATTCTTCCCCATTAACTCCATCCCTGCCACCCCAGAGAGGGCTTTGCTAAATGTCCTGCTAAGTCTTCCCTCAGCAGCACTCTACACTTATTCTTAACGTAGCACTGAACCTTCTAGATTATAAATGGCTTTGAGTGTCCATGTTCCACAGTAGACTGTAAGCTTTTTGAGGGAAGGGACTGTATCCTACTCAGCATTCATCATGGTGCTTGGCATGTCATAGATTATCAGATGCTTGACTACAAGGATTAGTTATTGAAGATCCCCCAGCCATGACTGGTGCCAGAGCCCCTTCCATGGATTTCATGAAACAGGATATTAAACTTCCAAATCATAAAGAGCTTTTTTAAAGAAAAAAAGATGGACAGGAAAGACTACATAAAAATTTTAAACTTCTTTATGGCCTGAGACGTATATATAAACAAAATTTTAAAGGGAATGACCAACTAGAAGAAAATATTTGCAAACTAAAAAAAAAAGAAAGAGAAAAAAGATTTTATATATAAAAAAAGATTTAAGATATTAAAAAATCCCTACAAATCAATATCAATAGCATAATAGGGGAGAGGAGATTATAAATAGGCAGTTCAGAGAGAACAAATGCAAATGGCTAAAATACAAAAAGATGTTTAATAACTAAAGAAATGCAAACTACAATGTCTATCAATGTAGCAAAAATTTTAAAGGTGGAGTTTACTCAATGGTAGTGCTGGTGTAAAGAAGTGGGCACCCTCATACAGTATTGGTATGACCTTCCTGAAGGGTAATTTGTCAATATTCTTCAAAATCTTTAGTGTGCACTCCCTTAAATTCCATGATTCCACTTTTAGGAACATATACTGCAGAAATATCTCTATCATGTACACATAAAGATGTATGTACAAATATATTCTCTGTCAACACTATAGCAAAACAATAGCAAATTATAGTGAAGAACTAAATATTATAATTTTTAAAAATTGTATTTGCTAATAAAATTAGAGCAAATGACTAAATATTGATCAATAGTAGAATGGTAAAATAAATTTTCTAATATTTCAAACCAAGGATCTATTAAATTTAATGAGGTCATTCTAGATGTGTTAATATGTGTATGTCAAATAGCTGAAAAAAGTAGATTGCTGAACAATATAATAGTTAATTCAATTTTTTGAAAAAAAATATGCAATTTGTTTGTCGATATTTGCATAAGCACTCCAAAAAGCTCTAGAATGATACACCCAAAGCTGTTAAGAAATATTTATTGCTGGGACTGGAAATGGAGTGAGCAAGAAAAAACATTTCTTTTTTTTGTACTGTTTAAATTTGTTACAATTAGTTTACATCTCTTTTGTAATATGAAAAAAGCAAGAAATTTTTTTTTAATTCTGTCATCTCTTTTATTAGCTATATTGCTATTCTTTGTAGAGATAGGTACAATGTGAAAAAAAAGAGAGAGACTGAAGCTAGGCAGAGGGAACTCTGGTTTGAGAATGATGCAGTCCCCAAAACTCCATCATCAACACCATCTTCTCCTTACTATGCCTAACTCAGGGAAAGGGTTCTTTGATAATTGCTTGACTAACTATTTTATTGAAAGTGGCAGTGTTTGGCTTACAAAGTTCAATGGCATGGTCGCTTCCTTGAGGAGCTTATGAAGTCTGGTGAGGAGACCAACAATTAAAATATAAAATTATATATCCATAAAACACAGACCTACTAGACCATGGACTTGAGGATATGGGGAGGGGGAAGGGTAAGCTGTGACGATGTGAGAGAGTGGCAGGGACATGTACACACCACCAAAAGTAAATTAGATAGCTAATGGGAAGCAGCCGCATAGCACAGGGAGTTCACCTCTGTGCTTTGTGACCACCTAGAGGGGTGGGATAGGGAGGGTGGGAGGGAGGGTGATGCAAGAGGGAAGAGATATGGGAACATATGTATATGTATAACTGATTCACTTTGTTGTAAAGGAGAAACTAACACACTATTGTAAAACAGTTATACTCAAATAAAGATGTTTTTAAAAAAAAATTATATATCCAGTAAGGAGGAATAGTATATGTGTAATGGAGGCTGAGAAAGACAAGCTAATGAATCAGCCAGGAAAAGTCAGTGAAGGCTTCACCAAGGAGGATGTTCATAAATTAAGATCTAGACATTAAGCAGATTTTTTTCATAATTAAAAATGTAATTTTAAATAAATTTTTGTGTAATTAAAAATACACAAAATTGGGTTTTGCATAAAACCATAAAAGAGTTTGAGATAAAAGTGAATAAAGAAATTAAATACCAAGTGAGAGAGTGGTAGGTGATTTCTAAGCTCATGTCAGCTTTAAAAGCATCCATTTTGATCACTCAAAATATTCATTGAGCACTTATAATATGTTCAACTCTAAATTGGGTCTGTGTGGGGAGAGAAGATGATAAAATGATATGCCAAGGTCTCAGTCCTTAAGAAGCTGATCATCTTGATAAGGAAATCAAACTAATGCATGAAAAATATATACCTAGCCATGCCCAGCCCAGTAAGCCATTCAAAATATTAACTTATTGATATTACATAGCTAGGCACTAAATTGTATGGTGTAGATTCCAAAGATAATGGCCGTGAAAGACACAAATCAGATTTGTAAAATGAGGTACAGAATGTAAATATTCCCCTATATTAACACTTTTGATGAATCTAGTTTTTTTTTTTTTTTTATGAATCTAGTTTTTTAAATACAGTTATATGAAATCCAAATTCTAACCAAAATATACACTAAAAAATATGTGAGTATGTAATTATTACAGACACTACAAATGTTGGTCATAACATAAAACTCTCAGTGTCAACTAAAGAAATCAGAAAAAGTATGACACAGTAGGGCTTGAGTTAGGCCTAATAAAACATGAAAGATTTGGATATAATGGAGATTAGGAAGAACATTCAAGGTGGGAAGAATGCCAAGGAGTTCCAGGATTCTCCATTCTGAACAACTTAATGATCCTACACTGTTCTTATTACCATTGCTATCTATCTGTAAAATGCCCAGGGATGAATGAAGTTTGCTTCTGAAAATCATCACCAACGCTAGAGAAGGAAGCTGGCGTTTGATGGCTTACAAAGGCAGACGTATCAGAGAAGCTCCTCAGGAGTACCAAGGACATCCATAAACTGTATATTTGAAGGTTCAAGACTTTTGCTTTCTTGCCTCTAATTAGTCTGAGTTGTACACTATTTGTTTCCAAGAAAAATTTGTTAGGAGAAAATAACATTTCCAAAAGTCTTAGACACTATTGAGGTGATTTTACAAAAGCAGATGGAAGTGTCATATGAGAAACTAGAACTTTGGAACAGGCTGGGGAAAATAAGCTGGGGGAGCTTGAGGGAAGGGAGGAAAACCAGCTCTTGTTAAGTTTATGGCCAATTAACATTTGCCATACTTCAGACTCCAGTGTTTAGCAAGGGCTTCTCAATATTAAAGGCAGCTCTGTGAACAATGGAGTCCTTTTTTTTATGCAGTTCACAGCTGTCAGAGATCATTTAACTCCCTATATATTTCCAAAAAGCGATGCCTTTAATAGGCGGCATAAACACCAGGGTTAGAGCACACTGAAGCCTGCCATAGACGCAGTGTTAGGGCATCACTCGCATCTGTCAGGATCTGGAAGGGAGGCCTAAGTAAATAATGCCATAAACTGCCTTTAGAGAAAGAACGGAAGACAGGAAAGGTGGGAGGCAGGCAGAATGGGAGGAGGAAAAGATGAGGAAGACAGCTGGAGAGAAAGAGAAGGAAAGAAGATAAATAATACAAGAATGAGTGAAAGAGATTAAACTTCTGTCACAGAAGCTGAAAATACATTAATTAAAACTTCAATTCCTTTCCAAAAATGATCCATTTCCATTCAAATGTAAAAGTAGTCATAAAGTAACATGTTAAATCTCACCTATCTGGCCTGAACCAATTTCCTAGTTATTAGGAATTCAACCAGAGCTCTATTATCTCAACAGAGTTTATATTTAATTTCCAATTTGTTTTCTTTATTTTACAAGAGATCCAGGTATCACATATAACGTGCACTGATTTTTCTGTTTCTCTGAATACTTTCAATGGCCTTACTGTTCTCCAAGACTAATAAAATCAGTGGTGTGATGTTCCTCCATTTGGGCTGGGATTCTGTATTAGAAATATAAATCCAGTACAGTTATTAAAGAGAGACTATGAAACTTAAGGAAAAGGCTCACACTTCTAATTCAGCAAGTTTAACCTGTAAGATTAAATGTTTTGTGAGCTCAGCAGTGTTTGTAAAAATGTAAGAATCTTAAAAATCTTCCCTTCAAATGATTACTGGGAAGTAGTAAAATGATCTTCATTATGTGATGTTAAGGAATATCCCAAATGCACTCAAGAATTTTAAACATAATCTTAAAAATAGCCAATCTTTAAAACCTGAATTCATGTGTGTGTCGTATACCTTTATCTTCTTAAGTAATACCTGCATTTGTAGTAAAAACATAAAAAGCTTAGCAGTACAGAAAAGTTCCAAGAAGGAAACAACTTCTACCAACCAGAATTAAGCAATGTTAAGAGTCTATAAATATTATTATTATAGAATCTTTCTGAAAAATGTATAGATAAAAGAATGAATGTTACGTCAATTATATCTCAGTAAGACTGGAAAAATAAACTGAAAAATAAAAGTTTGATAGATAAACAGATATAGATATGGATAATGTGTGCCATTTAAAAATAGTTAATCTGACACTTTAACATTTAATAAAGGAAAAAGAAACTGAAGTAGAGGAAATTGCAGAATTTTAGATAAATGTTTCTTTGCCATCTAAGATTAAGAAAAAAATTGTTAAGTCATTAGCAACCTAGAGTCACCATTGGCTGCTGGCAGTTTAAAATACACATTTTATTTTTAAGCAGTTTGGATTGATTTTAAACAGTTTGGATTGAGGCCCTCTTTCTCTTCCTCCTGCCTCCCCTATCCCTCCCAATTTTTGTTGCTTTATACTATTTTTATATTGTCAGGCTTTGAAACATTTACATAAACCATAATTTTCCCATTAGTTTCTTAGTTCTATATTGGCATGAATTTCATGCTCACAACTAGTCTTTCTACCACTCCTTCTTTGTTCTTGAGTTCTTTATTTTGATTCATCCCTTGCCCCACATTACTTTTTAATGCAAAAAAAATTATTTTGTAAACTATATTCCAAGTTTTTTCAGTGTAATGCAAGCCATGGAAATTAAGTAAATGTAATTGTGCATTTAGTGAGAGTTAGGAAACACATAATCTGCTTAGGCACCTCAGACTTGAAAACGCAGCAGGTCACTGGAGATGCAATTTGTGGGCAGGCTAGATATGCCTCCAAAGAGAAACCATGCAGAAAACTCTAGGGGCTGACAGAAGAGGCCTAGGAAGACAGGATAAATGTTCCAAATCAGGGGGAGGGGAATGTCAGCTACATGCAACCTCTTTAGAAGTGCCCAATTAGGAATCAAATGCCTCTTGAAGTAAGTGGGATCTGAGCGTCTGCCTTGGCACATTAATTATTTAGAGGCAGGGAGGACTACTTTTTAGGTGTTATTTGTTTCTTCTTCATGCCATCTCTATTTATACATTTAAAATTTACCTCAAACTCTGCCTATCAAAAACTGAACACACCGCCTTCCCCTATACATCTGGACTTCCCCATGTCTTCCCTAGTTAAGTGAAACGGCTTCCTCATCTCCCACGTACCACCCCCAGTTGCACAACTCAGAAACTTTCTCTCCCTTACTCCTGCATCCTATTTCCAATTCAGTTCAGTTTTCCTCACTGTCAAAGATATTCAGAATTATTTCTTAGGATGATAAGTTATGGGTCTTTCTCATTCTATTCTGAAAAAAATAGAAACATACCTAAAAAACAGCACTTGTGTGATTAAATGGCCTAATGAATTTTTTAAGTTATTGTTTATATTTTACTCTGAAAAGGCAAATTTCTCAGTTTTCCATAAAAGTGAAATCCTATTAGCAGGAAACAAGATTTATAGTCTAAACTAGGGGTCAGAAAAATTATTTGTAGAGAGATAGATAGTAATTATTTTGGGCTTTGCAGGTCATATAGCTCCGTTGCAATTATTCAACCCTGCCGCTGATAGTCATAAAAAAGCAGCCATAGGTGATATGGAAACAAATGAATGCAGCTGTGTTCTAATAAAACTTTATTTATAAAAACAAGGGGTGGACATTTAAAGAAGAATTAATACCAATTTTCCTCAAACTCTTCCAAAAAATAAAAAAGGAGGGAACACTTTCTAACTCATTCTATGAGGCCAGTAAGGGTCTAATATCCATAATATATTACAAACTCTGTCAACTCAACAACAAAGAGACAACTCAATTTAAAAATGGACAAGGACTTGAATACTCATTTCTCCAAAGAAAATGTACAAAAGACAAACATGCACATGAAAAGATGCTCAGCATCATTAATCATTAAGGAAATGCAAAATCAAAACCACAATGAGACACCACTTCACACCCACTAGGATGTTTATAATCAAAATAAGTGGAATTTAGTTAAGATAAAGAGAGAGTCTTAAAAGCAGCAAGAGAAAAGCAACTAGTTACATACAAGGGAACTCCCATAAGACTATCAGCTGACTTTCAGCAGAAATGCTACAGGCCAGAATAGGGTGGCACAAAATATTTAAAGTGATGAAAGGGAAAAAACTACAATCAAGAATACTCTACCCAGGGCTTCCCTGGTGGCGCAGTGGTTGAGAATCCGCCTGCCGATGCAGGAGACACGGGTTCGTGCCCTGGTCCGGGAAGATCCCACATGCCGCGGAGCAACTAAGCCCGTGAGCCATGGCTGCTGAGCCTGTGCGTCCGGAGCCTGTGCTCCGCAACGGGAGAGACCACAGCAGTGAGAGGCCCGCATACCGAAAAAAAAAAAAAAAAAAAAAAAAAGAATACTCTACCCAGCAAGATGTCCATTCAGATTTGATGCAGAGATCAAAAGTTTTACAGACATGCAAAAGCTAAATGAGCTCAGCATAACCAAGCAAGCTTTATAAGAAATGTTAAAGGGACTTCTCTACACCAAAAAGACCAGAACTATTGGGTTGACCAAAAGGTTCATTCGGGATTTTCCGTAAGATTTAACAGAAAAACCGAAACGAACCTTTTGGTCAACCCAATAGGAATAAGAAAATTATGAAAAGAAAAATCTCATTGGTAAAGGCAAAGATACAGTATAGGTAGAGGATCAAGCATTTATAAAGCTACTAGGAAGAGGTTAAAAGACAATAATAGTAAAATCATCTATATTCATCATAAGTAATTCATGGAAACATATCCATGAAAGACAGCATATCAGTCCAAAATGGCTGATAATGAATTTAAAAAGTAACATCGGGCTTCCCTGGTGGCACGGTGGGTACGAGTCAGCCTGCCGATGCAGGCGACACGGGTTCGTGCCCTGGTCCGGGAAGATCCCACATGCCGCGGAGTAGCTGGGCCCGTGAGCCACGGCCGCTGAGCCTGTGCGTCCAGAGCCTGTGCTCCACAATGGGAGAGGCCACAATAGTGAGAGGCCCGCGTACCACAAAAATAAATAAATAAATAAAAATTTAAAAAAAAATAAAAAGTAAAAAAAAATAATAATAAAAAAATAAAAATAAAAAAATAAAAAGTAACATCATGCAAGTGTTTTGAGGGACGACACGGCCTTGCTACTAGGATAGCTTAGCATTCATTTGGGGAAATGACTGAGTGTAGCATGAACGCCAAAAAACTGGTATGTGTTGCCAAGGTAACCAGAGAAGGGATGGCCAGTGTCATCTGGGCTAGAGTGTGAGGTGTGTGGAGGGCACACATGAAGGGGGGGGGCACACATCATCAGGAGCACAGAGATGGGCCTCCAAATGAAAGGCATTTGTTGCTCTCAGGTACATTCTTGGCATTTCATTTGAGAAAAATGTCTGACAGCCAAAATGTCAGGAACATGCTTGTAAATAACAAATTCCTTAGAGTTACTGAACACATCTCACAGTCTTTGTCAAAAAAAGCTTGCACTCACCCCTTTGAAACTTACATAGACATACTATTTGCACAACAGGGCTTCTCCTGTCAAATATAACACATTTCCACCCCTCTGGCAATGATTTTGAAACACGTAGTTATCCACTGGAGGTGAATTCTGGCACCTGGGCATGCATCACCATGCTTTGTCAAGGTCTTATTAAATGTGTTGTGAGAGAGAGCAGGCAAGGCTGCCACTAAAAGCACAGCTGAAGATACAGGGTCTGAATCATTCATTCATTTGTTCTTTCAAGACGTATTTGAAGAGTTAATTCATGGTACAGGTCAGAATCTGTGCTAGAGATCCAGTAATAAATCAAAAACAGTCCTCAAGAAATTTAGGGTCTCTATGGAAAGTCCAATAGGACATGAACAATTATTATACAGGATGACATTCAATATAATAAAATTAAAGATGGAATGCTGTGGAGGTAAATGTGGCAGACACCTACTTCAGTAAAGGGCAGAAGTGGGCAGGGAAAGATCCCTCAAGGAGATATCTGAGCTAAACAGTTGCTCTGAAGATGAAAGCAACTGAATTGTCAAATTGTACTCTGATATTTAGCATAGTGGACGAGAGCATAGGCCTGGGCACTGAAGCTGAACTACCTGGGTAAGGATCCTGGCTCTGCCCGTCATCAGCTGTGTGAACTTTGGATAATTAACAACTCTGTACCTCAGTTTCCTCATCTGTAAAATGGGGACAGTAAATGAGTTAATAATAGAATGTAGATGCAAATATAAATATACATATAAGTAGAACTATGTGTAAAAATAAATAAATATGTGTAGAACAGTTCCAGGCACAAAGTAATTACTACATCAATTACCTGTGATATATGGTTATTAATTAATATGAGTTGCCTCAAAAATCTTTGGGAAGCAGTTTGAGTAGAAACGGTAAAAGTATGATTAAATTAATAAAATATTGTTGCTCTAGTAACGAATGGCCTATAATTTCTTTTTTGATAAAGCACTAGTCTGAACAAATTTGACCCAGGATCTCATGGTATACACACATGCACACACACACACACACACACACACACACACACACACACACACACACACAAGCTATATTTGCCTTGAAAGCAAAACTATAGTAATATTTTAATCTTAAACATGAATTTCTTCTATTCTAAATTCTGCGATTTGCTTTGCAGCAAAATCTATGTTTACCAGACAGCTACCAATCCTCAAATTTCACTATGTCTTAATAATTTGGGATTCAAAGGGGACTTGTGGTTTAACAAGCCAAATAAAGAGAATAATGTGTCTCAATCTTAACATTGTTGGACAGGTAGCACCTCATGTTAAACATGGGCCCAGACATCAGACCATGTTGGCAAAAAGCCATGGATCCTGACATCTCTTTCAAAAACTACTTCCCCCAACTATCTGGCTGGCAACAGAAATATCAAAACATTTAACAGGTAAATAAAAACTCTTTCTGGTGGTTGAGACTTCTTTGCTCTGGAAGTATTTAATTTGTGATTCAAAATTCAATTCTGGGATAACATGTAGTAACCAGATCCTATAGGTCTTATCTAGGGAACCAGAGGTGGACGTGATGGGCCGGGTTCTGCCCACAGAGCTAAGCCACCCAGAGAACAAATCGGCAAGTAAATAGGCAATTGCCGTGTTGCCTGGAGTTTCACCTACCTGGGCTGGGAGAAGTCATAAAAGATGTGTGAGCTCAGGAATGACACTTCACCCCAAGCCACAATATGCATTTCCAGTATCAGTCACTCACACTTGGTGCTGCATCTGCAGGTCACAGAAACATAGGTGAGAAGCAAAACAAACCTATCAGCCACTTTTACATGGCTGAGTTCATACTTTCAGTGAAAACACCTGGGTTTCTCAATGACCACTGAATCATCTACTGCTCTACATTTTTCCCCCTTTCAAAATATTTTTAGAATCTTGGAGGTTACATCTTTGTTTATATTGATTTCATTATGACTATTGATCAAGTAAGGGGTATTTTTTTGGCTCCAACTCTTTGCATAGAAATTATAGCGTATCCAGAAGCAAAGCCACATCAAACTTAGTGCAAGCCTTAAAATACTAAATACTGTACTTTTTTAAAAACATGGATGATACAATCTGAAGTACTCAATTCTATGATGCAGACTTACACAGCATGCGCTGGGGAAGAGGTAAGGTTTGAAATGCACCTTGAAAGATAGATAATCCAGGCGTGTGTAAGGGATGGAAAGTCTCGCCTCAAGATTTAAGGAGAGAGGAAAGCGTTGATAGTCCGAAATAGAAGATCAAGCTGCAAAGATCTGAAGTTGGGAATGAGCTTGATGTGTTTGTAAAAAGCAGGGAAATCAGACTAGAGCCAAGGCCCTATGCAAAAATGGGGTCAGATAAAGCAGAACACACCACTCTTTTTTGATGTGTCTGTGCTTGTACGCATATTGAAATGTCTTCCCCACAGCAGAGCACACAACTTAATTAACTAAAGTCCTCAGATAATGAAAATCCTTTTTTTACATTCAGTGGCTGGAAAGTAATTTTCTTAATTATAATCCTGTGTTGCCGCTTCTATATCATGAAATAAAAATAAATGTTTCTGCGTTTATACCCTGCCATTTTGCAAAGTATATTTAAGATGGTTTGTAAAGACAAAGTACAATGAAAGCATGAAATAGAACTAGATACGAGGAAGAATAACAAGAAAACAAAAGTATGTATTAAATGAAGCCAGAAATAAGCTTATACTAATTATATGTCACATGGGGCCATAAATTTGTCTTCTGGCAGCATGAAGAGAGAAACCTGACGGTTATGGGAAAGCGGTCATTTAATCTGTCAGAGTCACACATATCGTTAAAGCCATTAGAAGCATTAGGAATCATCCACGTCCAACCCTGTCATTTCAAGATGTGGCAGGTGGGGCTCCAGATCCTATGAGTACAATCACAGAGCTAGTTAGGGCAGGACAGAAGTCAACTTTCAACAGTGTGGAAATTACTTCCAGAGAGGAGATTAAGAATTAGAAGTGAACCAATGAATAGAGGTCTCCTTCCAATGGATTTGGAACCTCCTTTGAGAGCAGTCAGATTTCTTCTGCAAAAGCCACCACTGAGATGTGAATTAAGGAGTATTATAAGTTCCTAATTAGATTACCTTAATTGTTGCTATACTCAACTACAAAACTTGAAAGAATGTTTGACATCTGAATAGTCTTTATGAGATGATGCGTTTCTTGTACCTCGTCCAGCTTCAGCAATAAACTACATCTGCTGATTTCACCGTCTCAATAGGCAGATCCATTTTCTGGTACTTTGGCACAGGCATTTTCTGTTTGGGTTTTTATTCATTCTAGGGAGTGCTGTAATCACATATCTTCACTCTGGTGGAAAAGTGTGTTTTTGCTAAAACTATAATTTACTACTTCGGGGTCTCTCCCACTCATAACAAAATGTTGACTCTACAGGAAAGACCTCATTACACAACTTTGTTGTAATGAGATAATAAAGGAATAATACTTAGTACTTGCTGGAGACAGAGATACAGCTGTAATGTCTAATTGAAATAATAACAAGAAAGAAATGTGACATCACACCCACGTGGTAAAGATAAAGACGAAGCAGAATCAACAAAGGTGGGCCACAAAAGACATTTTGAATTTTGGAAGGTGGAAGTGAAGAAGCAGCCATATAATTACTACACTTAAAATGTCAGTTGAGGGATACCAAGCTCTACTGAAGCTTACATCATTGACACCAGGCAGCAGCCAGGCCTCCACTGCTCCACCATCCCCAGATTATCCTCTGTCTTCTCCAACTCCTGGGCCAGGTGCATACTTTACTCAAGATCACCCCCATCATTGAAGTTGGAAGTGATAAGAAACTGGTTAGTGTTCTAGTTCATTCTCGTGGTTTGTAGCTCCTACTCATGGTCCCAGCTGGTCTTTGTTCTCCCCCTCTTTCATCTTCCTTTGCTTCCAGCTTCTCCAAGACCAGACACAAAGACCAGTTAGTCAGCAACCAGAACTGCATAAGGTCAAATCCCTCTAAAAAATCTCTAGTGGTATTTGCCTTTCTTGGCATGCAATAACACTGTTCTTAATGGAATCAACAGCTCTCATTCTTCTAACTCTTGGGAGTTTTCTATTCTTCTAGAGTTTCTACAATTGTGCAGTTTTTTAATTGAAAAATAAAAGCATTATAACATCATTAAGGAATATTTTGAAAACATGAAAAAAGATCACTAATCCATTATTCCTACTCTCCATCAGGCCAAACGTTCTGTGTATTATCTCATAATCTACACCAGCACATGAGGCCCTTTAGGGCTTGGCTTAAGTCTGTTTGGGCTGCTATAACAAAATACCACAAGCTGGGTGGCTTATAAACGGGAAGTTATTTCTCACAGTTCTGGAGACCAGAAGTCCACGATCAGGGTGCCAGCATGGTCAAGTTGTGGGGTGAGTCCTCTTCTGGACTGCAAACTGCTAACTTATCACTCTTTCCTCACATGGTGGAAGGGGTGAGCTAGATCTCTGGGATCTCTCTCATAAATGCACTGATAAGGGCTCCACCCTCATGACCTAACCACCTCCCAAAGACCCCACCTCCCAATACCATCACATTGGGCATTAGGTTTTCAACATATGAATTTTAGGGGTGGGGGGAGGTGGACACAAACATCCAGAAAATAGCAGGGCTCATAAGTTTTAATAAAGATTTTCTTGTAGAAAGTTGTTCATCACTGCTACCCATGAGAAGTTTCCTAACATGCACACGGGGGTCACAAATTAATAAGACATTTTTATGTGTGCTTTATAACAATGTTTACAGTCTTATTGCATTAGCTTTATTGGACGGTCTATGAAGAAAGTTCAATGTGCCAAAGTACTATTTGGTTTATAAGATTATATATACAAGATTTCTTTGAAGATTTTTTTGTTTGCCCTGATCTAACAAAGTTGTCCAAATGACAGAATCGCGTTCAGTTACATATATTTGCTGTGCCCAGATTTTGGTTTCCAAATACCATTTCCCCCTAATAGCAACCAGTGCTCCTTGGAGAAATGACTCATCCTGGGTCTGACACAAGTAAAGTATGAGAGGAGCCTAGAACCTCTGTCAAAGCAGAGATCCAGCAAGCTATTAAGACTACTGGGTTGTTTCAAAGGAGACAAGAACCAACTTGAAGTGGCTCCTACTGGCCAAAGATGAAATAATTTGAGCATCAAAAAGAGTCATGGTGTAAAGGGGATCAATATATGCCACCCCAAAATATGCCACTTTAACATAAGAATTATTTTGAGCTGAAGGCAATTGAGAAACAGCAAATACAGAAACAGCTCTTTGCTCTCCTTCATCAGTCTAAAGGGAAGACAGAAGTTTCCCTTTGTGAAGGTGTTCCTTTCTCTAATATCAGGAAGGAAAAAACAACATTTATCACTGGAGTTGGATATGGTACCAAGAGGAGACTGCACAAACAAGCCTCTCTAAAATGACCCTTATGGGGCTTCCCTGGTGGCGCAATGGTTAAGAATCCACCTGCCAATGCAGGGGACACAGGTTCGAGCCCTGGTCCAGGAAGATCCCACATGCCACAGAGCAACTAAGCCCATGCGCCACAACTATTGAGCCTGTGCTCTAGAGCCCACGAGCCACAACTACTGAAGCCCGTGCTCCTAGAGCCCGTGCTCTGCAACAAGAGAAGCCACCGCAATGAGAAGCCTGCGCACCACAACAAAGAGTAGCCCCCACTCGCTGCAACTAGAGAAAGCCCGTGTGTAGCAATGAAGACCCAATGCAGCCAAAAATAAAATAAATTTTTAAAAAATAAAAAAATTTTTTTAAAATTTTAAAAAAATAAATAAAATGACCCTTATCTTCCATTAATTTTTCTCATATATTTAACTTTCCACAATTTAGCACCCCTAGCAAGCCAAACCCCTTTTCCTTTGTCTTGTCACTTCCCCACAAATGTATTGCCCTTTGTTAAAACAATTATAAGTGTAGAGGTCTACTTTCTTCTTTGCATCTTCACTACCTTTTCTTTGAGGTTCCCATGGGCATACATTATAAACATATTCTTCCATTAATCTGTCTTTGATCTGTTTAATTCACAGTGCTCAGGGACTGAACATAAGAGGGTAGAAGGAAAAGTTTCTCCTCCCATACAACTGTAATGGATTGAAACATACCAATTATGTTAAAAACTCAGAACAATCCAACATTACACTAAAAATAATAAACAGTAAACATTGGTCACTTCTGGAGGAAACTAGGGAGCCAACTCATTATTCTGAAAACTGGTAAACAAAAAAAATGATCAGGCTTCCCTGGTGGTGCAGTGGTTGAGAGTCTGCCTGCCGATGCAGGAGACATGGGTTCGTGCCCCGGTCCGGGAAGATCCCACATGCCGCGGAGCGGCTGGGCCCGTAAGCCATGGCCGCTGAGCCTGCGCGTCCGGAGCCTGTGCTCCGCAACGGGAGAGGCCACAACAGTGAGAGGCCCGCGTACCGCAAAAAAAAAAAAAAAAAAAATATCAAACGTTCATTCTACTCTTCTTGTTCAATCTTTTTTTCAGAACAGCCAAATAGCTGATGAGGGCAATAAACACACAAGGAATCAGAGAATTAGAAAATCACCATTTGACAGCTCTTAATGATCATTAGTTGTTGCTAAAATCTTTAGGTGAAAGATCAATAAGAAACCAAGCTGACAACACCTAAGGCCACTGAACAACATTAACATCACCAAAAAGAAAGGCCATCACACAGTAGTGACCTTCTGAGGTGAGGAGGTGGGAAGGAGACAGCCCTACCTAAGATGTATCCTAGCTGCAAATATTGAACCCGAATCTAATCAAGCCTCCATATTAAAATGAACAAGTGTACCAGCCTTCCAGGCCACAATGTTACTTCCAGACTTATTTTCCCCTTTCAAGTCATCCTACATACCACTGCCTCATGAACGTTCCAAAAAAAAAAAAAAACAATTACAATTATCCTGTTACTCAAGTGACTTACTTTCATCTATAGCATCAAGCTAAACTTCTCTGCTTCCCTCTGAGGCCTTCAAAATCTGTCCCATCGTTCCTTGCCTACTGCAAAACATTTCCCACCAGCCCCTAACTTTCCTGCTTCATGGTTTCCTGGCCCTGCCACCTTCATCCTTGAGTCAGCCTTTTGCTAGAGCTTCTTCCACCCCCAGAGAGGAATCCTCTCCTTCCTCCTGACTATCTGAATCCCACCAGTTTCCAATATTTCCTCTACAGTAGCTTCCCCAGACCTCAATCATATTTCCCAGGTGCCAGAAGCTCAGAGTGCTTTAAGTAAATTCAACCTCTTCCATGTTCATTTGACAAAATGAAATACAAAGGAACTCAAGTGGCAGCTCTGAGCTACTTAGAAAAACAGATCAAAACCCTCGTGTACCAGCTCCCAGGTCAATGCGCCCTTCACTCCACACACAAGGGTCCTGCCTACGCTCCATATTACTCAAGGGCTGTATATTTCGCTGTGCTCTCCAAAGCCGTGGCCTCCAAAGTAGGGAAAGCCTACCCCAGGGATGCCCAATGGTATATAGTGAAAATATATAGCACTCCTATTCAATTATATTCTTCATGTCATCCTTTAAAATTTTCTAGTTCTATATGTGTTTTAATGTACATCATATATTAGTATCGTAGGGGATGAATATAAGTTATAAATACATGCAATGCCTATACAGAGGTGTATGCTTTTGTATATATAAAATGTTTTTAACTGATATGGTTGTATCACACACACACACACACACACACACACACACACACACACACAATTAGTAGCATCTGCACTAGGCTGCCGAGCCAACTCCTGAGCATCAGTAGCCCTAAAATAAATATCTAGTGCTTATAGCTAACCAAGAAACTGTGGGGCCATTTTGAAGGAGGTCTCCCTCCTCAACTCCCTCCCCTGCTCTTTGAAATGTCAATTTTTTAAAGCCCTTCAGTAAACCCCATGGCTTCAGGCAGTTTCAATCTGTTCAAATTCCTAAGGACACTTAAAGGCAAGAGAAGTCTTTCTTGAGGATTGTAGAGAGGATAAGTAGGAGAGAAAGCTAAAGATCATGACCCTGCTTACTAGAGCACCTGGGCAATATTTTCCTATGAGTTCAATAATAGTGAGTTTATTTTGGTAACTTTCTGGAGATAAATCAAGTTCTAATTGAAAAGCAAGCATTTGTATATTGGAAGAAAGGAAAGACAAGTGCTAGGAGAAGCCACACGGCAACGTTACGCCCGACGAAAGCTAAAACCAAAATTCAAATATTTGCACAGCTCTGGATATAGAATTCAAATCACACATTTATAATCTCTTACTAGGTCAAGAAATTACAACATAAAACCTTTGCAATAAAGGGTTCAAACAAGGTTTGCTCATTCTGGAAACAGAGATGAAAGAAAACTGACTGCCCAAATGAAAATAATTTTTATTTCTGTTCTGTATGGAAGTATATTTTACTCACAACAACTTAGCAAGGAGGTCTTTCTAAAAAGAAAAAGAAAAAGTTATAGCAAAACTCAATTCGTTGATTTGCTGATCGCTACTGCCTTCAAGTTTTAGTCCCTCATGATATTGACTGTAAATCATGTCCTACTTTCCATGGGACAGTCTCTTTAGGAAAAATATTGTGTACTTCTTCAATGTTTTGGCCACCTAGAGAATTCACAGAATAAGATTTGTCTCAAACTTCAGCAAGAATTTTCAAAAGTTTATCTATTTTCTTCCCATAAAACTTAAGACACTGACCCCAAAAAAGATGATTTGTAAATTGCTAAGTACTTCATTAAGTACTTCTCGAGACAAAATTTCTGATTCCAAAATTAACCAAAGACAATGAGTTGCATTCAGTAATTTATTCCTTGGATCTAGTCATTCTCTTCCGTCAATACAGTAAAATGCGTTGGAAGTAGAATTAATTATATTTATAAAGCACTATTCAGAAAAGTGCTGCTGGATAACTACTGATGTTCACACAGCTGTTGACTGCACCCCCGATCCACCACCATCTCCTGTACAAGAAATTATTCGTTCTCTCTGGCTTCCTTCCTGTAGTCAGAAACCTGTCGAATGATGACATAATCAAGTATGCAGCAGCCTTTGCTCATCTAGAATTACAATACATGGGCAGTTCATTCCCAGAGGCTCAGTCCGTCCTGCCTGTGACCTCACAAACAGCTGCGAGGTGAGTGAGGGACAAGGACAGCCAAAGTACCGCCCCCAAGGGAAGGCGAGTCATACTCCTTTCTGTGAGACACTTGGATTTCAAGGCCAAAAGGAAAGAACTGAACACAGGTTAACATGTGGTAATAATTGTCAGTCACTGCCTGTAGAAAGTTCCTGGGACGACTTGAATACAGTTAATTTTGTCCTCTCAAGATTGAAATTAAACAATCTTCAAGTCTAGAAATATGTTTAAGACAAAAATCAATCCTGTATTTTACTGGTGAGTCAAATCTCTAAGATTCTAAAAACCTAGGTAAAATTGTGAAAAATCCATCAATTATTAAGACATTTGTCTCTGTCAGAGAAGCATGCACCAGGGACAGATGCAAAGAGACCACCAGTATTGGTAGCAACTTTGAAGGCAACTGCACAGTTAAGTGTCTCTGTGCAGAATGAAGGGGTGGGAGGGGATTTGGAGGAACTACACTAATCAAGGAAAAATGTTACTTGCCTTCCTGAGCTGTGAAACAAGAAATTGTATTTGGCTGATGAAACCCACATGAGGTAGAGGTGAAGATTGCTTTCATTTTTACAAATATGTGACTCCTCACTGGCCAGTTAACTCAGCTGTTTGGGGCTTTAGTATTTAACAAGGCTCAAGGATTCAAAACCCACATGGCCCAGCCAAGCAATAAACATCACAACGAGAAAGCTTTCTTTTCAAACCAAGGACTGATCTACTATCCCCAAACAGTCTCCTTCTAAAAGTATGATCCTTCATGCCAAAGACTATGATTAATTTAGGGTAAACTGCTAAGCAGGATTGGAAGAGTGAAGCATTCTGCGTGACCTTGGGCAAGTCACTTAACCTCTATGAGTCTTAGCATCTGCCTATGAAAATTGCAGTTTATAATACTACTGACCATTGCAGGGCTGTTGCAAAGATTAAAGGAGTTACTACATGGAAAACTCTTAGAAGAATATGAGGAATGGTATATATGCTCAATAAATGTTACCTATAACTAATATGATTAGTTTCCTTGTAAAATATTAATGTTGGGTCAGTGGAATTGCCTTCTTTTGTGAAGACAAGAATCAAGGGACCTGACATTAGAAACTGAGGAAGAAATGGTTAAGAGCAAGAACTAAAATGATAGTTAAGCAATGGGATTCAATGAGTCAAAGTCAAAAATGTCCTTGAAGAAGCTTATGTAAGGGCACACTGTGAAAAGCAAAGAAATCAGGAAGAGAAGCCACGTTGAAGACTCACTTGATCAATATTAAGGAGCTGAGTGGGATTTGGAATCTCCATTTAGATGTGTGGGCATTTCTTGAGGCAGAGAGGCGGGAGTAAGAATGCAGCCATGTAGGTGGAGCTCTTTTCCTGGAGGACAAGGATTACCCTTGCAGGAAGAGGCATTTTGCTGCAACCCCAGACGAAAACAGTTTCCGTTTGTGTGATACTGAGGTTGTAAGTGGAAGGACACAATCCATTAGCCTGAAGAAAAAAAGATCTGCCTGAAAACCTAAATGTGCACCAAGCGGGCTGGCCCTGGCCTCACACCCCTTCCCGCTCCGTCGGTGCTGAGGTGTTGCGTGGGGCGGGGGTGTTGGCGTAGTTGCTGAATCAGTCCAGTGGGATCAGAAGCTAAGTAAACTTCCTCCTCAACAATAAAGACCTGCTAAACAAAGGATTATCCCCAAGTGGGGAAAAAAAGGATGTCTTTGCTGTCACTCATCGGTCCCTTCAGGGAACAACCTCGTGAAAGCCAGTCTCAGCCCCTTACAAATAGAGCAGCTTTCCCAAATCTGATTATGAGCCCTTTGGGCTTTGAAAATTATGGCAGCTTATGAAAACTAACCACAGAGCCCTCTGTGGGTGTGGAGTAGGGCCCTGAGGGAGCGTCCTGAGCAGGGAATAAATTCTAGCCCGGGCCCTCCAGGTCTAGTTGCCAAAGAAAAATACAGAGCCTTCCATCAACACGGAGCCTTTTGCAGCTTTGGCTGAAAAGACAAACAATAAATTCTTTCTGTTGTTTTGTTTTGCTTTGTTTTACTCATGTCAATATATGTGGTTAATATAAGGTCTCTCTTAAAATTACAAAGGTTGCAAACATGATATAAAATAGTACAAATGAAGGACAATTGACACATCTCCCTTCAGAACATCGTCATAAAGAAAATGAGAAGTGCATGATTTTTATTATTATCATTCCTGAATTATCCCAGAGAGCCAGAGGCTAGGGATCAGCATCAGGTAGGGCTGATGCTAATGGCTGCACCGTGCCTCCCCTGCAGTGACAGACCTTGCTAATCAATCATGGTACTGTTTCTACTAAACAAAACAGTCCAGGCATTCATCCATCCATCAGAGGTGGCATGGAAGTGGAGACCAAGTTGGGAAGATATCTAGGAATCTCTCAATGAATTCTGAACAAAAATATTTATAAGAGGGTAGTTAAGATGGAGCACCACAGTGCTGAAAAAAGAACACTAGATTAGGACAATGGCCATCAATCTGCAGTGTGCATCAGAGTCCCCTGGGGGACAAACATCTGCCTTGGATAATAACCTCACTACAACCTCACAAGGGACCCTGAGTTGGAACAACCCAGCTAAGCTGCTCCCAGATTCCTGTCCCACAGAAACTATGAGATGATAAATGTTTGTCCTTCTAAGCCTCTAAATTTCTGGGTAATTTGTTATGCAGCTATAGATAACTATTACATACATTGGTTAGACTAATAGTGGCCCTTTGCAACAAGGTAGCCTCTCCACCTTAGAGCACATGGAAGTATTTTGGATGATAGGAATGTATGTCCTTTCAGGTCACAAATAATCATGTGTCAGGTGTTGTGGAAGAGATGAATTAAAGTCCTTGTTTTCAGTGTGCTCAGTCACCAGACATGGAAAACCCCATTTCATCAGGGAAAAAATACTGAAGATCTAGCAAACCTTTCTTGTAGTATGACACTACCTGTATAAATATGCATGTGTACATAAAACGTGAAATATTTTCTGAGTAGAAAGTGCTTAGGGACACATCTGGCAATCACCAAATAACAATCACCTAAACCTTACGAGCAACCGTCTTGTTAAGAAAAATTCCCCTTCTTTTCACCCGCAGTGGAATTTCCCTTCTGCCTTCAGAATGCATTTTCCCAAGCTCTACTGCCGGAATCACATCAACCATTTGAAGGCCGCACAATGACTGGCTATGAGAATTCTCCCAGTGTTGTAAAGTACATACACCAACATGTTAACGCTGATTATGATCATTGCTGGGTGTTTGAATTACTGGTAATTTAATCTTCATTGTGATTGCCTTTTTCAAGTTTTCTGCAATAAATATGTATTAATTTGGAAAGGACACAGAACAAAACAAATGCAAATTCTTGCTAAAAGTTACTTCATATCCACCAATTAACAAATATGTGCTGTTTCTTTCAACATTTCAGAATCTGTTTCTACTGGGTTCCCAATTCATCAGCACAATGTACTAAACTTTAGCCAATGTGGCCCAAACCTTTCTCACAGATAAGAGAAACCCTATGACTGGTTCATGTCCTAGAAGGAAAAATGTAAAAGCTTATTACCTGATTGAAAAATTTCCTTTATTTTCAGGTCTTTCTAGGACTGATGTCTATGTCTTGTTTCTAAGGGTCAGACCTGGAAATAGAAGGTGGGTTTGCCATGGAGCCTCACCTCTCATAGCTTGCCTGGTTCTGACTCCTACCTGCATGGTAAAAGCGAGGTTCCAGGCAACCCAGAGAATGCAGTGTGCCCTGAGCCTGGTCTCCAACTTTTATTTCCGGTCTTACCTTGGCTGTTGTACTCTAATCCCAGCTTGATCAAAAGCAAGGAACACTTTAAGTCTTCTCTTGACTGGTCAATTTTCTCTTGAGCCCATTTCTCCGCCTGAATCTTCTTGTCCCTTCCCATTACCAGCCTCATCAGCTGAAACCTGGATTATCTCAGGAACCTCCTCACTGTCCTCATGGCCCTTACTCTCCTTCCTTCCAATCCACCCAGCAGAACATCCAGGACTGAAAACCCCATCACATCACTTATTCAAATCTCTCCGGTGTGTTCATGTTGCAACAACCTGAAGTCTGAAACACAACATAACATTCAACAGCTACAGACTCTATCGCTTCCCAACAGGTACCTCTTTCTGAACATTTCTCCACAGCTCACCCACAGTTCCATCTAATCCACACATGTTTATTGAGTACCTGCTATCCCAGGTGCTATATTTAGTGTAGGGGAATAGACACAGAAAGGTTACAGGCCAGTAAGGGAGACAAACAATTGGTAGATAATTAAGTAGAGTGGACTAAGAACTCTTATTGGCGTGGGGGGGGCGGTGACCCTCAAGTAGCACCATGGAGAAAAACATAATCCAGACTGAAGAAGAGGGTGGGTGGTCTTGGAAGGATTTTCAGAGGAGGTGATGCTTGAGCTAGAATTAGAAGTAAAGTGGAAGCGACATGGCTAAAGAAGTGGATGGGGGCTTTCCAGGCAGAGGGAACAGCAAAGGCAGTCTTGGAGGCCTGAGGAACTATTCAATCCAGGAGGAACTTATGAGATATTTGGGTGTGCTAAGCCAGGGCCAGGGAAGGGAGAAGCTCACTCTGCCAGTGCAAAATGGTAATAATAGACTGAACCTGGGCTTTGAGGCATAACAGCGCTCAGATCACAGACTAACCAAGTTACTTAGCCTATTAGAACCTCAGTTTCCCCATCTCTAAAATGGGGTGAAAATCCCAACAATGTAGTGTTGTTTTGAAGATTATAAAACAAAATGTACATATGTCACTAAGCTGAGTGCCTGTCCCATATGGAACTTTGAAAAAACTGCATGCTTCTATTCTCCTTCCATTCTTTTTTTGTGTGTGTGTGGTACGCGGGCCTCTCACTGTTGTGGCCTCTCCCATTGTGGAGCACAGGCTCCGGACGCGCAGGCTCAGTGGCCATGGCTCACGGGCCCAGCCGCTCCGCGGCATGTGGGATCTTCCCAGACCGGGGCACGAACCCGTGTCCCCTGCATCGGCAGGCGGATTCTCAACCACTGAGCCACCAGGGAAGCCTCTCCTTCCATTCTTTAATAAAAACAATAGCAAACTATTATGTAGCATTTGCTCTGCACCAGGCACTTTACTAGCATTTTTTTACTCATTGAATCTTAAGCACAACTGTGTGAGATGGTACTGTTTTCATATTCAATTTAACAGCTGAGGAAGCTAAAGTACAGAGAGGTAAAGTAACATCCCAAGGTCACACAGAATGAATGGCAGAGTCTGAATTGGATTCAGGCTGTCTGGCTCCAGAGTTTGCACTGTTAACCACTATACTTAAAGTGGCCTGAGACAATCCTGGCTGATGCCTAGTTTTCAAGAGTAATTAATAATAGGTCCCCTTTTCATTCTCAAAATTTCTCCGTTTTGGACAGTCAATTAGACCATCACCTAACTGCCCTGGGAACCTCCTCAAGTCCCCATTGCTTAGCCCAGGGTTTCTCCAAGATACACATTGTCACTGACCCTCGGCCTGCGGGCAATAACTGGGATTAATCTTTTAGGAGGAGGGCCCTGCCTCTCACAGAGGCCTACAGGGAGCCTTCTGATTACAATGCTAATGATTTGGGGTGTGGTGCTAATTCTCCTGAAGCTGAGGTCAGTGAAGGTGGGGAAGCTGCCAGGTCTAAAGACAGATCATCAGCTCTGGGCTGAGTCTGACATCCCCTGGTCAGAGCCAGGTGGTGGCTGTGTGTCTCCCTTTCATTGGGAAGAACACCCTCTAAGCAAGCATCCTGCAGGTCCTTCCCGTGAGTTGAGTCCACATAGCTTTACCGTGTGTAAAAAGACTCTGGTGCCTTTTTCTGAACATCTTCAAAATAGACACAGCCCCTCCCCTCCTGGAGCTCACAGAGCTTAGAAACCAGTGAGAGAGCAAGACACTAATCATTACAGGAGTAAATGTATTGGGTTGACCAAAAAGTTCGTTCAGGTGTTCGTAACATCTTACCAAAAACCTGAGCGAACTTTTTGGCCAACCCAATATGAATATATTTTTTAATGTGCAGTATTAAGAAGAGACAGGCTGGGCTTCCCTGGTGGCGCAGTGGTTGAGAATCCGCCTGCCGATGCAGGGGACGCGGGTTCGTGCCCCGGTCCGGGAGGATCCCACATGCCGTGGAGCGGCTGGGCCCGTGAGCCATGGCCGCTGAGCCTGCGCGTCCGGAGCCTGCGCTCCGCAACGGGAGAGGCCACAACAGTGAGAGGCCCGCGTACCACAAAAAAAAAAGAAGAGACAGGCTGCTGGAAGAGTATTAAGCAGGGTTATCTGACCCCGTGTAGAGGGGGGTCTTAGAAGACTAGTTATATTTGCCCCCAGCTATTTTATAAGCAAGCTCCTGTAGGCACAGCCTCCTCTCATTTATCTTTGCCTCCCCTACAGCCTCAGCCCCGGGGCATATAGTAGCCCCTCAATAAATGTCAAATGCAATAAAGAAGTTACCACACCAATTCGGTTCAAGTTTTTACTCCCACCAGAGTTAATAAAAAGCTCTGGTTACATGCTTCTAAAGGCAGGGCCTGTAATGTTTGCTTTTCCTCATTTTCAAGGCAGAAGTTCTAGAGTTCCAAACATTTCAGAAAAGGCTCAAGGGAGAAAGTTTGTGTAGCTAATGATCCAGCTTGGGATGGTTTATCTCAAAGTGGGGGAGTTTTTGCTGCCTTTACCCTGTCAGCAGGGAACTGGCTCTGAAGATGTGGGAGATTACAGGAGCTTTCAAGACAAAGGAACATAAATCAAAAAGAATGAAAAGAAAACAAGATCCTTGATCCTCCTCCTGTTAATGTTCTTTTAAAAGTATTTTGTAAGAGAGTAGTGTCAGGGAGGGAAAACAAAGTTTATAAAAGGGAATTAAGCCAGAAGGTAAATGGCTGAAGGCAATGTAGAGGGGGGGGTCTGCCCCAGCACCCCCTACCCCCCAACACACCCGTTTTTACCTTTCTCTGACAACCTTTCACAACCCAAAATGATGAACGAACAACTGGAGAAAGGTGTCAAAGAGATAAGCCATTTTCTCCCTCTCTTGTTAACAATACTATTTGGTTCAGAAACTCTGAGCTGTAGATCTTCTTTATGATGCAATGGTTGGGCTCCACTTAATAAATCAAGATCAGAGTGCAGTTTGAACAGAGAGACATTCTACTCTGAAGGAACCAAAGTAGATCTGATTTGGATTTGAATATTCACTCTTCAGCAAAGTTGTCCAAGTGCTATGGAAGCCCCAGACCCTCTATAAATCAAGAAGCAAGCCAGATCCCTTTACCAGAACCCCAAGTAGAAACAATCGCACTCTAGGGCCTCCTTGGGTTTCTAGAAGGACTTCTCCAAGAGGCATTAGCAGGACCTCAGACAGAAACATTAATTCCTACCCCAGGATCTGCCATGGTTAGGCTACTGCCACCCAGTGAAACTTCTCCTCAGGAATTAGAGTTGCCATATAAAATTCAGGATGTCTAGTTAATTTTGAATTTCAGATCATTTTTTAGTATAAGTAAGACCAAAATATCACATATTTGGGTGTCCTGTACTTTTATTTGCTAAATCTGGTAACCCTTCCAGTTATCAAACTCAATAGATCCTAAATATGTAGGGTTGTTAGGCAAGAAAACAGGATGGCCAGTTAAATTTGAATTTCAGATAGTGAATCATTTTTCAGTATTAAGTGTGTCCCACATTGCATATTTAGGACACACATATAATGAAAAAGTGATTTCGGGCTTCCCTGGTGGCGCGGTGGTTGAGAGCCCGCCTGCCAATGCAGGGGACACGGGTTCGTGCCCCGGTCCGGGAAGATCCCACATGCCACGGAGTGGCTGGGCCCGTGAGCCATGGATGCTGAGCCTGTGTGTCTGGAGCCTGTGCTCCACAATGGGAGAGGCCACAACAGTGAGAGGCCCGCGTACCGCAAAAAAAAAAAAAAAAAAAAAAAAAAAGTGATTTGTTGTCTATCTGAAATTCAAATTTAACTGGCCATCCTGTATTTTCATTTGCTACATCTGACCACCCTACTCACATGTCTTGTTCCCTCCAACAATTTCGTGGACATGGACGTAAAGCTGAGATGAAAATGAGGACATTCTGGGCTGGGAGGAAGAGTAGGAAAACAGCAAGTTGTTGATGAGTATGTGGAGAGACAGAGTGGGTCAGAGTCACACAGTTGTCCTTTAGTAAGCTTTCCTTTCCTTAGCTTTCCTAAGTCTTCAAAGTTAGGGCTTAGAGATATTCCTATTATTTTTGTGTTGTTTGAAATTCCTATATCTGAATTATTTCACCTTTTCTATGTCTAATGTTGTTTATTCTCTTTCTCTCTCTTTCTTTCATGTGTGTGCATGTGGGCTTCAGTAGTTGTGGCACGCAGGCTCAGTAGTTGTGGCTTGTGGGCTCTAGAGTGCAGGCTCAATAGTTGTAGCACATGGGCTTAGTTGCTCCGCGGCATGTAGGATCTTCCCGGACCAGGCCTTGAACCCGTGTCCCCTGCATTGGCAGGCAGGTTCATAACCACTGTGCCACCAGGGAAGCCATTGTTTGTTTTTCTAATCTGAGAATGTTCTCTTATGGTGGTACTTTTACTCTCTTGCTTCAGAATTTGGGGGTATGAACTCACTTGCAGCAGAAGCAGTTGCTCAGGTGTGTCCTCCGTGCCCCAGCTTATGGAAGTCCCTCTCAGTGATTCTGAGTTTACTTTGCTGAGCCCACAGTCCTTACCTGTCCAGGGCCTCAGTTTAGTTTCTGTGTTACCAAGGAAGCAATTCACCTGCACGCTGCCCCCAATGTGGCCTTGAGGTTCTGGTGTGTCACAGGCACTCTGTGTCTACCACCAAACTAAGGTCACATGGGTACTGCCAGTTAACAGGCCTGGGTTAACACTTTGTACAATATTAGAGAAAAGCAGGCTGGGTAGGAGGCTCTAAGTTGGGGTGGGGTGGGTTAATGACAGGACCTTCCTCCTAGGATTTGTATGACGATGAGATGAAGAGTCCTGGCACACAGTGAATGATCAATAAATGTTAGATATTATTATGGTTATTATTGTACTGTTGTTATGGTTAATAATAAAAAGATTAACAAGGCACGAAAATTGGCACACAGGCTATACATAATAAATGTTAGCTCTTATTAAACAGTTTCTGATCACTTCAAATAACAAGGATGTGTCTATCAGACTTGTTAACTTATTCTATGACTACATGTATCCACTATGTACAAAGCACTGGGCTAAAAGCCCATAGTGATTGTGTGTGGCTTTTGTGAGGACACCCTGATAAAGATGAAGATTGCACCATACTACCATGGGGTGCACGTGAGTGTATGTGCGTGTGCGTGTGCGTGTGTGTAAGTAGACAGGGGCGACACATCATTAGTAGAAGCATGATGGTGACAACTACGACAACACCTAAGTTATTGTTGCTATTTTTCAACTACGACAACACCTAAGTTATTGTTGCTATTTTTAGGCAGAAGAGAGAAGTCCCAAGAACATAAATTAATATAAATCATAAATGAGGAGGGACATCTCTTCTGAGAAAACAGAAGAACAGAAGTGGTGGTTAAAGGCACCAGATGAGTCTTGAGGGTAAATGAAGAAACATGTCAAATGGCCTCAATTTCTCAGAATAGGAGACAGTCTCACCCTCTATATGTATCAACTGGAAGCTTATGGAAGATGCCAATTAGAAAGATGCCAATTTAATTCAAAGCCAATTAGGAGCCTAGTGTTTATCCGGGTGCTTTAGTGAGTGCTTGTTTGCCTGTTTGGGTGGTTTTATTCTTGATTATTGAGTTTTTTCCATTCTCTGTTTCATATTCTGTAAGCATGTATAGCTAAAATGGGTCTTTTCTCTTTAGTCTACCCTCCAACATGGAACGCACATGGAAACACCAGCAAAGATTCAAATATATTTTCCAAAATCATTACACTCTTAACTCTGTTAAAAAGTTAGAAGACAGTATCATGGGGGCTGATCACATATTTCCAGTATTTCTCAAGATGTGTTTAGAAAGGATAACTCTGATCATTCAAGATAGTGCTTTGGGGGCTTCCCTGTGGTCCAGTGGTTAAGACTGCGCTTCTACTATAGCAGGCGCGGGTTTGATCCCTGGTCAGTGAAGATCCTGCATGCCACGGGGTAAGGCCAAAATTTTTTTTTTAATTTTTTAAATAAAGAAAATAAAGAGTGCTGGCTGATAGAAACACAATATGGCTCACATATGTAATTCTAAATTTCTAGTAGTCACATCAAAAAAAAAAAGTAAAAAGAAGCAGGTGAAACTAATACTGATATTTTACTTTAACTCAATATATCCAAAATATTATCATTTCATATTTAATTAATATAAAATTATGATTGAAATATTTTATAATTTTTCCTCATCCTAAAGCTTCAAAATCTGGTATGTCTCAATTTAGGTGTTAAATTTTCATCAGAAATACTTTATCTATATTTAGATTTCATGAAATTTACAATTGAAAAAGTAGATTTTGTGCCAAACTTGTTCTAAACCTATTTAAAACCTCCTCAATAACTGAAGCATTTTAAAATTTAACTTAAGTAAATTAAATAGAATTTAAAATCCAGTGTTCAGGTACACTAGCCACATTTCAAGTGATCAGTATTTGCTAGCACAGATCAAAAGTATAGTTACAAATTTCCAACCCCCAGGTTTCAGCTCTTAAAAGTAGCAGAATCCATTTCTAGTTTAGTGCCATGTTTCTTTTTTTGTTTTGTTTTGTTTATTGAAGTATAGTTGATTTACAATGTTTCAGGTGTACAGCAAACTGGTTCAGTTATACATATATATATATATTATTTTTCAGGTTATTTTCCATTATAGGTTATCACAAGATACTGAATATAGTTTCCTGTGCTACATAGAGGCCCTTGTTGTTTATTTTATATATAGCAGTGTATATCTGTTAATCCCAAATTCCTAATTTATCCCTCCCCTTCCCTTTCCCTTTGGTAACCATTAGTTTATTTTCTATGTCTGTGAGTCTATTTCTGTTTTGTAAATAAGTTCATTTGTATCTCTTTTTTTTTTTTGGCCACAGCACAGCAGGTGGGATCTTGGTTCCCCCACCAGGGATCAAAACAGGCCCTTGGCAGTGAGAGCACAGAGTCCTACCCACTGGACCACCAGGGAAGTCTCATATCACATGTTTTAGATTCCAAATATAAGTGATATCATATAATATTTGGCATTCTCTGACTTACTTCACTTAGTACGATAAACTCTAGGTCCATTCATGTTGCTGCAAAAGGCATTATTTCATTCCTTTTTATGACTGAGTAATAGTCCATAGTGTGTGTGTGTGTGTGTGTGTGTGTGTGTGTGTGTATACACACACACACACACACACACATATACATACATTCATACCACATCTTCTTTATCCACTCATCTGTCAAAGGACATTTAGGTTGCTTCCATGTCTTGGCTATCCATGTCTTGGCTATTGTAAAGAGTACCATATTTCTTGTTCTTTCAGTCTCCTTGAGTGCCACCCAACCTACTCCATCTGCAATAAGATTTGCCCAGCCTTCCGGGAGATAAAAACTGAAAATAAAAACCAACTTTTTCCAAAGAACAAAGAAAGTTCATCATCTGAGCTCTACTGACATTTTCACAATGATTACACTCAGGTCTGTAAATACTATAGAAGTACCGTAAAAACCCCATCTGCACATAATTTGGGAGTGTTTTTGCACCTAGTTTTTCATATTTCCTCTTGAGAATCCCAGAACATTGGTACATGGTAAGTATTCAACAAATGCACGTTAGATGAACAAATAAATGACCATTCAAGTGCTAGTTTTCAGTTAATTATTTTCATGGAAAACCTGAAGGTGATCATTTAAGGAACACTTCTCGGTCCTATTCTTTGGGCAATGCCTTTGCCCAAGAGTGTTTCATCCAGAAGTGCTTGAAGATAGCAAGAGAAAGATAGAGGAGGAGGAGGAGGATGCTGAGGTGGGGGAGCCCCCAGATGCACAAGCAGAATTTTAGCTCCCACCCTCTCCTCCCCTCGTGTAGTAGTGGAACTGGACTGGCACAGCCAGGAAACAGGCCAAAGGTTTGTTCCATTATAGCAGGAATATTTCAAGACAGAAGGGCCAGCCTACACTAGAGACCAAAGCTGCCCCTGTGGGAACTGCTGAGAGCACCTCAAGGTGGTTGGGAAGGACTTATAAATAAATATATAGGAAAAAATGTGGATTGTGCAAACTCAAATGATCTCAACAAGGAAGAGATGGGGAAAGCTCCATTAAAAAAAAAAATGCAAAACACTTAGGAATTGAACAAAGAATTACCAGATTAAGTCCACTTTGAGATGGTCATGTGCAAAGATGGAGAAGAAGATTCATGGGTGGTGCCCGCCTTTAGGAGTGATGTCAGCGGAGCAAAAGCCCAAAACAAGGTTAGGATTGAGGGAAACAAATGCTCATTATAAAAAGGATACTGTATTACTTTCCTATTGTCTCTGTAACAAATTGCCACAAACTTCATGGCTTAAAATAACAGGAATTTATTATATTATAGTTCTGGAGGTCAGAAGTACAAAATCAGTTTCACTGGACCAAAATCGAGGTGTCAGTGGGCCTGCATTCCTTCTGGCAGCTCTAGGGGATGTTCTACTTCTCTGCTTTTTCCAGCTTCTAGATGCTTCCTGCATTCCTTGGCTTGTGGCCCATCATAGCTCCATCCTCTGCTTCCATGGTCACTTCTCCTCTCTGGTCCTCTTACAAGAACACCTGTGATTACATTTGACCACCCAGATAAGCCAAGATAACTTCCCCATCTTAAGATCCCCAACTTAATCACATCTGTGGGGGGCTTCCCTGGAGGTCCAGTGGTTAAGACTTTGCCTTCCAATGCAGGGGGTGTGAGTTTGATCCCTGGTCAGGGAGCTAAGATCCCACATGCCTCGCGGCCAAAAAAACAAAACAGAAAACAGAAGCAATATTGTAACACATTAAGTAAAGACTTTTAAAAAATAGTCCACATCAAAAAAAATTTTTTTTAAATAATCACATCTGGGATTAGTACATGAACATCTTTGGGGACCATTATGCAGCCTACCACAAATAAACAACTATTTTCAGGGAAAAATAAATTTTTCTTGGAGGCAATGGCATAATGCTAAGTGATGGCCAAATGGAAATGAATCTCCTTAATTCCCTTATGGCTTCCAAGTTCTCTAACAGAGAGATTGACCCCTAAATTGATAACTTTGGGACTCACAATCCCCTCCCACAGCCGCTATAAGCTAATACATCACTGTTTCACCCAGGTCCCTATGGTTCACAGCATGTTCCTCTGTTATAACATTTAAACATTCAACAAATATTTACTGAGCACCTAATATGTAGAAGCAATAATCTAGTCATCCAGGATACATCAGTGAACAAAACAAAAGTTCTTACCTCAAAGAACTGCCAGGCTAGAGGAGAAAGCATACAATAAACAAAGAAAGAAGAAAATTACACGACATATTTGAAAGTGGTTAAGTGCTATAAAGAAAAATAAAGCAGAGGAGCCGGGTAGGGGTATCAGGTAAGTTAGCTGTAGTGCTAAATCAAGTGGCGAGGAAAGGCTTGGCTGAGAAGATGGCATTTGAGCAAAGACTTGAAGGATGGGAGGGAGGGAACCACACACTTTCTTGGATTCGCTTTAAAAAAGCAACAGCAAATAATGCAAAGGGCCCTTGGAGGAGCGGCCTGGGCGTTTGGAGTGGATGGAGGCTAGCTGCGCTACAGGAGAATAAACAAGGAAGCAGTTGCAGGGGACAGTTCCTAATGGGAGGGTCAGCTCGAGGAAGGCCTTGTCCCATCCAGGTGTATAGGACTGTGAGCTCCAGAGAGTGGGACACAGTCTCGTTCCCTTTGGTGTCCTGGCACCTTGCACCAGGTGAGCATGCATCGTTAGCACTTGAGAAATGCAGCTGGGGGGAAGAATCTCTGCTCGAGACATGGTTTTCTCTCTCCATCTTCACTGCACATTTCACCTTCCCTTTCGTCATCCAGGACAGACGCCTGGGATGCCTGTCACCACACTGTGCAGAAGCCACCCTTGAGGTCAAGAAGTAGGAGTTGCAGTCGCAGGGCCCAGAATCCTGTGCGCTCAGCTCACAGCCTCTGCCTCCCGCTCTGCTGCTTCCTCGCTCTCCGTGTCCCCGGCCAATGCCATCCCCCCTGAGCCCAAAGCCCTGGCAAAGCCCTGGTCCTTCCATCACCTGCGGGGTGCACTGGCTCAGCGGCAGTCTAGAGAGAACGGGGGAAAGTGGGGTGGGGAAGGGAAATGTAGAAGTCAGGGTGGGGAGGAGAGGTGAGAAACAGATGAAGCACTGGGAGGGGAGAGGACTTCAGGAGCCGTTTGTCCCAGGGCTGCTGAGTAACAAAGGGTTAACCGATTTGCATTACTGTATTTGTGTGTAGCCTCAGAAGCCTGGAGCTGCGCCTGGGTGGTCTGGTACAGTCTCAGGCAGCGACCTATTAGTGGCATCGCCTCGTGATTTATGCAGCTGTCAAGCTGCCTTCACCAGGACAAGTGAACTGCGGGCACCGGCCGGTAGCCGTGCTCCTTCCAAGAGGAGAAGTAAATGGGGGCCAAAGAGAAAGGAAAACAGCTCAAGGTGCCTCCCCTCATCCTCTGGGGCCTCTAATGACGAGTCCCCTCTATAGAAAAACATCCAGCTGCCCACAGGAGACCGGCTCACAGAGCCCCACTGTCTGCGACGGCCGGGCGGGCTTGGCAGGGAGCCACCACTGATGGACCAGGAGAGGCCAGGCCGACAGACAGACGGCCCCCACCCCGCTGGCCAGTGTGGCTAGGACACAGGGCCCGCTGTTTCAGGCTCCAGAGTGATGGTGACAATGCCACGGTGTGGACCGTCCTCTTACGGCCAGGGAAGCATCGTCACCCCGAGATGCCACCCACGGGGTCTGCCGCTGCTCTGGTACCCCAGCGGGCACAGCACCTCCTCACCACGCACGCAGCACAGGCGCTGGGAGCATGGGGAAGATACCAGACCTGCTAAGCATACCGCTCCTATGACCTCTCCTTCACCCGTGCCCCTCCCGGGTTGCTCTGTTAATAACCACCAGACCCCACCAACACCACACACACACACACACACATACACACCTACCCACACCTGCACACAGCCCTACACACACCTACATACACGCACACCCCTACACACCTATTACCCACAGAGGCTGTGGTCCCAGAGGAGAGGGCTATCTCTCTTATTCAGTGTTTGATTGACAGTGAAGTAGCCCAGGACATGTGCAAAACTTTAGAGGCCTGGGACTCTGTGTGTGTGTGTGTGTGTGTGTGTGTGTGTGTGTGTGTGCGTGCGTGTGCGCGCGCGCGCGCGCAAGAGAGAGAGAGAGAGAGAGAGAGGGCGCACAGCAGCAGGACTCCCCTTCTTAACACTGTCAGGAGGGACGTTTCTTTAACGGACTTCTTTTCTCTCGGCTGCCAACTGGCATGTGGGGCATTGTGTCCGTGGGACAGCAGTGGAAGGCAGGTGTTCCGTATTGGATTTGGTTTCCAGCCAGAACATTTCGGAGGTTGGGCCTGGGGCAGAGATGAACTCCTGATCGCGGCTGAAACAGAGGAAGAGCTGCGTACTTTCAGCCCGGGACCCAGGGACGCGGCGGGGACTGCTTCTTCCCTCCCTTCTCCTGGGACTCCTCTGCCCGCCCTTGACTGTCAGGACCGTGGCTCCACAATGCGGGTGCCCTGCGGAGGAGATTGCTTAGCTGGACTCACACAGACACAGGTGGCACTGGCAGCTGCATGTCCCCGGGTCTCTTGACTTGGCCATTTCACAGTCCTGTCAGCACAGAAGGGAAGGGACAATGGCATTTATAACAGGCTTCCTGTTTGTTCAGTTAGGAAGCTGCTAATGTCTCACTTCAAAATGGTGTCTGAAGGTAAATGTGCCAATTCGCCCTCCAAGACCCTGACCCCCCTCGTCCCTGCCCATTCAGCGGGAAGTTTAAAAGGTTGACAGTTTCGTTCAGGGCATGGCAGCACTTGTAGTCCCCACTGCCAGGGGCCTCTTGAGGACCCTTATGCCCTTCTGTTTTCCAGGGCACCATTCTTCTGCGCTGGTCTGGGTATAAAGGGAGCAGCTGCGTTGGAAACCGGGGCTGTACCAGGCTTGGCCAGCATTCCTCCTGTAATCCCCCTCTTGGCCCTCGCCCCCTACGCCCTCACGTCCAGTCATGACGGACAGCTCGTGGTTCCTTGAGCTTGCTTCCAATTTCAAATCTAAAACATGGACCTTCTAAAAATAAAAATAAATAAATAAAACATGGACCTTCTGTGCTGTCCCTAAAAGATGTGTGATCACCTCCCTCATAGGAACCCCTCCCCTACCCCATACCTTGTAAGGGCGCACATGACACAAGGACTCCTTTGGGAATTTGGTTTCTGGGCAGCTCCTCAGAGACCCTGGACAGAGAAAGCCACAAAGGGGTGGAAAGATCCTTTCCCTTTTCTGTTGCGCTTGAGAAAGAAGGCTGGTGACAGAAGCATAAACTGTTATTGTTTGTCAGGTGCTACCCCCGTACCCCACGACAGACTCTGTGGGGAGGCCATGCCTGGAAATAACAGTGGATGGGACGCAGAGTGATGTTTTTCTGTTAATACTTCACCTATAGGGCCTTCTCTAACAAACTTAACGAAAGGATTTTTTTCTTTCCGTGAAGTTGAGAGAGGGTATAACTTGACACGAGAGTCAGGCTTTCTTCTGCGGGAGCTGTGAAGTCAGTTTGCATCTCCTCTGTTCCTACACAGCTTCAGTCCTGCCGCGTCCCGTCCAGGTCATTGCGATGACTTCTAAAAATCCGCCCTTCCTGCTTCCACCATATTCACCTTCCTAAAATACGAGCCAGATGTCACTTCTCCTTCCTCTAAAATCTTCCCCAGCACTCCTTCTGCTTACATCCCAAACTTGAGAGTGGCATTCAAGGCTCTCAACAAGATGGATCTATCCAGTCTCTTTTTCTATCTCCACCCTGCAGAAGATACAGATGGTATGTGTCAATCTGGGTCTGCAAGAAGCAGACACCACAATAGGATTAAAAGTGCACAGATTTGATAAGGGTTAACACCTGTGGAAGGGGAAATGGGGAGGGAGCTGGAGAAGGCAGGAAGAACTTTCAGACTATCATGGCAGTTTGACCCCCAGTGAAGGAGGGAGGGAGGGGATATTGGGTAGAAGCATCTGGGACTGCCGTAGAGCCTGAGAAAGTTGCAACAAGGCCATTGGGGAGTGATGTCAGACCACATCCAGGGAGAGTCAGTCAAAAAAGGAGTTTCATGGCTCCCAGGAATGCACATGTTTTAGTATCCCTGCCTGACCCTGCCACTGGCTGAGAGCAGCGCATGAGAAATGCACATGGCCTTGATGAAACCCAATGTGGATTGGTTTGTGGATTTCAGAGAGGAGCTGGGGCCCTTGGTCAACTACACTCCTTGGAGTTGGAGGTCTGCAAGGGGTATTCCCATGGGCATTCCCATAACCACCACAAGATAAAAGTCAGCCAAGAGATGACCTAATTCCAAACATACACATATTAATTCCAAACATACACACATTAGCTTGTGCCTTCCTCCTTGCCTGCCATGCTTTTGCTCCCATCCCACCACCAAATGAAATTCTACTCATCCTTCAAGGCTCCACTCTAATGCCACCAACTCCAAAAAAAAAAAGCTTTATTTCCTACATGATGATCTTTTGCCCGCCCCTCTATTATAGCATCCCTTTGGATTAGAACTAGTTGTTTGCAAGTCTATCTTCTCTCTGTCCTTGAGGGAGGAGACTGTTTCATTTCTCTTTATACGAAGTAGTCTGGCACCACATATCACATTCATTCATTTATTTATTCAACAAAATGTATTAGTTGTTTATTATTATGTGCCAGCGCTATTCTAGGCCCTGTTACTCTGGCAATATACGAGACATGGAAGGAGCTTACTTTCCAGTCTTGGTGAGGGAACTAGAAGGATGACAATGTTGAGAGTCAGAGCAGTAAGCAATAGTTGATACCATACCTCCCAAGAGAGAAAGGACAAGTTCAGAGATGACTAGATACTGGTTTTTAAAATTATACAGAAACAATTTGTGAGATCTTGGTATGTTAAAATTGGGGAGTTAAAGCTGAGACCTCTACAAAAATTGGAATTCTCAAAAGGCTGCAACACAATGAAAGAATTAATGAACATCAATGGCCCCATGTGCCCAACAGAACTACCAGGAAGCCTGTATCTACAATGAATGGTTCTGGGTGGGCAAAAAATACTCTGTACCTGTGTCTTGCACTAGTTTAAAATTTTTACTTTAACTCTGCAGCATGGATTATGAAACCCCAAGCAAAAGTCAAGAAATTAACAAAGAAACATAAAACAAAAGCTCTTCTGAAAATAATTCTCCATTAAGAACTACAAAATGCTTGAGCAAACAATCTGTTATGAGTGAAAGTACCAGATACAACAGATGATTAAGTAATCAAGGGCTTCAGATAATAGAAAAACAATGTAATATAAACAATAAAGTAAGTATGTTTAAAGGATAAAAGGATAAAAAATTAGAAATATAAGACTTCATTATAAAATTTCATGAGTATAAAATTTCACGAAATTTTAGACTTCATGAAAAATGAACAGCTATATTTGAAAAAGAACCAAATGAAACTTCTACAAATGGAAACTATTTTCATTAAAATTTAAAATTGAATAGGAAGATCAAACAACAGATTACACAAGATAGATTTTTAAAAATTATCAAATACAGCACAGAGAATTAATGATAGAAAATGTGAAACAGAGGTTAAGAAACACAGATGATATAATGGTATGGTCCAGCATATTTCTAGTTGGAGTAGAGGCGATATTCAAAGAAATAATGTCTGAAATTTTTCTCAAATAGATGAAAGACAAGAATCTTCAGATTTAACAAATATGAATCCTAAGCAGAATAAATAAATATAAACCTACACCTAGAAGAGCATATTGAAACTGTAAAACACATATGTTAAAGAGAAATTCTTTAAAACAACCAGAAAGAAAAGAGAGATCTCCTACAAAAGAAAAAATATTAACTAACATAACCAAATAACTATACTAAGATAGTGAAATATTGTGAAAATCTTGAGGAATAAAAATGTTCAACCTAAAATTCTATACTCAGATAAAATTCTATATTTTGTTATATAATCAAGAACACATAAATTAAGTACATTTCTGACAAATAAATCCTGACATAATTTATAGTTCACAGATCCTCACTGGACAAGATTTGAAAAGACATACTTCAATGAGAAGGAAAGTTAAACCAAAGGAAGGATATAAAGAGGTGAAGATAACAGAGGTGAAGATCACCTGACAAGTTGTTTAAATTTTAGGTAAATCTAAAAAAAGCTTGGGAGGGAGGAATATTCCCAAACTCCTTCTACGAGGCCACTATCACCCTGATACCAAAACCAGACAAAGATGTCACAAAGAAAGAAAACTACAGGCCAATATCACTGATGAACATAGATGCAAAAATCCTCAAAAAAAAAAAAATACTAGCAAACAGAATCCAACAGCACAATAAAAGGAGCATACACCATGATTAAGTGGGGTTTATCCCAGGAATGCAAGGATTCCCCAGTATATGCAGATCAATCAATGTGATACACCATATTAACAAATTGAAGGAGAAAAACCATATGATCATCTCAGTAGATGCAGAAAAAGCTTTTGACAAAATTCAACACCCATTTATAATAAAAACTCTCCAGAAAGTGGGCATGGAGAGAAACTACCTCAACATAATAAAAGCCATATATGACAATCTCACAGCCAACATCATTCTCAATGGTGAAAAACTGAAACTATTTCATCTAAGATCAGGAATAAGACAAGGGTGCCCACTCTCACCACTATTATTCAGCATAGTTTTGGAAGTTTTAGCCACATCAATCAGAGACAAAAAAGAAACAAAAGGAATCCAAATCGGAAAAGAAGAAGTAAAACTGTCACTGTTTGCAGATGACATGATACTATACATAGAGAATCCTAAAGATGGCACCAGAAAACTACTAAAGGTAATCAATGAATTTGGTAAAGTAGCAGGATACAAAATTAATGCCCAGAAATCTCTTGCATTCCTACACACTAATGGCAAAAAATCTGAAAGAGAAATTAAGGAAACACTCCCATTTACCACTGCAACAAAAAGAATAAAATACCTAGGAATAAACCTCCCTAAGAGGACAAAAGACCTATATGCAGAAAACTATAAGACATTGATGAAAGAAATCAAATAGAATATAAACAGATGGAGAGATATAACATATTCTTGGATTGGAAGAATCAACATTGTGAACATGACTATACTACCAAAAGAAATCTACAGATTCAATGCAATCCCTATCAAACTACCAATGGCATTCTTCACAGAACTAGAACAAAAAATTTTACAATTTGTATGGAAACACAAGAGACTCTGAATAGCCAAAGCAATCTTGAGAAAGAAAAACAGGGCTGGAGGAATCCAGCTCCCTGACTTCAGACTATACTACAAAGCTACAGTAATCAAGACAATATGGTACTGGCACAAAAACAGAAATATAGACCATGGAACAGAATAGAAAGCCCAGAGATAAACCTATGCACATATGGTCACCTTATCTCTGACAAAAGAGATAAGAATATACAATGGAGAAAAGACAGTTTCTTCAACAAGTGGTGCTGGGAAAACTGGACAGCTATATGTGAAAGAATGAAATTAGAACACTCCCTAACAACATACACAAAAATTAATTCAAAATGGATTAAAGACCTACATGTAAGACCAGACACTATAAAACCCTTAGAGGAAAACATAAGCAGAACACTCTATGACATAAATCACAGCAAGATCCTTTTTTACCCACCTCGTAGAGTAATGGAAATAAAAACTAAAATAAACAAATGGGACCTAATGAAACTTAAAAGGTTTTGCACAGCAAAGGAAACTATAAACAAGACAAAAAGACAATCCTCAGAATGGGAGAAAATATTTGCAAATGAAGAAAGTGACAAAGGATTAATCTCCAAAATATACAAGCAGCTCATACAGCTCAATATCAAAAAAACAAAAATCCAATCCAAAAATGGGCAGAAGACCTAAATAGATATTTCTCCAAAGAAGATATACAGATGGCCAACAAACACATGAAAGGATGCTCAACATCATTAATCATTAGAGAAATACAAATCAAAACTACAATGAGGTATCACCTCACATCAGTCAGAATGGCCATCATAAAAAAATCTACAAACAATAAATGCTGGAGATGGTGTGGAGAAAAGGGAACCCTCTTGCACTGTTGGTGGGAATGTAAATTGTTATAGCCACTATGGAGAACAGTATGGAGGTTCCTTAAAAAACTAAACATAGAACTACCACATGACCCAGCAATCCCACTAGTGGGCATATACCATAATTCAAAAATACACATGTACCACAACGTTCATTGCAGCACTATTTACAATCGCCAGGTCACGGAAGCAACCTAAGTGTCCATAGACAGATGAATGGATAAAGAAGATGTGGCACATATATACAATGGAATATTATTTAGCCATTAAAAGAAATGAAACTGAGTTATTTGCAGTGAGGTGGATGGACCTGGAGTCTGTCATGCAGAGTGAAGCAAGTCAGAAAGAGAAAAACAATTACCATATGCTAACATATATATATGGAGTCTAAAAAGAAAAAAAAATTTCTGATGAACCTAGTGGCAGGACAGGCATAAAAACACAGACATAGAGAATGGACTTCTCTATGGGGGCGGGAGGAGAAGGGGAAGCTGGGACAAAGTGAGAGAGTAGCACTGATATATACACACTACCAAGTGTAAAATAGATAGCTAGTGGGAAGCAACAGCATAGCACAGGGAGACCAGCTTGGTGCTTTGTGACCACCTAGAGGGGTGGGAAAGGGAGGGTGGGAGGGAGATGCAAGAGGGAGGGGATATGGGGATATATGCATACGTATAGCTGATTCACTTTATTATACAGCAGAAACTAACACAAAAATGTAAAGCAATTACACTCCAATAAAGATGTTAAAAATACTTAAATAAATAAACATCAGCTGTAAAATTAATAATAATTATTATAAACAATTTAGGCTAGTTTAACCCCAAATGTATTTAAGGTACTTGATAAAAATAACATGTGAACCATGGGAAGTTGTCAGGGTTAAAGTCTTCTTTATACTGTTTAAGAGAGTGATAGACACTATAGATCCTGTCAAGATCTTGTTAGATCTTGTTAGGTCAAAGATGCATATTAAAAATCTAAGGGTACTAAATACAGTGTGATATCCTGGATTGAATCTTGGAACAGAAAAAGGACATTAGTGGATAAACTGGTAAAATGTAGAGTTTAGTTAATAGCAATGCATCTGTGTTGTTTTGTTTTGTTTTAATTTTAACAAATATGCCATTGTATATAAGATGTTAACATTAGGGGAAACTGGGTGAGAGGTGTAAAGAACTCTCTATACGTATAACTTTTCTGTTAATCTAAAATTATTCCAGAATAAAATTTTTGTTAAAAATACAAACAAATGTTTTTAACATAAAGATAACCACTGAAGACTACAACAGGAGTGTATGACATCCAAATCAGTTGAGGGTAAAGAAAAATATTTTAAAAAACTTGATACATCAAAACAGAAGGCAGGAAGGAACAAAAATTAAAAGCAAAGAAAAACATCATAAACAGAAAGCAAAAAAAATGAGTTAGTAGAAATAAGTTCAAATATAAGATTGGAGACTTGAAAAAGATAAAAGCAGAAATTAATAAATTACAAAACTAAAAAGAAGATAATTAATAGTGTGAAGATCTAGGTCTTTAATCAAAAAAGAGAGAGAGAATGAGAAAGGGAAAGGAAGGAGGGGAGGAAGGAAAGAAGGGAGGAAGAAAGAAAAAGTAAGTAGATAAATCATTAAGTAAAATAATTTTTTTAAAGGAGAAAAACAAACAGGTAAAATTAGATACAGATACAGAAGAAACTTGAAAAACATGAGGGCGTCTACTTGGCTCTATGTAAATCAACTGTCTATGAAGACCTTGGTGATAGAATTTTCTCTTTGTCCTCCAGATCTTTGTCTTCCCACTCCTCCCTGCTGTTGTGCCAGAAGATTGACCTTCATGGACCACATCAACCCCTCTGCCTTCCAGCCACTTTTAGGTTCAGTCCATGGGAAGGAATGAGAGGAGACTTTATTCCCCAGCTCCCTTCCTCCACCAAAGGGCATACATAGCTCCTTTCCTACAGCTATTCACCTCGGTGCCCGTAACAGCTTCCTCTCTCCTTTCCCTGGTGGATCACACCTTTCCATGTTCACTTCCCTTAACTCTGCTTGTGATTTCCTAAATCATCTTTTAATTAAACTTTCTTTAGTTGACCCTTTTGGGGTTCCCTGTGGGAATCTTGCCTAGATGATACAGATGACTTTCAAATAAGTATAAATGACCAAGAATGAACACAGAAAACATGTAGAAAATGTACACTGGCCACAAACATAACAGAAATTGAGAAAATTATCAAAGAATGACCCCTCCCCCTCATTCATCTGCCCTAAAAGTATGTAAGCTATATGGGGGCCAGAATGGAGACAAGGAGGAGAAGGGGTTGTTACCATGTCTTAGTTTTATTGAAATAGAAGGTATTATGTATTATTGGCAACCTAGATGTGAAGGAATAGTGAGTGAGCAAAGCAAATATATGACAAGATGGGGAATCTATCCCTCTTCGCTTGTCATATATTATATAGTAAAACTCTTGATTTCCTTTTACGTTAAAGGAAGAATGGTTTTGCTAAAACAACACTGGAGCAAATTCCAGGCCCCAGGTTCACACTGATTTGATCTCTGATGTAAAACCCAGAGCACAATTTCTCCTTTTATTTTTTAATTGAAGTATAGCTGATTTACAATGTCTGTTAGCTTCAGGTGTACAGCACAGTGACTCAGTTATAAATATGTATATATATATATTGATTCTTTTCCAGATGATTATTTTGTCTTATAGGTTATTACAAAATATTGAGTATAGGTCCTTGTGCTATACAGTAGGTCCTTCTTGGTTTCCCTTAGTAAGCTGTTGTGTTGATATGATTTAGTAGAGTCCAACAGGAAACATTTCCCAAAGGGTCTTCCATAGAGCACTGGTTCCATGAATTTTTCATGAAGAAATGTCCCATGGTTGTGGTAGATGCCTGGGAGCTCTGCCCAGATCCCCTATTCAGAGCTGAATCTCAGTACCCCTCTCTGAGAATTGCCCTCAGCTGTAGAGAACTGCTTCAATGAGGGGGTAACCAGCAACCACTGATGGCTATTTTAGAAACATAAAGACTGGACCCTGTTGCCACAATTCAGGACTATCTGTAGGTGCCATCCCAGCTCCAGAATTCATGGTGGCATCCACTAAGGATTCAGGTGCAGCCGTTTGGCAGCTCAGCTTCTCCCTCGGCCCAGTCCTGCCTTCCTCACTTCCATACAGGTATGACTCCTGAGAACATACACTGATAAATATTCTGAGTGAAATTCTCCATCTCAGTGTCTGTTTTCAGGGAATCCAACCTAAGACAATGAACAAAACGTGTCTGGAAAGCCAATTGTACCCACTACCACCAATAATCTGCAATGCTTCACAGTGTGTATTAAAATATCAACATCTCTGAGATATCCTACTACAAAGACTTTAAACTTGTTTGACATACATTTGTTTGCCCAGAGAATCTTTTTTTAATGCACATTAACATGGAACATATTTTGGAGATATTGGTTCAAAGATCAGAAGAGTTTGTAAGCTATGGAGTGATCTGTGTCTAAGAGATGGTTTTTGTTTTTAGTTTTAGCAAAGGCAAATTGAAAAACTAAGAGACTGATCAGGACACCCTCAGGTATTGGAAAGATCCTGGGAGCCAATTTAATCCAACTCTGTATGTCCTGGCTGTGTGGCTTTGGTCTAATGAGTCCTTTATATCTATTTTATAGGGTTACTGTAAGATGAAGAGATATGCAAAGGAATAGTGGTAAGGTATATACCAATTATATTTATAAAGACTTAGAGATAATGTAAATAAAGTAATCAATACATATTACAATTTAGAATGTTCATAGTAATTCTTCTTTATCACCTCTGTCATTTGCTTTTATTCTCTGTTCTTTCCTTTTCCTGAGTGATTAAACTAGGTATGATGAAAATGACATAGAAAATTGACAAGATCATAAATGAGAAAAAAACAGGAGACAGATCCTCTGGAAATTTCACTGTCACCATGATCATTGCACATATATATAGAAAGGCTATGAGGCATCGATTCATTTGGATCCACCAAGGAGAGGCTAGAGCCTGGGTCCTCAATCTATGTTTCCATGGTTACACTCTTACAACTGAATGAAAATATGTTGACAATTTGGGAGATCGGAGGTTTGTTGCAAATTGATCCTTTTATCACGTTGACATAGTGAATGAGTGAGTGAATGAATGAATGACACAGGACATCAGTAAAAGGCCTGCAGAGAACAAATATCATCCAAGGCACCCTAGCCATGGTTTCTAAACTAGGAAAGATAACCACCTGCAGGCTACTGGTTTGCTTTTGGTACAGGACAGAAACTAAGGAATTCTAATGATCATTCCTCTTCATTCTTGTTTTTTTTTTATTTTTTCACATCATTTTGCCATTTCTGGAAAAGTCTAATATTTCCAGCCATGCCCAGATTTGATTGGGCAGTTGCACATGAAAATATAAAACACACAGAGGCACCTCTATATAGAGTTAGTGTTGGATTCTCCCATTCTCTTACATCTTTTTTTTTTTTTCCAGTTTAAGCTCTTAGGGTGATTTCAGCCCTCACTAGACTCTTCACCAAAAGTAGGAACAGTCACATATGTGGTGAAGCCCACAGCAGCCACTATCAGCTGGTGCGCAGTTCGGCGGAAGGGACTGTGCTGTCCTTGCTCCTCCCCACAGGTGCCGCATCAGAGGCTGGCCTCCATCACTCACCCAGCAGAGTGCAGCATCCGCTCTTTTGATCCCATCTGGAGCGACCTATGGAGCAGTGTGGAATCTCTCTCATGTAAGGTCAAGGATCTTAAAGATCTCATGAAACCAGGACAAAGAGGACATGCATAATGCAGCTCCAAGGGATGGAGCTCAAAACTCTCCTCCATGAGGTCAGTGAACTTTCCTAATAAATCCAAATGAAACCTCATAAAAGAATTTCCTTCTGTGACTCCAAAGTAGCATCACCACACATAAATCTAGTAAGCTCCCCTTTTCAATCATGTCATATGATATAAAAGGAATATATTTTTTAAACCACCTCATGTCTCTCTAATATATTTACAGTCTGAGTTACTTTACCCAGTGGTATATGCAGTAATGAAATACTTAAGAGGAAGTATTGAAAAAGAAGACTTCTCCCATCTCTTGGGTGTTTCCCTCTGAAAAGCTGGTTTCCATCCGTGTCTAGAATGCTGCTCTTCCCCAGAGCCACCTCCTGTGTACAACCTTATGATGGGGACACAGACAGAGCCTAGATTTGGAAGTAATTTAACAGTTTAAACTATATTTGAAATGTTTTCCTGTTTGCCAGACCCTGGTTTTGATCCCTTTTCTCCTAATTATGCCAGTCTCCAAGTCAGAGAAGGATAAAAATGACTCCAGAAATGCATTATAGGTATTCAACAAAGGAGTCTTGTTTATTCATTTATTTTCATTTTAATGCTCTCACATTATTCTTTCCACATTTGGATCTGCCCAGGAGGGATTCATATTTCACTAAGCAACATTCTTTCCTACTTTACTGTACTTCCCAATTTTTTCTTGCATTTTAAAAGGTGAGCTTTGCAAAAAGTGGGCTATAGAACTTATACCTTTTGAGTTCAATGCTACTTTAATAATTAAATGTAAATAACAGGGTAAAGAAATGCATACAATCTAGAAGGAGAAAGACGTGATGTAGCTAGAAGCATGTTTCTCCCATCTCCCCTCTCTTTCTGCTCAGCAGACACTATTTGTGTCTGTGTTGATTTTCCAAACCATAAGCTCCCAAAAGGAAGACTTCTCAGCCTTCTGGAGCCTGAATTCTATCTGTGACATGCACCTTCCTGCCACTCGAGCTGTGAGCTTTCCTACCCTCTAAGCATTGCTCAGGTTCAGTCCCCGGTTCAGCCCTTTGGCTCTGTAGCTCCAAAGAGAGAGCTGGGCAGGCCCCCTGGCCTTGGCAAGGACACCTGTCTGATTTCTCTTCTAGCATCCAGCATCCTGATCGCAGCCTCCACACAGAACTCCACCCTTCAGATTGTCAATGCCAATGGGATTAATAACCTCCTCGCTTTAAAGGTGGTAAAAGGGATGTTCCCCAATTAGGGAAATACCATAGGTTTTGGAGTTGGGCACACTTGGATTAGTCTTGGCTCTTACACTTATTAACTGTAATCCTGTACAAGTTACAAACTTCCTGGAACCTCAGTTGCCTCATCTGTGAGATGCATATCATAAAACCAATCCCTTTAGGGGATTACATGAAACAATATATGTCTCACCTATACTTCTGAGGGTCACGTTGTCTGGTACATATCAGATGTTCAACAACATATATTAATTTCCTACCCCCTTTCTGGAAGTCCCACCCTTTTTTCCATCAGCTACTTGATGAGCTAACTTCTAATTTGGACACTTTGTACTTTCTTTCACAATATCATCTCTGAACAAAACATATTCCCAATCTAACTTAATGACGTGTTTAAGGATTGGCATCACTAACCCCAATTCCCCTTCTTAGATATTGGCTACAACAAACATCACTTTCGTTTTTCTGGCCAACTTAGATGACAGGTTAATCAATCAGGCATTTATTGAGCCCGCGATCATGCCAGGCATTACGCTGGATGCTTGGGATGCAGAAATGCATCAAAGGCATTTTAATGAGAGAACCTCATTTTCTGGTATAACAGCAAGCCATCCTAATTCCTTTCCTCACTAAACGAATCACATCCATTTTCCTCAGTATGTCTTTTGGAGAAATGTAAAATTTTCAGAAAATTTGCAGCCATAAAAGAAAGGAATATACTATACAGAGCTGTTGTTTGGCGAGTGATGGGAGTAGATGGGGAGATACTGCAATGGATCCAACTTGCTTTTCATTCCCATTGACAAACTAAGTCTCTTGATGTGTTTAGGAAGGTAAAATATATCATGTGCAGCAGGACAAAAGTTATTACCATGGAAGTTTCTACGATTTTTTCTCACTTCCTCCTGTGGAACCAAAGAGGAGAGTGGGAGAGGTAGAGACAATAAAATGTCATTAGATTGATTTAAGGGATAAAAGCCAAAGAGAGCAGAGAAAGAAGCAAGATTCATTACATGGACTGCTCATGAAAGGATCCTGTTTTGTATATTAACTTCCAAGGAAAATGTGTACGAATTTAATATATCTTTATGTGAAATTGTACATTAAAGAACCTTAAGAAATCTAACCTAACACGTGCTGAGGTCTCCCAGCTTATGCTGAGCTGACAAAGGTATGAGAACCCTGGAAAACACCAACATTAAGGTTGAAAAAGGAATATTGTACTTTCTGGTATCATCTATGGTATAGAATGATAAGGAATGCACCTTATTTCTCATTTGTTTGAGGTTGTTCTGATACAAACCAACCTCTTTCCCATCCTACTAAAGCAAGCAAGAAGGAAGGAAGGAAGGAAGGAAGGAAGGAAGGAAGGAAGGAAGGAAGGAAGGAAGGAAGGAAGGAAGGAAGGAAGAAAGGAAGGAATAAAAGTTAGAAAGTGAATGCTGCCCATCATAAGATGGGCAGATCCCAGAGAGCTTCCTACATCAGACGCTTACCCTTCAATGTGACTTTTGAGTACCGACCGCTGGAGGTCCTGCTTGCTTTGTATTATCAAGAAATACAGTACCAGTGCCCTGTCATAATCATAGGGTTTCCCTGCTTTGTACTAAACTCTCAAAGTATTTCTGCCTTAGACTGTAGAGTTTAAAGATTCAGGGGAGCACAAATAATTTTCTAAAATTCTTCAAGGGACTCAACAGAGCCATTCTCTTTTCTTTCTTCTGCCCTACAAAAGTCCTCTGAGATTTTTCTGAACCCAGGGCCCTTGGAGATAGATTTTGACAAAAAAATGATGACCAAGGACGCTGGCAACCTAGGGAAGCACTACAGCTGGATGCAGAGATCATCCTAACCACAAAGGCCTTTCAGAGGGGACCTCTGGGTGTTTTCAAAATCCTTAACTGCAACCCTTTCTTGTAGTTTCCTTGGCTTTTACTCAAAAGACTGCATCAAACTTTGTTCTTCCTTGCTTATTTTTGGAAAAAAAAATACTAAAGACTACAGTCTCTAACAAGACTACAGACAATATAGACTAAAGACTATAGATTAAAACAAGAGGGGCTGTTTTTGCCCCACTGTAGACTCGGGGCAGATGTCCAGTCCTGTGTTGTCACTATGGTGTGTGTCTGGGCTGTGGGAAGCTCTTGGCTCTGCACCGCTAACACCGATGGTCAGCAAAACACACTTTTCTTCTCCCTACCTTTGATATGTTTTACAATATACATCAATATCCTCCATGGGTCTGCTGTTATTTCAATTCTTGTTGCTTTTTAGGTGGCTTATTCTCTCTTACACAGACCCTGTCATCTATTTACATTGCTATGGACTGAATGTTTGTGTTCCCCCAAAATTCATGTGTTGAAATCTAGCCGCCCCATCCCCTTGATGGTATTTGAAGGTGGGACATTTGGGAAGTGATTAGATCGTAAGGGTGGAGTCCTCCTGAATGGGATTAGTGCCCTTATAAGACATCCCAGAGACCTCCCCAGCTCCTTCTACCATGTGAGGACACAGTGAGAAGACAAACTTCTATGAACCAGGAAGTGGGACCTCACCAGACTCTGAATATGCTGGCACCTTTAGGACAGACTAAGGGTTGCATGGAGCAGGGGATCAACAGGCTTCCCCATTGGCAGGGCAACCTCCCTGATTCCAAGTCCCTAAGAAGCTGTGCTGTTGCCAGAAACATCATGAGATACAGGTAAGGACCCTAAAGAGGTTCTCCTCCCTCATTTTCAAGAGAAGTATTACATTCTCCTGGGCCTTATACTGTATCTATATTGCATCACTGGATGTTTACAACATCTGACAGTCAGCAAAATTGACTTTACTGTAAAGGAGGAAGGCTGTTTAAGGGAGGACTGATGCTTTAAAGTGGCCAGTTCATTAGTATTGGGTTGGCCCAATACTAATGTTCGTTTGGGCAATGAATGTTTCCACGTCTTACGGAAAAGCCCGAACAAACTTTTTGGCCAAACCAATAATTATTTGTTATCTTATGGTGACTCTCTATATAACCTCATAGCTCTAGAAACTTGAATAGAAAATACCTTGGTAATGAGGACCCCACCCAACCTAGAAAAGTGATTGATTGGTTGATAGGTATTTGTACGCAATGAAATGTCTCAATGCCCTTGACCCCTAGCAGCCACTGCCAACACTAAAAGGTACTCCTTTCAGGGAGAAATGTGTCTGGTGCCTCCCCTGGAATGTTGTAATGGTTCTGTTTATCATTATGATGGCTTATAATGAACAGAAACAACATGTTTCCCGGTAAGTCTTCCTCTTGCACAATTTTTAAAAATTATTTTTGGGAATTCAATACCAGGTAAACATGTTTTTCATCATTGAAAACTATTTCCTAATTCTACATTTTTCTAATTTTCACTGGGAGAGGCAGGGAAGGGGAAATCTTCGAAAAGAAAAAAATAACAATTTTTCTCATTTGTTTTCCCTGGACTTTCATGTCTTTCACCAAATTAAGGAGCCCTACTACTTTCTCTCTCCTCTCCTCCCCATTCTGTCTCCTCTACTCTTGGGTTCCAAAATTTCGAGATTGGCTTTGGGCCCCAATACCTTGGTCTCTGCTCCCAAACAGCCAAAGATCATCAGCACTTTCTCCTCTGGCTTTTGTTTCTCCACTGGAGCTTTTCAACAGACCATCTTTATAACATTTGATGGCAATAATAGGGGCCTTGATAACGCCCTGAAGAACAATTTTGCCTTTGTCATACACTCCATGTAAGTCCACCTTTGTGTAAGTCTGGTTGACTTATATGTTGCTCATCTGTTTTGTTAGGTTTGGAAAGTCCTCCCTTCTCAAATAGAAAACTATGTCTTATCAAAAGGAAGTAAATCTGAAGCTCTGGAAGTTCAAATTCAATTCTGTTAGAAATAGATACCTCCTGGTTATTTAAACAGAGGCTAAAATTGGGTGAATCACCTCAACTTTTCATACTGGGGACACTTGAAGCCATGAATGCACTGAGCCACAGAGCAGCTGTCAGATGAGCTGGGCTCTTTGTTAGTAGGCCAGACCCACATCCATGCCAGAGCTTTGTGGTCCTTCAGCAAAGGTCACCTACACAAACTCACACACACGCATGTGACAAGCACACTTGTGCTTCTGCACGTACACACAGAGTGAAGGCTGAGGGTTTCCAAAATTTTTAATTTGTCCTACGTTAGCCTAAAATTTTTAAAGTTCTCTTTGTATGACCATTTCGCAGACATTGACTGCTAATAAATGAATTGTCTCTTCATTCTAGGATAGGAATTCTACTTAAGTTATTCTGAACCTTAATATGATTATACACACACATATTTAGGTATTATTTAAAGCAAAACCAAATATTTACATAATAAATAATTACCTGCCAATGTAAAACAACGTATTTTTCCATTACTGGAAGTAACAGAGTGAATTTGCCTCTCGGACTTTTGCTGACCCACTGTACAAAGGATATTTTTTTTTTTTCCTGAACAAAAGCTTTTTCCATGTCCTTGCTCTTAAAGATAAAGCAGTTTGCAAACAGCTCTAGAGAGACGCAGCCCCTTGTTTCTGGGGTGCCAGTGCAGCGCCTCCCCCCGGAGTCACTAGGATCTTCCTTCCCCGTCTCTCCCTTGAAAGAATCAACTGCCAGTGGGCACGTGGACCAGGTTACTTGAGGAAGATGAAACAAGGCCGATAAATTGCATTGTTATCACTATTGTGCCCAGAGGCCCAAGCAACTAGGCACGTCTGCACATTGCAAAATAAATATAATCAGCAGCCCTTTGAGTCTGCAGCAGTGAGCTCAGCCAAACCCAGGCTGAGGGCCCGCACACGCTGTCAACCCTTAACTTCCCAGGGGTTAGCCAGCTCTCAGTTTATCCCACTGCGGGTGAGCCAAGCCCTCTTCTCCTTTCTCTTCCTCCATTGCCTGATCCTTTGCTTGACTCACACAGTGTGTTCCCGCCTTCCCAGAACGTGGAAAGGCCAGCAGAGGACCGAAACCACCCAGTCTCTCTGTCTCTACCTCCCCACCTCACTTAGCTCACGCTTGCATTTCTTCCTTTCCACAGTAATTATGCATCATTTTCCCCACAAGTATTATTTTGCATTGGTTCTCATTTTGCTTAGTCAATACCTAGTTTATATGAAACTAATGATCACAGATAGGAAAAGGTTTCATATGTGTTATCTCAATTGTCTACCAGCTGTTAACTGAATGCCCAACTGAGGTAGGTTAGAACACTACCTATTTTATGAATGTGCATTTTCCAGAGTGAGATTGAATGATTTCTTCAGGTTCATATAAAGAGAAAGTAGCAAAGCCAAGTCACAAACCCATGTCTGATTCCAGATCCAGTGCCCTTTTTATTATACAATGCACTACTTTATTTTTCAATGAAAGTGAAATTTACATTAACATAAAATTAACCATTTTAAAGTGTAAAATTCAGTGACCTTTAGTATATGCACAGTGTTGTGCAATCACCACTTTAGTCAAGTTCCAAAACATTTTCATCACTCCGAACCACTAGTGGCAACTGCTCATCTGTTTTCTGTCTCTCTGGATTACCTATGCTGGATATTTTGTACAAATAGTGTCATACAAAATGTGACCTTTTGCGTAGGGCTTATTTCACTTAGCATAATTTTTTGACCTTCACTCACATTGTAGAATGTATCAGTACTTCAGTCCTTTATAGGATTGAATAATATTCCATTGTATGTGTAAACCACAATTTGTTTATCCATTCTTCCATAGAAGGACACTGGGTTGTTTCCACCTTTTGGCTATTGTGAATAATGCTGCTAAGAACATGCATATACATGTATTTGTTTTCAATTTGTTTGGGTCTATACCTAGAGGTGGAATCCCTGGATTATACAATAATTCTATGTTTAACTTTTTAAGGAACCACCAAACTGTTTTCCCCAGTGGCTGAACCATTTTACATTCCCATCAGCAATGAATGAGGGTTCCAATTTCTCCACAACTTCTCCAACACTTGTTATTTTTCTTTCTTTAAGTTTTTTTGTTACAGCCATCCTAGTGGATGTGAAATGCTGTCATATAGTTTTGATGTGCTTTTCCCTAATGACTAATGATTTTGAGCATCTTTTCATGGGCTTGTTGGCCATTTGTATATCTTCTTTGAAGAACTGTCTGTTCAAGTCCTTTGCCCATTTTTTAGTTAATTTGTCATTTTCTTGTTGAGTTGTAGGAATTCTTAATATTCTAAATACTAGACCCTTATCAAATTTATGATTTGAAAACATTTTCCTTCATTCTCCAAGTTGTCTTCTAACTTTCTTGATAAGTCCTGTGATATGCAAAGGTTTTTAATTTTGAAAGAGTCCAATTATTCATTTTTTCTTTTGTTGCTCATGTTTTTGGTGTCATTTTACTTCTTTTTTACCTAAAGTACTTAGTCTAGCACTATACACCTAGTAGGAAGTCAACAAATGTTTGTCAAATGGTTTCCTATATCTATTTGGCTGAAGAGAATGGTCTCTAACATCCCCTCCAACTCAAACATTCTAGGACTCTAAGGCCATTTGAAATCATATTTTAGATTATATCATAATTTCCTTAAACCAACAGATTGTTTCTCATCAGACTCTTAGAAAAATCAAGAAGACATAAATCAGTTTGGGTATACATGGTTTTTGCATGTCTATATGGTATGTATGTGTTTACATGGTATGCATGTTTTTACATGTTTTACATGGTAAGCACATTTACATATATACATGGTTCTTACATGTTTGCATGATATACATATTTACATGTTTACACAGTATATATAATGTTACATATTTACACTGTGTACATGTTTACATAGTATATGGTACATGTGTTTTTACACAGTGTGAATAGTTTTACATAGTATAATGTTTTCCTTTCTAAGAAAGAAATGGCAAGTTGCTAGTCTTCTTCTCAGGAATCATCAATGTCTTTTTTGCTGTTCTTGGCTACTGGACAGCTCTGACCTCCTTTTGAAAATATAGACCTTTGGGTACACTTTTCTCAGGCATAAATCATGAGGGAGAGGGAGTAACCTGAACGTTTAATAGTGTTGTAATTGCTCTTGGACTGCTATACTACCTCTAGCTTATTGTTCCCAAAGAAATGATACCATTTCAATCTTTCTGGGTGATCTATGGCTACGCTTTGCAGACAGACAATTTATGTGGCTAATAAATCCAAGAGGAATTTCCCAGGTACGTGACAGAAAGGACTGGCAGCGTCTGTGTTGTCACTCATTACTCCGCGTCCTCTGGAGGGCAGACGGTGGAAGGCACCCCCAGCTAATAACAGCCAAGGGCAAGCCCCACCCTCCGCCGCTCCACTGCTTCCCATACTCTCCAGCTCCTCCTCAGAGTTTTACAAATGCCTCTCACACAGTTCTTACATAGACAATTGTTAAGCACGGCTTTGATCCAGTGGCTTCTAATCTACTGCCCAGTTTGGAATGTTCGCATTCACATCTGCCAGTTCTTTAAAAGTGATTTCTTAATTATGTGTGCAGACCAATTCAAATAATACACTGATCCATCTTGTGGGTGTGGGGCCGAAGAGGAGAAATACACATTGCATAACCAGCATACCCTCTGAAATAAGGAGGAAAGGATGACTCAGTGGGATCTGGGGAAAATAGGAGGAATAGTTGCAAAAGCATTTTATTTGAGTTATGCAAAGCCAGATATAAGGAAATAGCTCACAAAATCATAATTATTAATTCCTTAGGAAATAGAAGCCCTCAGAAAAATACTGGTTGTATTTCTTAGACCTGGACCAATTACATTGTAAGAACAACAGAGAGATTTCTCATCTAAAAAAAAAGGGAAACATACAAAACAAACATACAGACCAAAAAAACCCATTTATGCCTGTTTCCTCCCCTGTAAAATGGGTTAATGATAGTATCTATTGCATAGGCTTATTGAGGGAATTTAATAAGTGAATGTGTGTGACAATGATTAGCATGTTTATAACAATGATTAGCACATAGTAAGTACTTTGTAAATTTTGACTACTTTTTAAAAATGCCTTACCTTAGTGATATAATAGAGAGTCGAGAAAATGGAGACAAGAAGGTGGCTCTTTTGAACAGCAACTCTTCTTTCTTGTTCCTTTCTGTCCTTTCTTCTATACACATAACTTCTTTTTTGTTCCCTCTCTAGAAAGCTTTCACTTCTGTGTACGTGTGTGCATGTGTGTGTGTGCACCAGCTCATGTGAACACACATGCCATGGTAATGGGAGTAAGTAACGTGATTCTGACGTTGCATCTGATCAGAGTGGCCAGACACTAGAGATATTAGAATTTACAGGGAATTCAATCAGCAACAACTAGGAAAACTACTTCCTTAAAAATCAATCATATGTGCTGTATTTCAAACTACTCCACCATTGTCTCTAGCCTAGTACTTTCCACAAGGTTCTGACTTGTTCGTTGTGTCTCTCTCCATACCCATCCTTCCCCCAAACCCACTAGACTGAGACAGAGACCCTATCTTATACTTTCTGATTTCTCAAACCCACACAACTACACAAAGGTTGGGTAGATGAACAAATGGAATAAACAAGAAAGAACTGCTGCTGAAATAGCTTTCTGTTACTAAAGTGATAAGACAACTGCTGATCATAATCATTGGAGGAATCTCTTTATGCCTGGGAAGTACTTTTCCCTTGCTTTCTAAAGAATCAGACTCCCAAATTACCAAATTAGAAATGATTTAGCATTGGAGTATTGGAAAAATTACATATTTTTGGTGGAATAAAAGGGCCAGAATTGGCCCTAAAAGTTATCTAATCCAGTTAGCTCATTTTGTAAAAGGAGAAAATAAGGCCCAGAGAGATTAAGTGCTTTGCTTAAGGTCACACAGCTATTTATCCTCAGAGCTGGAAACTGAACCTGTAATATCACTACATATTTTACTAAACATCTTTCATCCCATCACAGGCTTTAATAAGCTTCCTTTATTTTTATAACTGCCCTTCCCAAGGTACAATCCTAATGTTTTTCCTCATCTGTAAAAATCTTCAAATAACCAACTTGGCAAATTACTAGCATTTACATTGTCCATTCAACTGAGAAAAATTGAATGGTAACTTACAAGTGGGAGAGTATGCTGGCTGCTCAATTATCCTTTTCTTAAGCAGAAATCATGAAACCTGCTTCAATTCCGATGAAGGAATGGGAGTATAAAAATCCAGGCATCCTTGTGAATTTAATGAAGTCAAAAAGAACAATGACAACAACAGTAACAAAAATCTAAGACTTCAAAAAGTGTCTGCCTCACTTTCAATCAGAGGAAAAATACCTTTTAGAGGTAAGGGTGCCAGACTGAACAAATAAAAATACAGGACAAGGACTTCCCTGGTGGTCCAGTGGTAAAGAATCCACCTTATATGCAGGGGACGTAGGTTTGATCCCTTGTCAGGGAACTAGGATCCCACATGCCGTGGGACAACTAAGCCCGCGTGCTACAACTACTGAGCTCGCACCCTCAACTAGAGAGCCTGCATGCTGCAAACTACAGAGCCCATGCACTCTGGAACCCGCGTGCCATGCCTACAGAGCCCATGCACCACAACTAGAGAAGAGAAAACCTGCACACCACAACTAGAGAGAAGCCTTTGTGCCGCAATGAAAGATGTATTTTAACTGGCAGCAATATCTGAGGGAAATGGGCATTTCAGCAACTGGGCTATGGCCCACTCTTCATTCCTCGTGCCTGGAGACATGTGACCCTACTGTGAGCGTTCCACGGAACAAACACATGGACTCAGGAATGAAAACCCTAGAATGATTAGGGAAGAATAGGATTCCTGCTTGTCAACCAGATCAGCTCTCCTATCCCAGGCAGCCAATGAGGTGCTGGCCAAATTCTTCCATCCATCCTCTTTTCCATTGTGAAAGTTTGCTGCATAAATTATGGGCATTCTTTACAGCATGGATGAGTTCTTGAATGGAGTACAAGTGAAATCACATTTCTAATTGGAAAGGGACATCTTTACTTACAGCAACACTTAAACTCTCTCTCACACTCAGGCACACACAAACACAGAAACAAATTCCACCCTCCCTTACCACAAAAGATCACTCTATAATTAAAATTGTATTGTATTTGCATCACAGTTTTTCTGAAACTGAGATAGATATATATATCTCAGTTTCATATATATATATATATACACATATATACATAAAATTAAGATATATATTTATATATCTTAATCACAGCCTGGCACAAAAGAGTATGAGTATTTTTAACTGTTTTCAGTGAAAAAATCTGCATTGCCTCCTCACAGCTCACTTCCACTGAACATTCCAACACCACCTGCTTCTGTTTAAAGCAAAGAGTTGCCCAATTTTTCCCCCAAAACTGGGTTCAATTTAATTATGGCTTTTGTTTTAACCCACACAACTTGGTGATTAAGGCAACAACAGAAACCAAAAGAAGCTGGCATCAAGTTTTGTTGCAAATAACTTGAGAAGTATCCTTATATATTCTTTGTCCCTGTAATACTGCCAACTGTGACATTAAAGACTCTCCAGGGAAAATATCCCTGTTAGGACCACTCATAGTTAATAGTGTGCCTTTCCTTTGGAAACTTGAAAGGATCCTCAAAGGTCTCTAGATACTTTAAATCAGAGCCTGGCTCTTCCTGATTACTTATGAATTACGTCAGAACCATCTAAAATTCCATGGCAAAGACACAGTAGAAATGCCCTTATGTGTGCAACTGGTTAATGCCCATGGATTATTCATGAAGCACCACCATTCCAAATTGATCTCAAGGAAACAACAGGACAAAGGACTCAGCAACCATCTTGACTAACTGGAAATCTGATCAGATGAGGTTAGTGTAGTCATCAGAACTAAGGCCCTCATCAGATCTGATTTCCGATGAGTTTCAGCTGAATCTGAGTGGAAAATACAAAGCAGCTGCTATTGCTGAGACTACAATGGTAGGGGCTAAGCTCCTTCCAGATCTACAAGTCTTGGGCAGTAAAGGACACTCAGTGACATTCCCTCAAAAATTCATGGATATGAGCTCTGCTACATGGCCCTTAATGGGTAGCCAGGTCATTTTTAGGAGGGCCAAAGACTGGAAACTAGGCGACATATAAACATCTGAGGATGGATCCCAACCCAACCTTGAGGGGCTTTCTCAATGGAAATGACAAGGCTAAGCGTCAAAGACAATACATGGTCTCTGGGTTGCTGTATCATTTCAAATCCAAGCTGGGTTTTAGTGTTCTCTTTTTGTAGAAGGAGACCAAGATACACAGAAAGGGTGACGGCTTTGTCAGAAGAAGATGTGGATGTGGCACATACTCCTGAGTCCAGAAAGCAGAATGCAGGGCTTTGGGTCAAAGCTCAAAAAATGACTCTCAAACCAGGGACCAATGTGGATGGAGACACTGAATGCTAACACAGACGTTAATGGTAGAAGCTGGGTGGAGAATTGTCTTGAAAGGCAGGAGAGAGAATAAGACAAAGAGCTAGAGAAGATAACAAGAGAGGGAGAAAGAGGGAGATCCCCAAAGCAAAGTGGGGAGTGGTGCAAAATCACACCGAGGTATTTCTAGTAGGTGTTACTGGCATGTGGATAGAGCGCCATGGACATAAAGATGCGCCCAGCAGGCCCCCTGCCATGAAGGACTGGGTCTCAGCCACTGGGCGTGCTGTTGGCTCAAAGGCTTTAACCATCAGCCTCTCCCAGGACTGTCTCAGCTGCAGAAGTTGTCTCATCCAAGTCACACCCCTCCTAGGGGCGGCCCATACCTAATCACTGATCCATCTCAGCCCAACTTGGGGCAACTCTGAAGGGCCATTCTAGCTTCAGAGCTCCCATGGAATCAGCTGAGACTGCCGTGTGCCTGCATTCTGCCCACCCCTGATCCTCTTCCCCTTCCCAAGGATACTCCTTAATAAACCTCCTGCACACCAAACTCCATCACAAATCTTCCTCCCCACCTTGATGCCATCTATATCTGGGATTTCCTTGACAACTTTCTAGGGAAACATTGCTAAATCTCCAGCTGAACCATGGATTATGCTTGGACAATTAATTTCTCATGCCTGAAAAATAATCCACAGGAAACTGGGATCATCAATTTGTTAAGGCATTTGACTCAACAACATATGTTTCTTGGATACAGGAATTATTAGCATTAGAACAGACTTATCAAATAAAAAGCAGCAGCATAGAGAGCTAGCATGGATAAATTTGGTAAAGGGGGAGCTCTGCTGGAGCTTTGTTTTTGTTTTCAGTTGTGTGAATCATTTTTGGCTATGGAGACCTGAGTTAATGGTGATCTTTCATAGATCCCTTTCATTAAAAGCCAGGATGAGGAATGCTGTTCTAATATTGTTCACCATAAATCACACTTTATCTCCACTCCGAGACGGCAGAGAAGGAGAGACCTATGTTCTAAGATAAGGACAGAGCCTTTTCCTCTTTACTCCCCTTTACAAAGCTGAATACTAACTTCAAGGTCACCCTGAGTTCTGGGAAGCTCAGCCCCTCATTTGTTTGGATCTCTCCTAGTACATTCTGGGCGGGGCTTCCTTGACCACTAACCTATGTGCATAGCCATGGAAGAGGCAAAGCTCCATCTCTGAGCTTGAACCTGCTCTCACCTATTAGCTATTGGCCAGAACATAGGCCCAGGAGCTTGATTTTGAAGGAACAGAGACCCCTGATTTTGAAGTCAGCAGACAGGCTGAGCATCCCTGAAACTAGAACAAATCTAGAATCCGAGGTGCTCCCTATCTTTAGACATTGAGGCCAATGTCATCGGAAAACTGAGAGGCTAGGAGCGACCAAGACTGGACACATGTTCTTGGAATATTCAGACATCTCTGGGCTCAGCCTAGTCACCACCTGTCACTTCTGCAAAGCAGCCCTCAGGACATGCTGTACTTTCAGCATTTTGTTTATGGAATCATGTTTCTTAGACGACTTTGCAACAAAGGTGGTCTTCTCAGCCAACACTCCCAGAAGGACCAGTGTCAACCGGAGATGATACAACCCAGCAGTTGTGCACAAGTCACAGCCCTCCCTGACAGGAGAGGGGGTGGATGGAGACCAGGAAACAAGGCCATGGAAACCAGAGGCATAGCAGGAAATGTTAGATCAAATTTCTTTTCCACTGCAGCTGGAATGACGGTGTCCTCTGAACATCCCAGGGCCGGGCACAGTTAAGCAAGGGCTGTGGAGCCAGAGTGACAAAGGAGACTGCCTACCAGGAAGGAATGAGATGGGCTATGGCACAGACACTGGGATGTCAGACACCGATTCTGGAGGCTCTCTGGAAGGAGGTCCTTCTGATTATTAAAAGCTTTTTCTCTCTGCTTCTCAACTTTCAGAAATGTAAGGATTACCAAGAGTGCTTTAAAAAGCTGATCATAGATCCTGCTCCTAGAGTTTCTGATTTGATGAGTATGGAATGAGAGCCAGGAACCTAGTTTATTGATTTAATTATTTTTAAAGCGAATCATAGGTGATTCAGATGCATGGACCACAATTTGAAAACCAGAGCTCAGATCTACAGGGAGAAGTTTCCTTCTGTGGTTTTGCCATATGCTTCCCTGCCAGCAAGCTAGTCTGGATTATTCTGCATAAAGGTCAATCATAAATTCCTAAAACATTGATAAGATTTGAACAAACATAATCATTTTAAGGGGAGTAGGATGGGAAGTAATGAATCTTAAACCCTGAGTACATGTTAGAAACTGTGTTGGCAGCTTAACCTACTATTAGTTTATTTCCTTCTTACAAGACCCCCGAGTAAAAAAACATCTCAGTTTTATAAATGGAGAAACTGAGGCTTGGAGAAGTTAAGCAGTAATTTGCCAAGGATCACCAAGCTAAGGTAACAGAGTAAGGATTTAAACCCACATATAACTAGCTCTGAAAGCAAATATGCCTGAATAGAAGAATCATCCAGGATATTTGTTTAAAATCCGATTCTCAGTCCACTCTCCTGGAGATTCTGATTCAGCATCTTTGTGGTAGAGCTCTGGAATCTGTATCTTTGGCAATTAACCCTAGGTGACTCTTACCTTTTGAGTTAGGAAAAGACTACTACCCATAGCAACCCCTAATAAAGTGCACACATTTGTGGATTCTTCCAGTGGGATTAGGAGGCTCAAAAGATCCAAGTTTTTGCCCTTTGCCTTCAGGGCAAAAGTGTTGCTTTTGAAAACACCTGACAATTTTCTTCAAAACTTGTCTTGAAAAATAAATGTGTGTTGCTATTCAGATGTTTTCCTTCCCTACATTGTTTCTTTTCTTAGAGAAAAACACTGGATTGGGATGAAGGAATTTCCAAAGCTATGTAATAACATATGAGGGTGGGCAACATTTTTCACATGACTCCCAGTAATAAAAATACAACAGATCATTGAAAAAATAACCACAGAATTAGAGCAACCACTGTGTTCCATACAGAGGTTAATTAACTTGGTTGGAGGATCAAATTTCCACACTCCAATATCCCAATAGTCTCTGGTGTCCGCAAACTTTAAGGTGCACCAGAATCACGTGGTGTGGGGACGCTGCTAGGTAGGTGCTCAGGCACCACCCCCTAGAGATTCTAATATAGTTGGTTCATGGTGAGGCTCAAGAATCTACATTTTGAAAGAGTACCTGGAGTTATTTTAATACAAATACCTACAAACCACAATTCAAGAAACTGTCTTAGTATATCAGGACCATCTTGAGTTGTTTTTGGAAGTAGGTAGAGAATGGATGGAAGGATGAGTGGATAGGTAATAGGTGAATAGGCAACAGAATATCAACCAACACATGTTACCAAGTCCGAGCTCATACTGCTTGCTGAACGACAGGCCAATAAATCAAGAGATGAGTTATTGGTGCAAGGAATAGCAACTTTATACAGAAAGCTGGCTGTCCAAAAAAATGGTATTCTAGTGTCCCAAAGAACCACCTTACCCAAGTGAGAATTCAGGCTTCTTTTATACTAACAGGGGAGAGGGTGTGGTTGGTTGTTGCAGACTTCTTGGTGTCAGAATCCTTTGTTCTTGCAGCTGTCCACATAACATAGGTCAGGTCAGGGTGTTCCTGTAAACCTCCAACAATTTATTCTCTGTTCTTCAACATTTTATCTCTACATGAATGGAAAAGTGTTATACCTTTAAAGGTCAGAGCCTTGAGAATGGGCTATCCTGTATATTTCAGGCTATAGGCAACATTCTTAACTTGTAGCAAAAGCAATAGAATACAAAAGTTAAAGAAAAAGAAACAGTCCCAATATGGAGTCAGATTTGTTCTTCCCTATTACACCCAAACAGACCATATGATTTAGTGGAAACTTTGCCTTATTTTCATTACTTATGAGTAATCCTACTGATCATTATAAATAATTTAACAGTGTTGAATATACAAGAGCTATTACTGCATGCAACCAAATTTTTTAAGTGTTCTACACCATTAGACCACAGTGTCTCTCACACCTCTGACTAAAGCAAGAGTACTCCAAGGAACTGCCGTGAGGTAGTTAACTGAAGCAAATCCTGTTTTGCTATCACTGTTCATGACAAAATTGGGCTGTTCTCTGAGAGGAATGATGGTATCCTTGGAATATAATAAAATAGAAGTGGATAATACAATAAACTTTTAACAATTTGAAACTTCTGGCATTTGGACCAAACAAGAATATTAAACGATTTAATAGGAACTCTGTTTTGTGTTGTTACATACTGAAAATGAAAGTACAGTCATTTTTCAAAATAAAATGTGTGATAGACTAGGCATCACAAATCAAATGGGGAGTGGCGTATCTAATAAATTTTGTAACAATTGCTTAGCAATTTAGTGGGAGGAGACCAATTTGGCTTATTTTCTCAAACTATATATCAAAATAAATTCTAGATAGATAAGTGTTTAAAACTAGAGAAAAAGCGAATGTAAAAGTCAGAAAGCAAAGTAAAAATATATGACAGATAATGGTTTAATAATGTTAAAAATATTATGTTAACTCTATAAAAAATTCAAACACCAAAAGTCTACAAAAAACAATAAAATATTGTCCCATACTCTCATTTCCTGCTGGTAGGAGTGTAACTGGTATGGCATTTCTGGAAGCCAATCTGTTAATATGTGTCAAATGCATTATAAATATGATTAATGTTCAATCCAGCCATTCATCCTCTTGGGGTTCATCCAAAAGTAAATAGACAGGTCTGCAAAATTGTATAAATAATAACATAAGAATGTTCATCACAACATGGTTTTTAACAGTTAAAAATATTAGAAAGATCCAAATGTCCGTCAATAGGCCAGCTCTACAATGCAACCATAGGGAGCCTCTAAAGAATCGTGCCTTTATTTTTTGCATGAGAAGCTATCAGTTTAAGTAAAACAATTCAGGGAAAACATATCATGTTTGCACAATAGTGTTATGCCCTTAAATTTTACATTCAAAAATGGCTAAAATGGCAAATTTTATGTTATGTATATTTTACCACAATACAATTTTTTAATTAAATCTAATTTTCATAAATGTTATAAAAATAGTTATTTAAAACAATAATAATATATTATTATTAAGAACAATATTTATTCTCTGAGTGGTGGAATTATGATTTTTATTTCTCTATCCTTTGATAAAAATCTGAATTTTTATGTTACAGGTATAATTTTTATTATTTTATTTATTATTGGCAAAGATAATAAAGCTACTTCCATTTTGAAAATAAATTTGTCTAGTATGTACTGAAAGCAAGCAGAAAAAAATTATAAATAATTCATGAAATAAAAAAGATAAATTATAAGCAAATATATGGGAAAATGTCAACAATAATCAATTTATGCACACAAGGTAAAAATAAATGCCATTATTAACTGCCAGTTTACACTTTATTTTAAGACAATACCTAATTCTGGTAACCTATGCCTTTAATTACTAGTGCCTCTCTATTACCACAAATTTGAAAAATAATTGTCAATTAATATCTATCTACTCCTTCTCACTTCCTTTACTGCATCAAGCCCTTTGCTGTACCCTGCTGTCAATGCCACATAAGAGCCTTCTCTCCATGCCACCTAAACCAGGCATTGTTCTGCCACCATTATTCCTCATTCATCTAGAACCACTTTCCCCACATGCTTCACACTCTACTCCCCATTCCAGCCCTGTTTTTCCTCATTTTGATCTCATGATTCCTTTTCCTATTTTTGGCCTCTCCTCATTCCTCAAACTGAATTAACCATCTCCCTATTACTCCCTTTTGCCACCCATGAAGCAAGCCCTAATTAACACGTTTCAAGAGAAAGGTGATTGTAATTCTTAATTTTCTTGTAGTATGTTGTTCTCTACCAAGTCACAGAGTTTGTAACTCATGTATATCTCAAAACTAAATTTGATGTACAAGCTAGAAATTTAAGGATGTCTCAAGACCATCATTCCCTATGGCATAGGTCATTCCACACTAATGGAATAACTTGATGGTAATTCATATCTTCAAGTTACTGTTTTATTTTGATTTCTAAATTAACCCTCTTCACATGAGTCCTTATGCACCTCAGCCATGATTGTTATTTCATCTACACAGACACATGCAGATCACATATAACTGTCTCCAGACGTGTCACGTGGGGATGGAATTAAAGAAGGAAATTAATTAACCTCCATGTCTTGTGTGAGATCTGGCAGAGCACAACAAGGTCCCAAGAGACCCTTGAGCCATTCTATCAAAAGATGACCAGTTTTTCTTAGCCATACATTTACCAAACACACAGGGAAATGCAAGGACAATGAGTAACTGAAGCAAGAGTTTGCATTATTAACGTATCCAAGTTTTTAGTTTCAGAGATTCTGTGCATTTGACATGGAAAGTAGAAAATGTATCTGGCTTATTCCTTTAGTGAAAACACCTCAGTAAACACCTTGTTCTCAGTTCATTTTCTATCCTGGAAGCAAAAAATTTTAAGTGGAGAGAAACACTTTGGAAGTTTATTTGTACTCACAGAGAAGATGTCTGAAAAGGAAACTGCACCAGCTCCAGCTCTGCCTGTGACAACCCTCATGATCTTTAAGATAGTTTTTTACAGAAAAAAATATTTTTGAAGATTGAAAACATTTCAGTATGTGGTCTCATGTTTTGGGCAGAGGTTGAGAGCTTCTGAGCCAGGTAACAGAGCTATACATCAATACATAAGCAGCCCATCCTGCCAATAGGATTACCTTAGTTCTCTAGTAAACCCAAGTTCTGTGTGGCAACTGTGAGCGTTTAGCTCAAAGGAAAACTCATCAGACCCATTTCTTCCTCAAGAGTATCAGAATTATTTGTTTTTAGTAAACCAGCTTCATTCTTTTATCCACAAACATCTACTGAGTCACTTGGGCCAATCCTTGGTACAAACTAAATGTGCCACGAGGAGGGGATAAGGCCATCTTAGACCATCTGACCTATGTTGACCAAAAACACATAGTGGAACCCAGCCTACCCGGAACTGTCAGGCAACTTGTAGACATGTGAGCAGCCATGACAGGTTGCTGTTTTAAGCTGCTAGTTTTGGGATAGTTTGTTCTGAAGTATTATAGTGGCAATAGGTAATTGTTACATGCACTACTACCAATAACATTTCTCTCTGTATTAGCAGTATTCACCAGTGTAATTAAATAAGAAGTTGAAAAGAGGCGGGAAACTATCAACATATGCAGAAGTTATGATTTTATATCTGAAAAAACCCCGATTATCAACTTAGCAATGATTATAAACAATAAAAGGAATTTAATAATGTAGTGGGATACAAAGTTATTATACAGAAAGCGATGGCTTTCAAATATATAAAGAATGCAGTTGGAAGATTAAGTGAAAAGGACTATAATTGCAACCAAAAAGATTAAATATATAGGAATAAACTTAATATTTAAATGTGGGTTATGTTTAAGAAAACATTAAAACACCATTAAGGTACAAAATAAAAGATGTGGAAAAACTTGTGAGGCATACCACTTCCTTGGGAAGGAAGACACAGCATCACAAAGGTGACGCTTCTCCCAAGTTGACTCTTAAATTCAGTGTAACATCGATGAACACACAAAAGATTTTTGTCTTTGTTTTGTTTTACTTTGCTTTGTTTTGAAGCTAGACAGGCTAACTCTAGAGTTAATATAGAAAAAATAAATTAAAATGCCTGAAAAACTCTAAAAAGGAAAGGTAATAAGAGAGGACATACACTACCAGACAGTAAAACTTTCACCAAAGTCTCAGTAATTAAAACAGGGGGTACTTATATGTGAACATACCAAAGGAACAGAACTTTTTTAAATCTAGAAATGGACTCAAATATGCTGGGGACTTTAGTACATGATAAAGATGACATCTCAATTCAGGGTGGAAAAGATCTCGGCAGTAAATTTCTGAGGAGAAAAATAAGTAAATTGGCTCTAGACATCACACAGTATTCAGAATAAATTCCAAATAGATTAAAATTTTAAATGTAAAAAAATGAAACTGTAAGAATTACAATAAAACATAGAACATTTTTATAACTTTGGATTGCGAGTGGTCTTTGTAAAAATTACTCAAAATTTGGAAACCAGTAAGGAAAAGGTAATAAATTGACAACATAAAATTCAGAAACTTCAGTTTGGCAAACAACACTAAAAGTAAAGTAAAAAGACAAATAATAATTGAGAAAAATATGCACAAGTCATAGTGTATTAAAAAGCTATTTTCTTTAATATTACATAAAGAGATCCAGAAATATAATAAATAAGACAATATGGAAAAGTGGGCAAAGGTGTCAACAGGGTATTTACACAAAATGAATAGAAATGTCTGTTAAATATAGGAAGTGATGTTTAATCTCACTTAGTGATACTCTGGGGGAAGCTAGGGTTGCCAGGCATCCTGTACATACAGGCATGCCCTCTAGTAAATAATTTTGTCCTTCATCCTGTACTGACTTTCTCAGAATGCCCTAAATGTCCAAAACACAGATTTTTGGTTTTAAATGAATTGCAGTAATTTGACAGTTAGAGCTATTTTCTCACCTCGGTAAACGGCAGCACTGGCTGAAAATCATACCTCCATAGGTACAGATCTGGACAATCCTCCATGGACTCCCCTGCAGGTTTGGCTGAGGGAAGACCAAAAACATAGACTGAGAAATAGAAGTACACATTTTTCATATTGAAGAAAGAACGAGACTATTATTTGGCCAAAGTTCCAAGTCGTGAACAAGTAACCACTATTAATTAGAGATAAATTTGAATCAGTACCCACACTAAAAATCAGCCAATCACCAACAGCCTCACTCATCGAGCTGTGCTTCTGAGTCAGTGGGTCAGCAGCCCCCTAACTCCAGTGACCATACTGTCACCACGGAAAGGCCATTAGTCCCCAAACACCTATTTCTGACGGCCCACCATTCCTTGAACACAAGGCTTTCCAAAACCTCACATAGGGTCAGCTCTGGCTTTCTTCAGAGACTGAAACTTTCAAGACTGTACTTTGCAGGCAAATGTGAAGTTCACCCTTTTTGCACCAATATCGAGTTAGCTTTATTGTTAGTCCACAAGTTTCCAATCCTTTCGATGGTCCAACCTGCTTGCAGTTAGTTATGGGTTTGGACTTAAAGACACACTGAAACTGCCGTGAGATTACCAAATTCAATCTTTTTCATGATTGTGATGGTTGCTATTATATAGATACATTGTTTATTTATGTGTATTTGAAGTCCCAAAAATATAAATTTCATGGTGAATTTCCTGAACAGTGGAAATGAGGGAAAGGTCTTTTTGAAGCTTTTTGTGTGGCATATGATTATTTATTCAGTTTCAAAGTCATTCAGTATGAAAGTCAGATGTAAGCTGGCATATCCTAACAGTAAGCATAAGAGATGCATGATTTCTCCAACTATTACCAAAGAAAGTAATAAAATGACAGGTTTTTTGATTAAGAGAAATTCAGATGATGAAGATTAAATAATTGCAGCAGATGTTGCAATGGCCTTCTACATAATATATTGTCAGTCTTTCAGGTCAAATGACCAAGTGTCCTGCTACCAGAAGTATTTTCTAATTCCAAAACGCAAGCAAATTTTCAAGCGCCAAGATGTAATCTACTGCAATAATAAAAATGTACTAGCTCCATTTACTATTACAGAGATTATCAAAAATCTGAACACTTCACCTTTTTATGTCACAGCCTTGGATGCTAGTAATCACAATGCAGAAAAAATTTCCCTTGTGCAATATTTTTCTTGTGAAAAAGTTTTTTGAGTATAAGGCCATTGAGAGTAAAGTCCCTTCCATATGATACTTTAGAAATGGCAGCAAATTTTTGCAGAGACTCACTTATTGAGTTAGGAGTGAATAAAAAAACAATGATACTGCTTTTGGTGGAGATAACATACAAATTTTGGTGCATGTTCATTCAAGTAAAGGTACAAACAAAACATTCAAAGTTGAAGCAAAGCGTAGGTGGTTCTATGGAAGGTGTTGGCTGTCTTGCCCATGTTTTACATAATGCTGCTCAAACTGCATCTGGTGTCCTTTCTGGACATCAATTTCTTTTGCCGTCTATTGAATGTTCTCTTATTTCAGCATTTATACAGTTTGAACAGAATGATTAAAGGAGTTTTGTGATTTTGTTGCCCTTTAGTACTCTTCAAATTTGCTCTCATTCAAAACCCCATTGGCCTTCTTTGACAAATAACAGTGGATAGAATCTTTAGTTTATTTGAAGCACTGGAATCATACCTTAATTCTGAAGGAGAGACCCCAAATTTCTTGTTGACTTATATAATCCATTTGAGTAAAGCCTACTTATTTGTTGTTCGGTTCTCAGTATCTCTTTAGCAACAAGAATATGCAGATTGAAGGAAAAGCAAACGATTTTGTTGACGTGCTTTGCTGCTTAAAGAAACTCGTTAAATGTGTTTAAGAAAGGAATTGATGGAAAATGTATCCTTTCAAGCAACAAGCAAATGAAAAGATGCTAAACGTCACTAATTATTAGAAAAATGCAAATCAAAGCCACAATGAGATTATCACCTCATACCTGTCAAAATGGCTATCATCAAAAAGTCTACAAATAACAAATGTTGGTGAGGATGTGGAAACAAGGGAACCCTTGTACACTGTTGGTGGGAATGTAAATTGGTGCAGTCACTATGGAAAACAGTATGGAGATTCCTCAAAAAACTAAAAATAGAACTACCATATGATCCAGCAATTCCACTCCTGGGTATATATCTGGAAAAAAATGAAAACACTAATTCAAAAAGATACATGCATTCTCATGTTCATAGCAGCATTATTTACAATAGCCGAGACTTGGAAGCAACCCGAGTACCCATCAACAGACAAATGGATAAATGGATATATATATAGGAATATTTCTCAGACATAGGAAGGAATGAAACTCTGCCATTTGCAGCAATGTGGATGGACCTAGAGGATATTATTTTTAGTGAAATAAGTCAGACAGAAGAAGACAAATACTGTATGATAAACTTACATCTGGAGTCTAAAAAATAGTACAAATGAAATTATATAGCATAACAGAAACAGACTCATGTGTATAGAAAACAAACTAGATCAGTGGGAAGAGGGGAGTGGGGGGCACATTAGGAGTATGGGATTAAGAGATACAAACTCCTATGTATAAAACAGAGAAGCAACAAAGATATATTGTACAGCACAGGCAATTCTAGCCATTATCTTATAATAACTTTTAATTGAATATAAACTGTAAAAATACTGAATCGCTATGCTGTACAACTAAAACTAATATACTACTGTGAATCAACTAGACTTCAATTTAAAATTAAAAGGGATATAACAATTTTTTAAGTTGCTAAGCAACAGATGCAAATGCAATCTTGAAGAATGGAAAAGCAAGTTACGCCACGAAAAATGTTACTATGTATTCCAATAGATCTGAAGAGCAATTCTTAGAATTGTTAACTTTATGCAAGTGCATGGTCAGTATGCCGGCTCATAACGTTAATGTTGAGGCTGTTGTCTTACCAATAAATGTTCAGTGGACAAAAGAAGGAAGTAAAGTGGATGTGACTACTGTATAATCTATGTTCCAGTGTAAATAGACTCTAACTGCAAGTACTTCCATAAGCAAATTCTGCAGAACAAGGAACTATTATGGAAAGTTAAATCACCAGAGAAATATAATTAACAAAAGAGGTATGTAAGTTAGGCACACTTTATTTCAGATAAACAACAAACAGAATAAGTATGTCCCATGCAATATCTTTTAATCTCATTGCCAATTAGAAATAATTCAAAAATAGCTGATTGTCCCTTGTATTTATTTGTTAAATTTGGCAACCCTAAAGTCCAGCCCAAAAGGAGCAGAGAGACACTTACAGGAACTCATGTGGCAGAGGTACACTCTCCATTGCAACTGAACCTGGGGAGTCTACCTCTGAGGTTGCTGGCTTACATCCTTTTACCACGTGACACCTGAAAATTAAGAAACTCAGAAGAATTCAGCCAAGAACTAGAGGGAAACTGAATCCTGACAACTTCAAGTGAGCTCTTAATTGCACCCCTAATCCCAAACTTGTCAGTTACATGAATCAATACTTCCCCTTTTCTGTTTAAACCAATAAACCATGTCTTCTGCCCTTAACATCCAAATGGTTCCTCAAAACACAAGGCTCCATCCCTACCTCTACGCTCCAGACGCAGGTGCTTGGTGTAGTCCTCCAGTAAGCACGTCAGCTCACCCCATCAGAAGCCAGCTGCCTCGGTGGGCACTTGCACACAGGACCCTGACCTATTGGAATTCATCTCCATCTTCCTTTCCTCTTGTCCCTGGAGCCACTGTACAGCTTAGGCAACTTCCCCTCCACCAAGCCAAATTTCCCAGCCAGACCTCCATCTCCAGAAACACCTGGATCACGGTGTGGAACAGATGCCTAACAGATGCCTAGCAACTTAGTTTGGGGTCAGGAAACCCCAAAACCATCAACCATCTCAGGGACCAGAAACCCAGAACTTCCTGGAAGAGAGGAGGACTTTTCAAATTACCTTTCAACCTCTGGAGTCACCCCTGGCCACAAATATAAATTACGGAAAGCAGAGTAAGTAGCTAGACCGTGAATCCCTACAGAGGGATTGTCAGTGTCAGCCCATATTCTCTCCAACACTGAATTGCCTTTCCTCTAAATGTGAGTTATGGATAATCAGCCCCATCCCAAGCCGTATCCTTCCCAGCAAGGAACAGACCCTGATTCAATCGTGCTGTATCCGCCCTAAGGGTGTTTGCACATTCACACATATGTCCCCCTGACATTAGGTGTAGGGTCTGAGGCTTGGGGCGGTGTAACTGCAGGGAGCCCCGTGCCCGTTGTAGTCAGTTGTCAGTAACACCTTCTGAAGTACCGTGTGAACAAGATGAACAATGGTACCTGCGTTCATACCACCCTCTGAGCCCTTGGCATGAGCACAAAGCATCTGAAAATGTTTCCTCTTTTCCCTCAGTGCTATTCAGTTAAAGGGCTTCCTGCTTTGGGGGAACTTCTTGATTTTCCTTGTGAGCATGATTTGGGGAAGAGAAGAAGCAAAACAGAGTTGGAAGCAGAGGGAGACTCGGGGTGACTCCTGGACCCACTAGCTCCTGTTTGGCCCGGGTCTGTATGAACCCCTTGTGTGTAAATCCTATCTCCCTGTCTCATGTCCTACATGTGTCTGCAGTAAAGCAAAGACCTAGGATCCAGGCACAGCTTGCTGTGTGGCCCAAGGCCAGTCACTCAGCCTTTCGACTTGTTTTGATTTTTTTACTCTTTTAAAACTTTTTTGATATAATTGTAGGTGCACATGCAATTGTAAGTAATAATAGAGAGATCCTGTGTACTCTTCACTCAGTTTCCTCCAATGGTAACAGCATCTTACAAAATTGTAGTACAATATCACAGCCAGGATACTGACATTGATAATCTATCCATCTCAGGCAGATTTCCCAAGTCTTACTTGTACCCGTGTGTGTGTGTGTGTGTGTGTGTGTGTGTGTGTGTGTGTGTATTTAGTTCTATGAAGTTTTATCACATGTGCAGATTCATGTATCCACTGCAGTCAAGATATAGAACAGTTGAATGCTTTTTTTAAATTAATTTTTATTGGAGTGTGGTTGCTTTACAATGTTGTGCAGAACAGTTGAATCCTTTGTGTTGCTCTTTTGTACCCACATCCTCCCCTCCCCTCCATCCCAAACACCTGGCAACCACTAATCTCATCTCTGTATGGCAAATTTTGTCATATACTATGTTACATAAATGGAATCACACAATACATAGTTTTCGGGGAATGGCTTTTTACCCGAAGCATAATTCCTTTGCAAGTTGTTGCATGTATCAATAGTTTCTTTTTTTAATTGCTGAGGAGTATTCTATGGTATGGAAGTACCACAGTTTAACTATTTACCCATTGAAGGATATCTATGCTATTTTCACTTTTTGACTATTACCAATAAAACTGCTATGAACAGTCATGAGCAAGTGAAATGAAGCAGGACCCTGTAGTCCTTCCCCCTGACCCCACCCATGTCCTCAGCCTGCTTTTGTCTGTGGAAAAAATTTAGCCAGAGAATAAGTTTAATCAGAGAGTGAGAAAATGCAGAAACAGAGGAAGACAGTCAAAGGAGACCAAATAATAATAGTTTTGTCATTAAGCATAGTCAAGGACCTTTATTTCCACCTTAAGGGCTATAGATAATATTCGGAGCCATATCCTGTGAGCTGTCTTATAGATGCTGAAACTCCCAGCAGGTGGAAGAAGTTAACTACATGATGACCAGGCAGTAGCCATGACACAAGCTGCCACAATTCCAGGAATTGACCTCAAAGAAATGGAAACAAGCAGACCCTGGAACTGAAGATTAACTGTACCTAACGCAATCAAGATGATTCTGGTCAGACCACCGATGACCAGCTTCAAGATGACAGTCAGAGCTGACTATACTGTTTCTACACGTAGCCCCCTCCCTCTGTCTATACAAGCTCTTGCCCCCGGATTGTCAGGGGCGGGAGTCGGCCTTTGGACAAGTATCTGCCCACCCACCACGTGGGTTGCCAGCATCCAAAATAAAGCAAACTTTCCTTTCCACCAACCTGGCCTCTTTATTGGCTTTTGAGCAGTGAGCAGCCAGACCCCACTCTTGGTTACACAAGTTTTTGTGTGATCATAAGCTTTCATCTCTCTGGGATGAATGCCCAAGAGTGTAACTGCCAAAGCATATGGTAGTTGCATGTTTAGTTTTATAGGAAATTGACAAACTATTTTTAGGGCATCTGTACAATTTTACATTCCCAGCGCTCAGCCTTTTCAAGCCACCATCTCTCCCTTGGTTTGAAGTCCTTGAGCTTCAGCTCCACAAAAATATCACTTGCCTGAGTCATGTCCCCAGACTTCTCAAGTCCTGCCCTTTTCACCTACTTGTTAACAAAGTTCCTCTGGACTGCAATTTGTAAGAGTCAAATAACATTACGAATTTGTAATATTGTCAGATTATTAATCTTCCTAGACTGTAGGCTTTGCTTTGTCTATAGCCTTTCTCACTCCAAAAGCTAAAGGTTGCTTTTCTGGGCTCAGGATCCAAAAGCTAGGTGACATAAGAGTCGGAAGGAACCAGAATGAGCCACACTGCCCTGAACTCTGCACCTCTCTAGGCGTAAAGACTCCCATCTTAGGTGGTTTCAGTGCCTGTTTTTCTCAACACTGTTCTCGGGGTCCCACATGCTACTTTTGCCTTTGCCTTTGCTGACTCCAATCATTTCAGTGTCTTCTTTGCAATGATCCACCTAACTCAGCCCTATAATACTTGACCTCAGACAATGTGGTTGTGTATGAGATTGAGGAACTACTGGGTGCCTTTGGTTATGTTGAGTTCAGTGGTCTGATGAGGGATCCAAGGTAAGCCCAGGTTCACTGAAAGCTCAGCACATGGGGGCAGGGCCCATCTGTGGTCCATCCTCTGGAAGTGTTTCTGGAGGAAACCTATCACGTCTCCTCTAACTACATGAACATCACAGGAAGGCACCTCAATCCTGATGGACAAACTCATCACCAAGGACAAGATCTATCACATTGTGAACAAACATGGTTGGAAGAAGACACCAAGATTAGCTTCCCCAAAACAGGGAAAGGCTGCATCTGACAATATCCATGCAGATATTGTCTTTGTGTTTAAAGATAAACACATTCACACCCCCTTGCCAAGATGGCACCCGTGTGCTCCACAATGACTCCATCAAATGCAAAGCCATGGCCCTGAGACAGACCGTGTGGAGACAGGTAACAGGGGAGAGCCATGATTAAATATGATATGGACATTCTTTTTCCTTCCCAACTACTGCTTCTTTCTTGTTATCATTCCTTTTTCCCCCTTTTGCAGTCATTCTACCACCCAGCTTGTTCTCCCTCTCAGTCTCATTTTTTCCCAGGCAGATGAATGCCCCAGACACAACAATTCTTTTCCTAGGCCTTTCCCCGGCCCTCCCAGGGACCACCAGAGCAGTATCCACAACACACACCCTCACCCAAGACACACCCAGCTCTGTGTTCACTGGACAATGGCTATGTTTTCTAGAGTAGAAAAAATGGTAACTTTTCAGAAAAATGTTCCTGTTCCAGGGCCCTTCAGTAACTGGGTGGCATTGTCACAGGTGGGAGGTAGGGAAGCCAGCCCAAGACAGGAGGGAATTTTCATATCCCTGGTTTTAAATCCAGTTCTCATTCAGCTACTGAAGAGTGACCTGAGTGCTACCAGGAGGTATGGGAAGATTTCTTGCTCAAGCCTGAAAATATAATGTCTCCTTCCTCTTCCACCCCTACTAAGACATTTCCACAATCCTTGTCTGCCCAGCATGTCCCAGGGAGCAAGTGTTCTCAGCTCTGATATATCCTCCTCACTGGACTCTCCCTTTGTCTTATTCTGTTCCCTCCTTCTGACATAAAATATATCTTCTCCCATTTTTTAAAAATTCTGACCAAGCTGGGAGGACTCCGGTTCATAAATCAACTGAATATTTTTTTTAATTTTAAGACTTTATGTTTTAGAGCATTTTTAGGTTCACAGCAAAATTGAGAGGAAGGTATAAAGATTTTCCATAGACACCCCTGCCTCCCTACATGCCCAGCCTTCTTCATTGTCAACATCCCTCAACAGAGTGGTGCTCTTGTTACAATTAATGAACCTACACTGACACATCGTCATCACCCAAAGGCCATCATTTATGCTACAGTTCACTTTTAGTGTTGTACATTCTATGCATTTCATCAAATGTGTAATGACAGGAATCCACAATTATAGTATCATATAGAGTATTGTCACTGCCCTAAAAATCCTCTGTGCTCTGCCTGTTCATCCCTCCCTCCCTCCAACCTCTTGCAACCACTGATCTTTTTACTGTCTGTATAGTTTTATCTTTTTCAGGATAGCATCTAGTTGGAATCACACAGTATGTAGCTTTTCAGATTGGCTCATTTCTTTAGGAATATGCATTTAAGATTCCTCCATGTCTTTTCATGGCTTGATAGCTCATATTTTAGAACTGAATAATATTCCATTGTCTAGATGTACCACAATTTATTAATCTATTCACCTACTAAAGGACATCTTGGTCTTTGTAATTATGAATAAAGCTGCTGTAAACATCTGGGTGGAGATTTTTGTATAGAAATAAGTTTTCAACTCATTTTAAATACTAAGATGCATGATTGCTGAATCATATGGTAAGAGTATGTTTAGTTTTGTAAGAAACTGCCATACTGCCTTCCCAAGTGGCTGTAAGTGGCATTAAGTACATTCACACTACTTTGAAATGATCACAATTATTAATCTGCAGAATTTTTCAACATCACAAACTAAAATTGTATTCATTAAATGATAATTCTCCATCCTTCCCTCCCCCAAGCCCCTGGCAACCAGCATTCTACTTTCTACTCCTATGAGTTTGGCTACTCTAGGTATATAAGTGGCATCATACAATATTTGTACTTGTGACTGTTTTAATTCACTTAACATAATGTCTTCAAGTTTGATTCATGTTGTAGTATGTGTCAGAATTTCCTTCCTTTTTAAGGTTGAGGGAATTCCACTGTATGGATATACTATATTTTGTTTATTCATCTATCAATGGACACTTGGTTGTTTCCACCTTTTGACTATTGTGAATAATGTTGTTTTGAACATTAGTATACAGATATCTATTTGAGTCCCTGCTTCAATTCTTTGGGGTGTATACCCAGAAATGGAATTGCTAGATCATTCTATGTTCATTTTATGTAATTCTATGTTTAAGTTTTGGAGGAACTGCCAAACTATTTCCAACAGCATCTGCACCATTTTACCTTCTCACCAGTGGTACCCAAGGGTTCCAATTTCTCCACATCGTCATCAACACTTGTTATTTTCTGGGGCTTTTAAAAATAATGCCACCCTAATGGTTGTGAAGTGATATCTCATTGTGGTTTTAAGTTGTGTTTCCCTGTGATTAGTAATGTTGAGCATATTTTTGTGTTTATTGGCCATCTATGTATCTCCTTTGGAGAAACATCTATTCAAGTCCTTTGCCCATTTTTAGTTGGGTTGTTTGGGGGTTTTTGTTACCGAGTTGTAGGTGTTCTTTATATATTCTAGATATTAACCCCTTCTCAGATATATAATTTGCAAATATTTCCTCCCATTCTGTGAATTGCCTTTTTACTCTGCCCTTTGGTACACAAAAGTTTTTAATTTTGATGAAGTCCTATTTGCCTATTTTTTCTTCTTGGCTGTGTTTTTGTTATCATATCCCCAAAGATCACTGGCAAATCCAATGTCATGAAACTTTTTCCATAGGTTTTCTTCTAAGAGTTTTATAGATTTAGCTCTTATGTGTAGGTCTTAGTCCATTTTGAGCTAATTTTTATATATGGTGTAAGATAAAGATCCAGCCTTATCATTTTGCCAGTGAATATCCAGTTTTCCCATCACCATCTGTTAAAAAGACTAACCTTTCCCCCATTGAATAATCTTGGAATTCTTATCAAAAGTTATTTTACCATATAGGTAGTTTATTTCTGGGCTCTCTATTCTATTCCATTGGACTGTGTGTCAGTCTTTATGCGAGTATAACACTGTTCTGATTACTATAGCTTTGTAGTAAGTTTTGAAGTCAGGAATGTGAGACCTCCAACTTTGTTCTTCAGTTTCAAAATTATTTTGGCTATTCAGAATCCCTTGAGATTCCATACAAATTTTAGGATAGATTTTTCTCTTTCTGCAGCAAATGTCTTTGGGATTTTGATAGGAATTGCACTGACTCTATAGATTGCTTTGAGTAGTATGGACATTTTAACAATATTAAGTCTCAATTTGTGAACACAGGATGTCTTTCCATTTATTTGTATCATCTATCATTTTTTCAGCGATTTTTCATAGTTTTCATGCATAAAGTTTTATATGTACAAGATTCTCAGGAAGCATAAACAGGAAACTAATAATGACTGTCACAGGCTGGGAGTAGAGCAGATGGAGGCTTTTATATACTTATTGTACCTTTTTTATACTTTTCATGTTTGCCACAACAGGGTGAGGTGAAAGTGGCACATGGGGCGCAAAATTTAAGGAGATGCTCACTCTCAGGTGCCAACACTGCCCTTGCACAAAACTGGGAGTGGAGCACCACCTTAAATGATGGGCTCTAGGCTCCCACCCTAGTCCCTGGCCTCTCAGAAACTTTACTAAAAAAATGACTCACACACAATTCTCATCTCAGACTCTGCTTCTGGGGAACCTAACCAGAGACAACCTCTAGTGTCTGCTAAAATGTCAAACCCTCAGAGAGACTCCCCTGGATTCCAGCTTTCTAAAGTAGGGTCCTATTCTCTATCACAAATCACTGTTTATTGCCTTCATACAACTTACCTCCATATCTACCACTCATTTATTTACTTATTGTTTCTCTAACCACAAAGTTGCACCTTCCATGAAGACTGGGACCACTGTCCTAGCCCAGTTTCTGGCATGTAGTAAGCACTTAAAATATATCTGTTGAAGGAATATGTGCATGAATTAATGAATTTACCTCCTGAATGTCAAAATAAAGTTCAAGGTGGGTGACGTTTTTCGTTGATAAAATAAGGATTCTAAATTCAAGTATCATCATGATAGTAAGAGGATGTATTTTTAAAGGGCTTTTTAAAGGTACAGTTAGACACAGTACTATGAGGGAAAATACTATTCCTGAAACTCATTCCTTTTTGTCAAATCCATATACCCCATGTGGCTCTGGTGTTTTTAGTCCCTAGCTGCTGCTTTTTATTTTCCTTTTTTTGTTTTCTTTCTTCTTCTTTTTGTTTCTGAAATATTCCTACATATTTCCATTATGTCATATATTTTGTAACTATAGCTTAAATATCTGATTTCTTAATACTCTCTGGACCAGCAGATCTGTTTTGCCTTAGATAAGCCTCATATTTGTAACACAATGATATGATCAGTGCACCTAGGGACCCTCTTTTATCTGCTTTATCCTTTATACAATGTAAACGCTCTACAAGCTTCCATGACACAAAGACTTTTTTTCCAAAATATTATGCAAATTCTAGACGTCTTTTTCCCCTCAAGGGCCTATGAATGTTTGTAGACATTGGAGATTCTTACAATATTCCTTTGTAGCAAGCAAGAGCAGAGACTTGGGAGAGGATTGAGATATGGAGACCCTGGGGCCTGGGAGATGATTGCATTTAGGAAAATACTCAGAGGGTGAAATTTCCAAGAAAGCAGTTGCTCCCAACATGCAAAAGACTTTGCTGGTCCCCTAGCCAAGAGGACGGTGCCCAATGGGACCCTCTGTGTGTGAATATCATTGTGCGGATGTGTGCTTTCCATGGATGTGGTCTTTGCTCAGATGTTCAAGGATTTGCTCTAGGAGTCAACAAACCTTCTGAAAAAGGCCAGATAGTAAATACTTTAGGCTTTGCCAGCCACATATTGTCTCTGTTGAATCTTCTTTGTTTGTTTTTTACCTTTAAAAATATAAAAATGATTTCTAGCTTGAGGACACTGTGAATAAGACTGCCTTTGTCTGCCATAATTTGCCAACTCCTGATCTAGAAGACAGTAAGGAAGGGAGGATGTTACCCATGCTTCTCCTGGTTTCCTTTATGGTTTCTTCTCTAAGCCTTATTATCTGCCTTCTCCCTGATAATACTACTTACCCATTCATTGGTGTGGATCAGAGCCTGTGTCAGGTGTTTTAAATTCATTGCAGAATCTCATTGACTAATCCATTGAGGTAAGTACTATTATTATCCACATTTTGTAGATGGGAAAACTGAGGCTTAGGGAAGTTAAGTAACATTCCTAAGTTCTCACTGCTAATAACCCACAGAGTCAAGAACCAAAATTAAGTCCGTCTAATTCCAACTCTCTCATTTGTTCTTTGCAGTAGAACATGACAATAGCAGCCGTCCCTTTACATATTTCCAATCCATCCTACACATTTTACCCATTGAATCTTCCTCAAACATCAGTTTGATCGTGACATTCTCCTTCTCAGAATCCTTCAGTGGCTCTCCATTTTTTACCCAGTACAGTAAAGGCACCTCCATTTAGCTCTTGATATGACCCCAACTTAGCATCTCAGCTTTATTCCCATGCCCTTATATTTCCCCAGTCCTTTGGTCCTGATGAATTGTCCTATTTGTTCTCCCATCGGGCAGTATGGTCCTCTTCCACCACCATGTTTTTCCTCCAAGAACATTCTCCTTCCCACCTCCCATGTCCACTTACCCACCGTCTGCCTTCTCGCAGACTCAGCCCAGCTATGCCTCCTTCATGAAGCCTGCTGTGGACCATTTCCTTCCAGTCAGGATTTGATGATGCTTCTCTTAGCACAGCTATGGCCCGTTGCTTGCACCTTTGTCTGGGAGTTAAACTTGGGGGCTGATGTTTAGGGTGTGGCGTGGACAAGATCCATGCCGTTTGAAGGTCCTCTTCTTCCAAGTGGCCCGCAGCTGAGCTTGGATATGCCTGTCATTGGCACCTGTCCCCCACTAAGACCTTCTAGTTTCCTTGCATGCTCAGTATCTCCAGGTCCTGATTCTTGTTTTGTTTGATGATCTACTGCAGGTCTCAAGGGCATAATTTTGCTTTAGCTAGAGTTTCATTAAATAGACTTTCCAATTGTTCGTCACTCAAGCCTGGTCTTGCAAGATGGAAAATTGAATTTGGCCAATTCTGACACTCCCTCCTCAGACCATGTCTCAGGTTTTCAGCTCTCTTGCTAACTCCAAGACTCACATGCATCAGGCTACCTACATTTTTAAGGTATCTCCTACTTGACACACTATTTTCAAATATATTATCACATTTAATTTTACAAAAACCCTGTGAGGCAAATGGTGTAGCCTCATTTTACAGATGAATAAACTGAGGTTGATAAGAGTTAAAGGACTTGCTCACAGGTCAGTGTTCTTTACTGAGCTTGAACATTTCCTCCAAATGCCCCTCAGGGACAATAAGCAGCAGCTCCAGGCTCCCAGCGTCTCATATCCAGAGGAATTGTCTTCAGTGCGTTTAAGTAAATGCTGTAGCCAAAATCTCAGGAGGGAAAGGGAGGGGCAGGGAGTAAGAAGGACAAGAACTACCTGTTTTTGTTTTTTTTTTCTTTTGTGGTACGCGGGCCTCTCACTGTTGTGGCCTCTCCCGTTGCGGAGCACAGGCTCCGGACGCGCAGGCTCAGCGGCCATGGCTCACGGGCCCAGCCGCTCCACGGCATGTGGGATCTTCCCAGACCGGGGCACGAACCCGCGTCCCCTGCATCGGCAGGCGGATTCTCAACCACTGCACCACCAGGGAAGCCCAAGGACAAGAACTATCTGAAGGCATTTCTCCCAGGAACCTCTTGCCCGTTTCTATGAGGCTCAGACCTTTTGTGGTATGAAGGAAATTTTTCCTTACCTAATATTTTCTACTGTCTTCTACCCTGTCAGGCTTGCCTTTTCTGCACCCCAGTCTCCTGTGGGGAGTTGTAATATGAATATTTCATTTCTGAATCTGCTACATCAAACACCCTTAGGGTAAAAAAGAGTGTGTGTGCATGCGCATGTGTGTGCACACACACGCACGCATACACATATATAGGTATTTAATAGCTCATGGGAAAACCACATAGTTACCCTGCAAAGTGCATGTGATTTTCACATGGTGCTAATTTCACACATCAAGGGTAAAACTGAAAAAGATGTGGTTATTTTTTTAAAAAGTTTAAACAAAAAAGAAAGTGAACAAGAATGAGGTAGGAATTGAAATTGCTGAAATGCTCATTTGAACAAGAGACTAGGTTAAACTCCAGACCCACCAACAAGAAGTGAAATAGGCCTGGGGTGAGGAGGGTTGCCCTGAATCACCTGGTTGCCACAGCTTCCAGCTAAGAACTTTTCTTCAACAGCCATAAGGTGGCTTACAATCTCTGATACTCTTGTCCTTTTTTATTAATGTTTTAACTTTATTGGAGTGTAGTTGATTTGCAGTGTTGTGTTAGTTTCAAGTGTACAGCAAAGTGACTCAGTTATACATATACATATATTCTTTCTTTTTTAGATTCTTTTCTCATATAGGTTATCACAGAATATTGGGTAGAGTTCCCTGTGCTATACAGTAGGTCCCCATTGGTCATCCGTCTTATTGACACACTAGTCCTTAATCAAAATTATCAAGTAGGTAAATTTTGTCTCTGAGGAAATTTTCTCAAACTATTTCTGATGTTGTTTCCTTCCTTCCTTCATTCATTCATTCATTCAAGAAACAGTTCTTGGGCTTCCCTGGTGGCGCAGTGGTTGGGAGTCCGCCTGCCAATGCGCGGGACACAGGTTCGTGCCCCGGTCCAGGAAGATCCCACATGCCGCGGAGCGGCTGGGCCCATGAGCCATGGACGCTGGGCCTGAGCGTCCGGAGCCTGTGCTCTGCAATGGGAGAGGCCACAGCAGTGAGAGGCCCGCGTACCGGAAAAAAAAAAAAAAAAAAGAAAAAGAAACAGTTCTTGATTTCCTGCTGTGAGCCAGGCAGCCTTTTAGGTGCTATAAAGGTAAAACTGACATCTGGTCCTACAGAGAGATTGGACTTCACCACGGATAATAGAAGCAACAGCAACCGTTTGTTAAGTGCTCCCCATGTGCCATTAGTTATTCCATTAATAGGCACAAATATCCCACAAGGTCCGCTTCTCATTATGTCTACTGGGGAAATGAGGATGTTCAGGAGTTTGTCCTGCTGCTCAACGGTCTCTGCCTCTAGAGCCCAGCCTTCATCTACTGTGTCCTCTAGCCCAGAGCTGTTCTGTACAGATAAGATGCAAGCCAGGAATATAATTTTCAATTTCTAGTAGCCACATTTGAAAAGAGGTGAGAAGAAACAGCTGCAACTAATGTTAATTATATATTTAAGTTAATCCAAAATATCCAAAAATACTATCCTATCCACAAGTAATAAGTACAAAAACTATTTAGAGGGTATTCCCTGGCGGTCCAGTGGTTAGGACTTGGTGCTTTCACTGCCGAGGTCCGGGTTCAATCCCTGGTCAGGGAACTAAGATCCTGAAAGTTGCATGGCATGGCCAAAAAAGTAAATAAATATTAAAAAAAAAAAAACTATTGAGATACTGTACAATTTTTTCTTCTTCGAAGCCTACTGCATGTTTTACGTTTACAGAACATCTCAATTTGGACTGATCCCATTTCACGTGCTGAGTGGTCACCTGAGGTTACTGGTGACAGCGTTGGATGGCCCCGCTCTCCTTCCCCAGGGTGAGCACGTTAGCAGCCATCCATAGCAGGGCAAAGCATGGATCAGCTTCTCTGAGGGCACAGAGGACAGCTCTGTACTCCCACATTAGTGGAGGCATCAGGAAGTGAAGCCTTCGTGGAGAAAGTGATATTTGAGCCAGACCTTGAAGATGAGGAGGGAGTGGGTGCGCGCAGGGCAGAGGTCATTCTGGGCTGAGGGAGCAACGTGAGTAGAGGGAGAGACAGCAGGAAGGGCAACACCAGTCCAGGTTGCCGGCACGTAGGATCATGGGGAACAGCGTTTTTACACCTTCTTACCATGCCCCATGGAGAGAGATATGTTTTACACATATTTACCCACTCATTGACTGCAGATACACACATGTATCTACATCTACATATATACGTATGTATACATACACATCTATATACCTGACCTTACTACATGTGACACACTAAGATATCTTCTGTTCTATTTAATTCTCTTCGATTATAATTTTTTGATGCTGGTGTGATCCACCAAGTTGATTTCACAGCCACTCTGTGAAATGGGTGGGACTCACAGAGACGATGAGGAGGACATGCACTGTCTACATCTCCAGACCCGCTTCTCCCTCTTCTTCTTACTTCTGCTTTTCCTCAGTGCAGGTGAACCAGTGGAACTGATTCACCTCTGGCTCCAGAAGGAAACATATGACACTAGCATGACCCACCAGAGTGATGGATCTGGTGGCTACCATGACAGATATACACATAAGTGTGTGGCCAATCAGAGCCAACTAGAGCTAATCCCACAATTTTTGCTGAGTGATCAGCACAAGGAAGAACCTTTTACACTACACTTGGGAGGTGACAGGAGCAGAGGGCCTGCTGAGAGGGGATTCAAAAGAGAGGAAAGCAGGTCCAAGAGCAGAGAAGAACAAGTTTTCAAAGTATTGTTTGTACCCCTGGATCAGGCCATGCCTGAAACCCCACCCAAAAATCTACCATGAGACTTTTAAATTATGTGAGCCAGTGGATTCCCTTTCTTTCCTTAAGACTAATTGGGTTGGGTTTTCTGTCACTTGAAACCAAAAGAATTTGATTGATTAAATCTCCATAAGTGTCACTGTGGATACTCAGTGCCTTTTCATTGCCTGCTTTTGAAAAACTCCGGGCATTTTTCTTCTGAGCAGTTCTCTGTCCTTTACAATGTTCCTTCCCTCTTCTCCCCAATTCAGAATACCTTTTCTCCATGCATTCTTTTCACCATAGCATTAATGTCTCATAAAATCTTAACCTGGCTGCTTCTCCTAGGGATATTTGCATTTTTAAACTCACTGGCCAAATAAATAATCTAAAAGAATTAGAATTTCAGCAGTGAGGCAGACAGGTCGGGGAGATACCTGGGAACACAGATTCACCTGGTATCTACTCTGAAAGATTCTAAGTCCAGTTCTATACACAGGGACCAGCTTTCAAAAAGAATTTTTAAAAAGGCACACTTTTGTTGTGGTGGTAGTGGTTGCAAAGTGATGAGTTCTTTCCTGAAACTCCAAGCTTCCCTCTGGATTTGTGACTCTCCATAAACCTCTAGCTTAATTTGAAACAAGGCACCCAAAGAAGTATCCTGCGGATACTTGGTTCCTTATAGGAAAGTATGAACCCTTCAAAAATAAATGCACTGCCAACATATTTCAGAGCTGCAAAAGGTTGTACCTAGAACTGTCAAATGTCAAAAATAATTACCAGGCAGGATGTTACTCACACATCTAGCCAGCACGATCAAAACTAATCCTTTCTGCCTTCATCTGTCTGAACAAAATTAGGTAGGAAAGCTGCCCAGCCTGATGCTTTGAGGCAACAAGGATTTGGAAAGGGAGAGTCCTCAACCTAATTCCGGAACATTCTCTTTAGCTGTCAGGGGTAATTTTATATACCCACTAGTCAGTTTTTTTAATTGAAGTATAGTTGATTTTACAATATCATGCTAGTTTTAGGTGTCCAGCACAGTGATTCAGCTATATAGAAACATATACATATATATAGGTTCTTTTTCCGATTCTTTTCCTTTATAGGTTATTATAAACTATTGAGTAGAGTTCCCTGTGCTATACAGTAGGTCCATGTGGGTTATCTATTGTATATATAGTAGTGTGTATCTGTTCATCTCAACCACCTAAGCGGGGGGAGGGACAAACTAGCAGCTGCTGTTTTTATTTGTGTGTGTGCTTTTATACACACACGTATAATTTTGCGTAAATGCACAGATTGCATTCATGCAATCAGATTGCATCATACTTACCAGGGTTTTTAACCTTTTCATTGCAAAGTAAAATATAATACAAATGCAGAAAACGATTCAACCAAATGTACATTTCAATGAATTATTATAACCACCACCCAGGTCAAGAAACAGAACTTTGCAGCCACCCTAGAAACCTCTGTCAAATGCTCCATTATAGCCACTACCTGTCTCCTTTCTTTAAAAAAAACACTATCTGGACTTTGTTAATAATCTCTTCTTTGTGTTTCTTTATGGTCTTATCACCCAACTGTGAAATCCTAGACAGTATAGCTTAGTTTTTCCCATTTAAAAAAGAAATTCTTCATTTCTTCCTGTCATAGTTTCCCCCCTTCTTTTCCCTACAGATTATCTATCAAAGAACCTGGCATGCTGTGTTCAAGGAGGTTGGGGGGTTTTTTTCCAGTATATTTTATGCCTGCTCGCCCTCATGCCTTCCTCCCTCACCCATATTCCACAACTTTTCTCCCCTACTCTGCACCAAGCAATCATGCTAACAACCAAGTACCCTTCAGTCTTTTCCTCTAAGCTCGTAATTCACATGCAAGTAACTTCTTGAGAGATGAACCCAAGAAGCAGCAATGAAGGAGAGGAAGAGTTAAACAGTGTTATCACATCGTTTGCCTCTGTGAGCACCAGACTCAACCCTCCGAGGAACTGCATAGACCACGCGTCCGAGCTGCCAGAGCATTTGTCCACCAACTCATCCCTCTTGGCTGGGGCTGCACGTGGGCTGAGATGCTCCGGCAGGCAGGCAAGTGCTCTCCTGGACATAGGAGGAAGCCCTGAGACAGAACAAGAGAGGCCCTGAGGCATGCACATGACCGGGGTGCGGCCAGCATGCAGGTGACCATGCACCACAGAGGCACCCAAATCACAGAAGGACCACAGGGAAGTGACACAAGGCAGGGAGAGCACCTGCTACTGCCCCTCCAACACAACCTGGCTCCTCCAACATCTCTCCCTCCATCCCAAAGATGGCTCTAACTTTCCTGCCTTCACCATCTGTCTCATGCTTTTTCCTTCCCGTGCAATGATCACTACCCCCAACTTTAATCTGAGCTTAAAATAATTCTACTATCTTTCAAAATCCCACTTTGAGTACCACACCTGAGAGGCAGCATCTGTGAACTTTGAGGCCCAACGCTGGTACCAAGTCCTGGCTCAGCTCTTCCTGCTGCATCTGAGACTTAAAGTGCTTCTCTGGGGTCAAAGCGAGGCGTACGGCTTCACCGAGCACCGACGCACCGGCATCTGACTCTGTCAGAGAGTCTGCTGAAGGCAACATCTCCCCTGCACCAAAGGTCTCAAAGCAAATGCCCGGAACGTTCCGGCCAAATGAGCTCTGCTTCCCTGGAAACAAGAAACACCTTCAATAAAAGAAAGCAGCAGACAGACAGAAGGAACAGGCTTTGATAACTTGATAAAACTAGTCTTCTCTTACTAATGCCTTCCCCCTTTCCCCATTAAGTTTCTAAAACTTCCTGAAAATGATTAGGTAAAGATAGGGAGGGTCTGCTGTCTCTAGATATATCAAAGAAGATCTATTTTTCCTGTTTAAATTTTTTTTAATTTCTAAACATGTTTTTTTTCCTTTGTTCCCCCCACCCTCTGCTTTCACATCATTGGGTCCCAAAGAGGTTAAATTACTTTGAGTACTTTTTGAAAACTGACAAATAAGCAAACACATGGAAATAAAGTTAGTCACAGTAGCAGATGTTTGTTCAGACCTGATTAAACAAATAAAAATCTGATTCACGGGGAAAAAACTAGTCTTCAGCACAACCTTTATCCAAGTCTTATCCCCTCAAATCCCTCCAATCAGTTTTCTCCAACCCCCTTTTCAGTCACTGTGGCCTGGGTCAGAGAAAGAGATTGAATCACCCAGTAAGAGCAATCATCCTATCTGCACAAAATTTAGATTGCTTCCAGACTACACTGGAAGATAAAAAATTTTCTCTCCAGGGGAAAAAAAAAGAGAGGGGTAAGGAAGTATTCACCTTCACTCATGAAAGGGGAAGCGTCTGGATTTGACAAGCTGGAGACAATTCAGGTATGTGCCACAGGTCACATTGTGTAAATGTCATTTCCCACTTGCCTCTGATGTTAAAAATTTCAAAACTGACACTATCTCATGGTTTGAGAGTTATTCCCTGCAAAATGACCACAAATAATTTTACCATAAACAAGTTAGCACAAAAGTCCTCCGCTCCTAATTTAATGTCGGGAGAAACGATGCTAATCCTTTAATCATGCAGCATGTTGATTTGTCAAACTGACTTTTTCTCTGCTGAAAAATACTTTGCTATCACAGAAGGTGCTGATAAATATCTGCTCCAAGAATTTTGAGTGTTATAGAAAAGCTTTCTTCTGAAAAAAAAGAAAGAAAAAAAAAAAAACAGCAGAGAGTGGATGATCTCTCTCAGAGAGTGGACAATCAGCAATGACCTCCCCACTTCTGCCAACCTCTTGCTGGAGGAGCTGCAGACAAAAGCCACGGGAGCAGGTTCTCAGTGCTGGCCAGCCTGCAGTCAGTTACTAAAGGTTTGTTTCCAAAGGGTAGAGCTAACCTTGAGCGAAGTTCCCATATTAGCCCTGGAAATGGGGCAGCTGTGCTTTGAGGAAAGCGCACCGAGAAGCTGAGGCAGGAGTCCTGGCTGTGCCACGTGGGAGCTGTATGATGCTGGCTGAACCCCAGAACCTCTACGAAAGTCACTTTCCAAAAACAGGAATAGCAACCTCCACCTTACAAGACTGTTGTTAGGATTAATGAGATAGTCATACGAAAGCCCTTTTCCAAGTGTAAAATAAACATATGATAGTAGTGGAATATTAGTTGGTTACTCCAATAGGTTGTGTTAATAACGATTTCAGCCCACTTCCCTCACTACCAGGCTCTCCTGAGTCCCATGGGAACTCCAAGCACTGGCAAATAACTTGACTCAAACAACCTGCACATAGTTGAATACATTTTAAAACTAAAAAAAAGTAAACCTTTCCAGGACTAGAGCCAATGATACAGAGACAGATCAATGGGATACACTAAAGAGCCCCCAAAAATGATGAAGGTGGCATTTCAAATCAGTGAGTAAAACATGGTATTGGGGAAACTGGCTAGGCAGAAAAAACAAACAGCACTCAATTATACAGCACTTCTTGAATCACGTTAATTCTACATAGGTCAAAGACTTAAGCTTAAAAAAATTAAACCATAAAAAGTACCAGAGAAGCATAACTAGATATGCATAAAATTGGTTGAGGATATCAAAGCATGATGAAAAAAGCTCCATGACAGAAATATTGATAAGTTCAACTACAAAAAAGAAAATCAGTATGGAAAGATATATGTGTATATCTATATACAGCAAAAGGAACAAAGCAGATGATCAACCATGATATTTTTTTAATTGCAACGTACTGTGACAGACAGAAAATTAATATAAAGAATATTCTTTATAATAAGAAAAATCTGAACAATCCAATGAGGGAAAAATGTGCGAAGATCCCAAAGCTATAGTCCAGAAAAAGAAACCCAAAGAGGCAGTTAATAAATGAAGGGGCTTAAACTCATTCATAAGAAGATTCATATTAAAACAGACAAAAAAGTCATTTTTGCATATAAGAAAAAAGTTTGATTATACCTAGTCTTGTCTGGGATGAGGGAATAAAACAACGTTTTTGGAGAATACTATTTCAGAGAGCCATTTGGCAATCACTATCACAAATTTTAATGCACATATCCAGCAATTATATTTCCAGAAATGTAATTTTCCTGCAGATGTGTAAAAAATTATACGAACAAGGACATTTTTGGCAGCAACGTTTGCTTGCATAAAAGGGGAGAGAGTCCTAAGTGCCCACTATTAGGAGACTAGTCAAATAAAGTATGAAGTATTCATACAATGGAATAATAAACCAGCTAAATAAGAATAAAAGAGATCTATTTATACTGCCCTGAAAAAAGTTTCCATATTTTGTCAACTGACAAAAGCCTACTTCACAGAAGAGTATAATCCATTGAGGTAACATCAAAGTGCATAGATACATATATATCCTTATAAGTACATAGAAAAGTCTATAATGTTACACAAAAGGGAGTAAAATTTAGAGAACTAATGAGGGAAAAAGACTTAATTTCATACTTAATTTCAACTTATATGCTTTGTGAAATTTTTTAACATGAGCTTGTATTATTCTTATAATATGAAATGGGAAAAATTATTCTTATTTTATATGCACATATGCAAACAAGAGTAAATGAAAATATTCTAAAAAATAAACTAGATATATCTATGGTCCATCTTTTTTTAAAATTTATTTATTTAACTCATTTATTTTTGGCTGCATTGGGTCTTCGTTGATGCTCATGGGCTTTCTCTTGTTGCAACGAGCAGGGGCTGCTGTTTGTTGCAGTGTGCAGGCTTCTCATTGTGGTGGCTTCCCTTGTTGTGGAGCACGGGCTCTAGGAGTGGGCTTCAGTAGTTGTGGCTCACGGGCTCAGTAGTTGTGGCTTGCAGGCTCTAGAGTGCAGGCTCAGCAGTTTTGGCGCACAGGCTTAGTTGCTCCGTGGCATGTGGGATCTTCCAGGACCAGGGCTCAAACCGGTGTCCCCTGCATTGGCAGGTGGATTCTTAACCACTAAGCCACCAGGGAAGCCCTATGGTCCACCTTGACTATAAAACTCTCTGGAAGTATACGAATTCTTTACTTGGGCACCTGAAGAACATGAAATCTGTCTACATAAACTCAAAACCTCCAGAAAATTTTGAACATAAATGTACCTGGCGTGAAATTTGTCTTAGGCATAACTATTTTCTTTTTTCTGAGTGTATTTATGGATACTCCACTTCATTCCAAAAAGAACTTGATTTATTAAAATGTATGTAAATTGTTCTATAAGGTTAAAATAAGTGAGAAAATCCAACAGAATGCAAATGGGGGAGGATAAACAAATGAAGTTAGAAATAGGATAAGTAGGGGGAAATTGTATGCTATGACATCCTGGTGTCAGCCTAGCTTCAGTAGTCTAATGTCGCTGCAAAGAGAGAAACAACAGTTTCAGATTTCACTGTGCCCACAAGGTTACAGAAAAGCAATCACTTGTGAAGAGTCCAGTTATTCAGGGTGGTGAATCCTGAGAGAAATTTCTTTCATGATTCCTCATAAGAAAATATACTGCTACATTAACAGGGTTCTCAAGAAAATCGTACAGAGATGAGTTTTCATGGGGCAGTATCTATCTGGGTTATGGAAAATAGAAGGGAAAATATATTATTTCTCTTTACTTTTTAGTGTGGGATCTTCTTCAAAGAAAAACAGAAAAAAAAAACATTTACTCACCCAGTTCATAATCATGATATGCAATTTAGATTGCCAAAATTGCCAAAAAAAAAAAAATGCTAATGACCAAACAATGTTTGCCTACCTGCTATCTCCAGCACCTAGCAGGGTACCTGGTGTATGTAGGCGTTCAACGGAAGTGTTCAAACATGATGAACTTGGATTTTGCGCAAACATTCTAAAACAATCTCTTCTGCTGTTTTCCATCATGTTTTTTATCAGTGACAAAATGGACTACAAAGTGGGAAAACACACAATAGAAGCTTGGAATTTCTTTCAAAACATACTCCTTCCTTTCTCTACTTGCCCTAGGAGTTGGGAGGTGGGGCAAAACCGTTAAAAGATAAGTTTTCTGGCATGAAACCAGGAACAGTTCAAAAGGTGCTATTGTACTGCTGTCAGCTTGAGGAACTGTGCCACAGAACTCATAAGAATGATATGGGAAACCTGTGATTTAATCAGCTGCAGACTCATTACCCACAGGACCTACACAGAGATGCATCCATCCATCAGGGTGTCAGGTACGTATTTCATGAAGGTAGCGGGGTGGGGTGATTTAGGAGTTAGGGCAGAAGTTGAAGGCAGAAGCTGGAGTCCCCCCAAGCACTTCTCCCTGGTAGGGAACCTTATGCTGGTGGCAGCTATATGGCCTCTCACCTTTAAAAATAAAGAAGTAAATCCACCACACCCTTTGGTGAGCCCCGCACCGAGGACTGACACAGACTGACTTTTCACTCCCTAGTAACAAAACTCATTATGACAGTCAAATGTTTTACCCTCTAAAGGTCTAATTTTGCACTCATATATTAACCTAGCAGCCCTTCCAACATGGAACACGTCCCTAACAGAAGTCTCTAGAGGAAGGGCAGTTGCACCAGAATGAGAAGGTCAGCAAGGGAGAGAGAAAACCCAGAAGCCCCTCAAACCAGCTAACCGCCCACTACTAATCAAACCATACCACCATCTCTGGGAGCCGTGAAAGCACTAAACCACCTTCTGTTAGTATAGTCTCATCCTCGTAAAGCAGTCAACCAAAGTAGCACAAAAATTGAAATCCTGACGGCCAGTTGAAGCCAGGTTGTGCCCTCATGTCCCCTCAAGCCTGAAAGAAACAGCCACACCAATGGCCAGCCAGGCTTCTGAGGCTGGTGAGGAAAGGGGGTGGACCACACACCCATCAACCACAGGCTCACTTACTCCTTTTTTCATTCGCCTACTTCTTTCCTTCCCAGCGAGACTGCAAATCCATGCCTTCTCTTCCCTTTGTATCTCCAGCATTGCCGGAAGAGTCCTGAATGAGTTAAACATCATCCATCAATGCTGACTGATCAATTCAATCCAGTGTGAACAGCCAGTGGAATACATGCAACCACACCATACACACCAACTGAAATAGGAATGCATCCTATTTTTAAAGACATCTAAAGAACAAAATTCTACATATTTTATTCTGTAATCCAACCCAGGACCTTGAACTGCAATATCAAAGTTCCAAAATTCTATCACACAAGTAGGAAAGGATGCAAGTGACGAGACCAAAAGGGGCTGAAGAATGTAATAAGAATTAACACCCCTTTTCCAGGAAGATTAAAGGCTCCATCGCTATTCCTTTGCAGATGAAGAGAGTCAGCTACAAGAGATGGATTGTGAAAATAATTGCACAAAGAACAAAGTGTCAGGGGAGGGGCAGGCTGGGATGGGAGAGTCCATTGGGCAGTCCCAGGGCTCCTGTTACCACATGACGCTCTCTCCCTTACCTGAGACCTGAAAGAAATTCTCTTGCCAGGCCCCCAAGGTGTCACTGCTACCAAATAAATTACAGATGCCCGAAGAAAGTCCCTTCTGCAAACAGTATCTCTTGCTAGACATAAACACCTCCTTTCAAAGCTTGAAATTTATTAGCGCCCAAACGATGTTTATGACCCTGCAGCTTGTGATCCTGTCATGGATTCTATCAACCAAGGAGACTGGATTAGCTCATGGACCTAGGCATTTACGGCTCTGAAGAGAGCCACTGTTCAAAGAGGGCCGAGGACAGATGGAACTGATCTACCCACAGGTGGATGAGCACCACCAGTGCAGAACGGGCCTGGGCTGCCTGAAAGAACACCCAGGACCAAGGGCTAGAGGCAAAATAATAAATTGGGTATCAGCACCACAGCCAACAATCAACCAGGAGCCATAACCAAAAGAAGCTGGCCACCGGAGAGAAAAAGCAACCCAATGCTGGGGCAGTACCACAACCAGCAAGGAAAAAGCAGCAAGATTTTTTCATTGAAATCAAACTGCAAAAGATGAATAAATTTCAGTGGAATTTCTTCTTAAAGGAACTTTCCGAGTTATCTATATAAACAAATACAAGAGGAATGCATTTTCAACATTGTGGTTTTGTTTGGTTTTGATTTTTTAATTTTTAAAAAGCTAGGGTTGTGTGCCTTTTTGAAATGCAGTTTCAACATCTGCAAACTTAATCAGAACACTTCAAGAGAAGAGGAAAATTTAGATAAACACTGAAGGTTACTCACTGGGTTAGGAGTTCAGGGAAAGAGAATAAAAAAAGCAGTCAATTGAAATTTATTGAAATACTAAACTCCCCCAAAATATAGATGGTATAAAGAAATAATCACTTTAGTATTTTGTTATCATCTTCTGCAGTAGCTCCTAATTTTTCTTAACACTAGTTAATTCATAGTTCATTGTTATAAGGAAAATATAATATGACAGTAATGAAGACATTTAAATTACAAACTTTGACCTTTATCTTTGGGCCCTATCTCTAGAAAAAGAGTAATTATATCAGGGTCTTTTAGAAAGCCCTTTCAAAGAGATACTTCTAGATTTATTCCCTGGGTAGCAGGCTCTGAAAGATCAACCCAACCCTGAATGGTGTTTCAGAGCTTTAAGTCTTTTGAGAGCTGAGACTACATCTTTATTCACACATATTTGGATGTTATTTGACATATGAAAAAGAAAAAACTGCTCAGTCTTGGGTAGGGTGAAAAAGATGAAAAAAGCGTGGTCCCCGCAGATTCAAGGAGCTTACCTTCTTATTAGGACATTTGCACAAATAACTAAAACACACACGTGTGTAAAATGTATAATGGACTAAATGTATGCTCCATGTATTTATTTCCTTATACACACTTATACATGAAAAAGGTATCCCTCATATGTGTGTGTGTGTGTATGTGCTCTGTGTGCATTATGTATATGTGTATGCATATGCATATGTATATGTATATTGTCCAATATATGTATAGATCATCTAAGAGCTTGTGTAGGCCTTCGCCATAAGCGGCATGTGTGTCCTCTGTCAGCTTGCCCACTTGCCATTCTCATGGATATAGGTTATACAAAGGTGGTCTGAATTTGTTCATCAGTTCTTGAGCTATAATAAAGCACTGTTCCTAAAAATTTTACTCACTCTCTGATTATTATCCTTCCCAAAACTTACTCTATGCCTAACCAATAGCAAATGAATCTACAAATTGTATTTATTTTAAAAGTTTCTCTTTACACTTTCCCTTAACTATTTTGTCAACTTCAGAATTCCAGTAATATTAACCACTACTACATCTGAATGTGACAGGATTAGGACAGTAGCAAGATAGGCTCGATTACTCATTCCCAGCTTGCCAGTCTACACATCATTTTATGTTTGTCATGCAGTTTTGTCAACTCTCTGCCTTACACGTTAAAGCAGCTTTCTGGGAAAGAGTTAACCACCAGCTGATGAGCGATAACCTTTGTTTTAGCTTGAAATCTAGATTCTGCCAATCTTTGGAAAAGTCAAATTGGACAATTATCTACATAGTTGAGGGGAAAGACTGTTGCCTTTCTGATCTGGGTGATCCGCCGTGATTACCAGCAGGTTCTTGTCGAATGCCCACTGGGTGCATATCGTTGTGGAAAGGCATTTTCAGTCCTTGCCCTTAGACAACAAATGAGAATATCTACACAGAGCCATTGAATTACCTCGCGGGGCCCTTCTTCTCTCCCTCTCCATCCTAGTGGAGACCTGGCTGTGCTTTTCTCAGGACAGTGCTGGTGTCTGCAGGGCTGGGGCTGGGTGTGAGGGGAGCCGATGAAGGCAAGCCCTCCTGCACTCTAACCAGAGGAATCACGGCGTGCCTGCATCAAAGCACTTAACCTATTTGTGTCTCCATCTCCCATTTGTAAAACAGGGTAATTATAACCTCCCTGCCCTATATACCTGTTGGGAAGGTTCATTAATGTTTGTAAATCACTTTGAAGATGGAGTGATTGCTCACTGCTGTGACAGGTGGAAGATCTCTGGCCCCAGTCCTTCCTCCCTGTTTCCTGGCAGCAGTCTTAGAGGAGAGAGAAAAAGTACCAAATTACTCTTGCCAGTCCCTTTTCCTATTTACATTGAATATCCAAGGGGAAACTTTTGTTGTTGTTGGGGGTTTTTTTGCGATACACGGGCCTCTCACTGTTGTGGCCTCTCCCGTTGCGGAGCACAGGCTCCGGACGCGCAGGCTCAGCGGCCACAGCTCACGGGCCCAGCCGCTCCACGGCATGTGGGATCCTCCCGGACCGGGGCACGAACCCACGTCCCCTGCATCGGCAGGCGGACTCTCAACCACTGCACCACCAGGGAAGCCCCAAGGGGAAACTTATTAACACTCTTGCCTAAATTTCTATGTTCTCAGTTCTACATGTTTTCATCACAACCCAGAAAGCATTAATATTTTTAGATGTGGTAACTTAAAGTTAACATCTTTGTAAAATTCCTCAAAGATTATGGAATTATCATCAATAATTTTTCTATGCATCACTTTATACCCATGTTATGTTCAAGGGTATATTTCTATGAATTTAAAAACATGAATCTTGAATGCTATCTCCTAGTGTATCTAACACCTAAATCTGTTAATGTTCTTCAAAAAAAACCCACATTTTAAGTTGCACATAAAACACATACAAACACACACTTAAGTGTGTGGAGTGAACATAGATATATTATTTTATGTTAAAAACGCAAAACATTGAACTTTAAAAAAAAACCCACTTGGGTATTAAAATGTCTCACAAGAAACACATTTTAAGGATGCATTAGTTTACTTTGGTTGCTTTTCTTTAATTTCAAAAACATAACATTAAAAAAATAAACTTTTGGACTTCCCTGGCGGCACAGTGGTTAAGAATCTGCCTGCTAATGCAGGGGACACAGGTTCGAGCCCGGGTCCGGGAAGATCCCACATGCCACAGAACTAAGCCTATGCGCCACAAGTACTGAGCCTGCGCTCTAGAGCCTGTGAGCCACAAGTACTGAGCCCATGTGCCACAACTACTGAAGCCCGCGTGCCTAGAGCCCATGCTCCACAATGAAGAGTAGCCCCCACTTGCCACAACTAGAGAAAGCCCATGCACAGCAACAAAGACCCAATGCAGCCCTAAATAAATAAATAAATAAATTTTTTTTTAATAAATAAATAAACTTTAAAAACCATTTTGACTTAAATGATCATCATTAGGGTGCTAGCTACATGAAACATGGTACATCCAAACAGTGTGGGGTGTGTGTGTGTGTGTGTGTGCACGCGCATGTGTGTGTGCATGGAAGGGAATTCTAGATATGTTTTTAATTTTAAAAAATACAACATACTTTTCATACTTTTCATACCTATGTACTTTTCATAGGTTATCATTTATGTTTTAAAAAGGCATATATATAATCGTCCTTTGGTATCTGAGGGGGATTGGTTCCAGAACCTCCTCGAATATCAAAATCCATGAATGCTCAAGTCCCTTATACGTATCTAATGGTATAGTATTTGAATATAACCTATGTACATCCTCCTATATAGTATAAATCATCTCTAGATTACTTATAATACCTAATACAATGTAAATGCTATGTAAATAGTTGTAAATACAATGTAAGTGCTATGTAAATAGTTGCCAGTGTATGTCAAGTTCAAGTTTTGCTTATTGGAACTTCCTGGAATTTTTTTTTCTGAATAATTTCCATCCATGGTTGGTTGAATCCACAGATGCAGAACCGTCGGCTATGGAACCTTCAGATTCAGAGGGCCGGTATATGTGTGTGTAGGCATGTAAATATATGAATACAGAAAAATAAAGGAAATAATAGTTACTTCTGGAAAAAGAGATTAGAGGACTTAGATTAAAGGCTGTAGGCAAAAGTCTTAACATTTATATATACTCTGTTTAGCTTATTTAATATTTTTAACATAAGAATGCACCATTTCTAATTAAAAATGTAAGAGTCACATTAGTATATTTTGTTATTAACTTGACATCTATGATATTTTGTCATGATAAAATAATTGTTTTATAGTGTCTACTACTAAGGAAAATTGTCAACTATGCAGAAAGTAAACTGGTGTCATAATATTTTGAAATTGTCTGACTTAGGGGTATATGGGAAATCTCTGCTCAATTTTACTGTAAACATAAAACTGCTGTAAAAAATAATGTATTTTTAAAAATTGCCTGCCTACAATAGGATGAAAATGATGTAAAATATCACCTCAAATATGCTCAAATGAACCTCAAGACAATTATCTTTGACCTAAAAAGATATAGATACCCATTGATGAATATGTAAAATATTTATCCATTATTGTAATGTGATCATGCATAGGGAATTGCTTTATATTCCTCTCCCAGAATTAATCTTCTTGTAAACAAGGAAAAGATCTTTTTCATATAATTTCCCCCAGAAATCTAGCTCAACACCTGGCAAATAATGATATTCAAAAAAAATTTATCAAATAAATAAATAAATAAATGGACCCCTCTCTGTGATATCTTGCCTATTCTAATTTAATAAGTTTCTTTAATGTGGAACTTTTCAAAACCTTTAATAAATAATTGCACATTGTAAATTCAATGAGTTAAATATAGTACACAGCATTTCCCAAACTTGTTTTACCATCAAAAATTTTGCCCACAAAATCCCTTGTAGTATTAGAGGTAATGAAGTCTAGACAACCAAATATGGAAAATATTGCATTGGCTTTTAATTTACACCTCATTGTTTCCTAAAATTCAAGGTCAGCAGAGACCTGTAGTGTTCAATGAATATTCATGGGGTCCCTGCATCTCCCGTACTCCCCTATTGTTGGGTCAGGGCCACATGATTGCAACTGGCACATAGGACTATGACAGCAAGTAATGAGTCATTTATATCCCAAGGCACTTGAAAGTCGAAGGATCTCTTTCATCTTTCCCTTCCTTTACTGGGGCTAGTCTGGAAGTCAGTTGTCGAAATGATGACCTCACAAGTTGAAGGGAATCTCCAACTCACCAGATGTAGAAGACCACCTGCCAACTTACATCAGGGCTTGTGGTGAGCAAGAAATGTACTTTTGGAAACAACCTAAATGTCCATCAACAGAGGAATGGATAAAGAAGATGTGGTACATATATACAATGGAATATTACTCAGCCATTAAAAAGAATGTAGTAATGCCAGCAACATGGATGGACCTAGAGATTCTCCTACTGAGTGAAGTAAGTCAGACAGAGAAAGAGAAATATCGTATGATATCACTTATATGCAGAATCTAAAGACAAATGACACAAATGAACTTATTTAAAAAACAGAAACAGACTCACAGACTTAGAGAGCAAACTTATGGTTAGTGGGGTGGGAAGCGTAGAGGGAAGGGATAGGGAGTTTGGGATAGACATGTACACACTGCTATATTTAAAATGAATAACCAGGGGATTAGGAACCAAGATGGCAGAGTAGAAGGACATGCTCTCACTCCCTCTTGAGAGAACACCAAAATCACAACTAGCTGCTGGACAATCATTGACAGGAAGACACTGGAACTCACCAAAAAAGATACCCCACATCCAAAAAAAAGGAGAAGCCACAATGAGACGGTAGGAGGGGCGCAATCACAGTAAAATCAAATCCCATAACTGCTGGGTGGTGACTCACAGACTGGAGAACACTTATACGACAGAAGTCCACCCAATGGAGGGAAGGTTCTGAGCCCCATGTCAGATTCCCAACCTGGGTGTCCAGCAAAGGGAGGAGGAATTCCTATAGAATCAGACTTTGAAGGCTAGTGGGATTTGACTGCAGAATTCTGATAGGACTGGGGGAAACAGACTCCACTCTTAGAGGGCACACACAAAGCAGTGTGTGTGACAGGAACCAGGGGAAGGGGCAGTGACCCCAGGGGACACTGAACCAGACCTATCTGCTAGTATTGGAGGGTCGCCTGCAGAGGTGGGTGGTGCCCGTGGCTCACTGTGTGGACAAGTACACTGACAGCAGAAGTTCTGGGAAGTACTCCTCGGCGTGAGCCCTCCCAGAGTCCACCATTAGCCCCACCAAAGATTCCACATAGGCTCTAACGTTGGGTTGCCTCAGGCCAAAGAACCAACAGGGAGGGAACCCAGCTCCACCCATCAGCAGTCAAGCAGACTAAAGTTTTACTGAGCACTGTCCACCAGAGCAACAGTCAGCTCTACCTACCACAAGTCCCTCCCATCAGGAAACTTGCACAAACCTCTTAGATAGCCTCATCCACCAGAGGGCAGACAGCAGAAGCAAGAAGAACTACAATCCTGCAGCCTGTGGAAAAAAAACCACATTCACAGAAAGTTAGACAAGATGAAAAGGCAAAGGCCTATTTACCAGACGAAGGAACAAGATAAAACCCCAGAAAAACAACTAAATGAGTGGAGACAGGCAACTTTCCAGAAAAAGAATTCAGAATAATGATAGTGAAGATGATCCAGGACCTCAGAGAGAGAAGGAGGCAAAGATCAAGAAGATGCAAGAAATGTTTAACTAACACCTAGAAGAATTAAGGAACAAAAAACCACAGATGAACAATACAATAACTGAAATGAAAACTACACTAGAAGGAATCAATAGCAGAATAACTGAGGCAGAAGAACCGATAAGTGACCTGGAAGACAGAATGGTGGAATTCACAGCTGTGAAACAGAATAAAGAAAAAAGAATGAATAAGAAATGAAGACAGCCTAAGAGACCTCTGGGACAACATTCGCATTATAGGGATCCCAGAAGGAGAAGAGAGAGAGAAAGGACCAGAGAAAATACGTGAAGAGATTATAGTCAAAAACTTCCCTAACAAGGGAAAGGAAATAGCCACCCAAGTCCAGGAAGCACAGCAAGTCCCTTACAGGATAAACCAAAGGAGAAACATGCCGAGACACATAGTAATCAAACTGGCAAAAATTAACGACAAAGAAAAATTATTGAAAGCAGCAAGGGAATAATGACAAATAACATACAAAGGAACTCCCATAAGGTTAACAGCTGATTTCTCAGCAGAAACTCTACAAGCCAGAAGGGAGTGGCATGATATACTTAAAGTGATGAAAGGAAAGAACCTACAACAAAGATTACTCTACCTGGCAAGGATCTCATTCAGATTCAAAGGAGAAATCAAAAGCTTTACAGACAGGAAAAAGCAAGAGAATTGAGCACCACCAAACCAGCCCTACAACAAATGCTAAAGGAACTTCTCTAACTGGGAAACACAAGAGAAGAAAAGGACCTACAAAAACAAACCCAAAACAATTAAGAAAATGCTCATAGGAACATACATATCGATAATCACCTTAAATGTAAACAGATTAAATGCTCCAACCAAAAGACACAGGCTCACTGAATGGATACAAAAATAAGACCCATATATATGCTGTCTAAAAGAGACCCACTTCAGACCTAGGGACACATACAGACTGAAAGTGAGGAGATGGAAAAAGATATTCCATGCAAATGGAAATCAAAAGAAAGCTGGAGTAGCAATTCTCATATCAGAAAAAATACACTTTAAAGTGAAGAATGTTACAAAAGACAAGGACACTACATAATCATCAAGGGATCAATCCAAGAAGAAGATATAACAATTATAAATATATATGCACCCAACATAGGAGAACCTCAATACATAACTGGTAACAGCTATAAAAGAGGAAATTGACAGTAATACAATAATAGTGGGGGACTTTAACACCTCACTTACACCAATGGACAGATCATCCAAAATGAAAGTAAATAAGGAAACAGAAGCTTTAAATGACACAATAGACCAGATAGATTTAATTGAAATTTAGAGGACATTCCATCCAAAAACAGCTGATTAAACTTTCTTCTCAAGTGCGCACAGAACATTCTCCAGGATAGATCACATTGGGTCATAAATCAAGCCACAGTAAATTTAAGAAAATTGAAATCATACCAAGCATCTTTTCTCACCACAATCCTATGAGATTAGAAATGAATCACAGGAAAAAAAACATAAAAAACACAAACACATGGAGGCAAAATAATACATTATTAAATAACCAAGAGATCACTGAAGAAATCAAAGAGGAAATCAAAAAATATCTAGAGACAAATGACAATGAAAACACAACAATCCGAAACCTATGGGATGCAGCAAAAGCAGCCCTTAGAGGGAAGTTTATAGCTATACAAGCCTACCTCAAGAAACAAGAAAAATCTCAAATAAACAATCTAACCTTACACCTAAAGGAACTAGAGAAAGAAGAACAAACAAAGCCCAAAGTTAGCAGAAGGAAAGAAATCTTAAAGATCATAGCAGAAATCAGTGAAATAGAAACAAAGAAAACAATAGCAAGGACCAATAAAACTAAAAGCTGGTTCTCTGAGAAGATAAACAAAATTGATAAACCATTAGCCAGACTCATCAAGAAAAAGAGGGAGAGGACTCAAATCAATAAAATTAGAAATGAAAAAGGAGAAGTTACAACAGACACCGCAGAAATACAAAGCATCCTAAGAGACTACTACAAGCAACTCTATGCCAATAAAATGGACAACCTGGAAGAAATGGACAAATCCTTAAAAAGGTATAACCTTCCAAGACTGAACCAGGAAGAAATAGAAAATAAGAACAGACCAATCACAAGTAATGAAATTGAAACTGTGATTAAAAATCTTCCAACAAACAAAAGTCCAGGAACAGATGACTTCACAGGTGAATTCTATCAAATATTTAGAGAAGAGCTAACACTCATCCTCCTCAAACTCTTCCAAAAAATTGCAGAGGAAGGAACATTCCCAAACTCATTCTATGAGGCCACCATCACCCTGATACCAAAACCAGACAAAGATACTACAAAAAAAGAAAATTACAGACCAATATCACTGATGAATATACATGCAAAAATACTCAACAAAATACTACCAAACAGAAGCCAATGAAACATTCAAAGGATCTTACACCATGATCAAGTGGGATTTATCCCAGGGATGCAAGGATTCTTCAATATACACAAATCAATCAATGTGATACACCATTTTAACAAACTGAAGAATACAAACCATATGATCATCTCAATAGATACAGAAAAAGCTTTTGACAAAATTCAACACCCATTTATGATAAAAACTCTCCAGAGGGCTTCCCTTATGGCACAGTGGTTGAGTCCGCCTGCTGATGCAGGGGACACGGGTTCGTGCCCCGGTCCAGGGAGATCCCTACATGCCGTGGAGCGGCTAGGCCCATGAGCCATGGCCACTGAGCCTGCGTGTCCGGAGCCTGTGCTCCGCAACGGGGGAGGTCACAGCAGTGAGAGGCCCATGTACCTGAAAAAAAAAAAAAAACTCTCCAGAAAGTGGGCATAGAGGGAACCTACCTAAACATAATAAGGCCATATACGACAAACCCACAGCAAACATCATTCTCAATGGTGAAAAACTGAAAGCATTTCCTCTAAGATCAGGAACAAGACAAGGATGTCCACTCTCACCATTATTATTCAACATTGTTTTGGAAGTCCTAGTCATGGCAACCAGAAAAGAAAAAGAAATAAAAGGAATACAAATTGGAAAAGAAGAAGTAAAACTGTCACTGTTTACAGGTGACATGATACTATACAAATGGCCAGAGAATCCTGAAGATGCCACCAGGAAACTACCAGAGCTAATCAGTGAATTTAGTAAAGTTGCAGGATACAAAATTAATGCACAGAAATCTCTTCCATTCCTATACACTAATGATGAAAAATCTGAAAGAGAAATTAAGGAAACACTCCCATTTACCATTGCAACAAAAAGAATAAAATACCTAGGAATAAACCTACCTAGGGAGACAAAAGACCTATATGCAGAAAATTATAAGACACTGGTAAAAGAAATTAAAGATGATACCAACAGATGGAGAGATATACCATGTTCTTGGATTGGAAGAATCAATATTGTGAAAATGACTATACTACCCAAAGCAATCTACAGATCCAATGCAATCCTTATCAAATTACCAATGGCATTTTTTACAGAACTAGAACAAAGAATCTTAAAATTTGTATGGAGACACAAAAGACCCCAAATAGCCAAAGCAGTGTTGAGGGAAAAAAACGGAGCTGGAGAAATCAGACTTCCTGACTTCAGACATTACTACAAAGTTGCAGTAATCAAGACAATATGGTACTGGCACAAAAACAGAAACATAGATCAATGAAACAGGATAGAAAGCCCAGAGATAAACCCACATGCCTACGGTCAACTAATCTATGACAAAGAGGCAAGGGTATGCAACGGAGAAAAGACAGTCTCTTCAATAAGTGGTGCTGGGTAAACTGGACAGCTACATGTAAAAGAATGAAATTAGAACACTCCATAACACCATACACAAAAATAAACTCAAAATGCATTAGAAACCTAAATGTAAGACCGGACACTGAAACTCTTAGAGAAAAACATAGGAAGAACACTCTTTGACATAAATCACAGAAAGATCTTTTTTGATCCACCTCCTAGAGTAATGGAAATAAAAACAAAAATAAACAAATGGGACCCAATGAAATTTCAAAACTTTTGCACAGCAAAGGAAACCATAAATAAGACGAAAAGACAACACTCAGAATGGGAGAAAATATTTACAAACGAACCAATGGACAAAGGATTAATCTCCAAAATATATAAACAGCTTATGCAGTTCCATATTAAAAAACAAACAACCCAATCCAAAAATGGGCAGAAGACCTAAATAGACATTTCTCCAAAGAAGACATACAGATGGCCAAGAGGCACATGAAAAGCTGTTCAACATCACTAATTGTTAAAGAAATGCAAATCAAAACTACAATGAGGTATCACCTCACACCAGTTAGAATGGGCATCATCAGAAAATCTGATGAATAAAAATATATAGACTGAGGGATGAACAGCCTCATTCATTTGAAGGAAAAGTGCTGAAGCTGGGTGATTTTTGTCTTGGCAAGCCTAGGAGTTACTTCAGAAGAGGTTGTCCAAAAGCAAGCTTAAATGCAAAGAATGCAAATTTGCCCAAATTAACTAGTGTTTTACTTTGTCTGAATTATTCCATACTTTCCTAAAGACTAGGTGTTCTCTAAGTAAGATTGGGAAGCAGTATGTCCAGAAATATTTCTGCTGTCCTGTCATATCTGTATAGAATTCTTGGCTTTAGGAAAAAAAAAAAAAAAAAACTACAAATTGAAAGGGAACACTGCAAGTGGCCTAACATATCAGAAATTGTCACCAGTCCTTGTCAGTCAGTGTTCTTGTGTCTTTGTCATAATTAGCCAGTGTGTCTATGAATTTTCTGGATTAGGGCTGCTTAATATGTCAGGCCTCTTAAGAGAATCACAATCTCCAATGAAATAAATATTCACATGAGATAAAATTCCACTGCTCTTATGTACTTTGATTCAACATCTATAACTGCCTTGTGATATGACAGCGAAACAAAGAGGAAGAAAAATGTGGGGGGACATTGAGGCAGAATGCAGAAGAGGCCTTTTAGTCCACTGTTCATCATTTTATGTGGCAAAAAGTCCGGATAAAGGGAGCTACTCAGTGTCCACTTCTCTGAATCTCAAGCATCTCTTCTTAAAAATCAGCAGGATTTCAGCAATGACAGTGATCCAAAAGAACATGGAATTTCAACGTGAGACAAACCTCAAGTAGTGGGAAAACAAAACTATCCTTAATTTTCTGTCTGTAATCAGCTTCACGACTTTGCATGATGGAATATCCACAGCCACATAACGCTGCGTGTCCCTCCCTTCCTCCTGCTGCCCCTCCTCCCACTGAGGCAAAAGGCATTTCTAAATGGCTCTGAAGAACCTCGGGCAGGACAGGAATAAAGACTCAGATGTAGAGAATGGACTTGGGTACACGGGGAGGGGGAAGGGTAAACTGGAACCAAGTGAGAGAGTGGCATGGACATATATACACTACCAAATGTAAAACAGATAGCTAGTGGGAAGCAGCTGCGTAGCACAGGGAGATCAGCTCGGTGCTTTGTGACCACTTAGAGGGGTGGGATAGGGAGGGTGGGAGGGTGGGAGGGAGGGAGACGCAAGAGGGAGGGGATATGGCGATATAAGTATATGTATAGCTGATTCACTTTGTATAAAGCAGAAACTAACACACCATTGTAAAGCAATTATACTCCAATAGAGATTTTTTTTTAAAGCATTTTTAAAGGATTGTTTTGGAAAGGTTGTTCCCAGGTCTCTGTGTACTGGCCAGGGTTTAACCTCGAGTTTATAGAACTCCTGGAACTCTTCATGGAAGCTATAATGACAGTCCAATTTGAAATCTGGTGTGCTGGGCAAGAAAACCACAAATGCTGTCTAGGCATTTTATCAGCCAGGCCCTGCCTTTGAAAGATAAGCCCCTCCAAGGCAGAGGTCACGGTTAGAACAAGCTATTGCAACTTAGCCTTCTGGCCAAAACTCTCAAGAACTAGGAGTGGTCCTGCCCAAAGCGAGCTCTGAATACACTCATTCCCTCTTATTACTGTTTTCAATTTTAGCTCACGAATAACTTATTTAATATTGAGTTAGTGCCCACTGAGGTAACTAACCAGATTCTCTTTGAGCAGAATTGTAAAGTGCCTCTGAGCCCTTGATAACCAATAGCTTGCCTTGGGTTTTTTTTTCTTTCTTTCTTTGAAAAAAATCTTTTATTATCTTGCAATGTTTTTCTTTATTAGACATTTTTTCAAATTACAAAAATAATAAATTTTTTAAAATAAATATTTTTTTCAAATTTCCACAAGATGTATGAAGAAGAAGCTGTCCAACACGTCTATGTGCATCTTCCATAACATTCTCTAGGCACATATACAAGTACAAGTGTTACCAAGTCCAAGTTTGTTCTGCTCGCCACACGACAGGCCAGTAAATAGGGAGATGAGGTTTGGGGGCAAGGAATAATGACTTTATTCAGAAAGCCAGGAGTCCAAGAAGATGGCGGACTAATGTCCTAGAGAACCATCTTACCCAAGTTAGAATTCAGGCTTCTTTTATATCAAAAGGGGAGGGGGTGTTGTTGGCTGTTGCAGACTTCTTGGTGTCAGAATCCTTTGTTCTTGCATCTGTCAACATAGGTCAGGTCATAATGTTCCTGTAAACCTCCAACAACACAAATGTTATTCTCTGTTCTACAGATTTTTATCTCTATATGAATGGAAAAATGTTATACCATCAAAGTATAACAGAGCCTTGAGAATGGGCTATCCTGTATATTTCAGGCTCATATAGGCAACATTCTTAACTGGAAGAAAAAGCAATAGAATACAAAGGTTAAAGCAAAAGAAACAGACCCAATATGGAGTCAGATTTGTTCTTTCCTATTACATAAGTGCATGCAAATACAAAAGTACACACACGTATACATATAGATGGATTCATTGACAATTGATTGGATAGCTTTTGTTTTACAATCTAAAATAATGCTATCTCCATTACTTTGATATTTTCTTTTTCAATCTACAGCAATTGTGTCTACAATTTGGTTGTTCAAACTCCAATCCTTTATTTCTACTTTTTTATACATATATGCATACATGCATTAATTTTACATAAATGGAATTATATCATATTTGACAGAGATCTACTTAGTGCAGTCTTTTTTTTTTCTTTTCTTTTTCTCTTGCCCTCATTTTTTCCTATCCCCACAATTCCTCAGTATCCCATCTTAGTAGACTAAAGTTATTGTCTTCAATTTTCTCTATGCTCATATCATCATAAACACACACCTGGAATTTTGTTGGTCCATGTTTAATTTACAAATTGGATCACTTTATACAGATTCCTCTGCATCCTTTATTTTCTCATTCCATACTACTGTCTCTACTATATCTCTAATTCTTTGTTTTCAGTACTTGAAAATATACCTTGGTGAGGTGATACCCTTCAGCTCTGTTTCCAGCTTGCATTTGTTTGTGTTTTTGCTTTTTCCTTTACTAACAATGCTTCAGTAAATGTGCTTATAAATATAACTTTCCATATTGATGCTTTAATTTCTAAGGAATACAGTCACAACAATGGACTGCTAGGTTGTAAACCATGTGAATTTTTTAATTTTAATAGAGCATTTTAATGGCTAAATTCATTAGCAGTTGCCTGGTTATTTTTATAAAAACGGTGTTAATTCACCTTGCTACTAGCCATGTGTAGGTATTACAGTCTTTTAAATTTTTGCCAGTGGTATTTCATTGTTACTTTATTTGTATGTGTATGATTTTATTGGTGTGTGTATGATTTTTTAATTTTTTCTTAAAATATAGTTGATTTACAATATTATATTAGTTTCAGGTATGCAACAGAGTGATTCAATTTTTCATTGATTACACTTTAAAGTTATTATAACATATTGGCTATATTCCCTGTGCTGTGCAATATATCCTTGTAGCTTATTTTCTTTGTTATTTTAATCTGTATTTTCCTAATTACCAGTTTGTTTGAGTACCTCTTCATAACTATTTTAATTATATTGATTCATTCATCTATAAATTACCAATAATTTTATTGGGTTGGTTCTCTTTTCCTAGGTTGCCTATTAAGTGACACACCTACAAGGTGAACAGAAGACAGATGGAATTCACAGCCAAGGTCCAGAATAACTGGGAGGTGACTATAGTTAATAATACTGTATTGTATATTTGAAATGCTGAAAGAGTAGATCTTAAAAGTTCTCATCACAAGAAAAAAAATTTTTTTGTAACTAAGTGTGGTGATGGATGTTAACTAAACTTATTGTGGTGATAATTTTACAATATATACATATATCACATCATTATGTTGTATACCCAAAATTAATATAATGTTAAATGACAGTTATATTGCTATTTAAAAAAAGAATAACTGGTAAGAAAATGTGCAAGGAAAAGAGGGGATGGGAACTGCAGTTAATTTTGCCAAAAAGCCAGTGATAACTGGAAGGGAGTTCTACTTTGAACATGGATCTGAGGATGGGCATTAGGACACTCTCTCCTTTCTCAGTCATGAATCAAGCAGACTCTCCCAAGAGTTCAATTGCTGAACTGGCCTAAATTGTGGAGGAGCAAGTTTGGTGGAAGGAAAGGGGACAGAAAGTGAAGAGGAAAGGAGAAGGAAAGTAGCATGTGGAGAATGCCTGCCTTGGGCCAGTTACTGAAGTAAGCATTTTGCAGATATATTCCCATTTTTTCCTTGCAATGAACCTACAGATACTTAGGTTCTCTTCCCAGCAGAGTCTCAGAGATACCAGGTAACTTGGTCCTTCATCATTCAGTTGATGAGGGATGGACCTAAGAGTATAAGCCAGGTCTGTCTCACTCCCACATCTATGCTCTTTCCCAGCCAAAGTGAAAATACCAGTGGAAACTTGAGTAATACACTGTGGCCTGCACAGAAAAATCAGGTACATACAAGGTTCCATGCCCACCATCCTGGAAGCCTTGTTCATAGCTTTGGGTTCTACTCCCCTAATACCTCCATTCCCATAGTCAACATCACCCTCATATGGCCAGCCAACCCGAATCTGGCAATTCAGTTTCACATAGTGTTTTTGATCTTCAACACTTATTAAGACTCTCTTGTGGGCATTTCACTAAGTGAGATAAGTCAGCTAGAGAAAGACAAATACTATATTATTTCACTTAGATATGGAATCTAAAGAAGCCAAACTCATAAAAACAGAGAATCGTGGTTAGCAGGGGCTGGGGTGGGGGCAGAGGAGAGATAAGGGAAATGTTGTTTAAGGGTACAAACTGGTCACTAGTAGATAAATAAGTCCTCAAGATCTAATGGGCAGCAAGATGATTATAAACAATAGTGCTGTATTATAAACTTCAAAGTTGCTAAAAGACTAGATCTTTTTGACTATAATCTCTTCAAATATTTTATTGGGTCCTTTCTCTCTCTCTTCTCTGTCTGGGAGCCCTATAATGTGAATGTTGTTGCATTTAATGTTGTCCCAGAGGTCTCTTAGGCTGTCTTCATTTCTTTTCATTCTTTTTTCTTTATTCTGTTCCACAGCAGTGAATTCCACCATTCTGTCTTCCAGGTCATTTATTGGTTCTTCTGCCTCAGTTATTCTGCTATTGATTCCTTCTAGTGTAGTTTTCATTTCAGTTATTGTATTGTTCATCTCTGTTTGTTTGTTCTTTAATTCTTCTAGGTGTTTGTTCTTTAATTCTTCTAGGTGTTAGTTAAACATTTCTTGCATCTTCTTGATCTTTGCCTCCTTCTTTCTCTGAGGTCCTGGATCATCTTCACTATCATTATGCTGAATTCTTTTTCTGGAAAGTTGCCTGTCTCCACTTCATTTAGTTGTTTTTCTGGGGTTTTATCTTGTTCCTTCGTCTGGTAAATAGGCCTCTGCCTTTTCATCTTGTCTAACTTTCTGTGAATGTGGTTTTTTTTCCACAGGCTGCAGGATTGTAGTTCTTCTTGCTTCTGCTGTCTGCCCTCTGGTGGATGAGGCTATCTAAGAGGCTTGTGCAAGTTTCCTGATGGGAGGGACTGGTGGTGGGTAGAGCTGGGTGTTGCTCTGGAGGGCAAAGTTCAGTAAAACTTTAATCTGTTTGTCTGCTGATGGGTGGGGCTGGGTTCCCTCCCTGTTGGTTGTTTGGCCTGAGGTGGCCCAACACTGGAGCCTACCAGGTACTTTTGGGGGGATAATGTCAGACTCTGGGAGGGCTCAAACAAGGAGTACTTCCCAGAACTTCTGTTGCCAATGTCCCTGTCCTCACTTTGAGCCACAGCCACTAACCACCTCTGCAGGAGACCTTCCAACACTAGCAGATAGGTCTGGTTCAGTCTCCCCTGGGGTCACTGCTCCTTTCCCCGGGTCCCAATGTGCACACTACTTTGTGTGTGCCCTCCAAGACTGCAATCTCTGTTTCCCCCTGTCCTGTCAGAGTCCTGAAATCAAATCCTGCTAGCCTTCAAAGTCTGATTCTCTAGGAATTCCTCCTCCTGTTGCCAGACACCCAGGTTGGGAAGCATGATGTGGGTAGTCAAAAACTTCCCTAACATAGGAAAGGAAATAGCCACCCAAGTCCAGAAGCTCAGAGAGTCCCAGGCAGGATAAACCCAGGGAGAAACATGTGAAGACACATAGTAATCAACTTGACAAAAAATAAGGTAAAGAAAAATTATTGAAAGCAACAAGGGAAAAATGACAACATACAAGGGAACTCCCATAAGGTTAACAGCTGATTTCTCAGCAGAAACTCTACAAGACAAAAGGGAGTGTCATGATATATTTAAAGTGATGAAAGGGAAGAACCTACAAGGCAACCTATAAGGCAACACAAGAGAAGAAGAGGACCTACAAAAACAAACCCATAACAATTAAGAAAATGGTAATAAGAACATACATATAGATAACTACATTAACGTGAATGGATTAAAGGCTCCAACCAAAAGACACAGGCTCACTGAATGGATACAAAAACAAGACCCGTATATATGCTGTCTACAAGAGATCCACTTCAGACCTAGGGACACATACAGACTGAAAGTGAGGGGATGGAAAAAGATATTCCATTCAAATGGAAATCAAAAGAAAGCTGGAGTAGCAATATTCATATCAGAAAAAATAGACTTTAAAATAAAGAATGTTACAAGACACAAGGAAGGAAACTACATAATGATCAAGGGATCAATCCAAGAAGAGGATATAACAGTTATAAATATATATGCACCCAACATAGGAGAACCTCAATACATAAGGCAACTGGTAACAGCTATAAAAGAGGAAATTGACAATAACACAATAATAGTGGGGGACTTTAATACATCACTTACACCAATGGACAGAGCATCAAAACAGAAAATTAATATGGAAACACAAGCTTTAAATGACACAAGAGACCAGATAGATTTAATTGATATTTATAGGACATTCCATCCAAAAACAGCAGATTACACTTTCTTCTCAACTGTGCAGAGAATATTCTCCAGGATAGATCATATCTTGGGTCACAAATCAAGCCTCAGTAAATTTAAGAAAATTGAAATCATATCAAGCATCTTTTCTGACCACAAAGCTATGAAATTAGAAATCAATTATAGTGAAAAAAGGTGAAAACCACAAAAATATGGAGGTTAAACAATATATTACTAAATAAGCAAGAGATCACTGAAGAAATCAAAGAGGAAATCAAAAAATACCTAGAGACAAATGACAACAAAAACACGATGAACCAACACCTATGGAATGCAGCAAAAGCAGCCGTTAGAGGGAAGTTTATAGCAATACAAGCCTACCTCACAAAACAAGAAAAATCTCAAAAAAACAATCTAAACTTACATTCAAAGGAACTAGGGAAAGAAGAACAAACAAAACCCAAAGTTAGCAGAAGGAAAGAAAGCATAAAGATCAGAGCAGTAAAAAATGAAATAGAAACAAAGAAAACAATAGCAAAAATCAATAAAACTAAAAACTGGTTCTTTGAGAATATAAACAAAATTGATAAACAATTAGCTAGACTCATCAAGAAAAAAAGGGAGAGAGGACTCAAATCAATAAAATTATAAGTGAAAAAGGAGAAGTTACAACAGACACCGCAGAAATACAAAGCATCCTAAGAGACTACTACAAGCAACTCTATGCCAATAAAATGGACAACCTGGAAGGAATGGACAAATTCTTAGAAAGGTATAACCTTCCAAGACTGAACCAGGAAGAAGCAGAAAATATGAACAGACCAATCACAAGTAATGAAATTGAAACTGTGATTAAAAATCTTCCAACAAACAAAAGTCCAGGAACAGATGACTTCACAGGTGAATTCTATCAAACATTTAGAGAAGAGCTAACACTCATCCTCCTCAAACTCTTCCAAAAAATTGCAGAGGAAGGAACATTCCCAAACTCATTCTATGAGGCCACCATCACCCTGATACCAAAACCAGAAAAAGATACTGCAAAAAAAGAAAATTACAGACCAATATCACTGATGAATATAGATGCAAAAATACTCAACAGAATACTAGCAAACAGAATCCAAAAGCACATTCAAAGGATCTTACACCATGATCAAGTGGGATTTATCCCAGGGACGCAAGGATTCTTCAATATATGCAAATCAATCAATGTGATACACCATACTAACACATTGAAGAATAAAAACCATATGATCATCTCAATAGATGCAGAAAAAGGTTTTGACAAAATTCAACACCGATTTATGATAAAAACTCTCCAGGAAGTGGGCATAGAGGTAACCTACCTCAACACAATAAAGGCCATATGTGACAAACCCACAGCCAACATCGTTCTCAATGGTGAAAAACTGAAAGCATTTCCTCTAAGATCAGGAACAAGACAAGGATGTCCACCCTCACCATTATTATTCAACATTGTTTTGGAAGTCCTAGTCACGACAATCAGAAAAGAAAAAGAAATAAAAGGAATACAAATTGGAAAAGAAGAAGTAAAACTGTCACTGTTTGCAGATGACATGATACTATACAAATGGCCAGAGAATCCTGAAGATGCCACCAGAAAACCACTAGAGCTAATCAGTGAATTTAGTAAAGTTGCAGGATACAAAATTAATGCACAGAAATCTCTTCCATTCCTATACACTAATGATGAAAAATCTGAAAGAGAAATTAAGGAAACACTCCCATTTACCATTGCAACAAAAAGAATAAAATACCTAGGAATAAACCTACCTAGGGAGACAAAAGACCTATATGCAGAAAATTATAAGACACTGATGAAAGAAATTAAAGATGATACCAACAGATGGAGAGATATACCATGTTCTTGGATTGGAAGAATCAATATCGTGAAAATGACTATACTATCCAAAGCAATCTACAGATTCAATGCAATCCTTATCAAATTACCAATGGCATATTTTACAGAACTAGAACAAAGAATCTTAAAATTTGTATGGAAACACAAAAGACCCTAAATAGCCAAGGCAGTCTTGAGGGAAAAAAACAGAGCTGGAGGATTCAGACTCCCTGACTTCAGACTATAATACAAAGCTACAGTAATCAAGACAGTATGGTACTGGCACACAAACAGAAATATCAATTAATGGAACAGGATAGAAAGCCCAGAGATAAACCCACACACCTGTGGTCAACTAGTCTATGACAAAGGAGGTAAGGATATACAATGAAAAAAAGACAGTCTCTTCAATAAGTGGTGCTGGGTAAACTGGACAGCTACGTGTAAAAGAATGAAGTTAGAACACTCCCTAACACCATACACAAAAATAAACTCAAAATGCATTTGAGACCTAAATGTAAGACTGGACACTATAAATCTCTTAGAGGAAAACATAGGAAGAACACTCTTTGACATAAACCACAGCAAGATCTTTTTTGATCCACCTCCTAGAGTAATGGAAATAAAAACAAGAATAAACAAATGGGACCTAATGAAACTTAAAAGCTTTTGCGGGCTTCCCTGGTGGTGCAGTGGTTGCGTGTCCGCCTGCCGATGCAGGGGACATGGGTCCGTGCCCTGGTCCAGGAAGATCCCACATGCCGTGGAGTGGCTAGGCCCGTGAGCCATGGCTGCTGAGCCTGCACGTCTGTAGCCTGTGCTCCACAATGGGAGAGGCCAAAACAGTGAGAGGCCCGCGTATCACAAAAAAAAAAAAAAAAAAAAAAAAAAAAAACCTTTTGCAAAGCAAAGAAAACTACAAACAAGACAGAAAGACAACCCGCAGAATGGGAGAAAATATTTGTAAACAAATCAATTGACAAAGGATTAATCTCCCAAATATATAAACAGCTCATGCAGGTCAATATTTAAAAAACAAACAACCCAATCAAAAAATGGGCAGAAGACCTAAACAGGTATTTCTCCAAAGAAAACCTACAAATGGCCATGAGGCACATGAAAAGCTGCCCAACATCACTAATTATTAGGCAAATGCAAATCAAAACTCTAATGAGGTATCACCTCATACCAGTTAGAATGGGCATTGTCAGAAAAATCTACTAACAGCAAATGCTGGAGAGGGTGTGGAGAAAAGGGAACCCTCTCACACTGTTGGTGGGAATGTAAGTTGATACAGTCACTAAGGAGAACAGTATGGAGGTTCCTTATAAAACAAAAATTGAATTACCATGTGACCCAGCAACATCACTACTGGGCATATACCCAGTGAAAACCATAATTCAAAAAGAGTCATGTACCACAATGTTCATTGCAGCACTATTTACAATAGCCAGGTCATAGAAGAAAGCTAAATGCCCATCAACAGACAAATGGATAAATAAGATGTGGTACATATATACAATGGAATATTACTCAGCCATAAAAGGAACAAAATTAGGTCATTTGTAGAGATGCGGATGGATCTAGAGACTGTCATACAGAGGGAAGTAAGTCAGAAATAGAAAAACAAATATCGTATATTAACTCATATATGTGGAACCTAGAAAAATGGTACAGATGAACCAGTTTGCAGTGCAGAAATAGAAACGCAGATGTAGAGAACAAACGTATGGACACCAAGGGGGGAAAGTGGTGGGCGTGAGGTGGTAGTGTGTTGAATTGGGAGATTAGGATTGACATGTATACACTAATATGTATAAAATGGATAACTAATAAGAACCTGTTGTATAAAAAAATAAAATAAAATTCTAAAATTAAAAAAAGAAGACTAGATCTTAACTGTTCTCACCACAAAAGAAAATGAAAATGATGTCATGTGATAGAGGTTTTAGCCAACACACTCAGTCATCATCATACTGTAATATATAAATGTATCAAATCATCACACTGTACACCTTAAACTTATACAATATTATATTTCAATTATATCTCAGTTTTTAAAAAGACTATCTTTTGTGTCAGTCTTCTTTAGAAAGCGTGGTTTTAAAATCACCAAGATTAAAAGCAAATATTCATTTTGCCACAGACTGAATATCTCAGTTTCTGAACAGCTGGTGATTACAACCAAATTTATCATTTACCCATTACCATTACACAATCTGTTCTTGTAATGAAAGACAGTTATATAAAAGGACAAATGTTAGGCATCTATCCAAAGGAATGTCCTTGGAGTAACAGCTTCAGATACCAATTTAGATATAACCCATCTATTAAGAGGATTTCAAAGGAATATTGGGAGGGATTTTGGGGTAGTGATTTTTATTTTCTCCATTTGCAACTTAACAGTTACCCCACTAATATGTCCTACTGATCTTGTCTTCTTTTTAACTACTCCTGACTTTTCCCATCAGAGAAATCCACAAATATCTCATTCTGGAATGAAATCCAATCATCAAGATCAAATCTCCATTTAGGACTTGAGAAAATAACCTTAATATATAAAGCATCCTTGGATTTTTCCATGAAGTAATTCACTGTGCAAAATAGAAAATATTACTCATAACATGAAGTTATCAGCAGTGTACTAGAGAAGACACAAAACAGCCGGTCCAGCTGTCTCAAAGGTTCTAAGGGGCAGACACTCAGTTGAAACATTTGCTTTGACTTCTCATTTGACTGTCAAGTCTAATTACATAAGGGTGATTTGTGGTCCACACTAATTAGCTAAGAGGTTTGGACATTAATCCACTACTCAATAAGCAGCTCTCTGCAATGAGGTGATTTTCAAAAAAGACCAGTTCTGGCTTTATTGGTCTAGGATCTATTAGGATGAGGAGATATGCACACATGCTCCTGAATGCCAGCTGAAAACATGCAGACTGTACACTTTTACACAGAGAGCTCTTTCTTCCTGGTTCCCTCTATGTCTTGTGGGCGCATCACGCAAGAGCAAGTAGGGTGAGTTGAAGAAAGTGGGGAATACCACAAGGAGAACTTCAGTAAAAAGGAACCTGTGTATACCTGATAAAGGACTAGTATCCAGAATATATAAAGAACCCTTACAACTCAAGAATAAAAAGACCAATAACCCCGGTAAAATAGGGTTAATTCACGTTTTTCCAAGGTAGATATACAAATGACCAAGAAGCACATAAAAAGGTGCTCAACATTATTAGTCATTAAGGAAATGAGAATCAAAATCAAAATTAGCTATCACTTCACACCTACTAGGATGGCTAGAATTAAAAGTCAGATAACAATAAATGTTGGCAAAGATGTGGAGGAATTGACTTTACAGATGAGGAAACTGAGACACAGTGAGGATACATAACTTCCCAAAGTCTCAAAGCTAGATTCAAACAAGGTTTTTGTCTTTAGAGTCCTTACCACTATGCAATTTTGCATCCTCTATGTTCTGGAGCTTTCAGAAAGCTGCTATGAAAATATCATAATCAAGCTTGCTTGGACAGTAATGGGATGGGCCAGAAGAGGAAAAAAAACACGTGGAGGAACTGGAACCCTCATACAATTGTGGTGAGAATATAAAATGGTGTTTTAAAAAATAGTCTAGCAGTTCCTCTAAAACTTAAACATGGAGTTACCATATAACCCTGAAATTTCATTCCCAGGTATATACCCAAAAGAAAAAAACATACATCCACACAAAAGCATGTACATGAATGTTTATAACATTATTCATAATGGCCAAAAGTAGAAACAACTCAAATGTCCATCAACTGATAAATGGACAAATAAAATGAGGTATATCCATACAATGGAATATTATTCAGCATAGAAAGAAATAAAGTACTGATACACACTACAACATAGATGAGCCTTGAAAACATTATGCTAAGTGAAAGAAACCAATCACAAAAGATCACATATGATATGACTTAATTCATAACAAATGTCCAGAATGGGGAAATCTATAGAGACAAAATAGAGACAAAGAATAGGCTAGTGGTTTCTTAGGGCTGGGTGAGGGTGGATGGAGGTAGAGGAGGGATAGAGTGGAGACAGATAAAAGCTATGAAACTTCTTTTTGAGGTGATTAAAATGTTCTAAAATTGTGCTAATTGTTGCACATATCTGTGAATATGCTAAAAACCTACAGAATCATTCACTTCAAATGGGTGAATTGTATGGTATGTGGATTATATCTCAACAAAGCTTTTTTTGAAGGAAATAAAAAGGAAGCTGTGAGTATGATTTAAAAAAACTCTCGCTGGCTGCCACTGGTAGAAGTGAACGGCAGGAGGATGGAAGAATAAGAAGGGCTGTGGAGAACCCATGGTCCCATCCAATGGCAAGTTAGTAAATCAGATGAGTGGCCTAAGAGTCACACAGCTGGCATGACAGCATCAGAGCCCCTTCATTCATTTAGTCATTTAACAAATGTTTATTGAGCACCTTCCATGTGCCAAGTTCCATGTGCCAAGTTATGTTGTAGGAAAGTGAGATATATCTGTAAACAATTGTTTGAAAAAGAGAGAGAGAGAGACAGTGAAGGACGTTTACCGCAGTATTGCTGTGCTCTCAAAAACTGGAAACAACCTGACTCTCCATGAGGAATGGTAAAATAACCATGATGGAATTTTGTGCATCTATGCATTTATTTTAAATTATTATTGCAATCTATATCAACGGACCTGCTAGTATATTGAACCGTATGAAATTACCAATCTTATAGGTCAAAATGGTCAAATATTGGCAAATATTTTAAGTTAAAAAATACATTATGGGATTCCCTGGTGGCGCAGTGGTTGAGAGTCTGCCTACCGATGCAGGGGACACGGGTTCGTGGCCCGGTCCGGGAAGATCCCACATGCCGCGGAGCGGATGGGCCCGTGAGCCCTGGCCGCTGAGCCTGAGCGTCCGGAGCCTGTGCTCCACAACGGGAGAGGCCACAACAGTGAGAGGCCAGTGTACCGCAAAAGAAAAAAAAAAAAACATTGCTTATAGGCTCATCAATTGATCAATTGTAACAAAGGGACCACTCTGGTGGGGGATGTTGATAATGGAGGAGGCTATGCGTGTGTGGAGACAGGGCATATATGGTGAATCTCTGTACCTTCCAATCAATTTTGTTATGAACCTAAAACTGCTCTAAAAAATGAAGTCTATTAAACTGTAAAATAAAAATGCACACTGTGCTTAATAATATATGTATCTATATTTGTATATGTTTTCACTAGGATAGGGAAAAATGTGAAAGATAAATACTTGGCTGTTACTACTGTGTATGCTAGGAGGGAGAGAAATGTCCGTGTGTGTGTGTGTGTGTGTGTGTGTGTGTGTGTGTGCACCTGTGTTGAGGAAGTATTAACTTTTTCTTTATATATATCTTCACATTCTTTCATTTGTGACAATTAGTATTATATTCATAATTAATAAGCATAATCAAAAATTACAAATAAAAAAGAGAACACAGGAGGTGCTTATGGAACTGAATCCACGATCCAGATTCATCGTCCTTTATTTTCAAGTTTAGTTTTATGGACAGACTGTCTAGACGTGAACACCCACCATATGCTGAGGAAGTTTCATAGAAATGGGAATTAGCTGTGGATCTGGACTGTCTCGATAGCTACTCGAAAGGAAACACAATAAAAATAGTTTTGTAACATTTGTGATAAGACTACAGTACAAAGATTGATCAATTGACGTCATTAAATCAATTGCCCTTTGTGAGAGTTTCTGAGGACAAAGAAGTCCAGAGGTATTTTATGTGCAACATGAAACACAAGGTAGGAAATCAGCAGAGATAAGATTTCAGTACATTGATGTGTACCTTGATGGATTCCAATTTCCCTCCCTAACTCCTAAACGAAATCACAAACATTTGCTTCAAGTCTGGAATAAACTTGGAGCAAAGAGCTTATCTCTTCTTTTTTTAATGAATTGCACTTTATATCATGCTCCTCCTGGGCACCTAAGAACATTGGCAACATCACAACTTGAGAGGCATGGTGGGATCGCGGTTACAGGCACAATCCCTGGGCACAGGATGCCTTGATTCAGACCTCAGTTCTGCCACTCACTGATTTGGACAACCTCCTCCACCTTCACGTGTGTCCAGTCTCCCTATGTGCTCATTTATAAGGTAGTGATGACCATGAAAAGCTCCTCTAGGGACTGTCATGAGGATTTAATGTGCTAATATAGGTAAAGCATTTAAAATTGTGCCTGGCATTAAACCTTATATGTTTTGTGGATTAAAAACTTCTCACACCTAAACAGACATTTCTCCAAAGAAGATATATAGATTGCCAACAAACACATGAAAGGATGCTCAACATCAGAGAAATGCAAATCAAAACTACAATGAGTAATCACCTCACACCAGTCAAAATGGCCATCATCAAAAAATCTACAAACAATAAATGCTGGAGAGGGTGTGAAGAAAAGGGAACCCTCTTGCACTGTTGGTGGGAATGTAAATTGATACAGCCCCTGTGGAGAACAGTATGGAGGTTCCTTAAAAAACTGAAAATAGAACTACCATACGACACAGCAATCCCACTACTGGGCATATATTCTGAGAAAACCATAATTCAAAAGGAGTCATGTACCACAATGTTCATTGCAGCTCTATTTACAATAGCCAGGACATGGAAGCAACCTAAGTGTCCATCGACAGAAGAATGGATAAAGAAGATGTGGCACATATATACAATGGAATATTACACAGCCATAAAAAGAAATGAAACTGAGTTATTTGTAGTGAGGTGGATGGACCTAGAGTCTGTCATACAGAGTGAAGTAAGTCAGAAAGAGAAAAGCAAACACCATATGCTAACACATATATATGGAATCTAAAAAAAAAATGGTTCTGAAGAATCTAGGGGCAGGACAGGAATAAAGACGCAGACGTAGAGAATGGACTTGAGGACATGGGGAGGGGGAAGGGTAAGCTGGGACAAAGTGAGAGAGTGGCATGGACATATATACACTACCAAATGTAAAATAGATAGCTAGTGGGAAGCAGCCGCATAGCACAGGGAGATCAGCTCAGTGCTTTGTGACCAACTAGAGGGGTGGGATGGGGTGGGATAGGGAGGGTGGGAGGGAGGGAGATGCAAGAGGGAAGAGATATGGGAACATATGTATATGTATAACTGATTCACTTTGTTATAAAGCAGAAACTAACACAGCATTGTAAAGCAATTATACTCAAATAAAAATGTTTAAAATAAATAAATAAAAACTTCACACAAAAGGTAACCCTCCTACACTGTTGGTGGGAATATAAGTTGGTGGAGCCACTATGAAAAACAGTATGGAGTTTCCTTTAAAAACTAAAAACAGGGCTTCCCTGGTGGCGCAGTGGTTGAGAATCCGCCTGCCGATGCAGGGGACACGGGTTCGTGCCCCGGTCTGGGAAGATCCCACATGCCGCGGAGCAGCTGGGCCCGTGAGCCATGGCCGCTGAGCCTGAGCGTCCGGAGCCTGTGCTCCACAACGGGAGAGGCCACAACAGTGAGGCCCACATACCACAAAAAAAAAAAAAAAAAAAAAAAAAAAAACTAAAAACAAAGTTACCATATGATCCAGCAATCCCACTCCTGGGCATATATCCAGAGAAAACTCTAATTCGAAAAGATACATGCACCTCAGTGTTCACAGCAGCACTATTTACAATAGCCAAGACATCGAAACAACCTAAATGTCTATCAACAGATGAATGTATAAAGAAGATGTGGTACATATATACAATGGAATATTAGTCAGCCATAAAAAGAAACGAAATAATGCCATTTGCAGCAACATGGATGGACCTAGAGATTATCATACTAAGTGAAGTAAGCCAGACCGAGAAAGACAAATATTGTATGATATCACTTATATGTGGAATCTAAAAAATGATACAAATGAACTCATTTACAAAATAGAAACAGACTCACAGACATAGAAAACAAATTTACGGTTGCCAGAGGGGAAGGGGAGAGGGAAGGGATAAATTAGGAGTTGGGGACTAGCAGATACAGACTATTATATATAAAACAGATAGCAACAAGGTCCTATTGTATATTCAATACCTTGTAATAAACTATAAAGGAAAAGAATCTGAAAAAGAATGTATATATATCCATGTATATATATGTATATACATATATATAATCACCTTGCTGTACAACAGAAACTGATACAACATTGTAAATCAACTATATTTCAATAAAACAAAACAAAACAAAAAAACTTCTCACAGCTTTGGCATGTTTTTCAAAAACTGGATATTATATGCTATTTTCTCTCACTCACTCACACACATGTATTGATTGACTCCTGCCTGCCAGGCACTGTGCTAGGTGTTCAGAATAGTAAATGAATGAATGAATGAGTCTCACAATTTCTGTGTTGAATGGTCCATTGCACATTTCAAAGGGTGCATAAAATAACCTATATTATAAATCACTATATTTTTTCAAAGCAGGGAACAAACAGAAGTTGTTAGGGTTATATAATGGTGAAAGAATACACAAGTTTGAAATAGGACAGCACAATCCTCAAGGAGGAATGTTACTAACATGAGTGTGGCCACAGGACTTGACACCCCAACTGGGCATTTGTGGTGTGACTATAAATTACTGAGGCTAAATCCACAATCCAGAAATTTGACCTTGTTACCTCATGAGTTTGGTGAGTAACACCAATGCTTGGCCAAGTTTAGAGCACTATGTCTGCAGGTAACCACATACACAGGCCTGAAAGAAAGCAGAGAATGAAAAAAGGGGTCTAACCAAAGACTGCTGAACTATGTGCCCCTCTTTTTAAATCTTTTCTCCCTGGGTTTCATGGGACAAGAGGAGAACACTTCAGTGTACTGGTTTGTGATTTCTATGTGTTTGGGATGTGTAAACAAAGGAAGAGATGGCTGTGGAAACACCAGTGATCACTGGAAACTTAGGGCACCAGCAGCATTTTCGTGGCTCAATGATTTCTCCAAATCGGTGAGGCTATGGTTTTGAGGAGACTTGACAATAATGCAGCAGACCCTGTTTGATACGCACCTGGGTCCTTGGACTCTTTAATCAGTAGAAATTGATAAGAGGCCAGATGAGGAGTTCAGGCAAGGCTTTACTAGGACTCATGCTGCAGCAGGGCGGGGCGGGGAGGGTGGTGCGGAGGCTAAGCTGGTCCCTTAAATGGAGTGAGGGCGGATCGGCGGGTGGCTCAGGAGGCATGGCTTAAGTGGCCTGCCACCCCCTTGGTGGTGTTGTATGCAGGTATCATGTGCAGGACCCTGCTTTCACTCTTGGCACCTCAGAAGTGGCAGCTGGGTTTTGGCCTTTTTGTATCTTGCAGTTCATAATTTGCCCCAACTGCGCATGTGTGCGGTTATTTTTGGTCCCTTGTAATTTCTTCGTACTCTGATGCTGGAGGAGACGTTTGTCCAGGTGCAAGCACTCTGGTAAAGGATCCCAGGTCCCAGCCTATCTCACATGCAGGAAAATGCTTAGTGTACCCTGAAAGCACTGACCGCCATTCCATTCACTCATTTGTTTATTCATTCTGCAGTTTATAGCTCTTTCTATGTGCCTAATGGTATGCTAAAAACTGAAATTACTAAGATTTCTTAAAATTCAGACCAAAAAAACAGGTACTCTCCTCTAAAATTTATAAAGGTTCACTCAGAAAAGAGTCAAAGTTCCTAGCAAAATAAATACACAATTTGGTATTGCTTTCATGTGGGCAACCATCAGCCTAATATGTCATTATATCAACTGACCTCAATTCAGGTACTAATTTCTCCGGAGCCGGTACAAAGCTTAGGAAGTCTCGAGAAGCTAGAAGATAGGTAAGTGATCTTTTCCAGCATTGCTCCTGAAGGAACACTAGTCAAAATTATGCTTTGAAATGTTATTCCTTTTGAGGATAAAGAAACAATACCTACCTGGAAACACTGCCATAACAATAGGCATCTTTCTGTTTTTCACGAAGCAAAGTTCAGCTTTAAGTAACATTCCCCAGCAGACACCCCCCTCAGCTGGTCGGGGGTTGCCCCCATGAGTACACCTCCTCATCTGGAGACATTCTTTAATGCCCATGCTTCTCTCCAGGCCTCTGCATCATACTGTCACTGGGCAGCTGTAAAACCTTTACAGCAGCAGAAATCTATTGACCGGTGGGTAAACCGTACATGCAGGAAAAATTGTGTGTGTCAGAATTCAGAAGTCAGGGCAGAGTCAGGCATCTTGCTTCATGCCTGCTAAAGTAGAGTTTCTTGAAAGTCAGAGAATCCTTTCATTAGGGCATTCCCACCTGTTCACTCACCTTGCCCCGCCCAAAAGATTAATACATAAACAACCAAGCAATTAAATAAGGCAACCAGTTGAAAAATTTGTTCAAAATATGGAAAGTAAAAACACAGAGAAATCATATTTGTTTGAGGACCTAAAGGATCCAGATATAATACTTGAGCTGCCCAATAGGTCGGGGAGGGTCTCTTTTTCAACTCAGGAAAATTTCATTTTCACAGTTGCTTTGTGAAAATAACTTACAATGCAAAAGGTGCCCTAATTCTGCCATTTGCAAAGAGGAGTTCTCTGAGGGTTATCTGCTACCTGACCTGTCCCAGGCTCACACCCTGTCTAGACCAAGCTGGCCATTATCAGCAACCTTTAGGTATTAATCAAGAACCTACTCTGACCTGCCTAGCCTAACAAGCAGGGTGTGATAGAAGATGCAAGAGGAAGAGGAAACTCTGTTGCTCCAATGATTATAACTCTAAATAAGGAAGCTTCAGGCTTGATACTCTCCATTCCATCTGAGAGATGGCTGAGATGACAGGGTGCTTTTCAAGCCCTGAACAAAAGAATCCATTTTTTTCTAACTGCTTATTGAACAATCTCTCTGATCCCTGATGGAAGGGAAGAAGCATTTGAAGCCCTATCGCCCTGAGGGCTCCGATCAGTAGGCCCAGGTCCATTCATAAATTTCAGTCTGTCTAATAGAACCCTAAGATGACCCTCCACCACACCTTCTTGCCCAAGACTCCTGTGGGCATGGAAGGAGGAGGGCGTTGGTAGTCTCCTCTTCCCAGCCCGCCATGCAAGGTGCCCCACCTACTTATAGATACGTGGTCAGCTCCAAGGAAATGACAGGTGGTCTTAGTGATTTTATTCCTCTTATTCCTCTTTTGCATAAGGATTAGAAGCAAGTACTTCCAAAAGAATATAACATTCTTAGGAAGAAGAGGCACTCAATTGAGAACCATGCCTAACCCTGACCTCTACCTCTGCTCTAAACATGCCCTTGTGGGGAGTTCCATGGCCATGGTGATACAATGGTACCAGGTGACCAGGCCCACGTGATGGAATGCCTGACTTAGTCCATTCATTGAACAAATACTCATTTACACATCTGCCATGTTCCCGGATTTTCTAATGCTAAATTTTCTGGCCAAATCATTTAAGAGTCTAATTCTCAAGTATGAAGTGGTAACAGGGACAGGAATGGCACAGAGATGTACAAGTTATATACTGCACAAAGGTACTCAACCAAGGAGGTGAGTAGGAATTGAAATCTAGCCCATGCTCCTTTTACCAAGCTGGGTACCCATGGGGCTACATCTGCCCAGGGGAGTACACCTTTCCCTAATGTGCAAAAAAAACATTTGCTAGTCAAACAGAGGCCCTATGCTATACAACATACCACAGTACCCCATTACGAACTTTATCCCCAACAGATGAGGTAATTTGTTATTGCTTCAGTCTCCCCATCTGTAAAATGGGGACAATAGCACTTCTTTGTGTTTTATGCCCTGAGATAGTCATTATAAGAAGCAGACTGAGCTCACCAGAAAGAAGGTCTTCAAAGAATGTAAAGCTCATATTAAACATTAGACTTTATTTCCTCACTTTGTCTCAAGAAAGTACTACTTACTCGCTATCGGTCATCCTATGATCAGAGAGGAAGCCCTTGCCAAGGAAAGTTAATGAAAACTCTTATTCCACTAGCTATGTGACGGCCAGGAGAAAGACCCACCTAGGATGAGCTGCACAGCTAAATACCTATTCAGGAACCCAACAGAAACTTCAGATCAATTCTTTTTTTTTTTTTTTTCAGATCAATTCTTAATCAACTGTGCTCTCAAGTTTTATATGAAAACAAAGGTCATAAACAGGACTACTAACCAATTTTTGCAAAGAGTGGAGAAGAAGGGGACTTTCTTTCCTTGAGAGCACACAATGTCCCTCTCTCATCCTTGAATTTCAGGGCCTGAATTGAACAGTGGTTGTTCAATGTTTGTTGACATTTGTGCTGAGTAGCCCAACATGTGCTTCCAAGTGGCTGATCCTCCCCTTCAGGGGAGAGATAGGGATCCAGATAAAGGATTAGGAGGGTCCTAAATAATTCATATGGAATCATCTAATTTGGTTAAACCTACAGAAAAGGGACTTAAATTTCCATGTTTAGAAACTTCCTGTATCTAATCTAAATATTGCATGTTCTTATTCCAGCATTAATAGCATCAGAAAGCATGGCTCTGAAGCAATCATTCTGATTCTATTGATCCAGACTAACAGGTTGACATTTTAAGGAGTACAAATTTAACTATATGAATACACTCCTTTCAACTTCTAAATGAATTTATCTTTCCAGGTAAAAATCTAAACGAACTAATGTTAGTGTCATTCGGTCATTCTATGACCACTTGCTCTAAGGACAGTGCTTCTGAATTTCTTTTTGCCCAATTCATCATTCAGTTATAGACTGTATCTTCAGCCTTGAAGGCCAACAGATGGCTTGCTAATTATCTAACTTAAAGAAAACGTCACAACAATAGTAAAGAGAAAGCAAGTCCTGTGGTCCCCATCTTGGTGGCTGGCAGAACCTCACTATCTGAAGTCAGGCTGCTCTTTTCTTCCTCTGATTCATTTCTCTCCTGAGAGTTAAGGAAGCAGTTTGCAGAGGTAGATTCTCGTGAACAACACTCACCCAGGCTTTAAATGCGTTTCCTCTGGTTTCAACAGCATCAATTCCTGCAGCACACACAGTAACTACTCGGCCACTGAGTGGCTTCATTATTCTCCCAAGCAGATGGCTACTTAGGAACGTATTTACCGCCACCTTGTGGAACCAAAGCAAACACACTTGTAAAAAGCCTGTTCTATTCAATTTTTTGTCCCTCGAAATTTTTTTCTCATTTTTTATCACTTTTTCTTCTCTGGGAAGGAGCTTCCATGCTGCTCTTTTTACAGGAAGCATCTCGCACCTGGCAGGGAAAAAAACAATCCTGCTTGCTTCACGGACTGTCATTCTTGGTCAAAATGGAGCTATGACACACAGAGAGAAAAAACTGCCATTCCTTGGAAAGCTCCTAAGCCTCACCGACAGTGCCAGGAATTGAACCATAATCCCAGATAATTATATTTACAAGAAAGGGCCTGCCCATAATCTCTCCAAAAAATAATGTTATTCACATGTGTTTCGTATAGAGATCCACAGACATTGGCGTAGCCATGTTTGGATTCTAATCTTAGGCTAGAAAATTAGCCTGACCTAACAGAAGTGTTTAAAATTGCCTGCCCTACAATATATCACATCACTTGCTTTCAATGCAAGGCATGGTCTGGTTTATTTTCCATTGCATTTTTCTGTTGCAAAGACATTTCTATAGCTGTATATATCTGTATAGATGGCTCTAAGGGAAGGGCTTAGAAGTAAGGCTATACCCATGTTTGGATAAACATATCTATCTGTTTTACCTCAGAGTGAACTATCTCATCATGGGAAAGTTTAAGTCTGTTAAATATACACCAAAGTTTTTAAAGGGTTTGATTATAAGCAATGTGTCTGTTTTTTTAAAAAAATACAAAACCTTTTCACTTTGGAAGAAGCTAGTTTTGTACAGTTCTTAGCAGCTACGATTTTTAATATCTGAGTAGATAACTTATATTACTGCAGGTTTGGCCTGAACCAACATAATGGTTACTAAAACTATACAACATGGGCATTAAATCTGAACAGATACAATGTAGGAAGCAGCTAGAACCATCTTTCAGCAAAGCTCCTTCTTTCACGAAACCTACTATTTTTACTGGAGGAGAGAACTGACTCTAAACAGGGTTGTGATTTTCTCAGCACAAATACCTTTACAAGGCCTAAGAGATTCTGGAGTTGAAAGTTCAGTAGAAGAAGGGGGGAAGAATGTGGGGCTCTCTCAGAAAAGCTCAGGAATCTCGTAATACTAATGTAAGAACATCTGGGAGGGAAAAATGCGTGACACAAGGCAGGCCCTAGAAAGGGAGCCAAGCAAATGCTTTTTCCCATGTTGGTCAGGAGCCCTGTAAGTTTCAGTCTCAGGTTTTCAGAGTATGGTCAAAGCTAGGAGGGAACATAACAGGTCGAAAGTCCCAGGAGTGGAATAAGTAATGCAAGGAAAATAAAGTTGAAGAGAACAACAGATTGAAAAATAAAATGCATTATTGATACTATGCGATAGGCCCTATTTTTTTATCTCTAAGTCCTCAGGAAGAGAACCCAACTGGAAGTAAGAAAGATCCGTGAGCTCTTTCTGAGGAAAGGAAGTAAATTAGTCACCAAATATTTATTCAGAATGTTGTGGTGGCCATTGGTGCTGTTCATCAGAGTGATCAGTCTCCCAGGTTCGGGGGAGAATTGTACTTCCTAGCTCCCAGGTGATTGGGTGAGGCCATGTGATTGATTTTGGTCAATGAGTGGAGAGCAGAAATGACATGGGTCACTTCCAGGACAGAATACTGACTTGCTGCAAGACTCAAGTTCTCTATTCCATGTGGCACAGTGGCCTGTAATTCAAGGTGGTACCTGCTTAGCCACCCTGGGTCTCTGAGAGAATGCACACAACCCCTTGGCTATCTGCACTGAACGTGTAATGTAAGTGAGAAACAAACCTTTGTGGTTTAGGCCATTAACATTTGGGAGATGTTTGTTACTGCAACATGATGAAGCCAATCCTGACTGATACATACTCCCAATAGAGACAATACGCTTGTCTTTTTGAAGTGGACAAAGGTGTGTGACACGTCCTTATATTCAGGCAAAGAGTACCTGAAGCTTGTAGTGGAAAGGCAGGGAGGGCATTGTCTAGTGTGAGAAAAATCTTACATTTAAAAGCAGCTTTCTGTCTTCTTAAAGGAAGACTGAATTCACCTACCAGGCCATTGTTACCTTATTTTAAGAAAAACACCAAGATGTGCCCTTTGGTTACATTAGTGCAAATCAAGAACACTCCCGGGCTTCCCTGGTGGCGCAGTGGTTGAGAGTCCGCCTGCCGATGCAGGGGACACGGGTTCCTGCCCCGGTCCAGGAAGATCCCACATGCCGCGGAGCAGCTAGGCCCGTGAGCCATGGCTGCTGAGCCTGTGCATCCGGAGCCTGTGCTCCGCAACAAACAAGAGAGGCCACAACAGTGAGAGGCCCACGTACCACAAAAAAAAAAAAAAAAAAAAAAAACTCCCAATGGTTGTTAGAAAAGGAAAAAAAAAAAACCAAAAAACTCTAATTTAATTCAGCTCTTTTAGGGAAAGGAGTTAAGCCTAGATTTGGAAATGTCAATTGTTACACAGAGTTGAGTCAATGCTTATTACAGATAAAATACACATTCATAAAATGTCGCTAAATTTGCTGTACTTTTTTGCCATTTTGTATCTTCTCAAGCAACAGATATTGAAAGTACAAGCCACAGCATGGGGGCAGGGGTCCATTAAATTCTCTGACTATAAAAGGAACTGTTGCTCTACAAGCACTGAGGAACCGCCAGTTTTAAGCAACAGATTCTTACTTCAGGTCAGCTGGAACTGACAGTACAGTCAGTGCCCTGGATGCAAGGTGGGAATGAAATCTCCAGAGAACACCATTCCTGCTTCATGCACCATTGCAGTTCTGCTACCTGGTGTATATGAGACCTGCCATCTTTGAATTTCCTGCCCTCAGACTAATATTGACATACACATATATGCATGTCCCTACATATAGGTTCATTCTAAAGGCAGATCTTGAGAAGGTCAGAAATGACACAAACTTGAAAGACCATAGACAAGGTCACCCATAGACAGACCTAGCCAAGATAGTTAAGATACCACTTCAGTCTGACTCTTCTATCTTATGGAATTCAACACCAAGAGGCAAGGCTTTCAGTCCTAGCTCCAGCTGGCCACGTGTAAGTAAATGAAAGCAAGATGCTGTTAGCCACACTGCGTGAATGTGTTTAGAGCTTGGCACCAGCAAATTTATGTTCTATTTTTGTAAACCTGTTTGTAAAATATACCCTCTACTTGACCAAGAGTATAATGATGTCTACAGCTAAAACCACCAACAAGAGGAAGGTCTAAGGATTTCAGAACTAAACAAGCTATTGTTCTGTTGGTTTTCTTAATCTATTGCTTATTGTATTTAGTGTCTTCCTCATAACAGGCACCATATTAAAAGCTTTTTATTGTTTATTGTCTTTATTATACACAACATCACCTATATAGCATAAAATGCTATTGTCCCCATGTTAAGGAAGAGAAAAATGAGGCTTAGAGAGGTTAATTAAACTGCCAAGGTAATTAGTTAGCACCTTAACTGAGACTCACAAACAGGTCTGTCTATTTTCAAAGCCTGGGTATGTATTTCATAACACCATTCTACCTGACTACTTTCCAGAAACTGCAGCCATCTGGTTTGGGGCATCATGGACACTCTTTGATCTTTTATAAACATTTCTCATTTGGAAATGGTGACTATTCGTGTCACCTTCAAATAAAGGAGCATCAAGGAAGTCAGAATTATGAGATCATAGACCTGGAAAAGGCCTGAAAGCTGAACAGTGATGCGGTGGACTCCATCACTCACTAACAAGAGGTGGACAAGTCAGTGACTATAACTCAGTGTAACCATCTCAACAGCCAACTGGACTGTAGACTCCGAAATGAGTGTTATTTTCCGAAGTGAACATATGCTGTAATGGATCAGTTTTCGGGTGTTTATTTTTAAAATCAACCACTTTACTGAATCATCACACCTAGCATGTGCATTGTAAACAATAAATCCAAGCATCAGTTAAGGACAACACTACATTACTAATTGTATCATAACCGAGATAAACCATTCTTCATCTGAAAAAACTTTCCCATCTTCATCATATATATTTTTTCAATGACTAGAACATTAAGTCTTTCATTGTGGACCTGTATATTTATATATATTTATTTTATGTATATTTGGTAGATTGTGTGTGTGTGTGTGTGTGTGTGTGTGTGTATTTTTACTCATTAAGTCAATTTTAAAAATCACTAGTCAGTTCTCTGTGTTTATGATAAAGGGTTTACCTTCTCATCAGTAGAAGTCATTAAGTTATTTGGAAGCTTTTCAATTTTAAATAAATGTTGATATTTTCTTCATCTTTTAAAATAATTATTTGCTTTGAATTCATCATTAATCCATTTATATTATTCTTACTAAGTAATTTTTTAAAACAGAATTCACTTAATATTTGTGATCAAATCTGATAATCATTGTTTCATGCAGTCCCCACTGAGTAAAAAATTATTTAGTATATGAACAAATAATTAAAGCCAAATTATTAGTTTTAATGCATTTGAAGTATTTTTTAGGAACAAATAATCATACTAAACGTAACCTTAAGCTTAAATAGATATCTTAATTTCATAGAATATTCATACATAGTAATAAATGCAAACTATATGAATATTTGTCATTTTTTACTTCTCAAATTTCTCTCTGGAAACTTTTTAAATTTAAGAAATTTGTTAAAGTAGGTTAAAGCATGCTGCTTTTCTCTTTTCTTGTAAATTGCATTCAGAAATAACATACATAAAGAAAAGTTCAGAGACCATAAGTATAACACCCAATGAATTTTCATAAAATGAAGAGACACATCTAACTTGCACTCAGACCATGAAACAGAACATGACCAGCACCCCAGGGCCTCCTTCCAGTCACAGCCTTCTGAGAGTAACCACTAAGCTGACCTAACCCCATAGCTTCGTTTTGTCTCCTTTCATATTTCATATAAATGGGATAATCCAGTATGCACTCTTTGTGACTGTTGCCTTCCTTCAATATTGTGCTTCTGAAATTCATCCCCATTGTTGCATACAGTTGCAGTTTGTTTATCCTCATTGCTGTATAGTACTGTATCGTGGAATATACTACAATTTATTTCTCCATTACACCGCTGCATGGCACATGCATACACCAAAACATTATGCCTATTTATTTAAAATTCAAATTTAACAGAGCCTCCTGCATTTTTCCAGGTAACCCTAATCCTTGCCAACATTTACCATTGTCAGTAGAAGTGCCTACTTTCTTTAAAAAACAAACAACTAAAACACTTGTTACCCTTGTAGAATTGCATCTACAAAATAAAAGTGAATAGTTAACAGCTGTTCAGTTCATTTGAATGGACAGGAAAACTGGTTTGTTCAGGAGTATCTCTTTTTCCAGAAAAAACAAGGTCCATTTTCTGTAATGAAGTATGTCTTTTAGCTATCTACATTTATTAAATCAACTGGAACATGGCCAAGTCTTTATTTTTGAAGTGTAAATAGCCTTAATTGTGTTAACAGTTTGCTTACAAATATAGATGTTGTAGTTATAACAGTGTTTATTATTTCAATGAAGTCCTTTTATTCTTCAAAGCATTTTACAAATTACAAATTAAGCCCTAAAAGAGCCCTTCACCACCACCCCAGGGAAAAAGGGAATATAGTCCCAAAGTCAAGATATGAACCAACTGGTCACAGAGTAAATTTCAAACCTAAAACCAAAGATCTCGTCTCCATGTTCCAAATACCAAGCTCACATCAAGGGAGAGCATTAACATTCCACCTAACAAAAACTATTGCCATTCTGCTTTTCCATCTAAAAATGGGGAAGAGAGTTGGGGGTCAGGGAATGCTGAACTTTCAACAAAGTGCTTATTTTCTTTCTTAGATATAAGCCTCATCAGCAAGGTTTCAGCCTCAGTAAAGTTCCGATTTGTTTTTTGATTCTAAAAATGTGTACAGGGCTTCCCTGGTGGCGCAGTGGTTGAGAATCCGCCTGTCGATGCAGGGGACGGGGGTTCGTGCCCCGATCCGGGAAGATCCCACATGCCGCGGAGCGGCTGGGCCCGTGAGCCATGGCCACTGAGCCTGCGCGTCCGGAGCCTGCGCTCCACAACGGGAGAGGCCACAACAGTGAGAGGCCCGCGTACCACAAAAAAAATAAAAAATAAAAAAAATAAAAATGTGTACATATCAAGACCACCAGGTTCAGACAAGTGATAGCCACAGAAAGCCAGAAAAATATAGATTCGTGAAAATTTAGGGGGTGTCCAGAGGAAATTCTAATATTAAATTCCAAATGATCATTTGCTGAGGAATTCTGAATTAGAAATATTCTGCTGTTATCTTCCAATGTGATTACTAAACTAGTACTGAAAATTACAGAACTAGTACAATAAGACTGGTCTAAATTTCTCTCTTGACTTTCCCAGCCACAAAAATCTTGGCATGGGGGAACACTGTCCTAAAATGACTATTGTTCAGTCCAGATCCTGAATGAAAGTGAGACTCTGAGGTTGTGTTGGGAACAGTTGGGATATTTCTGGGGAAAGCATTTCTGTCTAATTCCATATTTGCCTTCAAATAGTAACCAATGATTTATGAAACTTTCCTTGACAACTAATATTTTAAAAAATAGAAATTGTGTATTGTCCAGAGCAGTTTTCACCCTGAATTATCTCCTTAGTTCCTCTGGAAATATCTTCATCAAATTGCTTACACTAAAGAATTTTGTCCCTTTCTTTGCACTTCTTTTCTATTGAATGAAGGAAAATGACCATTTAAAATGTAAAAGTGTGAAGTCTAAGTATGATTGGTGGCTATGTACTGAAAAATAAAAGCGTGATATCTAGAGGACATACAATTGGGGTTGACAAAACATAAAGTTTTGTTCACAAGTGCAGAAAGTTAGACAAAATATACTCTCTAAATGAGCCAAAGATACACTACTGGGTAAGGAAGAAAAGTTGGCAAAGAGTCACAAAATTTTAAAGGGAGAGATTTTTTTTTTAATGGCTATCTTTACACAGTCAACTATGATCCAGTATGGACAAAGAAAAATAAGTTTATTTTATTAAGTAGACAGCTGTTTAGCTGAAAAGGGGATTTTAAAGAGGTGAATTAGTGATGTGCCTTCAAGTCCATGAAAGGTTTGAAAGCTTCCTATTTACCCCACAAAACTGGTCATCCTCCCATGACCCCCACCCCTGCCATCTTCCTCATCTCCATAAATGACCCATCCATTTCCTCATGTCACACACCCAGAAGTCATTGTTAATTCTCTTTTCCTCATTCTTCTCCTCATGCAATCCACAGCCAAACATTGTTTTTTCTATCTCCAAATTATGTGATAACTTGGTCCACCCATCCCCATCCTGACCTACACCTCCCCCTGTTCAGGCCCCTGTGATAGCATCAGGGCAGCAGACTCCTACATGCCCTCCCTGCTTCCATGCCGCCCATTAACAGACCATTCCCCATGTAGCAGGCAGGGCACCTTTTAAACTCTTATTATTAGGTCATATCACTTCCTGACCTTTTTTTTTTAATTAAAAAGACAATTGAAAAAAAAATACCCTACTGTTCAATCAAACTTCTTAGTACAGCCCACAAGGAACCGCACTAGCACCATCAAGATACATTTGCTGAGTAAATAATACATACAATAAAGGAGGATTTTTAAGGGAGACTCCCAAGGAAAGAAATAAGCCCAGGAGAGTAATAGCAAAAGATGGGTAGGGAGGCAGGAAAGATGATCCATAAGTGTGTATGTTCTAAGCAGTTCATTGCCTGGTCTTTGTGATCAACTCCCAGGGAGGCCCCTGAAACTCTTCTATCTTCAGACATCATCTCTGCTTGCCCTCCCATCCCATTTCCCAGACTCCACACTCTGGTTCCATTACTTCAAGGTAGTGATTGAGGAAGCCAGAGTCTTTTGGGGGGGTCTTATCAGCCAATTCCCTGGGTGCCAGGGTCTCTCCCTGCTGATTGGCACCCTGCGTGGGGGCTCCTTGGTCTGTGGGGATGGTGACTGCTGGGCTGGACCACCAGTGATGTCACAAGCCTTCACGGGGCCGCAAGTGGCTGAGATAAGACCGGGCAGATCTCAAGAATAACAGAACATTGAGTAGAATTCCCTGTGTTATACAGTAGAGGTCCTTGTCAATTATCTATTTTGTATATAGTAGTGTGTATATGTTAATCCCAAACTATATGAGAAAAGAATCTGAAAAAGAATGGATATATGTACATGTATAACTGAATCACTTGGCTGTACATTTGAAACTAACATAACATTGTAAATCAACTATACTCCAATATAAAATAAAAATTAAATTAAAAACTGAAAAAGAAAAACCAAAAAAAGAAAAGAATCCAGAGATTATCGAGAAGTCTTTTCTCTTAGCCACACCTTCACTAATTCACACTGAGACGAGATTAGACACTAACCCCAGAAACATGTCGTCATCTACCATTTGCCATCTGTTGTTGATAATACACTTCCCATTCCTAACATTCCTAACTGTGTGTTCAGTTATTCTCAATTATTTGCTTACCGTTTTTGCTTACCATTGTATAACGTGAGTTAGGGAATCCCTCCAAGTATGTCACTATAGCTGGATATCTGAATTGGGAAAACACCAATTTCAGTTAAATTTTGGTGTGCATCAGGTCAACAGTAAGCCTCACAAAATGCTGCCCTGACAAGTTTAATTCCTATCTGAGTGTACTGTGCCTTTTTAATGCCATCCATCCAGCAACAGAAACTTGACATATAAATGTTAGGACTAACAAATATAATTTGTGCAGGCGTGTGTGACAATTATATGATTTATTTGTCGACAACTACAGGAAGGCCTATTTCAGTTAAAAAAACAATAGCATATCATTAGAACTAATGTAAAATTACAAAACTAAAAACAGCAATGCAGGAAGGACTGATTAATAATCATTAGTGTCAGGCTTCCCTGGTGGCACAGTGGTTGAGAATCTGCCTGCTAATGCAGGGGATACGGGTTCAAACCCTGGTCTGGGAGGATCCCACATGCCGCGGAGCAACTGGGCCCATGAGCCGCAACTACTGAGCCTTCGTGTCTGGAGCCTGTGCTCTGCAACAAGAGATGCCACGACAGTGAGAGGCCCACTCACCGCGATGAAGAGTGGCCCCCACTTGCCACAACTTGAGAAAGCCCTCACACAGAAACGAAGACCCAACACAGCAAAAATAAATTAATTAATTAATAAAACTCCTACCCCCAACATCTTCTTTAAAAAATAATAATAATCATTAGTTTCAATTTGAAAATGTGTTTTCAATTATTGGACTGTCTCATAAGAACAACAACAACAAAGTAAACAAATTTAAATGTGACACTAATAAATTGTGACCTAGCCAGATATATTTTAAGTACTGTTAGAAAACAAGGACAATCTAAATATATTTAAAATCAAAGATTGCAACTTGAGAAAACAGTGTAAACATTACATGGAAATAAAAGAAATCAGACAGGAACTTCATTTTTAGTCCCTACTGTCCTTTTAGATGTGCTCTGTGGGGCTATTTCTTCCCATGACCCTAGAAGAAAACTTGATCAGCCCCCTTTATTTTTCTGGTCTCTTTTATACAACATGAACAGCTTGTACTCCAAGTCACATAGCAGTGTCAGTTTCAGATTTTAAATGCCCCATGACATGTAATAGGTAAAGCTTTCATCTTGTTTTAAATTTTAAAGAATGTTTCATGACCCCCAAATCTGGTCCACTGCAGAGAGGAAGGTTGCAGTTGGAGAAGGAGATGCTGCGGGCACATTCTCTCTTTCCCCATCTAGATCTTCCATTCCTCTGCCCGCATCCGGTAGCCCTCCAGGGTTGGAGCAAGGAGAGGAGAAGAGAAAAGAAGGCAGGGAAGTTCTCCGGTGGTGGTCTCTGGACTTGACATTTGTTTAAAGCTGACTTTCTTTCTCTTGAATATTTCTGTGGGTTTTTCAGATACCTTTTCCCCCTATTGGTAGGGATTTTGTACTTGCAGTTCCTTCCATCTGGGCAAATGATTCTCTAGTCCGACTGGTTGCTGGAGCCTCTTCCTGCAGCGAATAGACTTCAAGTGGCAGGCCTCTGGTGTCTTTCTGTTGAGGAAGACATGCCCCTCCAGATGGAATCCTGGGGAGGATGTGAGACAACCCTACCCTGGTTTACTCTGCTGAGAAAGCCTGGTCCATAAGAAACACTCATGGGTCCTGTGCTCCTACAAACTCTGAATGCAGGTTGATCCCAGGGATGCAGGAAGCTCTCCCATGGTTCACCATCACAGCAGCGGGGCAGTCAGTCACTCATCCTGTAGATTTCTAAATTTGAGTCCAACACCGGGTCACTCTACCTACCAATCTGCAGGGGCCACGTATTAAGCTGTCCAAATTGTCCCATTAAAATCAATCTCCCTGGGCTTTAGGTAAGAGACAACCATAGCTCTCCCCTAAGGCTGGGGAGGACTTGCAGCACATAGACAGATGGTTTCAAAACTCCTCTCCTCTAATCTCCAAAATCTGTCTGTTATAACCTTAATGTGGGTGGGAAGGATACATGATTAATGAGACTGGGCTTTGTCCATATCCAACCTGTTCTTCACCCTCATTTTGGAATTATCTACATGGTTATACATATATATATGTATATCCATGTATATATGTGTATACACACACACACACACACACACACACACACACACACACACACACACACACACATTCTCCCTCCTCCCTCGGCATTCAAGGGGGATTGGTTCCAGAACTTCCCCTGGATAACATAGTCCACTGATGCTCAAGTCACTTTTGTAAAATGACATAATATTTGCATATAACCTACAAACATCTTTAAATCATCTCTAGATTACTTTTATTTTTTAAATTTAGATTACTTTTAATACCTAAATACAATGTAAATGCTATGCAAATAGTTGTAAGTACACAGTAAATGCTGTGTAATTAGTTTCCGAGTGCAGCAAGTTCAGGTTTTGCTTTTGGGAACTTTTTGGATTTTTTTTTCCCAAATATTTTGGACCTGCAATTGGTTGAATCCATGGATGGAAGGCATGCAGATATGGGGGGCTGACTGTATATTAATTATGAGGGGTGGACTTTAGCCAGTATTTCCATTTTAATAAACTGCTGCACTAATTTTTTTGAAACATTCACTGCTGAGGCTGGTTAGACTCTCCAGGTGAATCAGTCGCTGAATATGCCTGGGGGGAAACATGCTGCCATAACATACTAGAATATGATTCCACAGGCTATCAAAATGTCAGCATAGGTCTACTGGAGGCAAAAGGAGAAATTAGATTAACTTCTTAGACCACTCCCAATTCCAGTGCTATGATCATGACCAGGTGATTCAACAGAAACTGATGGAAGAGCCTACAGGCTTTTCTGTCACTCAGCCCCAGGTCCATCCCAAGACCACCACCAACTCCATCTTTACTGCTCCTCTCCCCTAACACTGGCAGGCTCCCTGTTTCCCAGGGAGCTAGGAAACATACCAGCTGACTCCAAGGACACGTTCACAAGTTGAAGACAAGACCAGGCTATCAAACACCTTGGGCAAACAAGAGGATAACACCAGCAGCAACCACAAAAACTGGGGAACAGTGAATGTTCTTATAGCCCTGGTACCCTCCTGAGGAGGCAGATGGAAGTTCTGGTATATTCAAGCCCCTACCTTATATTCCTGAGAGTAAAACTCTCTGCACCTTTGGTGGCCATATAATTTATCAACCATAATGAGGCAGTTCTGAACAACTTGTATGTGGAATCTTTAAAAAAAGGTACAAATGAACTTATTTACAAAACAGAAATAGAGTCAGATTTTTACAAACTTATGGTGACCTGGGGGAAAGGAAGGGAGAGGAATAAATTGGGAGATTGGGAATGACATATACACACTGCTATTTATAAAATAAATAATTAATAAGGATCTATTGTATAGCACAGGGAACTCTCCTCAGTACTCTGTATAATGACCTATATGGGAAGAATCTAAAAAAGAGTGGATATACATATATATATATAACTGATTCACTTTGCTGTACAGCAGAAACTAACACAACATTGTAAATCAACTATACTCCAGTAAATTTTCTTTTAAAAAGTCAAGTCCTTTATGAAGTGTCTTTATTGGTGAAAGTACAAGTGCAAATGGGTTAACAGTCTGCATAACTCACTGCCAAACCCAAGACCAAAAACTCATGTCTGAGAATTTCGATGTGAATACCCTCATTTGATTTTTACATGAAACCACATAATTACAGGATTCCTGCATCTTTGGAAAATACTAGCTCTTCCTAATTGATCTTTTTCTCTTAATGCAGAGAATTTGCCCTTTTAAATCTTCCACTTTCAACTGTTAAAATCATTTTTAAAGGATTTAAGCCTAAGCTATTAACTATGGCTTCAGAACATCAGTCTGAAAGATGAGAAGCAGAAATATGCTTTAGGTATAACATATCTTGACTAGATTAGAAGAAAACATTATCAAGTGTAATACCTACCACTGTTAGCCAGTTTATTTCCTAAGCCTTACTGAACCTTGAACTATACTCACCTAAAGAAAATTCTGGTGTTATATTTCTCATTGTTATTTTCTTAAAATAAATATTATATGGATCATTTATTTCAGATGACCTTTTTTTTTTCTTTCTTTTTTTGCGGTACGCGGGCCTCTCACTGTTGTGGCCTCTCCTGTTGCGGAGCACAGCCTCTGGACGCGCAGGCTCAGCGGCCATGGCTCACGGGCCTAGCCGCTCTGCGGCATATGGGATCTTCCCAGACTGGGGCACAAACCCGTGTCCCCTGCATCGGCAGGCGGACTCTCAACCACTGTGCCACCAGGTAAGGGAAGCTGTGGCGAGCATTGCCCTCTGAGGAAGGCGCCATTAAGACCCTCATAAGCCTCAGGGCCCGATTGTACTCTCCTTGGTATGCATCCTGGACTTTATGGTATGAACGTAAAAAAGGAGATGGCCTTTAGCCAAATCGCTCCAGGGACCTGCTCAGTTACTGGGAGTCCCTGGTTGTTCCCTAAAGCTAGGAAAAGCAACCCTGGAGGGGAAATTTTTTTGGTGCCTTTGAGGGAGAAGCCGAGAAGCCAATCAACCAGCTGATGCCGATAAGATGGTGACTAAGCAAATTCCCTGCTTTAGGGGTATATATATGGCTATGCTTTATTATTAAACTTGCCTTGCAACCATCAGTTGCTTGTGCCCTTCTGATCCCATACCTTGGTGCGTTCAGTTCCCTACCCCCTCTCGTCGATTGTTGCTGCACTTTGAGGACCCGCCGCAGCTGGCGGCAGGAAGCCCTTAGATGACGTTTAACATCAAGTTACTTTTCCTTTACGAAATGTGTCAATATCATCCAAATGACCTCATTAATCCTATTACATTGGAGGGTTTTGATTGAGAGGCTTGAATAGGGAATGTTTTGTCCTTTGAAAAGGATAATGGTTTATTAATATCAATGGCTCAGTTTCTGAATTAACATGGACTGGTGTGAATATTTCACATATATACAGCTCATTAAATGGATAAACATAATCACTATTCCATACTAAAATAGCAAAAGGTTGCCCAAAGAATAAAAATTCATTTTCTTATTTATCATTATCTTCCTCAGCCATTCCTCCTTAAATTCTACACATACCTTCCTGTAACAATGGTTCTCCAGTTGTTAGGAAAGGTCCACTTCTCCCTCATAAATGAGGAGAAAAAGTACCTTTCTACTTTAACTAAAATTTTACATGATATTTTACAATTTTCAAAACATTGCTTGTATGAGTTTTCCCATTTAAAATAGCACTTTGTGAAAGTCAAAAAAATTAATTTTCAATGGTTCAATGTAATATATCTCATTGGATCCTTACAACCACCTTGTGAGAAAGATATTATTGTTGTTTTACTTATTAGGCTGATTTTTTTTAAAAAACATCTTTATTGGAGTATAATTGCTTTACATCGTTGTTAGGTACTGCTCTATAGCAAAGTGAATCAGCTATACATATACATATATCCCCATATCTCCTCCCTCTTGCGTCTCCCTCCCACCCTCCCTATCCCACCCCTCTAGGTGGTCACAAAGCACCGAGCTGATCTCCCTGTGCTATGCGGCTGCTTCCCACTAGCTATTTTACATTTGGTAGTATATATAAGTCCATACCACTCTCTCACTTTGTCCCAGACTACCCTTCCCCTCCCCATGTCCTCAAGTCCATTCTCTACATCTGCGTCTTTATTCCTGTCCTGCCCCTAGGTTCTTCAGAACCATTTTTTGTTTTTTGTTTTTAAGATTCCATATATATGTGTCAGTATATGGTATTTTTCTCTTTCTGATTTACTTCACTCTGTATGGCAGTCTCTAGGTCCACCCACCTCACTACAAATAACTCAATTTCTTTTTATGGCTGAGTAATATTCCATTGTATATATGTGCCACATCTTTATCCATTCATCTGTCGATGGACACTTAGGCTGTTTCAATGTCCTGGCTATTGTAAATAGAGCTGCAATGAACATTGTGGTACATGACTCTTTTTGAATTATGGGTATATGCCATCATCAAAAAATCTACAAACAACAAATGCTGGAGAGGGTGTGGAGAAAAGGGAACCCTCTTGCACTGTTGGTGGGAATGTAAATTGATACAGACACTATGGAGAACAGTACAGAGGTTCCTTAAAAAGCTAAAACTAGAAGTACCATGCAACCCAGCAATCCCACTACTGGGCATATTAGACTGATTTAGAAAGGTTAAGAAATTGACACAAAACCATTCAGTAAAGTGCATGCCCAATATTTAGGTCCCAAATCTTCTAATTCCAAATTCCTTTTTTTTTCATACTATGATGTGTTAAATGCAATACATAGCTCAGGACTTTCACGGTGTCTTGTGCAGAATGTTCAGGGTCTAAACAAGTGCAAGAACCACTGAGATTAACTTTATTTAAGTGCTGGAAAACAAATTATAAGGACAAGGAAAAGAGAAACAGAAGGAATATAAAGAATCCTATTGTATTCTTGATCAGCTGGAACTATCAAACCCCTTTGTGGGTGGAATCAATGCACAGAACTACATGGCCTCTCAGACCATCCTCTTTCCCTTTAATTTGTGTTTCCCTTTTTCAAAAATGGATTTTTTTTTCTAACTATGTAATGATGAGGGTTACATCTAACAGCTGACAGTCAGTTCTTCATAGAAAAAAGCCAGAATCATCTAATTCATCTTTTGAATGATCTTGATTCTCACATGTCAGTGGTCCTATCAACACACCAATGGTTACCAAGTAGAACCAGCGTCGATAACCTGCAAGGCAGACCTGACAGCATTTTTAGGTTGCCTCCCAAGAATTCAGACTCACAGGTAGCAACAAGCACATAAAACCTGAGTGTTCAAGAATTGGAAAATAATAGATCTGAATCAATCTGACACTTCTTCAAACCTTCTCCAAATTCTCAGCCCCTTCTCTATCACATCCCCCATAATAGAAATCCATGGCTGCACAGGAAAAGAAATGAAAGTTCAGATGCATCTTGTCTACTCAAACAGAAGGCATCCTTTGCTAACCTGTTATTGTATAAATAACATACTCTCTTCCACTAAGAGATCCCTGCTCTGAAGAAATGTTAAGAGTGACCTAGCCTTTCACATCTGGACGCATATCTTGGCAATGTAATGTGAGAAAATGGTCCCCAGAAGATGGAAACATATTTAGAACCCGCACATTACAGGTAAGTTAAGCACAAAGGGAAGACCTAAATTCGCTTTGTAAACTAAATTGGTAAAATATGTTCTATGCGGGGCGGGGGCTGGGCATAGTTGTTAAAGTGACAGACTCAAGATACAGAGAAAGCTGATAATTCTGAGCACAATGCATTTTACTTCCAATTTTCATTTTTAAAGATATGTTTGCCTGACTTTTTTCAGACGTGTCTAAATGTCTCTGCTCCTGGACCCTGCGGATGAGTACCAAATGTTTATGGCAGGCCAAAGTGACTGTATCTTTGGAGGATATTTCTCCGTTTCTTATTTAAGGCACTAGTAATTAATCTGAACTGTCTTTTTTCAGACATAGAAGAACCAGATTCTCCTTTCCTTCCTGTCCCCTCCCCACCCTTGCAGGAGAAATGCGGAATGCTTTTCCTGTCATCATAACCTTCTTGGATTTTTGAATTGTATTTTCTTATGAATCTGTTAAAGCTTCAGGCAGTTTGAGATCTGAGGTATCTGAATGGCAGGAAGTGATTTACTAAGATACATCCCCAGAGAACAAAGATTGGAACACAATAGTGATTTTATTAATAATATGAACACAGATTTTCTACATATAAATCACATCAGCATATGTTTCTAGGATCAATGCCCATAAGCTTCCAATTTAGACTAGAAAGTAAAAAAAAAAAAGTCACATTCAACAATCCTATACTGTAGATTTTGATATGGAACTAGTGAATTTTGTTCAACAAAACCATTCACCTCTAGGAAAAAAACCTAGTACAATAAATTGACTAAACCCAAAATATTCTTATGGCAAATTGTTAAAATAGTTTCAAAGAAAAATCATGAAAAAAATAACATAAGAATTCTCCCATAAAACACAAGTCTTAGATTCATGCTAATTTGTGGTGGGTTTGACATTTAATAGTACATTTCTAGTTAACTGCTTTACCAAAATCTCCCTCGGGCCAACTGTCCAGATAATGCATTCCTTGCTTTTTAGTCAAAGAAGGGAGAAAGGGAGAGGAAAAAAGCCTGACATCTAGGTTTCTTCAAATTATTTACTAAAAAATTTTAAGCAGCTGTGAGGTTAAGGAGCTAAGCTCATTATTTATTTATTTAGAAACATGCATCTGTATCCTACTAGGTGTCAGAGACCAATAAAGCCCTGCCTGTCTTTAAGGAATTCACAGTCTAGTGGGAGAAAATGGCATGTAAACACTTAGACTACGATGTGTGAGTGCCAGCTCCAGTACCAAACACTCCACAAACACTCCATTCAGGTTCTCGTCATCTCCAGAGATAAGGCAATTAATAACAGTGTCTCTGTACACAGGAACCACAGGACTCTCTCGTAAACACTTTACAGCATTATGTTAAGGCTAGAGTTAACAATTCAGATAGGTATTATTTGCTCCATTTCACAGATAAGAAACACAGCTTTACCTTGTACACTATTGGTGGGAATATAAATTGGTGCAGCCACTATGGAAAACAGTATGGAGGTTCCTCAAAAAACTAAAAAGAGCACTACCATATGAGCCCGCAATCCCACTCCTGGGTAGATACCCAAAGGAAATGAAATCATTCTCTTGAAGCAATATCTGCTCCCCATGTCCACTGCAGCATTATTCACAATAGCCAAAACATGGAAATAACCTAAGTGTCCACGAACAGATGAAGGGATAAAACAGTGTGGTTTGTAAATACAATGAAATATTATTTGGTCAGTAAAAAGAAGGAAAGCCTGCCTTTTATGACAACATGGATGGACCTTAAGGGTAATATGCCAAGTGGAATAAGTCAGAGAAAGACAAATACTATTTGGTCTCACTTATATGTGGAATTTTAAAAAGTGCAACCCACCAAAGCAAAGAGTAGAATGACAGTTGTCAGAGGCTTAGAGGTGGAGCAAATAGGGAGATGTTGACAAAAACTGCAAACTTGCAGTTATAAGATGAATATGTTCCAGATATCTAAGATGGAAGTGTTAACTAACCTTATTGTGGTAATTATTTCATAATTGTATACATATATCAAATTATCACGTTGTACGCCTTAAACTTACACAGTGTTATATGTCAGTTATACCTCAATAAAGCTGGTTGAAAAAAACTTGCATTTTAATGCAAAAGCAGCCATAGTTAACTAACCTTATTGTGGTAATCATTTCACAATTGTATACATATATCAAATCATTACATTGTACGCCTTAAACTTACACAGTGTTATATGTCAATTATATCTCAATAAAGCTGAGTGAAAAAAACTTCCATTTCAATTCAAAAGCAGCCATAGATGATACATAAATTAATGTGCATAGCTGTGTTCCAATAAAACTTTATAGACACTGAAAAAATCAAAAGAAACACTGAAGTCCGGAATGTTTAGATCTTTGCTGTTCAATGGGTACAGTTTCAGTTATGCAAGATGAATAAGTTCAAGAGATCTGCTGTATAGCATTGTTCATATAGCTAACAATATTGTATTGTGCACTTAAAAATTTAAGAGAGTACATATCATGCTTAACATTCTCACAATGATAAAAAAAAAATTTTAAGGAAAAAGGAAAAAAAGAGATCTGCAGTACCATGGGGAGTGGACAGAAATGGAAATGAACTCAGTATCTCATGTCTTGATGACAGTGAAGGGAGAAAACAAATAGCAAAGTACAATGTCAATACACAAAATTCAGTGTATTTTCTCTACACAACAGTAAACAATCAGAATTGACATTTTTTGACTAATGAATTTTTTATTGAAATATACTTGACATACAATACTATGTTGGTTTCAGATATTCAGAACTGAAATTTTAAAAAATACCATTTACAATAGCACACAAAAATGGAATAATTATAAATCTAGGAAAATATGTACAAATCTATGACCAGAAAACTATGAAACAGTGTGGAAAGAAATCAAATAAAATCTAAGTAAATGGAGAGATATTCTTTAAAAGAAAAAAGAAGCATATTTAAATCAATTGTCTAAAGCCACATAGCTAATTGTCTTGAAAGCCAATACCTGAAGCTCCTCTGGCTTGACATTCATGCTGACTTAACTAAGCTCTGTGCAAATATCTCATTGTGGATAAACCAACCTTCAGTAGCCCTTTTGTTGTATTACTGCAAACTGCAAAATATTGTTTCACCAGGGGAAATCCTTACTGAATTCTCAAGACAATTTCCTTTTGGAAAATTATAACTCTTTATTCCACCAGAGAACAAATTATAATACATTACATAGTCTTAGGACCTAAGGCTTCATTTTAATGTGAGAACTAGAAGTGAAGAACTTCTAAACACCTGGAAGTGCCTTTTTACCTTATTCTAGAGTAGCTCCCTTATGTATCCCAAGATACCTGAAATCTCCTGCAGCTATTTGAGCTCATGTAAAACTAACCCTGCAGAGAACCATCGGGGTCTGTAGCAGAAGTTTAGAAGCATGTTGGTTACATATTTAACTAGCTGAATTAGATGTTCAATTAGTTAAACTGTTAATTCACAGGTTCAGATGAGACAAGGGTGGGTCCACCCATGACTCAGTTCCACACTAAACCACGTTTACAGATGGGATGGAGCCCATCATGTGACCCTTGGTCTCCAGTCACAGAAAAACTTAGAGTCCATCTTACTGGGAGGCCTCCTTTCCCCTGCCCAGGACCCCAGGGCATCCAGGATGTCTTGGAGACTTTCCTTCAACAGACCTAGACAGCCATCAGCAAATAGATCCACCTTCTATTTTGACTGGTTTCTTGAGAGGAATTTACAGATGGGTCATCTGTTCCCTTTAAATTCTATAAAATGTTTCTGAGTATACAGTGCAGGGTACAGCCACCATTTTCTAAATAATTACACATAGTGATTTCCTTACCTTGCCCTAAAGGGGAAAACGTACACACCTGCAGCAAATTCACTAAATGTGTGTTCCCCAATTATGCTTATATTTAGAACTATATATTCTTTTTGATGTCTTAAATATGGCCAAGTTAAAGCCTACATTGTTTTGGCTATTGAAGATACTAATAAGTGAGAAAAAAAGAATTTTGATTGGTTTCATCCCATAATACTTATAAGGGAAAAGTTTTCCTCCTATTAAGACAGGAGTATTACTTCAGTGTTTCAATTATTAGAGTATTACTTTCCAGTACATTTTTCCTAAAGAAAAAGCAGGTCTCATAGACCTCACTCTTCTGTCCCTTTCCACTAATAGTAGAATTACCAGAGGTTTAGTGTTTAATTTGCTAATTGAGTTTTCGGTTGTGCAGGTGTTGGAGGATGTAAGGATGATTCCAGCACAAAAACTGGTTGGTCCATTGATGGAAACAGTGATCATAGCAGGAGAATCATTCTGAGGCAAAGATGAGAATCAGAAGCAGAGAAAGATCTAGACTGGAATAATAGATTTGGGAGTTATTATACAAAAGATGCTGAAGTGGGCTCTAGAATTTCTATCTCCCCCTGCCACACACACATACACAAAACATAGGCCTGTCCTTGCCTATGTAGGTGAGGCAGAGACCTCATTCTGATCAGTGTGTTGGACAGATCTTGCAAAACATTACATTCCTAGTTCATACATTTGCACCCTACATGGGATGGAGTCAAATGCATGTAGTCGTGCTAATTCAATTGTTCTCACCCTAAGACTAAGGCATATCCAAGCACACCTGAGAACAGGCTATGTGCACAAGGGCCAAAGGAGTCACAGGGGAAATTACCAAGGTTAATTGATGCTAGGTCTATTTCACGATAAGAAGCCAAATAAGAGAGGAAGATTTCTGAATAAAATACGTGCCTGTTGTGCAGATTACCCTGCCAGTCTTAGGGACACATGCCTCATGTCCTAAGTTGAGACAGGTTTATTAAAAGGAAAGAAACACCCACAGATACTCCATGGTGCTTTGAGAGCACAGATGGAGCCACGCTGGGGCAATGGCTTTCTCAGAACAACCTCTGTGCAGAGGTGAGCACCATGAACAAGAGCCACCAGCCTTCTTGGCATGAGCTTTGCCAAGCCTCACCCCTGCAGTAGGCATCCCAATTGGCAGTAGTGTCTTTTCTTTTTAAGGTTTATTTTATTTTTTATTTTTTTATTTTATTTATTTTTGGCTGCATCGGGTCTTAGCTGCGGCATGCGGGATCTTTATTGAGGCATACGGGATCTTTTGTTGTGGAGCACAGGCTTCTCTCTAGTTGTGGCATACGGGTTTTCTCTCTCTAGTTGTGGCACGCAGGCTTAGTTAGCCTGTGGTATGTGGGATCTTAGTTCCCTGACCAGGGATCAAACCCACGTCCCCTACATTGTAAGGCGGATTCTTTACCACTGGACCACCAGGAAAGTCCCAGCAGTGGTATCTTAACAGGTAAGAATTAACAATGATGCTCCCAACACAGACCCTAAAACCTTAATACCAGGTATCAGGGTCATCAGGAAAAACAATATGCCAGTCTGTTCTTTCCAGTGTGAACCACACCTGAAAAAGCGGGAAATGGAAGATGCCACGTAGGACCCAGGAAGCACATGAGAAATTACTCCATGTGGACTCCTAACACTGTGTAAGAGGAATTTGGGAATCTGGAATTTTCCGAATTTGTGGAGGTAGCGCCTATTTTTTGTTACTTATTTTCCTCTTAATTTTACCCCTAAGCCAGTGTGACTTCAGAAGGACAAGTCAAACTGAAAAACAGGGCTACACAAGTAAAGAAAAATAAACAAATCTTATAACTCCCACCATTTCCCCATGCATGAAGAAGTATCTATACCCAGTCACCCCTCATAATGCAGAAGTTTCTGATTTTTTTCCTATGAAAATATTAAAAATGACATCACAGTTTCCTTTTCACCCCCTGGCAATGAAATGCTTACAGCAATTGCTTGTCTCTTAACCTCTCTTGTAGTCATACGGGCCCCTTTTGCTTCAAGACAAGAAAGAAGAATCTTGTAGGATCCTGCTTTCTAATATTCATGGTTATCAGAAAAGAACATGTCCTTGGAGAATTCAAGGTAAACCTGAGACACAATAGCAGGCACTGTTCTCACAGCTAATTGGGGGAATCTGGATGGTGCCCAGGTTTGAACCACACAGAAGTAATTATTCCTTTCCCTTCACAGATAACTTTAGAAAAGCATTCCCTTACATTTATGAACTTTTCCCTCTGCAGCATGAGAAATGCAGGAATGTAGCTCAGCCTGCCTTGCTTAGAGGAGATCTGTTTCCCAAAATTGAGTGCATTTGTTTAACCTCGTTTCCAAAAAAAAAAAGTTGAAAGTTTAGCTCAAGATTTGCTTTTGGGGAGTGGAGGGATGGAATTTTATCAGATTAGTGGGAAAGTAATGGTGAGTGTCTGCCAAAGAATCATACTGCTTTCTTTTTAAAAATATATATATATATATACAAAAAAACCTCATGCTGATTTTGCAGTGGGAAGTCTGCCCATATGACAAATTAGTCAAGATGAAATGCAGTGGTTTGGCCTTTCTGGAAATTTAATTCTCAGGTTTTGAAAAATCTGGGGAAAACAAGAAATCTTATTGTTAAAGGACAGTAAATTAGCATGGTGGCAGCAACCCTGGTAAGAAAAGCTCATCTGCAAACAGGAAAGAAAGTTTGGAGACATTTTGAAGTGGAAAGGTTGCTTATGAAACAGCCATTTAAAATAACTACAATGGAGATAATCTAAAACATGGAAATAAAGAAACACAGGAATAAAGGGAAGAATGAGGAAATTATGTCCAAGGAACTGAAAGTCCTGTATGGTTTTTATCCTTTGCTTCATTTTTCCCAAATGTCAGGAGGACCCAGGTGCCTTTGGCTAAGATTTTAAACAGAGTTTAGACCAGAGATAAAAACTTAAAGGTAAAAAATCTGAGCCAGGGAATTCCTTGGCGGTCAGTCCAGTGATTAGGACTCTGTGCTCTCACTGCCTAGGGCCCAGGTCAGGGAGCTAAAATTTCATAAGCCACACGGTGCAGCCAAAAAAAAAAAAAAATCTGAACCAGAGGAAAGAATCAGAAAAGAAGAAGCAAGGTCAAGAACATAAGAGGTGAGAGCCAGGTGGCCAAGCCAAGGTCAGGAACACTTAAAGTCAAAGGAAAGGGACAGAAAATCACCAAGTTCAAGCTCACTTACTAAAAGAGGGCAAGGCCAAGGAGTGCTTTAACACTGACCTTTTCAGACTTTTCCAAGGAAACCCTAATAATAGAGAAGAGTAGATTCACACCCCCTAGAGATTCTGAGACATTTAGGCAGCATTTGTAAATATTATATAGCTTAAAAATTAATGGAAAATTCACATTTACTCCATACAGTAGATTTGTTGTTTTCAATATAAAGTTAATATAAGATCAATTTCTTCCACTGAGCAAAACAGAGTGTTCAGGAGGACATACCATATGCAAAAGCACAGGAGAAACCCCACCCTCGTGCAACTGGGAGATGAGAAGCCATGTTTGAGAAGCTCTGGGCTCCACCATTATCCTTGGCTGCACTTCCACATGATGTTGGACCCTCACCATCCCTAGGACTCAGGACGAAGCCTGCTTCATCCACAGCCATCAAGGTAGCCAGTGACTGCAACTGTGTTTGCTACTTGGCGCAAAGGGTGCCAAGTAGCAAGCACAGTTGTCTTAGCGACTTGTCTCAAGGCCACAAATAATGTCTGTTACGAAATCGTTTTCCAAATGCCATGGAAGCCATATAAAAGGGTCAAACAAAGGAAAATGTGGAGACATATGCAGCTGTAGGAGCACAGGGTACCAACTTCTATCTGTCCATGTCCCTGACCCACATCAAGAACTCAACTTTTGAGTTCTTTGATATATGAGTGAAAAAAAAGATGTAGAATCTAAGAGCTAAATGGCAAATTTTTTAAAGGAGAAGAAACCAAGTCCAACAAAGAAGAAATAAACAAAAATTATAATTCACATTCTGACATATCAAAGGTATTTTTCACAGATTCTCCATTTTAATAAAGGACAGGACTTCCCTGGTGGCGCAGTGGTTAAGAATCCACCTTCCAATGCAGGGGACATGGGTTTGATCCCTGGACCAGGAAGATCCTACGTGCTACAGAGCAACTAAGCCCGTGTGCCACAACTACTGAGCCTGCACTCTACAGCCCACAAGCCACAACTGCTGAGCCCATGCGTGGCAACCACTGAAGCCCGCACGTTCTAGGACCCATGCTCTGCAACAAGAGAAGCCACCACAATGAGAAGCCCGCGCACCGCTACAAAGAGTAGCCCCTGCTCACCGCAACTAGAGAAAGCCCGCACACAGCAGCCAAGACCCAACACAGCCAAAAATAAATAAAAAATAAGTTTTTTTAAAAAAGAAAAGAACAAAAACAGGCTGGGTGTGGAATTGAGTTTGGGTGTGGGTTACCCAGAAGGTAGTAACCTAGGCAAAGTCAATGAACACAACTTTATTGGGGTAAGGGTGGGGGTTGAAATGAAGAGTTATTATGTACTGGAAATAGGGATTTAGTTGTATAAAATGAACAGTTCTGGAGATGGATGGTGGCGATGATTGCATAACAATATAAATTATCAATACTTAATACCACTGAACTGTACACTTAAAAATGGTTTAAAATGTGATACACATGCGTGTGCACACACACACACACAAAAAGCAATATTATTCAGCCATAAAAAAAGAAAATCCTGCCATTTAAAATAACATGATGGATCTTGAGGCCATTATTCTAAGTGAAATAATTCAGACAGAGGAAGACAAATAGTGTGTGATCTCACTTATATGTGAAATTAAAAAAAAAAAAAAACAACTGAATTCATAGATACAGAGAACAGATTGGTGTTGCAAGGCAGGAGGTGGGGGGTGGGGAAATGGGTGAAAGTGGTCAAAAGGTACAAACTTCCAACATGTACAATGTGGTGACTATAATTAAAAATACTGTATTATATATTTTAAAGTTGCTAAGAGAGCAGATCTTAAAAGTTCTCATTACCAGAAGAAAAATTTGTAACTGTGTGAGGTGATGGATGTTAACTAGACTTACTGCTGTGATCATTTTGCAATATATACAAATATCAAATTAGTATGCTGTACCCCTGAAACTAATATGAAGTTACATGTCAATTATATCTCAATTAGGATGGTAAATTTTATATTATGTGTAGTTTACCACAATTGAAAAAAAATCTTTATGGGAGACTGCAGTCCCAGGGAGCAGGAATAAGGGAAAGGGGGAGCAAAACCAGAAAGGAGAGAGAGACAGAACAAAGAGGCCAGCGATACAGGGGGCTGGCTGCTCCATCCTGCAGGATTGTCTTAGGAACTTCATGAGGGGAAGGGAAACGCAATTAACTCCAGACTCCACCCTGCAGGTTGGACACAGTTTGCCTCACAAAGTAATCTCTCATATGCATCTGGGGTACACATCAGTAAGAATCAACTGGTTTCATTGCCTGAGGCAAGACACAGTTGAGTTGCACACACGTGTAACTGGTCAGAGCCCTGTGAAATTGGGTGGTGGTTGGAGGAAGAGACAGATGAGGCCATAGGGACGTGAAATGATGTTCAGTCCACAGATGAAATACAGAAACAAAGGGAGACAAAAATACTCTAAGTAATGTTCTGATGCAATGCTAAGCAATGCTCCAGTTTTGAAATTATCATTAAATACACTATTTTACAACTTCTGATCATTTGCCTACCACCTTTTACCATAGCTACATACCACGTTTATGATTAAACACTGGATTATTTTATTTTTTTTATTTTTTTAACATCTTTATTAGAGTATAATTGCTTTACAATGGTGTGTCAGTTTCTGCTTTATAACAAAGTGAATCAGTTATACATATACATATGTCCCCATATCTCTTCCCCCTTGCATCACCCTCCCTCCCAGCCTCTCTATCCCATCCCTCTAGGTGGTCACAAAGCACAGAGCTGATCTCCCTGTGCTATGTGGCTGCTTCCCACTAGCTATCTATTATTATACGTGTGGTAGTGTATATATGTCCTTGCCACTCTCTCAGTTTGTCCCAGCTTACCCTTTCCCCTCCCCGTATCCTCAAGTCCATTCTCTAGTAGGTCTGTATCTTTATTCCCATCTTGCCCCTAGGTTCTTCTGACCATTTTCTTTTCTTTTCTTTTTTTAAAATTCTATATATATGTGTTAGCATACGGTACTTGTTTTTCTCTTTCTGACTTACTTCACTCTGTATAACAGATTCTAGGTCCATCCACCTCACTACAAATAACTCAATTTCATTTCCTTTTATGGCTGAGTAATATTCCATTGTACATATGTGCCTCATCTTCTTTATCCATTCATCTGTTGATAGACACTTCGCTTGCTTCCATGTCCTAGCTATTGTAAATAGAACTGCAATGAACATTTTGGTACAGGACTCTTTTTGAATTATGGTTTTCTCAGGGTATATGCCCAGTAGTGGGATTGCTGGGTCGTATGGTAGTTCTATTTTTAGTTTTTTAAGGAACCTCCATACTATTCTCCATAGTAGCTGTATCAATTTACACTCCCACCAACAGTGCAAGAGGGTTCCCTTTTCTCCACACCCTCTCAGGCATTTATTGTTTCTAGATTTTTTGATGATGGCCATTCTGACTGGTGTGAGATGATATCTCATTGTAGTTTTGATTTGCATTTCTCTAATGATTAATGATGTTGAGCATTCTTTCATGTGTTTGTTGCAATCTGTATATCTTCTTTGGAGAAATGTCTATTTAGGTCTTCTGCCCATTTTGGGATTGGGTTGTTTGTTTTTTTGATATTGAGCTGCATGAGTTGCTTGTATGTTTTGGAGATTAATCCTTTGTCAGTTGCTTCTTTTGCAAATATTTTCTCCCATTCTGAGGGTTGTCTTTTCATCTTGTTTATGGTTTCCTTTGCTATGCAAAAGCTTTTAAGTTTCATTAGGTCCCATTTGTTTATTTTGTTTTTTTTCCATTTCTCTAGGAGGTGGGTCAAAAAGGATCTTGCTGTGATTTATGTCACAGAGTGCTCTGCCTATGTTTTCCTCTAAGAGTTTGATGGTGTCTGGCCTTACATTTAGGTCTTTAATCCATTTTGAGTTTATTTTTGTGTATTGTGTTAGGGAGTGTTCTAATTTCATTCTTTTCCATGTAGCTGTCCAGTTTACCCAGCACCACTTATTGAAGAGGCTGTCTTTTCTCCACTGTATATTCTTGCCTCCTTTATCAAAGATAAGGTGACCATATGTGTGTGGGTTTATATCTGGGCTTTCTATCCTATTCCATTGATCTGTATTTCTGTTTTTGTGCCAGTACCATACTGTCTTGATGACTGTAACTTTGTAGTATAGTCTGAAGTCAGAAAGCCTGATTCCTCCAGCTCCATTTTTCCTTCTCAAGATTGCTTTGGCTATCCGGGGTCTTTTGTGTTTCCATACAAATTGTGAATTTTTTTGTTCTAGTTCTGTGAAAAATGCCAGTGGTAGTTTGATAGGGATTGCATTGAATCTGTAGATTGCTTTGGATAGTAGGGTCATTTTCACAATGTTGATTCTTCCAATCCAAGAACATGGTGTATCTCCTCATCTGTATCATCTTTAATTTCTTTCATCAGTGTCTTATAATCTTCTGCATACAGGTCCTTTGTCTCCTTAGGTAGGTTTATTCCTAGATATTTTATTCTTTTTGTTGCAGTGGTAAATGGGAGTGTTTTCTTAATTTCACTTCCAGATTTTTCATCATTAACACTGGATTTTTTAAAAACTAACTCATTCTTTTGATTTAATTTTTGGCAGGTTATTGAGATATAGTCTACATACAGTAAAATTCACTCTTTTAAGGTGTGCAGTTTGATAAATTTTGATAAACACAGTTGTGTAACCACCGATACATATTTCTATCATCCCATAATTTCCTTTGGGCCCCTTTATTGTCCACATCCACCCGTACCCCCAGGCCTTGGCAATCACAGATTTCTGTCCCTATAAATCTGCCTCTTCCAGACTGTCTTTTAAAAAAGAATCATACAGTATGTTATTTATACAATGGAATATTACTCAGTTATAAAAAGAATGAAATAATGCCATTTGCAGCAACATGGAGGGATCTAGAGATTATCATACTAAGTGATGTAAGCCAAAGACAAATAACATATGATATCACTTATATGTGGAATCTAAAAAAATTGATACAAATGAACTTATATACAGAACAGAAATAGACCCACAGACATAACAAACATGGTTACCAAAGGGGAAAGGGTGGGGGGATAAATTAGGAGTTTAGAATTATCATAAACACATTACTGTATATAAAATAGATAACCAAGAAGGACCTACTGTATAGCACAGGGAACTATACTCAACATTTTACAATAACATATAAAGAATCTGAATATATATATATATATATATACATGTGTATATATATATATATATATATATACACATGTATATATATATATGTATGTGTGTGTGTGTGTATATATATATATATATTCCTTAATCACTTTGCTGTACACCTAAACTAACACAACACTGTAAATCAACTATACTTCAATATAATAAATAAATAGAATAAAGCCAACATTACACACAAAAAAACATACAGTATGTGACCTTTTTATTTAAATTTGTTTTTTGTTTATTATAAAGCATGGGTGTGATATGAGAGTCATATTGTAATACACATCAAAGCACATATACCATTACAAAAATTAAAATATATCACCTATACCATATCTTCTACCATCACTTGAAAAACACCAAATGGATTTGGCTGGGCCGGGTTGGGAGTGAGTGTAAACTTGCATGAGACCAAAAGGTATGTGTGAAAAACACAGGCAAACATCAGCTGCTAGAAGCAGAGGTCAGATGGGGTCTACAGTGCAGACAAAGGACATTTGAGCAGATAAATGGGCAATGGGAACAGAGGATCCATGAAGAATTGACCCCTGGAATTTCAGGCAAGTGTTCCTTGATTCAGACCCAGGGTTTATGGGCTATTTACAACCTCTGTGTGAACACCGGCCAGAACAGAGGAGCACTCTGTATTCAGAGCTTCTGGAACATGCAGTTGGTGTCCAAGAGAAGGACTCAAACTTGGGAAATAAGTCTGGCCTCCAATTAGTTCATTCACTCATTCAAGAAATATTTATTGAGCACTTGCTATGTGCCAGGCACTGTTTGTGGTTCTGAGGGATACAACAGTGAAGAGAAAAAACAAGTCTTCAATGGAGTTTACATTCTAGACTTAGAGATAGATAATCAATCCATGAATATATAATATGATGTCAAACAGTGATAAGTCCTAGGAAGAAAAATAAAGCTGGCTGAGGGGATACAAGTGGTCCTCTCTTAGATAAGGTGGTCAGAGGAGACCTTTCTCAGAAAATACTTTTAAACAGAGACCTGAATGAAGAACAGCAGCTGCTAAATGCCACTTCTAGGATGAGGGTCAGTCTATGAGAACTTTCCACCAAACTCCCAATTCAGACTAAAACTCAGTGTAAATTAAATATAATTAAGACAATTCCAAACATGCACAGAGATAAATAAATGCAGGTATTTCTCTACTCTTCATGAACCTAAATGACCATTTTGTTTAAGACAATATGACCCAGAGATTTGCCACTTTTGGCTCTGGGTTTAGTGTTGCATTGTTTAATCATGATGTGACAAAACGATAAAAAATATAACTGGTTATTGGCTTAAGGACAAGACTACTTAGGCACTCTCAGGCATGTTGAAGTCATAGCAGTATGGTCATGAGCAGAAAGTCATAGGCTTTTAAGACAACCTGTATGGGATGAAACAACACAAAGACAAACCTGGCCTTCTGATAATGAGTTTCTGGGTGATGTTGCCCTGAGATTATGGAGGCTCTTATGTTCCTGGTGAGTGGTGAGGTTGTGGGATAGTCTAGGACACAGGTTGGCCAATTACAACCTGAAGGCCAAATTCTGTCCTAAGCCCCTTCACTGGAGCACAGCCATAACTATTCACCCTTTCATTTATGTATCGTCTGTGGCTGCTTCTGCCCTACAACCACAAAATACCACATACTGGGTGGCTTAGACAATAGAAATTTATTTCCTCACAGTTCTGGAGGCTAGAAGTCCAAGATCAAGGTGCCAGCAGGGTCAGTTTCTGGCAAGAGCTCTCTTCCTTACTCATAGACAGCTGCCTTCTTGCTGTTTTTCCACATGGCCTTTGCTCACTACATGTGCATGGAGACACAGAGAGAGAGAGAGCAGTCTCTGGTATCTACTTAAAGGAGCACTAATCTCATTGGACCAAGACCCCACCCTCATGACCTCATCTAATCCTAATTACTTCCCCAAGGCCCAGTTTCCAAATACACATCACATTGGGGGTTAGGGCTTCAACATATGAATTTGAGGGGACACAAGCATTTGATATATAACAGGCCATAATTTTTTAAATGAAAACCAATGTTTTAACCAAGTCTCATTTTATCAGTTAGGATTTTTGTTTTCAATCCATCCTCTGAGAATCACAACAAACCACTTTCCAGAGTCAGCACAGAAAGTATTGAGTATAACTTCGTCTCTCAGTTAAAAGTAGTCTTCTATTAAATGTAGGAGCAAAGGACGTCTTTTATTGCCTCTGAAAATTCAGTAAGTACTCATTTAGATCCCACAGAGCATATGGCACTTGGGAGATTACAACTTGGAATTCTAACTAACCTTGACTTTGCTGGTTTTCTTCTCCTTCCATCTCACTCTAGCCCACAGTATAGCTCTCCTCATTCTTCATCAATTGGTAAATTGCAAGAGATAGAAAACCTAATGGAAAAACACAACATAATCAAGAACCCCGATGAAAGGTAATGTGGGGTGTTTTCCTCCTTGTGATCCAAATAGAGAAACATCTAATCTTGCAATTGTGTTCATCTGCTTGTCTTCTAGACCTGCAAGTCCCATTCATCTCTAATAGCAATTTGGAGAAAATGGGTAAAAAATCTGAGTAGGAGATAAGGGGGACTTGTGTTTGGACTGTGTACCATTTCTTTCTTTCTTTCTTTCTTTCTTTTTTGGCTGCTTTGGGTCTTTGTTGCTGTGTGTGGACTTTCTCTAGTTGCAGCTAGCGGGGGCTACTCTTCATTGCAGTGCACGGGCTTCTCATTGCAGTGGCTTCTCTTGTTGCAGAGCACAGGCTCTAAGCACACAGGCTTCAATAGCTGCAGCGCATGGGCTCAGTAGTTTTGGCTCGTGGGCTTTGTTGCTCCGCAGCATGCGGGATCTTCCTGGACCAGGGATCAAACCCATGTCCCCCGCATTGGCAGGCAGATTCTTAACCACTGTGCCACCAGGAAAGCCCCTGGACTGTATACCATTTCTAAATTCATCTCAATAGCAAATTAAGACCAGAGAGGAATAATTTAAACTATTTATTTATATCATACTTTAAAATAAGAAGCCAGCTGGAAAGATGGCAGCTTGAAGCCAGTGTGTCTCCTAATGTCCCTTTCTAAAGTAGTATAACAACTTGAGCAGACAAGGCAATATGAATTGCTTTATCTCTTAGGGAAGGTAATCTGCCACTCTCTAATAAAAAGTAAAAAATGCCTACCCTCTAACTCAGGAAGCCCACTTTGAGTAAAGTGGCAATACATAAAGATCTATGTAGTAGTGCTTTGATTGCTGGTTATTTGTAATGGTTTAAGTGTTGTGGAAGAAAATGCTAACCAAAGACACAATGTGTTGTGTTTGGGTTTACAGACAAAAATTGCTTTCTTTCAAATCTACTACAGTAAGAGATATCTAAGTGCATTGTTCATCTAACACCCCCAAGACAAAATGATTTTGAGTACAATGGACCTTAAGAAAGGTTTAATAAGCTTCCTGATGAATCATTTACATTAGCTGTAACATTTTTAAATCATCATCAATTTTCACAATAACCACTGTTTTATGACCACCTATGCAATTATCTAAACAATATTCCTAAAATGTTTGAAAGAATTAAGCTCTATAAAGAGTCTATACATGTGTGCAAAATAAAGTTTATAGGAAAATTCTTGCCTTTTTCTCCTTATGTGTCAGGAACTTAAGAACAAATCTTAAAAGCACTTACTTTTCAGCTTCTCCCTAGCCCTGAGAATATGGCTAGCAAGAACCTGATGGTTTAGTGCTCAACTTTCATTCTTAACAGGAAAATTCATATTTCCCTTTTAAGAATGATTTCATATTTCTGATCTCATATTTCCCCTAAGAAAGAAGTGGATATGCATTTCTTGTATGATGTCTATCAATTGGCTGAATAAATTGTGAGACCTAAATAATATAAAATATTACACAGCTTTATTTTTTTTAAGTGAGTTTGGATCTACATCTATCATACCACAGGGAATTCTATATTGTGTAAAGTGAAAAAGAAATTTACTCAATTTCTTCAGCAAAGAAAAATGAGAGCATAGGCCAAAAAAATCCAATTTAATACACAGAGTATATGTATGCTGTAATCCTAGTTTTAAAAAACAACCAGGGCTTCCCTGGTGGCGCAGTGGTTGAGAATCCGCCTGCCGATGCAGGAGACACGGGTTCTTGCCCTGGTCCGGGAAGATCCCACATGCCGCGGAGCAACTAAGCCCGTGAGCCATGGCCGCTGGGCCTGCGCGTCCGGAGCCTGTGCTCCGCAGCGGGAGAGGCCACAACAGTGAGAGGCCCGCATACCGCAAAAAAAAAAAAAAAAAACAACCAAAAACAACCTCTATGTAGGTATATTAGATATATGAATATATGTGTTCTATGTGTGGTGTGTGTGTGTGTGTGTGTGTGTGTGTGTGTGTGTGTATTTGTATGGACAAATAAAGGAGTGGAAAGCAAGCATTAATTCTAGGCTATTAATATTTGGTTAAAGCAGATGGAGCTGGGGGAGGGAATACCATAAAATTTTTCATTTTACATCTTTATATTGTTTAAGTAGTTATAATGATCATAAATTACCCTTGTAAATAAGAACAACAACAGAAAAAATTAAAGTAAAAAAGGGAAATGAAGGGGGAGGGGAGCATAGATGGCACCATTAAGTTCTTGCAAAGTTTTAAATGTCAATAATTTATTTCCAGTAATCTATATTGTTTTCTTGTTTTAGTATTTTTTTCCTTTAGTTAATTCTTTCCACTTTGAATTCTTCCAGGATTTCCTTTTTTTCTATTTTTTCTTGTTTTTCCACATCTTTATTGGAGTATAATTGCTTTACAATGTTGTGTTAACTTCTGCTGTACAACAAAGTGAATGAGCTATATGTATACATATATCCCTATATCCCCTCCTCCCTGAGCCTCCCTCCCACCCTCCCTATCCCACCCCTCTAGGTCATCACAAAGCATAGAGGTGGTCTCCCTGTGCTATGCAGCGGTTTCCCAACAGCCATCCATTTTATGCTTGGTACTGTATATATGTCAATGTTACTCTCTCACTTCGTCCCAGCTTACCCTTGCCCCCTGTGTCCTCAAGTCTGTTCTCTATGTCTGCATCTTTATTCCTGGCCAGCTACTAGGTTCATCAGTACCAGCTTTTTTAGATTCCATATATATGCATTAGCATATGGTATTTATTTTTCTCTTTCTGACTTACTTCACTCTGTATGAAAAACTTCAGGTCCACCAAACTCACTATAAATAACTAAATTTCGCTCCTTTTTATGGTTGAGGAATATTCCATTGTATCTATGTGCCACATCTTCTTTATCCATTCATCTGTTGATGGACATTTAGGTTGCTTCCATGTCCTCCCTATTGCAAATAGAGCTACAATGAACATTGTGGTACATGTCTCTTTTTGAATTATGGTTTTCTCAGGGTATATGCCCAGTAGTGGGATTGCTGAGTCATAAGATAGTTCTATTTTTAGTTTTTTAAGAAACCTCCATACTGTTCTCCATAGTGACTGTATCAATTCACATTCCCACCAACAGTGTAGGAGGGTTCCCATTTCTCCACAACCTCTCCAACATTTATTGTTTGTAGATTTTTTTATTATGGCCATTCTGACCAGTGTGAAGTGATTACTCATTGTAGTTTTGATTTGCATTTCTCTAATGATTAGTGATGTTGAGCAACTTTTCATGTGTTTGTTGGCCATCTATATCTTCTTTGTAGAAATGTCTATTTAGGTCTTCTGCCCATTTTTGGATTGAGTTGTTTGTTCTATTGATATTGAGCTACATGAGCTGTTTGTGTATTTGGGAGATTACTCCTTTGTCAGTTGCTTCATTTGAAAATATTTTCTCCCATTCTGAGGGTTGTCTTTTCGTCTTGTTTATGGTTTCCTTTGCTGTTCAAAACCTTTAAAGTTTCATTAGGTCCCATTGGTTTATTTTTGTTTTTATTTCCATTACTCTACAAGGTGGGTCAAAAAGGATATTGCTCTGATTCATTTCATAGAGTCTTCTGCCTGCCTATGTTTTCCTCTAAGAGTTTTATAGTGTCTGGCCTTACATTTAGTTCTATAATCTATTTTGAGTTTATTTTTGTTTACGGTGTTAGAAGTGTTATAATTTCATTCTTCTGCATGTAGCTGTCCAGTTTCCACAGCACCACATATTGAAGAGGCTGTCTCTTTTCCACTGTATATTCTTGCTTCTTTTGTCAAAGATAAGGTGACCATATGTGCATGGGTTTATCTCTGGGCTTTCTATCCTGTTCCATTGGTCTATATTTCTGTCTTTGTGCCAGTACCATACTGTCTTGATTAGTGTAGCTTTGTAGTATAGTCTGAAATAAGGCTCAGGGAGCCTGATTCCTCCAGCTCTCTTTTTCTTTCTCAAGATTGCTTCAGCTGTTCAGGGTCTTTTGTGTTTCCATATAAATTGTAAAATTTCTTGTTCTAATTCTGTGAAAAATGCCACTGGTAATTTGACAGGGATTGCATTGAATCTTCAGATTGCTTTGGGTAGTATAGTCATTTTCACAATGTTGATTCTTCCAATCCAAGAATATGGTATATCTCTCCATCTGTTTGTATAGTCTTTGATTTTTTCATCAGTGTCTTATAGTTTTCTGCATACAGGTCTTTTTTCTCCTTAGGTAGGTTTCTTCCTAGGTGTTTTATTCTTTTTGTTGCAATGGTAAATGGGATTGTTCACTTAATTTCTCATTCTGACCTTTCATTGTTAGTGTATAGGAATGCAAGATATTTCTGTGCATTAATTTTGTATCCTGAAAGGATACCAAATACACTGATTAGCTCTAGTAGTTTTCTGGTGGCATCCTTAGGATTTTCGATGTATAGTATCATGTCATCTGCAAACAGTGACAGTTCTGCTTCTTCCTTTCCAATTTGCATTCCTTTTATTTCTTTTCCTTCTCCGATTGCCGAGGCTAAGACTTCCAAAACTATGTTGAATAAGAGTGGCGAGAGTGGATGTCCTTGTCTTGTTCCTGATCTTCCAGGACATGCTTTCAGTTTTTCACCATTGAGAATGGTGTTGGCTGTGGGTTTGTCATATATGGCTTCTATTATGTTGAGGTAGGTTAGCTCTATGCCATAATTCCGGAGAGTTTTTATCATAAATGGGTGTTCAATTTTGTCAAAAGATTTTTCTACATCTATTGAGATGATCATATGGTTTTTATCTTTCAGTTTGTTAATATGGTGTATCACATTGATTGATTTGCTTTTATTGAATAATCCTTGCATTCCTGTGATAAAACCCACCTGATCATGTGGTATGATCCCTTTAATGTGCTGTTGGATTCTGTTTGCTAGTATTTTGCTGAGGATTTTTGCATCTATGTTCATCAGTGATATTGGCCTGGAATTCCCTTTATTTTGTGACATTTTTGTCTGGTTTTGGTATCAGGGTGATGGTGGCCTTGTAGAATGAGTTTGGGAGTGTTCCTCCCTCGGATATATTTTGGAAGAGTTTGAGAAGGATGGGTGTTGGCTCTTCTCTAAATGTTTGATGAAATTTGTCTGTGAAGCCAACTGGCCCTGGGCTTCTGTTTGTTGGAAGAGGTTTAATCACAGTTTCAACTTCAGTGCTTGTGATGGGCCTGTTAATATTTTCAATTTCTTCCTGGTTCAGTTTGGGAAGGTTGTAATTTTCTAAGAAATTGTCCATTTCTTCCAGGTTGTCCATTTTATTGGCATATAGTTGCTTGTATTAGTCTCTCATGATCCTTTGTATTTTTGCAGTATCAGTTGTTACTTCTTTTTCATTCCTAATTCTGTTGATTTGAGTCTTCTCCCTTTTTTTCCTGATGAATCTGGCTAATTGTTTATCAATTTTGTTTATCATCTCAAAGAACCAGCTTTTAGTCTTATTGATCTTTGCTATTATTTCCTTCATTTCTTTTTCATTTATTTCTGATCTAATCTTTATGATTTCCTTCCTTCTGCTAACTCTGGTTTTTTTTGTTTTGTTGTTGTTGTTCTTCTTTCTCTAATTGCTTTTGGTGTAAGGTTAGGTTGTTTATTTGAGATTTTTCTTGTTTCCTGGGGTAGGATTGTATTGCTATAAACCTCCCTCTTAGAACTGCTTTTGCTGCATCCCATAGGTTTTGGGTCATGGTGTTTTCATTGTCATTTGTTTCTAGGTATTTTTTGATATCCTCTTTGATTTCTTCAGTGATCTCTTGGTTATTTAGTAGTGTATAGTTTAGCCTCCATGTGATTGTATTTTTTACAGTTTTTTTCCTATAACTGATATCTAGCCTCATAGCATGTCAGAAAAGATGCTTGATATGATTTCACTTTTCATAAATTTTCCAAAGCTTATTTGTGACCCAAGATGTGATATATCCTGGAGAATGTTTCATGTGCACTTGAGAAGAAAGTGTACTCTGTTGTTTTTGGATGGAATGTCCTATAAATATTGACTAAGTCCATCTACTCTAATGTGTCATTTAAAGCATATGTTTCATTATTTATTTTCTGTTTGGATGATCTCTCCTTGGGTGTAAGTGGGGTGTTAAAGTCACCTACAATTATTGTGTTACTGTTGATTTCTCCTTTCATTGTTGTTATCATTTGCCTTACATATTGAGGTGATCCTCTCTTGGGTGCACAGATATTTACAATTGTTATATCTTCTTCCTGGATTCATCCTTTGATCATTATGTAATTTCCCTCCTTTTCTCTTGTAATAGTCATTATTTTAAAGTCTATTTTCTCTGATATGAGTATTGCTACCCCACTTTCATTTGATTTCCATTTGCATGGAATATTCTTTTCCATCCCCTCACTTTCAGTCTATATGTTTCCCTAGGTCTGAAGTGGGTCTCTTGTAGACAGCATATGGGTCTTGTTTTGTATCTATTCAGCCAGTCTGTTTCTTTTGGCTGGAGCATTTAATCCATTTCCATTTAAGATAATTATCGATATGTATGCTCCTATTACCATTTTCTTAATTGTTTTGGGTTTGTTCTTGTGGGTCTTTTCCTTCTCTTGTATTTCCTGCCTAGAGAAGTTCCTTTAGCCTCTGTTATAAAGTTGGTTTGGTGGTGCTGAATTCTCTTAGCTTTTGCTTGTCTGTAAAGCTTTTGATTTCTCCATCGAATCTGAATGAGATCCTTGCTGGGTATAGTTATCTTGGTTGTAGGTTTTTCCCTTTCATCACTTTAAGTATAACCTGCCACTCCCTTCTGGCCTGCAGAGTTTCTGCTGAAAAATCAGCTGATAACCTTCTGGGAATTCTGTTTATATTATTTGTTGCTTTTCCCTTGCCACTTTTAATATTTTTTCTTGGTGTTTAATTTTTGTTATTTTGATTAATATGTGTCTTGGTGTGTTTCTCCTTGGGTTTATCCTGTATGGGACTCTGCACTTCCTGGACTTGATTGACTATTTCCTTCCACATGTTGGGGAAGTTTTTGACTATAATCTCTCCTAATATTTTCTTAGACCCTTTCTTTTTTTCTTCTTCTTCTGGGCCACATATAATTTGAATGTTGGTGCATTTAGTGTTGTCCCAGAGGTCTCTGAAACTGTCTTCAACTCTTTTCATTCTTTTTTAAAATTCTGCTCCTTGACAGTTATTTCCACCATTTTGTCTTCCAGCTTACTTATTCGTTCTTCTGCTTCAGTTATTCTGTGATTGATTCCTTCTAGAGTATTTTTAATTTCAGTTATTTTGTTGTTCATTACTGCTTGTTTGTGCTTTAGTTCTTCTAGGTCCTCATTAAACATTTCTTGTATTTTCTCTATTCTATTTCTGAGATTTTGGATCATCTTTACTATTATTACTCTGAACTCTTCTTCAGGTAGTTTGCCTATTTCTTCTTCATTTATTTGGTCTAGTGGATTTTACCTTGCTCCTTTGCCTGCAAGATATTTCTCTGTCTTCTCATTTTGTCTGATTTACAGTATTTGAGGTCTCCTTTCCCTAGACGGCAGGGTCACAGTTCCTCCTGCTTCTGTTCTCTGCCCCTGGTGGTAGGGTTGTTCCAGTGTCTTGCATAGGCTTCCTGATGGGAGGCACTGGTGCCTGTGTTCTGGTGGGTGAAGCTGAGTCTTTTCCCTCTGATGAGCAGGGCTGTGTCAAGTGGTGTGTTTTGGAATGTCTGTGAGCTTAGCATGACTTTAGGTAGTCTGTGTGCTGATGGGTGGGTTTGTGTTCCTGTTTTGTTTGTTGTTTGGTGTGAGGCATCCAGTGCTGGGGGCTACAGGCAGTTGCGTGGAGCTCTTGGCGATTAATCTTCCCTGGGGCCGGGAATTCTCTAGTAGTCCACCATCCTGGACTCAGTGCTTCCACCCCAGAGCCTCAGGCCCAACTTCCATTCGAGAAACCAAGACCCCACAAGTTGCTCATCCCAGCAATAAAGGGGATTAAAAAAATTTAAAAGATTAACAAAACCCCAGACATTGAAAAGTAAAATCAAACACACAAAGACAGAAACAAGGAAACATGCACACACACAAAAGAAACAAACAGAACCAAATAAAACAAAAAAGCAAGAGAACAACCAAACAAACAAAAGAAATGAAGAACAAAATAAAAGTATTAAAAAGAAAACTAAGAGGTGGAATGAAGATGGCAGTGTGGAAAGACACGGAGTTAGTGTCTCCCCATAGTGAGGGCATCTGCCGGCCGCTGGTGGGGGGCTCTGACGACCAAGGAGAGGGGAGGAACCCCAAAGTGAACTGGTAGGAAGTAGGGGGACTGAGGGGGGAGGAGAAGTGGAGGCCAGACACGATCGGCGGCCCTGAGGCCAGGGAGATCAGGAGAGGCAGGATGGAGGGACACTCCAGGAAGAGCGGGAGAGGACCTGAGGGCGATCGCCTGGCCCACACAGGCAGGGGAGCCTGCTGAGCTCCAAAGACAGTACCCCCTCTCCAAAGCCCCATCCAGGACACATGGGTCCTGGGGGGTATAGGAGAGAGGTCAGGGAGATCAGGAGAGGAAGAGTGGAGGAGCCATCTGGGAGGAGGGGGAAAGGAGTAGAGGATGATTGCCCTGCCCACTCAGGCCCGGGGAGCCTGCTGAGCTCCCAGGCCGCTCCCCAGTCCTCCAAACACCCCTCCAGGTTGCGTGGGTCTTGGGGGCATAGGAGGGAGGCCAGGGAGATCAGGAGAGGCAGGCAGGAGGGGCCCTCCCAGACCTGAGGAGCAGGAGAGGAGAGGAGGGTGTTTACCCCACCCACTCGAGGCCAGGAAGCCCGCTGGGTTACCAGGAGAGGTCCCCTGCCCTCTGAGACAAAGGGTGGGGGGCATTCCTGGGACCCTTCTGTTCCTTGAGACTAAGCCCCACCCTGCACAATCCCCAGGGCCTTTTCCAACCCTGTGGGTTCTGAGCATTGGTGCCACCCACCACCCAAACCTCACCCTTGATGAGGTCCTGCCCTCCACAGCAAAGGCCTTCCCCCCCCTTTTTTTGGCCATCCCACGCGGCTTATGGGATCTTGGTTCATGAGCCCAGGGTCGGGTTGAAGCTCCTGTGGTACGAGCTCTGAGTCCAAACCACTGGACTAACAGAGAACCTCAGACCCCAGGGAATATTCATCAGAGTGAATTGCCACAGAGTTCCTCATCTCAGCACCAAGACCAAGCTCTACCCAATAGCATACAAACTCCAGTGTTGGAAGTCTCAGGCCAAACAACCAGTAAGACAGGAATACAATCCCATTCATAAAAAATAAAAATAAAAAATGAGACAGCAAAAAAATTGTCACAGATGAAGGACCAAGGTAAAAACCTACAAGACCAAATAAATGAAGAGGAAATAGGTAACCTATCTGAAAAACAATTCAGAGTAATGATAGTAAAGATGATCCAAAATCTCAGAAATAGAATAGAGAAAATACAAGAAATGTTTAATGAGGACCTAGAAGAACTAAAGCACAAACAAGCAGTAATGAACAACAAAATAACTGAAATTAAAAATACTCTAGAAGGAATCAATAACAGAATAACTGAGGCAGAAGAATGAATAAGTAAGCTGGAAGACAAAATGGTGGAAATAACTGTTGGGGAGCAGAATAAAGAAAAAAGAATGAAAAGAATTGAAGACAGTCTCAGAGACCTCTGGGACAACACTAAATGCACCAATATTCAAATTATAGGGGTCCCAGAAGAAGAAGAGAAAAAGAAAGGGTCTGAGAAAATATTTGAAGAGATTATAATTGAAAACTTCCCTAACATGGGAAAGGAAATAGTCACCCAAGCCCAGGAAGCATAGACAGTCCCATGCAGGACCAACCCTAGGAAAAACACACCAAGACACATGTTAATCAAACTAACAAAAATTCAATTCAAAGAAAAAATATTAAAAGCAGCAAGGGAAAAACAAAAAATAACATACAAAGGAATCTCCAGAAGGTTATCAGCTGATTTTTCAGCAGAAACTCCTAAGGTCAGAAGGGAGTAGCAGGATATACTTAAAGTGATGAAAGAGAAAAAGCTACAGTCAAGATTACTCTACCCAGCAAGGATCTCATTCAGATTCAATGAGAAGTCAAAAGCTTTTCAGACAAGCAAAAGCTAAGAGAATTCAGCACCACCAAACCAGCTTCACAACAAATGTTAAAGAAACTTCTCTAAGCGGGAAACACAACACGAGAAAAAGACCCACAAAAACAAACATAAAAGTATTAAGAAAATGGTAATAGGAACAAACATATTGATAATAACCTCAAATGGAAATGGATTAAAGGTCCCAACCAAAAGACACAAGACTGGCTGAATGGATAAAAAACAAGACCCTTATATATATGCTGTCTACAAGAGACACACTTCAGACCTAGGGACACATACAGACTGAAAGTGATAGGATGTAAAAAGATATTCCATGAAAATGGAAATCAAAAGAAAGTTGGAGTAGTAATATTCATAACAGATAAAATAGACTTTAAAATAAAGACTGTAACAAGAGATAAGGAGGGACACTACATAATGATCAAAGGATCAATCCAAGAAGAAGATATAAGAATTACAGATGTTTATGCACCCAACATAGGAGCACCTCAATATGTAAGGCAAATGCTAACAGCCACGAAAGGAGAAATTGACATTAACACAATAATAGTAGGGGACTTTAACATCACATTTACACCAATGGACAGATCATCCACACAGAAAATAAATAAGGAAATAACAAGCTTTAAATGACACAACAGACCAGATAGATCTAATGGATATTTATGGAATATTCCACTCGAAGTGGCAGAATACATTTTCTTCTCAAGTGCACACGGAGCATTCTCCAGGATACATTATATCTTGGGTCACATAACAAGCGTCAGTAAATTTAAGAAAATTGAAATCATATCAAGCATCTTTTCTGACCACAAAACTATGAGATCAGAAATCAATTACAGGGAAAAAAACGTAAAAAACACAAACACATGGAGGCTAAACAATACATTACTAAATAACCAAGAGATCACTGAAGAAATAAAAGAGGAAATTTAAAAATACCTAGAGTCAAATGACAATGAACACACGATGATCCAAAACCTGTAGGAAGCAGCAAAAGCATCCCCCAAGAAACAAGGAAAATCCCAAATAAACAATCTAACCTTACACCTAAAGTAACTAGAGGAAGAAGACCAAATGAAACCCAAAGTTATCAGAAGGAAAGAAATCATAAAGATCAGAGCAGAAATAAATGAAAAAGAAACAAAGAAAACAATAGCAAAGTTCAATAAAACTAAAACCTTGTTCTTTGAGATGATAAACAAAATTGATAACCATTTAGCCAGACTCATCAAGAAAAAAAAGGAAAGACTCAAATCAATAGAACTAGAAATGAAAAAGGAGAAGTAACAACTGACACTGAAGAAATACAAAGGATCATGAGACATGACTACAAGCAACTATATGCCAATAAAATGGACAACATGGAGGGAATGGACAAATTCTTAGAAAAGCACAACATTCCGAGACTGAATCAGGAAGAAATAGAAAATATAAACAGACCAATTACAAGCACTGAAATTGAGAATGCAATTAAAAATCTTACAACAAACAAAAGTCCAGGACCAGATAGTTTCACAGGTGAATTCTATCAAACATTCAGAGAAGAGCTAACACCTATCCTCTCAAAATCTTCCTAAATTTGGCAGAGAGAGGAACACTCCCAAATTCTTTCTATGAGGCCACCATCACCCTGATACCAAAACCAGAAAAAGATGTCACAAAGAAAGAAAACTACAGACCATTAACACTGATGAACATAGATGCAAAAATCCTCAGCAAAATACTAGCAAACAGAATCCAACAGCAATTTAAAATTATCATACACCACGATCAAGGGAGATTTATCCCAGGGACGCAAGGATTCTTCAATATATGCAAATCAATCAATGTGATACACCATATTAACAAACTGAACAATAAAAACCATATGATCATCTCAGTAGATGTAGAAAAAGCTTTTGACAAAATTCAACACCCATTTATGATAAAAACTCCCCAGAAAGTGGGCATAAAGGGAACCTACCTCAACAGAATAAAGGCCAAATATGACAAACCCTCATTAAACATCATTCTCAGTGGTGAAAAACTGAAAGCATTTCCTCTAGGATAGGAACAAGACAAGGATGTCCACTCCCACCACTATTATTCAACATAGTTTTGGAAGTCCTAGCCATGGCAAACAGAAGAAAAAGTAATAAACGTAATACAAATTGGAAAAGAAGTAAAACTGTCACTGTTTGCAGATGACATGATACTATACAAATGGCCAGAGAATCCTGAAGATGCCACCAGAAAACTACTAGAGCTAATCAGTGAATTTGGTAAAGTTGCAGGATACAAAATTAATGCACAGAAATCTCTTCCATTCCTATACACTAATGATGAAAAATCTGAAAGAGAAATTAAGGAAACACTCCCATTTACCATTGCAACAAAAAGAATAAAATACCTAGGAATAACCTACCTAGGGAGACAATAGATTTGCATGCAGAAACCTATAAGACACTGATGAAAGAAATTAAAGATGATACCAACAGATGTAGAGATACACCGTGTTCTTGGATTGGAAGAATCAATATTGTGAAAATGACTATACTACCCAAAGCAATCTACAGATTCAATGCAATCCCTAACAAATTACCAATGGCATTTTTTTACAGAACTAGAACAAAAAATCTTAAAATTTGTATGGGTACACAAAAGACCCTGAATAGCCAAAGCAGTCTTGATGGAAAAAAATGGAGCTGGAGGAACCAGACTCCCTTACTTCTGTCTATCCTACAAAGGTACAGTAATCAAGACAATATGGTATTGGCACAAAAACAGAAATATAGATCAATGGAACAGGATAGAAAGCCCAGAGATAAATCCATGCACCTATGGTCAACTAATCTATGACAAAGGAGGCAAGGATATACAGTGTAGAAAAGACAGTCTGTTCAATAAGTGGTGCTGGAAAACTGGACAGCTACCTGTAAAAGAATGAAATTAGAACACTCCCTAACATCATACACAAAAATAAACTCAAAATGGATTAGAGACCTAAGTGTAAGACCGGACACTATAAAACTCTTAGAGGAAAACATAGCAAAAACGCTCTTGAGTAATGGAAATACAAACAAAAATAAACAAATGCGACCTAATGAAACTTAAAAGTTTTTGCAAAGCAAAGGAAACTACAAACAAGACAAAAAGACAACCCTCAGAATGGGAGAGCATATTTGCAAATGAATCAACAGATAAAGGATTAATCTCTCAAATATACAAACAGCTCATGCAGCTCAATATTAAAAAAATAAACAACCCAATCCAAAAACGGACAGAAGACCAAAACAGACATTTCTACAAAGAAGACATACAGATGGCCAACAAGCCATCTGTGAAAAGCTGCTCAACATCACTAATTATTAGAGAAATGCAGGTCAAAACTACAATGAGGTATCACCTCACACCAGTCAGAATGGGCATCATCAGAAAATCTACAAACAACAAATACTGGAGAGGGTGTGGAGAAAAGGGAAACCTCTTGCACTGTTGGTGGGAATGTAAGTTGATACAGCCACTATTGGAGAACAGTATGGAGGTTCCTTAAAAAACTAAAAATCGAATTACCATATGATCCAGCAATCCCACTACTGGGCATATACCCAGAGGAAACCATAATTCAAAAAGACATATGCACCCCAGTGTTCATTGCAGCACTATTTACAATAGCCAGATCATGGAAGCAACCTAAATCCCCATCGACAGATGAATGGATAAAGATGTGGTACATATATACAATGGAATAGTACTCAGCCATAAAAAGGAAGGAAATTGGGTCATTTGTAGAGACGTGGATGAATCTAGAGACTGTCATACAGAGTGAAGTAAGTCAGAAATAGAAAAACAAATATTGTATATTAATGCATATATGTGGAACCTAGAAAAATGGTACAGATGAACCAGTTTGCAGGGCAGAAACTGAGTCACAGATGTAGAGAACAAACATATAGAAACCAAGGGAGGAAAGTGGTGGGGGGTGGGGGTGTGTGTGATGAATTGGGAGATTGGGATTGACATATATACACTAATATGTATAAAATGGATAACTAATAAAAACCTGCTGTATAAAAAAATAAATAAAATTAAATTTTAAAAAAATCTAGAAACAATAAATGCTGGAAAGGGTGTGGTGAAAAGGGAACCCTCTTGCACTGTTGGTGGGAATGTAAATTGATACAACAACTATGGAACACAGCATGAAAGTTCTTTAAAAACTAAAAATAGAACTACCATATGACCCAGCAATCCCACTACTAGGAATATACCCTGAGAAAACCATAATTCAAAAAGAAACATGTACCACAATGTTCATTGCAGTACTATTTACAAGAGCCAGGACATGGAACCAACCTAAATGTCCATCAACAGATGAATTGATAAAGAAGATGCAGCACACATATACAATGGAATATTACTCAGCCATAAAAAGAAACGAAATTGAGTTATTTGTAGTGAGGTGGATGAACCTAGAGTCTGTCATACAGAGGGAAGTAAGTCAGAAAGAGAAAAACAAATACCATATGCTAACACATATATATGGAATCTAAGAAAAAAAAAATGGTACTGATGAACCTAGCTGCAGGGCAGGAATAAAGAGGTAGACACAGAGAATGGACTTGAGGACATGGGGTGGGAGGGCAAAGCAGGGGCAAAGTGAGAGTAGCATCAACTACATACATACATTGCATACACTACCAAATGCAAAATAGTTGGATGGTGGGAAGCAGCAGCATAGCGCAGGGAGATCAGCTTGGTGCTTTGCGATGACTTAGAGGAGTGGGATAGGGAGGATGGAAGGGAGGGTCAAGAGGGAGGCGATATGGGGACATGTGTATTCATAGGGCTGATTCGCTTTCTTGTGCAACAGAAACTAACATAGTATTGTGAAGCAATTATACTCCAATAAAGATCTGCCAAAAAATAAATAAATAAGAAATAAAATATTTAAAAATATTTTTAATAAAAAATTTAAAAATTTTTAAAAAGGAACAAAACCAAAAAAGAAAACCAAAGCAGGGTGCCAGATGAAGAATGAAGCAAAGAAACAAAACAAAACAAAAAAGATGATTTAAAAATAAAAGAAAAAGAGAAAGGGGAAAGAAGACAACAACAGAAAAGCAATGTAGAAATAGAAATATAAAAAAATAAAATAAGAAATTTATTAAGAAAAAAAAAGACAAACAAAACCCCAGAGAAATGGTAAAAACAAAAACAGAAATGAGGAAACACACACACAAAAGAAACAAAAACAGACCAAATAAAACAAAAAGCAAGAGAACAACCAGACAAAGAGAAGAACCCCAAAACGAAATCAAACAATTAGAATCAGAACTAAGAAAAACATAAAACCTAAAATCAAAACCAAAATAGTGTGCCTACTGAAGAATAAAGCAAGGAAACTGAACAAACTGATAAAAATGATTTTTAAAATAATAATAAGGGAAAAAAGAGAACAACAGAAAAGCAAAGTAGAAATGGAAATATTTTAAAAATTTAAATATATTAAAGAAAAAGAAGAAGAAAAAATAAGAAGAACACAGAACAACAGAAAAGCAAAGTAAAAATAGAAATATATATAAAAATAAAAAACGTCATAAAACACGAAGTTCCGGGCTTCCCTGGTGGCGCAGTGGTTGAGAGTCCGCCTGCCGATGCAGGGGACACGGGTTCGTGCCCCAGTCCGGGAAGATCCCACATGCCGCGGAGCGGCTGGGCCCGTGAGCCATGGCCGCTGAGCCTGCGCGTCCGGAGCCTGCGCTCCGCAATGGGAGAGGCCACAACAGTGAGAGGCCCGTGTACCACACACACACACACAAAAAAAAAAAACCATGAAGTTCCTAAAAGACTAAATTAAAAAAAAAAACTAAAACAACAACCAAAAACCACCAAAAGAAATCCAGAACCAAAACAGAATGAATCAAAACATAATACAATTAATAGTAATAATGATGTTTCCCTGGGGTCTCAGCTGTCAGTGTCCTTGCACACGCTGTGAGCCACAGCCCATCTCCGCCTCCCCAAGAGGCCCTCCTCTGCCTCTGGGCTGGTCTCTGGACCTGTCGTGGGCCCTGTGAGGACCACTCAGGCTCTGATCTGCCCCAATTCCTGCATGTGCTGCCCTCAAAGTCTACAGCCAGAGCTAGACTGTTTTCATTTGTGGGAACACTCATTGTCTACTCAGATATTCCATAGATGCAGGGTCTACCTAGATGATTGTGGGGATATAATCTGCAGCTTGTGCAGCTGATGGGAAGATTTTCAATACTCTTCCTTAGTCACCCCGTCCCTGGGGTTCAGCTTTGGTTTTGTCCCCACCTCTGCATGTGGTCCACCCATAGTAGTCTGTTCCTGAGGCTGCCTTGGAGCTCTTGGGTCTGCCCCAGTGAAGATAGGGCACAGAGGTAGTATGACTGCTTGGATCGTGGGAGCCCTGGCAGCTCAAAATGTGCAGGGAAGCCAGTGGCCATGGGCGCAAGAGGTATGGCCCTAGTGAGGGCCAGCCCCGGCCGGGCTTTTTCTGGTGCCCAGCAGCTAGTGTGTGGGGGCCAGCCCTGAGAGGGCTTCTTTTATTGTTCGTTGGCAGGCGCCAGCATGTGGGGTGAGAAAGGCTACAACAGTGGTTCCTCCCACTGCGTGTCACTCAGCAGTAGCACCTGCTTCCATGGCAGTCCAGTCTTCCTCCATAAGCATTCCCTGCTGTGGATTTCCTCCCTCCCATCCCCTCAGTCTGTCTCCCCACAGCCAACAGCAGTTCTTGCCCCAGGCCAGTTCTCTAATCCCCACACTCCAGCTTCCAGCCCCTTGCACACCTGTGAACACACGTCCCAGTCCGGGTCACACAGGGCCGCCGTACAGACCATCTGTGTATTTCTCACTTTGTCCCGTCTGCCACAGATTGGCTGCTTCACCCTCTTCCGACAGCCTCAAAAGCTTCCCTTCACTCCAAGTTGATTTCCCCATCAGAGAGGGGGTTTCCCTGAATTCAGGAATCTCTCCTCTGCTTCAGCTCCCCAACCCTGGGGTGCAGGTCCCATCCTGCTTCCTCTCCTCCTCCTTCTCGCTTCCTTTTTTTTTTTTTTGTCCTACCCAGTTATGCAAGGATCTTAATAGTCCCTTCTGGCGTCCAAGTTCTTCTGGCTAGTGTTCAGCCAGTGTTCTACGAGAATTGTTGCATCTATAGATGTATTCCTGATGCATCTGTGGAGAGAGATGAACTCCACATCTTCCTACTCCTCCACCATTTTAACTCCACCATCAGGATTATTTTTGATAAATTAGATTTATCTAATTTAACTAGCAGTTACCAATTTTATAAATAGGATTTATACATATTCAGGAATAATGTAGCATTAAACAATGCTGTGTAAAAAGGAAGAACTAAGTTATAAGCAATCAAAGTTTAAATGTTTCTAATATGAAAGAAAAAACTTGAAAAATCAATAAGGGATCATAGGCCTTTGATTTGAATAAGTTCATCTATAATTTGCCAATGCCTTCAGACCAACTTTATAGGTATATATTAAGCTGCTGAGATTTATCAAGTAAAATCACTCTCCAAGTTTCAAGTAAGTATGTATAAGTGTGTCCACTAGTGAAAGTATCAAATAACATTTTGATAGGACTGTAGAGAAAGATGACTACTGCCTTAAGTACCATAGCTTAAAAGAGTGCTCTTTGGGGAACTGACCTTGAATACTGGAATGAGATGACATAAGAGAGGATAAAGATGCCCCACAACCTTCAGCACCCTACCATTTATACACCCCCATTGTCTTTAGGCAGGATCAAGCATAACTCTGACACCATGTCTGCTCTGGAAGCCCGAATCTGGGGGGTGTTGGGAAGGGCAGAGAAAACAATCTTAGTCACAGGTTGTCTGATGACAATGACCTTGGGCGAAAGTACTCAGGACAACTGAGAGGAAATGTCTGCATCTTCCCAGGCCTAAATTCCTTCCTACTGAGGAGAACATGCAAGACAATGTGAATATATAACTACATGGTTTGACCACAACTACATGACTTGATCAAAGAAGCAGAAGCAATGACAGATCAGCATCCCCAGCAGGTCTCTTGAGCCTACAGCCTAAAGTTGACTCTTTTTATAACTCAAATACCTGCCCTTCATGACCTCCTTCTGCAAGGAACAAATCTTCCCAAACTCCTCCCAAGAACTTTCTTCAAGGTAAGCTAACTAAATCACATGTGACTCTGCCTTTAATTACTGTTTATTACATTTGCATATGGTTTTATGCATTAGAATCCTGTTGCCAAAAAGAATCAAGACAATCAGGGACAGAGAAAGCTCAGATAGATCTTTAACTCTACTTGGTCAGATTTCTACCAGGTAAATAATTCCAGAGCTCTGCCTAGTTTCTCAATATTAATAGAATAATGTATACCCTTTATTATAGTTCTTTACTCTGATTTATGTAAGATATAATTTACCCCAACCCATCTTCCTAAGGTGACAGACAGCCTCTTAATCAGGTCCAATTGTTGTGTCCAAAAGCACAGTTTTGACTACTCATGATAACTGAGATAACTCAAATTGTTCCATTGCTCTGTATTCCCCACTTTGTAAGGTTTCCATCATTCCCTTACAGAACTATATGGATTTGTTAACCCCATTCCAACTCCCAGTTGGGGTAGAAGGAGACTGCTCATACTCCCTAAAAGAGACCAAATCACAATCACACATCTCTGATCGCTGGGTTTCATCTTGCCCTATTACCACTTCAAGACCAGTCCGTTTAAAGTGTTCAGTCCCAGACAACTCAGGACATGTCTCAGGAGATCCAGGAAACATCCCACAGCCCCATCAACCTCTGTTCTATGTAGGTCAACACTAGTTACCTAAGAAGTGCATGATGAGGAGCACCCTGAACCCCCATGGCTGGGTTATAGAAAACATAGAAATAGTTATCTCAACACATAAATATTATGAAAGGTGGTTTGGGATAAATGGTGGCCTGTCCTAGGCTCCATTTACTCATTAAAATAAGCTCTTCCATGTGATGAGCAAGGCCTACATTCTTAACTCACTCTCCCACTCTAATGCCACAAACTGGAGTGTGATTGCTAATTTAGTACTTTTTCCCTTTGGTGAGGAGACGCTGGCTTGAGTTTTTGCTTCAACTTTCCATACACAGCAAACATCTTGAGCTTTTCTCTGCTGGGAAAAGGGTGATGTTGGCTTTGATTTCCTGCCCCATAATTTGTGTCGTTTTCCAAGAAAATGTGTGAATATTCACAACTGACAAAGAAATTCAGGCGTATATAAAATCCTTACTCATGTGTGGTTCATACTTTCCTCTCCTCTGCAAATGGGATCTGTCAAAAACAAATTAAGTAATTACAGAGTGTTGCTGCAGCTGTGTGTATCCTTCATTACATTATGACTGTGGTTAAGGGATGACTCTCTCCTGCCTAGTTTTTAAAATATTTATAATGGAAGGCGGGTTGTCAGGGCATGTTCTACTGTTGCCAGAAAAAACAAAAAGTAAATGAAAATGACGTTGATGGCATGGCATGGCTCTGTGTGTGTGTGTGTGTGCCCATGTGCATGTACAGTAAATGTTCTGCTATGTTGTAAACGTTATTCTAGTTACCTGTATTTTCTAATTTATTTTCAAAAATAGAACAGAGTGTTCCTAATTAAACATTAACTTGTTCATTGTAAAAGATTTTGGTGACAATTATGTCTTAAACTAGAAATTAATGGTAAATAAAGCAAAGTCCCTGTCCTCTATAAAAATAGAACAGAGTGTCTGTCAATTCTCAAAAGACTCAATAAATAAAATATCCCTAGTACAAACAGTAGGATTTACTAACCCCAATTTATAATTTCTTTTAAAAATCAGCAATCTCCACTGAAAAACAATATATAATTAAATAACAAGTATTTATCCAAGAAGATAACATCTTTAAGACCTAATGATCCTGCAAGGTGAGTGGTCACTTTTTGTTGTTTGAAATCTGTAAGAGGAAAAGAATAAAAAGTAACGAGGAATGAAAACTGTTTGATTATTCTAGAATGTCTTGCTTTAAAAATCCTACATTAGGGGGCTTCCCTGGTGGCGCAGTGGTTGAGAATCCGCCTGCCGATGCAGGAGACACGGGTTCGTGCCCTGGTCCGGGAAGATCCCACATGCCGCGGAGCAACTAAGCCCGTGAGCCATGGCCGCTGAGCCTGTGCGTCCGGAGCCTGTGCTCCGCAACGGGAGAGGCCACAACAGTGAGAGGCCCGCATACTGCAAAAAAAAAAAAAAAAAAAAAAAAAAAAAAAAAAAAAAAAAAAAAAAAATCCTACATTAGCCTTTGGACACTGATAACCTCAAAATCCTTAATTTCAGCATTCTAAATTAATAAGGATGAGAGAAGAAAACTTATCATTGAAAAGTTTGTGCCTACTTTCTTAGGGAAAGTCCTCCATCTTGAGGTGGGTAACTTTCAATAAACTGGATTCTCACAACTGTAAGAATACATGCATTTAATGTAAATACCAAGCAAAAGGCATCTGGATAAGAGAGGAGTTGTTGCACATGTATTATAGATTAAATTTATATCAACTTTTTAAGATACTACAGTTTATTTTAAAATATAACACACAAAGAATGTTAGCGCTTCAACTGGAAGAAAGAAAAAAGGTCAAAATAGAATTAAAAGACAACAAAGAAACATAAACATAAACCAAGAAGCAGGCCATAACTAAATGAATAAAATGTAGAAAAAACAAAAACCAAAAAATTAACACATACCCATGTTAGAAAAAAATAGAAAATCCCCATTTTGCAGATAAACAGAGAAATCAAGGCCAGAGGAAAGCGAAGACCCAACAGCAGCTTCAACCTCAATCACAGACCATAGAGGCTCAGGATTAATGCTTCTATGAGGACAGGAGATAAAATGTCTACAGAGAGGGAAGACCAGTATTTGGACATCCCATGTAAAGCATGGAGCTCTGAAGAACTACCTCCTCCATGAAAAGACTAAAGTCACTCCTCCCACCTAACTGTAAAAGCAATACAAAAGCTTAACATCTCTCCAGGGACTTGGGTGAAAAACAAATCAACTGTGAAAAATCAAAACCCCAGGTACCCATTATACACAGATGTAGGGTTTAAATCATGTAGCTGCTACAACAAACCATGCAGTTGATACCGACATAAAAATTGTTGATATAAAAAGCACTCTTAGTACCCTGGAAAATGTGAAACCACTCTTCGGAAATACTTTAAAAATAAGGATTGAAGAAAATCCCAGGAGGGTGGAGGTGGGGGTGGGGGAGTTACCATAGCTGAAAATCATTTTATAAATCCAATGAGAAGTCAAGACACAATGGAGGAGATTCAGAAAATGCAATCAATAGGAAAATTACCACTCCCAAAATATAAATTATATATAGTGTGAGACTACAAACAAGTTTATTTAAAATTAATAAAGAGATAATGAAGGAACAAAAACCATAAGGAAAATATTAGAAACAGAAAATGAATGGGCCAACTTGAAAAAAATAGCCATTTCTGGAACTTCTAGAAATGAAGGGCAAACATCATTTAAGTTAAAAACAAATAAGAATATCCACACCCAGATACATTATAGAAAACTTTCAAAATTTCAACAACAAAGGAATGAAAAAGACAAATTATCTATAAATAAATGGCAATTAGACTGACAACAGACTTCTCATCAGCAATGATGATTCCAGAGGGCAGTAAATATCTTTAAGCAATGAGGAAAAATAATCCAGGTAGAGGGCAAACATAGCTAAATTATATATAAGTGATGGTGAAATAAAACCATTTTTAGATTTTTAGATTGAAAAAGTTTACTACCTACAATTCCTCCCTGAAATGACTATTAGATTGAACGACATGAAATGTCTGCTATTTGGACATTTTTGATGTACAAAGATGACAATTTCAGGGAATACCCTGGCAGTCCAGTGTTAGGACTCCAGGCTTTCACTGCCAAAGGCCCAGGTTCAATCCCTGGTCGAGGAACTAAGATCCCACAAGCTGTGTGTCACAGCCAAAAAAAAAAAAAAAAAGAAAATTTTGTATGATTCAAACTAAAATTAAAAGACATATGTCCTTCAGGAAGAAGAAAAGTGAAGCAATGATGAGCAATTATTTGTAAATCTAAATAAGCATTGACTAATAAATAAGAATATTATTTCAAGAATGATAAAATAATCAGTGGAATTTGGAATGGGAGGAGAAAGCTAATACGTATCTGAGGGTATAAGCATAAAGCTACTAATTAATATTAGATTGTATTAAGTCATGTGTTGATGTTAAAATTTTAAGATTGACTATTAAAAGATCAGAAATAAAATACAGAACTTCCAAACTGGTGGTTGGAATGGAGGATAGGAATAAAGAAACTCAGTCTTTCCAAGACAAGCTAGGAAGGCAGAAAGCAAAAGCAAAAAAAAGAAAAGGCACGTGAAATAGAAACACAAAATAAGATAATTAAAATAAGTCCAATATGCTAGTAATCAAAGTGACTATAAATGAAACAAATGTGCCTGTAAAAGCAAAGATTCTCAGACAAGATTTTACTGAGTTTTTTTTTTTTTTTTAATTTATTTAGTTTATTTATTTTGGCTGCTTTTTTGTTCTTTGTTGTGGAGCACGGCCCACAGGCTTCAGTAGTTGTGGCTCGCGGGGTTGGTTGCCCCGCGGCATGTGGGATCTTCCCGGACCAGGGCGCGAACCCGTGTCCCATGCATTGGCAGGCAGATTCTCAACCACTGCACCACCAGGGAAGCCCTCAGACAAGATTTTAAAAAACAAAAAATCCACCAATGTGCTTTCTATAAACATATCTACAATGGCTCAAAAAGGTCAAATGTAAACTAATGAAAGGATGAAAGAGAATACACCAGGCAAATACTAAGAAAGAAGAGGAGGAGGAGGGGAGAAGGAAGGAGGACGAGGATGAAAGGGAAGGAAGGGAAGGAGGAAGGGAGAGAGGGAAGAAAGGAGAGAGTGAAAGAGGGCAGGAAGAAACCAGTATAGCAATATTAGACCAAGAGATCTTAAGACCAAAAAAAAACACTATTTCAAATTAAGAGGGTCATTATTTAATGATAAAAAGAACAACATACCAGGAAAATATACTTGCTTTAAATCTGTATGCATCTAACCCGGTAGCCACAAAACACATTAAATAAATAGTTTTGAAGAAATATTGACTGAAATTAAGAATACATTTGATTTCTTCTGTTTACTAAAATATTTTCCACTATTAATTAGTTCCTAATTAAACATTAACTTGTTCATTGTAAAAGATTTTGGTGACAATTATGTCTTAAACTAGAAATTAATGGTAAATAAAGCAAAGTCCCTGTCCTCATGGAACTTCTATTCCAGTGGGCAGATACATTTATTTTAAAATAAAATTTGAAAACACATGGCTCATATGTGAGAAATAATACTAATATCTAAAATAATATGCAGCACTCATATGCAGTTATATTGCCCAATGTCTAAATGGTTCTCTGATAATAAATTACATATTATTAAGAGATGTGCTACTGTTTTAAGAGCTCTACTTTGTTCAATGGGTTTCATATGTTTGTTCACATATATATTTCTCACTTTTATTGAACATGATTACAAAGTTGACACCCCACAAGATGAAATAATGAAAGACAATAATAATGATCTAATGTTAAATATACAAAGCATTAAAAGAATAAGAGGTTACTGCCAAGTGTGCTTGTGGCCAGCTAATAATGGTTATAAAAATAATTTCATAATTATTGGCTTGTTACATGAGAAATGTAGCTAAAAATCCACCATAGTTCCATGACTTAGGAAGTATAAATAGCAACACAGCACTTTAGGACACTCTTTCATCATTTGCTTTACTCTCCTAATGTAAAAAGCATAGATTCACTTACAATTCTTCTTTGAACATAGGTATGTATTTCCACTGAATCATAAATTAAGATGATATAATGATGTAAATACTTAAATCTTCATGAAGTGCATCTCTTTTCATTAACTGCCAAAGCACACATAATATATGCCAAAAGAACAAATTACAACATCACTTTTTTAGATATGGTCAAAACACAGTTGGCACAAACTACCAAAAGAAATGTAGTCAAGTTGCAAGTGATATTTAATTTACAGCCTGAAATATTTACAGAAACTATCAAGCACTGATGATGAATGATAAGCCTGTACTTACAAATAATTTCTGCTATAAATAACATGCATAGTTTTAGCCAGTATAAACACAATTCTAACAATTAGAATGAAAAAAAAAGTCCTGAGATTACATCTGGTCCCCCAAAAAAGTCAACTTGATACCAAAAGAAAAAAAACAAAGGTTTCTAAATGCTTAGAAAGCTTACCTAGAATGAAAACAAAAGTTTCAAATTAACCTTATATTTATGGAGCCCCATTTTGTTGTATGGATGATTTGTCATCTCTGGATTAGTGATAACTTCTAAAAGTTATGTTTTCCCCATAAATGGACAGGGTCAGGTAACGGAGAGTTTTATCTGGGAATCTATGTCCCCAGATGGTTCAGCATTTGATTGGAAGCTTTCCTTGGATTTAATTTTCTGATAATCATGCATTGAAATGACTCATGGTGCTTTTGCCCATTTTATCCAGCCAGGTCTACCCAGAATCTCTATGTGTGTGCTACTTAACTTGCACCAACTCTGAGGAAGAGGGAAATTAACCTGAAGTTTTTGTGCATTCCTAGAGTCAATGAGTTTCCACTTTCACGTCTTCAAGGAGGAGGGTGGTACAGGGAGAGACAGGCAGTGAGAATGTGACAGACTATCCCTGCATAAAGGTGAGACCCCACAGGGTAACAGCTGCCCAGTGAGAGTGAAAAATAACTAAACTCCACCACACAGGAAGAGGACTGCATGGAAACTTGCTTACCCCATCCTTGAAGGTACAGGGAAAGGAGAGAAGGGGAAATCTCTCCTGGGGGTTAGTACTCATTCAGTGGCCCTCACTAAGGTTTTGGTACCAATTCTGAGTGCTTAGATAACCCAAAGAATCTTAAGTGGAGAAGTCAGCTTAAAGTAGCTGCAGACAGTATTAAGGAGAATAAAGAAGAAATTATATTTAAAGGGCTAATGGATGAGATTTTTCAGAACTGCTGAAAGGTACCAGTCTTCGGATCATGGCACTCAATGAAACCCAAGCAAACATATGCTAGATGTATCACCGTGAAACTGAAGAATGTCAGAGATGAAAAGAATTTCTTAAAACAGCCAGAGAGAGAAGATAGATTACAGAGAAATGGCAAAAAAGACCAATGGCTGACTTCTTGATATACATCCACCAGAAGCCAGAAGATAACACATTGAAAGAAAGAAAATAGCAAGCAATCTGGAGCTCTAGTTCCAGCAAATATTCTTTTCAAATAATAATGGTAGAATCCAGGTGGTGAGTATATGGGTATTCACTATAACATTCTTTCAACTTTGCTATATGTTTGAAAATCTTCATAATAAAATATTGGAAAAATACTTTTCAAGAATGAGGTGCAATAAGGACATTTTCAGATAAACTGAAACACTGTAAGGACTGTACTTTAGGCAAGAGTATTGTCTAAGATCAAAGGGATTTGATGTAAAAAAAAAATGGTGAGCAGAGATACTATAGTAGTAAATAGACAAGTAAATCTTTAAAAGTCTCAGTCTAAAACAATGATAATAGTCTGGTTTGTGGCAGAAAATATTCTAGAGATAAAATACAACTGCAATAGTGTATAAGGGGGAAGGAGAGTGAATAGAGTTTAAGTTTTCTGAGGTCTATTTTATCAGAGAACAATAAGGATACTGATTAACTTAAACTTTGATAAGCATATACCTTAAATTAGCTTTCATAGTGACTTAAAGATAGAGAGGACATAAATTCCAAACAAAAACAGAATTAGAAAAAAATTTTAAAACATACATGTTGCTGCAAATGGAATTATTTCCTTCTTTTTTATAGCTGCGTAATATTCCATTGTAGTTATGTACCACATGTTCTTTATCCATTTATTTGTTTATGGACATTTAAGATGCATCCATGTCTTGGATATTTTAAATAGTGCTGCTATGAACATTGGGGTGCATGTACCTTTTTTTAAAAAATATAAATTTATTTATTTATTTATTTTTGGCTGCATTGGGTCTTCATTGCTATGCACAGGCTTTCTCTAGTTGCAGCGAGCAGGGGCTACTCTTCGTTGTGGCATGCAGGCTTCTCATTGCAGTGGCTTCTCTTGTTGCAGAGCATAGGCTCTAGGCATATGGGCTTCAGTAGTTGTGGCACACAGGCTCAGTAGTTGTGGCTCACGGGCTTAGTTGCTCCGTGGCATCTGGGATCTTCCCAGACCAGGGCTCGAACCCACGTCACCTGAATTGGCAGGAAGATTCTTAACCACTGCGTCACCAGGGAAGTCCCTGCATGTATCTTTCAAATTATGGTTTTCTCCAGATATATGCCCAGGAGTGGGATTGCTGGATCATACGGTAGCTCTATTTTTAGTCTTTTAGGGAACCTCCATACTGTTCTCCATAGTGGCTGTACCAATTTACTTTCCCACCAACAGTGTAGGAGAGTTCCTTTTTCTCCACACCCTCTCCAGCATTTATTATTTGTAGACCTTTTGATGATGGCCATTTTGAACAGTGTGAGATGATACCTCACTGTAGTTTTGATTTGCATTTTTCTAGTAATTAGTGATGTCTAGCATATTTTCATGTGTCTTTTGGCTATCTGTATGTCTTCTTTGGAGAAATGTCTATTTAGATCTTCTGCCCATTTTTTGATTGGGTTGTTTGTTTTTTGGACCTAGAGATGATCATACTAAGTGAAGCAAGCCAGACAAAGACAAATATTATGTGATAACGCTTATATGTGGAATCTAGAAAAAAATGGTACAAATAAACTTACACACAAAACAGAAATAGACCCACAGACATAGAAAACAAACTTATGGTTACTAAATAGGAAAGGGACAGGGGGAGGGACAAATTCGGCATTGGGGATTAATGTATACACACTACTGTATGTAAAATAGATAACCACCAAGGACCTACTATATAGCACAGAGACCTATACTCAATATTTTGTAATAACGTATAAGGGAAAAGAATCTGAAAAAGAATCTATATATATATATGTATAACTGAAACACTTTGCTGTATACCTGAAACTAACACAACATTGTAAATCAACTATATTTCAATTTAAAAAACTAAAATTGAAATAAAATTAAAAATAAATTCAAAGGATGTCAAGAAAGAAGAATTTTTTTAATAAAAGGAAAGGAGGGAGGACTAGAAAAAAGTGAGACAAAAGGGAAGTCCATAATAAAGCTAAATGGACTAAACGAAAACAAACTGAGTTTTTAAAGAAATTCAGAAGGCAGGTTATGCAGTTTGTAAGTGATGAGCCTAAAATCAAAGGACATATAATGGTTGATAAACATGGGAAATACATATACTAAATACACATACAACAATCAAAAGCTAAAGTAGCTATATTAACATCAGACAAAATAGTCACTAAGGCAGTAAGATTTCTATTTCTCAGAGTAGAATGATGAATTGAACTTCCTTCACCAAACTTTGAAACTCCCAAATCAACGGTAATGACTCTTCAGACATGGTAACTTTGCTTTTTATCCTCAGTCTCTATAACCCTCTACCTTCATTTCCCTTTGACATAAGACATACCTGGAATCTTCACAAAATCTGGTCCCTCATTCTGAGTTCTCTGTCCCAGTTCTTCCACCTCTATTATAATAGCCTTACCCTCTGGATTTCTGCCTTTCTCCAAACTTATTCCACTTCCCCCAACCCTCAAAACTCAACTTTTCCAGCAATTCCCTGGCAGTACGTTTGTTAGGACTCAGCTTTCACTGCCAGGGCCTAGGTTCAATCCCTGGTCAGGGAACTAAGATCCTGCAAGCCACACAGTGCGGCCAAAACAACAACAACTACAACTCAATTTTTCCATCTCAATCCCGGTGTTGAGGATTAGAGAGATCCAGCTCCCTTCTTGACCTCTGAACCAATTGCAAAATTGGGTAAAATAGATGAGATGCTTTATCTTTAAAAGATAAAGCTGCCTTTCCCAAATTCTTATATTTAAGATCTTTTCTGAATATAGTGGCCAAAGACATTTGTAATGATTTTGTCACCATAGCTATACTTTGAGAATGGCCAACAGTTAGTCTGTCTCACAAAGCATGTCACATGAGAGTGATTAGTGAGTAACCAAGCAATAGACTGGAATTCTCCTTCCAAGCATACTGACCTGAAACAAGCATAGGGCAGATTGTGACTTGTCAGGGAAAACGTGAGGGAGGGGGCAGTGGCTAAAGGTGACAACGAGAAAGGGCCAAAGAGAACAAGAACAAAACAGAGTTTACTTACTTTTTAACCTGGATTGACACTGAAAATGTTAACATATTATTGGAATTGGACATTTACCAAAACCTGTCAAGAGGAAAGGAGAAAATAAGTTGATCCCATAAAGTACAAATCCCTTTTTCTTTTTACTAAAGGGCGGAGGGCAGAATTACTGATTAGTATTGAATTTCTATATTTTTTTTCTCTAAAACACTTTTAGCCAAATGAGAAAGGCCTTGACTCATGTAGAAGACCAGGATCTAGGTGAAAAGAGCTTCTTTTCAGCCATAAATATCAATATTAATTCACCTTCTAGCTGGAAAGAGAAGGTATAAACAAGAAAAAGGCTAAACTAAAAGGAGAGATTTAAACACCTGCTCAAGAAGTACAAGAGATATCACAAGACCAAAAGTGAATGTCAAAAGAATTGTATCCCAAAGAAATGCTAAAAAAAGATGGGCTAATAATATTACTATAGCATTCATTTCCATGCTGAAAGATAAGCAAAGGCAAAGAAATGAGCCCCACATAAGCCTCTCTGAATAAGTACCTGGAAACACAGGGAGAATCTGATAGAAAAAGAATGAGCAAAATGTTGCATAAACAGACAGTTGCAGAAGGGGTGAGAGCTGGCAAGGAGGGGTTGCTGCCTCATTTGCTCAGCCCACAGCCCTGTTGCTAGGGGAGAGTAACACTGTGGGAGTGAGTCAGGCAAGACAGAAGAGAACAGGAGGCGTCCTATCTCTGCTAAGTCAGCTGTGGAGATAATGTAGCGCAGACATTGGAGACCCGCGGAATGGGAGCTGATGAGACAGGGAGGAAGAATGCATCCCAGCTCCCACTCTGCAGCCACATCAAAGATTTCAAGGATCAGCGAAAATGCCCAACCCATTACGCAAGCAATCCTGGATACCCAGAATCTAATCTGGTTGATGAGTTTATTCAGGCCAGTTTTTTGTGGACTTGGTACAAAAATGCTCCAATGATTTTTCACCAGGGAAGCAAAACAGAAAAAAACAATCTTCATACACCACTCCCACTCTCATCAACATTCTCCAATGGTAATAAAGCAATTCTATAATTCTGCTAATGCCTTAACATAGAATCATGATCGCCAAAGACCAAATCATAGTCTCAGACTCCTTCCTCTCTCTTTTTGAACCTAGATAACCAGCCTATGCACTTATTTTCAATCCCAGAAATCAAAGGATAGGTACACTGCTCCCTCTACTGGCTTTGCAAGTGCAGTTAAAGATGAATTTAACCTCAGAACTCTCAGCCTTTTAGCAAGATTCCTTTCTCCAGTGACCAAGAAATAGAGGGATAATGCAAGTTTCTTTAAAAAAAAAAATCTTTATTGGAGTATAATTGCTTTACAATGGTGTGTTAGTTTCTGCTTTATAACAAAGTGAATCAGCTATACATATACATATATCCCCACATCTCCTCCCTCTTGCACCTCCCTCCCATCCCACCCTCCCTATCCCACCCCTCTAGGTGGTCATAAAGCACCGAGCTGATCTTCCTGTGCTATGTGGCTGCTTCCCACTAGCTATTTTACATTTGGTAGTATATATAAGTCCATGCCACTCTCTCACTTCATCCCAGCTTACCCTTCCCCCTCCCCATGTCCTCAAGTCCATTCTCTATGTCTGCGTCTTTATTCCTGTCCTGCCCCTAGGTTCTTCAGAACCTTTTGTTTTTTTTAGGTTCCATATATATGTGTTAGCATACAGTATTTGTTTTTCTCTTTCTGACTTACTTCACTCTGTATGACAGACTCTAGGTCCATCCACCTCACTACAAATAACTCAATTTCGTTTCTTTTTATGGCTGAGTAATTTTCCATTGTATATATGTGCCACACCTTCTTTATACATTCATCTGTCGATGGACACTTAGGTTGCTTAAAGTTAATCTTAACCAAAGATTTGCAGAACCTTTACCAAACATCACACTAACAAATTAATATAAACATGTATACTCCAATAAAGATGTTAAAAAAAATGTTCAAACCCTTAAAAATAAATTCTATTCAGTTATTTTTGCTGATATTTGCTGGAACTATTGAAATTTTCTGATGTTGATGACCCTCGAGAGTCAAAGACTAGAAAATGAATTTAAGAAAGGAAAATAATACAGCCGTTTCAGATGTTTCAAAGCAATGTTCCCACACATTTCCTATTATCTCTCTTCTCAATACTTGCAAAATTTTTGCCATCCCATTCTTCCATCACTGAAATGTACAAACATATACAATGTCCACCTTCAATTTTTTCTGAATTCCCAGAAAAGTGTTTAGATGTACAGATTTTTTTTAAGTAAAAGTGAAAATCTTGCAGTGTCCCTGGTAATTGAAAACTAATAGGCGTAATGGCAATGGTCTAAAGATGCCAGCAATTGAATTCCCCTTACAGGATGGCTTAATGGCTATTTACCCCTTATAGCTTACATAGTAAGTAGTCCAAAGTTGATGTTTCAGAATGTATCGTCTCTCTTCCAAGGTTGCAGTTATACCCCTAACTGACGTATTCAACCAAATTCACTTATTTGGTTGTGGCGAGCATTGCCCTCTGAGGAAGGCGCCATTAAGACCCTCATAAGCCTCAGGGCCCGATTGTACTCTCCTTGGTATGCATCCTGGACTTTATGGTATGAACGTAAAAAAGGAGATGGCCTTTGGCCAAATCGCTCCAGGAACCTGCTCAGTTACTGGCAGTCCCTGGCCGTTCCCTAAAGCTAGGAAAAGCAACCCTGGAGGGGAAATTGGTGCCTTTGAGGGAGAAGCCGAGAAGCCAATCAACCAGCTGATGCCGATAAGGCATGACTAAGCAAATTCCCTGCTTTAGGGGTACATAGACGGCTATGCTTTGTTATTAAACTTGCCTTGCAACCTTCAGTTGCTTGTGCCCTTCTGATTCCATACCTTGGTGCGTTCAGTTCCCTATCCCCTCTCGTCGATTGTTGCTGCACTTTGAGGACCCGCCGCGGCTGGCGGCAAGTGGCGCCCGAGCAGGGACTTGACAAGAGGGACATCTGAATCTCGATAGGTGAATCCCCGGAGTTAAGAGTGAAAGTGTGGCCACATAGTAAAGTTGATAGTAACTCGGGGCAATAGTCAGAAGTAAAAAAATATGGGACAAAAAGTATCCAAGAACCAACCTGAGATCACTGATCAAGAGAAGGAGTTGTCCACCAGTGCTTTCCAGGCTTTTACAGCTGGAAATTATGATGTCTGTCTGCAACATCTTGCCTGCCTACAAGATATAAAAAAAAAGACGATTATAAAATAATTTTGAATACGGCAGTAGCTGAGTTTTTCAAAAGTAACCAGATAACAACAGATAGTTTAAGACAGACACTTAACCAACTGAAGAATCAGGTGCACTCGGCTGTTGAAGAAATGGATGGACTAGATGATCTTGAAAACAGTATGTTGTATTACAATCAAGCAGTCATCCTGTATCATGTCTGACAGTATACAGAAGCCATATCCATTGGTGAAAAACTATCAGTTCATAGAACCTTTTGAAGAAAAATTTGCCCAGGCAGTGTGTTTTTTGTTCGTAGACCTGTATATATTAACCTACCAAGCTGAGAAAGCTTTACATCTTCTTGCTGTTCTAGAAAAAATGATTTCACAGGGCAACAATAACAAAAATGCAAAGAATGAGACTGGTAAAGATACTATTTTTGTGTTGAAGTATATGTAGGAGGACAAGGGACTTTACTGGCCAGCCATAGTTTAAAGGTAGTTAAAGCTGTTACAAGCTTGAAGTTTCCCTCCTTTTTTCCTTCTGATTTTCCCCAATCTGATTTTGAATTCTCAAATCTGGTGCACCTTAAATTATAATAATGGTACCATTCTAATTTCTTCAGTTTCTGTTACTGATAATAGTTTGGTTTTTTATAAGCATTGGGATTTGGGGAAGTTTGCATTGTCTTATTCTTATCAACCAGTTATTACTTGTGTTACACCCTCATATGCCTTGCTAATAGGAGATTTACAGATTGAGTTTACTTCTGGTTCCTTAGGATATAATATAACTTGTCAGAATTGTATTTTTAGTACTTGCATTCTGCCTATGAAAGGAACTTTTTCTGTTATGATGTTAAAACAACCTTCCTATGTAATGCTGCCTGTAAATATTTCTGAACCATGGTATCATAGTACTAGCATGCAAGCTTGGCTAGAATTATCTGAAGCTTTAAAAAGACCTAAACGATTCATTGGAATATTAATATGTAGCATATTAGCCTTAGCCGCTTTAACAGCCACAGCCGCTACCACCGGTTTAGCATTAAGTAAAACTGTACAACAAGCACATTATGTTAATCAATTGTCTAAAAATACCAGTATTGCATTAGCATGACAAAGTCATATTGATACTCAACTAAAAACTGAGGTTGATGAGTTAAAAAATGCTCTCATAGGTTTAGGAGACCAAATTATGGCTTTAAAATTGAAAATGCGTTTGATTTGCCATGCTAAATATACTTGGATTTGTGTGACTCAACACGCTTATAATGAAACTGACTGGGATTGGAACAAAGTAAAAATGCACTTTGTAAGTGTATGGACTGATGGACACATTAGTTTGGACATACAAAAACTTAATGCGGAAATACAAGCAATTCAAGAAGCTCATCTACAAGAAGACGGGCCCCAACAATTAATTCAAGGACTCTTGGATCAGCTTCAATGGTTAAACCCAATGCATTGGTTTCAAAATTGACTCACGGGATTGATTACCGTGGGGTCATGTGTATTGTTGATGTTAATTGCCTTACCTTGTTTTTTACGCTTTATTCTTGGCCGTCTCGCTGCTCTTCATCAGGAGGTGTATGGGTTGAAATTGCATTACCAAGCTTTAAAAAATAAAAGAGGGGGAAATGTGGCGAGCATTGCCCTCTGAGGAAGGCGCCATTAAGACCCTCATAAGCCTCAGGGCCCGATTGTACTCTCCTTGGTCTGCATCCTGGACTTTATGGTATGAACGTAAAAAAGGAGATGGCCTTTAGCCAAATCACTCCAGGGACCTGCTCAGTTACTGGCAGTCCCTGGTTCTTCCCTAAAGCTAGGAAAAGCAACCCTGGAGGGGAAATTGGTGCCTTTGAGGGAGAAGCCGAGAAGCCAATCAACCAGCTGATGCCGATAAGGCGTGACTAAGCCGAGAAGCCAATTAACCAGCTGATGCCAATAAGATGGTGACTAAGCAAATTCCCTGCTTTAGGGGTATATATATATGGCTATGCTTTATTATTAAACTTGCCTTGCAACCATCAGTTGCTTGTGCCCTTCTGATCCCATACCTTGGTGCGTTCAGTTCCCTACCCCCTCTCGTCGATTGTTGCTGCACTTTGAGGACCCGCCAGGGCTGGCGGCATTTGGTCATCTGGTAAATATTTACTGAGCACCTATAATGTGTTAGGCAATGTTCTAGGTGCTGCGAACTTAAGAGTGAACAAGTGACCTCATCCCGTTTCTCACTGAAATGACAGAAGCCAGCTTAGTGAGTTCCCATTCGTTCTCCTTACCTTTCAATGAGTTTGTACACCTCCACATATCAAATTCTAACTCTGTGAAGTCTTCTTTGACCAGCCTGGGCCATGAGTCTCACACCAACTCTGATTTTTCTGAAATGTCCTGTTATTAAGCCACTACACATTTCCTATCTAGACATGTGTTGGTATACAGCTGTATGCCAACAAATTAGATGTTATTCATGTCTGTTATTGCTTTGAATTAGTATTTAAAGATTTCATTGTCATCTGACTTTTCACATATATCTGTGGTTTTTCCTCAACTAAATTAAAAGTTCTCTGAAGCAAGAAATACATGACCTGACATAGAATTATATAAGAAATCTTAAAAAGGATATAAAAATAAAATCATATTAACAACCCATCTGTTTTGAAAAGAATAATATTACATTAAATACAGTCCATCAGCAAAGTTTTATATACTGTAAAAATTAAGCTGGTTATTCATAAAAATTAGATTTTTTTCATGTTAAGATGTTCATTTTAGGGGCTTCCCTGGTGGTACAGTGGTAAAGAATCCAACTTCAATGCAGGGGACATAGGTTCAATCCCTGGTTGGGGAACTACGATCCCACATGCCACGAGGCAACTAAGCCCATGCACCGCAACTACTGAGCCTGCACACCTCAACTAGAGAGACCGCGTGCCGCAAACTACAGAGCCCATGTGCTCTGGAGCCCACATGCCACAACTAGAGAGAGAAAATCCACACACCACAACTAGAGAGAAGCCCGCGTGCCACAACGAAGAGCCCGTATGCTGCAATGAAAGATCCTGCATGCCGCAACAAAGAACCCACATGCCACAACTAAGACCCAATGCAGCCAAAAAATAAAAAATAAATAAAAATTTTAAAAAGATGTTAATTGTAATCCTCAGGGCAATTTCTAAGAAAATAATTCATAAAACATAGTGAAAGAAACAACAGCAAGAGAATTTAAATGTCATACTAGAATATATCTATTTAACACAAGAAAAAAGGCAATAAAGAAATTACAGGAACAAAAAGGATATAAGATATATAGAAAACAAATACAGGCAAAAATCCTAGCTTGGACTAAACATTCTAATCAAAAGGCAGATATTGGCAGATTAGATTTTTTAATGATCCAACTATATGGTGTCTATAAGAGACATTGTTTTGATTCAAAGACACAAATAGATGAAAAGTTTAAAAATGGAAAAATGATATAGCATGTAACCAGTAACCAAAAGAGAACTGGAGTCCTATATTAATACCAGGTAAAACAGACTTTAGGAAGAAGATTTTATGATGATGAAAGAGTCAATACATCAAGAAGACATAACAATTATAACATATATGAATCTAATAACAGAGTCACAAAATACATGAAGCAAAATTTTACATAAATGAAGGAAGAAATAGACAATTCAGCAATAATATTTGGAGTTTTCAGTAATCCACTTGCAATAATGGGTAGAACAATTAGGCAGAAGTTCAAAAAGGAAACAGAAGACTTGAAAAATATTATAAACCAACTAGAACTAACAAATATTGATAGAACACTTCACCCGGCTACAGCACAATACACATTCTTTGTAAGCATGCATGGAACATTCTCCAGAATAGACTGTTAGGGGAAAAAAGGAAGTCTTAACAAGTTTAAAGTTATTGAAATCATACAAAGTATGTTCCTTGACCATAATGGAATGAAATTAGAAATCAATAATAGAAGTAAATTTGAGATTTTCACAAACATGAGAAAATTAAACAACACACTCTTAATAACCAGTGTATCAAAGAAGAAATCACAAAGAAAATTAGAAGAAAGATTGAGATGAACGAAATTAAGACACAACATGCCAAATTTATGGAATGCAGACAAAGCAGCGCTTAGAGGAAAATTTAAAGCTTTAAATGTCTACATTTAAAGGGAATATCTGAAATCAATAACCAAATCTTCCACCTTAGACTAGAAAAAAGAGCAAACTAAAACCAAAGCAGGGCTTCCCTGGTGGCGCAGTGGTTGAGAGTCCGCCTGCCGATGCGGGGGACACGGGTTCGTGCCCCGGTCTGGGAGGATCCCACGTGCCGCGGAGCGGCTGGGCCCGTGAGCCATGGCCGCTGAGCCTGTGCTCCGCAACTGGAGAGGCCACAGCAGTGAGAGGCCCGCGTATCGCAAAAAAAAAAAAGCAAAAATAAGAAAGGAAACAATAAAGATTAGAGTGGAAATAGATGAAATAGAAACTAGAAAAATAACAAAAGAATACAAAATTGACATGTCTTTAGCTAGACTGTTCAATTAAAAAAAAGAGAGAAGATTCAATTTACTAAAACCAGGAATGAAAGAGGGGACATCACTATCAGCCTTATAGAAATAAAAATGATCATAAGAAAATACTGTGAACAATTATATGCCAACCAATTAGATAACCTAGATGAAATTCCTAGAAAGACAGAAACTACCAACACTGACTCAGAAAGAAATACAAAATCTGAATACAGATTCTGCAATAAAATTAGTAATTGAAACACTTCCTACAAAGAAAAGACAAGACCAAATGGCCTTACTAATAAATTCAACCAAAGAGTTAAAGAGGAATTAACAATGCTTCTCAAATTCTTCCCCCCACTGCAAAAAATAGAAAATATGAAACACTTTTAAATTATTCTATAAGGCAAGTATTACCCTGATTCCCAAACCAAAGACATCATGAGAAGAAAACTACAGACCAATATACTTCATGAATATAGGCACAAAACCCCTCACCTGATACTAATAAACCAAACCCAGCCATTTATAAAAAGAATTATACACCACCACTAAGAGTGATTTATCTTAGGAACGCAAGATTGGTTCAACATATGAAAATCAACCAGTGTAGTATACCACATTAATAGAATGAAGAGCAAACACTACATGATCATCTTGAAAGAGATTGACAAGATTGAACATCTTTTAGGATAAAAACACTCAGAAAACTAATACAAGAAGGTGTCATCAATCTGATGAAGGTCCTCTACTAAAATCCCACAGCTAACATCATACTTAATGAAGAAAGACTAAATACTTTCCCACCAAGATCAGGAACAAGACAAGAATGTCTGCTCTCATCACCTCTGGTCATCATTGTACTAGAGGCTCTAACCAGAGAAATTAAGCAAGGAAAAGAAATAAAAGCATCCAGATTGGAAAGGAAGTGAAATTATCTCTATTCACAGGTGACATGATCTTGTATATAGAAAATGCTAAAGAATCCAAACAGAAAAAATATTGGAACTAATAACTGAATCAGCAATGTTGCAGAATAGAAGATTAATATACAAAAATCAATTGTATTTCTATACACTATCAATGAACAATACAAAAATGAAATTTAAAGAACAATTCAATTTATAATAGCATAAAAGATAATAAAAATACTCAAGAATGAATTTAGTAAAAGAAGTGTAGGAATATACCCTGAAAACTACAAAGCATCATTTAAAAAACTTAAAGAACACCTACATTAATTGAAACACATCCTGCATTCATGAATCAGAAGACTTAATATTATAAGATGGCAATACTCCCCAAACTGATCTACAGATTCAACATAATCCCTTTCATAATCCTATCTACCTTGTTTTGCAGAAATTGATAAGCTGATGATCCTAAGACTCAAACGGAAATGCAAAGGACCCAGAACAGCCAAAATAACATTGAAAAAGAAACAATTAGAGAACTCATGTTTTCCAATTTCAAAACGTACTACAGGGAATTCCCTGATGGTCCAGTGGTTAGGACTCTGGCGCTTCCACTGCAGGGGGCACGGTTCGATCCATGGTTGGGGAACTGAGATCCTGCAAGCCATGCAGCAAGGCCAAAAATTTAAAAAAACTTACTACAAAGATACAGTAATCAAAACAATGTGAGGGCTTCCATGGTGGTTCAGTGGCTGAGAACCCGTCTGCCAATGCAGGGAACATGGGTTCGAGCCCTGGTCTGAGAAGATCCCACATGCTGTGGAGCAACTAAGCCCGTGTGCCAAACTACTGAGCCTGCATTCTAGAATCCGCGAGCCACAACTACTGAAGCCCATGTGCCTAGATCCCACACTCCACAACAAGAGAAGCCACCGCAATGAGAAGCCCGCACACCGCAAAGAAGAGTAGCCCCTGCTCACCACAACTAGAGAAAAGCCCACACACAGCAATGAAGACCCAGCACAGCCAAAAATTAATTAATTAATTAATTAACTTTTTAAACAGCCAACAATGTGAGATTGGCATAAAGCTAATCATATAGATCAATGGGATAAAGAGACCCATACATCTACGGCCTGGTTTATATACCAAAAATAAATCCATATATCTATAGCCATTTGATTTCGACAAGAATGCCAAGGCCATTCATTAGGGAAAGAATAGTCCCTTCAACAATGATCCTGGACCACTGGATATCCATGGGCAAAAGAATAAAGTTGGATCCCTACCACACACAATACACAGAAATCAACTAAAAGTGGATCAATGTCCTAAAGAGCTAAAACCATAAATCTCTTAGAAGAAAATCTTCCAAGAGGGGAACTCTTCATGACCTCAGATTTGACAATGCATTCTCAGATATGACACCAAAAGCATGAGCAACAAAAGAAAAAGTAGATAAGTTGGACTTCAACAAAATTAAAAGCATTTGTACATAAAGGACATTATTAAGAAAGTAAAAGGCAACCTGCAGAATGGGAGAAAAAAGTATATATACATACACATCAGATAAAGGTTTAGTATGTGGAATAAATGAACTCCTACAACTCAACAGTAAAACAACAAGCAACCCAATTATACATGGGCAAAGGACTTGAATAAACAGATTCCTAAGGAAGTGATATGGCCAAAAAGCACATGAGAAAATGTCAACATCATTAGGCATCAGGGAAATGCAAACTGAAACCACAGAGATACCACTTCACACGCACTAGGATCACTATAATCAAAAAGATAGATAATAAGAAGTGTTGGCAAGGATGTGGAGAAATTTGAACTGTCATACATTGCTGGAGGGAATATAACATGGTGTAGCCATTTTGAAAAACAATTTGGCAGTTCCTCAAAAATAAAACACAGGGTTGACATATGACCCAGGATTTCCACTCCTAGGTATAAACTTAAGAGAAATCAAAATATATTTCCACACTAAAACTTGTACACAGATGTTCATAGCAGCATTATTCATAGCAACCAAAAAGTAGAAGCAATCCAGCTGTCCTCAACAGATAAATGAATCAACAAAATGTGTATACTATTCATACAATGGAATATTTCTCAGTCATTAAAAGGAATGTAGTATTGATATATACTACAACATGGATGAAAACATTATGCTAAGTGAAAGGAACCAGACATGAAAGATCACATATTGTTCTTTTTAAAGATATTTTGGCTGTCCTGGGTCCCTTGCATTTCCATAACTCTTAGGATCATCAGTTCGGACATTTCCACAAATAGAATAGATTTCATAGAAATGAAATCTATTTTGCAAATAGGAAAATCTATAGAGATAGAAAGTAGATTAGTGGTTGTCAGGGGCTCAATGAGTTGTCAGGGGGAGGAGAAAATGACCACTAATGGGTGCAGGATTTCCTTTTGGGGTGATGAAAATGTTCTAAAATTAGCTACTGGTAACGGTTGCAGAACTCTGTAAATCTGCTTAAAACAACTAAATTGCAGACTTTAAACGAGTTAATTTTATGGTATATGGATGTATGGTATACTTCAATAAAGCCATCATTTTAAAAAATCCTGTCCATCCTAGAAAATTGGGATGGCATAGTTATTATATTCATTTTTCTTTCTAGCCCTCACAATTTATAGCAAGATGCCTTGTACATAGAAGTGCCAAAAATACATACATGTATGAATGCATATTATTTTGCATTGTTCACAAAATGCTCCAAATATTAGTTGGAGTTTCTCAAATTCCTTGAGGCAAAGCCCATGTCTTAAATTTCATGAACATTCACCACTACTAGACCTTGCATAATGATACACTTAGCCTGGAAATAGTTACAGTGGGTAAAAATGCTCAGCATCTTAATCCACCTGTAACTCATGATTGTTGATGAGGCCATGCTGTCATGGGAGGACTCTGAAGTCAGACTACCTAGGTTTAAATCCAACTTCTATGACTTAATAATGGTATGATCTTAGATGAATAACTTGACCTCTGTGAGCCTTATTTTCCTCATCGGTAAGGACAGGATTAATGATAATATTGATAGTAACCACCTTCCAGGGCTGTGTGAGGCTTAAATGAGGCAAGGGGTGTAAAGCACTAATATGGCCTTATTATTCATTCATAGAGTTGCTTGACATTCACTGAGCGCTGATTTTAATGCTCTGCCCTCAGAAGTAGGAGAAGACAAATCAATGCAGTGAAGTGCTCTCGCTTGGAAAAACATCCAAAGAACACAAGAGGGATTCCCAAGGGGTGAGAGACTCTGTGTGTATGTGGATGGTCAGAGGCACAGGGTATCAAGAAAAGTTTTATGGAAGAACTACCACTCAAACAGAGCATTTATTTAACTTTAAAAAAAGTATTCATTTCCCAGGTTCAGAGAAACAGGGAAATAGGACATTCCAAATGGATGGAGTGATAAAAGGAAATCATCATTTATTCAGGGGGCTGTGATTAACTCAACACAAGAACAGATCCAAGGTGAGAGCAGTCACAGAAAAGGCTAGGGAAGCAGGAGCCAGATCGTAGAGGTCCTTGTTTTCTCCCTCACTAGGGCAGACTGAATTTCCTGGCAAGCGGGAATCACCCCTCCCCCACTCCAGCAGAGTCATTTTCTTTAGTTGGTTTTCTTTCCAAAGGTCATAGAGCAAAACAGAGGAAAGACTGAACCTTTGAGGCAGCTTGAGTATTTCCAGAGTGTTCTGGTAATGTCAATGCTGACAAAGCCAGTCATTCGTTGGCTGATCATCACTGAGCACCAGAGGCTGCAGGACAATTATCAGGAGTGACAGTTTTCCTTGATAAATTCATCTGTACTTTGCACGATTCCCAGTTTCCCTTGCGTGCCCCCAGCCTGCACTACTCCCACATTGGGCACCAGAGGTTGAAACAAGATGGCAGCTCCCAGAGGAGTGCCTTCAATTACCCACAACAAGCATCTGGGCATAAGCCCCCATCAGAGGTGATTATGGCCACAGGTTAATCCAGCAGTTCCTCCTAATTAATAGCTTGGAGTATTGAAGAAGCCAGAAGTGACCACAACTCTCCAAGTTTTTGGAAAAGCCCAGCTGGCTGAGTGTCAGCTTTCCGTTAGACCAAACCTTGGTGTGTTGTTTAACCACATCACCCTTTCCTGGAATCTGGCCCTTTGGCTGACACTCCTCTGTGGAGACAGAGTGTCCCTTTTGCGGTTCAGAAATACCATGTAGGCTTTTCTTCTGCCTCAGCATTCCCATTTCTCATTCTTTCGACTTCTTCCAATCTGTTCTTTGCTTCTCTCAGAAATATGCTCAGTCTTTCCTCACTCATTTTTTCAGTTTATTTTCTTCAGACTTGTTTTATTTTTTTCTTTTCCTTCAAAAGACCTGATGTCCCTTTCTTTTCCTGCTCCTTGATTTCTCCATTTCTCTCTTTCCCTCTGCCCTTCTCCCTCCTTCTCTCACTTCCTATATTTTTCTAAACTGACCTCAGATGAAAACAATAGATTAACCATATTGTATATTTCATAACACTCTCAGCAGTTTCCATGCATGGCCCTCTTGTATTTGGTTCATGTTTTTTCTAATTTCTTGTTTTTAATAATGTAATAAGCACCATTGAATCTAAAAACTATTGAAACAAAAAGGGGATCTCACAATATCCTACAGCAAAACATTTGGTAGCCTTCTATCCTAAGCCCTGGCTCCCCCACCCAGGGTATCCACCATGCCGAATCCTGGTCATCATTCCTTCCTTTATTTTATACAGTTTTATTGTTTCTACATGTAGTTCTAAAAACTGTCTTACTCTAGTTTTTTAAGTTTATGAAAGGTATGGTGCTGTTATCTATTTCTTTGTTTTAGCCTTACTTTATAGATTTTTTTTTTTACTTTTTGTTTTGAAATAAGTTCAAAGTTACAAAAAAGTTTCAAGGATAGTATGTGAACTCCCATAGAGCCTTACTGATATATATTATTTATATTTTATTTATGTATTTGTTCGTTTGTAGAGAGTTATTATTCTCCAACTCATTTGAAAATAAGTTGCATATATCTTGCTTCTTTAGCCCCTAACACAGGGGTCCCCAACCCCTGGACCATGGACCAATACCAGTCTGTGGCCTGTTAGGAACTGGGCTGCACAGCAGAAGGTGAGTGGCAGGCAAGTGAACGAAGCTTCATCTGTATTTACAGCCGCTCCCCATCGCTCACATTACCACCTGAGCTCCGCCTCCTGTCAGATCAGCAGCGGCATTAGATTCTCATAGGAGTGCGAACCCTACTGTGAACTGCGCATGCAAGGGATCTAGGTTGCATGCTCCTTATGAGAATCTAATGCCTGATGATCTGAGGTGGAGCTGAGGGGTGATGCTAGCTCTGGGGAGCAGCTGCAAATACAGATCATCATTAGCTGAGAGGTCTGACTGCGCAGAGACCATAATAAACCAGTTGCTTGCAGACTCATATCAAAACACTATCAGTGAGTGGCAAGTGAAAACAAGCTTAGGGCTCCCACTGATTCTGCATTATGGTGAGTTGTATAATTATTTCATTATATATTATAATGTAATAATAATAGAAATAAAGTGCACAATAAATGTAATGTGCTTGAATCATCCCAAAACCATCTCCCCACACACACCCCTGCCTGATCTATGGAAAAATTGTCTTCCATGAAACCAGTCTCTGGTGCCAAAAAGGTTGGGGATCGCTGCCCTAACACATCAGTGTGTATTTCCTAAGAATAAGGAAAATCTCTTACATAACCGGGAAATTTAACATTGATATTATGCTTATATTTTAGTAACAGTCCATTTTTAACTATGCCAATACAGTAAGTCCCCCACATATGAACCTTCAAGTTGCAAACTTTCGAAGATGTGAATGTGCATTTTCATGTCCAATCACGTAACTTAGTTCAAGTGTCTGGCATTATCTGTAAAAGCCGGGTACCTAGGCTAACTTTATTGGACTTATGAATAAATTGGACGTGCAAACGCACTCTTGGAATGGAACTCGATCATATGTAGGGGACTTACTATGACAGCATTTACAGCAATTTTTTCAAGTACAAAAATCTGAATCAGATTTGCACATGGCATTCAGTTGTGTGTCTCTAGTCTTCTTTAATCTCAAACATTTCCTCCACCATTCTTTACTCTTCATGACATTTAATATTTGTCTGGTATCTTGTTAACATCACCTAATTTCGGTTCTCCTGATGTTTCCTTTCTATTGCATTCAGGATACACTTTTTTGGCAGGAATACCACAGAAGTGATGCTATGTGCTATGTTCTCAGTAAATCACATCCAGAGGCCCGTCATTAGTGACTTTAGCTTTGATCCCTTGATTATGGTACCTGTTTCTCTAGATGATATATTTACATATATTCTTTGGAAAATTACTATTTCACTTAATATCACACTGTTAAAGACTCACCCACATTGATGCATGTCACATTTCTCTCTTTTTCTCCCACACCCACCCACAGACACACACACCAACCTACACACACACACACACACACACACACACACACACACACACATTTTCTTATCTTCTTTCTTGCTGTCTTCCATTTTCCAGCCACATTCTTACTCAAAATCAATTTGGAAGTATACAACTCTTAGCTGAAGTATGTACCATCTCTTGTTCAATTACTACAGACTAAATCTCCAAAGATTGGTGTATAACGTGCCAAAGATATGTGTTGTTATAAAAATAGGTGTCTTAGCAAAGAAGCAGATACCAAAGAGATCATAAAGGGACCCTTCACCTTTTACTCACCCACCCAACTAACCTGTCGACATTTATTAACTGAGTAACTATTATGTTCCCAGCACCAGGCTTGACTAGAAGGGGGCATATAAAGTACAAAACCACAAAGGGCTTAGAAGCCCAATATACACACACACTCCACCAGCAGTTCACTGTGGACACCTCTCTCACGCTTCAAGGCTCAGCTCAAAAGTCACCTTCTCCGTAAAGCTACCCATCCCTGCACCAACCCTAAGTATGTAACTGAGAACCTACTACTTGCCAAGCACAGTATTACATGCTTTCCTCACAGCAGTTCAAGAAGGCTCTGCCTTCTTATTTCAGCTCTCCTAATACAAACTACGTCCTTTCCATAGTCTATTTAGTGCCACATTTTTCACAACTTTGTGCTTTTTATTGATGATTTCACTGTTTAAAATGATCCCCAAGCATAGTGCTGAAGTACTGTTCAGTATTCCTAAGTGCAAGAAGGCTGTGATGTGCCTTACTGAGAAAGTATGTGTATCAGATAAGCTTCCTTCAGGCATGAGCTTTAGTGCTGTTGGCTGTAAGTTCAATGTTAATAAGTCAACTATATATTAAATAAAATCTCCTTAAACAAAAACATACATAAAACAAGTTTATGTATTGACCAATTTACAGAAATGTTGTGACCAGAGACTGTTAGGACCCTAATTCTGTATTTTCCCTAAGAGTAATGCTTTAGTATCGGTAATTCAGTGTTCCTGGTGACTGTAGAAAATAATAATACTGTGAGTAATAAGAATCAACTGCAGTAGGTGACAAATAAATATATGATGAAAAGATGAAGGAAAGAAGCCATCTGTTGGAAAAATGACATTAACAGATGAAAAGTTGCTTCATAAACCCACATGAAGCCAAATATACATAAACAGATTTTATATTAATATGATAAAGAAGTGCCAGAAAGTAGATTATCCTATAATAAGGAGAATATGCAAAGGGGAAGGGGTAATACATGTACATTTCCTACTCAATGGGAAGAAAATGTTCTGTGACAATTTCTTTCCAAAAGAATATTCATTATGCAAATTCAAGCACATCTGGCTGCCGTGAATTTAACACTCCATAATTAATAACTTTCTGTATCTCACTGAGCACATTAAAAATCTGTATGTTTTACATTTGCAAAAATATAATAGCACATTTTTTAACCACAAGGGTTTTCAAGGGCCCACTGTAACTCTTTTCCAAATTTTTATTAATACTTTTTCCTTACTAAAAAACACAATGTGATTATCTGTTTTAAAAAATGCACTAAAATATTTATCTTTGACCTCTTCATAAAGCAAGGAGAAGAGAGCATTCAATTGACTTTGTAAAGCACATTCTACACTGTTGCATGATGGGAGAGGACCTGACCTGACAGTTCCTTATCCACATGATTGTGGTAAAAGTAGACATAACATTATGGCTCAAACAGAACAAAGATGAGCTTACAAAGTACATGGTTTAAATAATTCCAGAGCTTTGGAACACAGATCTCTTTTTTCAAGACACAAATCTCATGTAACCATAATCATGATTGGCGGTGGGGAAGTTTAAAAACAGAGTGTCCCCCAAACCCTCCAGACTTAGTTATACCACAGCTAAATCAGGTGATTCCAACACATGATTCACATCCCACAAAAAATGAAATGTTTACAAAAACAAGGCTCCCAAAGGATAAAGTAGCCTTTTCTCAAAATCCATTCAAAATTTTAAGCCAATCTTTCTATGTTTTGCTTGCCGTAACTACCACGTTTCCTATTCTAAAATAAAAGGTTCGTACAAACACACACACAATTTTCACATCTAAGTTTTAGCATTGACATATTTTAAAAGCAACTTTGCCTTAGCAGATACAGGTCACAAGTCAAGACTATTACTGTAGTGATTTGTATATACATATATTTTTTATTATGGAAATTTTTAACCACACACAAAATGGTAGAAGAAATAGTACAGCAAACTCCCATATACCAGTCACCCAGCTTCAGAAATTATTAGAGATATTTTTAAATGCAAAGAAAAAATTACACAGCATCATACCTTTTCCTGCCTACAACTACAGAAACAATAATATGACCACCAAAACTGAATGCATTACAGAATATGAGCTGTTTGACCTGCAAACACATTAAATTTTGACCCTGAAACACCCAGGGGAGTAGCTGTATAGAGTAATTTTCCTAAATCCCTTGTATAATAAAATTGATGTTAAAAATTCACATTGTGATTTTTAAAAAATTTTTTTATTGTTATAAAGTTATGCATTTTCATTTTGTAAAGTTTGCAAACACAGTCACACAAATTTGCATATGGGTGGGTATTTTATGGTATTATGAAATAACTTCATTTTTTTGGTGAGATAACAGTATTATGTTTAAGAAAGAGTATTATTTTTAGGAGATGCATTAATGAAGTAATTGAAGGAGAAATGTTATAATGTCTGCAACTTTGCTTTTCAAATGATTCAGCACAAACTGTGTGTGTGTGTGTGTGTGTGTATGTAGATCCAGGGTTGGCAAAATATTTCTGTTAAGGGCCAGACAGTAACAGTTTTAGGCTTTATAGACCAAAAGACAAAATCAAGGATATTTTGTAGATAACTGTATAACTAGTTAAAATGCTGCTTCTTAAAAATGTTAAAAACCCTTCTTTATCAGCATTGTACAAAGACAAGTGATAAGCAAGATTTGGCCTTGGCCTTAGTTTGCCAACTCCAAATGTAGATAGACAGATACATAGATACATATAGATAGATATAGATAGGGTAAATATGAGAAAACTAACAACTGTTGAGTCTAAGTAGAGGGCATGTGGATGTTCATTGTATTAGTCTTTCAAATTTTCTGAATGTTTGAAGAATTTCATAATAAAAAGTTGGGGAAAATACAAATACATAAAAACACAATGAAAATAAATATCATCCACAATACAAGTACCTAGATAGAGATTAACATCTTGGTAAAGTAGATTTTATTTTTAGTTCTTGGAAGGTGTGTTTTTTCCAACTATAATGAGATCCTACTCCGTATAAAGTTTTGTAGCCTGCCATTTTCATTCACCATTTATTCATAAGCATTTTCACATGTCATCATCATATAATGGACATATATATTCCACTGAACAAATGTTTTAACATGTCTTAACTATTTCCCAATCATTGAACATTCAATGTGTTTCCAGTTCTTCACCCACACAAATAAGACTTTTTTAAGCTTTTTTTCCATTTTCTATTTTGAAAAATGTTAAAGCTCTGGAAAAGTTACAAGAGCAATAACCATGAATACCATATACCCTCCACCTAGGTTCACCAATTGCTAACAGTTTAACACATTTGTTTTATCTCCCCCTGTATATTTATTATTTTTATTGTTATTTTTGAGAATCTTGAGTCTATTACTCTTAAATTTCTTACTAAAATATTTTAAAACCACTGAAGAGCTGATTTCCTCAGGGTTTCCAGTTTTCACAGTAAATGTCCTCTGAGACGTAACTGATCTTGAGTGGCAGAAAAAAGACTCAGAAACATACATATATATTAACAAACCTAGTAGCTATTTTTTTTTTTTTTTTTGGCCTCTCCCGTTGCGGAGCACAGGCTCCGGACGCGCAGGCCTAGCGGTCATGGCTCTCGGGCTTAGTTGCTCCGCGGCATGTGGGATCTTCCCGGACCAGGGCACGAACCCGTGTCTCCTGCATCGGCAGGCGGATTCTCAACCACTGCGCCACCAGGGAAGCCCCCCTAGTAGCTATTTTTAAGGACAAACTCAAATTAAAATCTTCACTTTGCCAACAAAAAGTTACAATCATGTATTATTAGGAGTTAGATCTCTAATGCTTTACTTACTCTGTAAAGAGGCACAGCCCCAAACACATTTTTCCAAAATGAAAATGTGACGTGTTAGTGTCATATCACACCTCTGTTGTAATTTAATTTTCTCTTTATACAGATTTTGCTCTGTCTCCATCCTCATCCAGCTTTGTGGGAAAACTCACCAAAGCTGCTTTGAATGTTTTTCTTTGACTCCACTGCCACCTAGTGTGGAGAAAAAAGAATTCTGGGCTCCGTAAAAAAATTTGAATGTGTACTTATCAATATTTGCTTACTTATCTGGATTCAAAGCCTGTTTTATTGCAGAATAAACTCTTGGGAACTACACCCACCATGGTCTTCTTGCTTTGCATTAAGTAACAATTCTACGAAAAACAATCATACTTCAAAAATTAGACTATATTTCACGTTACTGTGAAACAAGGTAGGAGATAAGGCTTGGTTTTCCCAATGTCCCTGTGGCCCATGTGGCCCTTTCACTCCAATCACATACTCAGGTCATTAAGGTGGTATTTTCCTTCTTTCCAGTGTGATAGGTTGGAAAGAGGGTGGATAAAAGAGGAAAAGAAGGAGAAATTCAAAGGAAAGAGGAGGAGAATGAGAGAGGGTCATAGATGATGGGGAAAATAATAATAAAAACACTAAAAAGACTAAAGATGGGGTATAGATACAAGAAAGAAAATGGAGAGGGAAAGCAGTGCAATGTTAGAATAAGAGACACAGGAGCCTAGAAAGACAGGGAAATATAGGGGAAGATGCAAGGAACCAAGGCAGAAAGAGGAAAGAAAAGAAAAGGGGAAGGTGAGGGGTGCCAGGGTTAGGTGGTCGTTCATTAATCAGTCTTGGGAGGGACCACCAGGCCAGGCCCACACACCTTGGGCAGTTTAGACATCTCAGTCCCCCCTGACCCCACATCCCACCCCATTGCACACACACTTCTGCTCCCCAGTCCTGCTTCGTCCTTTCCCTGATGCCCACCGCCTCCTTTCCCACAGAACAACTGGGTCATTTGTTACACAAGCTGTCCACCAGCACAGGAACGTAAGCTCAAGAAGGGCAGAGATCTTGGCCTTTCTTTTCCTCCTGTTTTGTTCTCTGATGTATCCCAAGTGTCTAGAGCAATGTCTGGTACATTATGACATGCATTTAACAAACATTTATTGAATAAACGAAGGCATGGGGGGCACTCTAGAAATGAACAAGATGAATTTGTAACGTTTGTTTTGCTTTATGACAGTGATACCTTTTCTCCTGGGCAGATCACATTTTCATTCGCAGGTTACCAGCTGGTTTTCAACACAACCTGCTACAGACTGAATGTTTGTGTCCCCCTCAGATTTATATATTGAACCTAACGCCCAATGTGATGGATGGTATTAGGTGGGGCCTTTGGGAGGTGCTTAGGTCATAAGGGTAGTGGCCTCATTAATGGGATTAGTGCCCATATAAGAGACCCTACGCAGCTGCCTCGGGCCTTCTACCACGTGAGGACACAGGGAGAAGTCTGCGACCCAGAAGAGAGCCCTCGCCCAACCACACTGGCACCCTGATCTTGGACTTCCAGCTCCAGAACAGTGAGAAATAAACTTCTATTTTTCATAAGCCATGCAGTATTTCATTACAGCAGTCTGAGTGGACTAGGACACTTCCCTTCCGAGGAGACAAGCATTTCTTAGAAATTACTGACACTCAACTCAACAGTGGTTCTGAAAGTCAAATTCTGACATCAGAAACAGAGGTACCGACAGGAAACACATAATAGAACCAAATCACGTTTTAGAAACGACAAAGCAAACTAGAGAAGAGATAGGTCCTCACTTCAGGCTAAATCTTAGAAAGAATGCTCTAGAACAAGAAAAGCAAGTTATAAAAGGTTGTTTTGTTTCTTGCTATTTAATATGTTTAAAATTTCTCCTTTTCCTACATTTTCCTCCTTGTAAATTATACTAGATGTCTTGTATTTCCAATACCAGGCTCAAACAGATAAAATGATAACTGAATTACTGAACCTTATCAGTATAATAAAAGACTCTGAAAAGCTCATTTTAAAAATTACTTAGGAGTTAGAAGATGACATGAAAAGATAGCAAAATCTTTAAGAAGGGCTATAGAAAGGCAAAGCTTACGGAAGATGTTTTCCTATCTGAAATTTGAAAAATGTCTGTGTGACAATGGCACACTTCATTATACTAATTGGAAACATTAGTGGCAGCTGAATTCAGTACTCAAAAATAAATGAAAACGAATGTTTTCAAGTATCTCATGGATGGGTCTTCACTATATGGAGATACAAAGGCTGATTTGAAAATTTGGTGCTTGAAGCATGCGTGTAAAATGATGCTGATTCTACAAGTGCTCATACAAATAGGTCTTGCCAGCCAGACACTAACATTGCTTTCAGATCACACATCAAAATTTTCCAAGCATTGGGCTTCCCTGGTGGCGAAGTGGTTGAGAGTCCGCCTGCCGATGCAGGGAGACACGGGTTCGTGCCCCAGTCCGGGAAGATCCCACCTGCCGCAGAGCGGTTGGGCCTGTGAGCCATGGCCACTGAGCCTGCGCGTCCGGAGCCTGTGCTCTGCAATGCGAGAGGCCACAACAGTGAGAGGCCCGCGTAACGCTAATTAAAAAAAAGAAAAATTTTCCACACATTCACACACGTTATCTAATTTGGTCCTCCCAATATGTCTGTGGTATAGATGGGACCAGGTATTATCTTCAGCTGCACCGTTTTGTGGCTTTAAAGGAGGGAAGCTGGATTTACCCTATTTTCCCATCTCAGCCTCCCATGTCATGGACTTGATAGTCATGGCAGCCCCGGACCAGAGGTCTCTCCCACCTTCCACCAGATCACCGTGTGTCCTGGATCAAATATCATGGTGCTGCGCATCCTAGTGGGTGAATGCACAAGGGGTTCTACATCTCAAATGGGACTTCTAAATAGTTTGGAGGAAAGAGCTGGCACAGCTTGGTCACCGTCTGTAACCATGGGCAAGTTAAGTAAACTCTTCAGGCTTTGGATTCCTCATTTATAAAGTGATCATGTAGCTCTGTGCGGTCTTTAAGGTAGTGGATTCCAGACAATGAGTCCATGGGTGAGTTTGAAAAAAAATTTTTTTTTAATTTTAAGGATTAACATAAACTTGCCAACCCTTTATGTGCAAAATAAAATCAAGATGTCGACAACTACAACCATCTACTCACCCCACCCCTCCTCTCACCCTCACTACAATCAGTGAAGAATTGACACAGAGATCCAAACGAAGACCCAAAACAACTTTATTACAGGCTTGGTCAAGTGCCAAATGCTCCACAGAGTAATAGGGTGCCTCATAAAGCTGAATAAGTGGATGCTAGCTGGCATCTCTGGGGGAGTTGGGTTTAGCAACCACGCCTGATGCCAGTCAGATGCAGCGCAGCCTGTCAGGGAAGGTGACTCCTCTACCTAGATGAGCTGGGCCTGTGCTCCCCACACCTGTCCTGGTGGCTGCTTCTGGGGGTTGAGAAGTGGGCAGCTCAGCTACTGCCCCAGAAGACTCTGAAGCAGGTCAAAACAGAATGTTAAGATAACTTTAAGGTCATATACAGTATAGGCCAAAATTCATTGCTTTTTCTGTTTTCCATTCCAAATGATATTCCATTCAATACTCAACATCACTCACCAGAGATCTTGCAATGAACACCAGACAAAAGTCTAAAATACTCTAAATAACACAAAGCCAGCAACACATAAACGCCCAAATTTTAACCTAAACCTACATCAACGATTACATTTCCAAAGACAGGTTGAATTCCAAACATGAAATCCTTTGACCTGGGTCAATTAAAGTCTGAAGACATTAAGGTTCAACATTTTCTCTCACTCAGATTGCTGTATGGTACGAATATTCTCAAGAACACAGTCCTGACAGCAGAATTGTCTCTTTCATGAGTGTTACAGACAGAAGGTCATGGATCCCAATGGCACAAAAGGCACTTTTAGGAGCAAGCCAGAGGTTAGAGGTACCATCCACATGCAAGCTTCCAATGGGATGGATCCTGAGAGAGGAGCCATGGAAATTGTGGCACTCTCCTTGATTGCCCTATCTGTGATTCTCAGATGAGGTGAAGAATGTATCCCACATCTTCTTCCACTCCCCAGCTCTATGCTCAGGAAGATGCTAGGACTCTCTGTGCAATTTTAGGCCATTCCCAGAACTACTGGTACAACAGATACCAGCTGCCACATTGACATACTGGCTCAAGTTCCCATAGAGAACAATCAGTTATATACATACAGTGGAATTATTAGCCAAGCTTAAAAAAGAAGGAAATTCTGACACATGATACAACATGAATCAGCCTTAAAGACATTATGCTAGTGAAAGAAGCTAGTCACTAAAGGATAAGTATGATTCCTCTTATATGTGGTACTTAGAATAGTCAAATGCATAGAGACAGGAAGTAGAATGATGGTTGTCAGGATCTGGAGAGAGGAGGGAGTTACTGTTTCATTGGTACACAGTTTCAATTTGAGAAGATGAAAAAGTTCTGGAGATGAATGGTGGTCATGGTAACCCAGCAATGTGAAGGTACTTAATATCACTGAACTGTACATTTAAAAATGGTTAAGATTGCAAATTTTATATGTATTTTACTACAATTTTAAAACTTTTAATGACAAAAAATCTCTTAGCCTGCTCGTGGAACTACAAGCACCGTTGTACGATTCTCTTCCACGGTTCTCTCCAGCCCTTAGCTATGCAGTGATGCCAGAAACAATGAGACCGTCAAAGCACCGAGGCTCTTTTAGTAAATTCTATAGCCAACCCAGCCCTTCTGAACTCTCCATTTTGGTTCATAAAGGAAGGCTCTTCTTCCAACATTTCCAAGTCTAGGCCTATGCTGGGAAGAGAGCTTCCACTCCATGCTCTTGCCATCCAAAAGGAAGAGAAGCACCTAATCTGATTAATGAGCCGACTTTCACAGGGTGTAGTTCACTGGTGGGCAAGGTCTAGGTGAGAGTTCACTGCACCTGCATGTCTCTTTGTGCAGTTAAGCAGGCTAAGCCCAGCCCACTCTAGAAATCCATAATTCTATCTCTGCTCCACCTTCTCTGCCTCTGACTGGGCGTGAGTCAGATTAGCCTTGTGGAGTGGACCCGGTTAAATTTGGTTGCAAGGGAGTGAGAAGACTGCCCTTCGGACTGGATTTAGAGTGTTGCTGAGCCCTTGCCCAGCCAGGACCAAAGTGATAGTTTGATCCCCATCTGGGTCTCAGTTTCTTGAGCCTCTTCTCCTCCGACAGGTGCAAGAGAAGCACAACTTTACCTTTACCTATCTTAGGCTTTCAGCTAGGGCTCTTAACAACAAAAAAAAAATTAACAAGAGAAAAACAAAGCATGCAGCTCACATCAGTCAGGAGAAATCTAAATGAAGAATAACTCAAAGCGGTGGCTTAGAACTCTAGCTTATACGGCATCTTCAGCCAAGAACAATAGATCTCTAGAGAAATGATAGGACAAAGGAAAGCAGTTTTAGACTTCCAAGAGTAGCAAACTGTGGGGAGGTAACTATATGGGAGGACACTAGTGGAGTAAGATTTGTTTGCATTCTTCTGGTGTCTTGGGCTGATAAGAGTCTATCTCCAGTAAAAGGAGAATTTATAGGGAGTTCCCTGGTGGCCTAGTGGTTAGGATTCTGGGCTTTTACTGCTGTGGCCCAAGTTCAATCCCTGGTCAGGGAACTAAGATCCTGCATGCTGTGCAAAAAAAGTAAAAAAAATTGAAAATTTTTAAAAAAGAATTTATACCCTGCCTTTAGACAGAAAGCAGGGAGCTTTTCCTACATTTGCTGCTTCTTAATTGCTTTCAGCTCAAAACAACTTTTTCTGTCAAAGAGACATATTTTGGGGTGACATATTCTGGTTTCCTTCACAAAAAAGGGGGCAGCAAAGAAAAGGTAGAGAATGAAGGTTTCATTCCCCCCCAAGTCAGAAAATTAGAACAGATATTCTTTTTTAAAATCTCATTTTAAATTGAATACATTTTGCTTTATGCAAAAATCACTTTCTTGTTTCTTTGTTTTTCATTCTGTTCAAATGCTGAAAGTTTCCTAATTATCATCAGTCCATGAACATACATTTGAGGAACACCTGAGGAGTACTCCTCTGAAGTACACTTTGCTCTAAAATTCTGTGACACTAATACTGTTCTCTGCTTCCACCACGCCTCCCAGAATCCCAGGAAATGAAGGGGTAATAAAGTATGTGTGGAAACCAGGTTTTAATGCCTTACAAAATGCTTTATGCAGATAAATATTTGACAGATTAAAAAATAAGGTCTTTTCTCCTGTACCAGGGCAATACAGGACCTCATCTAAACAAACCATCTGTTTATCTAAATCCAGGGTCTGCTTGGACTGGGACACTCTTATGTAGATGGAAAAAAAAAATACCAGCAGTGACACAGTCCTGGGGCACACTGCATCAAAAATGATTTCAGGGCTTCCCTGGTGGCGCAGTGGTTGAGAGTCCGCCTGCAGATGCAGGGGACGCGGGTTCGTGCCCCGGTCTGGGAGGATCCCACATGCCGCAGAGCGGCTGCGCCCGTGAGCCACAACTACTGAGCCTGCGCGTCCGGAGCCTGTGCTCCGCAACGGGAGAGGCCGGAGCAGTGAGAGGCCCGCGTGCAGCAGAAAAACAAAAAAAAAAAACACACACAAAAATGATTTCAAAATAGGTACTCAGTTTATTTTTACTTCATGAGGCTGCCTGAAAATTCAGGTTTCTCTGGTTCATCTCCTTTGTGTTAGTATTTATTTATTAAAGAGAAATGATGTCTTTGTCATTTTATATACACCAGGAGTAAAGTTAAAAGTTACATTAAACTGCCTTCATTCTATGAAGTTCTCCAGGTATCTGGGTTCGTGAGGACTCATCTATTTCTCTGACAATTATTAGCTCATTCTCTCCAACACGTTCCCAGGTAGAGAGGGAGAAAGAGAACTCTCTGTCCCCACCCCCACAAAAAAAGCCATTCTCTCTTTGCAAGTAATTTTCTTTGCAGCCGATATGTCCTAGATTGTTCTAAAAAGAACAGCGGCATGAGAAAATACAAGAACAGATGATTCAAAGACTCCCTGGGAACTGCCAAGCCAGCTCCTCATTGCAAATGCAAGGGTATAGGCAAAACATCTGTATTCTGAATCACTCCATTTTTCTAGAAGGGAGGATGTCGTTGGCCCTCCCGCTGCATGAACCTCTGTGGTCTGTAAGTGGGTCCCAGAGCTGGTTCACAGTGTGCTAGATCTAACTCTAGAGACCGCAACTAAGCTCCCAACCCCCGACACACACACACAAACTCAACATATTTTGAAGTCATCTTAATTAATTGACCACCTGCCTCTGAGAGTTTTTAAGTCTGTATTTTTAATAATGAGTATGCAAAGCAACATGTGTGTGTCTGTGTGTGTTTGGGGAGGAGAAGGAAGTAAGTAATCTTAAAAACCTACACGGGGGCTTCCCTGGTGGTGCAGTGGTTCAGAATCTGCCTGCCGATGCAGGGGACACGGGTTCGTGCCCTGGTCTGGGAAGATCCCATATGCCGTGGAGCAGATAGGCCCATGAGCCATGGCCGCTGAGCCTGTGCATCCGGAGCCTGTGCTCTGCAACGTGAGAGACCTGCATACCGGGGGAAAAAAAAAAACCTCCACAAAGCTACACAGGTTTCTGACTTTGATTCTCTAATGCCTGGAATGATACAAATTCAGGGATATGGCCTTTTGTGGAAAGAGATCCTAGGAAAAAGTGAAAATGGAAGAATTTTTTCTAGAAAGCTATAGAAACAGTTATTCCAAAAGAGAGCTGGTTAAGGCTTTTTGATTAATGAATAACAAAAAGATGATGGCAAAAGAAAAGTAAGACATTGATGAGTGAAAACAAGAACAGCAGTTAAGGCAGAGTCAAGTTCACCAATGTGTTTTTAGGTGTTACTGTCTCTTCTGATGTGACTCCTATGGGGAAATTTCATTGTTTATACAGAGAGTGTAAACAAATCTGTTGACCTAACAAAACACTGGTTTTCATTCCTCACACCTTCCTCCCCCAGCCATGGTAAATAGCTTGACATTTAGGCTCATGGGCTTCGGTGTGAGTCAGAGGTTCAAATCCTGGCTCTGCTATTCATAGCTGTGTGTCTTAGGACAAGCTTACTACCCCCTCTAAGTCCCAGTTTCCACACTTACATGATGGGGATAATGGTCAGGTCTGTCTTAAAGGGCAGCTGTAAGAATATAAGGAAATAATGCAGGTAACTGCCACAGTGTAGCTCCTGGCACACAAAAAGGGCTCCAGAACTGTTGGGGTGGAGTGGGATGGCAGTTTGTTGTTGATTTATCTAGATAAAGGCTCACACTTATGAACACCTAGAACAGAATAAAACTAAAGTTCTCCAGGGTAGGCACCAAAACCTCAGACCCTAAAGTGACAACATCACGAGACATGCTTGTACAAAATAGCTCTGGGTAAGGAAATGCACCAAAACCTGAAAGAAGAACTGAGGATGGCAGAAATACCCACTTTGAGAACTCTGACAGGCTCAAGTAATTGCAAGAGGAAGATGGCACATTACGATACGGACTTCCTGAATTGGCCACGGGCACTACCTGGTGATTCCAGATATTAAAATGGTCTGTCCTCAATCTGATTTTGCCCAAATGTCCTAAGAGGAACACTTGAGAATGTAATCTTTTCTATCTGATGGAAGAAATGGGGAGATAGATGGTGGCTGGAAGTAATTGTAGGTAGGATCTGAGATAGAACAGAAGTAGGAAGAACACGCCTTAGGAAGTGTGAGAAAGTTATTCATTACCCTCGTTTCCTCTCATCCTCCCTTTCACCAATCTCTCCCCCAATGCCATGGGCTAGAGCACTGGACAGTCTTCAAACTTGACCAGAAATGATACCATTCTAATGTAACATAATGATGTAATTTTGTTATTACTTACTTTTAGTTACTAGTACTAGACTTCATCTTCCACAAGGTCTATCTTTGTTGGGAAAAGGCCTGGGTCAGTCCACTCAGAGAAGGGGAATACCTACAGGGTCACAGATGTTGGCTGGTACCATGGCTTCTGCAAAATTATCCTGCATGGGGTAAGGTGCCTGTGACACTCCTGGAGTGGAAGAGGAAGAAGAGTCAGGAGAGAAGAGGAAATTGGAAGAGAGAAGGAAGAGTCAGTGAAATGATGGGAGGCTGGGTAGCAATGGAGGAGAGAGCTCCTCAAATTCTCAAGAATACCACTAAACCCATGAAAGCTTACTGAGTTCAGAGGTTACAAAACAGAATACACATGCAGAATCAGAAGCTAGAGAAGCAATGTGATTAAAAATACATGCATGTGATTAAACATACATGCATCTACAAAATGTCATGAGCAGATATAGAAAGGTCAAAAAGACCTAGAGGGCTTCCCTGGTGGCGCAGTGGTTGAGAATCCGCCTGACGATGCAGGAGACACGGGTTCGTGCCCTGGTCCGGGAAGATCCCACATGCCGCAGAGCAACTAAGCCCGTGAGCCATGGCCGCTAGGCCTGCGCGTCCGGAGCCTGTGCTCCGCAAGGGGAGACGCCACAACAGTGAGAGGCCCGCATACCGCAAAAAAAAAAAAAAAAAAAAAAAAAAGACCTAGAGAAAATGAAAATGTATGAAAGTGGCATACCAAGCCGAGGGAACTGCCTGGGTTCATGCATACCTTCAACCATGCACACCATCACTCATGCATCAATATCGGTTGAACTCCTATTGTGTGCTGGGCACCACACTAGGCTGTGGAACACCATGGTGACAAAACCAGAGTTCTTGCTCTCCTGGTGTTTGCACACTAGTGGGAGAGACAGACATTGATCAAGTAATTGCACAAGGGACCTCCCTGGTGGTCCAGTGGTTAAGAATCCACCTTCCAATGCAGGGGATGCAGGTTCAATCCCTGGTCAGAGAACTAAGATGTCACATGCCACAGGGCAACTAAGTCCACACGCCACAACTACTAAGCCCATGCACTGCAACTACTGAGCCCATGCACCACAACTAGAGATTCTGCATGCTGAATCCACCTTCCAATGCAGGGGATGCAGGTTCAATCCCTGGTCAGGGAACTAAGATGTCACATGCCACAAGGCAACTAAGTCTGCACGCCACAACTACTAAGCTCGTGCACTGCAACTACTGAGCCCATGCACAACTAGAGATTCTGCATGCTGCAACTACAGAACCCACACGCTCTGGAGCCCGCGTGCCACAACTAGAGAGAAGCCTGTGCACCACCCACGTGCCACAGCTAGAGAGAAGCCCACGTGCCACAACAAAGATCCTGCATGCCACAACTAAGACCTGACACAGCCAAAATAAATAAATATATTTTTAAAAGACTCCTCATAACAAGCTTTTAAAAAAAATTGCACAAACATTGGTAAAATTGTGATTGTGAGGACTGCTATATAGAAGGAGCACATGATACTATGAGAGAATGTTAACAGAGAGATTGGCCCAGCCAGAGAGATCAGAGAAGCTTCCCTGAATAAGTGATCTTATTGATCTTACTGATCTGAGAATTGAGTGATGAGATGTTAACTGGATGAAGAAAGCAGGGAAAAGCAGCCCAGGAAGAAGAATATGTGTACAGGCCCTGGGGTGGCAGGTTTGAAGACTGAGAGAAGGCAAAGTGTGGCTACAGAAAAGAGACCCCGGGGAAATGGGCAGCATGACACTGGAAGGCGGGGAAGGAACAGGCTCCTCGGAGACTGCAGACCACGTGGTGGTATCAGTCTTTATCTTAAGGGCAGTAGGAAGTCATCATAGGGAAACTGACAGGAACCCCCAAGAAAGTCTGAAAATGGCAAATGAGACCCCTGTTTACACTTTACTTCCACTTTCCTCGGCATCTCTACTGACTACCAATCAATGACAGCTTGTGTAATAGCATGCCCCAAATCAGAAAAGTAAACATTTAATTAATTTTGTTAACCTAGTGATTTCATTTAAATAATTAGTATTTTAAAATGAATTTTCCATCAACATATAAGAAAAATTCTCAATTCTAAACCACCATCAAAACACAAATGCCCAATACGTAAATTCACAATTCAGTATTTAGTCTTCCGTTACTTAAAGAATACTGAATTAGGAATCAAACAGCCTGAGTTTTAATTCTGACTCTAGCACTTATTAGTCACATGGCTTTGGGTTAGTCCCCAAACCTCTCTCAGTCTCAACTTTCCTCATCTATAAAATAGGGTAATAACCCTTGCCCAACGTACCTCACAGGTTAAAGTGAGAGCCTTTTGTAACACCAAATAAAGAGATTATTATTAACCTTTCTCCAAATTGCAAAGGCAAATACACGACTTATTCAAATCAGATAACGCTTTTTTTTAACCTCACTTATCAAACTGTTTTGCAATATTGTTACAAAATTATGCTTTATCTTGAAGGTCATTGCCCTCTAATACATTACAAAACTACTTGTGTACATAAAACCACCAAAATTCTTTGAAAAGTTTTTCCCTCATAGGTTATTACAAAACACTGAGTATAGTTCCCAATGCTATATAGTAGGTCCTTGTTCGTTATTTATTTTATATATAGTAGTGTGTATATGTTAATCCCAAACTCTTGATTTATCCCTCTCCCATTTCCCCTTTGGTAACCATAAGTTTGTTTTCCATGTCTGTGAGTCTATTTCCTTTTTTTTTATAGATTTATTTATTTATTTTTGGCTGCATTGGGTCTTCGTCGCTGCGTGTGGGCTTTCTATAGTTGCAGTGAGGCGGGGGTACTCTTCGTAGAGGTGCACGGGCTTCTTGTTGCAGTGGCTACTCTTCTTGCAGAGCATGGGCTCTAGGCGCGCAGGCTTCAGTAGTTCTGGCTCACGGGCTTAGTTGCTCTGTGGCATGTGGGATCTCCCCAGACCACGGCTCAAACCCGTGTCACCTGCACTGGCAGGCAGATTCTTAACCACTGTGCCACCAGGGAAGTCCCTGTGAGTCTATTTCTGATTAATTAGTATGATGATCTCTAGGTCCATCCACATTACTGTAAATGGCATTATTTCATTTTTTTCTTCAGCTGAGTAATATTCCATTATATATATATACCACATATTCTTTTTTTTTGGCTGCATTGGGTCTTTGTTGCTACGTGTGGGCTTTCTCTAGTTGCAGCGAGCAGAGACTGCTCTTTGTTGTGGTGCACGGGCTTCTCACTGCAGTGGCTTCTCTTGTTGAGGAGCATGGGCTCTAGGCGTGCGGGCTTCAGTAGTTGTGGCACGTGGGCTCAGTAGTTGTGGTGCATAGGCTTAGTAGTTTTGGCGCATGGGTTTAGTTGCTCCGTGGCATATGGGATCTTCCCAGACCAGGGCTCAAACCTGTGTCCCCTGCGTTGGCAGGCAGATTCTTAACTACTGCACCACCAGAGAAGTCCCAATGTACCACATATCTTTACCCATTTATCTGTCGGTGGACATTTAGGCTGCTTCCATGTTTGCCTATTGTAAATAGTGCTGTATGTATCATTTATATTTACAAAAAAGCAAAAAAAAGATAAACAAGAAACAAATAAATTTGCTTATCTATGGGGGTTGGGGGAATGAAATGGAAGAGATGGAAAGGGGACAGGACCTGTCTGAATATAACTTTTATATAGTTTTGTATTTTGAACCATGTTGACATTTTACATATAAAAAAAATAAATTAAATCAACAAGAATGGGTGGGTAGGAGGCCCTGAAAGTGAAAGAAATGAATTAACTTGATTATAACCAAGTTAATAAAACAATTACAAAGAAAAAAGAATTAATCCAAAAAACATCTGAACATAATAACAAATTATTCAGACTATACACTTTCAGTGGGATATATTCTAAGGACAAAAAAAATCTTGAATTTTACTTGGTAAGCTTGTTTTGGATAATGTTAGTAAAGTAATTCTGAAACTGTTTTGTGTATGTTGTAGAAATGAGCAAATGAGTAAATATATTGATGTTTTGAGGAAGCAGGGAGTTCACTGTGGGAGAACAAAGAGACAAATATGGAATGGAGGTAGAATTGTGTACTACTGGATTGGATATCCATTAGGGTATCATTATGAACTCATGGATTTTAAAAAGTGTTTCTAGCACTGTCCATTGAGAGGACCTAAAAGCAATTTCACCCCAGAGCAATGAGCACACATGGCACCCAGGGACTGTTTTCTAAACACCATTCCCCAAATCCTTTGGGAAAACGCATAATTTCAAGGTGAGCCTAGAGCATTTTCTAAGGAAGTACTCAATACTGAGGAAGGTATGTCAAAGAGATATAAGAACCCGTTTAAGGGGATGCCACTTGCCAAATTTGGGACAATAAGAGCATCAAAGTGAATAATGACAGGAATGGATTACAACACACTGAATAAAATAGAATCCATGAGTCTACACTGATTTTTTTTTAATTTTAAAGCAATTAGGAGGAGAAAGGAAAGCCTTGCTTTATAGAAGAATAAACTAATAAACATAAAATAGATGATAGAAATAGAAAGTCACTATTTCACAACTACCGTATTAATATTTGATTTCAGTAGAGAATCATCAATGGATACTAAAACCACTGGGAGAAATATGGTGAAACAGGATCTTCACACAGTCCAAAATATCCCATCACATGTCTCTTATTAACTACAAAGGGAAAAAATGAATCTTTATAATAGAGAAATACAGTAGATAACACCTTAATCAAATAATCCAACTGATTATCAGTAAAAGGACATATTCACATCATATATCCTCTGCTGTGACACACTCAGATGTGTGATATATCACCTATTAGTATTCCTGCCAAAAATGTTTAACCTAAGTCTCACCATGAGGAAACAATCAGACATCTGCAAAAGAATGCGCTTGGACTCTTCAAAAATGTCAATATTATGAATGAAAAACAAAAAACAAAACAAAAAAAGACCGTCAACCTGTGCTACATTAAACAACAGAGACATGAAAATAAATACAACGTGATGCATGATCCTTGCTCAAATCTAGAATACCAAAAAAAAAAAAAAAAATGTTAAAGGACATTACTGGGACAATTGCAAAAACTTAAATATGGACTGCATATAAGAAAGTAGTATTATATGAATATTAAATGTCCTGAGTATGATAATTGCACTGTGGTTACAGAGGAAAATATCCTCATTTTTAAAAGATACATGCTGAGAGTTTGGGGGCCTAGGTGTCTAGATATCTGCAACTAACTCTCAAATGGTTCAGCTAAACAATACACATATGCACAAAGGGAGGAAAAGAGGGAGGGACGGAAAGGAAGAAAATGTGACAAAATGTTAAAATTGTTGAATTACGTAAATGGTATATAGATATCCATTGTATATTTCTTGCAAATTTTCTATAGGTTTGCTATTTTTCAAAATACAACGTGGTTGGGGGAGAAAGGGAGCTTTTTATGTGGTCACTGCAAGAAGACAGCACAGTTAGATATACTTAGATAACCTGAGAACCAGTAAGTATTCTTCAGTTGGGTGACTCCTTGCCAAGAATTCAAGCTCTAGCAGAAAGCCTACGGAAGATATTGGAGACAGCCAAAGTTAGCAACAACAAAATTAATTAGTTAATACAGGACACCCAGTTAAATCTGAATTTCAGATAAACGAGCAATTTTTTTTTAGTGTAAGTATGTCCCAAGCATTTTATCTGGCAGCCCCACTCAGAGAAGCACCGTCGTCTCTTCCATGCCCAGGGGATAAAGTACAACAGTTCAAGAATACTAGAACAGTTCAAGATTAGAGCCATTAATATTTTTTACTTACTATTTTTATTTAATCAAACTCTACTCCATTTTCTGTAATGAAGACTACCCTTCAACCTATATTTTCTCCTTACATATGGTTGGTACAGCCCTAATTTAGGCTTCATTTTCTCTGCATTGTGAAGTTTTCCCCCACTTCCACCACCTTTGACTTCTAAATACTACTTTCCCATCCTCTTCACTACCTTTCTCCCTTCTCAATTTCTACCTGTTTGGCTCAGGAGAGAATAGTTTCAAAGCAATAGATGATACTTAGCTGGGAGTGCTTCTGGAAATTTGAGTCACTGTGTTAACCCCACCCAGTGTCATTAGTTAAATGCCTTGACCTAGGCTGGCTGGGGATCCTCCCCTCCCAACGGAACCCCTGGATGTCGTGACATAGCATTTTTGGTACATTTGGCATAAATCAGGCCAGAGCAGCTCAGAGAAAAATTTTATATATTACACTCTCTGAAATTCTCTTTTATCAGAAATACAAATCAAAACCACAATGAGGTATCACCTCACACTGGTCAGAATGGCCATCATCAAAAAATCTACAAACAACAAATGCTGGAGAGGGTGTGGAGAAAAGGGAACCCTCTTGCACTGTTGGTGGGAATGTAAATTCGTACAGCCACTATAGAGAACAGTATGGAGGTTCCTTTAAAAACTAAACATAGAACTACCATACAACCCAGCAATCCCACTACTGGGCATATACCCTGAGAAAACCATAATTCAAAAAGAGTCATGTACCACAATGTTCATTGCAGCTCTATTTACAACAGCCAGGAGAAAGAAGCAACCTAAGTGGCCACTGATAGATGAATGGATAAAGAAGATGTGGTACATATATACAATGGTACATTACTCAGCCATAAAAAGAAACAAAACTGAGTTATTTGTAGTGAGGTGGATGGACCTAGAGTCTGTCATACAGAGTGAAGTAAGTCAGAAAGAAAAACAAATACCGTATGCTAACACATACATATGGAATCTAAAAAAAAATGGTTCTGATAAACCTAGGGGCAGGACAGGAATAAAGATGCAGACATAGAGAATGAACTTGAGGACACAAGGACAGGGAAGGGTAAACTGGGATGAAGTGAGAGAGTGGCACTGACATATATACACTACCAAATGTAAAACAGATAGCTAGTGGGAAGCTAGCGCATCGCACAGGGAGATCAGCTCGGTGCTTATATCCCACCTAGAGGGGTGGGATAGGGAGGGTGGAAGGGAGGTGCAAGAGGGAGGGGATATGGGGATATATGTATATACATATAGCTGATTCACAATGAAACTAACACAACATTGTAAAACAATTATACTCCAATAAAGATGTTAAAAAAAAATTCTCTCATCACTGAAGCTCCTCCTTTTTTGGTCTTTATCAGCTTCTCTTCTCTACAGTGTTTAATTCTGGGCATTATCTCTTCTCTCCCTTGGGTCCAGTGCTTCTCAAAGTTCAATCATATGTATATTGTCTTCATGATTTTTGACATCTCTCAATAATTATTACTAGTTTTCTTTAAACAGATATGTTTTAATTTATATTTTTTAAATTAATTTTTATTGGAGTACAGTTGCTTTACAATGTTGTGTTAGCTTCTACTGCACAGCAAAATGAATCAGCCATACATATACATATATCCCCTCCATTTAGGACAATACAGTGCATTAAGTAGAGTTCCCTGTGTTATCCTAATTTATATATTTTAAAAGAAGATTTTATACCACAACTATAAAGAGGAATTTAATATCATAAATAGAAGATAAATCTAAAAATAAAACCTCACAATACATAAAATGTAATTTTTTACTTAGATTTAAAATAATCAATAAAATAAATTATTAATATACAAATTATTAAAATGCACACTCCAAAATAAATTACTCATGAGAAGAATTGAGCTTTTAAGGATCAGTCAAGAATAGTGACTGGCTGTTTGGCATCATGTTCCTTGTCTTGGGCTTACAGTTAGAAACTGAAGATCAGGAGGGAAGGTAATTTGCTGAAGATCAAAACAAAATAGAGGCAGATCTGGATCTATAGCCTGAGACTAATGAATCGCAGTTGCAGAGAGTGGTCTCAAAAATAGAGAATTCAGAAAGGAACACTAGCTCCTGACGGTGTGAGGGCTCAGTCAGGGGACAGGAGCTTGGTACATGGTAGAGTAAAAAGAATATAAACACTGAAGGCTAAAAGGCTGTGGTCACGTTGTGAATAGGCCGGTAAAGCCATGTTACCATAAGCCTATGACTACTCTTTGAACCTCAGTTTTCTAACTAACTCACAAATTGTAGAACTGGGAGAAGACAATCAGACACAAGTACTGAGTGCTCAGCCCAGTGGTTACACAATCAGTAGAAGTTTCCTTCCTTCCTCTCCCGTCTTTGTATCACCAACACTGCCAGAGACCTACCCACCACTAGCTATATCTCCTTTTGAAGGAGATATGGAATTTTTTTCTTCTGAATAATACAGACCTGATTTCTCTCCATCACTGCCCTGTGTCCAGTGCTGGGAGAAAGGACTTCATCTGTGCTGGGCTGGTTGGCAAGGAGAGAGGCAGCAGCTTCCTGGTGTCTTTTGGAGATTGGGTCTGTGAAGATGAAGATGGCCTAGAGATGACTTCTAAAAGCCTCAGGTAACCCTCAGCTTCCGGTTGCAATGGGAGGGCTGCAGGTTTTAGGGGGTAACACATGAGCCCAGGGATATTCTCAGGTTCCTGATCCAATGAATACTCAAAGGCCTCTTGGGAAGTTCGACCCCAGGAAAGCCATGGGGGGCAGTGCTGTGGGGAACCTAAAAAAGTCTAGAGTGCAGCATTTAATGAATGTGGAGATGAGAAGCAGGCAATGGGACCTAAGAAATAGCTGGGAGTTGGGTATTCAGTTTCCATGGGAAAAGGGGCAGCTGAAACTTGGAAGTACGGAGAGGAAGGAAAGATGGGGCTGCTAGTCTCCATGGCAACAGGGAGGGGAGCAGAACTTTCCATCACTCAGAGGGCGAGATTAGTTAAGGGAAAAATTTGAAACATGTGGCCCATCCCCAGATTGGAACGTGGGGGACATAGACTACCGAAGAGAAACATGGGATGATTTCAGGAGTGTGAAAATAACAGCAGGACAGAGTCAAGCAGAGAACTGAAATTGGCACTTTCAGGCATACTTGAGATTCCTTGTGTTCTTGAACATCTGGATTCTTCTTGATGCCAAGGAAGTCAGACAGCAAAGCAGCCAGGAGATTGCCAACTGGGGGGGAAGTAGTGGACCACCCACAATGAAAACCTCCCGGGAGTTGCAGCTACATCCCAACAGGGATGCATGATGCCATCATGTGTAGGATGGGTCCAAGCTGGCAACAGCAAACCACTGGAGATGGACTAAGTTGACAGAACTAACCAGGAGTCCATGAGTCTCAGACCTCAGCATCAGATATCCAGCAACAAGGCAAAGAACAGAGCTTAGAAAGACCAAAGCAAGAGAACCCCTTCAAAGAGCCTGTGGATGTGTATCTAGGGACACTTCTTTCCAATCATATGACTCCAGATCATCACATCTCCAGATAGCATGCAAAGAAGTGGAGAAAGAAATCTGAACAATAGGGCATATATCCAAAAGAGACCAAACCATCAAAGACATGATTTAAATTAGCAAAGACTTGAGATATGTTAACTGGCAAGTTAAATTTTTTTTCCCATAGTTCCCAGAGGGAAGTAGAGCCCCAGAGTAACATTAGCTCAAATTTAGGAGGAAAAAGAGTACATTCATCTAAGCAAAGTCTTAAATTTTCAATTTCAGGACATTTTTTACCTTTACCATATTTTTCAACACTTTGAAAACAGGGACTGTGACTATTTTTCTCATGTATCAGGCACATATCAGGAATTCAACATTTGTTGAAAAAAAATGAAATGGATGAATGACACTAAATAAATGGCTGACTCTGGAAAAGCACAGTCTAGGTTTTAATTCATAGCATATACTAGCTCACTGATTTTCCTAAGGTTTGAAAACAAGCACTGGAAATAAAATTCTTTTACTTTACACAACTTCTTAGGTCATAAATATAAGGTCCTGAAATAGTTTAAACTAAGAGACTTTGCAGCAGGCAGAAATGGGAGATTCTATTAGCCCTCTGTAATTTGTTAATGACCTCTAAGGCAGACAGCCCCCATATTTCTGCTCCAAATTGTCAGAAATATGTCTGGACCATGACACAATCACCGCAAAGATTTTGAGAAAATCAGTACTCCCTCCAGTGACATCCAAAAAAGAATCAAACCAAACTTTTCAACTGGATTTTATGCACTCCACGACCAATTTAAATCCCCATTACAGTACAATACTGACAGAAAGAAGTTTCTTACCTGTCGATATCTTTTGATTAGTATTGCGTCTTGTTTTAGAGAGCCTCATTTATCCTCAAGATGAATCTTAAAAGTACATTTTGAATAGAAGTTAGGCTTTGGGAAACACATTGAAGAAAATGCAAATAAAAATATTTTAAACTCTTAAAAATATGTGTCCTCTACTGCTCCTCTAGAACTCTAGACAGTCAAGACTGGCTTTTCCTAAACTGGTTGTTCCATACAGTTACTCGGCTGGGTCTTCCATATAATAAATGTAATGATGTATCATCACACTCCCTTTGGACTCCACTGGCTTGTCATGTATTTTCAGAACCAAAGTATCTAGATAAAGCATTGTACAAAAGTTGTACCTACCTGTTTTAAATCATCTTTAGTATAGACAGTGGTTAAGAACAGACTCTGCCTCATTGGGGTTTGGATTCCAGCGGATCCATTTACTTCACCATAAACGCTATTTCGTCCATCTTTAAATGCTGTTTTCCTCGTGGGACTGTTGTGAGGATTAAATGAGTAATTATTTGCAAAGCCCTCAGAACAGTGCCTGGCAACAGCCAGTACTAATGTGTTCATTTTAAGACCATTATCCCCACAGAATTTCATGGAATTAAATTTAAATACCCTTAAAGAGAAGAAAAATCAAAACTGTTGCATTTTCTCAAAGCTCCCTAATTTTATTAGTTGCTCGAGGCTTTCCAAGCTTTTAGAACACGGCAGACAGCAAGGAAGGTAAAGTCAATGGAAAAGAGAGAGAGAAGAAAGGAACCCAGTTGTTTGCTAGTTGCATTAAAACATTCTCCGTTTGAAAATTCGAGTATGAATGCCCTCCTTGGTCATCCTTTGCGTTTACACATATTCTGCGAAACCAGATTTTGTTTTTAAGAGAAACAAATCCGTACACAATCTAAAAAAAAAAGCACAGCATTTCTTTCTCTGAGCCATACTGTGATCTGGATTCACAGCGGAGGCTTAAAAGCTAGGGTCGGCCATTAAGACCTCACTGAGACAATCACTCGAATTATCAGAAAAACAGCACGAGCGCTACGAGGACTCAGACCCAGGCTGAACTTGCCCTGGAGGTAACCAGGAGCATCCAGGGGCAAAGCGAGCCTCCGAGCCGACCCGGGCACGCGGCTACGCCCCGACCGCGGGCTTCGCTTCTCTCGCGGAGAACCAGAAGCTTCCTCCGCACGCCTCCCCGGTGCTTTTAAAGCCCAGGAGGGACAGGACCCCAGGCGAGGACAGTTCCGAGCGAACAAGAGCTGAGAACCTGCACTCCGACCCCAATCCGACGCCCGACTCCCGGAAGACGCACCCGCGCGGCGGAGGCGGCGGCGGAAACGGGAGCGGCGGGGTGGTGAGAATTTCCGGCGTGCTCGGCGGAGCGCTCTGACAGGGGCACGGCCGGCTCCCAATAGCGCACAATGAGACAGCTCTGAGCGCCGGAAGTGGGGCTGGAGGAAAACACGGAGAGGGAGCCCGGCCAGGACAGGAAGAGGCGGGGGGGGCCGCGGCGGAGGTGGTGAGTGCTCACGGGCACCGTTTCCCCCCGTGTCCCTGTCAGACTCGCGTCCGGGGAGGGTCTTAGGTGGGTTCTCCGGTCTGCAGAGTCGAGGGTGGGCCCGGCCCGGGAGATAACGTTGGCTCCATCCGCCGCCGGCCTCCTCTCGCCAGTTGCAAGGTCCAGGGAACCCCCGAGCCAGTGGGGACTGAGCTTTCGGGCTCGAGTCCGCGTCTTCACTTTGTGTCAGACCCTACGGGGGCTGGAGAAGAAGGGATCAGGGTGGACACACTCGGCCCCAGCCCCCTGTCCGGCCGGGGAGACCCCGGAACCCTATCGCGGAGGCAGGTCACTTCCTGCTTCCTGGTCCCCGCGGTGGCTTCTTGGCCAGGACTGCGGAGACGCCTCCTGTTTCTCCGCCTCCTACCCAAAGGGTGGAAACCGAGGCAGATCGCGGGTGGGGCGGTCCCATGGGGATCGAAGAGGGAGAATTGCTGTTCGTGACAAAACCAAACTTGTTTGGGGTGCGAGGATGAGGACTGGGGGGGTAAGCTTGAGTTGTCCCTTGGTCAGAAAGCCAGCCCCACTGACCAGAGCGGAGCCTTGGTCGGGAGCCCTCCGTAGCCCAAGAGATCGAAGCCTGTCGTTCTGAATAGTCGCAAGCGGAGCCGAGGTGCCAGGGTACGTAGAAGGGACTGAAAAGTGGAGTTGAGAGATGTACTGCGTTCACAAAGTTTCGGTTACTTTGTAGTAACACTTAAAAGCAATTGCCAGCTTGTTTCTAAAAGACTGGAGAGTTCTCTAAAGTATAGGCTTGGGGTGAGGTATTTGGGTTTGGGGGGGGGGGTTCTGAAGAAAAGAGCATGTGTTATATCTATATAATATCTATGAAGAATATTATAGAATTAAGCCTCCTAACTTCTAGCATAATGCACTAATTATTGGAACGTGATGGAAATTAGGAAAAGAAGGGTTTCTTACAAGCTTTTGAGCATCTGTGCCATAAATGTGTGGTACTTTGTGAACTTAGTATGATACCTTGTCTCCAAAATGCCTTTTTCCAGGTGAAGAGTAAGAAAATTGAAGTCAAAGACCATGGGAGATGCCGCAAAACCTTATTTTGTGAGGCGTACTAAAGAGCGAGGGACTACAGATGATGAGGATTTCAGAAGGGGTCACCCCCAACAAGATTATTTAATAATGGATGATTATGCTAAAGGCCATAGCAGTAAAATGGAAAAAGGCCTTCCAAAAAAAAAAGGAACACCAGGGAACTATGGGAATACCCCCAGAAAAGGACCATATGCTGTTTCTAGCAATCCATATGCATTTAAGAACCCAATTTACAGTCAACCCGCTTGGATAAATGACAACCACAAAGATCAGAGTAAAAGATGGCTATCTGATGAACTTGCTGGTAAGAGAGAATTGGAGAGAATTGGAGTTGGAGAGAATTGGAGAGAATTCAAACCTGGACCTAGAATTCCTGTTACAAACCGACCAAGAAAAGACTCTTTTCAAGAAAGTGAAGATGGGTATAGGTGGCAAGATGGAAGAGGGTGCAGAACTGTAAGACGACTATTTCATAAAGACCTGACAAGCCTCGAAACTATGTCAGAAATGGAAGCAGGAAGCCCTGGTAATGTTTCCAACTTGTCAAGTTATTTTTCATAGTTTCTGCTTATTTAATGTGATTATTTTAAGGATTGTAATCATGTTATTTGGGCAACTTCAATATGTTGCATGTATTTCCCTTTAAAAGTTCACTTTGCCACAAGGTTTATTTTACTGTAGTAAAATTATATTTCCCATTGGTACTTTTTACAGAAGAGGGTGATGATATCCCCCTGGGGATATATCATAATTTCTGAGGGTTATGTATGTGTTTTCTAAATTATGTATTGTAATTTTGTACTTGAGTAGTCAATGTATCTGTGATATAAATGACAGAATATAAAGCTTAAAAAAAAGTATTCTATGTAAAAACACGATGTAGACTGCATATATCTCCTGCTACAGAGGGATATGTGTCTTTTGTGTGGAGCATCAATCTCTAGAGAAGGATAGTGCAAGATGTTTTTTCTCAAAAGTGAACATGGTAAACAGGTTGAAAAACATTGTTTAGAAAGTCAGAAATTCAGATAAGATAAAAGCTTGTCCTTTTAGTTTCATTAAAACCAAAAGCCTTCTAAGCACCCTATGTGCTTGATAATAATTGCCCCAGAGTTATTATTTATACCTTTTTCTAAAAGGTGAATAGATTTTGTTCATGTAGCAGAAGAACAGAAGAATCAACCAGCCTCGTAAATCTTTAAGCCAAAAAGAACTTGAAGGAGTTGCAGTGCTCTGTTGTGGTGTATCAAATGTAGAATCACAATTTTATTCAATACAAAGCAGGTAGCTGTGTCTCTGGAGAGGTTAAATTTATCCAGACTTGTTTATGCAGAGTGGTAGATGAGGAAGTGGAACTGAAATCAAGTACTGTGCTGCTCTGGCCATGAACTCAGCCTGGAATCTGACAGAGGGAACTGAACACGTATTCATAATTTCTGACCTTTCGATTCTAAAAGTTTTGTGTATATTTAAGTAGTTCTTTATTACTGTGTCCAGGCGAGACATGGACATTCTAATTTAGTTACCAATTGTTGGTCTTTCAGAAAAGAAAATGTTGATCTTAAGCAACATTACCAAAAGAAAGATTTATAGGTCAAAAGTTTGCAACCAGATAGATATTAAAAGAGACTGTTTACAGAGCAAAAACTTCTTATTCTATATTCCTGCCTAATCTTAAAAGCAAAGCTTAAGTGATTTTGAATAGGACCTGCATTTTTACTGTCTTTTTGTTGAAGTCAATCCAAAACTCCTGTGTTTGCTCTATAAGAAATTACATGTGTGTGCTTTCAGTTTCCAAATGAAGGACTGTTCAGTTTCTGTCCCTTGAAAAAACTTCATAAAGAAAATATTAAGCTTTGGCATAACATTGCTTACTGTAGGGAGAAATTCAGTTTAAAGTATAAACTTTACACTATACTCAGAGGATCCTAAAAATGATCTCACTAAAGGGACTGAAATTTTCCTTAAATCAAACTTATATTTTAATAAAGAAGGGTCTTATTAAATGATGCAAGAAGATGTAATGAAAATTATCTTAGAGTTGCTTTGTTTTTTTTAATACTAACTTTCTATTCAGTTCTACTTTACTGCCCCTACTTCATTCCTCATATATCCTAGATTGCCAATTTAATATATTTGGGACAATGCCATTAATGATCTCAGTTGGAAAATATCCGCTCAAATGCACGTGTCCTTTGTGAATGGAGTAATGGACCATATGCAAATAAAATACGATAAACTTGGGAGTACTGTATATAGAGAATTCATATTACTACAAAAAGCCTGGGCTGAGCCAGGTAGTCTTCCTCTAAGTAATTATGGGAATTTTTTTAGCAATACCCAGCTTTGCCTTTCTAGATTCCCTCCAATGAGATTTTAACTTTTTACCATGCAGGCCTATGAAACTCAGTTCAAAAGTTTGTATTGCCTTGTCAGTTCCTGCCTTTTTTTTTTTTTTTTTAACAAAGTAAGGGGTAGGGAGTTCTGGTCTATTTTAGATGTGAATGGGTTTGCTACAAGAAGGGATTTTTCTTATACTGTTAGCTGGAAAGATGAATTTCAGAATTCCATCCATGCTCTAATCTCTGTTTTAAATCCCTTTATTGGATTTAGTCATGTGTCCCTGGACAAGTTACTTATTTTCTTGGACCAGCATGTTCCCTATCTGTATAATGGGGATAATATTAGCATCCATGACAGGATCACTGTAGGGATTAATCTGAGGCAGTGCACATAAAGTGCTTACATTGCACCTGTCGCATGATAAAATACTCAGTATTGGTAGCTGCAGTTATTGTCATCATCAGACGGACTTTGTGCAGCCAGCCACTTTTGTATATAAAATAAGGAGTTAACTGTGCTCTTTGGAGGGAAATTAAAGTCACTCTCTCTCTAGAAAAATGATAGCAAATATAGTGAGAAGCCTTTGTGATCAAGAGAGAGGAGATGAAAAAAGGAATTTGGTTTCATATCAGTTTTTGTTTTGTTAACTAACAATGGACTTCTCTGATGGTGTTGCACATGTTAGTGTAAACCTTTAATGAGTGTTTGCCTAAGAAACTTTGCCCTAAAAACTGAAGTCAGATGCAGTTATTTAGAGTTTGTAATGATAAGCAAATTAAATGAGAATAGACACACCTCTGAGTTAAAAGAATTGCTTATCTCAAAGGTTTGTGTGGACCAGGAGTACTGTCCTTAAAAGATTGTGACAATTTAATTGGGCATAGGGGGAGTGTTAAAAAGCAATAGACCGTTTTTGACTACTTACCTTTTAGTATTCTATTTGCCCCATTTTGATTGCTTTAAAAAAACTGTATTCTAATATTTGTTTAATTTTTTTAAATTGCTGCTGTATTTGCAGAATTTCATTATATTCATCTTAGGGTAGTTTGAGTACAGTGCTTGCTGCTTTTCTTTTAGAGCTGTTGGCAATAGCTATTTTTCAAATTAGAGGTCCTATACGTCCCTTTCCTGACATAATTTCTTTTCAGTCGATTGATTCATCATACTTGCTATACAAGTAGTGAGTTCCACTGAAAACTTGGCTGGCAGTTGCGTCATGCAGAGCATTTCAGTAGGTTTATATTTTCAGAGAGTAATTTTTGGTAAGCCATTTAAAAACTATTCAATCCACTTATCACAATTTTAATTGAGGAAATAAATGAATTTCATTTTACTCTTATGTGGTACTAGTAGCTTCATTTTCAGAACCTGATAGAAATTACCAGAGCTATTAAAAACAATTTTTTGTAGATCAGTCCCACAAGCATCTTCAGTTTTACTGAAGTTGAAAAATTATAAGTTTAAAAAAGGAATAGATTCATTTATTAGTTATAAGGACTGTAGAACTAATAGCAGGGTTTATAAACAAATGAATTAGTCTGTACTTGTAGCAAACTTTTAACTGCTAATTGTTTTTTTCTTTTGAAATGTGCTCAGTGTGCAGGCCGTTCAAAGAAGCTAAAATGAAAGTAAAGATAAAATGGGTGATAGTTATCCTCGGTAAATACAGTTTTGGCTTGGACTTCTTGATATTAATGTGGGGGAGGGCCCAATTATGTGAATGTTAAGTTCACAATTTAGTGATGGATTTTCACTCCAGATAGGAATGTAGTTGATTTCTGAGTTCTTTGGAGATAGACTGTCCGTCTTTGCTCCATTGAGACTGTTCACTTATAAAAAATGAAAACAGATGTGGATAGTTTTCATTAAAATACCAGGTATACTTACAGGTGTACTAGGAATCATTAGATACATGTACATTATATATTTAATTACATTAGAATTACAGGTGTACTTCAAAGGATAATTTTTACTATTGCTTGAGTATGCTCAGCAGTATACCAGGAAGAGATGATAAAATCAAATTTTATGGTTGAAGTAGAATTCTTTTAAGTTTTCCAAAAAGATGGTTTCTGTGGATCGGTGTATCCAAATGTGAGGAGCTTAAGAGTATTTAAGCATTTTGTCCATGGGAGAGGTATACCTTTCCTTTTGCTCTGTGTTCAGATGTCATTCAGATATCACATGATTTCATTAATCAATATGTAAGTTCTGCTTTTTACTCAGAGTGGTGTTATTCAGTATCGCCAATAATATTTTCCCCCTAACTTAAGAAAACAAGAAGCAGAGGTCCAGACCTAGGAAGCCACGGAGGACTAGAAATGAGGAAAATGAACAGGATGGAGACTTGGAAGGCCCTGTGATTGATGAGTCTGTGCTTTCAGCTAAGGAGCTACTGGGCTTACAGCAGGCTGAGGAGCGATTGAAAAGAGACTGCATCGACAGGCTGAAAAGGGTAACAGCCTTTGTTAGTTAAAATCCTTGTTTTGGTTTAATCTATTAGTAGTTGGGAACATGTGCTTTGATGAATTATATATCCTACTTTGGTATTTAAGCACTACAAGTCAAAAGTGATAGTTTGATTTAATAGAATTACTTTTATTTTTTTTATGAATTACTTTTTAAAAATGATTATTAGCATAGGGATAAAGAGTGATAGTACTATATTAACAGTTTTTTAAGTGAAAGAGAAATCATCTTCTGGCCAGTTTTTGTTTACCTGTATTTTGTCTCTGTACATCTTTCTCTCTATATGTCTCTATAAACATGTGCTTATGTGTATGCCTCTATAAATCTCTTCAAATTGTAGCGACCGAGAAACTACCCTACAGCAAAGTACACCTGCAAACTTTGTGATGTTTTAATTGAATCCATTGCATTTGCTCATAAGCATATCAAAGAGAAGAGGCACAAGAAAAACATTAAGGTAAGTTTACTATAACCCAGACAAATATGTTTACTTGTCAGTTATTACTTGTCATCTTTATGACTTTCCTTAAGATTATAGTATTAGTAATTTTGCTACTTATATTGCTGAATTTATTTTGACCAAAATACTTTATACTGGTCAGATATGTTTTCTGGGCAGTCTTGTGAATTTCCTTAGAACAGTATCAGGATGAATGAAGCCAATGGTAGGACCTAGATGTATGTCCTTAGGCCAGTAATAATAAAGTAAATAATTTGCCATTGCTGTTTCTAATGTTCTTTTTTACACTTTTTCCTTATTCCTGTCTTCCCTCTATTATCACTTTATGTGCATAAAGAAGTGTGTGCGTGTTTGATAAGATGAAGACCAAAACAGCTAAAGTGAGAAGGAGGGCTAAGAAAAATATTCCAGAATACTGTACAGGGTGTTGTCTCTGTGAATGGTAGAAGGTAAAAACTGTGTGAGTCATTTTTAATCTCAACATTGATCTCAAAAGGAGAAGCAGGAGGAAGAGTTGCTTACCACATTACCCCCGCCTACACCCTCCCAGATAAATGCGATTGATATTGCCATTGACAGAGTGGTACAGGAGTTTGGCTTACACAATGAGAACTTGGAACAGAGACTAGAAATTAAACGTATCATGGAAAATGTGTTCCAACACAAGTTACCAGGTATTTTCTAGATTTGTTTTTCTTTTTAGCTACCTAAAAGTACCCCATTCATTTTTCCTACCAGTAATAATTTTTGCCTAATAGAAATTGATTTGCCATGTCCTGAAGCTCTCAATTTTATTGTATGTTTTTGTTTCTCCTGGCTTACCCTAAGGTAACACAGACTTTTACATATGTTGTCATTAACCTGTCTTCATTGTGAGTTTCATTGTGTCTCTCCATTTACATGCCCCATATTATTAGAGCTCCATGGGACTCTTGTATATCTGTTTTATTTATTTACTTTCCATCTCTAAGTTCAGTTTCTTTTTTCTAATTGAAGTATAATTGACTTAAAATATATTAGTTTCAGGTGTACACATAGTGATACAGTATTTTTTATACATTACAAAATGATCACCACACCTTTCTACCTATTTACATTGACACAATATTTTGAATTAAAATAAAAGTATCCTGGAGTCATTTTCAGGTTATCTGTGTCCATTAAAGGTTCTATTTAACCACACTTAAAAGAATTGCACCATCTAAAATGAGCTTTCAAAACTAATTTGTAAGAGATTTTGTACCGTGTTGAATTGATTTTTCCAAGTTATGTCTGTGGAGCCATGGAAAACTATTTTTTTGAAAGCTCCACAAGTGATTCTGATCCACAGCCAGGGTTGAAATCACTGTTTGAATTTATCGCCGTACCACCCATAAAACTGTTTGTTCTACTGAAAGATCATTCATATAGTATATGATTCATATTAATATATATCTGTTAAAAAAATAAAGGGCAAGATTCTGCTCATCCCCCTGTATAGGTGTCTCATCCTTTATGTTGTAGACAAGTGCCTGAGAAGTCATTTGTAATTTTAATTTTTGCCATAAATTTTCATTGTAAAATTGAATGTGCTTTGTCATGGAAAACCTGTTAAAACCCAAAGAAGTTGTTTGACTTAACAAACCTGGGGGAAAAAAAAGTCCCCTGGTGAGAAGGGGTAATTTTTTGGCACAACAATAGTAAAACATTGGGGAAAATGCTGTAAAATAAATATAGGTGGTACACATACACACGTCTTCCTCTGAAGTGTGAATTGCTTGCTGCCTAACATTTTAAGTTATATCAGTGATATTATAATTATTTTCTAAACTTTTCCTAAAGGGATTATATTATGTTAAATTAAGCTTTTTGTTCATAATACAATGAGTATTCATATTGAAAAGTAACTTTATGCTGATTTTTGTGATTATTGTTTTACTGAAACATGATCTTTATAGTAAATTATACCTATGTATGCTTTCAAAAAGGTGAAGTGTTTGCATTAACTCTTCAGTATATACATACTATCAGGTTTATAAACATATGACAAAGTTAGGCATCCCTTTTCGACTTCCACATTTTAAAAATCATTTCAAATAGTATTTTCTGCACAAAACATGAAATAGTAAAGTAAGTTTTAACATGTTTTACAACTGATACGAAAAGAGTGGCTATTAAACTAAACTGCAGTCTTCCCTTTTAAATAAAATAAAATGAAGACAAGAGCAAAGAGTCACCCATTCTTGTCCTTTGCTTATGCCAGACTTGAACACTGTTTTTCTTTTGTGTGTAGTTCTAATTGATGGTTACACTTCTGAAATAGCAGTGTCTTGTAATAACTTTTGAGAAATTTTACTTTATTTATGACTTGTATTTATTCAATTTTTTTTGTTTTAGATTGTTCTCTGAGATTATATGGGTCATCCTGTAGCAGATTGGGTTTCAAAAATTCGGATATAAACATTGACATTCAATTTCCACCCATTGTAAGTACAAAGTGAAATGTTAGAATTTTCACAGAGTGGTACAGAAATTCTTTATTTTCCCAAATGTGAGCTATATATGGATATATTTTAAATACTTGGGGACAGTTTAAGTGTGATGTTTTTTTCCTAAAACTGCATTGTTTTTAAAAGTATAATTTTTTTTCCTAAACTTGCTGTTTTTATGTTCTTCTGCATGCCTTCAATTTTAGAGCATTTCTTTTTATTCTACAGATCTTTCATACTTTCTTCAGACACTGGTCTTCTAACCATGTGAATCTGATGGGGGTAGTTTAGGTCTGTTAACTTGAAAGGATTAAATTATCTCGATAAGTCAACTTTCCAATGGCAGGAAAGGATTTCAGATTTCAAATTGTGTATCTATATAAACATTTATGACCTGCAAGCTTAATTTGTTCCTGAGTTTCCTCTTATATACACCCCCCTTGTAAAAATAATTACGCTTTTGAAGAACTACACCTAGCCTAGATTTCTGGTTTAAAACATGGTTCAAAAAGATGTTGATGATTCAGAACTTTAAAACTGGAAGGCACTTTGGTAGATTATCCATTTACTTACTGGTGGTTCCTGCAAGCCAGTTTGCAAATGGTTTATGCCCATTTACTTGGGTTGCTACTTAAAAATATAAATGATTCCTAGTCTCCTCCCCCAGATGTTCTGTTTCACAGCTTCTCATTCCTTGCCATCCCTGACTGCTCTAGCTACCTGGTCAGCTGACCAATAGATTTTACTGTTCTTTTAACCTTAAATTCTGCTTAATAATTTACCAGCATAGCAGTTATTTTGATTTCATGTCATTCATTCATTTAGCAAATATTCAGTGAGTTTGAGTATATGTCAACCACCATACTAGGTTCTAGAGAACAAAGCAGATACATTTCCTCTCTCCTGGAATTCATACGTAGGGAAGGAGATAAGTAATTATGTATGTATAATTAATTATAATGAGAGCTATGCAGGGAAACAAGGTTCTGTGAGAGAAAATAAAAGAGTGTAGATATAGCTGTCCCGAAGGCCCCTTTGAAGGGATTACATTTAAACTGAACTCTAAAAGATGAAAATGGGTGGGGACCGTGAAAGGGTAAAAGAGTGTTTCAGCCTGAGGGCACATCATTTGCAAACAGTGAGTTTGGCCTATTCAGAGCACTAAAGGGAAGGTTGTAAGAGCTGTGGTGAAGGGACCTTGAGAAAGAATAGCTAAAGATTAGGATAGAGGAATAATCTGGGGCCCAACATACAGGGCGCCAGAATTTCATTTTGACCTAAGGGCATTAAGAAGCCAGATTGAGAGTTTTAAGTAGGGTCACAACTAGATCTAATGTATGATTTTAAGTGGTTTTGGTTCCTGTGTGGAGCAAGGATTAATAGAGAAAGGCAAGACTAAAGTGGAGACCCGGGTAAGCAATCTGTTGAAGTAGTCTCACAGTGAGAAGCAATATTGTTAACAGTTTGACAACCTCTAGCCACAACTTTGAGATTTGCTGAGAGGCTAATTACCTCAGGAATTAGTGAATCAGGAGTTAACTGTGTAGTATGTCTGTTTTTGCCCACACTCATCCTCTTTTTGCTCATCTCTCTGTGTCTGACTGATCTGTGCACACAGCACAATGATTAATTCCTTTACTCTGGTAGCAAGGTGCTTTCTAATTTGGAAAGGAATTTGGGTAATTTCAGACGACTGTGTATTATCTCAGTGAAGCAAAAGTACTTATGGATTATTTGATATATTCACTTATTTCCTAGATGTCTCAGCCAGATGTTCTCTTACTTGTCCAAGAATGTTTAAAGAACAGTGGTAAGGCCAAATTCTTTCCACATTTTGCTCTTAAATTTTTCTTTTGTCTATAATTTGAATATATCTTATTTCTCAAACTTTGAAAATAGGAAGTCATGTTTTTTGATTTACTTATATGGGTAATATCCAAACAAAAAACTAAAGCAAATGCCCATGAATTATTAGCAAGTTAATCAGAGTCTTGTTAGTTGTCCTCCTATGCAGAATAATTATTTTGTAAGTAAAGCTTTTAGCTTGGTGATAATGTCACAATTTATAAAGATTATATTAGCCCTAGGCTGAGACTAAAAAGAATCAAAATATGTAAAATTTACTCTTGAGGGTAAAACACTAAAGGATAAACTTTTTTATTCCATGGTTTAAATTAATACCTTACAAATAATAAATAGTGTGGCCCAGCCCAGATGAATGAATCAACAAATAGTTGTTCCCAGTTAGGTTTATCAGTTGTCCAGAGTAATGTCCAACTGGGGCTTGAGGGCTTATATGCTTTCCATAGGCCTCATGAAATTGTCTCATCCCTTGAATTAGTCTTTCCCATCCTTTTTGTTTTGATTGAACGAAACATTTAAACGTTTCTTCTTACTTCAGTCGGTATGTATTTTGACCCCACATATTTTAGTAGCTTTTGCAGCAATTTTTTTAAATGTCCTATTCATATTTCTGATTATGTTACCCACGTAACATTTAAATGTTCTAATTCAATAATGTAGTCATTTCTAGTCAGACATTAGTTTCTCAAAATAAGGGTTTTAAATTAATGTGATTACTTGATTCTTGAATATAATACTTTTTTCCTTTTCAAGTCACTTTTATTTCACAATCATCTCTTGAGAACCTTATTTTGTAATGGTCTTTCAAAAGGCCAAACAGCTAAATCACAACTGGTACTTGTACTTTATCTAGTTGTGCTTTTAAACAAAGGCTTAGTTAACTAACCAATCTGATATTCTTTTCTTTTTCCAGACTCTTTTATTGATGTTGACGCAGATTTCCACGCTAGGGTGCCAGTGGTGGTGTGCAGAGAAAAGCAAAGGTCTCTGCTTCTTTAAGCTGTTTATTAAGTACCAACTTGCCAAAAGCACTTGTGCTTTACCCCATCTTAATGTCCAGTTTCTAGAATTGTAAGCTCCTATGTGGTTAATTTCACAAGCTTCCTGTTAGCATTCTCCCTCTACTGTTGGTGTTTAACCCAAGAGGAAAAAGTGTTTTATTTTTAAAAGAGTAAAATTACTTAAAAAGAAAAAATATAGGAAAGAAGCATTTTGACCCATTTCAGTAAACAACTCTGTCAAATAGTTACTTGCTCTAATCACCTTTATTTGCCATCCTTTTTAGAAGCATTTTAAACAGTGCTGAGTAACAGTTCACCCGGCTCTCTCTCCATCTGGAAGCATTACCATTACCACTGTAAATGGGTAGTTTGTAGGCTGTAATGATTTGCCATTAGGCAGATTCCTCCAACTAGGGAAAACACTCTTGCCCTCATAAAGATGAATTCATACTCCCATTTGAAACATTTTACAGTATTCTCCTTGCTTGCATTTTCCCCCCAAAATAATTTTAATATATGAAAACATGAAGTTTTAGTTCTTGAAAAATAAAGTTTACTCAGAAGACAGCTGCCCTATCTTTTTTAATCCAATATTGAGATAACCCATAAAGGTTTAGTGAGTTAGAAGTATTTATTATCAGTGTAAATTAGTTGGTGGTGGTGTAAAAGACACCTGATAACCTGTATAATACTTTCTCTTTTTCCTTCCTATTCTCACCCTCTACCCCCACCAGTGGTCTTCTTTGTAAAGTGAGTGCAGGAAATGAAAATGCTTATCTGACAACAAATCATTTAACTGCCCTTGGAAAACTAGAATCAAAGCTGGTTCCTTTGGTGATTGCATTTAGGTACTGGGCAAAGGTAGGTTTGAGTTCTTTAAATGAATGCACATTCTATGTGTGCATAAGCAGTATGCTTTGATTTTTACATGGTTCATTTAATCTTAAATGTTTGGATGCATATTTATAGACATCAAGGGAGTTGGCATCTGAGTATTAGAACAGAAATTTTAATGTGTACAGAAAGAAAAACTCAGTTTCTACTTCACTATGACATATTGCTCAAAAGATCAAAATGCTTTATGATGTTTATTAAAAATTAGATTTGAAAGTCAAATCCCAGAGTTACGGCCCAAGTGTTTACATTATTTTTCTTTTCTTTGTAGTTCTGATCCCTCACCAAACAAAAGTAAAATTTTGATGGTTTAAAAAATACCTCGAAAGCTATTTCCATATATTTGTTAATGGAAGCAACCAGCTGGCATTTCAATGATGTGTCCTAAATCTAACATTACTCTCATCAGCTGGAGGCAAATTCAAAAACACATAGTTTGAATAACAACAGAAGAGAATTCCGTCAGTCCCTCTCCCATTTCCCCCTTTCTAGTGGTAGAATGGCACTGCTGTTACCCTCAGAAAAATGCAACTCTCCCAGAATCTTATTTTTTTCTACAAGTCTATCTCAAACCATAATTCTTTCCATGTTAATTGTGTAGCAGGGATTTCTATGGATTTCTCAGCTGACATCCTTGGAAGCAAGTTCACTTTACTGCATGAATTCATAAGGTTGTCTGTGCTTGATCAGCTTCACTAGCTAAAGCCCCCCATCCCTTAGTCTCAGTTTGGGGCTGGATCTTGTTCACATTGCCCTACTCAATTAAGAGAGACAAAATTATGCTGCTTAAAGATTCCTGATGTAGGTTGTCAGGAAAACCTGATAAAAACGTGTGTGGGTTAAGGCAAAAATTATGGCCATCAGTGAAAAGTCAGTTTAGAGCGCAGGACTCCCACAAGTGGGTTAAGAAATCATTTTCTGCAGATCAAGAAAATATACTCATCACAATATTCCTACCTTTGTACCATATGAATCAAATACATTGTAAATAAACCAGGTCTTTGCTGAGGAAAAAACATTGTCTAAAAGAATTTATAAATGAAGCTGCAGCTTCATAAGATGAATCTCATCCATAGTAAGTACATTACTCTCATGTGACCCACTAAGTGTTTACATTTTAACTAGTTTCCAGAAGTGATTCTCAGGCACAGGAAAGTTTGAGATGAAGCTTCTCATACCATTTCCAATAATATACCCAGAGACTCCCAAAAAATGAAAGCCACTATCTGATCTTGCTTTACATTTCTGCAGTGTTTTAAATACGGTATCCTATTGAAATGCTCAAATAAGCATGAGAGCATCTAACGTTTCCCCAAAATGTAAGGTCCCATCATGATTATAAAATTGTGATTCTGTGTAGAGAAAAGCCAAAGCTTTACTGATTAAGACATGGCAGTAACAATAAGTAGTTCCTGTTGCTTGGGTCCAGGACCCAACAGGGACAGAGGATGTCGCACTCTTAACCGGGTGAATTGATAATCACAATGTGCTATCCTTTGAAAGCAGCCTCCTACTTCATCACTAAGTAGGCCATGCTTTCTAAGTTGTTATTTCTGCTAGCGCTGATGAGTTTGCCTACCTTCTCCCCTAGTCACCTTTCTGACCAAAGCATGCATTTTCAAGGTAGTAGCTAAGGGTGAGGGAACCATTAAACTGAGCAAAGCCAATTGGCTTACAGGTGGAATTGAACCATCATTTTTTGACTTCATTAACAAGTCTTTGAACCAAGTGAATGGATTTACCATGGATATAAAAAAAATAAAACAGCAAATATTATTTTTAGGGCCCTTCACAAATGAGTTTAGTTAACAAAATGAAAAATTTGAAATTGAAACTGTCACTCAAAACCACAATATGTGGTTACCCCAAAAGTACAAGGAAGTGCTTTGTCACTGTGGAGTTTTATTTGGAGGGGTAAATCATGTGACACACAGAAATGAAGTAACGGGTTTTAGACCAGATTGCGTAAATGACAAGTTTACAAAAGAATGTACTTTTTGACAAGTACAAAAGAATGCTTATCCTCTTTTCTCTCATTTGTAGCTTTGCAGTATAGATCGCCCTGAAGAAGGAGGTTTGCCACCTTATGTGTTTGCCCTGATGGCCATTTTCTTTCTTCAACAGAGGAAAGAACCCCTTCTGCCTGTTTATCTAGGATCATGGGTATAAAACTTTTTTGGTTATATATCTGATACTGATTTTATTACAGGGCCACAATCCCTTGTGTATAATTTCAGAGTCTAAAAACTTAACCAGAGCTGACATGAATTTATTTATCCTACTGTTGTGAATATTCGTACCTTTCACTGCTGAAATATTAATGTATTTGACTCAGGATGCTGCCCTGTACTCTGCTTAGGGACACACTGTTACTTTTCTAAACTGAAAAAACTCTTGATTTATGGAACACATGATCTTGAGGTTTTCAGACAAGAGAATGTGAACCTATATTATCATTTGGTACACACTTTCTTTGGGTAGTTTTATAATTTTATACTTGAATTTATATATCACCTCCAGACAGACTGTAAGAAGCTTTTGGTTCGCTATCACTTACTTTCTATTTCTAGTCTTTTGATTCTCTTTATACCCTGTTCCCTGTGAAACGAAAGAAAATATAAGTGCTGAAATTGCTACCTATACCACAAGATGCAGAACTTAGTAGTCACCTCTTGAATAATATTTTGCTATAATCTTTAAGATGAATTAGACTTCAGTAATGTGACCGTTCTTTCTTTCTGGATAAATTAAAGTTGAGCTGATTTATTCAAATAGTAAGATTTAAGAAGAAGCCATCTCAAAGTCAAAATGAGGTTATTCTCATTCTCTTGGAAACCTCACTGTTAATCCCTAGGTGTTTATCTTGATAAAAATCTTACGTGTACACTTACTTTATAAAAAGGCTCACTGGGTGAAAGCTTACTTTGGTACATCCAGTATTTTAACTAGTCTTCTTACCATATGCAGGATTCTTGTCATTTAAGGAGGAGATGTTCTAGAGCAGTAGCCCTTAATTATGGGTCTATAAAAAAAAAAATAAGATTTTAAGGAATTTTTTCTTTATACTTAATAAGTTGAGAATTAAGCAGGGACCTTTGTCTGTCAGGCCCTGAGAATAAAGACTAAAGCAGAATAAGTCCTATATAAACTCTGTCTTGGCATTAGGGATTGCAGTCTGCTGTGCTGTGACCCAGTTGCCTAAAGGGAGCTCTCTTTGTGCTTGTGGTACTGAAATGAAAAAATTCAGGGTATCCTTGCTAGTCTGTTCTCCTGGTAGAAAAAAGGGTGAGAGAACAAAGTCAACCCTTAGTTGATAAATAACCCTTTTCATCAGACCCAAATAGGATTCTGTGAAAGTCTTTGAAGTTTTCTTTTCACTTTGATCCAAGAGAGACAGGCGTTTAAGATGGAACCAAACCAGTTGGACTCCTATGCCAAACAAAAAGCCTTAGAAGAGGTTGGATGCATTGCCATGCTTACTAATGTCTTAGTGAAATCTGCCTTTTCTTGTGTCCTCATCATCTCTAAAGTAGGCATCTGTCACTGATGTGAGGATGCAGTAAAAAAAAAAAAAAAAAAAGTGCTTCTATTCTGGTGATGGGATTCTCCTCAGGATTTGCTTAAGAGTAGCATGAATACCCTTTCATATGGCCAGTGTATTATTTCCTTGGCAGTAGCACTGGAAGTTCTCTAAGGTGACACAGAATTTGGTTTTGATTATACCATTTATTTATTTAAGATTTAATAACAAAAACAAGTATGTAGTGGCCAAATATTGATTGAATTCTTGTATCAAATACGGCAAACTCTGCTGCCTGAACCAAAGTGATCTGTAGCTTTCAGCATTTTAAACTAGTCAAGTATCAGTGTGCTGGCTTCTGCTAGGGTCTTTTAGTCAAAAACATGAAGCAAGTGAGAAAAGAAATTCAGTGCCTTGTTCATGCCAAATATTTTATTTTTTTAGGCCTCTCACTGTTGTGGCCTCTCCCATTGCGGAGCACAGGCTCCGGACGCGCAGGCTCAGCGGCCGTGGCTCATGGGCCCAGCCGCTTTGCGGCATGTGGGATCTTCCCAGACCGGGGCATGAACCCGTGTGCCCTGCATCAACAGGCGGACTCTCAACCACTGCACCACCAGGGAAGCCCCATGCCAGATACTTTATATCACTATTTCTGCAGAAAATCTATTGAGAACCTCAAAATTACGTGCATGAAAGTATCTAAACTGTTAACTCCTTCAAAAAATTTAAAACACTCTGTATGTTAGTCATTGTACTAGGCCCTGAAGGTAATACACAGATGAATAAGACTAAATTATCTGTCAGGAAGTTTAGAGTATTGTATCTCTGTGCTCAGATCTGTGTTTTCAAAAATCTTTCAGCCATTCTCTCCCAGCCTACTCAGATTTCTTCTTGTTGGAGATTATCTCTCTGACCTTTTACTCCCAATTAAAATTCCCATTTATTATCATTAGATATTGATATGTGAGTTATGAATGATGAATAGGCTTAACCCTGTGTTCTTAGCCTCTTTTATCCCCTACAACAATATTTTACTAGTCTCCTAGTAAATATTATTTGGAATCTTCCTTATTTTAGATTATGTAAACGTAACCCTTAGGAAACAGTTATTTACACTTTAAGAATGCCAGATGATATAGTAGAAAGAAGAGTAGTGTTAAAGTTTGGCAGCCCTGAGATTCACCCAGGATTTGCCACTTAAATCCTTGTGACCTTGAACAAGTTATTTAATCTCTGAACCTTGGTGAAAGACTCATCTGCAAATTTTTGAAATGAGATCAGGAATGTAGAGTTCCTGGAACTCTACAGGTAGGAGAACAGATGTAGTCCTTTCCCCCTTCAATAGAAAGGCAAGTTCCACTTACGTATGTAGGTATGAACTCCTAAAACAAGTGATCCTTCTGGAAATAACAGCTATAAATTCTGAACAAAATACATAAAAGAACAACGTGAAGGCTCTGGAGACTGAACAAATGCAAACAGACTTTGGAGAGAAGTCAAAACCTGTAGCAAGTGACCAACACAGAGTGAGTTTCTGTTTTTCAGTGGCTTTACCCCTGAAGGCAACCCTGGTAGAAAAACCAGTCCTCTTTCTGGCCAGAGGAACTAAGGCCACCAGATAATAAGGGGAAGAAAAAACAGAAAGGGAAGATATAGAGAAGTGGAACCCTTAATTCTGTGTGGGAACTCAATACATCACTGACTGACTTCTGAACCAGTCCAGCGTGCCATATAAGGAGATTGGAAGTCAATACTCTATCCTCACAAAAAGAAAAAAACTGAACATGCTGAAAATCAACAACTCTTTTTAGATCCATCAGAGAATTGAGGTCATGAGGAAAACCACTGCCCCCAAAATTGGAGAGACTGGCAAATATATAACTTGTCAGAGCAGAAGCCCAGGGAACAGAATCCTGCCTTTGGAATGGCCACCAGGGTAGGAAGACATGGACTCTGATTCTGGAGACTCAGTTTGGATAAGCTTGAAAGTGAAAAACAATAGGGGGGCCAATCTTAGGGGGCTGATTTCATGAGTTTTATCTCCAAAAATGTCCACCAGGTTCTCAGGATAAAGATCTAAGAAAAATCCCCTTTGAGGGAAAAGCTAGCCATTTTGAAATTGCCTGGAGCATTCTGCTGTTAGAAACAAAAACCTGCCCTCAAGGGAAACTGTTTTACCTGAGCCTAACCACCTTGAGTTTTATCAGGGCCTAACTGACCTGGGGAAAGGAAAAATACCAACTCCAACCCTCTGTAGTTTCCTGTCTCACCTCAGGTGGGCAGGACTGAGAAGCACTTTGTGAAGGTCACAGCCCAGGACAACAGTCTCACTAAAAGACTGAGATCTGAACATAGGACTATAGAATGCTTCCCCTCCCCTCACACCTTACTACAGCATCATTAGGCCTCCCGTGTAATAATGGGATTACAACAGACAGACCTCATATAAGAAGAAATCTCTTGGGAAACCCAAAAGCAATACAGGAGACAAAAACAAGAATACCAGCATAAGTTATAGCCCCTTGACATCTACAGCTACAACAAACAGTACATAGCCTGACTCCTAGCCAAGTAAAAAAAAAAACCTCACATCACAGGCCTATATTTTACCCAGCTTTCCACAAAAAAATAACAAGGCATACTAAAAGTCAAAAAAACAGTTTGAAGAAACAGAGCAAACATTGGAATTATCAGACCAGTAATTTAAAAAACAAGAATCTGCTAAGGCCTCTAAAGGAAAAAATGGTCAACATGCAAAAACAAATAGGTAATATAAGCTGAGAGATGAAAACTCGAGAAAAGAATCAAACGGAAATACTAAAAATCAAAACTAACAAAAGTGAAGAATGCCTTTGATGGATTCATCAGGAAGCTGGACAATGCTGGGGAAAAAAATCAGTGAGCTTTATTCAATGGAAACTTCTCAAACTGAAAAGCAAAGAGGAACAAAAGAATGAAAAAGAAATGGAACAGAATAGCTAAGAACTGTAGGATAATTACTAAGGGTTGTAATGTATGTATAATGGGAATACCTGGAGAAGAAGAAAGAGAAAGAAACAGAAGAAACAGTTGGAGTAATAATGACTGAGAATTTTTTAAATGAATGACAGACTTATAAACCATATATGTGAAGCAGACTGAAAACAGTTAAGAGGCAAGGCTTACTAAACTGAGCTGAGATTGGAGCTGCTGTCTACCAGAGATGTGACAATCTGCATTTTGTCTCAGCAAGTTAATTACCTATAAAACAAAAGTAGCTACACGTACTGGAGTAACATAAAGGATCCAGAATTTTCACAATACATTATAGTATCACAATATCCAGAATACAATTCAAAAATACTCAACAATACAAAGAGCCAAGAAAATGGAGCACACTCTCAAGGGAAAAGAAGTCAACAGATGCCAAGCCCAAGATAACATACGAAAGACTTTAAAAACAGTTATTATAACTGCTCCATGAGACAAAGGAAATACACTTGCAATAATTTGAAGAGATAAGAGAATATCAGCCAGAGAATTAGGAAGTGTGAAGAGAACCAAATGGAAATTTTAGAAGTGAAAGATACATTATTTTAAATTTAAAAAAATTACTGGATGGGCATCATAGCAGAGTGGAAGTGACATTGGAAAGAGTCAGTAGGTATGAAAATAGATAAGTAGAAACTAATCTAAAGAAGAAAAAAAAAGTTTTTTAAAAAATAAACCCTCAGGGACTTGTGGAACAATTTCAGAAAAATCTAACCTATGGGTAGTTTGAGCCCCAGAAGGAGAGGAGCAAGAGAAGGGGATAGGAAAAAATAAGTTTCACAAATTTGATAAAAAAGACAAACTTACAGTCTCAATAAGCCAATTAAACCTCAAGTAAGATAAATTCAAAGAGAAGCATGCTTAGCACATAATACACTGCTGAAAACCAAAAGTGAAGAGCAAAACTCAAAAGCAGCCCGAGAAACACCTTACATAAGGTGAGAAAGTACGTATAAGTACGTATCAAGTGGTGGTAATTCTCTGAGGAGAAATAAACCAGGGTAGGAAGGACAGAGAGTGAAAGAGGAGGAGTTATTTAGAGTCAAAGATATTTGAGCAGAGCCTGACTGTTTTCCCCACTGCATGGGTTAGCTGATTTAGGGAGAAGAGCCTTCCAAGCAGAGGGAATAGCAGGTGTGAGCTCCAAGCCAGGAGGACAGATTGAGAAAATGGGTCAGAAAAGTAGCAAAGGACCAGATTACCTAGGCCCTAGAAAAGACTGAACTTCATCCTGAGTAAGAAGGAAACTGTCATGAGCAGGGGCGTGACATGATGCCTTCTGTTTTAGAATTGCTCTGTCTGCTAAACCAAAGAAGTAGTCCATTTGATGTGGAAATACATTGGGGAACTGGGGCTACCACAGACACACCCCACACCACAATTCATTATGTACATTAACCTGTCTAAAAGGCTGTGATAAACCCCTTTGTACCTACAGTAAAGAAATCTGTTCACATTTGTTCCACATTTCTTAGACCTTTTGAGCCTAGACTTTTCTTTAGCATCTTAACAATGTCAAAAGAAACACTTTATATTTATTAAACACTTACTGTATGCCATACCCTGTATCTGAATGCTTTGTGTCCATTATTTTAATCCATAACTATCCCATGAAGGAGATTCTAGTGTTATCCCTTTTTACAGGAGCCTGAAACCTAAAGAAAATCAGGACCTTACTGAAGGCCTCACAGCTAGTACATGAGGGAGTGAGATTTGGGCCCAGGTCGTTTTATTCCAGAACCATGACCTTAGGCCTAGGCCATGTTGCCTTCTCTTAGACTATTTACTAAAGAATTATTTTCAAAAATCACCAATTCTTTTGCAAACCAAAACCTTGATTTTTCCTTTAAATTTACAGATGTCTCAAAGATACTCCTTTTATAAAAAATACCTTTTATATTTTCAGTGAACTAAAGTATGTTGCTTTTCATTTCTTCCAGGATTAATATGCTCTGATTGATATAGAATCGTTTCTGCCTTCTAATAGTATGTGTCTAATTTTTCCCAGATTGAAGGATTCTCATTAAACAAACTAGGGAATTTCAACCTTAAAGAAATTCAGAAAGACTCTGTGGTCTGGGAGTACACTGATAATGCTGCAGGGGACGCAGACTCAGCAAAAGAAGAGGCACCAAAAGGAATGCCCGTTAAAAGTGGACAGGTCTGTTCTCCCTTGTTTCTAGTTTTACCATCTACTTTTAATTTGTTGTTAATTGTGGAGTTTATGAGTTACTCAGTTCTTCCTCTCTTCTTTCCTCAACTATCTGAACTATTTCGTGGCTGTTTAATTTCCTAGTCTATTCAGTTCTTTGAAAAGACAAGTAATGAGAAAAGGTAAAATTCAAATCATTGAATCCACAGTTACTTATGTGGTTTCTTCTGTGTGCAAGGTGCTATGAAAGAGGCTGAGAATTCAAAGATAAATTCCCATCTGTCCTCTAAGAGCTTAGGTCTTAGATAGTATTATGAGGTTTAAATATATGAAAAGTTAACTAACCTCAAATTACTAAAATAACAGTGAATAAGTCTGTGGTCTCGTGTTCTTGTCTGTATCCATACCATTAGGGGTGGGCAGGAGAATTTATGCAAAAGGAAAGAATTGCCATTAGAATTTCAAACAAAAATCTGAACAATGTAATTATACTAGTAATAACAATAGGATTCTGACCCAAATTGGTAAATGGTCCTTGACTCCATGAGCTTCCCCGTAACCCTTTGGGGTAAAATGACAGTAATACCCACAAAATACTTCTGAGACCCAAATTCTAATCCTAGCTCTTCACAAACAGGTCATGTCACTCTTTTAGTCCTTATTTACTCATGCCTAAAATGAGGAGATAATGGTGAATCATACATTCTCCAGGTGTGTTTTCTGGAATCTTTGAGAATTGAGGGGAAGAGGGTGGGGGTGGCACTCTACCCCTGCTGCCGCCAGAACACGCTGCTGGTATCAGTTTTCTATTTGGGGTTCCAGGAGTGGCTAAAAGCACAGGCTGTGGAGCCAGAATATTTGAATTTACAAACAAAAATGCAGCTCTCCTACTTCCTAGCTGTGTGTCTTTGGGCAGGTGACTTAATCTTTCTGTGCCCCAGTTTCCTCACCTGTGAATGGGGATGATATTGGTACCCTCTCATAGAGTCACTGATTTATAGAATGCTTCACTCAGTGCCGAGCATGTGGTAAGCACTCAGTAAATGCTAGTTGCTAGTCTTATTTTATTTGAGAAAGAAAGTGTTCTCTACATTAAAAAAGCAGAAACAACAACAAAAAGTGTAAGTACCACTAGTCTAGATATGTCAAAGGTCTCTTAAGTTCCATGTTATGATATTATCAAGTCATTTCAGTGAGATGCTTAAAAATCCTTAGTAATGCTGAATATATGGATAAAGAGGTGAGATCAATTGAAGCTTTCCATTTCTGAGGTTTTCTTTGTGTCCTCAACTATAGTGTGTGGGACCTAAACTCCCATTTTTAATCAGTTTTGCTTTCTAAGTCCACCTAATAACTTTATCTTATTTCACAGGACCTTTGTGGTTAAGATTTAATGAATAAGTATGTGGCATTAATAAAATACCATACCACTTGTTTTGAAGCTTGATATAATAAAGTGCGATTGCAAATAAATTTGTATACCCTAGAAGGAAAAGCTATTGCTGAAAGTCCAATTAAATAATTTATCTTTTCATTTGAATGCTAATTGGAGAGATAAATCATGCTGCCACTTCTGAAATTGAGACCTCGACAGTGCTGAGATTGCATGGTGTGGTGAAAGAACACTGCACTGGGATCAGGAGACATTGTCCTCATTTTGCTCCTGACGAGCATTGGGACCTTTGACAAGTCACTCTTTGGACTTCAGTTCCTTCTCTTGTAGCATATGGGAGTTGAACTAGATTACCTCTTAAGAGCATCTTACAGTTGTGACATTGTTTCAATGGTATATCGATTTCTTGTATTTAAAAAGACTATACCTAAATGAAAAAATACAGAGAGCAACCCGTCTGCCAGATGCTTTCCCTTGTTTCTGATTTAATCCTCATAACTATCCTGTGTTATAGGTGGTATCATCCCTACTCTGCAGATAATGGTAGCGACCATTTTTTGAACATGTGTGCCAGGCACTGTGCTAAGCTCTTAACAGACACTCTCTCACTCAGTCCTCCCAACAACCCTATGAGGTGGGTACTGTGATCCCCATTGTTCAGATGAGGAAACTGAGGCTTAGACAGCTTATATACCTTCACCAGGATCAGACACAGCCAGTAAATGGCAGAGCTGGATTTGAAAGCTAAGCATGTCCCACTCCAAAGCCAGTTCTCTTAGCCTCTGTGCTATACTGCCAATCCAAGAAAGAAGAAGCTAAGTCACAGAGCAGTTAAGATCTGTGAAGTGGCAAAATTGTATTTAGACCCATTTTTTTCTTTTCTAAGTCCTTTGTACTTTCCACTACATTCCATCACAGTATGTCCCAACTTGTCATGAGACTGTGAGTGGAAAACTTAGTATTAATTTCTGATATCAAGAGTTATTTATTTGACTTTAAAATCAGTTGCTGCTGGCAGATTCAATGAACTTAATGTAGCTTCTCAGAGCAAGTGAGAGGAGTGTTTTTCCTTTTGCTCTGTGCCTCTAGCTGCCGCCGATTTCTTTGTGTAACTGTGTAAAGGCACCCTCCAGAGGCAGGAACAGGGAGAGCTCAGTGCTGAGAGTAGTAGCAATCAGGGCACAGTTCTCTCCACCTGCCCTTAAGACTTCAAAATAAGGAGTGCTGCCTGGTTACATAAAACTGCCTGTCTATTCCTATGATAATGACTAGATTTTAACATACTTTAATCCTGGGAATTCAGTGAAGGAATGCTTTTTTCCCACAATCAAAATAGAGCCTAGAATGTGGTTATCTAGATAGGCTGTCAAATTCATATCTTTGCTAAGGTTTTTCAGATTTTTTAAATTTGATGCTTGAATGATCTCTTATTTTTCAGATTGTACTGACATCTGAAATAACCTGTATGTTTTCTCTCTGCTGTTAATAGGTATCACTAATATTTGATTTAAAACACCAGCCTTCAGTACCAGTTGGGCAGCTCTGGGTGGAATTGCTTCGATTCTATGCTTTAGAATTTAATTTGGCTGATTTAGTGATAAGTATCCGTGTCAAAGAATCGGTATCTCGTGAATCAAAGGATTGGCCCAAAAAGCGCATTGCCATTGAAGGTACCTCAAAATGTTTATCTTTAATTTTCCCGCTCCACCTTTTTTTTAAGGTGTCAGTCTAACAGCATGCTTTTTATTTCAGTCTTTTTTCAGCTCTTATATGTAAGGTAGGCCTGACCCCAAAAGTGAAATAGATAGCTAGAATCTTGCATGTGTTACAGTGAATCATTCCAAGGGACCAAATTGTTCATCCTGGGTTTTTTAAGTGCTGCAATAAAATATCTTAATCACTTAAGCAACTAAAAGAATGGCTGGCTGTGTCCTTATTTTCTTTGTAAATTGCTTAACTTTAAATGCTTAAAAAGTCTTTTCCAAGTGATGTGTAAATCCTGCTTTCCTCTTTGCTGTTCTCATTTCTGGATTTTTAGATTCACTCCTTTCATGGATTGTTGTTGATGTTGTTTAGTTTTACAGAGGTTGAGGAAAATACCTTTTCTCATGAAAAGTAACATTCTTCATTGGATTCCTCTCCATAGAGAAAAAGTATAGTTGTTTTTGGAATATCTGCAATAACATTTAGAACTTATTCATAAAAATACCTTTTCTCTTAAAAAAAAAAACACTTAAACTCTTAAATGAGTTAAGGTTCATTTAACTGAAACCATTGTATAAAAGACATGCTGTTGTGCCCTGTAGATTTCATTAAGTGTACGAGATCTTCTTAGCTTTACAAAGTCAGGAGGTGGAAACCCCACTAGAAATCTTAATTCTCCTCCTTCAGATAATTTAAAGAACCTCCTAAATGGAATTCTCTTATTTTTGCTTGATTTTTTTCAAGCCTTATATTGCATAAGAGGGTTTTTTGCATTTTGCATAAATTCTGTGTGCAGTCATGGGGATCTCACATTTTTAAACCCTCCCCTGCAGTTTCTCTGGCTCAGCTCTTCTGGCCAATTGCCTAACCTGCTGGAGTTCTAGGGGAGGAGAAAAGATTGAGAGAAGTGGTGTCTCCTCCTGGTGCCTCCCTCTCGCCCCTGAATTCAGTCCAGCCAGTTCAGTGATGGGGCTTCCCAGGGCAGAAGAGTGGAGGTAAGCTCTACAAACCGCAGGGCCTGGCTGAGTGGGGAGGCTGAGCACTCAGCAGAGCCTGGCGGGAAGACCTCTCTTCCCTAGGGCACAAGAGCCACACTGATGACATCTTTTTTTTCTTTTTTTTTTTTTTTTTTTTTTTTTTTTTAACCTCCGCAGTCACAGAACAGAATAGGGAAGGGGTACTGGTTCTGAACAGAATGGGTTCTCTTCAGAGAGCAGATGTTTAAGAAAGCATTTCTTTTCATTTTTAAACTGTATCTTCTTACTCCCCATCCCCAGTTTTTTAAAAAGCATATGATACATGATAAATTTTACTGTTGCTTACTTGTTGTCTTTATCTATAGCAGGCTAATTTTTAAACATGAAATAGAAGTGTATGAAGTAGCAGATTTTTTTTTTCATTACAGATCCCTACTCTGTTAAAAGAAATGTGGCAAGGACCCTAAATAATCAACCTGTGTTTGAATATATACTTCATTGTTTAAGGACAACGTATAAATATTTTGCTCTTCCACACAAAATTACAAAATCCAGCCTTCCAAAGCCTCTGAGTACTGATACCTGTACTTCCAAACATTCTAAAGAAGTAGCAAAACGTGATCCAGATGTACAAGCGAAAGGTGATAAACTCAAAACCTCGGTTTTGGCTCAAGGTCCTGGTGCTGCCATTTTAACTGCAAGCACCTGCAAGGTACAGTCACTTACTCTTAAAGAGACTGCTGAAAGCTTTGAAAGCCCATCAACAGAGGAAATGGGAAACACACACATCAGTGTCCACCTGGATAACTCAGACTATATCAAGGCAGAGGTCACTTGTGATGAGTCTGAGGATGTTAAAGTACCTCATCAAGAAACAGGAAGTAAAGATGAGAAAGAAAAATGTGAAATGGAGGGCAAGCATCCTTTGACTGCTGATGATCAAGCTTTAAGTAGTAGCAAATGTGGAGAGCTTGTCATCTGTGGCAGCCCAGGAAATAACGAAACTGATGGCACTTTGGATTTAAAAGGCTTCGAAAATCCTACAGCTAAAGAGTGTGATGAATTTGCTACTTTAGATGACAAGGCTGATGTTGATGAAGAAAGCATTGAAGGTACAGATGAACTTGGAGATGCTCTAAGCCACTTTACCCCTTCAAGACAGGGCCAGACATCAGGAATCATTCACTCTGATGAAGAAGAGGAGGAGGAAGAGGAGGAGGATGAAGAACCCAGGCTCTCCATTTCCCAAAGGGAAGATGAGGATGACGTTGCTAATGAAGATGAGTTAGACAACACCTACACTGGATCAGGGGATGAGGATGCCCTCTCTGAAGAGGATGAGGAATTAGGTGGATCTGCTAAGGATGAAGACTTGAAAAAATGTGGAAAACACCAGGTGGATGGAAATCTACTAATGGAACTTAATAAAATCAGTCTTAAAGGAGAAAATGTATGTGAGGAAAATTCAACTGTGCATCAGTCTGATTTCTTCTATGAATTTAGTAAACTCACCTTCACCAAAGGCAAGGTAATCAGTGCCACTCCTAGACATGACATTAGGAGACTTGAAAGAGTTTTAATGCATGTACTTTTGATTTTTGTGTACTAAAACAGGGCTCTCCCCTCTTGGTAGTGGTTAACAAGTTGCTCTTTCACTCCAGTGCAACCGCTAGGTCCACTTCCCTCCTTAACCTCTTAGGAATTTGCAGAGGAGAAAAGTAATGCTGTTGGTAATAAAAAATAACTGCCTTTTTCTCCTGAGTGTACCAAAAGGGTGTCCCCATCTCAGATACTTTGGAGTGGCCACACCATTATATTTTCATTCCTTTGGAATGTGAGAAGTAGAATATGTACTCTGGAAAAAAAGAGTCAAGACCCCTTTATTTGGTAAATACAGTTTTATTTTAAATCTTTTATTATTTGCTTTGCCATCTTCCTGCAGTCTCCTACAGTAGTATGCAGTTTATGCAAACGAGAGGGTCATCTAAAGAAGGACTGTCCCGAAGACTTCAAAAAAATCCAGCTGGAACCTTTGCCACCATTAACATCCAAATTTTCAAATATCTTAGATCAAGTTTGCATTCAGTGTTATAGTAAGTTATTAACATTTCTTTTGATTTGTCAAAATATTAAATTGACATTTTCTCAAGAGTTATCTGAATCACTAACCCGTTAGCTTCATTATAGGGGCTAAGTCTGTTCCATTCTCCATTGTATTCACAGTGCTCTATGTATCCTGTTCCATTTGGAACATGCAATAAAAAATTGTTAAAGACACAGAGGGAGAATCTTTTAAGTCTTAAGACTGGAGTGGGCTTCCCTGGTGGCGCAGTGGTTGAGAGTCCGCCTGCCGATGCAGGGGACCCGGGTTCGTGTCCCGGTCTGGGAAGATCCCACATGCCGCGGAGCGGCTGGGCCTGTGAGCCATGGCCACTGAGCCTGCGCGTCCGGAGCATGTGCTCTGCAACGGGAGAGGCCACGGCCGTGAGAGGCCCATGTACCACAAAAAAAAAAAAAAAAGACTGGAGTACTATCATTTCCTAACTGGCATTCCTTGAAATGTTTTTCTAGGTGCCTGACATTAATCGTATTTCATCACAAGAAGTATTCCATAGGTCAAGTAGGGAATAACTCGATATCCTGCTCCCTCCTGTAGAGGTTTTCAGGGCACATTAGCATAATAAAGCCTTCTGAGAAATGCTATGGTAAAGAACTTATTTAACTCTTTAGTCTTATGTAACTCTTTTCCAAAATTTGAGCATAGAGTACTTTTTAATTAATGCTAATTAATAACCTTTATAACAGCCCTTTAAGAAACACCAGGTTGGGGAAGTGTTGGTACACAGAGGTATAAAGTTCTACAAGGAAAAACATTCGATGGAGAGGCATGGCAGCTGCTTAGAGTGGAAGAATGTGATACATCACATTGCTGCATCTTGAGATGTGTGTCTGTGCCAGAAGACACTTATTCTTAATCAGGGATTTCTTTTTTAAACCTCTTCAGAGTATAAGTGATGAAAGAAAATAATTGGTTCTCTTTAGAAAAAATACATATATATGCACATGCTCACAAACTATTGTGTTCACCCTCTGGGGGAGTTCTCTGAAGGCTGCCTTCATAGGGCTCTGGGTCTCTGTGAAACCCAGGAGCAGAACCCTTGTTCAGACTGGTTTACATCTCAGGAGCAGTTCTTGGTGATAGACTCTTTCAAAAGGCATCTTTATTTTACATTGCTTAATGCTGTCTTCTGAGAAGACACACAAAATTTAGAGTTTTGTTTATTTTTTTTAAGCCAGTTAGGTTTATTAAAAAATATAGTTTTTCAGAGAATGTGAACAATCTTTGTTTCTGAATGTATCTGTTTATTTTAAACAGAGGATTTTTCTCCAACTATTTTAGAAGATCAGGCACGTGAACATATTCGGCAAAACCTAGAAAGTTTCATAAGACAAGAGTTTCCAGGTAAATAATTTTTTACCTTTAAGAAAAGAACGGTAGTGTGACTTTCCTTCAGAATGAGTACATGTGTTACAACAACATTAATTTTGAGACTAAGAAAGGAGTCTTGCAGTGATGGTGGGGACAGGGCTTCTGTTGTTTTGTGATATACCTAGGGTGGTTTTTGGTCTTCCCAATCCTAGTTTGCCAATAGAAAAGACAGATGCAGTGTAGTATTTTGCTTAGCAGATACCACAAGTGAACTATATTTAGTATTAGGTTTAGAGTCAAAGTTCAGACCTGTAAAAAGTGAATTTATTTAGAAAGTAGTAAACTTACATTATTAAATGTGCTGAGATGATCCACATTTTCCTTGAAATGTCCTTGCATTTAAGAAGAAAGTGGCATTTGATAATCTTTCGTGTCTTCTATAGCTTGTATTTATTTATAGTAAATTTTGAGAGAAAATAATTTATAATAAATGACTATTTAATAAAAGAACATAATTATAATGAGATTGTTATAGGCCAGTTAACAACTGGGTATTTTTGATTCATGAGAGAGTTGTTTCGATCAGAAAATTAAATGTACTCAGGTAATTAGGTATGACTTTTCATATATCCCTAACAGGAACTAAACTGAGCTTGTTTGGCTCCTCCAAAAATGGATTTGGGTTCAAGCAGAGTGACCTTGACGTCTGTATGACAATTAATGGACTTGAAACTGCTGAGGTACAGTGACCACGTAAAACTTCCATTTGCTGTGGAGTGTGATTTGACAGTCTTGACTGACAATACAGCATGGTATTTTCCAGATTTATCAGGGTGTATCATACAGAGTATGCCATTTGGCACAATCTGGTCAGATAACTTAGAAGTTGAGAAGTGAATGTGAGGAGTAGAAAGGCTTCTGCTTGCAACTTGTAGTACAAACTAGATTTGAAAGCAACATCTGGGAATTCTAGAAAGCCAAACCAGCCTCTCCTGTGTCCCGTTGACGTAGCCGCTGGGCTGACTCAGGTACATAAATATACCAACTTAAGGTTTTCTGAGAAGTTTTTTAGTAGGCAGGCAATGTGGTACAGTGATAGGAGACTGCTAAACTGAATTCAAGACAGACTTGGTTCATCAGTCCTTAAACTTGAGGTCTTTGGTTGGTAATCTCTAATATGGAAGTGAGATCCTCTTGCCTCAGGAGATTGTGCTCATCAGCTTGGCTCATGTATGTCAGGAGTCAGCGAACTATGGCTCACTGCCTGTGTTGTAAATATCAGTTTTTATTGGCATACAGACACACCCCTTCATTTATGTATTGTCTACGTCTGCCTTCACTCTGTAACTTCAGGGTTGAGTCCTTGCAACAGGCCATATGGTCCACAAAGCAGAAAAGGTTTGCCAGCCCTCATGGATATGAAGGCATTTATAAAATGTAAAATGCTTTTGAAAAGGTGAAAAGTCTGAGAAGTACTGAATTTTTTATTTATAACAGTCCAAATGCTGTATATCCAGAGTGATGCTGCTGTTGCTCAGGATCTTCTTATGCCTTTTTTGAGTTTTAAGTTTTTATCCTTTGAGGATATATCTGATTTGGGAAAATAGTCAAAAGTTATCTAGCATGACTATGGTGAATAAGGTGGATAAGCAAGATTGGGTCCAATGTATTGAATGACCTGATTATATCGGGCTGGCCAAAAAGTTCATTCGGGTTTTCCTGTAATGTTATGGAAAAACCCAAGCGAACTTTTTGGCCAACCCAATACATCATCAAGATTGAATTTTTACATGATTAATAAACTAGTCTTGAGGGCATTTCTAAATTAAATTCCTAATATATTCTTGGAAGTATATAGCCATCAGAAGGACTTAGTGTTTCAGCCCAAATGTTTTTGAATATTTGAAATATTATTCATATTTCCTGTATGACTTTCTTTTTGTGCGTTATATTTTTTACTAGTCCTGTGGAGAAATAATCTGAGCTTAAGTACTCTCCATAGCACTTCATCAGCTCTTAATTAAAGTATAATGAAGGTCTACCTGGAATGAATAAGATGGGCCACAGAAGCTCCCTCTTATTAATTCTGTCACATAGAGAGCACTTCTGAGTGACATAATTACATAGCGGGGAAAAATGGAGATCCTCTCTGGTTCAGAGACTTTTCTGGAGACACTGATTTCAGCCTTTCTAGTGCCTCCAAGAGCAACCCAATGAGGGTTTCCATATCCTTAGGATATTCCTATGAATGAGGATTAATGCTCACCTAAAAGGGAAAAATGTATGTAGAATAATTTGAAGTTAAGTTTGTTATTTCTGGAGGAAATGGAAACTATAACCAGGTTAGGAACCTGTCTTCCATTTCTGATTCAGTAGTTTGTGCCTTTTTTTGTTTGTTTGTGCCATTTTTGTTGCAGGAGTTGGACTGTGTAAGAACTATTGAAGAATTGGCAAGAGTCCTCAAAAAACATTCAGGTACCTCTATAAGCTTTTTCTAAAAAATATTTTTGTCTTTTTTATTAGTGTTTTGCATACTTAGAATTTATGAATGCCAGTGAAACAGTGTAGTGGCTCATATAACATTTATGGTATTGGTGTCTTTTAAAAAAATCTTATGTGGTTAAGTATGAAAAACTGAGGAATTGGTTATAATATGTGTCTGCATGTTTTTGCCTCGGTCAATTTTATTTCAAGACAAAGTATATACCACGCAAGAAATTTGGGGAATCACTTTGCCTTATCAGCATTGTGTAAATCAAAATGTGGGGGCTGCTCGCAGTGATGTGAAGTGTAGGGAAAGCACCATGGATAGGGTGATGGATTGTACTTACAGCTGTTTAGCTGTGTGTGACCCTGAACAAGTATTTACAGCTGTAAAATGTACAGATTCTGTAAATTGTGCACAGAGCTGAAATGCCATTAGCATATTCTCCTGCCTCTCTTTGTCAGAGGCAGCTATGGATGCTGTTAACAGTGAGAGTCTTCTTTTAAACTGTGGTTCATCAAACTTCTGTGCTAAGAGTTGAAAATGAAAGTGAGCAGGTATTGTCATTGCCTTTGTGGAACTTAAAATCCGTGCACCATCCATGAAAAGCTTTCTTATATCTTAGTCAAGAGCAGGCTTAAATTCACAGCGTGGGCATGCACACATACATACATACATACGTATATACACATAAATATGCACCTGGAATGCCCCTTTTTGTTGCATTCTTTTTTTAAATAAATTTATTTATATTTTATTTATTTATTTTTGGCTGCATTGGGTCTTTGTAGCTGCAGGAGGGGGCTGCTCTTTGTTGCGGTGCACATGCTTCTCATTGTGGTGGCTTCTCTTGTTGCAGAGCACAGGCTTTAGGTGTGTGGGCTTCAGTAGTTGTGGCGTGCAGGCTCATTAGTTGCGGTGCATGGGCTTAGTTGCTCCACGGCATTTGGGATCTTCCCAGACCAGGGCTTGAACCCGTGTACCCTGCATTGGCAGGCGGATTCTTAACCACCAGGGAAGTCCCTGTTGCATTTTTTATTTCCAGGAGATTAAAGAGGATACTGTGTTATTTAAATAACAGGAGAAAAAAACTTAATTTTGATTTATTCCTAATGAAAACCTAGCACATCAGTATTTTTCTAATATGCTTTGATATAACTTTTTTGGTCATTGAAAGAAGCATTTTGGGAATTTTACCTCTAAAGATCATATGCTTTTTTATTTTTATTTTTGAAGATTATGCAAAGAAACTAAATTGCTGAGCTTCCGTGACTATTAGTTATTTAGTACTGACCTAGGTTTTGACTTTTGATTTTGAAATAATTTCAAAGTTAAAGGAAAGCAGGAAAAATTGTATAAAGAACTCTGTCTATCCTTCATTCAGATATACCAGTTGTTAACATTTTACCACATTTGATTGATCATTGTATCTCTTGCTTGCTCACAATTTTTTTCTGTACCATATGCGATTAAGCTGCAAACATCATGTCCCTTTCCCCTAAATACCTGTGTGTGTTTCCTAAGAATGAACCATGTTAAAAATAGGTCATTTTTAGACTAGAAATGACTTTTACATACAGATTACAATGTAATGCAGATTGCATGGAACAAAAATGGAATAATAGCTACAGGACTATGATTAAGAAAGTCTCCCCATGTATATTATTGGGTACCTGTTATGTGCTCAGCACTGTGTTGGGCACTTAGGGATGGTAGAAAAATAAGTCTATACAGGTCTTTGACAGCTTTCAGATCTCAAAGGTAAGATAATCTCACAGGCTATGTAACAATGTGTGGTAGTATTCATTTATTAAAATGAGTTGTAGAAACTACAGCAAGTATTAAATAACTTCTGAAGAGAGAGAGATTCTGGGAAAAGAGTTGGGTAGGGGAGGTTCATGGAAGAGATGGGCTTTTTCTGATCTCAGATGATAATGAACATGATTTTAAAATGATAGGAAGAGGGCTTCCCTGGTGGCGCAGTGGTTGAGAGTCCACCTGCTGATGCAGGGGACGCAGGTTCGTGCCCCGGTCCAGGAAGATCCCACATGCCATGGAGCGGCTGGGCCCGTGAACCATGGCTTCTGAGCCTGCGCGTCCGGAGCCTGTGCTCCGCAACGGGAGAGGCCACAGCAGTGAGAGGCCCGCATACCACAAAAAAAAAAAAAAAAAAGCATAGGAAGAGAAGTCATTTCTAAGATTCATGGATGTGAGTGCGAGAATCACTGTAATATATTTTTTAGGACAGTGAGAAGATTGGTACATTTTGAGAGGAATTTCAAGTGGAAACTATTAGGAGATAAGGTAAAGTCTGTAGATATTTGGAAGCCACTGAACTTTCTTCAGAGGGGAGAAACCCAATAAAAGCAAAACAAACTTTTTTAGGGAGCTGATATACTCTTAGGGAAGATAGAATCTAAGTGACAAGGCAGAAGGACCTTACCAGATGCCAGTGATCCTAAAAGGAAAAGAATATGAGAGATTCCAAAGGGAAATTTCCTAGAATTGGAACCTACAAGTAGGAAGTAAGGGTTCAGGCTGATGTCTGGGTATTTGAGAAATGGAAATGTTTGCAGAGAACACCAGCGTGCCATGAAGCTATAATCTCTAAGAGTTAACAGTACAGCATGCAGTTAGAAATATGGAGTTGTCAGTTGGATTGAAGAACAAAATGAAACAGTTTTGTATTGAAATGCTTGAAGGAAGAAAGAGAGAAGCCAAGAATAAAACAGAATTCCATGGGATCATTTGAGAGAAGTTGAGCACCAAGCTTTAATTCTTGAGTGTAGAAATTAGGGAAGGACACTGAAAAAGGAGCTATTGGAATGTTAAAATAGGAACCAGGATGATGTGCTATGAATAAATCCTAGAGAACAGGCTTAGAAGTGTTATACTGGTTAACAGGGTCAAATTCTAGAATGGGAAGGAGATTGAGAAAAAGGATATCGAAGTTAGAGCCAGTATAGCAAAGTAGTTAATGGGGCTTCTAGAATCAGACTCTCTAGGTTTAAATCTCGGGTCCCTGCTTTCTGGCTGTGTGGTCCCCAAAAGTCACTCAACTTCATTATGAGCACTCAGTTTCTCATCTATAAAGCAGGAACAACAGTAATAGCATTTAAGATTAAGAAAAGCAATACATTAAACTACAGGGCCTGACATATGCTAAGTGTTCAGTAAGTACGAGCTTCCTTGCCTCTCCTCCCTGTCAGTGTGTTAGACTTCTGTCTCCCACAGACCTTTTTTGCTGAAATTCCTTTCATCTGTATACTTTTTTGTCTAAATTCCAGACCACTAGGTATCTGCCCTCTAACTGTCACCACTTAACTCTCTCAGAAGGAGCTCAAACCCCAACATCTCAGGATGAGCTCATCTTTCTCTTTACTGCCTCCCTTCTGCCACAACCACCACTACCTGCTCGTCCTTCTGAACCCTCTTTCTTGCTTATTGACATTGGCTTCCTTGGAATCACCAAAATGAATGAAGTGATAATTAGCCTGTCCTAGACTAGGTTCAGTAGATTCAGTCATACCTAGATTTGAATCCCAGCTCCACAGTTCACCAACTGCACATTCCTGAGCACGTTCATTTCTCAGGGTCTCTGTTTCCTCATCTTTTGGGTAAGGGTGAATGGTCTTAGGAGGAATGTTTGTAAAGGAATCTAAGTACTCAGGAAATGGTCTTACTGTTACAGTCCTCCTTCTCCCTTATCACTCCTACTTCTACTTCCCCAACCCATCCAGTTATGGATGTACTAACACATGTCTTACTGCTTCTCTGCCAGGTCAGTTTTTATAATGGTCACTTAGTCTCTCTTCTGGGTGCCTCCAGTCTATCCATTGCCAGGGACCTTGTCTAAATAGATGTGGTCAGTGATTCTCCCCACTTACACCAGTTCATTGGCATTTCTTTGCCTCTAAGGATGTATATGTTCCCTATTTGGACTCTTCCCAGTTTTTACCACATCTCCTATTACTCATTATTTCTTTCCCTCAAGTCCACTCTGTAGCCTGAACAATTCCATGGAAATTCCCTGAACATGCCGTTCTGCTTCAGGCATCTACCCTTTCCCTGTGCAGTTTTCCTTGCCTGGTAAATCCCCTCAGCCTTCTCTTTTTTTGCCTGTTCTTTTTCAAAGCCTAGCTCAAGCAATGTACTTCCCTGTTGAAGTTGATTCCTTTCTTTTACTGACATAGCTTCTAGCTCCAGGATGAGTAATTTTTGTTTTGAGGATTCTGATGATTACCCCATGGGCTTTTCTCCATATTATATGTGTAGTCATATGGAGAGACTAGGTAGGGCCCACATAGTCCAGATTCTGTAGTAGTTTCCCTCTTTTGTGGTGTTTATCAGACTGACAGCTCTATAACATGATCCACTGAGTTCCTGAAGAGCAGTGGCTGCCTTGTTCATTCTTGTACTTCAAATATTGATGTGTTTAATAAATGTAAACTTTGCCAGAAGAGTCTTCCCAGATGTTTGTTAGTAACAGAGAATTCTTTGACTAGTCTTAATGACTCACATTAACATAAGAGCAACTTATATCCACTGCTGCTGTATCTAATGACACTATCTTATTTCCCAACCTAGGGCTGAGAAACATTTTGCCTATTACAACAGCAAAGGTGCCAATTGTAAAGTTCTTCCATTTGAGAAGTGGTCTGGAAGTGGACATCAGTTTGTATAATACATTGGTAAGATTTTCTTTAGACTTTTTCTTTATGGAGATTAAGGGGAGCAAGTATCTCTTTTTTTTTTTAACATCTTTATTGGAGTATAATTGCTTTACAATGGTGTGTTAGTTTCTGCTTTACAACAAAGTGAATCAGTTATACATATACATATATCCCCATATCTCCTCCCTCTTGCCTCTCCCTCCCTCCCACCCTCCTTATCCCACCCCTCTAGGTGGTCACAAACCACCGAGCTGATCTCCCTGTGCCATGCGGCTGCTTCCCACTAGCTATCCACCCTACGTTTGGTAGTGTATATATGTCCATGGTACTCTCTCACTTCATCACAGCTTACCCTTCCCCCTCCCCGTATCCTCAAGTCCATGCTCAGAATATTACTCAGCCATAAAAAGAAATGAAATTGAGTTATTTGTAGTGAGGTGGATGGACCTGGAGTCTGTCATACAGAGTGAAGTAAGTCAGAAGGAGAAAAACAAATACCGTATGCTAACACATATATTTGGAATCTAAGAAAAAATGTCATGAAGAGACTAGCGGTAGGACAGGAATAAAACACAGAGCAAGTATCTCATAATTTCCACAATCTTTCAGTAAAATTAAGCCATTCATTTCATCCAATCATTCTTTCAGTAGTTATTTATGAGTGCTTGCTAAGTGCCTGGCAGTGTTCTGAGGCTGGGGATATAACATAGAATTGAGTTAATATTAGTATTCATTTTAAATGAGGTCAGAGTGGCAAGTGCTTTTTGTTTGACTAGAACTTTGTTTTAATTTTGGAGTGTGTGTGTGTGTGTGTGTCCGTCTTTGGTCTCATACCTGGTTTGTTTCAGGGCTTTATGGGACCTCTCTGGCCCCTAAGGACATTTAATTTGAATAATGGGCGGGGAGGGGGGGTGCAGATCTTACATTGACTTAAATGGAACTGATTATTTTAATAGCCCATATTTTCTAGGAATGTTTAGACTAAGGAGGGCTGAGATCAGATATCACTTATAATTCTTATCTAGTAAGTTAATGAAGTTTGTCTTCAGGGGAAAAATATTAGTTTCAGCCTAAATGTCTTCATCCTAAAATGAATTACAGTGTAAACCTTTTCAGAATATTCCATCTTAAAACTTTTTCTTCTAACTGGTAGACTTATAGTGTAATTTCCCTTTTAACAGGCCCTTCATAACACAAGACTCTTATCTGCTTATTCAGCCATTGATCCCAGAGTGAAATATTTGTGCTATACCATGAAAGTATTTACAAAGGTGAGTATGCTTCTTCTTGTGATTTATCAGGAAATTTCATTACATCTTCAACCTTGTTGAAAGCATAAGTCTGTAACAGAAACAGACTCAGTGATATAGAAAACAAACTAGTGGTTACCAGTGGGAAGAGGAAGTGGAGCGATAGGGATATTGTGGGATTAAGAGACACAAAGTACTATGTATAAAGTAAATAAGCAACAAGGATATATTGTACAGCACAGAGAATATAGCCATTATTTTGCAAAAACTTTTTTTGGCCTCACCGCATGGCTTGTGGGATTTTAGTTCCCTGACCAGGGATTGAACCCGGGCCCTCATCAATGAGAGTGCAGAGTCCTAACCACTGGACCTCCAAGGAATTCCCTATTTTGCTATAACTTTAAACGGACTATAGTCTATAAAAATATTGTATCACTATGTTGTACACCTGAAACTACTATAATACTGTAAATCAACTATACTTCAATTAAAAAAAGAAAAGTGTGTATTTTTAAAGAACCATAGCCATGTCAAATGCTTCTTTTAACTATTTGAGAAGCCCTACTCAACAAGCTAAAATTTTGTTGCTTAAATTTTACATGGTAACCTAATATTGCTTCTGGCTGATAGTTCCACAGCTTTGTTGGGGTTTGTTATGCGTTGATTTTTATTTATTTATTTATTTTTTGGTTGGTTTTATTTGGTTTTGTTGGCATATTTTAGCATTTGAAAATGTAATTTTTATATTAGTGCCCTCTAGAAGCACTTTACTCTTAGTGACAATAGAATAGATGCAAGTGTAGCAGAAGACATTGGTGGTCTTTCCTTTGTTCCTCCTTTTCCTTCCCCCCAGATGTGCGATATTGGCGATGCTTCTAGAGGCAGCTTATCATCATATGCATACACGCTTATGGTGCTATATTTTCTCCAGCAGAGGAACCCACCAGTCATTCCTGTCCTTCAAGAGGTATTAGTAAAAGAAATTGTATTTCTCATCTGTAGAGCTGGGTGATCTTTGAGCCCTCTTCCTTCTCTAAAATTCTGTGGTTCTGTAGTTAAAATTTTTACTATTTTCCTACAAGTTTTTGTATCAATGCATTAAGTTTGTAATCCATACTAATAGTTTAAAAATTAATTTCAGATATACAAAGGTGAAAAGAAACCTGAAATATTTGTTGATGGCTGGAATATTTATTTTTTTGATCAAATAGATGAACTGGTACGTATTTTAATAGTAAAGATTTTTTACATCCTTGACTGAAAGTTACCTATACTATGCTGTAGTGTAGATGGTCAACAACTATAATATCACTTGTAATATTTACTTGTATTATGATAGTAAAAAAATATAGCGCAGATGATTCCTTTGAAGTTGAAAACATTTTTTTTTAAGCCAGGTGAGTTTCTAGGGACTATATCCAGGATTTCTTTAATGCCTAATAATTCCAAATGGTCTAGTAACTTTATTCCAAATGAACAAATATTTGCTCTGTGGTTTCCTACAGAGAGTTTGGAAAGACTCTCAGTTACAGAGATATAATAACCAGGTGTCACCAAGGCTCTTAAAATTTATTTCCAGATTCTTCCACAAACATGCATTCTGAGGTTTGGCATTTAAAACCCTGAGCTCTTTCTGTCTCCAAGTCATAGGGTAGAGATTAATAAACTCATGTAAATGATATTTTAAAGTATAAAATAAAAGTTATATAATTATATTTTTAAGATTTTAAACTCTAGTTAATTATAAATCCAGATTTACTCCCTAAGATACAAATGACTGTTGATATTAACACTTTACTATAGAGCATGATATATCTTGTTCCTTCTATTTCTAGCCCACCTATTGGCCAGAATATGGAAAAAATACAGAATCTGTTGGGCAGCTATGGTTGGGACTTCTTCGTTTCTACACAGAGGAATTTGATTTTAAAGAACATGTTATTAGCATCAGGAGAAAAAGTCTGCTTACAACTTTTAAGAAACAGTGGACCTCAAAATACATTGTTATTGAAGGTACAAATAAAATCAAACTTAAAACTGAATAGAATATAGAGATTGAACTGTGAGGGTGTTCTTCATCCTTGCAGAGCAGCCGTGATCCACTGATCGGGGTGTGCCTTGCAGCCATCCCGTTACTGTCCACATCAGGCAGACTTGTCTGTTTCCAACTTAAAGATTTATTTTTAAATGGCTGAGGCCCTCCCGTGGGGTCTCTCACAAATCCAAAAGTCTTTGTTCACCATGACAAGTCCTTTACCTATGTTTAATAGGTACTGGAGAATAAGGTTGCTATAGAGGTAAGCCAGCTTCAAAATAGTGGGACTTTTAAAACCTTCCTAAGTGAGGGTTTGAAGAGTACCACCGAAAGTCCATTTTCAAGATCCTTATTTGCTGTTTATTGATGGAGAAGTTTACCTATAAATAGTTATATATAAAATTTGCCATTTATTTTGCCCATGCCGAAGCCTTCCTTGAATGCTAAGATCCATGGGCCATTGTGTTTGTATTGATATTTGATTGTTTATTTCCACTTTGGGAGATTTTTGTTTCTATCTTTGTAGATTTTTTATTAACTATATATATATTTATATATTCACCAAACTATTTTCCATGGTGCTCAGTATTGGTTTTTTTTTATTGTTGTGTACTTGTTTTACAATATTATATTAGCTTCCTGTGTATAAAATAGTGATTCAATATTTTTATAGATTATTCTCCATTTAAAGTTATTATAAAATATTGGCTTTATTCCCTGTGCTGTACAGTATATTCTTGTTGCTTATTTATTTGATATATAGTAGTTTTTGTCTCTTAATCCCATACCCCTATCTCGCCCCTCCTCATTTCCCTTTCCCTACTGGTAACCACTAGTTTGTTCTCTATATCTGTGAGTCTGTTTCTGTTTCGTTACATTCGTTTGTTTTATTTTTTACATTCCACATATAAATGATCATTTTGGGGGATTTTTAATTTTAAAGACAAAATGGAGTTTAAATGCTTAAAAATGAATTGAGAAATGGCTTAAATATTTTGTTGATTTTGGTCTTTTTAAATTTTTTTTAACATAATCATATCACCTAAATAATGTGTTACTTTAGGTTATGCTTTTATCATTACTTCTGCTTACTGACAGTATTAAAATACTGTGAACATTTGTAAAATTAAATTCAGATGACAATGGGTTATAGATACAGTTTTAACTTTTTGGTATCTGATATGTCAAAAACATAGAACTTTGTCTTAAACCTTTCCACTGTCACAGTGGGTTCTTATGGTCTGCCAATTATTAATATTTTGTTCTTAATTTTTTGAAGCCTCATTATCTTTTGCTTTTAACTTTACATTATTTACAAACTAGCCATTAGTAATAGGCTATATTAGAAGGAAGACTTTTAACTAGTTATTCTAGAATTGAGAAATTTCAGTGGTGGTAGTTTGTAGTGTCTGTACAATAGCTAATATCATAGTATCTCTGCTACACCAAGCAAACAACCAAAAATATTTCCACATAGCACACATATAAAAATCACCAGAAGAAAGCATGACCAAACCTACTAGAAAGGTAACCACCTCATAGCAATTATTAGTATAGGGTTAAACTGAGTAAAGGGTCCTATACGCCTGTAAACTCTTAGTGAGTCTAAATCCCAAATGGTATACCCCAGTTATTATACATTAGAAGCATAACAGACAACCAGAAGGAATGCCTCTTTTTACTTCTTTACTCCTTTTGAATGTACCATATACATCCTCCATTTTCTTAATGAGATGATCCCCAAAAAAGGTTTTGGGTTTATTTTTTCCTTTGCTTTCTTGAATATGTTCTTAGACATTTATTGGAAATAATTAAATATCTACACATAATGTTTCAATTGTGAATTATTCTGTGTATATTTATTTTAAATCAAATATAAAATAGTATTTTGACTTAGAAATAGTGCTTTACCTGAATTTATTTCATGAACCAGTTTATTCAGATCTCACATACATCTTTGACATCAGCATTTTTTTCATCATTTCTACCACTTTTTGGATCATCTAACAAATAATATTTCAGATACATATGTATATATACCTATCTAAGACATTTGAGATGCAGACATTTCAGATCTTCTGGGAGGGACTTCCCTGGTGGCGCAGTGGTTAAGAATCCGCCTGCCAACGTAGGGGACAGGATTTGAGCCCTGGTCAGGGAAGATCCCACATGCCACGGAGCAACTAAGCCCGTGTGCCACAGCTACCGAAGCCCACACACCTAGAGCCTGTGCTCCACAACAAAGAGAAGCCACCACAAAGAGAAGCCCATGCACTGAAACGAAGAGTAGCCTCCGCTTGCCACAACTAGAGAAAGTCTGCGCGCAGCAACGAAGACCCAACGCAGCCAATAAATAAATAAATAAATAAAATTCTAACACAAACCATTTGATTAAAAAAAAAAAGATCATACGGGGGTTTTTTGTTTGTTTGTTTGTTTGTTTTTTAGCTGCATTGGGTCTTCGTTGCCGCGTGCAGGCTTTCTCTAGTTGTGGCAAGCGGGGGCTACTCTTCATTGCAGTGCATGGGCTTTTCATAAATAAGAGAAGCGGTGGCTTCTCTTATTGCGGAGCACAGGCTATAGGCACGTGGGCTTCAGTAGTTGTGGCTCGCGGGCTGTAGAGCACAGGCTTAGTAGTTGTGGTACATGGGCTTAGTTGCTCCTCAGCATGTGGGATCTTCCCAGACCAGGGATCGAACCCATGTCCCCTGCATTGGCAGGCAGATTCCTAACCACTGCACCACCAGGGAAGTCCCAGGAGTCTTTACATAAAGCTTTTACTGGAAATGGAGATCCAGATAGCCATTGGTATGCTACTGGGACAGGTGTGTGTGTCTGTGTATGTTTTCATTTATCTTATGTTTTATGAGCTTCATGATAAATTATTTTCTAAAATGATGTTTTAAAGCCTGTTAATTAGCAGGAGCATTCAGTACTAAAATGTTTTAAATATATTTGTGACCTCTCTATGCCTCTAAAACTAGCATGATTAGGTAATATCAGACTAATATGTCTTCTCCAAACAGTACTTTGTTGTTCAAAATGAAGCACCTTCTCATAATATGAAGGACTCTTTAAGGATTCAAATATAAAGCAATACCCTCTTTTCTGATGGATACTTTTGCGGGAAAACTTGCCTTATATTTAGGAATATATATATTACTTAGTTGTATTATAGACTTAAAACTCATTAAAAAGGCAGTCATTTAATACTTTTATTAATGATAAAGTATGTAACACTTTCTTCTTATTATATAGAGCTCACTTAAATGTATGAATACTAGTATTTCCTATTTGATTATCTTTTTTGGTTTTCATTAATTTTCTTTACTTAGATCCATTTGATTTGAATCATAATCTTGGAGCTGGATTATCAAGGAAAAGTAAGTTACTTTGTTTATAAATATTAATGCCATCTCTTTTCCTTTTAACCCCTCTAATTGAGCCTTTACTCTTTTCTTCTTAGTGACAAATTTTATAATGAAAGCATTTATAAATGGGAGAAGAGTATTTGGTATTCCAGTCAAAGGATTTCCAAAGGACTATCCCTCAAAAATGGTAAGTGTTGGAAATACAAAAAACCAATTCTGAAAGCCATTTAAGTACCTAATTTGTGTACATTACCTCAGTAATAATCTAAATACTCTGGAAGTTTGGTGAGTCTAGCCAAGATAAAAAACTTTTAATAAACATCCCTGTTTTGAAGCCATTTATCAGGAGAACAGGAAGAGATAGCCGGAAGTGGAGTTTGGGTGGGAAAATTAATAATTTTGTTGCTGCTGCTTTTCCTCGGTAACACACACTGGTGGCACTGCTGTGCCACCAAGCATTCAGCTCCATACCAGCCTCTGCAAACCCAGTTTGCACATATCTAAGGACATCCCCCACCCCCTCATATGACATCTAGATTTTTCAAGTCTGCTTGCAAAGAGTAATAAATCCCTTAATGGGACAAGAGAGAGTCGGTGCTCCCTGTGCTAAAGATCTGTCTGTTCTCATATAATCTAATAATCAGGTTTTTATGGAACCACACACATTAAAAACAAAACAAAATTGCATTATAAAAATTCACTTCAGTGAGAGAAAACGGGAAGGGGTTAGGAACTAGAGAGTTTTATGTTAAAAATAAAGGGTTTTTTTTCCTGCATTAATTTTCTTAATAAAGACTTTTTAAATGAACCTTAAGTTATTGGGTGTATAAGCATGTTCAGCATTTGATTACATCTAGTTTTTGCTAGATACTGCTGTGGTTTTCTTCTACACCAGTGCTTTTGAAACTTGTTCAAACGAATCACTTGGGGATTTTGTTAAAATGCAGGTTCTGATTCAGGAGGTCTGGGGTGGGGCCCAAGACTGTGTGTCCTACAAGCTCCCAGGTGATGCCACTTCTGCTGGTACCCACCTTAATTTTGGTGGCAAAGAGGCTAGAGTCCAGACCATTGTCTTTCCTTTCCTCTGATATTTTCCTTCAGAAGCCACAACAAAGCAACAGCACATAGCTTCTTTCTTTTTAGGTTTTAGCCTTTTCATTTTATGAGAAAATGAAGTCTTTGTACCTGGCCTCAGCTTCCCCCAAGTCCTAGGAAGCTGACTCACAGGGATGTGTAATGCTTTTGTTCAGAAGTGTGCAAGGGAACAAGCTACCTTTATGGTTAAACAGTGTTCTGCATGATGAATAGTAATAAACAAAAATGAATTTAGGTAAGCCTATCCTGAATTAGACCTCTTAATGGTTTAGATTTTGGAATTAAGCAATATAATAATAACTATTAAAATTAATATGCTGATGTTGGTATGTCAGTGAGATTCCTGATTGATATTGGTTAGTTTTTGTGTTTGGGTCTCATATTAATAGTTCAGATTTTTATGTATTTATATTCTGCTAGGAGTACTTTTTTGATCCAGAGGTCCTAACTGAAGGTGAGCTGGCCCCAAATGATAGATGTTGCCGAATTTGTGGGAAAATTGGACACTTCATGAAGGACTGTCCTATGAGGAGAAGGTAAGCAAATATTCAAAAGGGGTGGTTTTGTTTTTGTTTTCTTACTGTACCAGTTTTTAAATGAGGTTCTCTTGTAACAGAAAATAAACTTGTATTAAATCCAGCAGTTCTCAGATAAATTTGAGCTTTTTTTACCATGAAAATGAAGTGATTTAAAACATGGCTTTAAGTGCAGATGACTAGGATTAACTAGGGTGTACAGGTGACAGTCTTCCAGGCCCGGTCACCTTTCCTAATTTGGGGCACAGCCCTAATCATCACTTGAACATTTGGTTATCACACTCTCCAACAGGGACGTAAGAACAAAAGAGGAAACTGAAATTCTTCCCTTTTACAGCAGTCAGTGAAAAGTAAAATGGGGTGTTTTTTTTAGGATCTCAGTTACACTTCCATGTACAATAACTGGGGCGTACTGTGTGGGAATTTAGACTCACTAATACTTTACTACACTGTAGTACCCTTCACTTTTATGCATTTTAATTCTTAATAATTGTGACCTGCTCAACTTGGTCACCATGCTTTCTTATGATAATGATTGCAGGAGGGCAGAGGGGGAAGTAGGTTTGGTTGCTTGCTTGGGACATATTCTTGTTTTGGGGTGGTGGTGGTATTTTTAACTGGACAATAATATTCTCGTTTTAAAACATGCCACTTAAAATAAGTCACCATCTGGGATTCAAGGCTCTTATTTAGTACTTTATTTTTATTCAGATAATAGTCACTGATCATGTAGGGCAAAGAAGAAATAATTTTGACAGTTTAAGAACATAAATCTCCTTATAACCATTGTTTCCTTGTGAACTTAAAGTTTCATGTCTCAAGTTTCCAGTGCTGGTAAAGAATGCTCATGGGCCAGAAAGGTTTAAGAAATCACTCCAAGGATAATTTGAGTTTCATTGCATCAGTATCAGAGTAGGTATTAAATTAAGGAGTTCCACTAGTTGCAAAAACTGGTTTTACAGCACTAGAGTACTTGTGAAAATGAAGAAAACTACACCCTTAAGCCCTGAGGTTGCTTATTAATAGAGAAGATGAACTTAAATTGTTAAATTCTTGTTTTTCCCTCTGATGCCTTCTATATCTGGTTGTCTCCTAAACCTGAAGTGGTCTTAGGAATTTATTTAGGTTTTTGTTCAGATTTTTCCTACTAATATTAAATCTTCTACAGAGTGAGGCGACGGCGAGATCAGGAAGATACACTGAACCAAAGATACCCCGAGAACAAAGAGAAAAGAAGCAAAGAAGACAAAGAAATTCAAAACAAGTACACGGAGAGGGAGGTATCAACAAAAGAAGATAAGCCCATGCAGTGCACACTTCAGAAAGCCAAGCCAGTGAGGGCAGCTGTTGACCTGGGGAGAGAGAAAATTCTCAGGCCACCAGTGGAAAAATGGAAGAGACAAGACGACAAAGACTTAAGAGAAAAACGTTGTTTTATTTGTGGAAGAGAAGGGCATATTAAAAAGGAATGCCCACAGTTTAAAGGCTCTTCAGGTATGCACACCCATCACACCTTGGTGTTTGCACTCACATCTCAAGGGAAATCTCTTTTTTAGAGTTCTTAACTATTTTATTTATATTTATTTCTTTAACAGATCTATTTACTGGAAAAGATTTTGTTTTTAAGAAGGTGAACCCACCTCTCCTGCCTTTACTTCTGATCCTCTATATGTCTTGAACACTTAATTGCTGGTTTTTTTGAGAGGCTTATCGGAGTCATTTGGTTGACTTTTCTGATAAGATTATCAGTGAATCGAAGACCTGTTAATCCCCAGTACCTAAAAAAATGTAACCTAAGTGACCAGAAAACAAGCTACCACTTGAGCTTTGCTACTTGGTGTGTGCACTTTTGAAATGGAAGCACTGCCGGGCCATGAGGGAGTGATCTCAGGACACCATACAGTGCGTGCAGGAGCCGCTTGTATTGTTGTTTAAATACATGTGCTCACAGGCCTAGAAAGGGGACTAGAAGTAGAAGAGTTACACAGTTAATGGTGCCTCTACCTGCAGAGGATTGTCTTTGCATTTCATCATTTTAATAATTTTCTGCAGTGAGCATGATTATTCTTATGATGAGGAAAAATATATTGATACTATCAGTCCATAGTTGAAAATCATCCATAGATCTTGCCCCTTTGAGTTGTCAGATCTTAATCCACTTTTTCTATTAAATGGGTGAAGTGTCCGTTATGGGCATCTTTTTAACAGACTATTAAGAGTAAGGGTTCTTTGTTTTGGGGGGGATAAGTTATGGTTTACAAAGCAGTTTATATATACTCTCACTTTCTTTTCTCAGAACAAATGTGTGAAAGTGGATGAAATTTGATTAGCATGGAAGTGAAACCCTGAGAAATAATGTTTTTGATTAAAGTGGTAACCCTGTTCCTGTCCTCAATTGTAAATGTTTATGTGCAGCATAAAAAAATGTCAGCAGTGACAGTTTCCTTAAAATACTCACTCCAGTCCTTGTTGTTCCTGGAACACTAATACCTCTCTTCCATTTTGTGATATCATATCAGCAATATAGTATCTCTTTTTTTTAAGGTAGAAAATTTTTAGATCAGCTATCCTTATTTTTTTTAATGAGCTTTATATGAAAAGAAGTATACTTTTAAATTGTTTCCATTATTGATTTTAAAATAGGACTTAAATGTTTATGAAAGTTACAGCTTCAGCTTGTCCTACTTCTAAGGAATTCCAATTCAAACTTTTTTGCCCTAACAAGGGACGTATACCAGAATAAACTGATCTTCTTTTATAATTATAAGAGGTAAAATGTTTCAAAGAAATTAAAAGCAATAGCTAACATGCATTGAGCACTTATGATGGGTAATTTCTTCTCATTTTCACCACAGCCCCATTAAATCTGGTATTATTAATATCTCCAGTTTACAGATGAGGAAACTGTAAACAGTATAGATAACATGTAATATAGTCTCACCAAAATTCCTTTTGTAGGCTACCCTTCAGAAAACTCAGGTTTTGTGTTTACTTAGACCAGGAGCATTGCATTCCTCTTTGGTACAACAAAGTGGTGAAGGAATGCCCCTGTCCTCCCGGAGCTTGGATGGATCTCTTCTTTCTAGCTAGCAGCAAGTTTTAAGTTGCCTACTAGTGAATCTCTCAAAATAGTTAGAGCAGGGAATTCCCTGGCCATCCAGTGGTTAGGACTTGGGTCGCTTTCACTGCTGTGGGCCAATCTGTGGTCAGGGAACTTAAGATCTGACCAAAATTTTTTTTTTTTTTAAGTAGTTAGAGTGGTGATTCTGGCTGCCAAGGGGGCAGTAGCAAATCAAAGAGAGATGGGATATCCTGGGGCAGGGATGAGGTATTATCAAAGCTACGGAAAGCACTAGAATCTTGGTTTCTTCAGACTTCAGTGTTTTCACATTAAATCAAGTAGTCATAATATAAAAGTAAAATAAAAAGGGGAGGAGTGGGGCTAGAGTATGGTGAATTTCCTCCAAGAGCAATTAAAAATAATCAGCTTCTTTCTGTCTACAAATTATGTTGCTCCCACTCATTTCTTCCAATACGTTATTATTTTGTCCACACAGCATACTGAGTAGAGTTTCTGTCATATCAACAGAAAATCTTTCTGTGAAAGTTTGAAACAGGGCTACTACTTTCAATTTAAAGTAGGAACAAAAAGTGCTGATTTCTTTCTCAGGTCTGTCTAAATCTGATTGTGTATTTGGATCCCCTTCTTCACCTAGCCCTTTGAGACCAACTGGCACATTTGTTCAGGTAAACCTAGCTCAGGCCTGAGTAGGAAGCCCTCCCATCCTCTGTCTCTCCCACAAACATGTACTGAGTGCTAGCAGTTCTGTGTCAGGTGCTCGGAGGTGCTGGGCTGCCCCAGGCCCTGTCTCCATCCTCGTGGCTCCTCTGCTCTGCCCGAGGTGCAGGGTGTGGTGAGCTTGCTGTGTACCAGCTCGCAGGGTGTGCTTTAAGGGGTCCTGCAGATGTGTCTTGCTTGTTGATTAACTTGCAAAGTTCTGCCACCCACATGCCTAATTTCAGCTCTCCTTGAATTTAGTTACAGTTTTCAGGCTGTTTCAGATGCTGTTTCTTTCGACTTTGTAAACCAGTCTATTTCGTTTTTTAGGCAGTGCTTTTACATGAAGACCAAAAGAAACAAAAAACATCTATATTTTTGAGTCCCCAGTCAGGTATGTGGGTTTGAAAAAAAAAAAAAAAAAAAATGTGTGTTATTTTATTTACTGCATAGTGTACCACATGCCTTTTGAGGCACTTCCTTTAAGTAAGTGGTTTTAACAGGGATTGGACATCAGAATCACTTGGGGAACTTTTAAAAATACAGCTACCCTGCCCCCACCTTCATTTCTTAAATCACATGCTTCAGGGGCTAGGCTTAGGCCTGTGTATTTTTTAAATGTTCTAGGTGATTCTTATACCATCCTTGAGTAGGAACCATAGTCTAGTTATTTGTTCCTCTTCTATACTTTTTGTTTCTGCTTTGAAATTGCCACTGTCTTGTCAGCAGTGTATTCTCCTCATGGAGATTATTTACCATGCACCAAAGTAAGGAAAGAAAGTAATCATTGACCGGAACACTCTCTCTCTCAGCTGTGTCATTTATTCATTCCTTCAACAAATATTTATTAAGCCACACCTCCCACCCACCCGCCCCCTCTAAGTTCAGGGTGTGGGCCTAAACACTGAAGTTACAGCAGTGAACCAGCAAAGCCCCTTCTCTCATTTACTCTGCATTCTTGTCAGAAGAGAGACAAATATTTCATGTGGGACAGATGCTAAGAAATATAAAGCAGGGAAAGGGAAGGAGAATGTTGGGAGGGAGGAGGCCTCTCTGATAAAGTAACATTTAAGCAGAGAATCAAGTGAAAGAAAGAGGCAGGTCAAGAGGAAATTGGAGTTAGACTCTTACAACAGAGCTGAGAACAGTTTTGTCCTGGGTGGGTGACACTAAGTGGGATGAGGGTGAGGAGGGTTGGTTGGAGGTGAGGTCAAGGGTATACAAGGGTGGGTCATGCAGCTCCTTCAGCAATGGTAGGGATGGGATTTTTTTCTCTACATGAGATGGGCAACTGTTGGAGGGTTTTGAGCAAAGGAGTGGTATTATCTGAATTGTTTTAAAAGGTTCATTATGCCGTGAAGAGGCAAGGGTGAAAATTCAAACCAACAGGGAGGCTCCTGCTATAGTTCAGGGGAGAGTGGAGGATGGCTTAGATGTAGGTAGAAGGGGTGGAGGAAGTGAGGACTGCTAATGTTCTGGAGACTTTAAAGGTAGTGCCAACATGATCTGTTAATGGGTTAGATGATAAAGCATGACAGAAAATCATGAGATTTTGAGAATCAGAGCAGACACTGTGATTTTTGCTCTGAGCAGCTAGAAGAATGGAGGTTGAATTTCCTGTACTGGGGAACCATCAGGAAGAACAGATTATGGGGAGAAATAGAGTTCGGTTTTAGATGTGTAAGTTTTAAGAGACCTGCTAGATATTGGGTAGAGATGTTGAGTAGCCAAGTAGATATAGGAGCCTGACATTTAGAGCAAAATCCAGGCTGCAGATACGAATTTGAGGATGCTCAGTGTATACTAGATGGTAGTTAAGCCCTGGGTCTGACTGAGATCACTTAGAATAGAGAAAAAGCATGTAGAGGCTCAGGCAAAATAAACCAAGGAGACACAGGAAAAATGGTTCATGGGGAAGGAGAAGCAGCAAGTTGGGTCCTGGAGTCCAAATGGAGAAAGTGCCTCAAAGAGGGAGAATTGACTTCGTGCGAATTGCTGCTCATAGGTCTGTGCACCGAAGACTGAGAATTCAGCATTTTATTTGGCAATACGGAAGTCACTCACTGTGACTTTGAAAAGAGCCATTTCTTTGGAGTGGATGGCAGAAAAACCTGATTGTAGAGAGTTGTGGTGAGAAGTGCTGGAAGAACTGTAGGCTACTTAACTTCAGCTGTGGGTTAGTGCCAGGTGGGATTAGTGCCCCATCCCCACCCAGGCCCCTGGCCTAAGGAAAGATGCTAAAAGGGAGGGGGAAATGGGAGGCTGTGAAGGCCTTCTCTTTCTCTTTCTTTCTCTCCCTCTAATCTTCAATAAAGTAGAGTTAAAGGAGGAACATTATATAAGCAAATAGAGCATGTGTACTCTTTTTAACTTGATTGTATAGTTGATGAGAAAAGTTGTTTTTGAAATTTTAAAACTTCATTGATATAACCTGACATTTTTATATATAATGTAAAACAAGCCACATATTTTATGCTCAGCTTTTACATATTGTGTCTTATTGCTAATGTGCAAAGAATGTTTGCTTTTAGATTGGAGAGGTGCCTGTGTTAGTTACAGAGTGTGAAGAGGCTAATCTGTATCTACCATCAGGTGTCAGTTTCTGAGAGATAGCCTCTCAGAGCCTCAGCAGCCTCCAGAATCCCACCATAGAGAGAGCTCTTCCCAGCTTTCACCAAACCAGGCTGAAATAAGCCAGAGCACAGTGATCTCACCCTGGGAAAGCTGAGAGCTCCAGGTGAAGAGTATTTCGTTGTTTCTACTTTGAATGTTAACAAGAGAAAAATTAATTGAATTGTTAAATTATTTAAGTACTTCCATTTCCGTCAGTACCACAATGAATTATCTCCAGTATATAAAATGATCTACATAGAAGTAGGCATTTATTTTTGTGATATGCTAATTTTACAGTTGGGTTTTTTTTTTTTTTATAATTGGGAAAAACATTTGAAATGGCATCAGATCTCTTTACAATCAAAATTTAAAAGGCCTGAGTATTGAGGTTGGTATGCAGAGTGAGGTAGAACAACTCAAAGAGAAACAGAAATCTTCAGAGAATTGCCACCCTTACCCAAAAGGGGAATATGGTGTCCATGAAAGGTAAAGACATAGGAGACTCTGTAAGAACAGGCGAGAGCAGCTCTTTCCTGGGAAGGTCTTGTAATTGCTGTCAGTGGAATGCATGGACTTAAAAATAAGAAGGGCTTCCCTGGTGGCGCAGTGGTTGAGAATCCGCCTGCCGATGCAGGGGACACGGGTTCGTGCCCTGGTCCGGGAAGATCCCACATGCCGCGGAGCAACTAAGCCCGTGAGCCATGGCCGCTAGGCCTGCGCGTCCGGAGCCTGTGCTCTGCAACGGGAGAGGCCACAGCAGTGAGAGGCCCGCATACCGCAAAAAAATAAAATAAAATAAAATAAAAATAAGAAAAGTTCTACTAGGAAAACCCTCAAAATGAAATTGTGTGAAAAGAGAATGGTGCCTGTCGTGAGAGGATTTGATTGACAGTGGCAGTAGCCATGAAAGATGGATGAGGAGATAGACAGGCTGTCTCTGAAAGCTACTTCAACAGATGAAAGTGTTTGGGAAACAGACTCCACTGCAGTTTGTGGGATTGTTTCCCATAAATCCTCTGAGAGTTTGAGGATCACATAGTTACCAGATATAAGCAAGTCAAAAGAGTGTTGTTTTTACAAGCTTCAGCCTTGAACAGGCATTTCCAGAACATTTTACATAAGAAAATACTGATCCTTGCTTAGTTGAGATATTTGTTTTGCCAAGGATAAGGTGTTTCTGAATATTGACTTTGCCATCAGATCGCATGGTGTGATTTCTAGCTTTGTGATCTTATCCTCCACTTCCTTCAGTTTCCTCATCTGTTACAAGGGGATAATAGCACTATTATCACTTGCCTGGTATGGCTGTTGAGAAACCCTCGTAAAAGCACTTAGAACAGTAGCTTCATGCAGCGAGGGTGCACGTTGGCAGGGGGTGCTGATGGGGTTGATATTCCCACGGGGCATCTGTTGGCATTGCTTCTGCTAAAGGCTTTATACATCTTGAGAGTAAAACTTTATATTATAATTGTATAATTTTTTAAGTGGGGGAGAAATGCAGATATTAGACATATGCCTAGAAATGGCATGACCAATTGACAGTAAGTTAGGATTTCAATAAATTGTCTTCTGAGTAAAAGACTTACATATTTATAAATCTTTTGAATAACTGTAAAACTTAACTTTTTTTTTTCCTGTAGTAAGTTTATTACAATAAATAGGTTTACTTTATACCAGAAAAGAAAAGAAAACATAGGTGGTTAAAATTTATCCTTTCCAGCCCCGGTCTGGGAAGGTCCCACATGCCGCGGAGCGGCTGGGCCCGTGAGCCATGGCCGCTGAGCCTGCGCATCCGGAGCCTGTGCTCCACAGCGGGAGAGGCCACAGCAGTGAGAGGCCCACGTACCGAAAAACAAAAAAAAAAAATTTATCCTTTCCAATAAATTAAACTTCAAGTTTAATTTATTGACAACTGTTAATACTGTCAAATTTACCCATGGTAAATTTATACAAGTTATCTATGTTGTTATAGATGTGAAATATGTCTCAACTGTAAGTAGTATTAAGTTTCCGAAAAGCTTTTCCTTTTCACAGGCTTATTTATCTGTGATGCACCGGTAGTTTCCTAACAAGAGCCTGCTGGTGTGGACAGCCCCTGCTCTCACACATCAGTTGTATTGACCTTAGAAGAGATTAGCTGCTCTGAGCTCCAGATGTCACATTTATTAAATTGGCAGTAGCACCATCTGTGTCATCGGGTGCTGAGAAGATTAAAGCACCCATTCAGTAGTAAGCACTCAACCAAGTTCTCTTTTCCTCTCCTGATACCTCCCTCCATTCCTTTCCACTAGGCTACGTATAGTTCTTAACTCTCCAATGTGATAGTAGTAGATAGAAAATTCCATGAATTTCCTTGATCTTCATTGTTTCCTCCCTCCCCCACATACACACAGCCAACACAGTGCCTTAGATGTTCAGTAAGTTTGGAAGAATGATCAAGAATACGAGCGTTAAAATCAGACTTACTTGAGTTTGAAATCCAGCTCAGTCATTTACTAGCTGCATTACCTCTGTCAAGTTATCGAACCTCTCAGTGCCTCAGTTTCCTTGTCGATAAATTGGGGCTAATATCTCACAGGGCAGTTGTAGGGATTAATTTCATATATGTAAAGCCCTTAACACAGCATCTGGCACACATCACTCAATAAATTATTACTACTCTTATTACTGTGGTTAACAGAAAAGTCTCCAACCATGCTGTAATTCTCTCTAACTTCTAAGACAAATATATAATGGAAATTTTTAACAAAACAGGAGTATGTGGAGATTGGAGAACCATAGTCATAAACTGTTCAGTATGAGAATCTCAAAAAACTAATCTTAATCCTCTACTGTTTTGCAAAGAAAATTACTTTTCAAAAGAAACTACCTCTGTCTCTTCATTTATTCCATTTTAACCCCAGGATTTGAAATCTTAAAAATTGGAGATACTATAAGAGATTGGTGGATATCTTTTCTCCTTCATGATGATGTATGCTTTTTTCCTTGACCAGAATGTTAAAGCCTACTTATTAAAAACAAAAACACAGTTCTCTTTATGATAGTAAATTTAAAATAATAGAAGCACTTTTTTAAAACCATATGGGGAGATCTTAGTATCAGTGAATATAGATCATTCTTTTTCATACCCTTCTTGATATTCCTGTATATGAATATACATTATTTATTTAACCATTCCTTATTAATGAACTAGCTCTTTTCAAACATTTGTTATGTCACTGTCTTCAAAACTTTTTGCTCGCATACTCTCCCCCAAAATGTTGAACCACCAATATATCTCCTTGTGTGTGTTTAAGTTGATATCTCAGTTTTTCATCAGAATTGCAAAACATGTAATTTCTGGGGGTTTTTTGTAAATATTGGCATTTTAAAAACAAAACTTTAATTCAGCCTTATATGTATCAAATGAAATATAAATATGATTGCAGAAATTTTACATCTTTTTTTTTTTCGCCTTGAATTCTTTTGTTTCACTTCCATGGAATTTTATCTTAAGACGATACCTTTTTATCAGATATATTTCAAGCATTTTATTGACCAGCCTGTCATACTTATCTGCAATAGAAGTGTTTATATAAATTGGAATTTTTTTATAAATTGAATTTTTAAGCTTTTTATTAAATCTCAAAGTGTAAAAATTTCTTCTAAATTATTTTATAGTTATAAGAATAATATAATTAACCAAAACAAATGTTACAAATTTTGATTAAAAATTGCTTTTTATGTTTACTGACTGAAAATGACTGTCCTTTAATTAGATGGGATTTTTTTCTCCATGCATTCATTTATCTTTGGATCAGTACTACTTATTGCAGGAATGAAACAGTGAATCATTTCTATTCCTAATCTTTTTGTTTTTATACTTGGTAAACATTGAGAAACCTCATTAGTCTTCATGATAGCAAATTTAAAGTAGTAAGAAATACCTTTAGGAGTCTGGGAAGGGAAGATGTATTACAACAGTGCCACTCAGTTATTTTCATTCCTTTTTAATTAAATGACCAAAAATCACATAGTAATGCATCATCAGAAATTATTTTGATGGTCATCAGCTATCAGTGTAATTTTATGAAAGCTAAAAATTTGGGTTTTTATTAGAGGCATTCACATTTTGTCACAGATACCAGCATTTTGTGTGCCTCCCTGCCTTTTTTTTTTCACCCTGGGGCAACGTACCACATTAAGAGGTGGATGGTTAGAAGGTATGCCTCTCTGTCTTGTGAAAGGGGAAAGAAAAAGAGGTGTGATTCCTGAGAACCAGCCCAAAGCCTAGGCCACAAAGGCATTCTCAGAAAGAACTCAGAAATTGAAGCACTGTGGTCAACTCTCTGATTACCCAATATGTTAAGCACTTGTCCTGTTAAGCTATTCAGGAATACAAGTACCCAAGGTTGAAGACCACTGTTTAAACATTATAATGTATATTTACATGTTTGTCTAGTTATTTCCTCAGGATAAATACCCGATTAGGAGGACAGAGATACAATTAATGCCACGATGTGATTGTTGACAATCTCAGAGAGTTATTCACAACCTTTCCATACCCTCACTTCATTAAGGTAGTCTTTTTTGCTAGTCTGCTTGAAGTTCTACTATTACCATTGAACACTAACATTTCCCACATTTTCATTTGTATTTCTTCATGTTACATCTTTGTATTTTTGTTGAGGATTCATTTTTGTCTTTAGTTCTTTCTACTTAGAAATTCATTCATGCTTTGTCAAATGTGTTACAGTAGCCTTCGCCACCACTACCAGTTTATTATTCTTTCAGCCTCATTTATGATTTATTTTGCCATACATACATACCCAAAAGCCAGCTTTTGGGTAGTTTCAAGTCATGCTTACACAATTATAAGAATTTCATGTTTTTCCCCCAGATTACATAAAAATTCATATTTTATTTCTAGCAGTTTTATCTTTTTTTCTGGCCGCACCATGCAGTGTGTGGGTTCTTAGTTCCCAACCAGGGATTGAATATGTGCCCCCTGCACTGGAAGTATGGAGACTTAACCACTGGACTGCCAGGGAGGTCCCATAGTTTCATCTTTTTACATGTGAATTTTTTATATGAAGTTTCTTCAGGTATCATGAGATTTTATATATATATATATATATATATATATAGGATTACATGTTTAAGTGATGCAGTAATAAAACTATAAGTACTATTCTTAGAAAAGAATGGTTTCTTAACATTTTGGGGAAAAATTTTTTTAAAGATGCAAATAATATAACAACTACCCATCTACTAGAGAATTGGCGTTATTTTTTCACATTTTCTTTTCAGTCATTTGTTCATAAAAGGTTAAGATGGTGACTACCCCAGGCCCATTCTGTCTGTCATGTCCCCCTCCATCTCAGAGGATCCATTATTATGACTTCAGGTACCCGTTCTTTTTAAGCCCTTACATATGTATCCTTTAACATATGTATCCTTGGTGAATATTTAAATTTAAATGACATATCACGCTGTATAATAAGAATGTTCTACGACCTGCTCTTTTATATCTATTTAACGAAATTATTTTGAAATTTATGTTATTGTATATAGAGTTAGCTTCTTTCTTTACAGTATTGCATCATACGAATACAGAATATTTTATGTAGCCATTACCTAGTACATGAACATTTAGATTACCTCTGATTTTTTCCTATTATAAACAGTGTTGTAGTGAAAATTCTTGTGTGAGTCTTCTTGAGCATGTTTTAGAGATTCTATAGGGTTTGAGTACCTAGAAGTCAAATTGTTGGGTCACAGCGCATTTTCATATGTGCATATTTGCCTTTTCAGTTTAGTTAGATACTGTCGTATACCCTCTTATTGGTTGAAACAATTATCACTCCCATCAGCAGTGTTTATTCTTAAAAATCTGATGAGTGAAAAATACTTTGGTGGTGTTCTAATAGGTTTTTTTTTGACTCTGGTGATGCTAAGCACCTTTTTCTATGTTTACTGGCCAGTTGGAGTTCCTCGTCTATAAATGGTCTCTTCAGATCATTTGCCCATTTTCCTGTTGCATTATCATTTCCTTAATAATTTACAAGGGTTCTTCATTCTGAATACTGAGCATTTATTATTATATACTTCCTTAATATCTTCCTCCAGTATATCTTGTCTTTCACCTTGTATCTATTGCCACTTCAGTTTTTAATTTTGAGATAATCAGATGATTGGTTTTCCCTGATTAGTTTTCATGGACATGTGATTCATGATTTTAGGGTTATCTTTCATAAATTCTTCCCTAGCCTGAGGTAATAAATATATACATCTGTATTTTTTTCTAATAGCTTTAAAACCTTATTTTTCCTATTTAGATCTTTAATCCATCTGAATTGTGTGTAGACTATGAGGTGTAGTGATCTAAGTTTTTGTCCCTCAAGTGAAAAGCCTGTCCTCAATACTTTGTGCAGTTCAGAATATCAAAGATGTGTATTTTTGACCAGTAGACACTCTGTGGTATAAATATGGTATTTATACACAAGTAGAGTGCTTTGAATCTTCCTGACATAGCACTCATTTTTCACTGTGAGTTGACTATCTAGATGTCCTGCTTCAAACAGTTTGCTTTTGGGGGGCATAAGTTTATATTTGCCTACTTAATATTTTGGCTTTGGACATTTTAGAAAGTATAGTTTAAGCAAAATGAAAATAAAAGCCATTTATACTTGTCCCATTCTAGAGCATTAACTATTATTTAGGTTTTGGAGGTAAAACTTCCCATCTTTTTACATCAGTATAATGATAATAGTTAGCACTTATTGAGTACTTTCCATGTGCCAGGTACTATTCAGTTGCTTTACATGTATTAATTAATTTAATTGTCACAATAACTCCAAGGTGGTAGGTGTTATTGCCCTTATTTTACAGATAAGGAAAATGAGGCGCCAAATATCTGATTGGTAGGGTTTTTCCTTTTTCCTTTTTTAATTTTTAGTTTTAATGAAAATATTATTCATGTGGTTTTATAACCTGCTTTTTTCATGTTATTAATTATCCTTCTCTGCATACCTAATAATCCTATTGTGTTCATGATATACTTAGTCATATCACAAGTTCTGGACATTTGAGTTGTTTGCATACTTAAATTATTGAAAGGTTTGTATGAATAATCCTTTACCAAAATTTCTACCCACTTCCCTGTCCTTCTGATCTTCCTTCAAACAATTTGGTGGTTAGGAATTGGTATCTTGTTTGCATTTCCTTGATTACCCATTGATATTGAATATTTTTTTTATATTTATGTGCTGTTTTTTTCTCTTTCATATATTGCTTTTTCCTTCACCAGCTATCTATTAGTGTTCATCTTTTCTCTATTGATTTGTAACTTCTTTAGTACTAAGCATAGAAAGCCTTTTTCATAAATAAAACGTAATGTGATGTACTTAGGAAACTCTTTCCCCACCCCAAGATTGTATAAATATTCACTACTTCTTATACTTTGACTCTCATATTTAATTCTATAATTCATTTGGAATTGGGTGGGGAGGAAAAGTATGATGTGAGAGGGGAAACTTATCTAACCCTTTTCTTCCAAAATTACTTGTTTGACACAATACCAGTTATTGAACAATCCATACTTTCCCCCATTGGTTTGAAATGTATATAATCAATGTGTATAACCTTTGTTATATACTACTTTCTTACAAGTAATCACTTCAGAATTTCTCAATTTTCTTGCTTCGTTGATCTATTTGTTTAGACTACAGAACAGAATTTAACTGTTCTGTGGTATGCAGTTAATTAGCAGTCTTCATTTCTGTCCTTCACCTGTAAATATAATAAATTTCCTTTTTTTCTTTTAAATCAATGACTTATGGCTACAATATCACCATTCACAGCTTTGTGTCTTCAGAGTAATGATGCAAGATATATATTTCTGACCAAAGTATTCTTTGCAATCTATTCTGTTTGGTTGCAGATGCAGAGCAGAGCCTTTAAAAAGTTCACCTGGCCTTCTGTACCAATATGTAAATAGTGAGCATGCAAATGTATTAAAATGATGTCACTCTAGCAACTCGTCTGCATTTAGAAAGAATGTGACGAGGCTTATGTTTAATAGATAATGTTCTATATATACCTTTTTACAATATATCTAGCCAGATTACTTGATTCAAAACAAGTGACCAGTATGAAAAGTTTCTGTGAATAATTAACAATAAGAAGTAATTGTATGGCGTTTACGATAAAGTGAGGCTTGTTTCATTTATGTTGGGTTTTGTTTTTTCCCCTCCTCTAGGTAGCCTTTCCAGTAAATATATGACTCAGGGAAAAGCCTCAGCGAAGAGGACCCAGCAGGAATCATGAGGGAAGGAAAATGCCGCACTCTAAATGGCCACTCAGGCGTTCCTATTCACTTTGAAAATTAGATTCATTTCACAGGACACAGCAGCATAGATCAGGCTTCAACTTAACATTTAAGGGAAATGTCAGATTTTTTTTTTAACTTAATGAAATTGTTAATGAGGAAAAAAAATTTTAATATAGTCTTACCTACTACACATCCCTATAGATTTAAGGATTTTAATAGAAAGCCATGATGTATGTATTGAAGACAGGTTTAAAAAAAAATGTAACTATGGGCCAGTATTCAGGAATACAATTTCATGCTTTTTAATTCTTTCAAAGCACACTAAAAATGGTGTGCTGATAAACTCCAAGTAAATTAATCCTTTTTTTTCCTTATAAATCCTTTTTGTTTGTTTGTTTTGAAGAGGGGAAATTATATTTATTGTTGTTGACTGAATCCTTGTGTGAAAGTGTGTCAAATATGTGTGAACTGCCACTACTGTAATTACGATTTACAAACCTTACTTTATTGATATTTGTAGAAGAAGTGATAACGTGAACATGAGTACCTATTTATGTGAGCCTTCCGTGGGTGAGCAGTGCCGCTGAGGGGCTTTTAGTCTTTTTCCCTCTCTAATTTTAAGTAAGTTGACATATAACTACTATGATCATAAAAATGAAGTCAGGAAAACAAGAGTCCTGCTTGCTGCTAAAAACATTTTCAAAGGAAAAATGACAAAAGTAATTTTTACTTTTTATGATATTCAGAAATTAGGGTGGAGCACTTTTAAAATCCCTGATTATTAAAGAGGCTATCTCTGCCAATCATGAGTTTGATTGGTATCATTTTGGTCTGACTGGAGCCCTCCTGGAACTGTTTCTCTAATTCACAAGCCCTTCAGAAGTAGTACATGGTCTAAACTATGCCTCGGTTTATTTATCATTTTGAAATAAAAATCACATTTTCAACCCGTAACTTTATGCACATTACTTTCCACTGAGAGTCCTAAATTTCCTGAGGAAACTAGGTCAAGGATTAAGGGCAGTACAGATCTGCTCCTCTTTATCCCATGTTCCCTTTACATGTGCTCATTCGATCTGGTGTTTATTGACACCCAATGCCTGCCAAGTCCTGGGAATGTGCAGGTAAGAGGCACAGATTTAGGGGGATGAATGCATAGGAAGGGCTGCAGGGGGTGCTTGCTGGGCAAACATTCCCAGATAGAAGAGGACTTAGAAAGTAGCACACCTTGTGTGCCCTTCTTTTAAACAAATTACTTGGAGACATTTTCCAGCTAAAAAAGAATCATATCAAAATTAACTTTAGAGAGGAGTTCCCTTTGGCTTAGTGGTTAGGATTTGGGGCTTTCACTGCTGTAGCCCAGGTTCAGTCCTTGGCCAGGGAACTGAGATACTGCAAGCCATGCGGGGCAGCCAGAAAAAGAAAAAAAAAAAAAGTTAACTTTAGGGAAGTTGTGGTAGAAAGAATTAGGGATTATTCCTTACTCAGGTTTTTTTTTGGTTTTTTTTTTTTTTTTTTCCGGTACGTGGGCCTCTCACTGCTGTGGCCTCTCCCGTTGCGGGGCACAGGCTCCAGACACACAGGCTCAGCGGCCATGGTTCACGGGCCTATCCACTCCGCGGCATGTGGGATCTTCCCGGACCGGCGCACGAACCCGTGTCACCTGCATTGGCAGGTGGACTCTCAACCACTGCGCCACCAGGGAAGCTCCCTCTTACTCAGTTTTGAATGAACAGAAACTTATGAAATAACAAGTGACTTAAGCACCCTGGGCTAAAACTCCTCTACCTGACTTTCCTCTGCTGCTGCTCTTTTCTTCTCTTGCCTTCGTGCATGAAAGTCGACTGGACAGGTAATTCTTGTCACTTTCTTTGGAAAGACTGTTGATGGCATTCTGTTGTCTTCTGGCATAGTAACAAGATTGGGGCCAACCTGATTTTTGTTCCCTTATAGGTTTTATTTTTCTGCTTGGATGCTTCTGTGTTTATTTCTCCCTGTAACTTTTGTATCGGTGACATTTGTCTGAAACAAAAGTGAATCCAATGTCTCCCCACCTAAGGTTTTTTTTTTTTTAATTTGAGAGAAAATCTATATTCATAATTTTAGTTCTCAAAAACACTTTTATCTATTCTCAAATGCCTCTCTCTATCATCTCTTTCCTTTCTGGTTAGGAAAGCTTGTCCAGTTTAACCTCCACGTGACTGGCTTGATTTTTAGTGTTATTCTGCTGTTTGCTGTTTCTAACATGGTTTGTTATTGCACTTTTAACTTTCTTGAACTTACCCACCACCTTCCTTTTCCTCTCATTCTTTAGTTCTTATTATCTTCCTTTTCACAGAAACCATATTTTCATATATCCTTTTAAGAATGTTGAAAGTTTCCTACATTTTATTCTGATTTCTAAAGTAGATTCTGCCCAATATATTTGATAGCTTTCTGATTTTCGGTTTGTCACACTGAATCAGTGGGACAGTGACTAGTGTTTGCCAGCAGACCTGGATAATGTATTGCCCTTGGTTCTCTTCACTCCCTTTACTTGGATGCTGGTCACAGCCCCTTCTCAGCACCCCAGCTGGGACAGGAACATCTGCTCCATGCTGAGTCCAGTTTCCAGGGCATGGCTATCTTGCAGATGCAGCTGGTCTGTCTCTTACAAGCTCCAAAAATGCCCCACTACCAGGGTTCTCCCTTCCTCTTTCTCTCAGGAACCAACAAAAATATGAAATCCATTTTTTATACCCCCAATCTACACTTTTTAATCTCTTGTTCAGTGTGTACAGTAGCAGCAATGTGCACACTTAGAGATGTTATTAAATGTTCTCAGATAACTTCAGTTTATTTATTCAAATATATATATATCTATATTCCCCTATTGGAAAAAATCCTGGGTAGATAAGTCAATAGGGTTCAGTATTATGGCAAAAAAAAATGTTGAAAAGCAAACAGAATTTAACAAACCCCTAAAACTGCAAAGATGTGCTCGGTACTTTTTTTTTCTTTGAACACAGGCTTGTTTGGACAGCAGCAGTCAAGAATTTAGCACACTTTCCACTGAGTGGAATTCTAGGCTTAATTAGGTTCTGGCTATGCCATTTTTCCAGCTGAGAGTGTGGCAAATCCCCCTGACCTCTTAGCAGTTCATTTTCCTTGCCTATAAAATGGAAATCATACCTGCCCTTCCACAGTAGTGAGGATCAAGTGCGGTCCTACTAAGAAAACACTTTTTTTAATGTCTAGAACCCTGAAATTAAATCCTGAAGTGCAGTGTTGAACATTTCCCTATTGTAAGTTTTTAACCTATTGGTGGAAATCTAGAAGTGGTTACAGCTTGCGACCACTTCAAGAGTCCCCACACCCGCCTAACTTCAATACCACACAACAGCTGCAGCTTTGAGATAAAGGAGCACACATTTTATATACAGTCATGAAGACACTTTCTTCTAACATGCCAGTTTCTTTCAGGGATCTGCACCATTTTCAAGTAACATTAGGTATGCCTGATCCACTGACAAGTAGATTATGTGGCTGAGCACATACATGCAAAACAGCCAACAAGTTAAAAACTGAGTAGTGTGTATTAAATAGAGGAAAGAAAGCTATTAGTCATACACAGGATCCTCAATCAGAAAATTTAGGACTAGATTTTTTAAATAGTGTCTAAGGCACTATATACTAAAGGGCTTGAGTTTAAGCATCATTTATAAAATAGCCATGCCAACGCTCCTGCTCTGTGTGGCTCAAAGTAGTGAGGCTCTAATGAGATAATGTGCTCAAGGGTTCTTCTGAAACCTGAACAGTGCTACACAACTGTATAACATTTTTTCAATAATTGATAAAAATGATACATGGCATCTTTTTTTTACATTTTTATTAATGAACTTTAGTTTTTATTTATTTATTTATTTTTTTGGCGGTACGCGGGCCTCTCACTGTTGTGGCGTCTCCCGTTGCGGAGCACAGGCTCCGGACGCGCAGGCTCAGCGGCCATGGCTCACGGACCCAGCCGCTCCGCGGCACGTGGGATCTTCCCGGACCGGGGCACGAACCGGCGTCTCCTGCATCGGCAGGCAGACTCTCAACCACTGCGCCATCAGGGAAGCCCTGAACTTTATTTTTTAGAGCAGGTTTAGGTTCACAGCAAAATTGAGCAGAAAGTAGAGTTCCCTTATGGCCCCTGCAGCACACCAACCTCCACCACTGTCCACATCGAGTGGGACGTTACAATTCATGAACCTACATGGGCACATCACTGTCACCTGGAGTCCACTGTTTACGTTAAGATTCATTCTTGGTGTAGCACATTCTGTGGCTTTGGACAAATGTATAATAACATTGTATCATATGGAGTATTTTCACAATTTATGGCATCTTTGAATATTACCAATTAGCACCGTTTATGGAGTGCTGCTGTGTGCTGTGCAGGCTTCCAAGAGCTTTTCATTTAAGCTTCACCATATCTTTAGGAGACAAGGTATGAGAAGGAACGTGATCACCCACCTAGTCACAGATCACCACCTAGTCAAATCATCCACCTAGTTAAAGATGAAACCAAGAGACGATTCCACACTACCGTCCCCTAATCCCACAGTTTCTTCTGTGCACAGCGGGGCTTGGAAAACAACCATTCTCTTACTGCCAAAGCGATTGCATCTCAGTAGCAGAGAGAAAATTACTTAACGAATTCTGAACTATCCAATCCTGTAGGCTCTAGGGGATGAAAGATAAACTGGGTTCTAATAAATACTTCACACTCCGCCCGTGGTGGTGCGCGCGGCGGGGGGCGAGGGGGAGCCCTGGCCCAGCCCAGCATTTTAAAATAAAAATAAAAAATACTTCACTTATTAGTTCTTTCCACGTCAAAACACTGAGCAAGGATCCATCCTCCCCAGCAAGACTCCACAGAACCCCCTCCTTCCTTTTTCCCTTTAGCACTTAGAAATGCCGCCTTTCTTGATGTTCTCCCATCTGCTGCCCCTGCTGCACTTCTCTCCTACCAGGATCTCCAATTCTTCCTTGGACCTTCCGTTTACCAGGCTTCGTGTGTATGCCTGGGTATAGTGCTGGCTGCACAATGCCTGGGGCTCAGGAATGTTTGCCGAATTAAAGGACATAAGTCCCTGAGCAGCCACAAGATCTGACAAGCAACAGGTATTCCATCAAGCTACCGACTGGTATTCGCTATAAAATATTCCCCAAGCTGCCCAGTCAAATCATACAGTAAAGCTGGATTGCAACCTAAAGCGAACATTGCGTTAGTACCATATTTCAACATCCCAAGCAGCTTGGGCAAAGGCGGGGGAGAGAATGAGGATGTTTATTGAGACTGCGGTAAATCTACGCTCTTAAGAACTGCCTAGCTAGACCAAAAAGGAAGACGGAAACGTATATAGCTGTCCGGGCCTCGAATCCATTCTGCCCTTGAGAACGGCACCTCCCCGGCCGGTAGACTCCTCTGACTTCTTAAGCGGCGGGGCAGCACCTTGCCCGGAAGGCAGGGCGTGGAACGGCGCGCCTCCAGAGGCCACAAGTCCGAGTTCATTCCATGTGCCCCAGTCCGACGTGAGTCAGCGCGCGGGGATCTACCGCAGAGATACGACCTTGCCCTCGACACCTGTGCCCCGCATCACATGACCACGGCCCGGGCGCCAAGCCATGGTCTCCGCCTGTCACTCATACGGCCCGCCCCCCGCCCGTCACTCATACGGCCCGCCCAATGGCGATGCCGGGGGCGGGTCCACGAGGGGCGGAGCCTAGGGCGCCGTGCGCCGGAGCTGGTGGCGTCAATGCGCCCGCCGTGTCCATGGAGAGAGGTTGAGGTGGCCGAGCTCCGGCCCAAGGCATCGGGGCGCCGGAACGGCGAGAATGTCGGCTTCGTTAGTCCGGGCCACTGTCCGGGCTGTGAGCAAGAGGAAGCTGCAGCCCACCCGGGCCGCCCTCACCCTGGTGAGTGGCTGGGACGCGCGACCGGGCCCGTTATATTGGTTCACCTTCGCCCCACGAGGGGGGGCGCGGTGGCAGGGCACAGCACGGCCGGGCAGCGGGACCCCTGACCCGCTCCGCAGCCGCCGCATTGTCCCCACCCCCAACTCGCCTCTGCTGGGGAGATAAACAAGCGCGGGCGGGGCTGCTCCTCGGGAGCCGGGCGCCCGGGAACTACGTTTCCCAGCAGGCCGCGCGCCGCCGCGTGCGGAGGGGGCAGGGGCGGCTTTTCCGGAGCTTGGGGCCGCGGAGGGTCTTCGCGGGGCAGCACTGCTTGAGGTCGCGGGTTACTTAGAGGTCGAAGTGCCAGGTGCCGGGCGCAGCTGGGTGAATGAACTAGGGTTCCTACCCATGAGGCGCTTGGGGAGAGCCGAGCCTAGCCTCGCCTGGCCAGAGGACCACAGTGTGATTGCGGGAGCGCGGGTGAGAGCGCGGAGACAACAAAGCCCACCCCCTTGCGGAGATCAAGGCTGCAGTGCACAAAGGGTTACTTCCTGGTGTCTGGGGTGGAAGAGGCTTTGAAACGCACTCTGTGCCTCCAGCGGTCCTAGGCCGTGGTGGCTCTAACAAAGGACAAAGAAGGATAAATTTCCACCCTGAGTGAGTTTACAGCGATCTCTGGGTGAAAGGTCAAACACACTCAAAGGAAACGCTGCAGATACTTACAGAATTTACTGCGCATGCTGGATCCCTGACGTACTGCACAGTTTTGTTTTGTGTTTTAAATTCACATAAAATTAACCACTTGTTAAGCGTTCGATTCGGTGGCATTTAGTACATTCACAGTATTGTGCAACTGGCACTTCTATTTAGCTCCAAAACACCTGGCCCCAAAAGAAAACCCCCTGTCCATTAAGCAGTCACTATTTGCAGTTTTGAAAGATTAATTTCATAGGAAATCTTATGATCAGTTCATCATTCTTCTCACACACACCCTTGGTAAAGAAGCCTTTGTACAAACAATTCCTGAAGACTGAGGAAAACAGATTAAATTGAATCATGGATTCCGTTCAATTTAATGCCATAAGAAGGCCTGTTGCTGGAAAATTCGTTTCAGCAAAACAGGAGAAAGTCATGATCAGGTGGGAGAATATATTTTTATAATGGGTCACTGTTTTAGGTGCATAAGGAGGTTATCCTGTTTTTATGTGATACTGTATTCTACATTCCTTTTTTCTGTACCATCAAACCCATTTTCCTGTCTGAAAGATACACCGTCAAATCTTAGAATTCTCCAAGATTTGAAATCATAAGAACTAGAAGGCACTACTCATACTTTGTGTCTCCTTTCAGTCTCAGTAAAAATTATTCAGAAATCAAAAGAATTCTACCACTGGTACTGATAGAGCCAGGAAGAGTCAGAAAGTGTGAAGGCACTTTTGCCTTTTCTTTCTCCACCATTTGGCATGGTATCAATACCTTTTCTTCAAAAATTGAGTCATACCCTTTCTCTCCATTCCTACTTAGTCATCAGGCATTTAAGACCTATATTTCCCACCCTCTTGGGACACAGTCATGGGCCAGGACTTTGGCACCTATAGAAATTACAAGGAACAATAACCCAACCCACTTTCTCAGACCTGGGCTCTCAATCCTCGCTTGCTCCTTTATGCTTCATTACCTGTCCTGGCTTACCAGGCCAATTCTGCTACCAGCACTGCTTTGTCATGTCAGTTCTCATTTCACAAGGGCTCTGTGTTGCCTTTGATCAACATTTCCAATTAGCATGCAGGAGTCCATTGTCTGAATTTATCCTACTTAACTGTCTAGCGGACTTTAGTCCCTTTCCCTGTGGTCTTAGCTGGTGCCAACGCACATCCCTGTTTCTTTCCACCAAAGGTCTGTGATAGCAGGCTTGCAGTTATTTTAATCCTGGCATGTGTTCCTAGTCTTAACACACTGGCATGCATGTATTGATATCTGTGCTTAATTTTCAAGTGTTTTTGCAAACGTTTAACACCATGTTCATTTAAGTGCAAAAGCAGTGAAATCATCAAAGGACTAATGAGTGAAGACAGATGAGAGCAAATGAAATGAGATAGTTCAATGAAACGGGTAAGAAGAGATGATGAATGTTAGCTAAGTATATAAATTTTGACATCAGGAATTCAACATGTTGCAACCTTTGAGAAGTGCTGTACCTGTGCAGTCTAGTCAGTGAGAGGTTAGGAAAGGGTATTGATGAAATAAAAGCATGATTCCATGTTTTCAGAGCCAAATTACCTGTGTTAACTGATGTTAATCCAGGAGAGGATTGGTGGTTTGCTGGAGAGAAAGACTTCAAAGACTGGTCACAGGCACTTTTATGCAACCAGGGGTGGGTCCTTGATAGAATAAGGTTTCAACCCACCACATCAAAGTCAGTACCCTTCATCCAAGGAGGATGACATCCCCCTTCCCTACTTCCCTGCAATTCCCAGGAATTGCAAATGGAATTGTATGTATAGGAGCCAGAGTAAAATATGACTGAAGAACTTGAAGATTTAACACTACACTGCAGGCAGAGGCCTTTATTTCCATTGTTATACAAAACAGAATCATTGCAGCCCTAATTAGGGTTAGGGATATACCCACAACTGGACTAAAGCTCAGCCAAAGATGTGAAGATTAATGGTACATAGCCAGCATCATTCTTTTTTTTTTTTTAACATCTTTATTGGAGTATAATTGCTTTACAATGGTGTGTTAGTTTCTGCTTTACAACAAAGTGAATCAGTTATACATATACATATGTTCCCATATCTCTTCCCTCTTGATTCACAAGAGAGAAGTTAATTCATTACATACAGTGGGTGCCTTAGGGCTTAATTTCTAGCAGCTCCTGGTTGAGAAGGGTCTGGAAACAATATGATGTTAAATACATGGGGGCTCAAGGAGGTGTTTATTCATTGAAGGAGTAGCCCAGAAGTCCTTTGGAACAGTGACCAAGCTGTAAGATTGGTACATGGAGGCAATTTAAGGGGCATTACACAGGAAACAATTGGAAGTACCCTGAATGTCTAACAGTGGAAAGGCCAGTTAAATAAGCAAGAGTAAATCCTGTTGGCGAGATATGTAGTCATTGTAAGTTATGATTTTTTTTAAAGGTTTGGGGGTCATAACTCTTTAATTCTTTGACTTACTAGCCCTGTGCAAATTATTTAATCTTTAATACCTAAATTACAGAACTGAAAGAATAAAAAGATGATGCATATAAACCATCAAGCACCTAGAAAGTACTCAAGAAACAATGAATATATGTATGTTACTATGTATCAAATGAGTAGCATGTTAAACTTTCAAAAGTAGGCTACAAAATTGTGAATATATACTATGATTACCTGCATGTACAGGAATAGGCAAAGACGAAGGGGAAACAGCATCATAATGCCATAGCTGTTAAAGAATGACTCAAACAAAACATACTGAAATTTATTCATTGGCTGCCCTTTATCTACCATCTTTTAAACCTTAAAATGCCAGATTTACAATGAAACGAAAGTAGGTTGTAGTTGTTGGCTCATTTAGTATACATCATCGTGGAGTTAACTTTGGGTTTTAATCTTGTTTCCTTAAACAGCAAAAAATGAAAATTGCCTGGGGAATGACTAAGGAAATGCAGTATTGAGGATGGAAAGTTTCTGCTACAAGGAATAGAAATGCTATGGTATTGGATAAAGTAAAAGTATGTTGCTATGAAGTAGTCAAAAAATTTGTTTATCTACAGTGCCTTCTCCCATAATTTCAACCACAAAAACAGACTGGGGGCTTCCCTGGTGGCGCAGTGGTTGAGAATCCGCCTGCCGATGCAGGAGACACGGGTTCGTGCCCTGGTCCGGGAAGATCCCACATGCCGCGGAGCAACTAAGCCCGTGAGCCATGGCCGCTAGGCCTGCGCGTCCGGAGCCTGTGCTCCGCAACGGGAGAGGCCACAACAGTGAGAGGCCCGCATACCGCAAAAAAAAAAAAAAAAAAACCAGACTGGAAATCTTTTTTTTTTAAGGCCAAAATATCTTACTCAAAGATACTCTTTCACTTGAAAGAATGTCTTGTTCTGTGATACACATATGAGAGAAATCATTATATTTCATTGAGTTTCAAGGGCCTCTTGAATTTTATTTCACTGGCCAAGTCTCAGGTGAATTAGACTCATTGATTATACATAACTTTCTCGGGTGGGTGTGGGTAACTTAGTTGTTTGGGGGAGTATGTTAAATTGGAGGGCCACTAGGCTTGCAGCATGTTGTTTTGTTGAAGTTTTTATACTATTTCCCAGAATGGTCTTAAGTCCCAGATGTTCCCCTGTTGAGTCATTCTGACTTCTTCTGAAATTCAGATCCATTGCTTGGAAAGTTCTAATAACCATATCTTTACCCTGAAATGGACTCTCAGCAGGGTTATACATCGTCAGTAACACTCCTCCCAGTGGGGTATATTTGATTATTGCCTGACACTAGAAAATTAAGACATGTCTTGGTTCCTGTAATGACAGTGCCCAGGCATGCAGGTAATTTTTCTCTTAAGCCCCTTTCAGTATGAAATGTTGAACATCAACCAATTGGTGGTAAGTGGACCACTCTCGATGAATTGCTTTTGTTTGCTGTTTAAGTGTTTTCTACTATGAGTTGAGAAAAGAAGGAAATATATTGCTTTTGTAAAAACCAAGTTAGATAATTTAGAAAGTCACGTGGGACTCGGGAGTTCCCTGGTGGTCCAGTGGATAGGATTCGGCGCTTTCACTGCCATGGCCCAGGTTCAGCTCCTGGTCAGGATGAAAAGAAACACGTGGGGCAGTATAGTATGTGTGCCCTGAGCTTACACCTCCCATCTGCTGGCAATAAACCAAGGCTGCACATCAGGTTGGACTTCCAGTGAGTATTTTCCCATGGCTGTGCCTTTTTTTTTTGTAATTTACTGGAAATCTTTTGATTGTAATTTGACAGTAATTAATTTATTCAGGACTCAAATGGGAAATATCACCATGAAAATGAGGAAAGCTAGTTTTTACTGGCAATCATTTAGAAGCATAACTAAGCATTTTTTAAAAATTTTTTCCATTAATATCTCTCTAACTATTTGAGGTTAACATACTGTGATCTTAAAAATAATAATAATAATAATAAATCTCTGCAGAATTTCCTCCTTCCGCCCACCCCCCCATCCTATTCCCTGTCGTTGATCTGCTTGGTTCCTATTCTGATAGAACCGTGGGAAACGGCCTTTATAAACCACCCACTGGTAGTGATTTATTTAACTTTTTTTTTAAGTGGCACACAATAAGAAATACATACACACCGATGTTAAACTGAATCAAAGTTTCACTGTTTATCAAGTGCAGTGCACTGTTCTGTGATTTTTGTTTTTGTTTTTTGGCTGTGTTGGGTCTTCGTTGTGGTGCACGGGCTTCTCATTGTGGTGGCTTCTCTTGTTTCGGAGCACAGGCTCTAGGCGTGCGGCCTTCATTAGTTGTGGCACCCAGGCTTCAGTAGTTGTGGCACGCGGGCTTCAGTAGTTGTGGCACACGGGCTTAGTTGCTCCGTGGCATGTGAGATCTTCCCGGACCAGGGATCCAACCCATGTCCCCTGCGTTGGCAGGTGGATTCTTAACCACTGCGCCATCAGGGAAGTCCCTGTTTTTGTTTTTGTTTTTCTAATGATAGTCTCAACCTTCTACATTGGTTTCATGACTTTTCTAAATTGGGTCCAGGCTCTGCTTCAGCATCTTCATCTGGCCAAGCCCCCACCAGAGAGGGTGAAAGAGCACACTCGGGCCATCCATCAGGTCTGTACCCCCAGCACAGGCTTGAGTTCTGGCTACGATTACTACCTAGTTGTAGGTCATAATGTCCACTCTGAGATTTCACAAACCAGCAAAATGCCTGTAGAGAAAACTGGAGGACTGGCTCAGCATTGCCAGCTAGAGGAGCTAGTAAAACAAAAAGTAGGAAGGACATAATCTCTTCATGATAATATATTCTCATTGTTATAATAATAGCTGGCTTATGTTGAACTCTCTGTTCCTGGGGCTATGCTAAATGCTTTTCATGAATTCGTTCATTTAATCCTCACAAGAATCCTGAGGAGGAGGGACTTTTATCCCTGTTTAAGCCAAGTAATGGGCTGGGACACAGCTAGGAAGTGGACCAGGAATGCCCTGGGACAGGATTTCTCCCTAACAGCCTCCTCAGGAAATTGGGGTTTGTAATGCTGATCTACGCATGAAGTACATTGAGACGTTTTCTTATTTTTGAGGACAACTGGGCTTGGTTAAACAGCATTTCTCCTGAAAACTCTTCCATGTTCTTGTTTCTAATATTATTATTATTACTATTATTATTATTTTGTGGTACGCGGGCCTCTCACTGTTGTGGCCTCTCCCGTTGCGGAGCACAGGCTCCAGACACGCAGGCTCAGCGGCCATGGCTCACGGGCCCAGTCGCTCCGCGGCACGTGGGATCTTCCCGGACCGGGGTACGAACCCGTGTCCCCTGCATCAGCAAGCGGACTCTCAACCACTGCGCCACCAGGGAAGCCCTTGTTTCTATTATTGACTAGCTTAGTTCTGGTCATCTAGATGCTCAGATGCTGATGTAATAATCTCTGTGAATAGGGACTATCCTGGAGGTCCAGTGGTCAAGACTTCGTGCTTCCAATGCAAGGGGCGCAGGTTCGATCCCTGGTTGGGGAACTAAGATCCCACGTGCCGTGCAGCCGAAATCAATCAATCAATTAATCAATCTCTGTGAACATTTGGTGGGACTGGCACGAGAGGCACACACTGGGTTATTTGATTCTGGTAACACTTTTTCCTCTAGGTGTGCATTTTGTTGGATCTGAAATAGATTTGGGGTAAACAGAATGAGCAATAGAGTTAATAATGATCAATAGGAAAAATGCCTGAAGGTTGGCTTTCCCAATGTGGTGCTTGATATCATTCATTGACTGTCAAGTGCCTTCTGTGTGTCAAGCAATGTGCTTGTTGCTGGGCATAAAGTAGGAATTTGAAATAGATGCTGACTAGAAAAATTACATTTGTGATGTGAGTAGGTAGTATGACAGGGAGCTGACCTTGACTGGGGGGGTGGGGGCAGAGGATGAAGAGGATGTTGCTGGTAGATACTTTAAAAAATGCTTTTAATTGAATAGAGTTCATATGCTTGTATATGAAATCCACAAGGTACTCTGGTGAGAATGGAACATAAATTCACCAGTGAATTTGCTAAAGATAGACTTGAGTTGTCTTAAATACTAGGAAATATAAGGCTGAAGAATGCAAAGTTTGTAACTAACAAATTAATAACCTTCCCTTTTTTCAGACACCTTCAGCAGTAAACAAGATAAAACAGCTTCTTAAAGATAAGCCTGAACACGTAAGTAAAACCAATCAGACAAATATTTAGTAAAAAATTGAAGTTGTATTTTCACAATGAATTTATATTGTGATAAACAGTGTGCTTTCATTAATTAGGGGTTTTTATTTAAAAAGTAAAAAATGCTCGTGATTTTTAAATGCAAGTAACACAACAGGGTATTATGAAAAGGAAGTCACTCTCTCACCCGGCATTCTTCATTCATTCTCCCTTCCAGGAGGCAGCCTCTTCATGTCCTTGCACAGATCATCTGTGCATTTTATTACCTAGACCAAGGTTTCTCAGCCTCAGCACTGCTGATGTTTTGGACTGGATAGTCCTTGTTGGGAGTGAATTGCTGGATGTTTAGCAGAATCTCTGGCCTGTGCCAGAGTGTGACAACCAAAACTAATTCCCTGAGGGGAACCACTGGCCTAGACTTTGCTTGTTACATTTGCGTGTGTGTCTCTTTTCCTACTTAGGTGAGAACATACCACACACACTGTGGTTGCACTTTAATTTGCCGCTAATAATATAGCTTGAAGATCTTTCCATACCCTTACATAAAGATCCTTATTCTCTTCATGGCTGCATATACTAGTATATTCCGTTGAACAAGTTTATTTAGCCAGGCTCTCATATTAAAGGTCTTTTAGGTTGTTCTCATTCAGTGCTTCCACAAACATTATTCAACAAATATTTAGAATCTGTAGTGTGCCAGGCCCATTGTTCTGGACCTGTAGGCATAGCTTATTTCATCTACATAAGCTGTATTCTTAGATGTAGGATCGTTGGGCAAGTGGTGTGCATACCATCTTAATCTTAGCACATTGTTCATTGCCTAAGGGATACTGTAAATGACTTCCAAGACTATTAATATTCAATAATTAGACTACAGAGTAGTTTCTAAGTTCCATTGTACAACCTGTATTACAATGTAACAGGAGTTCGATCATCTTCCCCCTAAGAATTATTAAATCTAAGTATATCAGTGTTCCAACTCAATTCCAACTCAATTTGGGTAGACTAATGACTAGAGTATAAATTGACCAGTTGACACAATTTCACTTTTATAGAGTTGAGGGAATATTTGTTCATATTGACATGAAAAGGGTTGAGCAGACACTTCATCAGGTGTCATCTGTGGCATAAGCAATCCCTTTTCCAATCTCCAGTTACCTAAAGCTGTATTTTCACATACTCTTTAAGATGTCTCTCTATTCCTAATAGTTGGACTTCCTGCTTGTTTGAGTCTTCCTATTCGCAAAGATAAAAACTAAGTTAAACAAGTATTTATGACAGGTGCTTCAGAATTTCAGCCAGGCACTTTATTATTTATCATGTTGAATATGTGAAATTCCCTCACACATTCTCTAAGCTGTCACACTGAAGGTGAATAAAGCTATAGTTCTGTCTCCTTGTTTGAAGACAGAAGAGAATACTCTGAATGCTTCTACTCATCAAAACCACCAAACAAGGCTTCCCTGGTGGCGCAGTGGTTGAGAGTCCGCCTGCCGATGCAGGGGACACGGGTTCGTGCCCCAGTCCAGGAAGATCCCACATGCCGCGGAGCGGCTGGGCCCATGAACCATGGCCACTGAGCCTGCGCGTCCGGAGCCTGTGCTCCGCAACAGGAGAGGCCCGCATACCAAAAAAAAAAAAATAACCACCAAACAGCTTAACATCTTACTCACACTCTTCATCAGGTGTCTTCCCACTTTATGTTTGCTTTCCTGGAGCAAGCACATGTTACTGCTTTTCAGGGAATCAGGATCTGCTTGCTAAAGTGATACTTATTATGATAATGCTGTAGACGTACACGAAAAAGCAGATAGGACTCAAGAATAGAGAGAAATTGGGTAGATATTGTTAGAAAACATTGAGGTAGATATTGGTATTTTTAAAATGCTGTTTGGTCACTTTTTAAACTTCTTAGCATCTGTGTTGACTGCTGTCTTTTGCTTTCTGTTACTTGAGAATGTTTACAGAATTAAGGCCCCATGTCACATAGAGGCAATACGATTGCCAGGTGATGGCCTATGAACCTTGGTGAACCTAACCATAGGGAAATATCCTGGGAACATCTCACATGGTGAGGTGGAGCAAAAACATTTTTGAGAAAGTCCAGTTTTCTTAGGTAGTCGTCTCTGCCATCAGATATTTTTTTCCTTTTTTTTTTTTTTTTAAAAAAAAGGTGATTATTCATTTTTGGAATTAAAACTCTTCCCTTAAAAATGTTATTCCCAGACAAAATGGTTAATAGTAATGGTTAAGTAATAAACATGCTTTAGGTATAGTGGAATATTATGTAGGCATTAGTTGCAAATGATAATTACAAAAGCTAATTACATGGGAAAATGATGTTTTAAATGGGAAAAAAAACAAAGCAGAGAATAAATTTTTTATTTCTGCTCTAATACAAACTATGTTTAGGGAATTCCCTGGCAGTCCAGTGGTTAGGACTCTGAGCTTTCACGGCCAAGGGCATGGGTTCAGTCCCTGGTCAGGGAACTAAGATCCCAGAAGCCACGTGGCACGGCCAAAAAAACCCATGTTTAGATTATATATGAGACAAAGACTGAAAGAAAATAGGAAAAAACACACAAGCTCATTTTTAGGGTACTGATGACTATAGTTTTGGGGGGCAGTGTTCTCTCTATATTTCTTTCTTTGTATATAATTGGGTTTTATTCTTTTTGGATCCCTGCCAATGTTGTAATGATATTTGTACAGTAGTTAAATTTTTTAAATGCTAGTTTCCCATTCTGCTTATACCTCCTAAAGGGACTTTTTATAGCCAGAAATCTAATATTTATCTTTTAGCTTTTGAAGAAATTAATATTATCAAATAGGGCTTTTATTAATATAACTGTTTAATCTGTACTACTTTAAGACTAAGTTTATTTTTACAATGCCTTTTCAGGTTGGTGTGAAAGTTGGTGTCCGAACCAGGGGTTGTAATGGCCTTTCCTACACTCTGGAATATACAAAGACAAAAGGAGACTCTGATGAAGAAGTTGTTCAAGATGGTGAGTTTTAAGCAAACTTTTTCTGGACACTTTGTTCTCCCTAAAATGTTTAGCCTTGTGTAGCATGGAGAGTAATGATGATAATAGTAGGAATGGTGTATATAGTGCTCACTGTGAGGGAGGCACGGTTCGACAGGCTTTCATATATTAACTGATTTATACACAGCAACTAAATGAGAATGGTACTGTATTGTCCCCATTTTGCAGATGAAGAAACTGAGGCACTGAGAGATTAAATATGTTTGCCTAAGGTCACACAGCCAGTAAGTGGCCTTATGAACATTTGAACCCAATCAAGTTCACTCCAGAGTCTGTGCTCTTAGTAACTAAGTGATAGATTATTGGATAAACTTGTTTATTTGTTTCAGTTATGAAAGGTTATCATTGTGTGCAGAAAGATTTTAAGATGATAAAACTTCAGAATGAACCAGCCACTTTGGTGTGAAGTATCTATGTCAAATAAGTAATGTCATCTCCTGCTTTAGAAGAGTCTATTTCCAAATTTTATTAAAAATTGCAGTGCTTTAATTATATTTTGCCCCTCCCCCCCAGTCCCTGCCCCTACCCAATAATCTGATAAAATCTATTTAAAACAAAATAAATACTGTCACAACCTCAGGGGAGTTTCAGTGTGCATGGGTTCTGTAGCACTGGCTTTGTGTGCGCCATTAGCTAGTTTTCATGGGTTCTTGATGTGTATTCTTTTTATTGCACTTAAGTTACTGATCAATAAAGACATTTGTTAATATATTATTTTAAAAATCAATACGTAAAAGTATCTTAAACCTGAAACTTTTCATCTTAAAGAAGAGATCTAGGGCTTCCCTGGTGGCACAGTGGTTGAGAGTCCACCTGCCGATGCAGGGGGACACGGGTTCGTGCCCCGGTCCAGGAAGATCCCACATGCCGCGGAGCGGCTGGGCCCGTGAGCCATGGCTGCTGGGCCTGCGCGTCCGGAGCCTGTGCTCCGCAACAGGAGAGGCCGCAACAGTGAGAGGCCTGCGTACAGGAAAAAAAAAAAGAAGAGATCTAATAAAGATAGTTCATATTTAAGTAATGATGCAGTTTTTTATAAGGAAGAAAGCTTTCTTAATCCATTAGTATTTATGAAGGTGCCCACCTCTACCAACTAGGTAGGTAGAGATAACTAGGGAGTTATGTTATTATCAGTTTTCTGGTCCATAAGCAGAAAAACAGAACTGCTTGTACTGATTTATGATTTAGTCTTATTAAACCTAGCCCATTATATCATAGTCCTTTGTGTTTCTCTAAGCTTGGCAGTGTGTTTTGTGTACAAATGTCATTTCAGGATTTTCATTAGTCTCATTGACTCCATCTTTACAGAACTCTTACTGAGAATATACACATTTTCTTCATGTAGCAAATTGAAGTATAGCGAAGAAAGGCAAATTCTAGTTTTACACAGAATTGTCATGGAATTTGCTGTACACAACTGTCTAGCCTAATACAATTGTTTTTTACATAGATTATTGTGTAGGAATGGGGACAGAAAACTGAGCACTGCATCCCTTAAAGGAAATAATGAGACAGATTCAAAAGCCTCTTGTTTGACGTTTGTTAGTGGTTACTATTTAAAGTTCAGTTGTGCTTTGAATCAGCAGGTTCCATGGGATGGCAGGCTTTGTATGACTCATGTTTTCTTCTCCCCCAGGAGTCAGAGTGTTCATCGAGAAGAAAGCACAGCTAACACTTTTAGGAACAGAAATGGACTATGTTGAAGACAAATTATCCAGTGAGTTTGTGTTCAATAACCCAAACATCAAAGGAACGTGTGGCTGTGGAGAAAGCTTTAATATTTGACTCCTCAAGACTGCTCGGGCTGTAGGCCCCAGGAGAGCTGTGGAAGCTTTAGGGCTTATTGAAGAAGTCATAGGACTGTCGCATGCTTAAGGTTTGTAATGTATGGCTGCCTTACAAGGAAAATAAAATGATGCATTTGAAAATGAAGCCAGTGTGTTAGATTCCAGAAGAATTGATATTTGTGTCCTTTATAGGGGACAGAAAATGAGAATCTATTGCTCTCTTTGTGTCGTCTTTCTGATCTGTAAAGAAAAAAAGTTTTACCCGGCAATTAAATTCTCCTTCCTGCATCCTTTCTGTTAGAGCTAGTTTCATGGAAGTTGCCTTCCTGGGGGGATTTCAGAAAACATATTCTTAATAGGTGTAGATTGGTAGATCTTTTGAAAGGATTGAACGTACATCTCCCAACAAGATGGATGACTTTTAAAATTCAGAGGCAGGAAGTCTTGACTGCTGGTGTGGTGTGGTGGTGCATTGTTTTTCTACCCAAACTGGGCACAGCGTTTTTACATTTTTATCTAAAACTTCATTGTCAGATGCCTCATTTGCTTACCCTGCAGCACCCCCAGCCATTAAAGTATTGGACAAAGATTTCCTTGAACTGTAGTGCAAAATAGTTCTGAGTGATGGGATCAAAAGGTAAAAATACCTCACCCACCTGTTTTTTGTTTTGTTTTTTTTTTTTTCCCGGTACGCGGACCTCTCACCGTTGTGGCCTCTCCCGTTGCGGAGCACAGGCTCCGGACGCGCAGGCTCAGCGGCCATGGCTCACGGGCCCAGCCGCTCCGCGGCATGTGGGATCCTCCCAGACCGGGGCACGAACCCTCATCCCCTGCATCGGCAGGCAGACTCTCAACCACTGCGCCACCAGGGAAGCCCTCACCCACCTGTTTTTAAGTCCATTTCTTTTGCCCACCCTAAGCATCTGCTCGGATATGGGATCTCAAGCGGACTTAGATCCTTGTAGTCAGAAGGTCTCTTAAAAGCCATCTGGCCCATCCCCTCAGTTCTATACCGAGGGATGCTGAAGGGCTTTTGTCCCCCCTCACACTGCAAGCTGGGTAGGGGCACAGCGGGACCACCCACATCTCCCCCACTTGTAGGTGACACACCAGCCCTGCGCTCCGAGGCAGTCAGTGAAGGTAAACGGGTGGTCTGGCTTCTTTATCTGGTGAACATTTGGATAAGATTTCTTTGTAATTTGGAGAGCATATTTAGTTTGATTTTATTTGGGGTGAGAAGAATTTTATTTTAAAACCCATTTATGTGAATTACCATCTTGTTTCACCAAGACTGTGGAAGAGTCATTTATACTAGCAGGGAAGAAGACATTGTAGCCACCCAGAACTGTTCTTTTGGAAGGTAGTAGTAATTGTGAAGCAGAACATGGGAGTCTTTTCTTATAATTCCCAATATCGTGGGTACACTCCGCGTCCTAAGTCCAATTGCTAAAATTTTTAAGCCTAATATTTTAACCTGACATTTTATCACCAACTTTTCTTTAAAAGTGTTCCTTTTGTCATTTAGTTATTGATTTTCCTGGGTTTGACATATGAAGTGTTCTGTGAGATGACATATTTGCTTTTTTTGAAAGCCGATTCTTATGAATTGAAGTAGCTGAGTTCCTTTATGTTTGTCATATTTACTAAAGTACCAGGCACAAAATGCACCAAAACCCAGAGCAGTAGCTTTATGTAAATGCTCATGAATTTGTATTGTTAATATAACTGTCAACCCACTTATAATTTGTGCAATACTGTATATATGCAGATTGAGGTGCCAATAAAAAAAAAATGTAGCCTCTTTGTGATCATAAAATTGCCTTTTCTTTTTAGAGAGCAGGGTTTGTGAATAGCAGCCATTGTTGCTACTAATAAGTAACATTCTGTTTTCCTAACCAGTCTCGCTGCTGCCAGGATTTTCCCCACCCGATTCTGTTGCATCCTCTCTTTGAGTTGTTGGGGTCCCCTTGCAGCCCGTTGACAGGCCATTTCAGATTGCTCTGGGCTCCAGAGTCCTCATTCCCTTTCTCCTTCTGTATTGCCTTTCTCCCTTTTCCACTATAAGGGTCATTCACCTCATCCAAGCTGCTTCTACAGCCTCCCACGCAAATTGCAAATTTCATCCTTACTTTCTCACATGTTGTTATTCCTGGTAGGGAATGCTTTTTCTTTTTTTTTTTTTTTAAATTTATTTATTCATTTTATATTTATTTTTGGCTGTGTTGGGTCTTCGTTTCTGTGCGAGGGCTTTCTCCAGTTGCAGCGAGCGGGGGCCACTCATCATCGCAGTGCGTGGGCCTCTCACTGTCGCAGCCTCTCTTGTTGCGGAGCACAGGCTCCAGACACGCAGGCTCAGTAGTTGTAGCTCACGGGCCTAGCCGCTCTGCAGCATGTGGGATCTTCCCGGACCGGGGCACGAACCTGTATCCCCTGCACTGGCAGGCGGATTCTTAACCACTGTGCCACCAGGGAAGCCTGGGAATGCTTTTTCCAGCTCTGTCATCTGAGCTTTATGTTCATCTCCCTGCGGTAGTTACCTTCAGGCATATTTGTGAGCACCTGCTCTCCGCCATCCCTTAGGCTTCACAGATAACCAGAGACCGTCTCTGGAAGATCTTAGCGTTGACAAATGAGACAGACACCAATGAAAAGAATAGGGTAAGTGTTGCTAATAGCATTTATTCCATACTTGCTACATGCCAGGAACTGTTCTAATTAACAATCTTCACTACAACCCAGTGAAGTAGGTCTGATGACTGTCTTTTTCGTAGATGAGAAACTGAAATATGGCATGGACAAAATAGCTGACCTAAGGCAACGTGGTAAGTGGCCAAGTCAGGATGACACCCCACACCATCTGGCTCCAGCCCCGTGCCCCTCGCAGTTAGGCTGCACGTCACGATAAGAACCAAGATTGCAGGTGCCCTTCTAAAAAGGTATCTAAGAGGTTATGACACCCGAGCCGAGTCTTAGAAGAGATTTGGGGAAAAGGGAAGAGAATGAACAAAACTAAAGAGGGTTAGAAACACGCTAGGAAGCTAAGCACTCAACACTGTGAGGCATAGAAGGGGCAGGAGACAGGATGGAAGGCCAGGCAGGGATGGGAGGTGGGGCTCGCTCTAGGTTCTGTGGGTGCCGAGAGCCGCTGAACGTTTTCACAAGGAGGTCATCAAAACGACTGTACTTAGAAGTGTCACCCTGGCTGCGCTGTGGAGGGGAAGAAGGCTGCATGAGGAGGGCGGACAGGAGGAAGCTACTGCAAAACCCCAACTAGGACCTGAGGGAGGGGCCGGTGTGAGGAAGGCTTAGGTGAAATGAGCGGGACTCAACACAGCAACCGCGACAGGCCATTATTGTGTGGCTCTTGCCCGGTCACACTAGCAATGCTTGTACTGGTGTTTGGGTTTTGGTTTGGTTTTTTGCACAATATTGAAAGGTTCTTGAAGACAAAAGCACTATCATTTTCTCTCATATTCACTTAGCACCAGGCACACGGTAATTATTTTTGGCAAAATAAACCCCACAGCCATATGGTGTTCTGTCCATTCTGCATCCTATAAATCCAGGCTCCGCTCCATACCTCGGGCGTCCTGTGAGGTCACTTCGCAGTGCCCCTGTGTGACATGTAGGCCGTCAGCTGCTGTGGAGGGAGCTTCACGCAGAGGCAGAGTCGATGGTTGATGATGGTTAGAAGATCACGTTTAGAAGCCCGCTCTTCCACAGCAGGATGCTAATTGGGGGTGCTTGGGCCACTGTGACTGAAACACCCCTTTGAGAATTCCAGGAGCCGAGGGCATGGGGGTGCCGTGCTGCATGGCCGCAGTGCGCCTCCCTGCCCTCTGTCTCCGCACCCACAAGAACGATTTCTTTTCTCAAAGGGGAAAGGGTGGAATGGGATTGGAAAAACCCCTGGAAGATCAGATGTCCCTTAGGTTTCCAGTGCTTCCTAGATTTCATTCAGCAGGAAATATCTTTACAAATCAGCTTTTCTTATCTTGTTTTGGTGGCTGAGCGATCTGGGAAATGCAAAAGCCTGTGGTGGTAAGCTGCCTGGTAATTCTGCTGCCATCTAACCAGCTGTAAGGATCTTCACAGCCTGCAAAGCTCTTTAACTACCAGTGTCCCATTTGTGCCTCAGGGCAGACGTGCCCCGGGCCAGGGAGACAGCTTCAGTGTGGAGTAAATACAAATGCGATGCGTATGTTAGTGCGTTCATGGGAGGCTGGTGTGCAAAGGGAGAAGTTGGGGGTGAGGTGCACCTGGATTGAATCACGGGTTCTGTCGTTTTGTAGCCTTGAGACCTGGCACAGATTAGGTAACTTCTCTGAGCCTGTTTTCTCTTCTGTAGAACAAGCTCAGAATTGGGGAAAGTTGATGAGCTAACTTCATATAAACAGCATCCAGCTTAGAGTGCACACTCAGTACGTTATAGTTCTAGCCCCTTTGACCCACGGATTATCAGTCAAAGCGAGGGTTCACAGAAATGAGAGTTTCCACACCATTAGGGAGTTATTGTCCCGTATTAAAATCTGGGGGAAATTTGCTGTATATTTCTTTCAAATGACCACAGTAGCTTGTTTGAAAAGAACTAAAAATGTAATCATACAGAGAAATTGTATTCTCTTAGTAGCTGATTAGCTATAAAGAGAATTCCTGTGTAGAGAGCAACCTGCCTTAATGGAGGAGTACCAGCTGAACCCCCTGGGTCCGGGTAGGCCACACCAGCCCTTCAGAGGGAGAGCAGGGCTGGAGGTCCCCACCCTACCCTCAGCCTCTTTCGAGATGCCAGAACCCATGTAGGGGGTTAAATCACTGTGGAATGTGTGATGTCAACATCCTCCATCACTCCCACAGAATCTTTGGTAATCGCATGGAACTCAACCTTCCCGAAAGCAAGGGCTTTGTCGGGCAACAGTCCCCCAGCTAAAAACCCTCATTGTTTTGATAACTTAGTTCCTTCATGGTTTTAATTCCATGAACAAGTGGAATATTCCCAAACTGTTCACCATAGAGTACCTTTTTATTGTTCTTCGTGGAGTCCAGTCTTTAAGCAATTCTTCTCAAGCTTTAGGATTGTATGTAAGTCACCTGGGAATCCTGTCAGAATGCAGTCCTGATCCCAAAGGTCTGGGGTTCTGAACATCCAGCCAAGCAAGGCCCAAGCGGAGCCCATGCTGTTGCTCTGCAGACCACCTTTAAGCATCAAGTTTTAATATTAATTATCTCTGGAAGAACCTGGTATATTAAGTGATAATTCATGCCCATGTTTGTTTCTTCTAAACACCCACGGTAGTGTTCAGGGTTTCCAATTAGCATGAAATACCCGTGAGGTGACAGAACTCAAAGGCTAGGACAGTTCACCTGGCAGTTTTAACTCTGTAAGTGTTGACTGTGACTTCCTTAAAGTATTCTGAAACTCTAAAACTACCTCAGGGACCCCAGCCTCATTTCTTAGTAGCTTCCTTGGAAGCTGGCGTCCCCAGCTCGGCCACCACTGCCTAACCAGCAGAACTAGGTGACCGGGAGGGTCCACAAGTCATTTTTATCCTAACGCACGTGACCCAGAACCTTCTCAAATACAAAGACCAAATATGACATCTCAGGAAGACTAAAAAGAAGGGAAAAGTATGGCTCTTCTATATAAGGTGGCACAGGGCCTTGCCTTTTTTTTTTTTTTTTTTTTTAATTTGGCTGTACCAGGTCTTAGCTGCAGCACTTGGGATCTTTAGTTGCAGAGTGCGAGATCTAGTTCCCTGACCAGGGATCGAGCCCGGGCCCCCTGCATTGGAAGCACGGGCTCTTAGCCACTGGACCACCAGGGAAATCCCAGGGCCTTGCCTTTCTTAGAAGATTTGTTTTGTGGTAAGATATACATAAAATTTACCACTTTAACCATTTTTAAGTGTAAAGTGCAGTGACATTTAGTACATTCACTTTGTTGTGCAACTATCACTACTATCCATCTCCAGAACTTTCATTATCCCAGCGGAAACTGTACCCATGAATCAATAACTTTTCAACTCTTCTCTCCATGAATTTGACTAAGTACCTCGTATAAGTGGAATCAATTTGTCCTTTTGTGCCTGGTGATGTTTTTTAATCTTCTTTGTCAGCATTAGATGTGGCCTAAATATACTGACCAGTTATTACTGTTGCCCTTTAAGACACGATGATAAAGTCTTAATTATTCAGCTGTGAAATTGTCTTTTGATGGTGTGTCTATTGATGGTTATTTATGAACAATTAGGGACATTTTAAGAAAAGCATCAAAAGATTATACAGTCCACTGACCTAGTTGAAACTCTTCATGAGGACTCTGGGGCAGAAACATTATCAAATTTAACAAAATAATTTAAATATGTAGGACTTCCTTCACTCTTGTGAGGAAATTAAGTAGACTAATTTGATGCTTCAACAGATCTTTTCTTGTTCCTTATTTTCCAATATTCAATCCATTTATTTGTTCATTCTACCAAACACCAAAAACGTATTCCATACCTACACTATACTAGGACTTTTTGAGGACCTGGGAATTCCAGAGTTGACAAAACCTATATGTTCGCCGGATCTTACTCATACAGTTTACTAAAAGTAAGTAAAACGTGTTGTGGAAAAACGAGTAAAACATGGTATGTGCCCTCTAGCAGGCAGGCAGAGAAGGCTGTAACAACTGGGGGGGCTGCCACAGGGGGAGGGGCAACCCCAGGTACTCAAGTGGAGATGGATGGGCTTTCCCAGTATTTCAGAAGAGGTTTATACATGATGAAAGGGTGGGATTAGAGTTCTCCCTGCCTACCAATTTGAGAGTCTGTAATGCTGAAATTTCATGTTAAAAGGTAAGCTTCAGGGTAGAGAAAGATAGCACTTATTTGAAACAAAGCAATTTGGCATTAAGCCGATCTACAGGGGAGAAAACACAGATTATTGTAGGAAATTATGTTTTACTCTCAACATAGCAAACTTCTCTCTATATAATATATACTACAAAAATTCAGATATTTTTCCTCTTCTCAGAGGAAGACAGCAAACACAATATCAAGTTTGTATTACAAAAAATCAATAAGCTCAGGCACATAAAATCCACCTGAGTCACTGCAGAGACCACGCCTGTCTCACCACAGCTTTTCTGCGGTCACTCATGGTCATTATTAACACCACCAATACGCCACCCCTGAACTGCCACAGATAAAGCTGAGCCCGTAGCCTGGGTTGCCCTGACAGTACCTAGAACTCAGCCAGACCTGAGTTGGGTAACAGTGCAATATTATTCCGCCTTAAAGAGTAAGGAAATTCTGGGAGAAGCTTCAAGATGGCGGAAGAGTAAGACGCGGAGATCACCTTCCTCCCCACAAATACATCAGAAATACATCTACACGTGGAACAACTCCTACAGAGCACCTACTAAACGCTGGCTGAAGACCTCAGACCTCCAAAAGGTAAGAAACTCCCCCACGTACCTGGGTAGGGCAAAAGAAAAAAGAATAAACAGAGACAAAAGAATAGGGACGGGACCTGCACCAGTGGGAGGGAGCCGTGAAGGAGGAAAGGTTTCCACACACTAGAAGCCCCTTCGCGGGCGGAGACTGCAGGTGGCGGAGGGGGGAAGCTTCGGAGCCGCGGAAGAGAGCGCAGCCACAGGGGTGCAGAGGGCAAAGCAGAGAGATTCCCGCACACAGGATCGGTGCTGACCAGCACTCACCAGCCCGAGAGGCTTGTCTGCTCACCTGCTGGGATGGGCGGGGGCTGGGAGCTGAGGCTCGGGCTTCGGTCGGATCCCAGGGAGAGGACTTGGGTTGGCGGCGTGAACACAGCCTGAAGGGGCTAGTGCGCCACGGCTAGCCGGGAGGGAGTCCGGGGAAAAAGTCTGGACCTGCCAAAGAGGCAAGAGACTTTTTCTTGCCTCTTTGTTTCCTGGTGCGCGAGGAGAGGGGATTAAGAGCGCCGCTTAAAGGAGCTCCAGAGACGGGCGCGAGCCGCGGCTATCAGCGCGGACCCCAGACACAGGTGTGAAACAATAAGGCCGCTGCTGCCGCCACCAAGAAGCCTGTGTGCGAGCACAGGTCACTCTCCACACCTCCCCTACCGGGAGCCCGTGCAGCCCGCCACTGCCACAGTCCCTTGATCCAGGCACAGCTTACCCGGGAGAACGCACGGCACGCCTCAGGCTGGTGCAACATCAGGCCACCCTCTGCCGCCGCAGGCTCACTCTGCATCCGTACCCCTCCCTCCCCCTGGCCTGAGTGAGCCAGAGCCCCCAAATCTGCTCCTTTAATCCCGTCCTGAATGAGCGAAGAACAGACGCCCTCAGGCGACCTACTCGCAGAGGCAGGTCCAAATCCAAAGTTGAACCCCGGGAGCTGTGCAAACAAAGAAGAGAAAGGAAAATTTTCTGCCAGCAGCCTCAGGAGCAGCGGATTAAATCTCCACAATCAACCTCATGTACCCTGCATCTGTGGAATACCTGAATAGACAGCTATCCCTTTTTCTCTTTTTGTGAGTGTGTATGTGTATGCTTCTATGTGATTTTTGTCTGTATAGCTTTGCTTTTACAATTTGTCCTAGGGTTCTGTCTGTACGGTTTTTTTTTTTCTTTTATTACATAAAAAAATTTTAATAATTATTTTTTATTTTAATAACTTTATTTTATTTTATTTTATCTTCTTTCTTTCTTTCTTTCTTTTCTCTCTTTTATTCTGAGCCGTGTGGAAGAGAGGCTCATGGTGCTCCAACCAGGCGTCAGGGCTCTGCCACTGAGGTGGGAGAGCCAAGTTCAGAACACTGGTTCACAAGAGACCTCCCAGCTGCATGTAATATCAAACAGTGAAAATCTCCCAGAGATCTCCATCTCAACGCCAAGACCCAGCTCCACTCAACGACCAGCAAGCTATAGTGCAGGACACCCTATGCCAAACAGCTAGCAACACAGGAACACCAACCAGACGTGAACCTGCCAACCAGAAAGACAAGATTCAGCCTCATCCACCAGAACACAGGCACTAGTCCCCTCCACCAGGAAGCCTACACAACCCACTGAACCAGCCTTAGCCGCTGGGGACAGACACCAAAAACAACAGGAACTATGAACCTGCAGCCTGCAAAAAGGAGACCCCGAACACAGTAAGTTAAGCAAAATTAGAAGACAGAGAAACACACAGCAGATGAAGGAGCAAGGCAAAAACCCACCAGACCTAACAAATGGAGAGGAAATAGGCAGTCTACCTGAAAAAGAATTCAGAATAATGATAGTAAAGATGTTCCAAAATCTTAGAAATAGAATGGAGAAAATACAGGAAACGTTTAACAAGGACCTAGAAGAACTAAAGGGCACACAAACAGTGAGGAACAACACAATAAATGAAATTAAAAATTCTCTAGAAGGGATCAATAGCAGAATAACTGAGGAAGAAGAACCGATAAGTGACCTGGAAGATAAAATAGTGGAAATAACTACTGCAGAGCAGAATAAAGAAAAAAGAATGAAGAATTGAGGACAGTCTCAGAGACCTCTGGGACAACATTAAATGCACCAACATTTGAATTATAGGGGTCCCAGAAGAAGAGAAAAAGAAAGGGACTGAGAAAATATTTGAAGAGATTATAGTTGAAAACTTCCCTAATATGGGAAAAGAAATAGTTAATCAAGTCCAGGAAGCACAGAGAGTCCCATACAGGATAAATCCAAGGAGAAACACGCCAAGACACATATAAATAAAACTATCAAAAATTAAATACAGGGCTTCCCTGGTGGCGCAGTGGTTGAGAATCCGCCTGCCGAGGCAGGGGACACGGGTTCGTGCCCCGGTCCGGGAAGATCCCACATGCCGCGGAGCGGCTGGGCCCGTGATCCATGGCCGCTGAGCCTGCGCGTCTGGAGCCTGTGCTCCGCAACGGGAGAGGCCACAACAGTGAGAGGCCCGCGTACCGCAAAAAACAAAACAAAACAAAAAAAAAACCAGGACTTCTGAGTCCAAAGTTCAGTACTTTTTCTTTCTAAATCATGATGCCCCTAACTTGAGTGGAATAAAATGTGCTTTGTGGACCTTAGTAACATTTCACGTATTAATATTCTCCATCACTTATTTTACAGTAACATTGATCATTCGTCTTCATTCCTTCTTTTCTTTCTCTCTTTCATCCTTATAATCACTTTAACCCCAAAAGGATTTTAGACTGAAATGCCTACCGTGAGAGAGGCATTATAATGGGTGCTGGGAGGTGAAAGAGATCAAGTTCCCTGGCCTCAGAGGAGACAGCTGGACGGAAACAGTGCAGCCCGTGTAAATGCAGTCACTGAAGCAGGGGCCAGTGTAAATGCCGTCACTGAAGTCCCCCTGGTTTGGATGGACCAGGAGAGGCTGCCCAGAGGTGGAGAGGTTTAAGCCTCATCTCAAAAAAGTCAGTGGGTGTTTTCCAAGTATTTGGGGCACCAGGAAGGAAGGTGTTCCTAGCAGAGGCACCACAGATATAAGGAACAGGGGCAGTAAACTTCAGTCCTTACAAGGGTGTTGGCTATGCTTTTTCGACTTAAAATTTTTCTAACTTTATCAGTTATTACACCACATCTCACATTCTGCTAACTGCTTATGGTTTTCTTGATCCCCTTTCAAAAACAGTAATTGATTCAGCTCCTCCAATGTTGAATCCACTCCACTTGCCAAATTGGATATAAGATTCTAAACCCTCCGTGCATGCCGTGGTCACCAGCACTCCACCTCGTTCCACAAGCCTGTGTTGGTGACCATGTGCTCGGCACTGAGCCAGGTGCTGATGCAGAATCAAAGATGAAGGTGAGGGCACAGAGGATGCAAGGGGCTGGCCCGGTGAAGACGGGAGAGATCAGCGCTCACCCGCTAAAAAGCTCCTAAGAAAACTAATTTCAGCTGTTATTGTGTTGGTTTAATTACTCTAAATTCCTTGAAGGCAGGAATCGTATCTGACTGCACCTGGGAGTCACCCTGATGCTCCTCATGCACCCCTCCCCCATATCTATCACCAGGTCCTGCCCATCTTACCCGTAAGTATTTTTCAAATCCATTCATTTCTCTCCATCTTTATCACCACCTCTGAAACGGAGCAGGACCCTATGATCCTTCCCCCCAATGTCCTCCACCCACCTTTTATCTGTAGAAAAACTTTAGTCAAAGGTTAAATTTAATCACAGAAGTGAGAAAATGCAGAAGCAAAGGAAAACAGTCAAACGAGACCAAATCATAATTGTTTAGTCATTAAATACAGTCAAGGACTTTAATTCCTCCTCAAGGGCTACAGATAATATTCTGATAATATCCTGTGAGCTGTTTTGTAGTTACTGAAACCCCCAGCAGATGGAAGAAGTTAGCTACATGATGACCAGACTGTAGCCATGACATAAGCTGCCACAATTCTGAGAACTGGCCTCAAAGAAATGGGAACACACCGACCCTGGAAGTAAAGATTCACTGTACTCAAAACAATCAAGATGATGCTGGTCACCGCACAACCAACTTCAAGATGACTGTCAGAGCTGACCGTGCTGCTTCTGCATTGTAACCCCTCCCTCCACCTAGACACCCTTGAAACTCCCCTGCAAAAGCTCTTGCCCACTGATTGTCAGTAGGTAGTTGGCCTTTGGACATGAGTCCCCTTTTCACCCAGTTGCCGGCCTCTGGAATAAAGCAAACTTTCCTTTCCACCAAACTTGCCTCTCAAGTCTTAGCTTTTGAATGGCGAGCGGCCAGACCCCAACTTTCGTAACACTTCCATATTGCCAGTCACCATTTTTCTCTCTTCTGGATTTCTGCAATCGTTTTCCTTGCATCATTTCTAATCCTTCTATAATACCCTCTAATCTATTGTCCACATGTCAGCCAGAAGAATCTTTGCAACATGAAGCCTAATCATGTTCAATTCTCACACATGTTCAAGGTCATTCCATGCCTTCCAACTGTTCTTGGTAAAAAGACGTGGCCTGTCCCATCGCACTTCCAATGAGAGCAGAGACCTTGAATCAAGCCTTTAGAATTCTCTTTGTTCTCAGTAGTGGGGAAGGAGAAACTAATATGTCATTTGATGTCACTTAATGACTTAAACGCTTGGTCTGCCACAAATTAATACATCACATTTCACTCATTTAGCATCTAGAGACCTTTCCATATCAGCAAATACAGAGCTGTTTCTTTTTTCTTCATAACTGCATGGTATTCCATTATGTTTGCTGTTTCATAATTTCTTTAACCAGTCCCAATCCCACTTAAGATGTTCCCAATGCTGTAGGTACACATCTTATATATAGATCTTAGTTTGCTGTTCTTCATCTTCAAAATTATTTTAGCTCTTCCTATAGCATTCTTTCTCTATTCCTACATCTCCATACAAACTTTTGAATACATTTTGGAACCTCCCTGAAAAGTTCTACTGCAATCTCGCTCAGAATTGCAATAATTGTAAAGAATGAATTGTAAAGAATTGTAAATTGTAAAGAATGAAAAATGAGAACATGGAATATGATCCTGCACAGCCTAGAACCAGTGATTCTATGTGAACAATGACTTTTGCACAAGAAGCCAAAAAAAAAAAGAAATTACAAACTATAAGCATAACTCAAAAAAAGGAAAATATAGTTTTATTGAATTGGGGGGGTCCCATGACATTATTTACTTATTAGAAATATGTCTACTGAGGAAGTCTTATGTGATAGGCACTGTACCACATTGCTGGGATATAGACAATGTCTCTATATTCCAGTGTGTGGACACAACAATAGATATATAAATGTACACATACACACGTATGCGAAAATACCAGATGGTGAGACTGCTAAGGTAAAGAAATAACAGCCCTGGGTGCTGTTTTTGATTGCGTTATTAGGGAGGCTCACCTAAAAAGAAATGTTTACTCTGAGCTTTGATGACAGAAAGGATCCAGCTATGCAAAAACTGGAGGGGTGTACATTTCAGGCAGAGGGAAAAGCCAGAGCAAAGGTCCCAGGGCAAGCATGAGATTAGCACCCCGACGGAAGCGAGAGCCGGCGTGCAGCTGCCGAGGGGAAGCGTGATAAGGCGGAGACAGAGGCAGGCTATGTGAAATCAGTCAGACAGGGAAAGATGAATACCTATGATACCACTTATATGTGGGATCTAAAAACAACAACAACAAAAAAAAAACAAGCTCACAGATACAGAGAACAGATTGGTGGTTGCCAGAGGTTGGGATGGGAGTGGGGTGAAATGCGGGAAGAAGGTCAAAAGGTACAAACTTCCAGTTTATAAGATAAGTAAGTCTTGGGAATGTAATGTACGTCATGGTGACTATAGTTAATAACACTCTATTGCATATTGAAAATTGTTAAGAGAGTAGATCTTAAAAATTTTCATCACAAGAAAAAAAATTATACCTATGTGAGGTGATGGATGTTAACCAAACTTATTTTGGTGATCATTTATATATATTTTTATATATATATATATATATATATATATATATATATATAGAGAGAGAGAGAGAGAGAGAGAGAGAGAGAGAGAGAGAGACAGAGAGAGAGAGAGAGAGAGAGAGGGAGAGAGGGAGTCATGTTGTATACCTTATACTTACGCAATGCTCTCTGTCAATTATCTCTCAATAAAACGGAGTGGAAAATGATGTACCTGCAGATGCCAAAGTTCTTCTCCAAGGTCAGAGACTCTAATAAACAGGACCCTTTATATTTGACTCCCCAGGGAGGACCACAGGCTGCCCTGTGAATACAAAGATGCTTCACAACAGCCCAAGTCATCTTCGTCCTAAAGTTCATGGTTTACCCAGGGCCTTTCTCCGCAGTCCACCTTTGCAATGTCCAGGCTGAACAAAAAGCAAAAGACTGACCAGTGGAACCTCACTCAAGGAACTCCTTTGAGGATTGTGCAGAGAAAGACTAAGAAATAAGGTCTCAACTAGAAGAGAGTAGGGGATCCAATTTCCCTTCTTTCTCACCCAGTTCTCAGAAATTCAGCAATGGACATCCGAGGGAACCCATCATGGCTCTAGCCTGAAATGTGAAAAGGAATTTTCACATCCTACTCCTGGCTAGCTTCTGTTTATCCTTCTCAGGATAAAACCCAGCTCAGGCATCACCACCGCAGATGGTGTGGGTGGTTGTTCCCATTTTCCTTCCCTCTCCCACCCCAGGCTAAGGCTCTGCACCCACCCTCTTTGCCATGTGACTTTGCCCCACCTCCTGCTAGAGGGGCAGAGTATACTTCACTCTGGGGTTGCTGGGCTTGACCATGAGCTGCTCTAGCCAATGACTTCAGCCAGTGGGCGGAAGTGGTACGGAGACAGTTCCAAGTCAAGGCCTTGTATGTTTCCATCTCTCCTCTTGCGTTCCTGTCATTTGCCATGAGAGCACATCCTGGGGTAGCCACTGGCCCAAAGTGGATGAGAAACCTGGAGGAGACCCTCCTACCGACTTGCAGACCATGAGGGAAAAAAAAAATAACTACTGGCTATTGCAAGCCGAGTTTTGGGTGGTTTGTATGCTGCTTTATTGCCTCTGTGAACTCTTCGAGCCCTCACATCCATCCACACACATCACTCCCTCCTCTGCCCACTCTCCCACCTCCCACACACGTGTACGAAGGCATACATTCATCCATTGCACTGTAACAGCTGTATGCACGCCTGTCTGCTCTAAGAGTCAAGCACCTCTTACTTGTCAGCAAGAGCACAAGGTGTGGCTTAATAAGCTTCTGTTGAACTAAAGTGAATTTTTTAAAGGCTTATTGAATTTTGCATTACATTGCATTCTCCTTTTGTTCCATGTCATGTGTTTCTGGTTCCTAATAAGTATAACAGCCCTTTATGAGTTGGCTGTGTTATTGGCAATGGGCTTGCCTATCATTCCTAGATGTTTAAACCTTTATTCAGAGCACCTTCCAATCGAGCTTGAATTGGGGTCACCCTTAATTAGGATCAGATATCAGAATATTTCAATTTACTCCATAATCCCACTTTCTTCACAACCCACACAGTGTAGAACTGTTATAATACAGGGAAGCTATATTTTGACTGTCAATATTGTGTATTTACTAAGAACATGACTTGCCCTTTGCCAAATACAAGCTGTACAACCTCACCAGGCTTTTCACCTCTGAATATCTGGCTTGATACCATTTATCTTTTCTCCTTTTCCAAGTTATGATCCTTCCAAGTCCCAGTCCCAAGACATCCTCATTCTTATTCTCTTCCACATTTCTGTAGAGGAGGGAACAAATCTTTGTTCTCTTCCCACCTGAGGTTCATCGGCTGGGGCCCTGTAAACTAGACTGACAAAAGGTAGATTAACAAGAGAAAAACAAACAGAGGTTTATTAACTCATACGTCATGCATACACCCGGAAGCACTCAGTCATGAGTAACTCAAAAGACTGGTTAGAACTTGGGCTTACACAGCAGCTTAAAAGAATAATACATCTGTAGAGAAGTGACAAGACAAAGTGAAGGGACTTTGAGCTTCTAGGAGTGGCAAATTGTGGGAAGCTAAATATACGGGGAAACTAGTGGGAGATAAGGACTCTTTAGTAAGGTTTATTATCTGGGTTCCTCTGGTGCTGCTTCTGAGCTGATAAGCAACTAGAGCTGTCTCTGTATTAAGAATCATCCTGCCCTTTCTGGTAGAGGGGGGAAGGGCAGAGAGTTTCTCTTCTGTCTGCTCTTTCTTGGTTGCTTTTTCAGCACAAAATAATCCTCATGCCAGAGTGGCATATGGTGGAGTGGCCTATTCTGGACCTCATCACCTCCATCTTTATCCCTTCCCTTCTTCTGAAACTAGAAAATCCAGTCCTTTTCCGGCCCCCTCTCCCATGCACTCAACCTGCATCCTTCCCTATGGGTCATTGCCCTCTCCCCTCTTCCCCCAGCCCACACTCCAGTGCCCCCTTGCAGCTGCCTCTGCCAGTGGATGCCAGGCTTCCAGGTGTCTCCAGGAAGGGCAAAACTTAGGGGATACTGCTGCTTCTGAAGCTTGATTGTTTGGGGGCAGAGGAGGAGATGTGAAAAAGGGAAGAGAGCCACTGTGAACAGGCAGTAGAAAACAGCGGCAAAATGTTGGAAAGGAGAGCTAACCAGAGCTTCAAGAGGCTAGGCAGGAAGACGGGGGAGGCTCTTCCCTGAGGAAGTCAGGTTTAAGCTGAGAGACGAAAGACAAGGGGCAGTTTCCCAAGTAGAGAAAGGTGGGCACAGCATACCACCCAGCGAGAGGAGCAGTGCCAATGTCCTGTGGCACGTGCCGGAAAAACCAAACAGAGAGCATGACATCATGTCTGGATTTCAGGAGAAAAAGAACCAGACAAGATTCACTTTTTTAAAGTGTGTATTAGAAAAATATTTAAATAACACATTAAACTTAAACCATTACATTGAGGTTACAGGAAATAACCTCATGACAAAGATATCTATGCTTACATTATTTTTAAATATTTAATTTATAGAAAATATTAGTGTGGATGGTAAAAGAAAAAACTCATTCCTCTACTCATAACACTTCTGACACCATATGTGTGTATTTGCCACACCAGGCAATTCTCCATTTCTTGGCAGACACTGGCCGAATGTCCTACAATTTAAACCAGTTCTGACACTACCCAGTTAGTGCAGACCCCACAAGTTAAGGCTCAGTCCCACAAAACTGCTGCCACTTCAGACACCAGTTACAAGTCCATCCCTCCTGTACTTCTGATTTGCTGGCTGTAAATTGGGAGTTCCCAAGACCTAAGTTCAATAACTTGCTAGAATGTGTCACAGACCTCAGGAAACACATTTTTTATTATTGGTTTATTATAAAAAATGCAACTCAGGAAGAATTGCATGGGGCAAGGTATGGGAGGGGCTGAGGAACTTCTGTCCCCTCTCCAGGAGCCAAACCCTCCCAGTAGACCAGTGTATTCACCAATCCAGAAGCTCCCCAAACCCTGTCGCTTAGGGTTTTTTATAGAGATTCTATTAGGTAGGTATGATTTGATTGAATCATGGGTCATTGGTGATTAACTCCAGCCCCTCTCCCCTCCCTGGAGGTAGGGGGTAGGAAGAAATGGGATTGGAAGTTTCAACCTTTTGATTACATGACTGGTTCCTCTGGTGACCAGCTCACAGCTGAAGCTACCTAGGACAGCCACGCCCCAACCAAGAGTCACATAATTAGCAAAAAGACACTCATCACTTCTGAGATTCTAAGGGCCTTAGAAGCTCTGTGTCAGAAACCAGGGATTAAGACCAGATATTATAACAAAAGATGTTCCGCTCACCCCTATAATTCAGATAATTACAAGGGTTTTAGGATCTCTATGCCAGGACCTGTGGGCAGAGATCAAATATATATTTCTTATTATATTACAGATGGTATGAATACATAGCAAAAAGCAAACTCATGATTGTACCTAAATGACTGAAGTTTAGGAAACATAGTCCAATCGTTAAATATCATTTACCACAGCATTTTTAAAATAAATTTTATTTTGAAATAATTTTAGATTTATAGGAGTACAGTATTGTACAGGGCTTTCTTGCATATATCTCATCCAGTTTCATTTCCCCTGACATCATCTTACATCACTGTGGTACATTTGTCAAAACAAAAAAACTAACATTGGTATATGAATATTAACTCCACTCCACACTTTATTCACATTTCACCACTTTTTCCATTAATGTTGCAGGATCCCATACAGGCCACCACATTGTATTTAGCCATCATGTCTCCTTGGTCTCCTCTGGTCTGTGGCGGGTTCTCAGTCTTTCCTTGCTTTTCATCACCTTGACCATCTTCAGGAGCACTGGCCAGTAAATGCACCCCAGTCTGGGTTTGTCTGCTGTTTTCTCATTATTAGACTCCTCTGAGTTTTCAGAAAGAAATCACTTTTTAACACATTATCCTTCAGTAGCAAGAGAACAGTGAAAAGTCCTAACATTGCTACCACAAAGCGATTTTTTTTTTATGGCCTTTGCATTGCTGAGGATAAGAATACAGCAATCCCCAATTTTTTGTTCCACTTTGGCATAAAGATTATTTGGAGCTGAAGGTAATTGAGAAACAACAGATACAGGAGGAATTCTCTGCCTTCTCCCTTTCTGCCTAGAAGCAGCACATGGCATTTCCCTTTGTGCTGGTGTCCTTCCTCCCTTCTCTTGTGCCAGGAAGAGAAGAGGACCCTTATCACTGGAAGCAGTGCTGACTTGAGTCTGAATAAAATTTAATGCTAAATAACCCTAGCCTTCCATTAGTTTCCCCCATATATTTACCCTCCCACAATTTACTAGCCCTAGAAGCCAAAGTGTTTTCCTTTGTCTTGTCACTTTTCCACAATTTATTGCCCTTTGTTAAAATGGTATGAAAGTTCCCTGGCTTAACCCATTTTTAGGGTTTTCACTTCCTTTCTGTGAGGATCTCCACATGCATATGAAAGAAATCTTTTCTCCTGTTAATTTACCTTTTGTCAGTTTAATTTCCAAGCCCTAATTACCGAACATAAGAGGGTAAAGAAAAAGGTTTTCTCCCCTACAGAATCCAGTGCACCTTTAAGGAAAATCTTTCAGAGCTCACAGCTGATTTAATTACAACAATTGATAAAATTTGGTGACTGTCATTAATTTTCATGCTATTGTTTTGTAATTTTTCTAAACAATAAGTCACAATTGCTTGAAATAACTCAATCATATAAGAGGTCCTAAGTGTGTGATAAAAAAGTATAACTTATAAGTTCATTAGCAGCAGGCAAATTCTTACTGAACAATGACTAAAAGGAGAAAAATGTAAGTTCATTGAGGTTCATCCTTAACCTTATATCTAGGGAGCAGTACTTTACTGTTTAGAGTTTATCTTCTTTTTTTTTTTTTTTTTGCGGCACGCAGTCCTCTCGCTGTTGTGGCCTCTCCCGTTGTGGGGCACAGGCTCCGGACGCGCAGGCTCAGCGGCCATGGCTCACGGGCCTAGCCGGTCCGCGGCATGTGGGATCTTCCCAGACCCGGGCATGAACACGTGTCCCCTGCATCGGGAGGCAGACTCTCAACCACTACACCACCAGGGAAGCCCATCTTCTATTCTTTTTTTTTGTTTGTTTGTTTGTTTGTTTTGCGGTACACAGGCCTCTCACTGTTATGGCCTCTCCCGCTGCGGAGCACAGGCTCCGGACGCGCAGGCTCAGCGGCCGTGGCTCAGGAGCCCAGCCGCTCCGCGGCATGTGGGATCTTCCCAGACCGGGGCACGAACCCGTGTCCCCTGCATCGGCAGACGGATTCTCAACCACTGCGCCACCGGGGAAGCCCCCATCTTCTATTCTTAAAGAAGAAACATATTTGTTTGTAAGGGGTGGGGTCCATAAAAATTAGGGGCTTATTCTCTTTTCTTTCCATCTGAGGAGGGATAGAGAGCACGCAATATGGCCAGAGAGTAGGGAGGACCTCCATCTCCCTCCCACCCATCCCCATGCAGAACCTATAGGTCAATTATGAGAATGTTATTTTTATTCAAACTGGTAAGTATGAAGCAGTAGTTCTCAAGTTCCAGAGTGCATCAGGATCACCCGGAGTGCTTGGTAAAACACAGATTGCTGGCCCACAACCTGAGTTTCTGATCCAGTAGATCCGGAGTGAGGTCTGGGACTTTGCATTTCTAATTACAGTTGACCCTTAAACAACATGGGTTTGAAATGCATGAGTCCACCTATATGCGGATCTTTTTCACTAAGTGTGTACCATAGTACTACACCATCTGAGGTTGGTTGAATGTGTGGATGGTTGAATTCGTGGATGCAGAACTCACAATTTGGAGGGTGGACGGTAAAGTTATTTGGGGATTTTTTGACTCCTCAGGAGTCTGTGCCCCTAACTCCCACATTGTTCAAGGCTGAACTGTAGTTTCTGGTGCTGCTGAAGCTACTGGTCCCATCTGGGGACACACCTTGAGAAGCACCGGTATAGAAAAAAGGACTGTGCTAGGATGAAGCCACCTTCCTAATTAACTCTGGGGTACCCCATAGAATCTTGTGGTCTTTTCAGTCTGCTGATGTTTGGTGCCCTGGACAGGTGCAGAGAGGAAAGCTACAAGCCATATGCTCAGAGGCAAGGACCACCCTTCGTACTCCTTTGGTTCCTCCAAAAGCAAAGAATCAGGGTGAGTTTCTCTGCTCTCTTCTCAAACCACAAGCTAGCAAAAAATCTTCTCACATATACACTTGCAGAGTGCCTCAGCAGACGATAAACCGTTTTCACAATATAATCCAAGCCTAGAGGCATCTAGGACAGTTTTTCAGAAAGCCTCTTCTTCCTGAATGTTTGTCTTTATATTGTCCTCACGTACTCTGTCCCTCTGTCCTGGTGAAAGCTGTTCATACAAAAATAGAGAGCACAAAGTACAAAGACTGTCAAAGGTATTGTATTTCATCCTCCTGTCCTTGCAAATTGTCCTGTGGACTACTGATGAAGAAAAGCAAAAATATTCATGCCCTATGCTTAATAATTTCCTTCTAAAACGCTATCCCACTTAGAAACAAAGACAAGGATTTTATACTCATAATAGCAACAAAAATGAGAGACAATCTGAATAGCCAACATTTCTGGGAATATCTGCATAAATTATGTACCTACAGCCATACAATGAAATGTTATGAAGTCATAAACTGGTATATACAAAGACTTTTAATGAAGTGGTCAAATGCTTATGAAATTGACTTAAACTAAAAAGCAGAATATGAAATTGCATATACAGAGTGAGCTCAACCATGTAAAAAAAGGACCAAAGAAATACACTTATGTCAAAATGGTAACAATGGTTATTTTTTGGTGGAGAGATCATGAGGATATTCTTGTGCTTCTTTAAACCCTCTGTACTTTCTCTGGAAGAAGAGGTTTAAGTTTCACCCCCTGGAGGAATATGTACACAGAAATCATTTCTCTTTATATCCACTGATTCAAGAAATCCATTGATTCTTGGTTCCAACCTCCAAAGTTTTGGGACTCTCTGGTCACTAGCTGTACTTATGTGGTGGACACTGGTCATGTTGTATAGCATCTTTGACTCCCTTTTTCCAGGGAGGAGCTAGGTGGACCCCTGCAGCTAAGGCCTTTGATCTGGGCTCTCCAGTCAAGAGCAGAGAGTCCATTCAAAGTGAGACAGGCTGGGACCTGGGACCTGGGACCTGGGACCCTTCGCTGCAATGCTTGCACCTGGACAAACATCTCCTCAAGCAACAGAATACAAAGAAATTTCAATTTCGTTTCTTTTTATGGCTGAGTAATATTCCATTGTATATATGTGCCACATCTTCTTTATTCATTCATCTGTTAATGGACACTTAGGTTGCTTCCATGTCCTGGCTATTGTAAATAGTGCTGCAGTGAACATTTTGGTACATGACTCTTTTTTAATTATGGTTTTCTCAGGGTATATGCACAGTACTGGGATTACTGGGTCATATGGTAGTTCTATTTTTAGTTTTTTAAGGAACCTCCATACTGTTCTCCATAGTGGCTGTATCAATTTACCTTCCCACCAACAGTGCAAGAGGGTTCACTTTTCTCCAACCCTCTCCAGCATTTGTCGTTTGTAGATTTTCTGATGATGCCCATTCTAACCAGTGTGAGGTGATACCTCATTGTAGTTTTGATTTGCATTTCTCTAATAATTAGTGATGTTTAGCAGCTTTTCACATGCCTCTTGGCCATCTGTATGTCTTCTTTGGAGAAATGTCTCTTTAGGTCTTCTGCCCATTTTTTGATTGGGTTGT